>NW_026575047.1:40150000-41615000 GCF_905146905.1 Nyctereutes procyonoides | reverse complement strand
GTAAGCATTTCACCATATATTCACTTATCAAGGCATCACATTGTACATCTCAAACCTACAGTATGGTATATGGATTATATTGTAAAAAAGCCAGAAAAAAATATAAATTTAAAAATGAAAATGTTTTACTCAGATGTCATTACCATGGTAAATAAGCAAGAAAAATGGATATACAATTTGGAAATAAGGAAGTGACAGAAGGAATTTCACAAAAAAAAAAAAAGAAAGAAAGAAAGAAAGAAAGAAAGAAAGAAAGAAAGAAAAAAGAAAATGAGGAAAGAAGTGCAAATTTGAGGTCTGGGGGACTCGCTGCTCTGCAGCAGACAGAATCAGTGAGATTAGGAGGCTCCCCTGAGAGCTCTGTTGGCACTACAGGGTTATGCTTTTTGCCATCTGAGGCAGAGGGGGGGAACTCCCTTGAGACTGTTGCTGATACAATAAGAGAGACCTGAGTGAGTAGCTCCACATCACCTTCATATTGCTGGGAGAAACCTGAACCACTGTCATCTCAAGAACCCCAAACTACCAAGGAAGCAGTAGGGGCTTACGCAAGAAAGTGGTTCCATAATAACTCCATTCTTATCTACCTCACCACCTTCAAGGGTCCAATTGTCCCTGGTGGTTCATTATAGCTAGGATTTTCTTTTCTTTCTTATATTCCTTGGATATATTCTAGTCTGATTCAATTCCCTCCACAAGACCCACTCCAAACCCTTCTACTGTATTTTCTGTATGTTCCCACCTGATACTGCAATGTACTCGATCATGTATGATGTACTCACCACCATCTTGCCTTAATTAAAAACCCGCTGTCATGGGAGGACATTGATTCCTCTGTCACCATCTTGATATTTAACACCGGCCAAGACAAAGACAGGACTGACACCTCTCCTGGACTACACACTTTAGAGGGCCCCACATAACAACATGAACAATATGTTTGTTATGGAACACATGGAGGATTCTTTCACTTGGGATTCAGCACTCAGATGTATGCGCCCTAGCTCTAAACATCCACTCTCATGACTAACATGATTGGAGCCCCAGAGAAATGATGCTCTGAGTGTCTGGTCTTGTATTTTTGAAACAGAAGTCAGCTACATCAAGAATGCTGTTTGTGATCATGGTATCTCCCCTGCCAGGTAAGTACCCTTTTTGAACTTGGCCACAGTAACCGGAGAAGGACAAACAGTGTATGTTCTCATTCATTTGGGGAATATGAATAATAGCGAAAGGGAATATAAGGGAAGGGAGAAGAAATGTGTGAGAAATATCAGAAAGGGAGACAGAACATAAAGACTTCTAACTCTGGGAAATGAACTAGGGGTGGTGGAGGGGGAGGAGGGTGGGGGGTGGGGGTGAATGGGTGACGGGCACTGGGGGGTACACTTGACGGGATGAGCACTGGGTGTTATTCTGTATGTTGGTAAATTGAACACCAATAAAAATTAATTTATTAAAAAAAAAAAAAAAAAAGAATGCTGTTTGTGGGCTGGGCCACCACATATGTCAGAGATGGACACCATCTCAGAGTCTAGGGAGCTTTCGAGAAGTACAAATTTAAGAAAGAAAAGACAAATTCATTTTTCAGATCCTTTTTTTCTCATTATAGCAAACAAAATTTTGCAAAACAAGATTTTAATTTCCTATTGGTCTTGAGTGTTCATTTTCATGTCCTGTCTTTCTTTTCCCCTCTTCCTTCCCCTACTCTACACTAATCTTTTCTTCCACCTTCCAAACTGAGCTTTGAGTGCCTAGTTTCCCAATACAGAAGCCTGACAGCCACCTTGTTGCCTTCCCTAACCTCAGTTCCTCACCTCGAATCTAGCAGCAAAGTCTCTCTTTAGCATTTCCGTGATATTTCTGCTGTAATTTTATGTCTCTTCTTATACCGCCATCTTCCTCTAAACACTGTTTCTCTCCAGGATTCCTCCAACTGATTCTTACCTCTGTTCTCCTGACCCAGCTCTGTCTATCCCATTCTCCAGACCTGATCTTAGTCAGTAGACAGAGATCTCCCCTAAATAAAGTTAAAAAACAATCTCCTTAATAATATTGAGCCAAACGCCATAAATAAATTACTAAATGGGATTCTATGACACATTAAGAGATTAATGTGTAGTAACAGAAAGGAATGGATATTACAACATTAGGCATTGTATCTAACTTATTAATGACCATCTCCATATAGACCAAAAATACTATTGATAAAATGAAGCACTTATTTCTGATCAAAGTTATATTTTTATTATGTTGTCAATACCTTGCAAAAAGCAGCACATCTGAATTTCTTTAATGTAAGTAGATATAAATGCATGATATTTTATTTATATGTATTTTATTTATGCATAAATGCATGCTTATATATTCTTTAAATACATACACACAGATGCACATACATTATTTATATCATTGAATAGATACGATTTTAGGCTTATTTATCAGTGTATACATTTTTGCTTGTTTCTTTCTTCTTCCCTCCTCTTCAAAACTTATCCTCTGTACCAAGTAAGCCACATCATCAACTTAGCACATGTACTTTCTAATTTATTATGTAATTACTATGTAATTACATGCAAACATATATGTCTATACACACACACATATATATACATATACAAAAATCCGCATACAAAAAAGAGGTTGTGTATGAGCTCTAACATTTAACAAAAAATATTTGCTATAATATACAGAATTTTTCACATATTGCTTTTCTTTCTCAACAGAGTACCTAGTGTGAATCCTTCCATATCAACATGTAGAGCCTTAGGGCATTTCATTTCTGGCAAATATTCTATGGTATGGATATATCATAATATATTTTATACCTATAATTGGAATTCACATTATCTCCTCATTTTGTCACTGCAAACAGCGCACTATAAGATAGCTGTATGCAATTGTAATAGATTGAGTGACCTGGAAAACAAAGTCTGAGTGCCTGAGAATTGCTGCAGGAGGCTTATTGGGGCCTGCTCTCAGGAACAATATCTGTTGGTGAAAAGTGAGGTTTGGGCAAAAGGAGAGGTTGCATGGCAGAGCAGTTATATCAGAGGCCTCAAGGAATTTGGGTAGCTCTGACATTGGGTGGTTGCTCAAAGTCATACCAATTGAGGCACAGCTTTGTACCTCCAGAGCAAATGCTGCTTCCAGGGAAGAGGTGCCCTTGGATGGATGCAACAGCTGTCTTTGGATGATGATAATTCCTGGAGAGTAACTTCCCTGGGAGTTATTGCAGAGCTTTGTCTTGTATCATTTTACCTAATCTGGAGCTATGTTGCCCAGAATTCCCTTCCCTGGTTGCTCCAGTTTAGTGTAGAATATACAAAAGGGCTGTGTGGGATTTGGAAGGCCAAAGTAAAGGTGTAGCCATTTTGCTATGTCTGAAAGTCCGCAGGCCACCAGCCATGGGTAACTTGCACACATTTTTTGTTAATCTTCTAGCTGACATGATTGGTGGGTGCGTGGACCCATAATCCCTCCCTCCACATCTGTTCCTGTAGTTTCTCTGAGTCCTGGGCCAAGTGAGCATGTAGGTCCATGATGAAGGGCACCAGCTTCTCCTGCAGATCCTACATGATTGTGGTTGGAGCTGGTGAGAGACTTGTTCGTGTTTTAGCACTGCAGCACATCCTCCCAGGTGAGACATGCTCTTTCTCCATTCCATGGCCAGCTTTTCTTCCTGATTGCTGATCTGCTGACCTCTAGTGCCTTCAGGACCAATACCAGATGCCAGTAGCAAATGCCTCCACCACCTCCTACGATTATGTCAATTCTAATCTCTATAATATGCTCCCTACCTGTTTTTGTAAATAAAGTTTTATTGGGACACAGCTACACCCATTCATTTACATATTATCTATGGCTGCTTTCACTCTGCAAGAGCAGAGCTAAGTAGCTATAACAGGTTGTATGGCCCATAAAGCTGAAAACTTTTACAATTTGACCCTTTACAAGCAAAGGTGGCTGATACTGTTCTTGATCATAAAAATCTTGAGGACAAGCTCATTACTATTTCCTCTCATCATACTCAGCACTTAAGTCATAGATGTTGCTTAAAAATAATTTTTTGTATTAGCAGATTAACAGAGGGAATAATCTTTCAATTCTGTGTTAAGCTTAGATTATCAAAATTTTATCTGTTTATATGTGTTTCCTTGACTATTTTTTAGTGGAAAATGGGGTGGGGAGTAATTCTGGGCAGCAAAAATAAAATGCATAAAGGGTGAGGTTGAGATACAAAGAAAAGACAAAATAAAAAGGATTATAATAAGGACAAGAAGTGTGGCAGGATACATCATGGGGTCTGGGAGAGGGGCAATACTAGTAAAATCTTTGCAGATCAAAAATCTGGAGTTTTTTTCTGTTCCCAATTCTTAGAATAGTCTCCACTCCTTTTCCCTCGCAGAATTAAGCCCTATAATTTCTTATTTCCAAATATGTAGAAACTCTTCACTTGTCTTCATTCCCAATTCCATTACTTTCTTGCTTTAAACCACCGTGTACATTTCTTGGTTCTACACTAGACTCCTAATTGGACTCTGTTATCACTATTAGTCAGGATGTTTTTGAGTGCAAATAAGCAAAAATCCAAATCTAACTGGCTGAGGGATAAAGATAATCTGTTGTATGACTTAATTAGAATTCTAGCAACAGTTCAGACTGCTCATGATTGTATTGGAAATCTAGGTCTCTATCTCTGCAATTCTTTCATATTGCTCTCCTCTGTGATGGCTCTTGTCCTTAGGCAGGCTGTCCTCCTGGTGCAGCAACCCACATCTCAGCTTTCCTAGTTTGCAATCATGGAGAAAGAAGATACCTTGTTCACCGAATATGGATGAAAAATCATGGGGCTTTAAATCAGTTGAACCAACCTGAGCCAATTATCCTGGCAAGAGGGCTAAGATCACATTGCATGACTTCTCATTTTCAGTTTGGCAGAGGTGCTTAAAAATAGGGTTGCAGTTGTCCTTGAAATTGACAGTGTTTCCAAATCTCCTGGAGGACTTGTGAAAACACAGATCACTGGGTCCCTCTCTCAATATATGATCTTAGTCAGTTTGGGGCAACACCTGGAATTCTGAATTTCTTATAAATTCGCAGGTAATATTGATGCTGCTGGTGTATGCTTTGTGAGCAAGTGATCTGGAGAAAAATGCCTTGGAAAATCCTTTCCAAAGTCATAGGGGCTGGGACACATGTAGAGCACCACTTATGTCAGAGAAAGCATAAATAGACTGTTAGGTACCATTTAATCTTCATTTTGCAGATATGGAGTCTTGAATTCTGAGAAGATTGACTGGGGCTGAGTTACACGACTCACTGAGCTGCATGACTGTTAAGTCTTGACATGGACCTTTAATTCTTTCAGCTGGGCAACTTTTAGCTGTGAAATTTTCCTCAAAGTCCCAGGTCTAAGGAAAGAAGGGAATTCCTTAACACCTCTGGAAATATGTGCTAGGGGTATTACAGCTCCATTTGGCCCCACACTCTTGGAAAGCTGAGTCTAAGGATGGACTTAAGAAGTACAAGGAACTAAGAAAGTATTCAGTCCATTTGTCCTTGTGCCACAAGCTTCTATTCTCAAGATGATCTCACAGACCTGGAGACCAATATTAATAATACCAAAAGTTAGCACTGACGGTAGGTTAAAAATGGTAAAAATCAATGCCACACTGTACTGGCCCTTGCTGATGTTATTAAGAAGTCCAAGGGGGGTTTTGAATCAAGAGAAGCTTAAAATTAGGGCAGAACCTCACTGAGTGAAGTGCTAACTAAAGGAAATCTGTCCCTCTGGCCCCAATACCCTCTGCAGGTGATAAATGAAAGGACATTTCACCTGACTCACCACGTCGCCATGGCTTCCTCTGAGGTCACAAAAGTGACATCTTTTTATATCATTTTTTTTAATTAGATGGTGGCTTCTACTTATGTCAGTTAGCATGGACTTCCATAACAAAATACCACAGGCTGGGGGATCCCTTGGTGGCTCAGCGGTTTAGCACCTGCCTTTGGCCCAGGGCACGATCCTGGAGTCCCGGGATCAAGTCCTGCGTCGGGCTCCCGCCATGGAGCCTGCTTCTCCCTCTGCCTGTGTCTCTGCCCCTCTCTTTCTCTATGTCTATCATGAATAAATAAAAAAATAAAAAATAAATCTTAAAAAAAATAAAAAGAATTTAAAAAAATACCACAGGCTGGGTGGCTTTAACATTACAAATTTACATCTCACAGTTAGGGAGGCTGCAAATCCAAGATCAAGGTGTCAGCAAGGTAGGTTTTGTTCTGATGCCTCTTCTCTTTGTAGCAGCACCATTTTGTGTGTCCTCAAGTTGCCTTTCTTCTGTGCATGTGGGCAGAGAAATCTCTATCTCTACAGTGTCTCTTCTGATTAGGGTAGTAATCTCATTATGAGACTCCACTTTCATGACCCCATTGAACCCTAATTACCTCACAAATACCATTTGTCTCCAAGTACCTTCACAATGGAGGCAAGGGCTTCAGTATGCATATTTGAGGGGACACATTCAGTCCCTAACACTGGCCCTTGATTTAATTAGGCAACAATGCTTCTTCCCCTTTAAAAATAGAATAAGAGGGGGAAAAAAAAAACGAGCTAAGAAAGAAAATTCTATGTGGGCAAAGAAAATAGAATTGGCTCTCTGGCTTTGCTCAGTTAAAAAGATTCCAGGATGGATATCTGTGATTATGGGCAGCTATTAGCACTGGATGGAAAAGCTTTTCAAAACCTCTTCTGCAACTCAGACCAGATAGTCTTCTCCCTCCTTTTACAGGTAGAGGACAGAAGTAGAAGGTGGAAGGTGATGCATGCCCCTTGGAGAACAAGCCTGAAAAAAGCCCCCTCCCCTGGCTGTCAGGCTGGCAGCTCTGTTGTCCCAGGGACTAGGAACTGTGAATTATAGACTCCCAGCTTCCCAGGCTTAGAGGCCCCCATGGACTTCTCTCTTGTTGCTTTCTGATTATTTCATATCCCTGTAAAACAAACCTGAGTTCAGAAGCCCTTGCTGTGAAGGGAGAGAAACAAACAGGTGACTACACAACTGCACACAAGTGCTGGGTGCAGAAGCAATGCCTTTCACCAAAGAGCTTGAACCCAAAGGCATTTCTGAGCCACAATCAGGCTTGACTCTGGGTAGAAGAACACATAGGTACCATTTTATCATGTCCAAAAGCAAATCCTGGCACATCCTCAGACTTGATTTGAGGAGCAACACAATAAACTTAGAATTAGAATGACCTCCCACTTTACAAATGAAGGTATTTGAATTGCATAGTGTGAATTGAATTGCCTTGTATTCCTATGAGGGCATTGTTGGGTTAGAAGACTGTGGACCTCAGAGATCATTAATAGAGGAAAGGGTTGTTGGAGGTGTGGTTTGAGAAAGGAAAGGTGACTGTGCCCAACACACACACACACACACACACACACACACACACACGCAGGCACATGCACATATATACCATACACTGCTGCCAGACTAGTCTTGTCAAAATAGAAATTTGAGCATGTCACTCAGACAAGCAACGAGGTAACAAAGACTCTAAAACACGAACAGTACAATTCAGGCACTACTGGAGCTGTGTGATGTTGGGCAAATCACACTCTTCCCTAGACTTTTGTTATATGACAAAGCACTTAAACTACATGTTGCCAGAACAGCGAACATTTACCGTATTCCAGGCACTATGCTAGCTAGAGCCACTTTAATTATATTATCTCTTTTAGTTCTTACAGAAAAACTTAGTGATTAGGCATATCATTATGGGTTTTGTTTTGGTTTGGTTTTTTTTTTCAGATAAGGAATCCCAGGCCAGGGGAGTAAATTACTTGTTCAATATTGCATTGCTAGTGAGTGGAGAAGTAGTATAGGAACAAAAGTCTGCATGCTTCCAGCTGTTTGTGCAGTATTCACTCATTTAACTAAATTGTTACTGCATATACTTGCTTTGTCCCAGACACTGTCCTAGATATGAGATACAAAAAGCTGCATGGGCTTGCCCTACAGAATTTACCATTGAAGTGGGGCAAGAGTTATTAATGAGTAAGACTATACTTGCAAAATAACAGTTCTTCTAAGTGTTGTGAAGGATGAGTTCTTGGTGATATGAAAAAATATGACAGAAGTTTAGCTTGCCATGGAAAGGTTCTGCAAGTAGTGATATTTGAGATAAAATTTGATCCCTGGCTAGGAGTTAGCCAACTCAATGGGGGTGGGAATGAGCATTCTAGCTGGAGGAAATAACATGTGCAAAGACCCTGTTCTTGAAGAAACCACAGAAGAAAAATGAGGCCATATTATATTGCCTTTCAGATCATGCTAAGAATTTGGGGATGATGCAGAAGAAGATGATGATGATAATGCTGATAAATGACTTAAGTATTGGATTGAGGTATGGTAGTGCCACGAACAGATTTTCATTTTGAATTATAAATCCAGCTACAAAGCAAGTCTCTTGCTTTGTAGAGGGACACAAAACTAAAGCTTAATTCAGTATCCCAAGCAAAGCTGATAGTTGTTGGTACCAGGTCAGTGGCTATGCAGATGAGATCATGCATATATATGCTACTTCTATGAGGTGGCATCTGTTTCCTTGGATCTGGATTCATCTCAGAACTTACTTTGACTTGGATTTGGCATTATAATACTTCTGAGACTGTGTCTCGAGAGGTCCTACACATTTGACTTTCTCTCCCTTCTAATGCTTGCAAGCTGGTCTTACCTACTGGAGGATAAAAAGACCACACTGGAAAGAAAACCCAGGCAATCCACCAAGCAGCCAGCACTAACTTCCAAACGCATACATTAGAATGTTTTAGATGATTAAAAAAAAAAATAGAATGTTTTAGATGTTTCAGAGTCCTGGCTTCCTTGACTGAATAACTGCAGTAAACCACAAGAGGAACCTCTCAATTAACCCCACATCTGTAAGAAATAACACATTGCTGATCTAGCCTCATATTGCAATGGTTTTTTATGCCCTAATGGATAACTAAAATGGTAGGGCTGGAGATAAGATAGGCTTTGGCCATACTGAGTTTGAGGGACCTCTGAGATATCCAAGGTAGGAAATGGAAGATTCGAAATATCACAACTGGGTTTCTTGCACAATTAATGGATTGTGCTGCATTCACTCATAGGTAAGATTGAGATGTCGAGCTTATTTGTCAAAAAGACTGTTGAGTATAGTTTTCAAGTCAGAATTGGAGATTAAACATTGGAGTCATCAGCCTATAGACATTATATGAAGTAAGGGATGCAGATGAGAATGCAGGGAGGTGATATAACAGTGATTTCACCAGCCTCTGAGCTGCCTGGACTAGAGACCCAGCACCACTTATTAAGTAGTATGTGGTCTTGGGCATGATCACATTTTGTCTGAACTCTCCAATAGGGTTACTGTGGATGTTACATCAGCTAAGTATTTAGGTGTTTGGAACAGGTGAGCCACATGTTTGCTAACTCTTTTAAAAGATGGAGCAAAGAACACCTGAGTGGCTCAGTGGTTGAGCATTTGCCTTTGGCTCAGGTCATGATCCCGAGGTCCTGGGGTTGAGTCCTATATCAGGCTCCCCACAGGGAGCCAACTTCTCCCTCTGCCTATGTCTCTGCTTTTCTCTCTGTATCTCTCATGAGTAAATAAATAAAAAAAAAAGAGAGAAAGAAATCCAATTTATTTGTTTTCTCTTTTGTCATTTGTGATTTTGAACTTCTATCTAAGAAACTATTTTTCCCAATTCAAAATCATGGGACTTACCCTTATGTTCTCTTTGAAGAATTTCTTAGGTTTAGCTTTTACCTTTAGGTCTTCAATCCACTTTGAGAGAATTTTTGTATATGGTGTGAGGAAGAGGTCCAAACCTCTTGTATATGGTTATCCAGTTGACACAGCAGTATTTATTGGAAAGATCATTCTTCTCCTCATTTAATTATCTTGGCACACTTGTTGAAAGATGATTGATCATAAACATAATATTTATTTCTGGAATTCCAATTATACTTACTAATCTATCAGCTTATTCTTCGGCTAGTATGATTAGTATGATTAGTAGTGTGATTATTTTAGTTTGCAGTTAAATATTGAAATTGTGAATTGGAACTTTCAATTTTGTTCTTCTATTTCAAGATTGATTTGGCTATTTTAAGTCCCTTGCATTTCCATATGAATTTTATGATCAGCTTGTCAATTCTAAGGAAAAGAGGCCAGGTGGAATACTGATATGAATTCATCAATCTGGAGATCAGTTTGGGTATTATTGACATTTTAACAACATTCAGTCTTTGCGTCTATGGCAAGGGGTGTCTTTCTTTTAGGTCTTTAATTTTTAACAATGTTTTATAGTTTTCAGTTACTTTTCTTACATTTCTTCAGTTAAATTTATTCCTAAGTATTTATGAGTTTTGATACTATTATAAATATAATTGTTTTTAAATTTCATCTTAAGATTATTTATTACTAAAGTATAGGAATTTGTATTGATAGTTTATCCTGTAATCTTGCTGAACTCATTTGATACTTCTCATTGTGTTTCTGTAGACTTTCACTTATTTTATTATTTTCAAAAGATTTTATTTATTTATTTATTTATTTATTTATTTATTTATTTATTTATTTATTTAAGAGAGCGAGACCAGAAGCAGCAAGGAGGGGCAGAGGAATAGGGAGAAGCAGACTCCTTGCTGAGCTGGGAACCAGTCATGGGACCCATACCCAGGACCCTGGGATTGTAACCTGAGCCAAATACAGAGCTTAACTGTCTGAGCCACCCAGGTGCCCCTCTGTGGACTTTTATATACCAGATCTAGTCATCCATAAATAGTGGTAATTTTATTTATTTTTTTCCCCCTGCAATCTGGATGCCTTATATTTTCTTTTTCTTGTTTAATCACTGTGGCAAGAACCTTCAGTACAATGTGGAATAGGAGTGGTGAAGCATGATTTCTTTACTTTGTTTCCAGGCTTAGATAGAAAGCATCCAGTTTCTCTCCATAAGGAGAATGTAATTGTGGGTTGTTCCTAGATGGCTTTTATCAGCCCAAGGTGCCTCTCTTTAGTTCCCAGTTTGTTGACTGTTTTTATCATGAAATGATACTGAATTTTGTAATGTAACTTTTTCTCCATCTATTGAGATGATCATGTAGTTTTTGCCTTTATTATTAGCATAATGTATTACTTTAATTACTTTAATTGATTTTCCTGTGTTAACCCAACCTTATAATCCTAGGGTAAATATCACTTGGTCATAGTATATAATCCTTTTAATATGTTGCTGGATTCATTTTGCTAGTATTTGTTGAGGATTTGGGGGTTCATATTCATAAGGTATATTTATCTGTAGTTTTCCTTTCTTGTGATAACTTTGTCTGGTTCTGGTTTCAGGATAATACTGACCTCCTAGTATGATTTGGGAGCAAGGATCTATTACCATTCCATGTCTTATTAGCAAATATCCCCTTGAGTTCCAGTTTTCCTTTTACAGAATGAAATCCCATGCTTCTTCACATATGCAGGTGTAGATTTTCATAGCCCTTGTTCAGTACAATCTCTCGCTATTAATCCCCCTCTGCAAAAAAAAACAGCTTCTGTCTTGGATTGTTCTGCCCTCTTGCTAGTTTCCTATACTATTCTCTGCGCCAGCTCATCACACATTGCTTCCAAGATGTCCCATGGACATGTGTCCTGGGAAGATTGGTTTAAGGAGAGGACCATTCTCAAGGTCTCTAACTCTTCTTACCTTAGGCTGATCCAGACCAAACACAGAGAACATAGGAAACACCAAAGGTCAGAGTAAGGAATGTCTGTGGCTGTCCTGGTTTATGGAATAGTCAAATGTAGTTAACCTAGAGTTTTATTGAGAAATATACAATGATATGGAATAGAGCTGATCAGACAGGAAGAAAAGAAAGGAACCAGGATACACCTCTCCAGTTGAGGAACTAGAGAAAAAATTATTAGTGCTTTCCAAGTCAGTTAGGATGGAGTTAGTTTGGAGGGGAGATGTATTCCAACCCTAAGCAGCTATCTTTAATGTTAAGTAAAACCATCTCCAGCCAGGGGGACCAAATCACAGAGAAACTACATAGGTATAAGGGCAAGAACAGGTTCCAGGCTAGTTAGGATCTAGCATCTGAGATTAATGGTTCAGGTTTTGGCCCATTAGACTACATCCAAATGAAAGCATTAAAAATCCAGAGTATACCCTCTTCAAAATGAATTGCTTTCCTGACTACTTCCACTTAAGCATTTGATGAGAAATATCCTCACCTGTCTATGCCCTAGAAGTAACTTCTCTGACACATCCTCAACTAAGCCCCTCATTTTTAGAACTAAGATTTTTGTTTTGTTTTTTTAAATTATGTCTTGTGTCCTCTCTCCACCCCCCTGTTTCTCAATGTACTTGCTATTTATTGTTTGTCTCTAGGTAATGGGGATATGAGAAAAGAAGAAAACAACATGTTTTAAGAGGCTTTGGATCTGCTTTTGACCGGGATCTCCTTTGTAGTCTTGAGATAGAATGTGCTGTTACACAGGAATCTCTTTCTTTCTTTCTTTCTTTCTTTCTTTCTTTCTTTCTTTCTTTCTTTCTTTCTTTCTTTCTTTCTTTCTTTCTTTCTTTCTTTCTTTCTTTCTTTTTCTTTCTTCTTTCTTTCTTTCTTCTTTTCTTTCTTTCTCTTTCTTTCTTTCTTTTTCTTTCTTTCTTTTCCTTCCTTCCTTCCTTCCTTCCTTCCTTCCTTCCTTCCTTCTTTTCTTTTAAAGATTTCATTTATTTATTTATGAGAGACACACAAAGAGAGAGAGAGAGAGAGAGGCAGAGACATAGGCAGAGGGAGAAGCAGACTCCCTGCAGGGAGCCTGTTGTGGGACTCAATCCCAGGACCCCAGGATCACAACCTGAGCTTAAGGCAGACACTCAACCACTGAGCCACCCAGGAATCCCACATAGGAATTTCTTAATCATCTTAATAAGGGTTTCTGAAGTTCAGAACCAACGCAAGCATCCTATTATTTGTCATTTCTAGGAAATCACAGGATAAAACACAATTAGAAGATCCTTAGCTCTAAACTAGTATTGTTAATGCCATCTACATTTTGATCTTTCTGTTTCTATGTGTATAATAATGTACCAGATCAGGGTTTCTAAAAATGTCATATGAGCAACAGAAAACCAAATTGGACACTCTAGGGGATCCATTTGAATCTCCTGAGAAGCTAAGGGACCCACAACCTCAAGAAATGAAGAGTTGAAATACAGGCTATCTGGCCTGTTACTTGACTGAGGCGAAGGATGAACCTAGGTGAAAAATAAAATGGTGAGGGAAATTTTAAATCCACTATTAATAAGACAAAAAATAGACATTGGGCTTTTAAAGTTTAATTAAGACCTTGGCAAAGAGCTGTTATTTTATATAGTAGATAAAGAAAAATTAAGTAGAAATTGTTAGCCATAAAATCGGTATGTCTAAATGATATTTATGGACTTTTCTAATTTATTAAATCATTTCTACTTAATTTCAAGCAAAATGAAAGATGAGAGGGATCTGTGGGTGAGAAGAAGAAACAGTGTTGTTTCCTGGTAATTCTCATCATTACTTATTCTTGTCTCTTCAGGAATTAAGCTGCAAAAGTAGGGCAGAACCAGTAAAATGTACGAAAGCAATGTGGAATTTTTGAGGTATGTTCCTATGAATACAATACTTTAAAGTGTAGGAGAGATTAAAATCCTTTCAACAAGCCACAGCTGGACAGGAGGAACATAAGGGGGTCAGAGTTACTAATTTTTTGAGCGTCTCCAAATTTCTCTCATTATGTAGACATCGGATCTGAAGAAAGTTCTAAAATGTTGACTAGACACAGTGACAATGCATAAGACCTGGGCCATGAGGCATCAGGCTGACAACTGAAAGGAAGAGCGAGAAAAGGGTGGGAAGGTGAGGCATGGGGTTAGCACGTGGTGAGGCTCCACAAAGTGGTGGTAGAAGGAGCAAATTCTGTTGTCAGCCTGCCTGGGTTTGAATCTCGGCTCTCCCTGCTCACTTTGTAGCTTTGGGAAATTCTCTCAAGCTCTCTACTCTCCATTTCTTTATGCAATGTGCGTAATAGTAGTATGTAGCTCAGAAGATTAAGTTGCAGGAAGAACATGTTGAGTTATTCTCTGAATGTTAGAAATCATTATGAAGATGATTGGGGGAAGACTAATAACTGTGTTGCCCAGAGGAGATGACCTACGGCTCATTCTGAATTGTACTGATACAGAAGGTTTGGTTTTGTTCCTTTTTTCTTATTAGTCTCTAAGGAGTGGGAATACTCAGTGATACTGGAATTTTGGTTCTAGACACTGTTTCTTATGTAAATTTAGTCCTCAGATAGCAGCTGATTGGATGAAGTCTAGACTCCAGAGAGAAGGGACTGGGATTGCCAAGGGTTTGAAATACTTTCAAGGCCCCAGCCAAGTGGTTTGAGATTCCAGGAAGAGCTCCCATCCCATCAGGAAAGGCAGACAGCAAATCAGGAAATTAAGTCTTGCTGGCTGGCTTACTATGGGGACAAGAAGAAAAGAATAAGGACAGTGGGAGCAACTTTAGCTTATTAGATATTAAGTGGACTTCAACTGACCCTCGAGTGGCCTAGTATTACTATGTGCCTACCAGAGCATGCAGGTTATTGTTTTGCTGTTTCTGTAGAATTCCTACTTGATAGGTCATTATGTTTTATGTCATGTCACCCATACCTGCCATAGCTGACAAGACCACGGATGGGCATCATACCTAAAGGCAGAAATCTACAGTCTGGCCAGGGGCCCAGACAGTTCCAGAAAAGTTTCCCAGCAACAATCACACTGTCAGCTCTAAGATGTGACAGCTGACTTATTAACAGAAAGACATGGTTGGGAATTCAAATGTACTCAACAAGGGAAACAAAAAGAAGTATAGTAACCAGAGATGCATATCTTATGGACAAATTGAGGTATAATAACTATATGACAACAAAATATAGTAACAATATTTTGTAACCCCTGCATGATCAGTATAATTATACATTATGTTCAGTATACTGTGCCTCGATAGTGTGAAAAAAAGCATAATAGATGTTAAAAAGATCTAAATTTGAAGGACTTGAGAAAATCTTTTGAAGATTACAAAAATGTACACTGAGGGGCACCTGGGTAGCTCAGTTGTTTAAACGTCTACCTTCAGCTAAGGTCATGATCCCAGAGTCTTGGGATCAAGTCCTGCATCAGGCTCCCTGCCTGGCAGGAAGACTGCTTCTCCATCTCCCTCTGCCTACCACTCCATCTGCTTGTGTTCTCTCTCTCGGTCAAATAAATAAATAAAATCTTAAAAAAATATGTACACTGAGCTCTGTAAAACTTAACTAGATAATACATTCTTTGGTCTTTCTGGATGGTTAAGATTTAGTTGTTATTGAAACTAGTGACTGACAAAATAAATGCATGATTTTCAGTGCATCCCTTTTCTGAGTGTTTCAGACCCATGAATTTATTAGGAAGCCAAAATAGATCTACAAATTTTATAATCACAAATGTATAGATTATTAGTCAAATATAGACCTATAAATTTTATAATCACAAAGCTAAAGATTGTTAGAACTAGGAGGGAAGGGGAAGTGACATTATTAAGACTCTTGTCTTACCAGGTCACATGCTAAGAGATTTTCCTATCATTTATTTATTTATGTATTTATTTAAAGATTTTATTTATTTATTTAAGAAAGACTGCATGTGTGAGCATGAGTGGATAACAGAGGGAGAGCAAGAAACAGACTTCCCATTGAGCAGGGAACCCAACATGGGGCTTAATCACAGGATCCCGACATCATGACCTGAGCTGAAGGCAGATGCTTAACTGACTGAACCACCCAGGTGCCCCTAGGGATTTTTCTATTTATATTTAAATATTCTCAATATTCACATGTGCTGGGCATCAGTATTCCTGTTTCATAGAGGGGGAAACTGAAGCCCTGGCTCATATATTCTAGCTACCTATTGCTGCTGAGCAAATCATCTGAAATTTAGTGGTCTAAAACAATTCTAAGATCCTTCATGGCTTTGTGAGATGACTTGACTCAACTGGATGGTTCTTGTTCAATCCTTCTAATACTTAGGGCGAAAGTCATCTGAAAAACTTTTTGAGCTGGACATCCAAGATGGCACATTTTTAGTTTTTGTGTTACTTGAGATGGATTGATCAGCAAGGGCCTGGTTGAGCATCTCTCTTTCTCTCCATGCGATCTTCCATATAGTGAGGATGGGCTTCCTCAAAGCATGGAAGCATGAGGTTTGTCATAGTCTTTATTTGGTGGCTGACATCCTCTAGATAGGGCAGTAAGCAGCCCAAGAGGTCCTATTCTGGCTCTCAGCAGTCTGAGATGGTCACCTCTTCTGGTAAAGTTGTTCACTAGGACTAGCTCAAATGCAAGGAGAGGGAATTTGACACCACTTGTCATTGGAAGGAATGTCAAAGGATCTCTGACAATCTAGAAAATTATACCATGGCAACCCAGTTAGTATGAAAACTGAATTTTGATATACCATACACTGGCATCATTTTATCACATTTTAGGTAATTGAACCCTAGAGGATGTCTTATTTTGCTGAAGTAGCTGAGATGCAGATGGTTAAATGTAATCAAATTCATAACATTTTCTAGGAACTTTCCCACATATAAGCCTGCCCAGTATTGATCTGTTCAAAACTAAGAAGCCTCCTCTAGGAAGGAGATGGGAACACAACCGATTTCAAACAACTCAACATAAAGCATTATGAAAAATCTTCCAGAGAGCCCTTCAGAGCAGGTTGGACATGCAGGAATCTGTAGGCACTAAAACCTAATAGCCACACCAGGACAAAAAGCCTCATCCCTTCCTGGATAAGCACCAGGTGACTGAGGCTGAGGACAGAGAGGCAAAAATCCCAGAGAGGTGTTCATGTCACACATCTGGGATGTTTACACATTGGGGTGGAAACTCCTAGTGCTCGTAGTAGCGGAAAGCTGTGCTGGATTTCTCATGCTTCTATCTGCAGAGAACCATGAAAAAAAAATCTCCACTGATCTATGAATATCAATAGGAAACCCAACAGTGGTGTAGTAGTGCTGTGATCCAAAAGAGGAGAGAGAAAAGTATCCCCATAATTTTAGTGCTTAACATACATAACAGGTCACACCTGGGTGGGTTTGGAAGGTGCCAAGAGTGGTGAGTGGGAAAGATCCCCTAGAGAATGGGGAGAAAAAAATGTTATCAGCTTTTTTTTTTTTCCAATGGTGATAATGAGAAATTAGACTAGAAATCATTGTAAAAAAGCTATCCCTACAAAACTGTTTTATATAAAAAATAATGAGAACAGAACTAATTTAGTTAGCTAATTATCACATGCATTTCACATCAGCCCACAAGCAACCAGAAACCATTAGCAGTACACCCCGCCGTTCTCATCAAGCAGGGGATTAATGGGAACAAACCTGGAATTGGCTTTTGCAGAAATGAATCCACCATCTTCAAAAGGTAATAATCGCCATGGGCCTCCCCTCATGATCTGCACTACACAGTGAGGTCCTCCCTGGAGCTTTGGGGAGCATGCAAATCCTCATCTTTGCCTTTCCGTGGTTGCCCTCACCCCAGAGTGCTGGAGGTACAAGATACAGCTTTTTCACCAATAACCCTAGTGCTTAATTCCTCCTATTAGTGATAAGACAGATTTCCATGATGGTCTAGGAACCTACAGATCGCATTGGTCTGTTCTCCTCAAGAAATGAGATTTGGAGGAATTTTTCCCTCTGTGTACATCCGCAGACAGTTCATGTCATTTTCACCTTTGCTTACAAGGCAAACCTTAAGTTTTATTCATTTCATCATTCGATCATTCAAGGAGTCCCTGTTATCGGATTTAAGGCACATATTGTATTAAGCAATGAGAAAGGAGAAAGAAATAATTCCAGGATTTAATGTGCTCATGTCATGATGTGGAAGAAAAAGAAGATAAACTATAATTCTAGCACTGTTTGGTGCATTAGGACATTAGGACACGTCTTTTGTATCCAAACTCTCTGGACAGGAGGTGGATGATGGGAGGGGTTGGTGGCCGGTGATCTGAGTATTGAAGAATACAAAGACTTAAACAAGATGCTAATTTGAGCAGTTCTAGACAGAGGACACACAGCATGGACAAAACATAGATATAAAAAAAATTTTTTTTCTAGTCTTTTGCATGGTTGGATATAGGATGCCTATAGAGAAGTTGCAGGTAAAACAAAGCTATCATCTTGTACTCAAAGTGTGGTGCGTGGACCATTCCAGCCAGCAGCCCCTGTGAGCTTCTTAGACATACTGAATCTCAGGCTTCATCCCAGACCTGCTGAATCCAAATTTTCATTTTGTAAGACCTCCAGTTGGCTTGCCTGCATGCTAAGTTTGAGCAGCCCTGAACTAGGGCACAGAATAGCTGACAGATTGGAAAAGAAAAGATGAAAATAAAAACAGTTTCCAGTCTTAGACAGACACAAATCTACCAGGAAGTAAGAGGTTGAACAATTGAACTGCATCTGAAGATCCTTATATTCTCCTTATTTCTCTGTCCTCTGCAACAGAGATTATGCCTAACAGCTCATAGTAAGATTGTCATGGTTTTAGATGAGTTTTCCCACTCATTATTTTCCTCATTGATTAAGGTAGGTAGCAAAGCATTATTTGACTAGTGTGTTTTCATTCCTATCAATTATTTTAAAACTCATGGCTCTTCTCCATTCAAAACAGACTCCAAAAGATCTACTGCCTCGGGTTAGAGTTGTTAAAGTCAACTTCAGAAAATAAAGGAGTTAATTCTAGGCTTTTGAGTTTCAAGATGAATTTGAAGGGGAATACTTTGGGAATTGGAAAACATAAACTTTTATCTTCAAAATCCTAAACCACAAATAATTGGGGGCATAAAACTCAGGCTATCAGTGATGGATCACAAAGAGATAAGAAGCCAGACAACTTTGCTCCCACATGAGGTAGAAAGCCCATGGAAAAGAAAGCCAGGAGACCAAAGGGGGAACTTAGTGGTTCACGAGTCCTGCATGAGGAACCCTGTATCCTGGATTCTGGACTGAGACCTAGTACCCCACTGGTTTGAGGGAGAGAAGACCTGGGCTTTGCCTCTGGGTTGCTTCAGATTTCCAGGAGTATCTCATGATAAGGGAAAGCTCTTGGTGTCCCTGAGCACAGAGGGGCATTAGGATGAGTAGGATGCTCCCTGTGATTCCAGGAAGAGGTGATGACAACATGGATGGAGAAGGCAGTGAACACGAAGAGGTCTTCTTGCCAGTTTCCAGAATGAGAAACAGCCATCTACAGAGACTGGTGATAGGATCCTATTTTACTGCCATTCCCAGCTAAGCTTGTTATCTAATGACTGTTCCCCCACAATAAAGGAGACACAACCCAGGTGATAAGATGACTCCTAAATCTATTGAGTTTAAATGTTTGTGTCTGTCAAAATGGGGACTTAAAATAGACATTAAAACCTACTTTAGACAAAGAAGATACTCCTTTTTACCATTCTCTGTGTGTGATATGGACAAGTCATACCTGTTGCAGACACTAGTGGCTCAGGATCAGAACAAGTTAAGGAGCGCACATGACGTGATGAGCACTGGGTGTTATATGCAACTGATGAATTATTGAACAGTACGTCTGAAATTAACAATGTACTATATGTTGGCTAATTGAATTTAAATTAAAAAAAAAAACACAGTCTCAGCCCTGCCACACACGTCTGTGACCAGCCTACCAGCCAAGCAGACCTATATGATAAGGAACATTCACATAGAAAGCTCATTCCCATAGTTTATCCAGCAATTTGGGGCCAGCTAATTGTAACTATATCCATTTTTCTCTGACTTAGGAAAGAACATAGAAAGACAGAAAAGTTATGCTCTTAAGTGATGCTCTTAGGATAACCTTGGATCTTCTCCACTTTATAAATTCCTTCAATCATATAAGGCAAAACTTTAAGTACGTCTTATTAGTAAAAAGCACTGGTGGACACACCCCAAAATCAATAAGCATGCATATATATTAGAACATTAAAATGGGACCCACTGGGCCAGAGGGGATATTGATTTGATATTCAGATAGGACCAGGCAATGTCTTACCTAGCATCCTCACAGAGCTAATTTTCCTGGCCTCAAAATGCTGCCTATCCTCTAGGAAGAAAAGGAAGAGGGAGTGTTAACATCCTGATGTGTCACCAAGTGAAAGACTGTAGTGATGGTGTAGTGAAAACCTTTGAACATGAGATCTAGATTGCTCTTGGTTTGATGGTTAATTTGATTCCTTTTACTTGCTATGTGACCTTGAGCAAGCAATCTATTTTTTTTTTCTGAATTTCAGTTTTTGGATCTGTAAAATGGAGTTGCTGTGCAATATAACATGTGGAAGTGATTGGAACAAATAGATTTTCAGCAAATGTAAGAGCCTTCCTCCATTATTGTGTAATTAGCATTAAATTTTTGTACTTTTACAAACCAATACATAAAAAACTAGCCAATATCCTTCTCTTTCTCTTCCTCTCTCTCTCTCTTTCTCACTCAATGTCTGATCCTTACTTCTTAAGGGATTGAAGTTCACTGGAGCAAAAAGTGCTTAATTGCCCCAGACTTTGGCCTGGTAGACATCCATCCATCCATCTATCCATGTATCCATCCAACAAAGACACTTTCTAAGTGCCTATTTTGTTCTTAAAATTTGGCATGAATAAAAAAACATAGTATTTTGTGTTCATTTTAGTGGAAGGCAACTGAAAGTAACCAAAAACCTAGTAGGTAAATTAACCTTAGAATGTACTGGAATGCAATAATTACTGCAGAAATTAAAAAATTAAATAAAATAAGTTGATCAGGGTAGGCCTCAGCGAGAGGACTTGAAGGAGGTTAGGAAGTTTTCCATGTGGACATCTGAAGGAAAAATACCATGGATGGGGGAGAGGCACTGTGTTTTAATCCACTTGGGCTGCTATAACAAAATACCAGACGAGGTAGCTTATGAGAGCAGACATTTAGTTCTCATGGTTTTAGAGCCTGGAAGTCCAAGATACAGGTAACAGTATGATCAGATGAGTGCTCTCTTCTTGGCTTCAGTCTTGTCATTATGTCTCACATGGAGGAAGGGCTAGGGGTCCTTCTGGAGCCTCTTCTTTAAGGCACAGATCTCATTCATGAGGGCCCCACTTCCTCATACCATCAGTTTGGGGCATTCAGATTTCAACTTATGGATTTTGAGGGAACACAAATATTCAGACCACAGCACACTGTAAACGCCCCTGGATAGAATAAAGATGCCTGACATGTTCCAGGGACCAGCAAGGAGGCCAGGGCGGCTGGAGCCAATGAGCAGAGGGACAGTGTAGGAGATGATGTCAGAAGGAGGAGGAGGCACAGAGAAACTGACTACCTGGTTGCTTCCCAGGATCAGGGGGCATCTTGCCCTAGGCTTTTCTCTTCCTGGGGAAGTGAAGAGAAACACTCTGATGAGAGACACTGCTCCTATGTACATGCACCAGGAGCCTGGAGACCAAAGATCTCAGCTGGGAAATGACGGAGTCTCTTTCCCTTGCCCTGCAGTGGGATCTGAGAGGTCCATACCTCAGGGGAGGGCAGCGGGACTTGTGAGCCTCTGACATCTTCCTTGGAACCCTTCTGTACTGAGCCTCTACCTATGTGGGACCCACATCTGGGATCTAACGAACTGGGACTCCTTCAAGGAGCAGTCCTTGGGGTATAAAGGAGGAAAGAAGGAAGTGATGACTTGCATGGCATCTCAGATCATTACACTCATGGCTGTAAGTCCTGGGAAGTCCACTTAACCCACCCACACCTTACTTACCCTGTGCAATGAGAAATTAGATCAGTAATGTCCATGACTCCTTCCAACCCAGAGTCTCTCTGTTCATCTCTATATTGTGTGACATGACTTGTCACCTGGTTTTCACATTCTGAGCTAAAGCATGGCAACTGTAATGGGCTGAATTATAGCCCCCAAAAATGTATATATTGAAGTCCTAATCCCTAGGACCTCAGAATGTGACCATATTTGGAAATCCATAAAGAAGTGATTGTTACAGTGAAGTCATGGGGGCAGGCCTTCATCCAATATGACTGGTATTACTTTAGGAAGAGAAAATTTAGAGATAGGTACAGACAGAAGGAAGACCATATGAAGACACAGGGAGGAGACAGCCAGCTACAAAACGAGAAGAGAGATATGAGGAGAACCAGCCCTGTGGACACTTTGATCTTGGACTCCTGGCCTCCAGAATCATGGGAAAAGTTTCTGTTGTTTAAGCCATTCTCTCTGTGGCATGCTGTTATGGCGGCCCGAGCAAACTAACATAGCAACTACTTAATGGCATCAAAACCATGCCCACAAAATCAGACACAGTCTTGGAGCATATCAGGAATAGGGAGGAAAGAATGAGCCCAGGAAAAGAGAATCAATTTCTTCTTGTCTGGGGTAGCCCAGCTATGTTCTGGTCAGCTCTTGACTCAGAATCATATATATATATATATATATATATATATATATATATATATATATATATACTTCCGCTGATTTTGGACTCTGGTGCCCAATTAATCTCTCCATACTGCATGAACTAACAAACCTGTAAAAAGTGTTCTCACCTCTGAGCCCCTACCACTGTGTTCCTCTTCCCTTCCTGTGTTTGCACATCTGTTCCGGACTTAGCTCATTTTTCTGCATCCATGATAGCATGCCCCTTGTTACCCTGCCCTTTTTTGTTTCCTGTCACTGGATCCTAATCATTTTCTGCTTAGGGGCTGGTGACTAACTAGGGTGGCCCTCTAATACATACTTGAGATAACCAAAGTATTTTTATACCAGGACCCTCTGAAGATGTAACAAAGCCTATGAGCTGTCTTTTTCTTGTAAAGAATAGAAAGGCTAGACAATATTTTAAAATAGTCATGGAACATACAACAGTACTGTAACAACAGCAGTATTATATAAAAAGAAGAAAATCATAAGTTCTCAATTCCATAGCAACTTAATTATTCATTTTCCATATATTCTGTACATAAATATTTTATACTTGTAATCATAGAATATATATAATTTTATACTCTGTTTTTTCTCACTTATATCACAGTGGAGATGTTTTTCCTTATTTCACTGTAATCTTAATTATTACTTTTAGTCATTTCAACACTACATATAAAGAAATGTACCTTGTCTTAAATATTTTGTTGGACATTCAGTCTGTTTAAAAATTCTTGGCTATTTTGAATAATGCTGAAATGAACATTTTTATGAAAATGGTGTTTTTCATCTTTGGGAACAACTTCTACAGGAAATGGCCAAGTCAAAAAAATCTGAGCATTTTTATAATTTTAAAAGTATATCAAATCTTCAAAGGACCCTGCCAATTTACATTGCCTGTAGCAATGTATAATGCATCGCTTTTACTACAACCTCATCTGAAATTGGCATTATTGGTATTTCTCATTTTTTAGCAAAAGTGAAATGCGACCTTATTTTTATTTTGATCCTAATTCCTCAATCTGAATGTTGTATTTTAGACCTCTTCTAATTTTGAGTTTATATTCATATTGGGAGGTAAGTAAAGTCATGGTGAGAGAAATGAATATTCAGTACCCACTATCTGCCAGTTTACTAGGGATTTTAGAATTGCTCCCTTTTGATCTTTGTAATAAACTGTCATTATTTCACAGATGAGTCACCTGAGACTTTGTGTGGTTAAGAAATTGTCCAGAGTCACAAGTCTAGTGGGTCAAGGAGCTGAATTAAAACTCAGAGCTGTCTCCGGGCGTGAACTGACTGATAAAGTTAGAAAATTGATTACACACATCAAAGCATTTGTGCATAAGTTCGAATGAGGCCAGAAGCTGAAAATGATCTGTGAGCAGTTAAAATGCAATATCTGGGCTTCGGACTCAGAGATTCAGATACAGTGAATCTGGGGTGTGGCCTGGAAATCTGCATCTTTAACTAACAGCCCAGATGATTCTCATCATCAGGCAAGATGAGCAGTTGACTTTTGGCAGTGATTTTCAACCTAAGCTCAGAGACTCACCTGCAGTGCTTTATAAAATCTACAGACACTCCAGACCCTCTGAATGGAATCTCCTGCAGTGGAGCTCCAAACTATGTTGTCTTACCAGGCTCTCGAGCCCATTTTTACAAAGCAGCCACACAGGGCTCTTCGGTGGCCTCTGTAAAGTTCTGAACAAGGATCTCACCGCTGTTGCCTTTTGGATCTAAGCCACAGGATCTTGTATTAAATGAAGGTCTTTTAAAGGTGTCTTTAGTTAATTAAATAGAAGCTTCTGGAATGAGGTGCCAGAAGGATCTGATCCACCCTGTAACTGAATCAGCTTTCCTTTTTAGAATCTTCCTAAAGATCACTATAAGAGCTTTGAAGATCTTTGAAAACCTATAATTTATCACATCTCTTAGATACACTCATGCAACTTAGTTCCTATATATGTTAAAATTATATTTCTTCCTTGCTGCCAAAAAACACAATGTCTGCTCTCATGATAAGGCATGTTTCTAAAATCACCTTCCTTTTAGATATCCAGTAATTGTAATATGCACACTTTGGATGAAGAGTCGAAGATAAGGATTTAACTCGGATTAATAGGATAATTACTGTGTGACAAATGAATGCCAAATAATGTGAGGAACTGCTTTGTAAGGGAGTTCTTGGTTTGACAAAGGTTTGTTTTTGAGTATGCAGCCTGAATTTAGAACTGCAGAAATATTTCCCAGGCTTTGGATGAAATTTATATTTAAACATACAATACAACCTCGTCATTTTCTTGGATATTTTTAAGAGTCGAGTTTGAACTCTGTAGTGGAGTCATTCTTTTTTTTTTTTTTTAAGATTTTATTTATTTACTCATGAGAGAGAGAGAGAGAGAGGCAGAGACACAAGCAGAGGGAGAAGCAGGCTCCCCACAGAGAGCCCAGTGTGGGACTCGATCCCAGGACCCCAGGATCACGACTTGAGCCGAAGGCAGATGCTCAACCACTGAGCCACCCAGGTGCTTCTGCAGTGGAATCTCTCTATCTTCCCGCAGGTTCTGCTGGGGTGACTGAGTTTTCACCTCAACATTGTTATCCCTAAGTGCATCTCCTGAAAATGAAGAGACAGAGCTTCTAATGCACAGGTAGGCATTAGAAGCATCTTGCCTCCAAAGCTCACACCTGTGTTCACCAGGGCATCCATCTCACTCCATGAGATGGCTTATGTGTTTCTTGTCCCTGTGACAGACAGGGTTAGCTCCATCCACTGCAAGGGCTGTGCATTCATATTTGGGTAATGATTACAATATATCTTCAACTAAGAGTTTTGAACCATCATGATGTCACAGGTACCGTGTCAATATCTACCAGACACATTTCAGAGAAAAGGGAAATGTAATGAAGATAATGAAGAAACTTGCCAAAGTTTCAAGGAATGGTAAGTGGCAGGCCTGGGATTCTAACTCTGAATTGCCTGATGCCAAAGCCTGAGGTGTCCTGCCCCTGTTTTGGTGTCACCACTATCTAACTCCAGCAGGGACTTTGTATGTACTAAGTATTGATCACACTGAGTAAAGGGCTAATATTTATGGAAGGTCGATCCTTTGTTGGATATTGTGCTCCATTCTTCACAGATACAATCAGCCCCCAGCATGGATCCACCACACTTATGTACCTTTGTGTGGGGGCTTGCCTGTAGAGTTGGTGGACACACCTGAGGATGGGCACAGGAGAGACTGGCTCTGCCCACATGGGACTAACTGCTTTTCAGTGAAACTCAAGGCTTTTATTCTTTGAATTACTAATTCCTTTTTCTTTCTTCTTTCCCAACCTGCCCATTCTCCTTTATTTTATGGTGGGCCTATCTTCCATACACATCTACCCCTGCCCCCACTGAGTACTACCCGAGTCCTAAGTACATGGGAAATAGGTAATGGGCACCTACCAGGTGCTTTATAGTAAACACTACTCTCATTCACAGCCCTGCCTTGTTGTCCTGCATCTACTATGCACCACTCTGGGTTCCTTTCCCACCACTGAACTCATGGGTGTTAGGGCTCACACACTGTGCTGCCTGAGATCACAGCTCCCTTTCATCTCATGATCTCATGAGCTCAGAAAAGTTTTGAGCCCATTTGTACCTCAGTTTCCTCATTTTTACAAATGGGATAATAACAACAGTACCCGCTTCACCAGTCTAGGGGGGAGTTAAAAATGAATAATGAACTTAAAATAGTCCTTGGCCTCATACTAAGAACTTCCTGTGACCCACTCTAATGTTCTTCTCTTAGCATCCCTCAATTCTGGATGCCCGCCATGCTGCGTCCTCTGCCATTCCTCTCTGCTCCCTTTCCTAACTCATTTCTCGAGGTTGTCTTCAATTTCCTTTTTAATTCTCTTGCTTGCCTCTGTTTATGCTTCCTGTTAGTTATACATGAGACCACACAGGGTTGTATTTATAGGTATGTGTGCTTATATATACAGTCATCAGACCAGTGGAAAAGTGAAAGGTTCAGTCAATTTCATGGCTTGTTTTTTAACAAAATGGATTGATTTGGAGGCTGACTTAATAGAATCAGTGACATGTAGACACTGTTTCCTAAGAAATTATAGTTTCACCCAAGTGAATTTGTTTGTAATTGTGTGTGTGTGTATGCTATAAGACTGCTGTCTGCCCATATCCAAACAAAGGCTAGGTCTGCTGAGTCCTGAATGAATTTCCTTGGGAAAGATATTCAACTTCTTGAAGCTTTGCCTGTCATATCTGAACAGGGATAATTGGATCTCCTTCATAATTGTATATGGGGAAATACTTTATTGATATAACAGATTTAATGGAATTGGAGTGAAATACTAAGAAGAGGTTTTATAATTTGTTTATTTCCACCTTGTCACTGTGGATTCTAAGCAGGGATCTGTAGAAATTATCACCTTTTTTCAACAGTGAATGTCTCCATTCGTGTGTGTATGCGAGTGTGTATTCTTTCACATTTCTTGTATACAGGATTTTATGCCACATTTCTGGAAAAACCTATGTAGTTTGAAATACTGAATGCATATCATGAGTCATGGGGAAGATGTTCGAACACATAAAACACACAGCATTCACACCAAATATTCTGCAATTCAGTAGTTGGTGACACTATTGATAATGGAATGTTAAAGAAGATGACACACAGAAAAGAAAGCAAGGGAGGTCCCTTTTGTGGCCTCTTTAATGTATCATGGACTGATTGGATCATTTAGATAGTAGGAAAGCATCAAATTCAGAAAAAACTGGAGAAGATACTCTAATATTGGACAAAACTCCTTGTATAATAAACCTTTCTGAAATTTTGCCATTCTAAAGCAAGAGGACCCATGGATTGATATCCTGAGTCTAAAAATGTTCGAAAAATCTTGCAATTTTGACCAATCCATGCATCCTGTATATTGCCTAATGGTCTGTGGCTGCAAGGATGGGAAGTCTCTCTGAGACTGATAATAAAATGAAATTATATGTAAGCTTAGTTTGTTCACTGAACCACCTGAGCATCTTAGCCCACTTAGGTTAGCATTTCAAGTCCCATTCCTCTTGCTCTGATGCAGGTGATCCCTATCACCTGACAGGTGAGTCTCCCTTACCAGACATCTGCTCTGAGTCTGTAATTCCTCCTACATTACATGGAAGAAATAAGGGGCGGGGGGCAGAGAGTAGAGACAGGGAAAGTTAAGACTAAAGGAGAAAAAAGCCTGGAAGACACTAATATTTATGGAGTGTTTGACATGTAACAGGCATCCACGCCAGGCACTTTATATGACTAACTTCGTTTATCTTCACAGTAACTAGGTACTATTATTCGCATTCTCAGAGAAGAACTCACATAAATTAACTGACTTCATTGAAGCCAGAAGTGATGAGTGTGTTCCCTCACTTTGTACTCATGACTAGTACTCTTCCAGTTTTACCTTATTCAGCACTGGCCACAGCATGTCACACAGGTAACCTCAGATAGGTTGGAGCCAAGGCACATTGGAGCTATGGATTGGAATTCAAATGTATACAAAATCATCTACCAGCTTTACTTACTACCAATCCCTACTGCATTGAAATAGTTTTTTTTTGTTGCATTAGCTAACGTTGTCATTACCAGGAAAAGTTCCTAAGATCATGGTTGTCTTGATGTCCTGGGTCAAACTACCAATGCCTCTCAAACTCACATCACTTCTGGGAAGAATGTGGGCAAACCCCAGGGGAGATGGGAAGATTTTGGCATCAGTTCTTGGGTTATTTGGTTTATTTTACATGACATAATATTTACCCAGTTCCAAATCTTTTCCCCAAATCTGTTCATGCTCGTACATTTTTTAAAAGAAGGCAGCCACTATTCTGAAGACACTTGTTATTTGGTGGCACAAAAATTTTGAGGATCATGGCAATGTATTATTCGTTTATTCATGTTAACACATTACCACAACACAGGGCTTAACACATTTTTAAGGTAGACTAGTTGTTAATGAACAGAAGCAATATCATGGTGACACTCATGTGGTACATTGTGTAGAACCATCCCTTATATTTTGGAATGTGGATTCAACTCCCCTTGCAGCTGGGCCAGCCTCCCACCTGGTCCCTTTGCTGACAAGTGGGATTGAATGAGAACCATTGTTGTGTTTCATAATCTCTGACCCGTCTGATATTCATTCCAGCATTGACTCAGCCATTCAGACACTCTTTCACACACTCACCAATAGACACTCAGTGCCTATTGTGTCAACAATTCTGTTTTGCACAAAGTTCCACCCTGAATTAAGAAAGAGGGGTTGATACAAATTACAAATGACACACCATGCTGATGAAAACACTTATTGACACCAATAAACTGTTCATTCTTGCTCAAATGTTGATTCATTTAGAGTTTACAAATACTGAGATGTGCAGACACTCTCTCAGATGTTTCTAATCGGTATTAGCATGCAGAGGAATGAACTCAAAGTCTGAAATACTGAGAGAGAAATCTACAGCTTTCTGTGTGGAATATTTAGTTACTTTAAATCTCTCCTGTTCCCTTACTTACAATTCTAAAATTCGGAAAACAGAAAAGTACAAAGGTTTAAAAAAACCTATTATTCCAACATTCTGAAATAACCACTTTTAATATTTTGGTCCTAACCTTTTTAATCTTTCTTGTAGAAAAATTTAAATTTATGTATAAATGTATACATAACATACAGATAGAAATTTACACATATTTTCTACCCCCAAAAATCACTTCATGCACAATATTTTATAATCATATATTCACTTAGCAAGTATATTATGAGCATTTTCCATTACAGTGAATATTCTTCAGTAATATTGTTTTCAATAGCAGCATGTCCTTTGTGTGAGTATTGTGTGAGTATACCATAGTTTACTTAAACAATACTACTGTTGAGTAGTAGATTTGTTTCTGAATTTTTTTATTTGTGGATTATGCAGTTATATCAGTCAGCTATTGTTAAAGTAATGATGGGTAACAAACCACAACAGAATTCAGTGGCTTAAAATAAAAATCTCTATATTCATACATCTGCTGGTTGGCCATGGCACCTCTGTGATCCAGAATATTCTCCACATGAGTGAACTGTGAACCACCTTTCTTGAACTGTTAGGCTGATGGGGGCATGCAATTTCCATTGCAATAGCAGAGGCAAGCTCCACTTTGCTAGCACATCCCAAACCCTTGTTGACATTAAGTCTGTCTATCAACATTGTTCAAAGCAAATCACATCTGCAAGCTTAAAGCACACTCCACCTGTATTAAGAGAAACTGCAAGAGAACATACAGTGAACATTCCTGTATATGTATGTGAAATGTTGTTTCTTTAAGGTTATCTTCTGAAAGTAAGATTGGACAATATACTTTACTTGTCTACATACATGCACATAATCTGCTCACAATGTATGCATTAATTATAGAAATCTGTTATATACTTAAGCTCCTTTCTCTCTAAGGAGTTTATAATGCCATCTCAAGATTGCTTATATTTATTGCCCTGTTTTTCATCTGCTGCTTGTTGCTACATCTCAGGTACCATCTTTCCTCCAGCTTTCCCAGTTTATGATCTCAGGTGATCTTACCTTTCTTCTTTGATGAACATCAGCACTATTATTTGTGACCCATGCTTGATATTTGTCCTTTTGCACCAAGCAAGGTGATCTTGTGGGAAGATATTGCCAGCATACCCTCTCCTGCCTGAACTGACAGGCCTTCCTACTTTCCAGCCTAACCTGAGCTGGGAGAAAGATCAGTCTTAGGCCAGTGATTTCATTTATGAGAAGTTGTTTTCCCTTCTTTAATAAGATTTGGCTCCCTTGATTCTTTTCTATCAAGTATTGTTTTAAGCTGATTTTACATTTATTAAATGTGAAAGAATTAAAAAAAAAAAAAACAGCAATGCCTGAGCCCTACTTCCCCAACTTTTATTTAGTTGATTTTGAGTGCACTTGAAACAAATATCCTATAGAAATTCCCCCATAAAGTTTTAGGATGTAGACAGTGAGAATTATTTAAGAATTACACCACACACACACACACACATTCTCTAGATGTTCTTTTCTACATTTTTTCTTTTTTTTGTTTAGTCCCCCCCCCCCCCGGGAGAAGAGAAAGACCTGCCTATTGTTAACTACAACACTAGATTTATTGTAAGAACATTTCTCAAGGAGAACTTATGATATGAAAATTGCTCCCTGAGACTTCTAGTTTCAGCTCTGACATATAAAGAGCTTGGAACTCGTCATTCCCATACTTCTAACAAGAAAAAGCTGGAAAAACTGAAAAGCAATGACTTTTCTTAGACCTCTCAGAGAACTGAGGTTATAGGATAAACTACTACCCTGAAATCTTGGGAGACAGCCAAACCCAGAGAGACAGAGCCTCTGAAATCTGCTTGCTTGAAACAGAAGCCATTGGAATCACGAACTGGTAGGAATAATGTGCAGAACAGTTAATACAGCTGGCCTAATATTGCTAGCCTTAGAAAGACCTGCCTTCAACATTGGTCTTTGGCTGGTGTCTGGGAACTTTCATTTTATAAGGGTTTTCACATTTTCAGAGCCTACAATAGTGCCCACTGTGCTTAAACTGTTGGTATAAACCACTTGGTTTATGCTGACACTGTTTCCCTTCTGGGAGACTGAAACTTTGATATGTGCTAGGCAGAGGGTGACCCCAATACAAACTTTTGGCATAGAGTCTCTAATGAGCTTCCCCTAGATGCAGTATTTATTATGCATTGTGACACTCATTGTGTAGGAATTAAGAACAGCCTGTGTGCCTTCTCTGGGAGAGTACTCTGAGAAGCTTGTGCCTGGTTTCTTCCAGACTTCAGCCAAACATTTTTTCCTTTTGATAATTTTGCTTTGTATCATTTGTCTACAGTAAATCATACCTGTATGATTACATGCTAAGTCTTATGAGTACTTCTGCTAAATTATTGAACCTGAGGTCGTCATGGGGACTCCCAACAGAGATACTTAAGTAGCAAATTTGATGAACTGCAGGAGAGTGGGTATGGACAAGCATGAGGGTGAGAAAATCCTAAAGGCCATTTTCTTAAAGGGAGCGCTCCCATATATTCAAGGACCTTATCTCCAGATGCCCAACCCAGTTCTTGTGTGGAGTTTTGAGAAAGATCCTTTCCTCGTTCTACAGAGAAATGGGAAGAGTAAACATTGTGAAATATACTCAGAATTTTATATAGCAAAAATCCCATTCCCCAGGGGAAGTCTTTGCCAAAGACTTATACCAGGAAGATAATTCCCTCTATTCCTGTCCCCTTCAGTGTTCCTGTCTCACTTAAGAGGAAAACATATTCAATAGGAGTCAGAGTTTCAAAGAAATGGATTGAGAATATTGCATCTAAGGAAGGAATTTGAGATCTGGGGGAAAAACAAAACAAAACAGAAAGCTACGCCACTAAAGAGACAATTGTGGAGAACACAGCCCTGAGACATAAACCCACTAAAAGACTGTGACTTAACAGGAAGATTACACAATGCTTCCCCTCCACCCACACTGACCACTACCACAAAAGGGTTACATTGTAAACACAGTGGATTATAGCTGAAACAAGTGCAAAACACAGACTTTAAGGAGAAGTACTGAGGGGAACCCAAAGTCTGCAGGAAATAAAAACAAGGATACCATAGGAATTGAAACTCTTTTACCTACAGTTATAGCAAATATTAAACACAGCCCTTCTTATAACCAATTTAATAAAAATCCTCACATTAAAGACTTATCTCACTTATCTGATACAATATGACTAGCTTTTAACAAAAAATTATAACCTATACCTAAAGGCAGCAATGCAGTCTAGAGAGACAACTCAATCACCAGAACCAGACTCAGATATAAAACAACATTAAATTTATCAGCCAAGGAATTTTGGATGACTATGATTAAAATTTTAAAGTTACTAATGGAAATTAAAAGTAGATATTATGAAAGAACAAATAGGTAACATAGAGAGAAAAAAAGGAATGCAAAAAAAGGAATCGAAAGAAAATTCTATAAATCAGAAACATGGTCAGGAATGAAAAAAACCTTTGAAGATCTCATCAGTAGATTAGAAATGACTAAGAAAAGAATCAGAGCTTAATATTAGTGAACAGTAGCTCCTCAAACTGAGATGCAGAGAAAATGAATGAAGACAAAAACAGACATTTCAAGAACTCCAGAAAAATTTCTATAGATGTAACATATGTGTAACTGGAATGCAAGAAGGCAAACAGAGAGAATGGAGTTTTAGAGTAATAATAGCTGAGAACTTTCCAGAATTAATAAAATGCACCAAACCAAAGATCCAAGAGGCTCAGAAAATACTAAGTAGGATAAATATATGCACACCTAGGTTTATGATATTTAATATGCGGTAAAAATAGTATTGAAAAGGAAGAAGAAATGAAGGTTTTACTCAGACAAGTAAAAATTGATCAAATTCTTCATGAGTAGACCTTCTCAGCAAGAAGTGTTAAAAGGCAGTTTTTAGTCAGAGAGACCATGATATAGGTCAAGAACTTGAATCTCCATAAAGAAAGGAAGAACATAATAGAAGGAAGGGATGAAAGAAAAAACTTTTATTTTTATTATTTGCAATTAATCTAAAAGACTAATGTTTAAAGTAATAATTATAGTAATATATTGGGTGAGTAGAGTATATAATTTATGGATAATGGAAGTGAATGACAACAGTGTTGCAAGGAATAAAGGGTGGATTTGAGAATAACATGTTCTAAAGTACCTGCAGTACACCTGAAGCAATATAAAATGCCATCTAAAGTAGATTTGTATTAGTTGTAAATGTACACTGCAAACTCTGGAGTAACTACTAAGTTTTTAAAATGTTAAGACAATTGATCTGCTAAGTAAGAAGATTCACTGGAATCACATAAAGTGCTCATTTAAAACCATATAGGGGATCCCTGGATGGCTCAGTGGTTTGGCGACTGTCTTCCACCCAGGGCGTGATCCTGGAGTCCTGGGATCTGGTCCCATATCGGGCTCCCTGCGTGGAGACTGCTTCTCCCTCTGCCTGTGTCTCTGCCTCTCTCTTTCTCTCTTTCTCTCTCTCTCTGTCTCTCATGATGAATAAACAGGATCTTTAAAAAAAATTTAAAAAAAACAGATAAATCATAAAAAGAGAGAGAAAAAAGAAAAAAAGGACAAAGGCACAAATAGAAAACAGTCAAAAACAAGTATATCAATAATCACCTTAAGTGTGAATAGCATAAATACACCAATTTAAAGGCCAAAATTTGTCACAATGAATAAAATTGAAACACAACTCTATGTTGACTACCAATAACCCACATTAAAAACAAAGAGCTATATAAGTTAGAAGTAAAGGAATGAGAAAACATGTACCATGCGAACAAGTAGCTGTATTAATTTCAGACAAAGCTAACTCTAGAACAAGGAAGATTACTAGGGATAAATAGAGGACACTGTATAATGAAAAAGGAATCAATTCTCCAAGAAGTCATAATAATGTTGAAAATACATGCACCTAATAACAAAACTTATAAGTACATGAGACAAAAACTGATAAAACTGACAATTAGATAAATTCACTTTTTATAGTTAGAGACTTCAACACAGTTCTACCAGTAATTGATATATTAACCAGGAAGAAAATCAGCAAAGATAAAGATGATCTGAACAGCACTATCAATTAACTTGATCTAAGTGTCATTTATAGAACAGTCCATCCAACAAAACCAGAATATACATTCTTTTAAGCTCACCTAGAACATTCACCAAAATAAACCACAGTCAGGACTATAAGGCACAACATGACAAATGCAAAAAAATAGAAATCATGTAAAATATGTTCTCAGACCACAATGAATTAAACTACAAATCAGTTAACAGAAAACAAGCCAGAAAAGTATCAAATATTTGGAAATTAGACAATGCACTTCTAAATAATGAATGGATCAAAAAAAGAGTCTCAAAAAATTAGAATATATTTCACTGAATGAAAACTAAAATCCAGTTTATCAATATTGGTGAGATGCATCAAAAGTAGTGCTTACAGAGGAATTTGTAGTATCAAATGCATGCATTAGAAAAAAAAGGAAGATATAAAATCAGTAACAAAATCAATCTGCTTCTTTAGGAAACTATAAAGAGAAGAAAAATTTAATACTAATACAAGCAGGAAAAAAAAGAAAGAAGAAAAATTATAGCAGTTATCAATGAAATTTAAAATAGGAAAATAATAGAGAAAATCAATGAAACTAAAGATATTTTTCAAAAAAATCAATAAAATTGATAACATCAGTTTGGGTTAAACAATGAAGAAAGAAAAGAGACACAAATTACCAATATCATAAATGAAAAACATATCATAAATACTAGTCCGATAGACATTGTACCAACATTTAGGGGAGAAGTAATACAATTCTTAATGATTACTTTCAACAAATAAAATCAGAGAAAAAAATTCCTAACTCATTCTACTAAGGCAGCATTACTCTAATACCAAAACCAGATAAAGATATTAGGAGAAAAAAATCCTGTAGATATATCTTTCATAAACATAGATACAAATATCCTCAAAAAATATTAGCAAGCCAAATCCAACAATGTCTGAAAGAACTATGCACCATGATGACATGGGATTTATTCCAGGTGTGCAAAATCTTTTCAATAACAGGTCCTAGAACAATTGGGTGTTCATATGTAAACAAAACAAAACAAGAAATCCAGAATCCAGATATAAACCTTACAACTTAAAAAAATAATTGAGAATAGATCATTGACTGAAATGTAAAATGCAAAAATGCAAAAAAACAGTAAAAATTGTATAAAAATAAAATATAGGAGAAATTAGACATGGTGTTTCATGCTACATTTTCTTTTTTACATTTTTATTTATGATAGTCGCACAGAGAGAGAGAGAGAGAGAGAGAGAGAGAGAGGCAGAGACACAGGCAGAAGCAGGCTTCATGCACCGGGGGCCTGACGTGGGATTCGATCCCGGGTTTCCAAGACCGCGCCCTGGGCCAAAGGCAGGCGCTAAACCGCTGCGCCACCCAGGGATCCCCTCATGCTACATTTTCAAATACAAGATAAATAACACAACTCATGAGAGCACTAAGGTGGACCTTACTGAAATTGTAAACTACTCTGAGACACTGTGAAGGAACAGAAAAGGCAGGTACCCATGTATGAAAAGACAAGAGGTAACAAAGGCTGATGAGGATGTGGATAAGAGGGGAACTGTGTGCACTGTCAGTGTGACTGTGAACTGGTACTGCCACTATGGGAAACAATATGGAGTATCCTCAAAAAATTAAACGTAGGAACACCTAGAGATCCAGCGATCTCACTTCTTGGAATGTATCCAAAGTAAATGAAAACACTAACTGGAAAAGATACCTGCATTCTCATGTTCATAGTGGAGTTTTTTTACAATTTCCAAGACATGGAAACAATCTAAGCGCCTATGGACAGAGGAATGGATAAAGAAGTTGTGGTATATATTTATAGTTTAGTATTATTCAGTCATAAAATAGAAGAGAATCCTGCCATTTGTGGCAAAAATTTTCAACAGATCTTGAGGGCATTAGCTAAGTGAAATAAATCAGGGAAAGACAATTATGGTATGATCTCATTCATATAGAAAATCTAAAACAAATAAAACCAAAACCACACATAAAAAAATCAACTCATAGAAAGAGATCAGATATGTGGTTTCCAGAGGTGGGAGTTGGGGGGAGGGGGATTTGAAGGAAGGAGATCAAAGGTACAATTTTCTAGTTATAAGTAAATACTGAGGAGTTAATGTACAGCATGGTGGCTACAGTTAACATTGCTATATGGTATATGCAGAAGTTGTTAAGAGTAAATCCTAAGAGCTCTCATCACAAGGAAATTTTTTTCCCTTTCTTTATTTTATCTACATTAGTTGACAGATGCTAACTAAACTTACTACAACAATAATTTTACAATATATATGTCAAACCATTATGCTGTACACCTTAAACTTACACAATGGTATATGTCAATTATAGCTCACTAAAACTGGCGGGGAAAGACAGGCACAGGCTGGGAGAAAATATTTGCAAAAGACCTATCTGATAAAGGACTTATATCCAACATACACCCCCCCAAAAAAAATCCCCCAAAACCTCCTAAAACTTATTATAAGAAAAGAAAACATTTCAATTAAAAATAAGCAAGAGATTTGACTGGATACCTCAGCAAAGAAAATGTGCAGATGGCAAATAAACATATGAAAAACTGCTCAACATTGTCACCGAGGAAACACAAAAACATTAAGATTCTACTTCTTACCTAATAGAATGGCTATAATTCAATTAGAATACCAACTACTGGAGAGAATACAGAGCAACAGGAACTCTTAAATCATTGTTGTTGGAATGCAAAATATACAGTTACTTGGAAGACAGTTTGGAACTTTTCTCATAAAGCTAAAGCATGGTATTACAATACAATCCAGCAATTGTGAACACAGGTATTTGATCAATTGATTTGAAAACTTATATTCATAAAACTGTACAAAAATGTTTATCGAAGTCTTATTCATAATGACCAAAAGCTGTAAGTAATCAAAATGTCCTTCAGGGGTACCTGTGTGGCTCAGTGGGTTGAGCATCCAACTGTCAGTTTCTCAGCTCATGTCATGATCTCAAGTTCCTGGGATGGAGCCCCTAGTGGGGCCTCATGTTCAGTGGGGATTCTGCTTGGGAATCCACTCGCCCTCTCCCTCTGCCCCTCTCCTTCCACTTACTCGCACTCTCTCTCTCAAATAAGTAAATTTTTATTTTTTTATTTTTTATTTTTTTTTCAAATAAGTAAATCTTTAAAAAATGGATAATTAAATTGTGGTGAATCATAGAATGGAATATTGTTCAATAATATGAAGGCAGGAGCTTTCAACCCAGGAATACACAGATGAACAAAAACAAGGTTGAACTTTAAATGTATGTTACTGAGTGAAGGAAGCCAGTCTGAAAAGGTTACATATTTTATGATTGCAATTATATGACATGGGTAAAAGTTAAAACTACAAGGATGTATTTACCATCCTTAGTAGCAAGGAATGCAGCACAAGGAGTGAATATTAATGCATGCAAAAATAAAAGGATATGGAGGAGCGTTGGGGGATCCAAGCATGGAAAGCAGACAGTGACAACATAATCTGACTATTACACATATATGAAACAACCTCTCTGAAAAGTTCAGGAAAACGTGTTGACCTAAGTCACTTTAGAAATGAGTGGAGTCTGTAAGACTAAAAACAAAAGGATATGCCCATAGCAATTCACTCTAATTGATAAAAATATATCTCATGGAAATATAGATTAATATTTCTAAAAGCATTAAAGATATATATTGACATTAATCAATTTAAACAATGACTGTCAAATGGTAGGAAGCATGTTTCTCACTATTAGAGAGTGGTAGGTTATAGATAAATAAGGAGATGAGCCTGGAGTGACCCTTGGGAATATGTCACAGTTGGAGGCACCCATATGAATTCATATCTAGCCCACAGATAAATATGGTCATATATAGAAATATTTGCAGGTAGATGCATATATACAGGTGTGTATATATACACACACACCTAGATTTCCTTGCTTTAACAACCAGAAAGCCTAGAAGCAACGACAGCCTCATAGTGACAAGCACTTAGCACCTAGATATTGGTTTCTAATGCCATTTTCCATCCCACAATACAAAATAAACGTACAAGTCTACATTGATATAAATAAATGATTGAATAAATAGATATACGATTAAATAAAGTGAATAGACAAATCTTCCATGTGGAAGAATTTCTTTTTGTTTTTTTTTAATGTGGAAGAATTTCAAAGAATTCGGTGGCTACTCCACCTTCAAGGAAATAAAATAAAATTACTCCCTCATTCTCTAAGTGTAGAATGTGCACAGTGATTTCCTTTGAGTGAATACAGTACAGAAAGTGGTAAAATAGAATAACTTTACAGTGGAGAAAGTTCAGGAATCCTACCTCAGCCAGGCGGTCAAGGTTAACATATCAGGGATAAGTCACGTGGATAGGAAATAGCCCTGACATAAGATGGATGCGGTCCTTCTTCCTCGAAACATGTAACCTCCACCTACAAAAACATCAGCTGCATCCTAAAAGACATATTCTACAAAATATCTAACCATGAATCCTTAAAATTGTCAAGGTCTTCAGAAACAAAGGAATGTCTAAGGAACTGTCACAGTCAAGAAGGGCTTAGGGACAAATGCTAACATTTCTCATGGTATTTTAGATGAACAGAAATAGGACATTAGGTTAAAATGAACGTGAGTAAATATGGACTTTCATTAATTTATTTACAAAAACGCTTTCAACCAACAGTCATGCATTATAGCTTCTATTCATTTTTATTTAGTTGTATCATCAGCTGTGACTTAACTTCAGGCCAGACCTCTACTGCTCCCTTCAAGTACTGGAAATAGACAGCCTGTACTTGGTTTTAAGGGCCTTTCCCTAACACTAGTTACTGTACAAAAAACCAAGCTCTCTCGGCCTGCCATTCTCCAGGATGACTTGATTTGATGCCCCCATGGAAACCAGAGTTCACTCCAACCCGAAGAAAAACGCCAGCATCGGCTTCCACAACAGTCATGTTGAAAACAACATTGTTTCTGACAGATATCTAGGATTTGAACTGAGCTTGAACTTGACTATAGAAAGCAGGCATACCTGCTCCAGGAAGCAGCATTTCTTTTTTAGAATTTTTAATTTATGAGTTTAAACTAGTTTCCCACTCTGTGTCTGAAGCCTCACCTCTCTGCTATGCAGTTTAATCCCACACTGGGCAATTAATCCCTCTTTCAGGCAGCATTTAAAAGCAAACAATTCATTCTGTAAGTGATATTGTGTTGCTTGGGATATTAATACAAATCTAAAAAGCTTCTATTTATTGTCTTACTTAGGAAATCCAATCACTCACCCAACAAATATTAATTAAGCATCTACTATATTCAAAGCATTCCACTTCCTAAGAGACTAGGACATTATGGGCTGAGATTACCAGGAAAAAACTTCTTTGAAGGCCTCCAGAATGCTGTTAAGTAGAACCAGTAGAAGAGGACACACCAGGAAGACTTAATGAAAAAGACACGTTGGCAAAATAGGGCAAGCATTTCAGAGGATGGAAATTAGTACTCTCTGCTCTGAGTACAGGGACAGGGGAGGGAGGTAAGGAGAGGGAGACACATCACAAAGATCGTGTCCTTTGTGGCAAAGCAAAAGAGCGTATGTTTTATTTGGTAGGCAACGAGGAACCACTGATTACCATGATCAGATTGATAATTAAGAAATTAAATGGTAATTAAGAAAAATCATTCTGACATCAGTGTGGAAGATGGATGCAAAGAGAATTCGAGGGGACCAAACCTACAATCTAATGAACTAAAACAGATGATGAGCTGTGGGACCAGAACAGAGGAAACGTGTATGGGAGACACAAGGTAATTAAAGATGACGTTTCAAGCCTGGATGATTGGGTTGGCTGTGTTACCATTACCAGAGATAAGGAGATGAAGAAGACTGAGCTTGCAGAGGAGAGAACAGGAGCAGAATTTCTGCAGTGAGGTCCTGAGCCTGACATCTCAATGATCACCCTTCTGAAATAATTCTTCCCCAATTAATTTTCAACTGAATAATAATAGCTAAGTTACAAAATAGGTGACTAGGTCTATTTGCAATTAGTGATTATGACCAATAGTGAGATTCATATCACTGAATATGTCCCTTGCCACTAAAGGAACTCATTCCTCTGAGCTCAGGAACAGGCATTGGTTCTTCAAACCACTAGTTAGTAAGGTGTCCAAGAGGTACTCCTCTGTCTCCACACTTCCTACTACAAAGCTCCAATTCCAAATGAGGGTCAGTCCCTTGAAGACAGGAAGCATGCCCTGTTATTTTTCCTAAAGATATGTAAAGGGGAATGAGATGAAAAGCGAAGAGCTCTTTACTTTTCTGATGCTCCTTGATCAGCCACTGATATGGTAGGAGGTTGCCTCTCATGCATCCTTCCACCACAGTCCCCCATGTGGACCTAATGACAAAGGAGACTGTGAAGAGATCCCCAGGGATTTGGAGGTGTAGACAAAGAGGCTTGCAGGAAGCCTGGCAGCTTTTTTTTTTTAAGTTTATGTTTTAACTTTTCTGTTTATGCTTTATTTCTAGAATTGTGAATTTTTGTCTTCTGTTTCATATCTGTGTTTACTCTGATACAAAAGTGATTTGTTCATTTCTATTATTGGTGTAAATTTATACTATTGGAAGATGTGCCATGCTAACTCAATGGCTTTGAATACTCACAGCAGATCCCTATGTCCCTCTGGGGGTACTCATATCCCTGTATGATAAGTATCAGTAGCATATTTTTTTCTCCCAGAAGCAGGCACTGTGTTAACATGTACCAAGCTCATCCTAATGACAAGTGGGAATTCAAAAGCCAGCTGGAACTATAAATGCTGAACCTCTAAAAGGAATTGAGGCATGAAGGTCCTCCACCATGATCAGCTCTTCTTCACATTCTGGCAGAGGGAAATACCAACCAAGGCCTTTGGAGACTGAATGGTCAATCTTGAAATAATCAAAGCCTAGCTGCTTGGAACAAGGGAGCGAAACTTTTCCTAATGCCATTAACATTTCCCTCCATCCAAATATGAAAAATGGGCCCATTTATTATTTATCATCTTTCTATCTGATATTTCACCTGCTGCCAACACAGCTAAACCCAGCCAAGCTCCCCCCATGGCAGACCCAGAGGCAGATGATCCCAGCAAAGCAGAATCATCACACCCAGGGAACCAGATGGGTGACCTTTCTCTCTCCTGCTCTCCAGACTTGAGAACAGACAGTCAAAATCTCTAGGTGGCTCAGATCTTTGCTTCTATAAATTAAAATGTATATTTTCCAACCGATGATGGTCTGTTTCTCAAAAACATCGATCTCATGTTCGTCAAACACCATCTTTCATGCATTATGCCAAAGCAGCCAGTTTTTCTCTTTTCTGAAATCCCTAACATGATGCCCCCTCCCTCTTTGCCGACCTCCACTCAAAATAACATGGTGTGAACTCTTTCCATTGCTTTTTTTTTCTTCTCGTGTATAGCCATGTGTTTGAAGTTAAGATATTGTCACATCTCACATTTTAAATATCATGAGGATAGGCCAATTCTATGATATTTTAAGTGCCCTCATTACGAAACATATGGCTGGAGGGGTGGGGATAGGAAGGTGGGGAAAGAAATATGGCAAATGCAGTATTTTCCCAAGGGGGGTGGTGGGGAACATGACCTGCAAGATGCAAGAATCTCTGTGCACCACCACTGAAATACCATCTGTTTGCATTCAAATTATCATCTTGAAATTATGACTTTTTTTTCATATGCCATAATGTATAGGATTCAAGGGCCAAAACACATCATAGTGTTTGCAACCAAATGATCCAGTTGCTGTCAAAGCTGTGGCAATTTAAAAAATAGAAAAGAAAAACAAGACAATGTTACATTTGTGGTGTTTTTACTTCTTTTCAAAATAGAGGCATTGTTATAACAGGCAGTGATAGGGATAGTCATTAACCACAGCATTTATTGGTTAATTCCTTCACTCATGTATGCTTTCATCCATTTGGCAGTCACTTCATGCATGTTATGCACCACACGCGATGTGGAAAGATGGGGATTCAGAGGTGAAAGTGCCTTTGTCATCAGGTGATCAGAAGCCAGAGTGAGAAGCTAGTAAGCAGACTGTTGAAATATGAATGAAAACGTCAATTGTAGAATTTAACAGAGGTGTGACTGGAGTACCCACATTTTTGGGGCAAGAGTGCCATTACCCACTAAGAGAGACCTCTTCTTGAAGGAGCCTTCTTCTAAGCTGATTTAAATATTAAGTGGGATTTATCCATGGAAGTGGATGTTGACCTTTCCAGGCTTTGGAACTAGAACATGCAAAGACATAGAAGTGTCAGTGAGCATTGGTTACAGAGAATTCATTCTGGCTGGAACATACAGAGGCAGAAATGCAAGATATGCAGATAGAGACAGTGGTTGGAACAACTCCTATAAGAGCCCAATTTGATTAAAGTCCAACAAGGACTTTAACAGCGAATGCCTGGATTTCTGCTAGGACAATAAACTGTCTTTGATTGGAATAATATCTTGTCTAAACACTTAGTATACAAACCACTGCAAGAGCCTCAAAGAATCAGACAAAGCTACTTTAAGTACAATATGGAGAACAAGTGTATTTGTCACCCTGACGAGGGTGAGGAAGAGTAGAGAATGGAGAGGAAGAAGTGGAAGAAGTGGAAGGGTCAGTGGATGGAGGACAAGGGACTTCAAGAACAAAGGGTCAAGAGAGGAGCTCCAAGTATCAGCCAGAATGGAGGGACTCTCCGAGGAAAAGACCAAGTCATGCACCATTGTTTGCACTTAGCTTTGGGGAACTATGGTCCCTCCATGCCCCTACTCATGTCGACTTGCCCTTCAGTTCCTTTACAAAGTCTTCTGCAGTCTTGTGTATTTTTATGGTGAGTTTGATCTTCTTTTGGGAAAGTTACCAAGGCCTGACATTTCTTTTTTTCTTTTTTTTTTTTTAAAGATTTTATTTATTTATTCATGAGAGACACAAAGAGAGAGAGAGAGGCAGAGACACAGGCAGAGGGAGAAGCAGGCTCCATGCAGGGAGCTTGACATGGGACTCGATCCTGGGTCTCCAGGATCAGGCCCTGGGCCAAGGCGGCACTAAACCGCTGAGCCACCCAGGCTGCCCGACATTTCTTTTCTAAACCAATATAATGTATTGAAGAAGTCACAGGTAAGAGAGCAAGTAGGATCTAATATAAGCTTTTCAGAAATTAAAAAAAAAAAATCATGGAATGGATTTGAATCCATTCCACAGAATCCATAAACAAAGGTTTCAAGTCAGCCTCCTAGATCCTTAGGTATAAGAAGGCATCCCTCGTTGACATTTAGGCCACATCAGCAGAGCTTTAACTGTAATAACCATAGTTAGGAATAAACATATGAGGGAGATCTGGTCCCTTTACTACATACAGAATTTATAGTCAAATCAAGGAGATAGTCACATACTTAAAAGAGCAACGAGGTCACTTTGAACCAGATACCAGCATTCATCTGTAGCAGGGCCACCTGACCATTATCTCTGACACCTTGAGAACTATCTGGGAATCATAAAATAAGGTACTGGCCTTTAGACTTTGGACAGTGATCATTGCAAGCTAGGAAAATAACCACCAGCAGATGAGAAGTTTCCATATTCCTGGACTACTTTTGACTATCCTCCCTTGCCACTCACGTATTTTTTTTCTCTTTCATATTATACTTCAAGACATAGAAGAGCCCTGTGGATATATGCCTCTTGGAACCCTCAGTGTTATTCTCTGTGTCCCCAGAAGTTGGCTAAAATATAAATTATCATGTATTTTTAGAGTCTAAAAAATATTGGTTGAATTAATAAGTGCATGCATGAGTTTCTGTGGATTGATGAATAGCATATTTTTCAAAGAAACTGCCCAAGATCTATTTCTCAGTGAAACATATATTTTTAGCAGATTAAGGAATCTGAGTAATTTCCAATACTTCTGCATGAGTAACATACTAATATTCAAATTTAAAAGGATATGATCAGAGAATATACTGATAAAACAGAGAGCTGATATTCATCAGAACTTATATTTGGCCAGTGCTTGTTTTTAGGCATTTCACAATTCATTATTTCATGTATTCCTTACTACACGACCAAGGGAAATGATCTCATTTCCCTTTTTCAGTCAGTGAGGACACTGAGGCCTACTGATAATCACCTCTGGGATTCATACGTAGGTCCTTTGATTCTTTCCCAGGACTCATAGCCTCATAGGCTAGAGAGTAAGCAGAGTTTTGATTTACTCTCTGATGCGACCCTAGGCAAGTCATTTCCCTAATAATACTAACTTTCCCTAATCATACTGACCCTCCCTACTCCCCCATCTCTGTATCCCTCCTCCTGGGTACATGCTACTACTTAATCTCCCCATCAGACACAATCTGGCTTGCAAGACCAACCTTTACTGCAGGCATAAGAGTCAGGGCAGTCTGATTTAATACTCAGCAAGGTCTTTAGCGCTTTATCACCATTTATTTCATCAGACATTTTTCTTAACGCATACTATTTGCCAGGCACTATTGTAGGTTTGAGAGACAGATCAGTAACTAACACTGGAGTCCTGTACTTCAGATCCATTCTGATGCTGGGCAACGAGTGTCTCCCGAGTAAGAGGAAGTGGGGTGTAGTGGGGACAACTTGGAATTCAGTTATGACTCCCAAGTTCAAATTCTGTTTCTATCACCTACAATCAGGTGGGACAATGGGCAAGTCACTTTAAATCTCTGAGTTTCCATCTGCAAAATGTGAGTTCCCAGTAGTGTAATAGGCAACAAGTGAAATAGCCTTGTCAGGATGTCTGGCCAATGGCCAATGTGACATAGGTGCATACAGTAGCTGGCAATGCCAGTATCTCTTTTCTTGGTGGCCAAAAATCCATTTGTTTCCTTTGAATGTTAGCAATTTTTTAAAAGATTTATTTATTTGAGAGACAGAGTAGGAGATAAGGAGAGACAAACTTAACCAGACTCCACACTAAGCATGGAGCCCAACACGGGGCTCGATCTTGTGACTCTAAGATCACCACCTGAGCTGATACCAAGAGTCAGATGCTTAACCAGCTGAGCCACACAGACACCCCTAAGTGCCAGCCTTTTTATATCTGTTGTTTGGCAGGATGGCCCCCAGGTTTTCCTATTTTCTTTCTTGCCTCTCTATCTAACTGATTCTCCATTCAGCATGAGAGAGATGTTTCAAAAATATGAACTTCATCATGTCAATCTTTTGATAAAAGTTCTTCAGTAATTCCCCATTTTCTTAGAATAAAATTTAAACAGCTCATCATGGCCAGTGCTTGCATCCCCTCCTGCCCCTCCTACATCATCCCTGACCGCCTCTTCTGCTGGCACTCCTTCTAGCCCCTCTTGTCTTGTTGCTGTTGCTCAGAATGCCCACTTCATTTCCACCTTAGGGTCTTTTACATCCCTTTGCCTTCCTTCAGTTATACTATCCCCACCCTCACCCTCCAGATCTCTGCCTAATAACTTTTTGTTATTAGCAAAAATACTATCTTACTCACAGAGCCACTCCCTCATCACACAATCTATAGTGAAGGGGAATATAAGGGAAGGGAGAAGAAATGTGTGGGAGATATCAGAAAGGGACACAGAACATAAAGACTCCTAACTCTGGGAAATGAACTAGGGGTGGTAGAAGGGGAGGAGGGCGGGGGGTGGGGGTGAATGGGTGACGGGCACGGAGGGGGACACTTGACGGGATGAGCACTGGGTGTTATTCTGTATGTTGGTAAATTGAACACCAATAAAAATTAATTTATAAAAAAAAAAATGCCCCCCATCCTGGGGCACCTGGGTGGCTCAGTGGTTGAGCATCTGCCTTTGGCTCAGGTCATGATCCTGGAGGCCTGGGATCAAGTCCCACATCAGGCTCCCTGCATGGAGCCTGTTTCTCCTTCTGTCTACATCTCTGCCTCTCTCTGTGTGTCTCTCATGAATAAATAAAGAGATCTTTAAAAAAAAAAAAAAAACCTATCCCGAGTCACCATCACATTTTGTGGTATCTAAAATTATTTATTTATTTGTTGATGTATGTTCTGCACCCCTCCCCCCTAAGCAACACACACACATAAGCTGTGTAGGAATGTAAACAATGAGATGCATCTATTTGATTCATTGCTGCATCCCCAGCATCTGGAACAGTATTCAGTACATAGTTCGTCTTCAACAGATACTTGGTGAATGAATGCATAAAGGAAGCTCCTCATTTTGCATACCTGGCCCAGCTGCTGGGCAAGACTTCATATTAGCTTGTCTAAATTTAGTACAAACTGAACTTTAACTCTCTAGAAAGAGACATCACTAAGCTAGTTAAAAGGAGTAGGGAGCTATAACTGTCTACAAAAAACACCCATAAGCAATGCACTTTTCTTACTAAAAGGAGCCCATTTAGGGGATGTGGGTAGCTGTTTCATAAGGACACGTGGGTAGGTGGGCTGATTATAGAGGTCATTCTCTATAAGCAAGTTTCTAAAAAGGTAGGCGAGATGTTCACTTGTGATTGCGCATTGCCATCTATCTTCCTTCTCCTCTCATCCCTCTCTCCTAGGCACAGATTTGGAGATGCCTGGGCTGTCATCCCATCACCAACAAATTGCTTCTATCACCTCCCCCTCATTGCCCTTCATTCCTCTCAGCATAATTACCATCTTACTAATAAGTCAAATGAGTGGGTACAGTGAAGTGGGCAGCTCCATTTGGCTGCCTCACTGAGCACTGGCATGGGGTGAATGAGAAATTTGGATAATGGGGCTGCTGCTGCCCCCAGCGCTCCAAGGGAAGCCTGCTAATGGGTTTTCTCTTCAGTGGCTGTTGCTTACAGGGACGGCACAGGGAACCAGCTGAAAGGAGGCAGAGCCATGGCCCCATCTTGGTCCCCAAGCTGTGCCACATTTGTCATAGCAGTGATTCCTCAATCACCACAAAGAGGAGACAGCCAGATCCTTCTAGGAATGGATTCACCCCACTCCCTGCTGCTTCCCCCACCCCCACCCCCAAGCCCAAGCCCAAGCCCAAGCCCAAGCCCATTACTTTCAGACATGATTCTGAGTGAATCCTACCCGTCCTGACATCTGTGCTGCCCTACAATCCACACTCTCCCAATGAGCTTACCAGTCAGCAACTCCCACCTGGCAAATCCTGACTCCAGGCCAGATGAAGGATTCTGGGGCAGGAAGGCAGCAGCACACTTAGGGACCTTTCCTCCTCCAGGCAGGCGAGCCAGGCATCAAGGCGACTGCGCAGACCACAAGACTTTAAAGGAACAGGAAATCTGCAGTAATGTATGCGATTTTGTTAACACATTAGCATGAACATTTCAGCAGCACATAAAGAGTGCCAACTGCTTAAAATGCAATACTGGGGCTATTGGTGTAGTGTTTCTTAATTTCATTTTAAACTCAGTAGAGTGTAGGTGATGATAAAGAAAGGGTGGAGCCTGAGTGTTAAGGATGTATGTAGCCTTATTCCTGCTCAGTGCAGAAAAATGCCTGATGAAATCACTGTGTCAGGAATAATGCCAATGCTTGGGCACCAACTCGACCTTAATATACAAGGATGCACTTTCTTTTTTCCCTCATCCACACAACAGAGCTCCACCTGGCATATTTAGGGGGACATGGCAGAAAGGAAAGGAACACCATCTCATCCTACGAATTATTCCTGGGTACACTTTTAAAATATTAATCTATATCAGATTATTAATCACTAGGAAGGCAGCAAGGGCTACTGCCCACACAGAACTCATCTTTTATCACTCAAATCTCAGAATACGAAAAGAGCTGATAAAAAATTACTATTGGAGAACCATCTAAGATCCTTTCACCTTATCACCTTGTCCTTTCCTCCCTGGGACCAGCAGGGCCTGAATGAACACCCTCCCTTCCTCTAGTGTACAAAATAAAGGAAAAGAACGTGGAATTCTTCAAACACAGTCAGGCCTCCCTGATTTGAAATGAGGGTGTGAAGGTTAGTGCAGATGAGTGGAGAGCTCAAATTCAGCATATTTTTTAAAGGAGGGGAGGGGCAGAGGAGGAGGTAGAGGCTCCACACCCAGCATGGAGCCTGACCTGAGGCTCAATCTCCTGACCCCAAGATCATGACCTGAACTGAAATCAAGATTTGGATGCCCAATTGACTAAGCCATGTAGGTGACCCAAATTCAGAATATCCTTAAAGAAATCCATGGATACCTCTTTTAAGTACATGCAAGTATGAGAGAAGATTCCAAAGTGAAGTGAACATTGCTAAAAGAGTCACTCAGAAGAAGATCCGGGAAGATATTGAGGAAGCAAGGCCTATCCATGTCTCTTGCTTCAATTTTTCAAACACTGTGAATTCTTGAATTTTATTGATTGCACCTTGACCACCTTTGGGACACATCCCACTTTGAACTAAAACAGAGATGATGTAACATGTTAGCTACATAGGCAATTGGGTATTGGATAGTTTAATTCTGTCAGCACTAATAATTCTTTCAAAACAAGTTATGTAATCTTGTGGGTTTTGCCTTTAGAAGCCTGCACTCAGCTGGCAGTTCAGAGAATGCTTTCAGTTTAGGTCAACTCTGTGTTTCTGGAATCATAATCCCTAAGACCCCAAATAAATATTTCTCATTGCTTTACAGTCTCCTTGGTTGATACAAGTAATATACAATTACAGCTGATGAAGTGTTGTCCAAAAGGAGGCCAGTGTGGACCAGGTAAATATCATTTTGAGAAGCTTATTGTTTGTACATCAATGGCTGATGACAATTTGGCTATAGGAAAGTGCCTTTGAAAATGCTTTCCTTATATAATTTTTCATCCATTCTTCTGGTCTTCCAGGTTTGACATTATAATGAACTTTGACTTCTCCATTTCAATTTTATTACTTTTTTTTTTTTTGCCAATTTTTCTTTAGTAGGAATTACCATTAGCTGAGTTACTATGATGGGCCAGGTGGCTATTATTTGAAATGTTGATCTTCACTGCAAAGTAGATTATTTTAGGCCCACTTAGCAGATGGGAAAGTTAAAATTTAGAGAGATTAAGTGGGTTTGTTTTAGGACACAAATTCCATTAAAAATCAATAATGTAAACTCACTATCATACCGCTCTCTATCTACCTTTGATAGAATTGCTGGATTATAGATCAGAGCTATCCTGAACCAGATGTAATATATCAGTATTTTATTAGGCATCTGTTGTGGACTGAATGTTTGTGTCCTCCCAAACTTCATACGTGGAAACCTAGTCCTCAGTGTGATAGTATTTGGAAGTGGGGCCTCTGGGAGGTCATGAGGATAGAGCCCTCATGAATGGGATAAATGCCCTTTTAGAGGAGGTCAGAGGGCTAGCTCTCTCTCTTTCTGCCATATGATGATACAATGAGAAGTCAATAATCTGCAAGCCAAAGAGAGTTCTCACCCCAACTGATCATTCTAGCACCCTGATCTCAAGACTGCTGGCCTCTAGAACTGTGAGAAGTAAATATCTGTAGTTGGTAAGCCACTAAGTCCATGGCACTTGGTACAGTAGCCCAAACTAGTTGAGTATTTGTTAAACATTCCTATTAAAAGTTATAGAAAATATGGGCTCAAATATTAATTAAGCTAAACTGACCCTTATTATAAATTACCACTGGAAGACCCTCTCTTAAGTAAATAGATAAATCATGTCCACGACATTCCAATAATATTGGAACAAATATTGATTCCAATATTATTGACATTCCAAGGAGTATCTCCTTTCTGATCACTGCTGTTCAATCTCAGGATGCTCATGTCCAAGGCTACCTTTGCAATGATGCGACCAAAGACTGATAACTAATGGATGGGTTTTACCTTGCCAGAACATCATTCTTTAGTCATGACATTGGCCTACCCCTAAGCAACAGGGTTTTGTTTTGTTTTGTTTTTTTCTTAACTTGGAAAAGAACACATATGGCTAAATCAACCTGTGCATGACACAGAAGTGGAAAGGAGAGTTAAAAAGGAATAATAATAATAATGATTAATAATAATAATAAAGTTCTAAAAGCTGCACTAATGGACTGAACAAAACATGATGAAATTTAACAGGCACAAATATAAATTTAAAAATAAAAATTGCCAACAACTGTACACATGAATAGTTGGTGGGGGGAAGGGAACTTATCAATAACACATGTGAAAAAGACAAAAGAGTTTTAATTGCCTTTGAGCTCAGTATGGGTCAACTATGTGATGTGGTTGCCAAAATACTAATGTAGTCTTAGGCAACAAGAACAGAAATAGAAACAACTTTTTAGAACAAAGGGCAATCACCTCACTCCTTTCTGAGCCAGGAGGCCACACCTGCAGTGTTGGGTTAGGTTCTGTGGAGCACTCAAGTAGTGGAGGGACCTGGATCCATGTTGTATGGAGAATGATTGAAGGAATTCACAGTCAGGATGGAAAAAAAGCCATGATAGGTGTCTTAAAATATCCAAAGGACTGCTGCATAGATGGAGAAATGAAGTTCTCCTCTGTGATTATATACACAGGAAATAGAAGGGAGTCTGGGATCAATATAAAGGGGATGCTTTTTACAACTTGGAATGTTATAAAATGGAACAAGCTGCACTTAGAAAAAATGAGTTGTCATTCAACAAATTAAGCAGATGCTAGATGATCACCCAGAGAGCTTTTTAGAGGAGTTTTATCTTCAGTGAATTAAGGTTGGATAAGGTGAACTGCAGCATGAGAATGAGTTGTCATTATGTCACAGCCCTTACAACTTACACACTGTTGGTCAATCATGAATCATTTGGTACATTTTTCTGTGATTTCTTCCTGTCTCCCCAATTAAAGTGGAAGCTCTCTGAAAGCCAGGGATGGTATCCTTATCAAGTGCTTCTCCTCCCTTGATCTTTGTTCCTTCTACTATGGCACCAAGATAAACCCATAATAAATATGTACTGGTTGACAGCTTGCTTTATTAATTAATATAGCTAGTATCTTCCCTATCGAAGGATAAAGGCATGCCCCAATCCAACCTATGTTATGATTGCACCATTTCATTCAAGTTAATATTCTATGATTTTGGCAAGCCACTGTTTGTTCATCTCATATAAAAGCACAAAGGTTCTATCTAAAGATATCCAGTTCTAAATAGTATTGACATTCTGGAAAATCTCCCTATGGTGGAATGTTCTCCTCGTGAAAGAAAGAGATGGGATTTCCAAGGTCCCCTTCAATTCTCTCATTCTATGAATCTAGTCACATGGACTGCTTTAGGAGTTTTGATTATTTTGTCACTTTCGTATATTTCCTTCATCTCTCACCTTCTCTATGTCTTCAATGACTTTGACAGTATCAGCACTGAGCCATGGATGTTAGTATCACATTCTGAACATAGCATCTCAAGAACTCTTAAAGATTAAATATGTAGAGAATTATAAATATTTGAAATAACCTGGGGCTGCTGTATGTACTGTCTTTAAACAGATTTTTTGATCTAGTATCTTTTATTTGCCTGCTTATGTACTGGCCTCCCCCTCCCCCCTCTTTTAGAGCTTCAGAAACTTAGCAGGTTTTAAGAATAGCAAAAGGCCCTGCAGACAATCAAAACATCCTAAGTCCCTGTCCTCTATACCTGTTGAAGATTGAAGAAAAGGCAGAGATACTCACAATCTCTGATACCACAACAGACTACAATACTAAGATTTGCTTTTGTGAATACAGAAAGTTCTCAACAGTTAACTATTGAAATGTTCAAGCTCTGGTTTTAGATGCACTATTTACTCCCTTTAGGAAAGATGAATAGCCTTGTTGGCAATCATTTCCAAGACAATGACCCCGCGTTCCACAAATATTTATTCTAAGTCTTTTTCGAACATCTATCTCCAGTTCTTGATCTGTTGAAATCAAAATTTTGTCATTGTAGCTCTGCCAGAAATATAATTCAAATAGGCACAGATCACTTATTAAAATATCTCTGCTTTCCTTCTTTGTTTGCTTTCTTCCCTCTTATTTCTGCCCTCCCAGCCTTTCTTTCCTCTTTCTTCACTGTACTTCCCGAAAAAATCCTTTAGGGAGCTTACAAAAAGGTACAGAGAAAAGGTGAAATTGAAATTAAGACAGAAGGGGATCCCTGGGTGGCGCAGCGGTTTGGCGCCTGCCTTTGGCCCAGGGCGCGATCCTGGAGACCCGGGATCGAATCCCACGTTGGGCTCCCGGTGCATGGAGCCTGCTTCTCCCTCTGCCTATGTCTCTGCCTCTCTCTCTTTCTCTCTCTGTGACTATCATAAATAAATAAAAATTAAAAAAAAAAGAAATTAAGAAAGAAGTTAAAGCAAAAGGAAAAGTTAGATGAGCATGGCATAGAGATAAAGATACAAAATATGTAGCAAATGTCTACTACTCTATCTGAGGTGTTGCCCTGTGTTTTATAATAGCAAGGAAAGGAAAAAATGGGAAATCATGTATATTAACATGTCTCTGAAATAAACAAACCTGTTGATTGGAGCATGACTACTCCTAGTACTGAGACCAGAGAGAATAAAGAAAATCTCATGGGTTTCTGCAGACATGGTTCTCAATATGATATTTACAAAAAGACAACAATAACTTTGGTTGGAGCATTTCTTTTGATATTCCTCAAAGTAACCATTGGTCATGATGCCAAATGGCCCTCTTTTGAAGGTACTGTGAGTGGTAGAGATGGGTGATGGGGAAAGAAGGGGTGGAAAGGAGAGAAAGTCACAGTGTTTCCATCACTTTCCAGCTTAACCGAACAATGGGTTTTCGAAAACTAGAGAACTGGGCCAGCTGTAATGTCTTTCAGACAACACTCTAGAAACTGAAGAACCCAAACTCTTTCATAAATCCAAAGCAGCTCTTGGTAATTGCTGATGCTCATGGATTGGAAGTTATAATACTTGATGAGTCCCAAAATAATTGAGGTTTCCTATTTCCAGCAAAATCCCATCCTAAACATTAAACAGTCAAGTTTGGATTAAGGTAAGCAATTTGTCTATCAGTTATATCACATGCAGCATTTCTAATATATAAACAACCATTCAAGGTAAGTTTCATGTAGAAATGGGGATATGAGAATTACATCTCAGTAACTTGTCTAAACTTACACAGTATAAGTAGAGTCCAGAATTCAAACCCACATTTCACTGACTGTGAAAGTGGCTGCTCAGTTGTCCCTGATGAGGATTCACCTTGGCTAACTCCCTGCCGAATGCTTATTAAATGTCTGGATTTTTTTTTAAACTGTCATTGTCTGTTCAGATATTTGTATGGCTCTCCAAAAGATTTTGTGATTTATTTTGGTCATAAGGCATGAGGGTGATAAAAGAAGATTCATATTCTGTCTCTCTCTCTCTCCTCTTTCTTCCCTTCTCTCTCTCCCTCTTCTTCTCTCTTTTCTCTAACTTTACAAAGTCTGCCATTGCCTTCACAGAACATAACACATTTCCTGCTTTTTTATCCAGCTTCAGAAGATAAATTTTGTCTCTGATACGGTCACGATTTGTGGGATATCATAGGGCTAAGAAAAGCAAATGCTGAATTTGGCCCAAAGCAGAAGGGAACCAGTCATCTCCAGTTTTTTTATTTGTCTGTTCTAAAATGGCCATCGTTTTCCATGCTCAGCATGTTCCAGAAGAAGGTTCTTTGATGTTACTATCAGAATGGGTAGGGTAGAGATCAATAGAAGAACCATACCTGTGACATGACATTCACACTTACCCAGCCTTCCATGTATAGTCCAAAATCTATCTTGCACCAGTGCAAAGAAGTTACAGGGACATTGTCCTGCCATTCCTGCCCTGCACAACACCTGTGTCACTCATCTTTTAAAACTTACTTATAAGTAACTATAAAACTTTATATTTTATAAAATAGCTTCAAAGATGAATGCTTATAAAGACTATAACAATATTGGGACACCTGAGTGACTCAGTTGATTAAGTGTGCCACTCTTGATTTCAGTTCAGGTCATGATCTCAGGGTCCTGAGATGGACCCCTGCCTCAAGCACTTGTGTTGGGCTCTGTGCTCAGTGTGGCATCTGCTGAAGACTCTCTCACCCTCTCTCTCTCTGGCCCTTCCTCGATAAAATAGATAACAAGTCTTAAAAAAAAACAAAACAAAACAAAACATAATAATACCATAGTGGATGTGCAAAATATAGAAAATCAAATGTGGAAATAAGAAATCAAGGAAATCAATTATAATTTCACCTCCATGGCATTACTGTTTACATATTTATGAACATAGTGTAGGCTTTTTTCTGTGTGCATATACGCACTAATACATGCACAAACACACCTATTTGATTTTAAGAGAATTAGAATTTCACTTAATTCATTCCATATAATTGTGTATTATTTTAATTTAATTTTATAAGCATATTACAAGTTTATTGAATTTTTAAGTATGTTTTGAATGCATGTATAATATTCCAACATTGGTTATCCTGTAACTTCTTTAATTATCCCAATATTAGTGCATATTTATGTTTTCAATTTTTCACTCTAAAATAGTGCTATAATGATCATTGTTGCTTTAATACATAAAATTCTGATTCACATTAAATCACTTCTTCATCCCCAAGAAGCAAGCAGTGAAGTCTTGAGTTAACTAGCTCAAGAGAACATGGAAAGAATTTCAATATAAAAAGGAACAACATGTGTAAGCATCCTGTGATAGAAAGGAGGATGGCAAAAAACCACCACCACCACCACAACAACAACAAAAACAAAAACAAAAACAAACCACAACAAACCCTAACACACATAAGGCACCATAAGGCCCTGAGTGCAAAGAAGTCTTTTTTCTCTTTATATAAGGGCATTAATTCCATCATGAGGTCAACACCCTCAGGATCTCATTTAATGCTAACAACTTCCTAGAGGCCTCATTTCCAAATACCATCATATTGGGCACTGGGTCTTCAATGTATGAATTCTGGGAGGACTCAAACATTCAGCCCATAGCAGATACAATCTGAGAAAGGGAACAAAAAGAATACAGGAATCAAGACTGGAAAAACTCTTTAAAAAGCTGAACATTTCCAACAGCCTGCCTTTGTTATTTTGTTTCTCCAATTCCCCTTACTGATTAGCAAATGAAGCCCCAAGGCCAAAGGACTCTCTGTTAGTTCTTGAAAGCAACTAGAAAAAAAAAAAAAAAAAAGTGGGAGCCAAAGAAGGAAAAACTGTGCCCCCAAATGCTTCCAGTGTTGAAACCAAAAACAAACAAACAAACAAACAACAACAACAACAACAAAAATAAACAAATAAATAAAGGGTTAAAAACAGACTGAATTAACTGAACCCAAAGGATTAATTCTGGAATAATTAGGTCCTAGGAAGAAGAGGGAGGTGTGGGTAAATATGCATCCATAGGATGTTTATTGGGTGTGTGTGTCAAGTCTATGAGCTACCTAACAATTGGGCTCTCATTAGGAAGTACAATTATATTTTTTAGTGTGCTTTTAACATTGATTCATTATTTGTTCATTCATTTTTAAATATGTTCATCAAATGCATTCTGTGTCTCAGGCTCTCAGGCATCGAATGCCTATTACTGAACAAAAGCAGATCTGGTCTTTAACTTCATGATTTAGGTTGGTGACATTGTAACTCTTCATTTGAGTCTGTAAGAAAGTACAGGATCCCTGGATCTACCTCAGTACCGCAACTGGAAACACTTTTCTACTTAGTCTCAGATCAGTCACTTTCCTTAGCCTTAGGCACAAAGTATTCCTGAACTAGGTTCCCATCTTCTTGAACGTCTAGCCAGTACAAGGGCTCAAGAAAGGCCAGTTTACATGCATTTTCTTCCCTAATCTCTCCCCATGCTGTCTGAACCCAATAATTCCCCAAAGGTTCAGGTTCCTCACATTCTGTCTCCTCTTCCCGAAGTCATCAGGGCACCTGGGGGCACATTAGTGGCTTCCACAGTTCTTAATCAACTCCTTGCTAAATAAATTAGCACAAAAAACATAGGATATCGAAAACCCAATTATATTTTAGTTACTCTGACCACAGACAAATTGGATTATTTTCAATCCACACTTTAATTGGAAGTAGAAGATAATTTTGTTGTTTCCAGAGCATTTGTTTTACACTGTCCCTCATCTTAACTTTTCTTAGGCTCCTCTCCTCAGGAAGTGATATATCTCTTCACAGACCTACAGGCCTTCCTCCAGTTGAACTCAAACTGACATTTTTATTGCTTCTTTGTGTGTGTTCCTTCCATTTCAAACCACGTCCTTCACATCTCTACCCTAACTAACCTTTGCCCTTCGTTTTGGTATGGAATTTACCTGTGATTTCTTGTTTTCCCATTTCCACAGCTAAGCCCTTAAACTTTACAATGACATATTTAAAATATACAAAATGGCTCTTTTTTATTCAGATTCAAATGATGCCTTAAAGGATACGTTATACCTAAGTAGAAGTGGCTGATGGGGCATTCATTAAAGTCATTATTTTTAAAGTGCTGGGTAAATATCAAGGAAAAACATGACCCAGTAATTTCATTTTAGGATCTACTCCTGAAATACACTGACAAGAATATGAAATATAGAATGCACATAATTATTTATTATAGCACTTTGAATATGTCAAACAATTGAAAACTACTTAAATACCCAAATGGTCACTATAGGGACTAGTAAAATAAGCTATGATGTCTGCACAGAATAGAGTAGTAAGAAATTAGAAAAAAAAAAAAAAAAGATTAAGGGCAGCCCAGGTTGCTCAGTGGTTTAGCGCCGCCTTCAGCCCAGAGCATGATCCTGGAGACCTGGGATCGAGTCCCACATCAGGTTCCCTGCATGGAATCTGCTTCTCCCTCTGCCTGTGTCTCTGCCTCTCTCTCTCTCTCTCTCTCTCTCTCTCTCTGTGTGTGTGTGTGTGTCTCTCATGAATAAATAAATAAATAATCTTTAAAAAAAAGAAAAAAAAGATTAAGAATTTATACATATATAAAATATATATATATAGTATATATATATATATTGAGAGAGAGAAAGATAAAACAGAGACAGGGAGACAATGAAAGAGAAACACACAGAGAGAAAAACAGAGAGATTTATTTATTATTAGGGTTGGTTTACACAATCACAGAGACTGGCAAGTCCAAAATTTATAGGGCAGGCTCAGAGGCTGGAGGCCCAGGCAAGAGTTGATGATACAATCATGAGTCTGAAGATACGCTGCAGACAGAAGTAATTTCTCTCCCAGGGAGCTCCATCTTCTCTCTTGAAGCTTCAACAGAATGGATGAGATCCACTCACATGGAAGTTAACTACAGATTGTACTGATTTAGATGTTAATCACATCCTAAAAAATACCTTCATGCAATTTCTACATTGGTGTTTGACCAAATAACGGGGCAGCATGGTCTAGCCAAGTTGACATAAAATGAGCTATTGACAGATACAAAATACTGAAGAAGCTCAGTTTTACATAATTATAGATATACTTTATATTTATATAAATTTGTGTATAGTTTTTATTTACATATGATATATATACATATATACATATATTCTATCTCTCTCTCTCTGCTTATTTATCTAAAAAACTTCTGTCCTTCTCTCCAGAAAACAATTCATGTGGGAAACGTGACTTAGCTATCTTCAGAAATAGCTCCTTATTGGGGCACCCAGGTGACTCAGTAGGGTAAGCATCAGACTCTTGATTTTGGCTCAGGGTCAGAGTCATGAGATTGAGGCCTGTCTTAGGCTCTGTTTTGGGTGTGGAGTCTGCTTAAGATTACTTCTCTCCCTCTCCCTTTGCTCCTCTCCTCCAAAAAACAAACACATAAAAAACAAAACCCCCTAAACAGTGAGGGGCATTTGTGTCAAGGGAAAGTCTAAGCAGTAAGCAGAGACAGACCATAGAGGACCTTGTAGGCCCTGCTGAAGATTTTCCAGTTTATTCAAACTTGGTGGTAAGTCATTGGAACATTTTTGAGCAGAGAACTGAGATAATAATCTGATTTTCTTGTGAGGGAGGATTCCTTTGGCTGCTGTGCCTGGAAAAGTTACTGCTGGGGGCCCAGGGCAGTGTGTGACAAGTACAGAAACTGGGAACTCCATTAAAGGTCTTCTGTGGTAGTCCAGGGGAGACAAGATTGGGGTTGGCTTTATGTGTTAGCCATAGATTTGGTAAGAATTGATCAAATTCCTAGTATAATTCTCACATAGCTGTGTTTGAAATTGTTAAATGGATTATATAAAGGATGTCAGAGAAAAGAGAAATCAAGGAAGATAATCAGACTTTTGGACTATGAAACTGGGGGAAAGGTGGTGCTATTTAATTACAGGGAGAAGTCTTTGGGAGAAGTGGATTTAGGAAGGAGGTTCTACTTTGGATGTTTGGTTTCAGAAGACTGCAATACATCTAAGTGGAGTTGGGAGTTGAATAAATGAGTCTGAAGTTCAGGGAAGAGGCTAAATCTGAAAAATACAAATTAGGGAGACATCAGGGTGAAGAGGTAAAGGGATTTAGAGACTGAGCACTGAGCACCGGGAGTTGAGGTTCTGGGTACATCTTCTATTTCCACCCTTTTGGGGACACACATGGCCCTGCCGACTCTAACATTGGCCTGGCTATGCTCAGCTACCTTGGATACCATGTGCCCCTCAACTCACACTACAAATCACCAATCCATAGACCTGGACAAAGGGAGGAGGACTAACCTTGTTTTGTTTATTTGTTTAACTTTTTGTCTTCTTGCCCTGTAGCCTGTCTTTTGAATATCTCTATTGTTTCTTTTAGTGGAAAGATGTCCTGCCCCCAATCCCTCCTGCACCACCACCTGCTTGCATGCACTCTCTCTCTAAAACAAAACAAAACACCCAAAAAATCCAAACAAACAAACAAACAAAAAGAAATATCTTCTTAAGTTTGACCTCTGGCTACTGTCTGAAAACTTGACTGGTAAAACAATTTTCTATAGTAAAATAAAGCTGTCCCTGACTAAAAAGGTGGTTCACTGCATCTAGACCAAGCAAACAATATGGTTTATGATTAATACTTGACTTTCTTTTGAGAGTCTGGAATTCTGGCATGTACTAGTCTGTCTACATAACCAAACCCCAATAGAAAGTTTGGGTGCTGAGTAGGCTTCTCTGGGCTTAAATTTTGCACACATGCTTCTACATTTTTGTTCTAAGATTGAGACAAGAGTGAGCTGTGTGTGGAAGGGAGAGAGCATAAAGTCTGCACATGGATTCCTTCAAACTCTACCTTTGCATTTTTCCTTTATGATCTAGGTATACTCTTACTACATTGCTGTAATAACTCTTAGTCATGAGTACGACTACTGGCAGAACACACTGGTTCTTTCCAAAGAATCTCCTAGCACAGAAGTGCTCTTGGGGAGATACAATATATCTATCCTACCAAGAATATTTTTTTCAGTCTAATAATTATTTTTAAATAAACTTTTAATTTTAGAATAGTTTCAGATTTGCAGAGAAGTTTCACATACAGTACAAGCAGGTAACATGTACTCCTCACCCCATTTCCCATATCATTACCATGGTTTGTTTGTCACAACTAAGAAACATTTTATTTGGATTTTACTTGTTTTCCCCTAATATCCTTTTCATGTGCCAGGAATCTATCCAGGATACCACATAACATTTGATTGTCTTTACACATAGTTAACACAACGTAGCCCCCTTTGCTCTGTGACCATTTGTCACACTTTCCTTGTTTTCCTAGAAGTATTTTATTCTTTTTTTCTTTTTAACAGCTTTTGCTTCTGCTAATTATCTCTACTGCTCATTTGCATTCTATTTCATTAATTTCAGTTTTGTAACTTTTATTATACTGTTCTTTTTATTATTTTGTATTTACTCTTTCTTCTTTGCTAGCTGAATAGAATTCTTGGTTCATTATTTTTTATTAAATTAATTTTATTCATTAATTTTAGAAAACAAGAAAGTTTTCTTGTTTTCTAAAATTTGCATTTAAGAATATAAATATTCTTCTCTTTTAAGATCTACCATGTCTGTGCTACATTTGGGTAATTCCTTTTAATTTTGTTTTCCTAATTCAATAATACTTTCTTCAGCTGCATGTAGTCTACGAATACAGGTATAAATAGATGTGGACAACAATAGTCAGATCAGAAAAGGGGTACAAAACAGTAGAGAGGATGGAACAAAAGCTAAATTTGACAATTTTGTCTTTGGAAATGTACAAATGACTTCCTAATTATAACACACAATTAAATCAAAATAAAATAGAAGTGATACTTAAATACTAAAAATAAAATAAAACAAGATTCTAACTATATATAAAGTTGGTGGCTTAAAAAAGTACTACTTGATTCCACAGGCTTTGTGGGATGCATTATAAGGACAAAAAGAACTGCAATCAAACAAAACCGTAACTAGAACAGAGTACTCATATTGTGAGTAATAGTGTTGTTTTGGTTAATGTACATATACATATGTACACATAATATTACAATAAAAAACTAATTATCTAAAATTTGTTCCAGACTAAGATTTTAATGCAAAAGAAAAAAAGAAAAATAACAAAATTAGTTAATACCCTTGATCTTAAATGTGAATTAGAAATATTTTAAAAATGTGTAATTCATTTTATCTTTAGAAGAAGTATTTTAGTTTTGTGTACTGCAATGGTTTCAAACTGTCAGCAATACCCAATAGCAGTAATAACTTTTGGGCTCAAAATCATTAACTCTAAATACTATTTCACACTAAAAGAAACCAATAATTCTCGGTAAAATGACTGATTCCATATCTGAAGCAGGAAATGTATGAAGAAGCATAATATATATTTACCAGAAAACAGAAAAGCTCTCAATGCCTAGTGAGGCTATGGCAACAAAAGTCACCAGCACCGATGTAACCAGGATCTCACTGATAAAAGAAGAAACAATTAGTGTATCAAAAGGAAGCCTGGTTATAATAGATTAGAACTCATCATCTTTGATTTTGACACAAAAATCAATCTCACTAATCACTTTAGGAAACTGTCAAGGCATAAACCCATTATACTAAAAACTGGTAGAAGAGGTGAGGGAAAGGTAGAAGGGGAAAATCAAGCATTTATCCTGCCTCTCCCATACTAGTTATGTTCCAAGATCATTTAAAAGTAGAAGAATGAAGTTCTTTATAGAAGATCCCCACAGCTCATAAGAACAGATTTTTCCACCCCTTAATGTAATAGGATGTCTGGTCAATGATTCTCAATGACTGCTAAACCTAGTAGGCGAAAGGTTAATGGAGAACTTAAAAATGGATGGATTGAATCGATAACCCCTGAACCCTAACATCAGAAAGGAACTATAATAAGATATGAAGTGACTCTTAAAGTTATAAAGTATAGACAAGTATTTATGAAGATTTTTTAAAAATCAAACATGAAAGGGCTCAATTGAGTCTCCATCAAGTCTCAACATTTACAGAGGAAAGTAGAACATGCTTAATGACACCATATGGACAAATATAGAATATGAGAAACATGGCAGAAAAAAGGGGCTGTTTTTTTCCCCAAGTAAATGAGAGAGAGAGGGAGAGAAGGGAACAGAGAAAATAAACTTTCATAGATTAAAAAAAAAATGCTCAAGTCATATCAATCAAATATAATGTGTACACACTGCTTAGATATTGACTTATAAACCAAGAAAAGTAAGTGATGGCACAACTTATGAAACTGAACACTACATTTGGTAGTGTTAGCATAAAGGATTTTCTTTTTCTTATTCTTTCCCTCTTTTATTTTTAATTCTTGATTGAGTACTGGTTTGTGCTTACTTTTTTAAAGCAAAAAACTTTATTTCTGGCAATTGAATGTCAACTAGTTTTAAGAAATGCAGTCTTAAAATTATGAAGTTTCTGAGTTTCTTCTACATATTATCTCCTTGGATCCCCATGAGCAACTAAAGAATTACAAAGGGCAGGGTGTTATTAGCCATTATTTTTCTATTGGCAAAATGAGACTTTAAAATGCAAATGTTTTATCCCAATATCTTCTAGAAATTAGAATAATCAAGATCTCTGGTGACTGGCACTATGCCCTGTTGGTTCACTAACTCAGCTGCCCACATTACACATTAGCAAAAAGCAGAAGGAAATAGTCACAGCTATTAGGATTCTCTAGGCTTTAAATTTTCTTTTTTATCAAATGTGCTTAATTTCACTTAACACATTCAGACAAAACATACAGTGAGAAATGGTCTAAGATCCATGTCCTCTTTTTGCCTTAACCTCTGCTAAATATTAGAAGTTTGACTCCTGGGCACATTTCCTGGACAGACTTAGGACCGAGCAATTCCCAAGTCATTTAAAATTTCAACTCTCTTGACTTTACCACTAACCAAGCAGCATTCAGTGAGCCACCCCAAAGACCAAGTATTTAACATAAGGTACCTAAAGTTTCCCACTGCAAAGAGTAAGGTGTCCTTATGATTGAATGGACACATCAAATTTTACTAACCAGTCTGAATGCCACATAAGCCTTTTCTACTCTGTATGATTCATTTCACATTACTCATTTTTATGCAAAGATAATCCTAAGAGTTCGATGGTAGTCCAACAAAATTTCTAAATATTTCCTCAATTGGAGTATATTTATATTGTTTTCTAAATTCTGTATTATGGACAAGCTTTGCTCCACATTCATGCACATAAGCTTTCCTATGAATTGTGAGCTCATTCTTCAGGATTGCTTTCCAGAAGTAGAATTAATGGATCAAAGGAGTTTTAAGGCTCTTGATTCTTATTACCAAAATGTTCTCCAAAAGCATAGCGAGTTGCATACCTGCCAGCAATGCACCTTCTCAACACCCTCTGCCCCAGCGAGATTCTGCAGACCTCTGAACTTAAGTGGATTTGACTTGCATCTATTCTGGGTTTTTCTTCTGACATGTATCTGGTTTTGCATTTTATGTGAGAAAGGGGGGGAGGGGGAACAAGCTTGAGGTGTTTCCTCCCCTTGAGCTGCCTTTTATGGTCCTTCTCTGTGTAGTCACTTTGCCTAGAAATGGTTTCATTCAACACTTTCCTGTTTTGATGTATGAAGTCACTGAGTCACTCTGCTTTTTAATCTCCTTAATTCTTTTGATCTGCTAGCTGGTTGAAAACAAAAGGAATGAGTAGCTGGCACAGAGGAAGTTCTGTATGTTTCAAATGAAGTTTCCTCTTTGTAAGGCTGAGTGAATACAGGCTTGGCTCCCTCTGCCTCCATTTCGAATCATTCTATGCATGGCAGCGATGGTATCCGGTTCAATGACCAAGCTGTCCAGGCTGTTGGTTAGAATGAGGCTTAGTCCTGAGCCGCTCTTCTGGGCAGTAATTAGAAGGTGCTAATCAGCGAATTGGAACAGTGTGCAAATCAAAGAACAGTTTCCTTTAGAAGGTGGGAGGTTGGTTTTTATTTCCTCCTGCCCTCTTTGAATTTCTAACTCCCTCAGAAGCTCAAACAGGCTTGGTGCTTGTCACACACACACACATAAAGTAACTATTTGTGGTGATGGATGTTAATGAAACTTATCATGGCAATCATTTTTGGGATACATCTATATTTTAAATCATTATGTTGCACGTCTTAAACTTCTACAATGGTGTATGTTAATTGCAGCTCAATAAAACTGGAAAATAATGTTTGGTGCTTTGAAAGAGGGCATAGGACTTAAAAATACAGTGTGGCCCTAAAGATATAGGCCATATTATTAAGCTCCTTTTTTTTTTTTTTTTTTTTTACGATTTTATTCTCTTATTCATAAGAAACACACAGAGAAAGGCAGAGACACAGGCAGAGGGAGAATCAGGCTCCATGCAGGGAACCCCATGCAGGACTCGAATCCTGGACCCCAGGATCACACCCTGAGCTGAAGGCAGATGCTCAACCGCTGAGCCATCCAGACATCCTTTAAGCTCTTAACTTTTTCTCAGTTTGTTTTTTACTGTTTACTAAGATTTTTGAAGACCTGATTGAAAAGTTACAGCAAGGGTATGAGATACTGAGCTTCCCTTGAAGCTGGATCTCTATCAGTCACACATAAACTTTGGGGATTGAGCCACAATATGCATTTGTACATCTACCTTCATTCATTCATGTACATATACCTGATTTCCATTTTATGACAGCACCCTGCTAGGCAAAAATGATTCACAACTAAAAACAATATGATTCTAGTTTCTAAGAATGTCTATTTCAAGGAAATGGCAGGACCATTTCTGGTTAAGCCTAATATAAAACCTTCCAGAGGGACACACAGCTTTGACCCCTGAGACTGTGAAACATAACAAAAAGCAAACAAGCAACACAAAAATGTCCAGCATATTACAAACCACCTTGACAATCTTAACTATATATTTGCTATGCCAATTTTGTGTATTTCATAAAAAAATGCCTTTCCACCATCAGTGAATTTATTTTTAACATACATTTTTTTCTTTTCCTTTCTTCTATTTTGTTCCCATCAGTAGACCAGTAAGAGTCTCAGAATTCTATTTTTTTAAGTGTTACCAAAACATCCAACACAGGTTTAATTTATTACAAAGTGTCCTAAAGCATCAGGACATGGTGATCCAGAGATGGGCCCCCCCAGCTGTGACAAGTGAAAGGTACCATATCTCTTTGTCTCACTCTGGTTGGGTTTGGCCATATCGACCTCTTAGCCTCATTCATTTTTTTTTTTAATTTATTTTTTATTGGTGTTCAATTTGCCAACATATAGATAGAATAACACCCAGTGCTCATCCCATCAAGTGCCCACCTCAATGCCCATCACCCAGTCACCCCCACCCCCCGCCCACCTCCCTTTCTACCACCCCTAGTTCGTTTCCCAGAGTTAGGAGTCTCTCATGTTCTGTCTCCCTTTCTGATATTTCCCACTCATTTTTTCTTCTTTCCCCTTTATTCCCTTTCACTATTTTTTTTTTATATTCCCCAAATGAATGAGACCATATAATGTTTGTCCTTCTCCGACTGACTTATTTCACTCAGCATTATACCCTCCAGTTCCATCCACGTCGAAGCAAATGGTGGGTATTTGTTGTTTCTAATGGCTGAGGAATATTCCATTGTATACATAAACCACATCTTCTTTATCCACTCATCTTTCGATGGACACCAAGGCTCCTCCCACAGTTTGGCTATTGTGGACATTGCTGCTATAAACATCGGGGTGCGGGTGTCCCGGCATTTCACTGCATCTGTATCTTTGGGGTAAATCCGCAGCAGTGCAATTGCTGGGTCGTAGGGAAGGTCTATTTTTAACTCTTTGAGGAACCTCCACACAGTTTTCCAAAGTGGCTGTACCAGTTCACATTCCCACCAACAGTGCAAGAGGGTTCCCCTTTCTCCACATCCTCTCCAACATTTCTGTGGTAGGACACTGGCTGGTAATTGTTGGCCTTGGGAACTGACCAGCAAGAGCATCTTCAGCCATGGAGATCTTTCTCTGTGATACATAGGCCTAGACTTCCCAGAGTTCTCTCCATCCTAGCATTCCAGGGGGTAACGATTTCTGGGTAATCTCTGACTCCCTTATCTACTTTTGCTACCTGCCTGCCCCCTGAACTCTAAGAATATCCACAAAAACAAAGGAATTTTTCCCCTCTTTCCAAAATTACCTATGGTGCAGTTTAGACAGATTGACGGAAATGAATTCCATATGGCACTGACCATTTTTATTCATTACGGTGTCTTCAAGAGTTAACAGGCTCCTGCACAGAGTAGATGTTTAATGGTATTTTTGGAATAAGTAATGAGAAGATGCATTCATAAATTTTCCTGATTAATGTAGAATTTTTAAAAAGTGCACCTACCTTGTTATGTGCAGACCATCAATTTGATGGCACTTTCCATGTTGACAAAGTGGCATCACCAGGTAAGGCACCTACTCCCAGACTCCAGAGTTGGCTTTCCTGTCTCACTTCCATCCATCGAGGCTCCAACAATGTTTGGAAAAACGGCTTCTTTCCATGGAATGGCCTTTTGCCTTGGCTATTCTTAGTCTTTAATGCCTTTTTTAGCTTAAAAAAGGAAATAATAATAAAAATAATTCTTTTTTTAAAGTATAAATAAAACCCAGACTCTCTAGAATAAACATCTCCAGCTGTATTGACTTTCTTTTTGACAAAAATCAAGCTCTCTCTTGACTTTGAACTTTCTTCTCTGTGTTTTCCTGTATTTCTTTTCTGTTTATATGTTTATTTGTTTTTTCATGATTGGCTCCTCTTGTTTATGTGGGTCTCTACTTCACTGTAATCTTTTTTGAGAAACTTACTAGTAGATTGGGGTATCCCTCTGCTACATACCCCTCCTTTCTGACTCCATCTTTTTAAACAGAAATTATCCATATAAATTTTTTCTCTTGTTTACTACTCAGTCCCCAGTGTCTAGCACTATGCCTGACTCATAGAAAAAATTCAATAATTATTTGTCAACTCAATTAACAAAGGGATGAATTTATAAAATACATAAGGTGGCCTGAAATATCCCTCCCTACTTTCAGATTTCCTGACAACCTGATGCACCAGATACTATTAACTTTTCAACTTCAAAGAAGGCTGCCAGGAAGTGCCCAGACTTCAGATTACATGAACTTTGTAAGAAAGGCCCAAAGGTAGTGATCTGAGATAATAGAAAGGAACTTGCTTACTTATAGGCTGAGAGCTTGAGAAGGTACATGAATTGCTGCCCATTTTACCAAATCTGAGAGAGATGATTGGTGAAAAATTGGCTTCATTCAGAAGGCTGCACTGATCAAGATTTACTGACTGCCGTTAGGAGTCTGAAGTGGAAATTCCTGCAAACAATAACAGATTGATAATGAAATATTGATCGGGGATGCACATTGCAGGGCAATTCTATCCATTTCCTCATGGAACCGGCAGGATCCTCAGGCTGGAAGGAGGGTCTGGAGTGGCACCTGTAGCATTTCCCTCCTCCAAGGCTGATAGTGATGCTTATTTGGAGCTGTCTGGAAAGTATGACAATTTCTAACTTTCTTTGGACGCTTAGGATCTCTGTTTCTTCTCTGTTTCTTCTTGTCCTTTCCCTTCTCTCCTTAAATATGGCTTTGAGAATTAGATACTGTGGCCTGGGAAAGGTTTGTGCAAAGCAAACTTTGAAACCAATCAATCAGGCTGGTTCCATGCGTGGTTGTAGAACAGGGATGACTCTGTCAGCCTGCTCAGCCATTATTTACATCAGAGATCACTTCCTCTATTTTCCCTCTCACTCATGCCCACCTGAACCCTGCACACATGGAGCACTTTTGCAGATGGTACTGCCTTTTGGCCAGAGAACTAATCAGACAGCCCTGGTGCTACCAATCTGTTTGCCTTGCCACAGAATGGATAATTTGCAAGCAACAAGAGTCTGGGCTGTCACCAACGATCTCCTTCACTTCTTCATCCTCCTTATTGCTGTCAACACCGGGATATTTGTCATCTGGGGATAGAGAGAAATGCATTTCTTCTCAGACGCCAGTGTGATAAGGAATGAGGTACACTGGCCTTAAGAGCCATGAGATGTGTTGTTGGAACCTGGTGCTCCCTCTTCTAAACTTTGAAACATCACAGTACCATGTGATAGAAAAAGCAAGAATTTCATGGTCCTGGTTTAAATTTCAGTTCTGTCACTTACCATCAGAGACAAGTTTCTTTTCCCCAGGACATAACTATCTTGACTCAAAAATAAAGTTATAATCCCTACATTGCAAGGTTTCTGTAAAAAAGTAAATAAATAAATAAATAAATTAATTAATTAATTAATAGATGTATGGCATATTACTTGGAGCTCTGCATTAAGTCTCCGTTTTGTAATCTGTAAAAGAGGGAATGTCGGCCTACTACAACCTTCTATATGCTACCTGAATGTAGAGGGCTCTTTATTATCTCAGAGAATTACTGAGAGGATTATGTCAGAATACAAACATATGTGCTATGCACTGAGAAGTTGTAGGTGCACAAAATGTAGTGATTGTTTCCCCAGGTGGCTTCTAAAGATGAGAAACTGCCTATGATATTACTGACCTAGACAAAGAGTATCACATTGGTGAAGTGGACCAACCATGGGAATCAAGTTGAAAACCAGCTATGAATTAAACTCGAATCCCCTCTGAGTAGAGAAACCCTGGATACATGACTCATAGGGCTGCACCTCCACAAAGCTCAAAAATGAATGGGCTTGGAGGCATGGTGGATAATAGGACAGGCAGGACAGAAAGGGAGATAGATTCTTAAAAGCTTCATGGGGATGAGGCTAGTTCAATAGAAAGGTTTAGCAGTGCCCATTATTAAATAAAATTAGTTCGAGTCTGAGTTAAGCTGATCCAAGGGCCCCACTTCCTCTGTGGGAAGTATATGCTCTCCTAATTCCCTGAAGTCCATAGGGTTATATTACGAACACACTCTGTACTACAAAGGCTGTTTAAGCACTTCCTAAGCTCTGCCCCCAAATCTTTGACATTTCCATCTAATCTTGACAATTTTGACTTGCTTTTTTTCTGGTAGGATATAACAGATGACAGACAAATATTCCTACTACAATTGCTAGAAGGGGAAAAGGTATACTGAAAAAAAAATTTAAATATGTTAGAGAGCTAGGAAAGCAACACAGACCAGATAAACTAAAATTCAAGAGAGAGAAGAACTCTACCTAGGTGAGCTGAAGATCACCAGCAATATATTTCCCCTGGGCCATTTTCTGATTCCAAATGTAGGCCAGATTGAGATAAAAGGACAACACCAGAAGTAAAGAAACCGGTGAGAGCCTTGGTGCTTGCACAGCACTAGATTAATGGATTGAAACCTAGCTGAGTCTGAAAGCATGGCTTGTTTTCCTCATGGGTAAGTCATTGGATTTTTTTTAAGACCTATTCTTTTTAGAGTAGTTTTAGATTCACAGTAAAATTGAAAGCACAGAGATTCTGTGTACTCCCACACTTGCACAGCCTCCCCCATTATCAGCAACCCCACCAGAGTGGTATATTTGATACAATTGATGAGCCTACACTGACACATCATCACCCAAAGTCCATAGTTTACATTAGGTGTTGTATATTCTATGGGTTTGGATGAATGTACATAAGTTTTTGAATTTTGGTTTGATAGGAGACTGGAAGTCTCATCTGGAAGATTCTCAAATAATAAAATTACCCATAGACACACAGTGTTTTATGTCTCTTTGGGTGGCAGACTGGGACAAACACATGTTCATCTCTTCCTCAAAATGTTTGGAGGTTTGAATATGTGTGGCAGAGGGGTTAAGGAGATAAACTTAAAAATTCCAAGGGCCATAACTTAAATCTTACAACCTTTCATTTCCTAGGAGACATAGACCTGCCATGCCTTTAAGCAGAATTTCAGAGTAACGAGGACCAACTTGAGACAGATCAGATTTTACTAAATCTGCCACTGTGTTTTCATTCAAATCAATCTCTCTTCAAATTGAAATGATCAGTTATTGATCCTTGCCAATAGAGAAAAGAGGAAAACCTCCTTGACAGACAACTACATTGTTTAGGTCCTCTAAAATTCTTTGAATATACAGTGTTTAACATTCAATGAAAAAATATGAGATGGAGAAGAGGCAAAAATGTGACCCATCATAATTAAAATTTTAAAAAGAGATCCAGAGGTCATCTGAAAGTTGTTAGTAGATAAGTGTGGAATAAGTATGATGAAGATGTAGAAGAGTTAGCAGATAAGTGTAAAATAACTATGATGAACATATTAAGATAAAATTCTTCAAAAGATGAAGAATATGAAGCCTATCAACAGAGAATTGTAATTTACACAAAACAAAATTGAATGGATAATATATAACTGAAATATACAATATCTGAAATTAAGAACTCATTGGAAACTCATAGCAAACAACTTCCAAAACTTAGTGATTTAACAACTCTTTATTATTTCTAACAATTGCACAGATCCATTGAGTATGAAGACTTGAGTCAGGCTCAGCTGATCTTGGGGAGGCCATGTCTATGTTTGTAATATGCTGGTGGATTGGTTGGCTGTTGCTCTAGTTTGGGATGGCTTCACATTGATATTTCACCTCTGCTCCTTGTAGCCTCTCAGATTCCAAATGCTATTCCAGAAGTAGCAGAGGTTCAAGACAGAGAGAAGTATGCAAGTCCTTCTGAGATATTGGCTCAAGATTAATACACCATCACTTCTACTGCATTCTATTAAGCAGAACAAGTTAAGGTCAACCCCAATGGAAATGTGGGGAAGCAGATTGAATTTCTCAAAGAGAGAAACTGCAAAATCATACTACAAAAACCATACAAGGGGAGGTTGAGAACCGAAGCCAGGTTTGCATTTAGTCTACCACGGACGAGGTTAATATCTGACTGGACACACCAGAAGGCAGCATCAGTAAACTGGAAGGAGGTCAATTGAAAATATTGAAAGTACAGTACTAGGAAAAAAATTAAAACGAAACAAAAGCAAACAAAACCAGAACAGAGTAAAGAAAGCATATGGGACACACTGAAGAGATGCAAAATATGTGTATTTAAAGTCTCAGATGGGAAGGAAAGAGAAAAAAGAGAGAATGGAGCAGAATAATATTTGAAGAGACAATGACCAAGAATTTTTCAAAGTGATAAAGGTTATCAACACAAACTCAAAAAGATCAACAAACCTCAAGCAAGATAAACAGAAAGAACACCATACTGATGGTATTTTCAATAGTCTGCAACAATTCAATATGCAAATGGAAAAAGTAATGAAACTTGACTCCTACATTATGCAGTACAGAAATTTTAGAATCAAACTTAATATAAATTCTAAATATAGATGCTGAAGAAAACATAGAAGACTGTGTGCTTTAGCAGGGAAAACTTTCTTAAAACAGAAGAAGTGCTTGCCATAAATAAATACATAATTGATTGACCTTCATAAATAAATACATAATTGATTTAACTTCATTAAAAGACACCACCAGGTGTCTGGGTGGCACAGCTGGTTAGGCGCCCAAGTCTTGGTTTCAGCTCAGGTCAGGATCTTGGGGTTGTTAGATCAGGCCTTGCATTGGATTCCACACTTAGCACAGAGTCTGCTTGGGATTCCCTCTCCCTCTCTCCCTTCTCCTCACCTCACCCTACACACACACTCTCTCTCTCTCTCTAAAATAAATAAATCTTTAAAAGAAAAAAAAAAGGACACCCTTAAGAGAGTGAAAAGGTAATCTGTAAACTGGGAGAAGATATTTGCACTGCATATATTTCATGAAAGACATGAATAAAAAAATTCAGAATGATGTAAGAAAAATGACCAAATAAGAAATCCTTTACATGTAACCCCACCTCAACAATAAGTTTTGCATCCATCCATGGACAAAATACCTTCATGGGAGCTTTGGGATCTGTGTAGGAGACTATAAAACCTCAATGCTGTGCAGAAACAAAAAGAGTTATTTTGAGAAAACACACAACCAGGTAGCTGACTCACCAAACTTTGTCCAGACTAGAGGAAGGTAAATAGTTTTGTACCCCTGAGAACTTGGCTACAGTCACCATTTGGTTTGGGGAACAGATCAGCACCATATGCCAAGGGAGCTGGGGGGAGTTGTAGCCACCCATATATTGGGTATTACACATAGGCTTTGTGTCAAACCCTTCACAAGAGATGAAGAAGATCACTATAGAGTGATGAAGAGGTCAATAAATCAAAAATAGATAGCAATTATATACACACGACTATATACACACCCAACATTATACACCTAGATGTTTAAAGCAGATATTAACAGAACTGGAAAGAGAGAGAGAGAGAGAGAGAGAGAGAGCAGTGCAAAAGTAGTGGGGGACTTCAATATTCCACTTTAAACGTTGGATAGAGCATTGATACAGAAAATTAATAAGGATACTGCATACCTGAGTAGTAATACAAAACAAATAGTCTTAATAGACAAACACATTCCATCCTGCAGCATTAAAATACACATTTTTTAGGATCCCTGGGTGGCTCAGCAATTTAGCACCTGACTTTGGCCCAGGGCGTGATCCTGGAGTCCTGAGATCGAGTCCCACATCAGGCTCCCTGCGTGGAGCCTGCTTCTCCCTCTGCCTGTGTCTCTGCCTCTCTCTCTCTCCCTCTCTCTCTCTACCTCTCTGTCCCTCATGTATGAATAAATAAATAAAATCTTAAAAAATAAATAAAATAAAATAAAATACACATTTTTCTTAAGCACACATGGAACATTCTCTATGATGGACCCTATGCTAGGCCAAAAAGCAAACCTTAACATATCTAAAAAGACTGAAATAATATTTAATAAACTTTTCTGATAACAATAGTAAAAACCTAGAAAGCAATAACAGAAGAGCTGAACAATTCACAAATTTGTGGAAATCAAACAACACACTTCTCAACAGCCAATGGGTCAAAGAGCAATCAAAAAGGAAGTCAGAAAATATCTTGAGATCAGAGAAAATAAAAACCCAACACAACAAATCTTATGGGATGCAGCAAAAGCAGTGTTAGGGGGGACTTTTGTAGCTAAAAGCTTACATTAAGAAAAAAGAATTCAAATAAACATACTAACTTTACACCTCAAGGAGTTAAAAAAAGAAACTAAGTTCAAAGTTAACTGAAGGAAGGAGATAACAAATAACAGCAGAAATAAGAGACTAAAAAAAAAGACACATGTAAAAATCAATGAAAATAATATCTATTTTAAGATAAACAAAACTAATAAAACTTCAGCTAGAGAAACCAAGGTAAAAATAGAGAAAGTTCAAACAAAATTATAAATGAAAGAAGAAACATTACATGAGACACCACAGAAATACAACAAATCACGAGACTACTATGAAAACCTAACTACTGAAAAACAAACTTTTGTGATATTGGAAATCAGGCCTATTTTGGGAGTCCAAAGACTGGAGTCTAACTTCATTTTGATATGAAAACCAACTACATGATCTTCAATTATTTCTACTCTATTATTTGAGCCTCAGATTGCCTTCCTATGAAATTCAGAAGTACTTTTTTTCATTTTTCTAAACAGCAGAATTTTTTTCCAAATTATTTTTTAATATAAAATTATGAAACTGAGATCCATTTTGGTTGATAGTTAGATGGTGTTATGGCCTAAACACTGTCCTCCAGTCTCCCATTTCATCCTTCAACTATCCAAAGAATACAGTTGAAAACCCATTGGAACTAGATAACACTGGCATTCGAGGATGAAAGAGAAATCTCAAAGGCATTGACAAGATAGCCTTACTTATCACTTTGAATTTTAGTCAGATTCTGTTTCAGTCACAGTGCTCAGAAGAGGCAATATTATTCCTTTTCATGTTCCCAGAGATCCCTGGTTATAGTGCACCTACTACCTTAAGCTTCACAAGAAACACTGTACAGAAAGAGGAACACTATAATGGAAGGCAAAATTGGTCTTAGAAGTCCTTTTTCCTGTGCTTCCACTTCTTTGCCCTTTCTCTTCTAAAACTTGATACAGCACCACGTTATCACATCCTTGGCTCCCCCATCACAATCCTCTGGGTCACCATGTATACTCTCAAGGATCTAATTGGTGTTGACATATAAAGACTGTATTAATAATGTTAGTTATGACATCAGGAATAATAAGTAAAAATATATAGATAGTATAGTGGAAGGGGCTTTAAAGGCAGTGGTCTTGGACCTTGGCTTTGCTGGGTGGTCTTGACAAAGATAATATAACTCTCTGAGTGACTTTGATCATTTTCAAAATAGGAAAAATAAACGTGTAGAATGCTACATGGAGTAAAGTTAGCATATATGAAGTACTTCGTGTCATATTTTACACATAGCCTGCATTATAAAAATGATAATAGATTGAATTAATTTATACTAACTTGTATAATTAGACAATCTTAAACTTTCCATGGGACTTTTATTTCAGAAAGAATATTGGACTATCTGAGTCATGGTTTTCTGACATATGGTAGAATTGCTTTAATGGGAACTGGGAGTTTGCCAGTAGACCCCTTAATCTTAAAAACACCTCATTTGTGGAGGTTGCTAGGGAAAGGCAATTCATAAATGCCAGATTGTCATCAGACAGCTATTTCAAAAGCTTCAATGAAAGACATGACTCCAGAAGTGAACTTTAAGGGCAACACCAACTTCTGTGATTCCTGTCAATCTATTAATTTTGCCCAAATTATTGTATTATAGTCACATGGTGGTTTAGACTATTCTCACTTGGAGAATTATTCTTCAGGGATTCTTAGAATCCATTACCGATTCCTGCTCCTTAAGACCTAGCAAAGGAGAAGTCATTCAATACAGATTGTATTTCCTTGACCTCATCTTCCCTCTGCCACTGAATGAGCTCAACGAAGCAGCACAAGTTCATGGTTGCACATGACAGGTAACTGGAAACAGACGATTTCAGGCTTATGGCTCTGCAGTAAGAACATGAGCAAATTGAATAATTGTAATTAACCTCGGTTTACATAAAAGTAAATGGTATTAATAGGGTTGTTTCTTTGCCTAGTGTTAATTGTGAAGATTAAATGAATCAGTTCATTGGCATATGATAAAGGCTCACCAAATGTCAGTAATTCTTGAAGAAAGAGAACTGGCCTAAAATCTGGATATAGGGGATATACTATTGATTTTTGACATATCAGATAAGGTTACTCTTTTTCATTTTGATTTCTTTGCCAAGTAAACAAAAAGTGGGGGAGATTTGGATTATATGATCTCAGAGATCCTTTTTATTTTAATTTTAAGATTTTGAATTTATCAAAACCAAAGATATTTCCAATGTTATAGAAAAAATAGTTCTTCGAGGTCTCTGCTCTACTCTCAATTTTTTCAATTGAGATAGGCTTCAAATAAAACTTTAGCGACTGGAAAGTATATATGCTAAATGTGATGCCTGATAAATCAATTTTCTGATCAACAAATATTTCCTTTCCATTCAATACACAAATATGACTTGGGTAGCTAAACCACTTATCTAACAAGTCATAATGTTTGATAAAGAAGGGGATTTAAAGATTATTTCTTGAGAAAGACTGGGTCTTCAATTAGAAAATTGGAACCAAAGATCTTGAAAGATGAGACAGTTGAATGAGTCATAGGGGCAAGTCAAAGGCTTAAAGAAAAAGAGTTGCATCCAGTGCCACTGATAAAACTCTGTAGATGTGTCAGAGACAATGTAGGTAATCTCTGAGAAGTCAAGGAAAATGGGGGTTATGTCAAAAGACTAGAGAAATGGATGACAGGGAAGAAAACTAATATGCAGTAAGGACCTATTGCATGGCAGGTATTTCACATGCTTGATTTCAGAAAAATCCATTTTTAGTAGGAAGAATCTAAAGATCAATGAGACTGTGTGACTTGCCTAACAGAATATAGCTAGTAAGCAGCTGAACTAGAATTTTAACTCAGGCCTGTCTACCTGCACAACCCATGAACTTCCATTAACATCTTATTCATACATTTATGTATTCCTTCCTTCAATCATTCAACAGTGTCAGGCAATGAGATTAAAGTGATGACCCAGGCAGGCACGAACTCAGCGTGCCTGGAGCTTACTGTCTGGTAGAAAGGAAAGCCAAAATCAAATAAATAAATGAGTTTAAACAATTTTTTTAAATAATTTTTTTAAATTTTTATTTATTTATGATAGTCACACACAGAGAGAGAGAGAGAGAGGCAGAGACACAGGCAGAGGGAGAAGCAGGCTCCATGCACCGGGAGCCCGACGTGGGATTCGATCCCGGATCTCCAGGATCGCGCCCTGGGCCAAAGGCAGGCGCTAAACCGCTGCGCCACCCAGGGATCCCGAGTTTAAACAATTATGGTAAATGATACTTTAAAAATAGCTTCTAATTGTAAGTTTATCATGTCATTGATCATTTAATAAATATATTTATAAATAATTACAGCAAATCTACAGAGGGAACAGGCAGGATGTTGAGACCAAGCATAAAAGGTGTTGTGAGCACGATTTGTTTTAAGATGAGAGATCATACCTCTTGGAGGAGGTAAGATCAGTGCCAAAAACTCCAGCATGAGAATGAACCAGTCATGTAAAGGGCGGGGAGAGGAACATACGTACCGCGCCTTCTCAGTCCAAAGCAAGCAAGGCAAGGTCAACTACATCAAAATTCTGCAGTGTGTTATGGTGTGGGTAGCTTAAGAGAATTTACAAAAGATCACATTATACTATCTAGGTCCAGAGGAGCCTGGGTGGCGCAGTGGGGTCAGCCTCTCACTCTTGGTTTCAACTCAGGTCATGATCTCTAGGTGGTGAGATACGGCTGGAGTCAGGCTCCATGCTCAGTGTAGAGTCTGCTTCAGACTTTCCCTGTCTACCTCTGTTCCTTTCCCTGCCTCCATCTCTCTAAAATAAATAAATATCTCTTAAAAAAAAAAAAAAACAAAGAAAATAGCACAAAAAACTACCTAAGTATCCCGATAGAGAGTTGTGCCAAAATCATGTTTTTTTTTCTTTTCTTTGTATGCTTGTTTGTTCATTTTTTCTTATTTTCATTCATTTTTTTTCAGTTTAGTTACTTAGTTGAAAAATGAAAAGAATGCTAAAGCTGTTTTAGCTTTACGAATATACTAGAGGCAATTTATTATGACATACTTGCAAAAAATATGATTGAATTGAGACTATGATGTTATACAATGACTGAACTGGTTAGGCATCCATAGTGAAACATATTGATGGCTCTAGAGGTGGACGAAAGGTTCTCTGGAGCAAAGCGGTGGGATTCAACCTGTTTTGTTGAATGTCTTCATCCAAGTATTGCATGGAAACCCATAAAGTATGTTTCACAAATTACTATCAGATGACTAGATTTCCTCAGTGGCTGGGGCAAGATTCAAAATGTTTTAGAATTGTTACACTCTATGTAAACAAAAATAATAAAAACAAAATGGAAAATAAGAGGATTCCTATAGTCATGTTAAACACAATTGATTTTACAAATGCAGAAGTAGGGTAATCTGGTTGAGGGCAGGTCATGTGAATTCTACAAGTCTGCTTTGTCAGAAGCTTAAGCAAGTCAACTGTGCCATAAGGTGAGGAACTGACACCTTGACTCTCAAGACTCTTGTAGTGGGAACAAGTCAGAGGTATCTACTCCATTGTGCTCAGTTCTGAACACTTCCCTTTAAGAGAGCAATGTGGAGTTTAATAAGTTCTTTTTTTTAATTTTTTTAAAATTTTTTTAAAAATTTTTTTAATAAGTTCTTTATAGATCTTGCATACTAGCCTTTTATCTGATATGTCATTTGCAAATATCTTCTCCCATTCTGTAGGTTGTCTTTTAATTTTGTTGATGGTTTCTTTTGCTGTGCAGAAGCTTTTTATCTTGATTAAGTCCCAGTAACTCATTTTTGCTTTTGTTTCCCTTGCCTTCATAGATGTATCTTGCAAGAAGTTGCCGTGGCCAAGTTCAAAAAGGGTGTTGTTCTCCTCGAGGATTTTGATGGATTCTTGTCTCACATTTAGATCTTTCATCCATTTTGGGTTTATCCTTGTGTATGGTGTAAGAGAATGGTCTAGTTTCATTCTTCTGCATGTGACTGTCCAATTTTCCCAGCACCATTTATTGAAGAAACTATCCTTTTTCCAGTGGATAATCTTTCCTGTTTTGTCAAATATTAGTTGACCATAGAGTTGAGGGCCCATTTCTGGATTCTCTATTCTGTTACATTGATCTATGTGTCTGTTTTTGTGCCAGTACCACACTGTCTTGATGATCACAACTTTGTAGTACAACCTGAAATCTGGCATTGTGATGCCCCCAGCTCTGGTTTTCTTTTTCAATATTCCCCTGGCTATTCGGGGTCTTTTCTGATTCCACACAAATCTTAAGATTATTTGTTCCAACTCTCTGGAGAAAGTCCATGGTATTTTGATAGGGATTGCATTAAATGTGTAAATTGCCCTGGGTAGCATTGACATTTTCACAATATTAACAAACAATCGAATCATGAAATGGGCAAAAGACATGAACAGAAATTTCACAGAGGAAAACATAGACATGGCCAACAAGCACATGAGAAAATGCTCTGCATCACTTGCCATCAGGGAAATACAAATCAAAACCACAATGACATACCACCTCACACCAGTGGGAATGGTGAAAATTAACAAGACAGGAAACAACAAATGTTGGAGAGGACGTGGAGAAATGGGAACCGTCCTGCACTGTTGGTGGGAATGTGAACTGGTACAGCCACTCTGGAAAACTGTGTGGAGGTTCCTCAAAGAGTTAAACATAGATCTGCCCTGTGACCCAGCAATTGCACTGCTGGGGATTTACCCCAAAGATACAGATGCAGTGAAACGCCGGGACACCTGCACCCCAATGTTTATACCAGCAATATCCACAATAGCCAAACTGTGGAAGGAGCCTTGGGGTCATCAAAAGAGGAATGGTAAAGAAGATGTGGTCTATGTATACAATGAAATGTTATTCAGCCATTAGAAATGACAAATACCCATCATTTTCTTCAACATAGATGGAACTGGAGGGTATTATGCTGAGTGAAGTAAGTCAGTCAGAGAAGGACAAACATTATGGTCTCATTCATTTGGGGAATATAAAAGATAGTGAAAGGGAATAAAGGAGAAAGGAGAGAAAATGAATGAAAATATTAGTGAAGGTGACAGAACACAAGAGACTCCTAACTCTGGGAAATGAACAAGAGGTGGTGGAAAGGGAGGTGGGCCAGGAGTTGGGGTGACTGGGTGATGGGCACTGAGTGGGGCACTTGGCGGGATGAGCACTGGGTGTTATCCAATATGTTGGCATATCGAACTCCAATAAAAAAATACTTACAAAAAAAAAAAGGAAGGAATCATAGAGGGAGACAAACCATAAGAGATTCTTAATCACAGGAAACAAACTGAGGGTTGCTGAAGCGGGGGATAAAGGGGTAACTGGGTGATGGGCATTGAGGAGGGGATGTGATTTCATGAGCACTAGGTGTTATATAAGACTGATGAATCACTGAACCCTACCTCTGAAACTAGTAATACACTCTATGTTGATTAATTCAATTTAATTTAAAAAATTAAAATAAAAAATAACCGCAATGTGGAAAAGTTAGAAATGTTCAAGAGCTCAGCTATTCAATTGTATTACTGTCATTTCTGCTTAGGGCCTATGTAGCCTGCTGCTTTTATTATAACATTCTGCCTTCTGAATTTTGTATGTTTGGATCCCTTTTTGGAATGCACACTTAAATGTAAATGAGACTTCCTCAGAGCACTTTTCTAACTGTATTATCAAAAATTAACCACCTAACTAACCACCCCCCACACACATTAGTTATGCTCTAATATGTTATCCAATTTTATTTTCCTCATTTTACATTTACTTGGAATTATCTCCTGTATCTATGGAATTATCACCTGTATTTTGGTGTTTGAAATGAAAGAATTTCTAATTTCCACTAGATATGGAAGGATAAAGGCAGGGTTTGGTTATCTTGTCTTTCTCCCTATGCTACTACAGAGAAGTGCTCAAAATAAATTTGTTTGAAAATGAATCATGTAAAGAACAAGTGAGGAAATTGCTAACTTTAAATTGGACTAAAGCGTTATAGCAGAGTTGCCTGCAAATGTATGAAGAACCATCATGGGAAATAAAGGGAACTGTGGTACAGGAATTACACCAGAGACACACTGAAGATTCGTAAGTAGAATTAAAAAAATTAATTTTTTATTCAAGTATAATTAACATACAGTGTTATATTAGTTTCAGGTGTCCAATGTAGTGATTCAACAATTCTATGCATTTCTCAGTGCTCATCAAGATAAATGTACTCTTAAATCCCCTTTATCTATTTCCCCTATCCTCCACTCACCTCCCCTCTGGCGACCACCAGTTTTTTCTCTGTATTTAAGAATGTTGGGGTTTGTTTGTTTATATGTTTTTACTTTGTTTTGTTTCTTAAATTCTATGTACAAGTGAAATTAAAACAAGAACAACAACACAGAAATAATCTAATTTAAAAAACGGGCAGACAACCTGAATAGACACTTTTCCAAAGAAGACATACAAATGGCCAACAGGCACATGAAAAAATGCTTAGCATCACTAAAAATCAGGCAAATGCAAATCAAAACCACAATGAGATATCACCTTACACCTGTCAGAATGGCTAAAATAAAAAATAAATAAAAAATAAACCATGAGAAATACCAAGTGTTGGCAAGGATGTAGTGAAAAAGGAACATTTGTGCACTGTTGGTGGGAATGCAAATTGGTGTGGACACTGGAATACTGTATGGAGCTTCCTCAGAAAATTAAAAATAGAATTACCATATGATCCAGTAATTCTACTACTGGGCACTTACCCAAAGAAAACACAACCACTAATTTGAAAAGATATATGCACCCCTATGTTTATTGCAGAATTATTTATAATACATAGATGATATAGATAGATACATAGAGAGATAGATAGAATATTACTCAGCCACAAAAAAGAATGAGATCTTGCCATTTGCAACAACACAGATGGACCTAGACAGTTTGATGCTAAGTGAAATAAGTCAGTCAGAGAAAGATAAATACCATATGGTCTCATTTTGACTCAGAATTAGGAAGAGCTTCCTGCAAATTTGGTCTACAACAGTGTAAGCAGCATGAAGTTGTGAGAGTCACATTATATTCAAACAAAGAGAAATTATGTGGTCGTGCATTGGAGAAATCACACAACACAGCCTTGTATAGAAGGAAAGCTGAACTAAAGGATGTTTGAAGTCATATTAGGGGTACCTGGGTGGCTAAGTCAGTTAAGCATCTGCCTTCAGCTCAAGTCATGATCTCAGGGTCATGAGACTGAGCCCCACATTGGGCTCCTGGCTCAGTGAAGAGACTGTTTATCCCTCTCCTTCTGCCCCTTCCCTCTGCTTGTATGCTTTACTTTCCCTCCCTCCCTCTCTCTCTCAAATAAATGAACAAATAAAATCTTTAAAAGAAAATAAATTCACTTTAGTTGGAATTGTTTCTACATCTGTAACATCAGTAAAGATCCAGAGAAGCATTTGCTTTGTTCTGGCATTGAATCAAGCAGGAACTCCAACTCTGGAGGTGAGTTTACAATAAAGCTTAGACCCAAGAAAAGCTCCATTCACCTATAAGTTATATTTATTATTCTCTTATGTTACTAGTTTCACAAGCATACAGGGGAAAAAAAAACACAGAATGGATGAGGAGGGGAGCCTCATTTATAAAAACAGGATTCCAACATTCTGTTGAGCAAAGGCCCTAATTATTAATTAATAAGACAATTTCCCTAAGACATTATTTACCAGATTGGCTGTGTTAATGAGGATGTTTTGCATCTAATTTAGTGCACTGCAGTGAGGATTTTTATCACAAAAAGGACAAACCTTCTCTATATAATCAAAGCTCTTGTTAGCAGCAAACTTCTGGTAAATAATCACTCATTCCTAAATGGAAGCCACATGCAGCAAGCGATCTCTTCCAGGGGAAGGTGAGACTTTCAAGTGTGCATTTAATGTGAGCCACTCCCTCAGAAAATGCTCTGAAGACCCTACAGGTCCATCTTCCAGTGATTTCCAAGGTCTGCATAGCAGAACTCACCACTTGGCAGCCATCAACCTGAACTGACCTGAATGGGCTACTATTTTGTTTGCATACAAATACGATTTTTAGGAGCTTCCAGATCACTCTCAATTGAATATTTCTCCAAGTAACACTCCACAGCACTTGCCCTACTCAGCACTGAAGTCAGGTAACAGTGCCATTATTCTCACTCAAGAGTTTCCAAACAGCAGGGTCTGCCCTGAGGTGTCAATTTCTACCCCCATTTATCTCCAATTAGTTGGCAAGTCACTTGCATTTGACATTAATCTCTCAGCACATGAGGTTTCCAGAACTCAACCTCTTTGGTCTTACTACTTGAGTCCCATAACTAGAGACATGCTCAAGAATGTGAGATTCAAAATCAGTAAATTGGAAGGCTAACTGGAGTTCCTCTTCTCACTTCAACTCACCCGGCTTTGGCCCACGCAAGTATACTTCCTCGAAAATACTTCTTCTTTGGCACAGCTGGGATTGCTCTTTTGCTTTTCCATTCTCTCACTTCACACATTAAGATGATATTTTAAAACTTTATTTTAACAAATGACTTTTCTTTCTTTTCTTGGTTCTAAAACAAAGACTTCTAGAATCTTCTTTTTATTCCCTCTTATCCGAAGTGAAAACTACCACAGTATTACAAGAAACATATATCTTATAACTTCCCTTGGGCATAGGAAATGACTGCTTTGGACAGTAGAGAAGAGAGACAGTGTATGGGCAGGGGTTGGGTTATAAAGTCATATGTATGTGGGTTCAAATTACAGTTCTGCTGCTGTGAGAATGTGGGCAAATTACTTAGCCTCATAAAGCATCAACATTCTCACCTAAAGAGAATGGTAATAATAGGTCTGCCTGGCAACATGGTTGAGGATAGTCCATGAATTAATGAATGTAAAACATGGAGTAATACATGCCCAATACACAGTAAGTACTCAGTAATAACTAGCTGTTATGTTTTTATTATAAATAATGTCATTATAATAACGTTAGCAGCAGAGCAAAGAGGCTGGCATCTATTTCTAGTGTTGTGTGTTGAGGTTGTTGTAAATCCAGAGATCTTGAGACAGCATCCACATTGTCCTTTTCTTGTAATGTCAGCAGTATAGCTAATTTTTGTGGTCTCACTTGGACCAAATCTTTCTACCACGGCTTCCACCTTCTGTCTTTTCCAATTTACCATCTAACTCATTTTTTTTTCAACACTGCTACAACTATTTTCTTTAAGGACCCCATTTGATTGTTTTACTTTTTCATCTGTGATAGCTTCTAAGGTCTTTTCAAATACCATTGGATGCTGCCAGCATAACATTTGGGGTCCTCTAAAGTCTAGCCCCAAATAATTGCCTCCCAACTTCCATTTTAAGGCTAGAGAACCAATATAAAGATGCAACTTAATGTTGGTAGCATAGATAAGAAGCCATGGAGGAAAGGAAGCCTTGTTCTACTTGGGGCTGATAAATTTCTTCTCCCCCTGCTTTCCTCTGTAGGATCAGGACAACTACTAAAAAGGAAAGGAGCACTTCTATTAACATAACTAAACTTCACTTCCTACAAGTTAAAAGTAAACTTAAAAGAGATCCCTACCACTGTTACCCATGTCTATGTCCTAAATATTTCACTTAACAATCACTATGGCATTCCAAAAAAGAATATACATTAATAGCATCATCTTCAGAAAGGCTTTGAAATTTACTACCTGTGACAAAGTTTATCTTCTCCCTCAATGCTGAGTGTCACAGATCTTTTTTCCTACCTACCTATTATATCACAAGTGCCCTGCTTTCTTACTGATCACCGGCAATTCTTGGAAGGGATTTAGGTTTTGCTGACCTATAATAATGATGTGTTAAAGAATTGAGTGAATGTGGTCCTCAGTGCCCAGGTGGCCCCTGGCACTGGGCTAATAAGCACTCCCTTTCTTATTTCCTGAGATGCTGTTCTAATAAACAACAAAGCCTTGCCCAAGTCTGGAGTATCAGAAGATGAGGGACTAGAAGGCTAAGTATAGACAGTGTTTCCTCTGGTAGTATTCTCTCCATTTGACTACTTGGTATGATGCCTTCATTTTAATCAAATGTGTGTCTGTCTGTTGAGAACATCCTATGTACTCTGTATTATACAGGACTGTACTGCCCTGGACAGGACTTCAAGATGAGGTCCTTTTGTGAGGCTTAGTAGAGCCTTCAACGCTACCCTAGGTTTTACTGAGAACATGAAAGTGTCTTCCATCACTAAAATTATAGGAGGAAGCATGGCATCTCCCAGAGTCAAACAGCTTGTTCCCCACCCCCACTAAATTATTTCAGTTATACCCTAAAGACCCATTCCTTCTCTTCCCCAAATACACAGTGAATAGTCACTCATTGTAGAAACAGTGACAAATATTCTGTGAACTGTTTTAGATAAGATGAGTTGGACTTCCACTCATATAGACTAAGAAATGACAGAGGCCAGAAAAGAAGAAGTGTAGATGCAGAGGGACAGGGAAGACAAAATTAAAAGAATAAGATAGACATCCATCTTTGAGGGAAAGAATTTCAAGGACCAGGAACCTGGTTCACTGCAGATGAGTCCCACTTATTGCCCTCCAGGGGAGCTCACTGGCCACCAATCAGTGATGTCATCACTCACAAAATATCCACTTTGAAAGGATGTTCCTCTGTGCCCCTAGACAGTCTATTATTCAGCTGCTAACCACAACCAACTCTTCTGCCAAAGATAAGCAAAAGTATGATAGTCTAGACAAATGGAAGTCCTCACCCACCCAGAAAAATAATGTGGGTCTGAAATACCTTCTTCTGAGGTGGTAACACTAAAGGAAAGCCCAAACTTTACTTTAAAACCAAGACAGATAAGACTGAATGAGCCTAAATCTTTTTGCCCAGCAAGGAGGTTGGAGGAACATATCACCAAGTTACATATAAATTAACTCCACATAACAGTTAATTTTAGCAATAGTATAAGTATCAGTCAATGCCATGGGAAATATTGCTTCAGATAAATCAATCCACCTAGTTTTTAGTGCAGAAAGAGCTTAGATGTCCTGTCGTGTGTGTGCGTATTTGGAGGATGTCTAAGTTTCGGTTTACTTTTCAGCCCCAGGTAACCATGTCTTCTAGAGGCATAGCATGTACTATGATCTCTTCCCACTACCAGGCAATGGAAAACATCCTCCCTGGGTCTTATGTGGAATAGAACCAAAAATCAGATTCATTCTCTTCAACTGAATAGAAACTGATCCATCAGAATTGGATTTATTTATTTTTATTTTATTTTATTTTTAAGAATTGTATTTACATCTTAACTGAAGGCAAGATTGTAAATCACCCTCATGCTCTGTGCAGCTGGGGGGGGCAGGGGGGAGGGGGATGTCTCTGTGATGACTTATGTGCAGACAGAAGAAGTGATACAACTATGGTCATATGTCTTCTCATCCATTTGGGTCCACACCATTCTCTAAAGGCTGCAAATCCTTTCATTGTCATTCATTTGTCCATTGCATTGGGCCACATAAAGGAATAGTTTCTTCTGTCCATTGGACACATGAACAAACTGAGGTACCCAAAGAAGACATTAGTGGTCTGTTTGATCTGTTTTCTAAAGCAAATCAGTGACATAGCTTTATTCCTGAGAATGACTTCACTAAGTTGGTATAAATGGTTGGTCTATAGGTCAACCACAAATACATAATGGAAATTAGAATGGGAAAAACCCCAAGGAAGATAACTCTGCTCACCTCCTGACCCTAAGGAAATAAAGTTTTACTCTACCCATATGAAGTTCAGAGAGGTTAATTGGCTTAGCCAAGGTCACACAGCTATAACGTAGTAAGAAGTAGGATGGGAAACATATTTAGGTTTGTTCTCCTTCTCCTTCAGCTCTCTTTTGACTATTTAAGACAAAAATGGACAGAAATCACTAGTTCTGGCATGTATATCTTCCAATGGGCTATGTGAGAGAACAGGTTGGAGGTATGGCCTAAGAATGAAGGAAATGTAGAGACAAGAACAGAGCAGTAATAAATGCTCTGAAGTGACAAACACTTTGCAATAAGAGCAGGTTAGCATCATCTGAGGAGGAATTTGTTGAAGAAAACAGATAAAATGAGATTATGTTTGAGAATGTACAAGAAAACAGCACAAAAGACAGGCTTTTCGATGAAATTTTATCTTTCACCTTTGTGAGAAGTAGCAGATTCTAGGAGCAACATTACAATGAGAGAAGTGAGTCAGAGAGCTACTGCTGACTGTCATATAATGAACGGAATGTTTCCAAAATGAAGAACAGAAGAATGACATAGAATCCATGTGGACTGAAAATCTCTCTTCTCAGAGTTGGGGTGCTGGTGTTTTCCACCCGGGTGCCCCCCCTACCTTTGTTAAATGCAAGTTCTTGTTAATGGGATAATAAAAATTTCTTATATTCATTATAACACTGTGTGTTTAATAATTTCTTAAATATTTCATTAGAATTATAAAATCTAATGAGGTTGGTGAAAATTTCAATTTTATTAGGAAATGTTCTATTTTATTAGCAAATGTCTGGTCATATAACTAATTAATATAGCAATTAATTTAAAAACTATTTACCAAAAGCCTACTATGTGTCAGGAACTATTACAAGTGGTGAGGACATAGCAGTTGAACAATGCCAGCTAGGTTTCTGCTCTCTCCTTAAGCTCTAGAATAGGAAGAAAACAAATAACCTGTCAATAAATATGTATTTGTGGTGGATTAGCCTGGACTGTGTGGGATTGAAATGTTTCTACAGTGAGTGGCAATCTACCTTCCTGCATTTTTTTATGAACTCCAGTCCTCAATAAACTTGAATCAAATTGTGTTTAATGGCTCAGGATTATTTTTCAGACCTGAGGACCTACCAAGTTTCAGAAAATGGAATCAAGTTGTCAGGTGTTTGGAGAGTAACAATCAGCTTTTTCTTTTCTTTTCTCTTGATTCTCATTTTTTTCCCCATTTTCTTCCTTGCTGTTACCTTCTCCCATATTACTCACTGTTGTTGTCACAAAAGGGCAGTATACTCATCATTTCCCACCTTCTCCCACTACCTTCCTCTTCTCAGCTCCTGTGAATTTGCTCTAGCTTTGGCAACGGATTCAAATTGTGTGCAAAATTAATGTAGTTCAAATGCGGGTGAAAATTATAGAAAGTATAATTTTGAATATGGACTCTATAACATATAGGTTTGATAGGTTTTTGTTTTTATGTTAGATGTTGACAGTGTCCCCAATAAGTGGGAAGTGGGGTTGGGAGAAAAGAAATTGTAAATAACAGGTAATTGTATTATTACTATTATTATTATTATTATTATTATTATTATTATTATTTTAGTGACCTCTCAGGTAAATGGGCATGCATTTGAACTTTTAGTGCTAGCCTGGCAGGCATAACACATAGATTCGAGAAGATACTACACATTGATATAGTGGACAGAACATCAAATTTCAAATAATATAAACCAATCCTAGTTCTTTCTTTGTTACCAAATACTTGAGTGATACTGTGAATGCTGCCTAACTTCTCTGTGCCCACTAGTTAGATCAACACTAAACTGGGTCAGATCATAATTAATTGATCTGCCTTACAAGGTTTCTTGAGAATGAACTGAGGGAATGAGTATGGAAAATGTCTTGAAAAATAAAAAGTACTATATGCATGAATGTGTGCTTGCTGCTAATTATTTTTTAGTCTCTGTCCTAATTTCTTCTGTGATAATCACTAGTAGAAACCAGAATATTAAGGAAGAAAACAGCCAAGTCAAAAACAAAAATTCAGAGCAGTCAAATCAACAAAAAACTAGAAATAATCAGGAAAAAAAAACACTTCACTTCTTGTAAACAAAATGATTATTTGATTGTAAGTGAGTAGCATAAAGCTTGGCATAATTATGCCACTTTTTTTTCAGTACAATATTGAGGTAATTTCAACTCTGCGTTAAATGCCACTGATCAGCATCCTGGACTAGAAACTGGGATACTCGGTCTTTATTTGAACTTTAAAATTAAGTGGCTCTGCATCATTGGACATATGACTTCCCTCATATAGGTCTGATTTTTCTGGGGAATGAAGGGACTGCAATGCCATCCCTCAAATTCTCCCAGTTTTGCTCCTTCCAGATTGTGAAATAAGAGGAGAAGCAAGTTTCTCTTTGCCTGGGACATGGGCCATCTGTTTCAGGAAGACTCTGGGAGTTCTGGGCATGTGTCCAGTTTCCTTGCATGTGGAAAAAGGCACACCATTCACAGGTCAAGGGCTGCTGGAGGACAGGCCCCAAGTCCTGTGTTGTTCAAAGCATCAATGCCTTGACAACCTTTCAGTGTTTATCATTAGCCACTGCAGCAAGGCTTTGATAGCTCTTTCTTCCATGATCTGGGGGTCATTAGTCAATTAGAAGCACAGCAGATAGAATGAGAACAGTCTAGTTGAGGATACACTTGGTTGGGCATCCAAAATGGCTGGCCCTGATGTATCCCAATGGAGGAAGGGGTCACTCCTAATGGTATGTTCACTCTCTTTGGAATAAAGGTAGTATGCAGAAGAAGCACTGATAATAGCCTCATGTTAGACCATTTGGGGGCCATGTATTAGGTACAGCTTCAACCAGGTCTCTAGCTCCTGTCTTCCTTTGTCTTAGATTGCTGTGTATATCTTTTAAAATTGCATTTGAGAAAAACACTCAAGGTTAAAGTATAAGTGATTTAATCTGTAAAATGAACACCATCTAATTTGGGGGCTAATGCCAAGGGGTTGTCATGGCAATAGATGTTCATTAATTTAAAGGATGATCTGGTCCTATCCTTTATCTCCAGATATAATCTCCAGTTCCAGTGGAGATCTCAGATGCCCAAGGTTTTATCAAAGATAGCTTCCTCTATCTAGTTTGTAGGCTACAGCAAGTGCTCACACAAAGAAAAAGTTATGGCCTCCAATAGCCAAGATAGTGAGATCAACATAGGAGCTGTACCCCTCCTGAATCACTGTCTGTCTTTGAGTGACCCCTGGTCATGTCAGGCTTCTGCAAACACTAGCTATTTCAATGCTGATTTGGAGACATGGCTGCACGCAGCAGAGGAATCCAGATACCTGTGTTCCGGGGTCATTGACAACATTAATATATCTTAAGCAGCTCATTTAATTTAATCCCACTGGGCCTTAGTGTCCCTATTTGTGTAATGAAGTTATTGTTTTAGCAATGCAGGATTTAGCACTTTTGCTGCCACTCCAGGCTCTTACAATATGTCAGACATTGCTGTTAGAAGTTAGCATACTTTCACACCTCACACTCCTCAAAACTGTGCTCTGTTTGACTTGCTTAGTCAAACAGAACAGACATGTGAGATACAGCATACTTGAGATCTCTGATCTAGAGGAGGAGTTGCTTTCATAGAAACAAGGGGTTGCTAGAGGCTCTGGTGTGCTAGGAAACATTAGCAACAAACTCTACAGAAGAAAAGTGTGAGGGAGTGCTGATTGATAGCATTTTTCAATTTCCATGGTTTAAATACTCCACTAGAGCCATTTCAAGCTAACAATACAACAGCCAGGTTGCAAAAGTCCTGAAAATTTTGCGAATGGCTCTTGCAAGCCACTACAAACCAGCTCCAATACACTTCTCACCATTGGCTTCCTGGCTGAGGTGTATTAGAATCTACAAACTCAATGAAATTGAATGCAAAAGAGTATATAACCATCTAATTCTTTCTGGGTAGCAGATCTCCAGTTTTCATCGACATTTGATTTATTCATGATCTAAATAAGAATCACCAGCTACTTGATATCTATAGTAGATATGATAATTAATGGCTGGCTCAACTTTCCTTCCAAATACCTGGAAAACATTCCCCTGTAGTTAGGCAAGGCCATGTAACTAGTTCTGGCATTGAGCCACAAGCACAAGTGACATGTCACTTCCCAGCAAAGCTGTCTGGGTCTCTGAGTGATTACATGAAGCAGATAAACAGCCAGCTACATAGAAACCTGCAAAGTATATAGAATAGTAAGAAACAGCTTTATACTATTGAAGACTTATTTATTTGAGAGAAAAAGAGAGGAGCAGGAGTAGAACAGAGGCAGAGGGAGAGACAGAGAATCCTCAAGCAGACTCCCCACTGTGGGGCTCAATCCTAGGATCCTGAGATCATGACCTGAGCCAAAATACATCATATCACACCAATTGCAATCTTAGTGAATGTTACATATAGAATGCCCAAAAGTCAATCAGCTGGGCAGACCTGGCCTCAGATGTAGATGAGAAAGGCAGTTATTTGTGCTTCAATTTTTTGAAAACTTAAGAATTCTCCCTGGGCCCAAATAGCTTCCCAGAGAGTTTATAACACAGCCTGCAGTCCCATCATTAGAATTGTATCACTTGAGCCAAATGAGCACCATGCTTCATATACATTTCCCTGGGAAGGGCGTAAATCAATCATCAGTCATTCCCATCATTATTGGAATAGTGATACTTGAGAGAATTCCTTCCCAGAAGTTGGTGGAGAGCACTGTATTAAAGAATTAGAATTTTTGTGAGAGAAGAGAAATGAGAGAGAGAGAAAAAGTGGCCATTTGGGAGCAAGAACACTGCCTAAGGAAACCACTTTTAACTCCCTCAGCAATGCATGAAGTAGTAAAAGAAGGTACAATTGTCACTGACATTTTACATATGAGGAAAAAGATGGGAGTCAGAGAAACTAAATGTCTTGTCTTAGGTAATACAACTTACAAGTGATGAAGGGTTCATTTAAACCTAGGGTGGTGGTGGTGGAGTTTATTCCAAATAGAGGCTATTTTAATTTATTCTGTTTCTAAAATATAGAAGCAGTTTTCCTCTTCCAGGTTTCTTTTCATCTAGAAGTCATAGACCAAAATGCTCCAGAAGGAAATTCAGAAACAACATGGCTTATAATGGCAAGGACCACATCAAGGCCATGAGGAAGGGCCTGGGGCTGCCTGGCTTGCTAATTTCTATCTGAGGAAAGAATAGAGGACCCATAAATACACAGAGAAAAGGAGTTGTGTGTATGATGTTTGATGTGCAACCATCTGCCCATCCCATTCATGCATTTACCTTTTTCAAGCAACAAATATCTGTGCACTTCCTTTTAGGCCAGACACAACTCTGTCTACAGAGGTGGGGAAAGCAAATCTGCTCTCATGAGTTAACAGTGTGTGGAGGGAATAGAAAAATGATAACTTAATAAACGAACTGCATTCGTGGCAAATGTTGTAAAAGTGAAAACAATGTCTCGTGAAATAATTGTGGTCTTGATCTTCTATAAAATCGTCCACTGCAGAGATGGGGTGAGAGCAGGCGTAAGATCTCTAAAATGTTTCTATAGTCAAAGACAATATGATGTGGCTGATTTCCTCTTGCTGACTTTGCAACAATACCACTGTACCAAACCTTACAAAAACCCGTAGATATAAGGATATAAGCATGAGAATGTAGATAGAACTATGAGAATAAGGTAAAACCAAACTGGTTATAGTGATATGTAGGAGTCCCATAGCAGAGATTCAAAGCCTTGGCCTCTCAGGAGAGATTGCCTTTACGTGTATTACCTTTACCCACATCACCAGAAAAGGCAAAGCAAAGTAGATGACAATAGCTTTCAGGAGTTTGGAATAACTGGCCACAGTGATAGCGTCTGCACTTGTGAACAGCCTAGACAGGAAAACTCAGTAAGATTCTTTCCAAAGAAAGCTAAGAAGGATGAGTTACAAGGGACCAGAAAAATAGGGTAATGATGACCAGGTGCATGTGCTTTGTAATCATTTCCTATTTCCTGCATAACTATGTGACATATTTCTAATTCAACACCAAATATAGCTGAGCGTGAGCCTAATACAAAGAATCAGCCATATTTATATGTTCATGGTTGTGTCACATTATTTAAGGTCTCTATTATGGGCCAAAAATATAAAATAGCACCATTTTTAGACACTGTAAGATTGGGTACTCCTACAACAAAGGAGCCTTGGAAAGCTCATCTAATTCCGTTCATTTTCCAACTCCAAGCAAAGATGAACAGCTGGAAGTTTTCCATTTGGACTCTAATAAAGGCATTTCTCCTGTTTCCCCATAGTGGACTTACCTGGAGCTTCCTGGAATTCTGATTATTCATTCTAAGTAGGCCATGAAGGACAGATTGAAGAGAGGATCTGAAAACCAGAACAAGATTTGAAAGAATGTCAAGGTATTGGATATAGTTGCTATAGTCAGATATACCAGGATTCAAATCCAAGCTTAGCTAATTTCAGTGTGAACTTTGGCCAATTACTTAAACATTATGTCGGTCAGGGATCTAGTTGGGATTCAAATGCCATCTGAATACTTAAGCAGAAGGAATTTAATTCAGGATTTACACAGGTAATGAGAGGGCTTAGTTGTCTAATAGAGGATAGTCAGGCAATCCAGCCCTTAGTAATAGCAGGAAAGCCATCTCTACTTTAGATTAGAGGGAACAGACAGAGGAAGTGCTGATAATACCACTCAGTGACAGGAGAACCCTATAGAAGCTGGCCTCGTGGCGGATCTCTTTGTCAAGAGCTGAAACCAAAGAGATGAAGCCATACAGGTGACTCAGGCAGAAACGGGGATAGAGGGGGCACCTGGGTGGCTTGGTGGTTGAGCATCTGCCTTTGGCTCAGGTAGTGATCTCGCTGTCTTCAGATAGAGTCCCACATCAGGGTCCCCACAGGGAGCCTGTTTCTCCTTCTGTCTATGTCTCTGCTTCTCTCTCTGTCTCTTATGAACAAATGAATATTTTAAAAAAATAAACAGGGGAATAGAATTATCTTTGCCTTCCTTCCCTTAGTCACTACTAAAACCCTCATCAGTGCCAACAAATGGCTAAAACTAGCTAGACAACAGCTGACATGGAAGCCTTGAAAACAAAGCCTGAAGGGGTCAGCTGCCCTGTGATACAGCACTCATTCATTGTGAACAGTTAATCATAAAAGGTTATTATTACAACAATCACTGTTAACAAATATTTGAAGAGTAACCAGTGGTATGCTCACAAATGTTAAACAGCTGACCCTCTGAGAAAAAGCCCTGACTTGTTGGTTCCCATAGTTTGAATACTAGCATCATGGCTAATTTCAAACATCCAGTGTAATGGCATTGAACATAGCATGGAGAAGATTGGCTTATATAAGTGAATATAAGCAAATCGAGCACAGTGCTGAAAGGTGGCATATCAAAAATAGCAAACATCCTTGTATAGTTCCAGGAGAACAGCACCAATACTAACAGATGAAAATTGCAGACAGATAGCTCTGTTTAATTAAAAGTTCTCAGGGCCATCTAAGTGGCTCAGTAGTTCAGTGTCTGCCTTTGCTCAGGTCATAATCCTAGGGTCCTGGGATCAAGTCTTGCATCAGGCTCCCTGCAGGGAGACTGCTTCTCCCTCTGCCTATGTTCCTGCCTCTCTCTGTGTGTCTTTCATGAATAAGTAAGTAAAATCTTTTAAAAAAAATAAAACTCAGATTTAGACTATACCTCCCTTTGAGTCCATAAGTTCCTCATCACTTGGAGCTACATCTCTAGGTAGTTGGTCATTCTTCATAGATACTTTTGAGGAGCTTTACATTACATAATCAATAAACTATGATGGTTCCTAGGTTTGCTCTGTGGAGAAATAATCCTCAACTTCCACCTTGCTCTGGAGCCAAATTTTAATCCTTGGCCCTCAAGAATTCCTCTTCATGTCAATGGGATGACATCAAGCCTTATTACTTGAACTCTCAGTAGGAATTTTTTTTGCATTCATTTGTGATGCAGATGAGATCCTGACATTAACTTGATGCTTCCTCAGACTGTCTTTCCCTCTTTCACTCTCCTTGTCATGCTGTCACTGAACAAAATAAGGACAAGCTGAGCTTCTCATAGCCACTGATGTATGACATGCTTACATTTCTGATTTGCTGACTTCTTTGATTATGTGAAGGTACGCCATTACTAGACCAGTCCATTCTTCTAAGGAGCTCCCTGTAGAGTTCTTGTATCACTCTTGATTTCAACAATTGAGGAGGTGATTTCTTGGGCATATCTTGGCCTGCATCCCTTAATGTGGCACGGACAGGTTGGAGGACATGCTAGAGGTACAATTATAGTTTCTGATTAGGTAAATATTCCAATATCTGGCCAAATATGACTGAGTAAAATATCCTTAGGAAAATGTGCCACAGATGCCTGGGTGGCTCAGTGGTTAAGCATCTGCTTTCAGCTCAGGGAGTGATCCTGGAGTCCCAGGATCAAGTCCCACATCAGGCTTCCTGCATGGAGCCTGCTTCTCCCTTTGCCTGTGTCTCTGCCTCTCTCTGTGTGTCTCTCATGAATAAATAAATAACATAATTTTTAAAGGAAGATGTGCCTCTTTTATTTTCTCTGTTTTACTTATTGTATTGAAATCAATCAAGAGTTCGTCCATTTGCTGATCTGCACTCTGCACTGTTTTTCCGAATTAACTTCTATTTATTGTTAATAATTACAACACTTTTATAAAATACAATATAATGAGCAAACTAGCAAAATAAATATACAAGAAGACCAGGGCAAGTAAGGGGGTCTGAGGGTGTACACTTGCAAAGAAGATGCAATGAAAAAAGGAAGTAGGGTTCATGTGAGCAAAAACCCGGGTAGACTGCTGTAGGGAAGGGACAATGGTCCATGGGCACCTGGACAGTCTCTAAGTAGGTTGGCATTCAGAGCCAGAGCTGACTCTGACAAGAAGTTTAAAAGAAAAAAAAAGGGAGGGGGTTAAGGCATGAATGAGCTGGGAGTAAAAAGAAATAAAGCTACACAGTTTGGGGCGGATGGGTTCTGTTGATGGAGATTGGGGATAAACAGCTCTTCTCCAAGACTGCACTTTTTGTTTACCTCTCTCATCTGGTGTCCTACAAAAAATACTTTGGAATTTTTTCTTTTTATCTCTGCCTTCTCTATCTTCAACTAGATTCCGGATATCTAGAGAGCATACGTTTTGCCTAAAGTTTGTAATCTTAGCCTGACTTGGCTAATGGTAGATAAGTGAGGAGGCTAACAAAATCTCACCATCCTGAAAACCTTGCTCAGGGGAAGCCTTTTCCCACTTCTTGGGTGAGTTCATCCCTCCAGCCTGAAGCTATCAATGTGCTCTGAAATATGTAAAGCTCAGTGCAAGACCTGTGGACATCACAGTGGGAAGGAAGTAATTTCTGTTCCCATAGTGCCTTCAAGATCCAAGTTCCCAGTCTGGTAGATTAGAGGACAATGAAAACTAACATTTGGGGTCAATGGTATTAACATTAAGGCGGCTTAAGTCTGAGGTGTTTCAGGAGCACTAAGGAAAGACAGCTGTGAGGCCACCTAGGAGAATAACTGACTTAATAAAGACCTGAAATATATGTAAAGATTATGAAAAGAGAGGAAACATTATTTTGGTAAAGCCAGTAGATTGTACAAAAGCCAGAAACAAAAAAGAATCAGAGGGGAATTCTATTTCTGGCTAGATGCTGGATTTACCTTCCTATCTAAAACAAGCAAAAATATATGAAGCTGTGGTTTTCAAGTGCTACACTTCAAGCACCCAAATCTACCAATCCCTGGAAAGTGAGAATAAATGAGGTAAGCCCTAGAATTGTCTCAGCTTATGGTATTGAAAGAATTTCAAGGCTACCCACCCCCCAACAGGGAATGAGAAACCAGTGAGAGACGAGTGGACTCCTAATTGCTGAGTCCAGAGAAACCAGTATGGCTACAGTTTTCAAGAAATTATACCAGAGAAGAGAGACACACTGAGAGAGAGAACTTAAAAAATATGCTGAGCATCTCCCTTAAACATCCAGAAGAGTAGTGGTCACCACATGTATATGAAAAACTAGCCAAGGATAGGGAAAAAACCAACACAAACAAGTTAGAGGAAAAATACTCAGTGCTCACTCAGGGCCATAAATAGCTTCTATACCCAAAAGTCCGACTGGAAAGCCTCATAATTAAGTTTGTGTTAAGTAAAATATTCAAAAGGGTCTTGTGTCAGTAGTGGGAAATAATTAGCTTTAGACCAAATAGTGCTCTAGACATGCTTAACAAATTTTAAAAGTAAGATCTAAAAGAATCAAATTATTTCTCAGGAACTTAACTGAATCCTTGATGAAAGTTGAAATATATTTATAGGAATGCAATAATATCTAGCACTCAATAAGATAAATGCATCCAATTAAATGTTAACAAACATAATGCAGGAAAATATGACCCATAATGAGAAGAGAAATCCAACAAAACTAATACAGAACAGACACAAATGTTAAAATTAGCATATAATTTTAGCTATATTCTAAACTAGAGATGAAAACTATAGTGCATACACTGGAAAGGATTTATGGCAGATTAAAAATAAAAAATTGCAGAAGAAAAGCTTAATGAGCTCTCAGGAAACTGTAAGTAATCAAATACATGGATAATTGGAGTCCCCCAAAGAGTGAAGATTATGGGTATTTAAAGAAAGATAGGTGAGATTTTAAAACTTGTTGAAAACTATCAACAGATCCAAGAAGTCCTAAAAAACTGGAAATAGAAAGAAAATAAAGAAAATCACATATACATCCTAGTCAATTTGCTCAAAATCAGTAATAAAGAAGTGCACATGACCAGAGGAAAAAAAAGAGAGAGACAAATTATAAACACAGGAACACAGAGTAGGAGGAGAGATGATTTCTCATCAAAAGCACAGTAGGAGAAAAGATTGTGCGACCACATTTTTAAAGTACTGAAAAAAAAACTAGTCACTCAAGTTTTATACCTAGTGAAAATATATTTCAAAACTAAAGGCAGAATAAAGACTTTTTCAAACATTCCAAAGCTAAAGAAAACCATCTACAATGGACCTACAATATAAAATATGGTAAAGGGATTCTTTCAGGCAGAAAAGAAATGGTACTAAGAGGAAATGAAGAATCATGAACAGAAATTGCTAACTACATGAGTAAATACATGAGATTTTAAAAATTTAAATACTTAAAATAATTGTCTAAACAAAAGTATTAAGAATATAAGAGAAGTTTAACAAATGTACACACATATTCATATGTTTAACTTACATATTATTATTTATATGTATTCAACCTATTCACATTGTGTGTGTGTGTGTGTGTGTGTGTGTGTGTGTGTGTGTGTGTGTAAAATGCTCAACAACAATAACCCCAAGGCTGGGAAGGGAGATAAAAAAAATATGTCATTTTAAGGTTATATTTTTTTAAATTTTTTAAATTTTTATTTATTTATGATAGTCACACAGAGAGAGAGAGAGGCAGAGACACAGGCAGAGGGAGAAGCAGGCTCCATGCACTGGGAGCCCGACGTGGGATTCGATCCCGGGTCTCCAGGATCGCGCCCTGGGCCAAAGGCAGGCGCTAAACCGCTGCACCACCCAGGGATCCCTTAAGGTTATATTATGTTATACATGATGTGGTATAATATTACTTAAAAGTAGACAGTTATAAGTTAAAAATATATCTATATATATATCAAGTAGCATTAATCTAATAAAGAGTTATTATCAGTAAATCAACAATGGAAATAAAATACAATCATAAAAAATACTTAATTCAAAGAAGCCAAACAGAACAAGAAACAAATGCGTCAGGAAACAACAGCAAGATAAAAAATGTATACTTAGCTTTATCAATAATCACATTAAGTGAATGAGATGAACCTTCCAATTAAAAGGCAAAAATTGTCTGATTTGATTTTTTTAAAAATGAATAAACTGGGCAGCCCGGGTGGCTCAGTGGTTTAGTGCTGCGTTTGGCTCAGGGTGTGATCCTAGAGACTGAGGATTGAGTCCCATGGTGGGCTCCCTGCATGGAGCCTGCTTCTCCCTCTGCCTGTGTCTCTGCCTCTCTCTCTCTCTCTCTCTCTCTCTCTCTCTCCCTCTCTCTCTCTCTCATGGATAAATAAATAAAATCTTTTAAAATATTAAAATTAAAAAAAAAGGATAAACTGAATTCTCCTTCAAAGAAAAACAAATATCAGGACACTAATAGGTTAAAAACAAAAGGATGAAAAAAAAGATATATACTCTGCCAAAGCTAGTTAAAAGAAACCTGGAATATGTATATTAAAATGACTTAGAGAAGATTTCATAGCAAAGAATCTACCATGGACGAAAAAGATTATCTCATAATAACAACCATATTAATTCATTGAGAAAACATAATTATCCTAAATGTTTGTAAAACTGCAGGATAAATAGACAAACCTACAATTTATAGTAAAAGATTTCAACATCATTGTCTCAGTAATTATTAAGTGGTAGACTGAAAACTCAGTAAGGATATAGAGGATTTGAATAGCACTATCAACTACCTCAATCAAAGTGACATATATAGGATACTCCACCAAACAACATCAGAACACACATTCCTGTGATGCTAGCATGGAACATTTACGAATTCAGACTCTATTCTAATCCAAGTATAAATACATTAAAATGATTTAATTAATATAAACTACAATAGAATGTAATTAGACATCGTTAATATAAAAAGTTCTGGGAAACAAAATATATTCCTTCCAAATAACCCTTAGACCAGAATTATCCAAAGAGAAAATAGAATATTTTTAACTAAATTAAAATAAAATCACAGTAGTACTTGAAGGAGATTTATAACGCTAAATGGCTTTCATAGAAAATAAGAAAGAATTCAAATCAATTATATCTATTTCTATCTTAGAAAATCAGAAACTATAAATATAGAAACAAGTTAATCACAACTAAGCTTCAGAAATAAAATGTTTAGGGGCACCTGGGTGGCTCAGTGGGTTCAGTGTCCTACTATTGATTTCAGCTCAGGTCATGATCTCTGGTTTGTGAGGTTGGGCTGCACTGGGCTTCATGTGGGACATGGAGCCTGCTTAAGATTCTCTCACCCTCTCTCTCTGTTCCCCATCCAGATCGTGCATGTGTACTCTCTCTCTCTCTAAAAAAAAACAAAAAAAGAAAAAGAAAGAAAGAAAGACAAGAAATAAAATAAAAAGTAGTAAAATGATAAAGAAAATCAATGTAACCAAAAGATATATCTTTTAAAAGGTAAAAAATTGATACAACTATAGCCAGACTGATGAAAAAAAAAAAAAAAAGCAGCAGTATGGATGACAGTAGTGACATCACTGCAGACTCTACAGATATTAGAAGGATGATAAGGTAATATTTTATAATGCTATGAATTAATTTGACAATTTATATGACATGTACAAATTTCATAAAAGACAAACTACTAAGATTCAAGAAGAAATAAATAACGTGAGCACCTCCATATTGGTTACAGAAATTAAATCGGTAGATTAATACATCTCCACTCTCCTCCCTTGCTCCCTCCCTTAAAAGAATACTACAGATTCAGATAGCTTTACTGGTGAAACCAAACATTTAAGGAGGAATTACATCAATGCTCCACAAGGTCTTCTAGGAAATTGAAGAGGAGAAATTCCTTATTAAGCCAACATTTCTTTGATAACCAGGCAAAGACTATTATAATAAAACTACATTATTTGTATTTCTCATATACAAAGATAAAAATTTCTTTAAAAATTAGCAAATCAAATCCAGCAACATATAAAATTAATAATATGTCATACTCAGAATGTAAGCCAGAAAATACAAACATTGATTTAACGTTTGAAAATCAAAGTAATGTGCCATATTAATAAACTAAAAAAGAAAAACAGCATGATTTTCTTAATAAAAGTGGAGGAGGGGAAGCAAATGAGAAAATTTAACATCCATTGGTGATAAAAACTCTCAGAAAAGGAGAGGCAGAAGGCAACTTCCTCAGTACGATAATTTACAATAAAACAAAAGGAAAGAAAACTATACCTAACATATGTAATGGTGAAGGACTGAATGTTTCCGCTAAGATCTGAAGCAAGATAAGGATGCTTGCTTTCACTTGTTCTAGTCAACATTTTAATGAAAGTTCTACATAGTACAATGAAGCAAGAAAAGATAAATAGAATTGTCCAGATTGGAAAGGAAGAAGTAATTTTTTTAATTTTCAAATAACATGATTGCCTATATAGAAAATCTGATAGCACCTACAAAATCACTTCTAGAACTCATGTGAGTTTAGCAATGTTGCAGAATACAGGATCAATATACGTGCATTAGTTGTATTTCTGTGTAAACAAATAACAGGAAATGTAAAAATTTTAAACAGTATTTACAGTGCATTGAAATATGAAATTTTTAGGGATGCATTTGACAATAATGCAGAAGACCTACATACTAAGTATTACAACATATTGCTGAAAGAAATTAAAGAAGCCTAAATAAATTGTGATGTATATACAAAGTTCGTATTCAGTCAATATTGGTAAGAAACCATTCTCCCTAAATCTCCCTAAACTTTCAACACAGTATCAGTTGAAACTGAGTAGACTTTTAAATTTTGAGGTAGTAACTAGCAAGCTTATTTTGAAATTTATGGATATACAAGAGGCTTGCAATAGCCAAGACAACTCTGGAAAAGAACAAATTTGCAGGGATGAAATGGTCTGATTTTAAGACTTCTAAACTATATTAATAAGGGCAATATAGTAATGACATAAAGATGAATTAATGGAACATAAATAAAATTACATATATATGGACAACTAATTTTGAACAAAGTTGCAAGGGAATTCAGTTGAGGGAAGATTATCCTTTTTTACTAAATTGTGCTGGCACAATTGTATATCCATATGCAAAAAATGAACTTCAATTTATACCTCATACTATAGACAAAAATTAACTCAAATGGATCATAAATCTCAAGTAAAAGTCTAAAACCGTGAAACAGAAAAAAAAAATCTTTGTGACCTTGGATTAGGCAAAGATTTCTTAAATAGGGCACAAAAAGCACAATGCATAAAATTTTTAATTTGGTAGATTGTACCTCATTAAAATGAAAAACCTATTCAAAAAATATTGTTAAGAAAAGGGAAGAGAAACCAGACTGGGAGAAAATATTTTCCAAACATCTATCTGATAAAAGCCTTGTATCCAGAACACATAAATGTTGCCTATCACTCAATAATAAGCAATAAGATTTTGGTTTCCTATCACCAGTAAATAAATGGGCAAAACATTTGAAAAGACACTTCACCAAAGAGAGTATTGGAGGCAAAGAAATGTATGTAAAGATGCCCAACATTATTAATAATTACAGAAAATCAAATTAAGTCCATAATGAGAAACTAATCCACTTCTATCAGAAAGACAAATGTTAAAAAGATTGACCATCTCAAGTGTTAACTTGGCAACGAAGTGCAGGAACTAGAAATTTTATATACTCTTGATGAGAAGTGAAATGGTACAACTACATGGAAAACAGTTTGGCAGTTTCTTTAAAAGTTAAACATAAACCTATATACACCTACTATATGATCCAAATATTCCATTCCTAGGTATTAAATCAAGAGAAATGAAAGCATATGTTAGTACAAATACTTGCAGACAAATGCTCATAGCATCTTTATATGTAATATCCCCCAACTAGAAGCAACTGGAGAATGGATTAACAAATTGTGGTATGTCCATACAATAGAATCCTGTCAATAGTAAGAAGGAAAGAAATCCTGATACACGCAATGACATGGATCCCAAATAATAAATCCAAAAATAATTATGCAGTGCAAAAGAGTCAGACAAAGAAATATAATCTCCATGATTCCATTTATATAAGTCTCTAGAAAATTCAAACTAATCTATAGTGACAGCAAGCAGATCGGTACTTGCTCTGTGCTGGCAGAGATACAGGCAGGAGGGAATACAAGGGAGTAAGAGGAAACTTCTGGGATAATTGGTATGTTCACTATTCTGATTGTGGTGATGGTTTCACAGGGGTACATGCATGTCAAAACTTATCAAATTGTACACTTTAAATATGTATATTTTCTTGTATGTCAATTATACCTCAATAAAGCTGGTTAGAAAGACAGAAACAGAGTTGGATGACCTGTAAATCAAGCCACCAAGCATGGCAGGCACACAAACATGATCTATGACGCAGAACAGCAAGGGTTGGCAGGAACTGGGGCAGGAACTGACAGGGCCTTTCAAGCCATGAAAGGAGTTTGTACTCATTACTAAGGACAAAAGGAAGCCTTGGAGCATTTGAAAGTGTGCATGTGTGCATGTGTGTGAGTTTTTTCTGTAAAGTTAATCCACACTATACTTCTCAGTTAATTTTTATCTATCTCTTACCAAAGTTACAAAAGCAAACCAAATACAATAATAAAAATTGTTTATTTTTATATACTTCTTCAGCACTTCTCCAAATACTTGCATCCTAAATGCTCACCACGATCTGCCTGAGTCTTCCTTATTTTGGACCATCCTTAGACCTTCTGATCTCACTATAACGTGCTGATGAAGATTGACATGCTAAACAGGCTTCTCAAATCTTAAGTTATTTACATGGATCTTCCTGGAAGACAGTTTCTTCATAACGCATTTTCTACAGAGACAGCTCTATCAGCTTGGTTTTCCTCTGCCTGCCTTTCTTCCCTCCCCAGTGGAAAGAAGACTATTTAAAATAAAGAATTCTGCCGAGGTCTTAAATCCTAAATTCCATCATTTTGGCATAACCTTGAGCGGATCACAATGTCTTCTTGAAACACAGCTCTCTTACATGTGAGAGAGGCTAATAGCACAGGCATCATAGTGTTGTAGGGAATATAATAAGCTTCGACATATGTAAAGCCCCCAGCAGAGAACCTTCGACATAGTTGAGGTTAATTTCCCCTGGTCTGCTTTTATCTCTTCCCATCCTCCTCTCTCTCAGGAATATTCCCACCAAATGATGAGATCTGACTATCACATTTTGTTCCTCAGTTACAAATTTAGTTGGGTGTAAATCTATGATCCATTCATAAGAAGCATTGTTTCAATTTCAAAAAAATCACACAACACTAAGGCTATCATTATGAGAAAGACAGATTCAAAACTGGCTTGAGTATGAGCCCTGGCCTGGATTTTAATCAACATAGCCAGTGTTTTCAAGTCAGGGCCAAATTCTTGTGACACATAATACAAAATTTATGAACTTACTGAAACTGATTTAGAAACTGATAGAGGATAATGTAACCATACAGAGCTGGTTGCAAAATAACCAGAGGGCAAAATTGAAGTTTTATTAAAATGACCTCAGTCATTTTATCTCATACCTACGCTGGATAAAGAGTCATTTTTGTAGGATCCATAAGCACCCGAGAGCTCCTACCCCCGTTTCTAATGCATGAGGTACCAGAGTTAGAAGAAAGTCATCCCAGGAAATGAGGCTCGTATTGAAATGAATTCAATAAACTTTTATTAAGTGCCTACTCTGTGCCAGGCCCTGGGACAGACAGACATTAAAAGCGCATTCCCTCTCAAAGGGTTCTTAGTGTAATGGAGAAGGGCAAACATGTCAACGGAAAGAAGAGCTAAGACGCATGGTACTGAGAGGTATAAAATAGAGAAAGGCTAGGAAAAGCTTTACTGGAAAAGCAAGCCAGTGTTTACACTCCACAATCAAGTAGATTTCTGACCTCCAGATTCATTCCTTCATTCACTCAGTAAATATTGAGTTTCTTTATATACCAGGCAAAGCTCTAGGCTCTCAGCTGTAGGAGCCTCATTTTTTTCTCGGTCAGATCGACATATTACATATTTACTTTTCTGTCTTCCCCAACGAAACCAAGTTCCTAAAGAACAGAGACTCTCTCTAGATTTTCCAGCAATAAAACACTTAGTTTTTAAATTGTTCAATATTTACTGAAACGATATAAGATCAATTCTTATAAATTGGCTTTGTTAGAAGAGCAAAAGAGAGAATAACAAGGAAGCTTTTGAGATGATGAAAGTAAACTTTCACATTTTCTAAAGGTGCTCTTTGAGTCTCTCCCTATTCTCCCTGCAGGGTGCAGGTGTTCTTCAGTGCCTGTGCTCTTTTACAATGCATGTGACTTTTGCATATCTTCACCATGTAGGCTTCCACCAAACTAACTTGCCAAATAAATTTCAAGTGTACTATTGGAATTGGGGTGGAGGTTGGGAAGAATCTAGTGCTTTATTGGAAGTTTAAAATTGTAATAGCTATATTCACACGTATTTTAAGTTCCCAAGTCAGAAAGATTCCTCACATTGTGAATCTGGCCACTTTGGTAACTCTTTGTACCTCTTGGAATCTGTCACAATAATGAATCATAGGGTGGCTCAGTTGGTTAGGCATACCACTCTTGATTTCAGCTCCAGTCATGATCTCAGGGTTGTGAGATCGAGCCCCATGTCAGGCTCCTCATTTAGTAGGGTGTCTGCTCACTCCTCTCCCTCTCCCCACTTGCACACTTTCTCTTTCTCTCTGAAATAAATAAAATCTTTTAAAAATAACAATAACAATAACAATAATAATAATAATAAATCATGAGAGTGAGAAGAAATGTTAGAGATCTGGTATTCACCAAACTTTCTACTAGTGGCTTTATATACATTTGTTCAATTTTATCACCACAACCCTCTGACATAGAATTTTTTTTGTATCTGTAGATTAGAAAATAGACATCAGTAAAGACCAAAAACTTTGCAAAGTGTCTACATGAGAAAAATTAGGGTTTATCACCAAGTCTGGTTTGCTTCAAAGCCCAAAAGCTTCCACCACTCCATGCAAGGCTCAGAAAGTCCATTTAATCCAATATGATTTGCAATAGAGGTCTGGATTACTACCTCTTCTAACAATCCTCTTTTTTATTTGAGTGTTAAATGACAGAGGAAGAGGCTCCATGTGGACTAAAACTGAGTAAGGCCAATTCCAAGCTTTCTAAACTCCAGGTATTTATGTTCCACCTTCGGGACTTTTTATTACTATTTAATATTTAATTTGCTTTAACTATTTTTTTACTGAAATAAATTTGTTCCAAATGGATATTTTATATCATTACTAGGAGCAGTAGTAGAATAGTGATTAAGAGCACATACTAGGAACACTGAGTGGCTCAATGGTTTGAGCAACTGCCTTTGGCTCAGGTTGTGATCCTGGGGTCCTGGAATCGAGCCCCACATTGGGCTCCCCAGAGGGAAACTGTTTCTTCCTCTACCTATGTCTCTACCTCTCTCTCTGTGTCTCTCATGAATAAATAAATAAAATCTTAAGAAAAAGAGCACATACTAAATTCAAATCCTATCTCCACCATTTATTAGCTGTGTGATCTAAGATAATTTACTGTAGCTTTCTGCCTCAGTTTCCTCATCTGTAAAAGGAAGTGATAGTATCTTCCAACTCATAGAGCTGCCACAGGAATGAAATCAAAACATGGTAAACACAACAGTGCTTTGCAAAGGTTAAATAATGAAGAACTATTAGCCGATTGTTATCACTAGTACAGAAGTAGAAAACCCAAATCATCTATAAACCAAAGGTAACATCAATACTATGAAATCAAGCCATTAGTCTTTAAATCTGGCCACACAGTGCTAATCTTCAAGGCTACAGGCCTCAGGCTTACCCTCTTTTGGCTAAAAGGCAATATTACTAAATGTCCCAGGGTGGTTTAGGACTAGCACCAAACCTGATGATGAAAGGCAATTGAAAGGAAAGTAAATTTCATGATTCATGATTCAGTGGTGTTCAATTTATTGCCTAGGCACCACCTGAAAACTACAGCACTGCCGGCTGGACATGAATCACGTGTTCATAAAGATGTTCATAAAGTGTTTGTTAGGAAGTATGTCAATGCACATTCTTCCTTACTCATCTCTGCTTCTGAGATAAAACTGTCAGTTTCATGTCTCCATCCCAGTAGATTTTGACTACTGCTAGGTCAGTGTTTTGCACTGTATACCCCCTAAAGGTAGAGATGGCATCGTAGACTGACTTTATTCCGTACTTGACCCAGAGCCACATGGGAGGTGGCCCTCATGTAAGGTTGAATAAGTGTTGACGTGGGGAGCAGAGACTCCTTGCCTGACAATAAGAAGGCATCCAAGAGGTCAGGGTCAGTGGGAAGGAGGCCTGTTCTACAGAGAGTCCGATAGTTACAATATACGTACAAACAGAGGCCACTGTCCAACTTAAAATAAGATAATGGGCGTCAGGACACTCGTGCTTCCTGCAAGCACCTGCTTTGTCCAGGAGACCCTGGAAGGAAGCACTGGCTAGAACTGGAAAGGCCTCAGGCCGGGTCTGTCATCAAGTCTGGAATCAACAACAGCTGACATTCCAGGGATCCACAGAGGGTTGGAGAATGGACGGCAAGAAATCCTAGCAACTGGCTCTGGGGAAAAGTGTGAACTTTCTTCTTTTCTCCTTCACTCATTAAATAGAAAACGAACAGGCATCAAAGATATGGAGCACCTACTGTGTGAGTAGCTATTTGCTACCGAGCCAGACAGAAATGTTTGGCAATACTGTCTTGGGGTGCAGCAAGGGATAAGTAACTACATTCAAGATATAAAGTAGAGCATTAATAGAACAATGAAGAGAAGTTATAATGGAGATTTGTGTAACAGAGAAGTAGTTTCCAACCATAGGATCTGTGTCTTTAAGGATGGTAAGATGCACACAATCAAAGCTAGGGGAAAGGACAGAAGAGGCAGAGGAGAGCATGCAAGCCAAGCCGACCTGTGTGGGAAGTAGAAGCCATGTTCTAGGAATGGTGAGTGGCCAAATGAAGTTGCAATCTGACAGGGAGCTTAAAGAAGTGGGTGCATCGGGTTGGGACCAGTTAATGGAGAGTCTTCGAATGACAAGCTAAGGAGTTTCTGGTGCTAAAAGCAAAATCCACTTTCCCTAAACTCTGCTGAAGACTATGAGGTGTGAGATACCAGGGAACTCTCTAGGTTGCCTACGACGACGTGTCATGTTCTTCGCCATTGCCACCAGCTCCAGACACACACTTAATTGCACAGATGCGTTCACTGCGCCCCTCCGTTGTGTACAGCCCATGCACACTCCTGCTTTTGGAGATTATGTGCGCTCCCGCTGGAGAACTGGGAGCCAGATAAAAATTCAAGTGCTAAAATTATTTGGTCGGGTGGGCCAAGGCACTCCTCCCCACAGCCTGAGGGTGGGAGCTCTGGGAAACGAGCAGAGAGGGGGAAGCTGTAAATCTTGGAGCACTCCTGAGATTCCTAGTCACCGCATGGCCAAGCTCACCGCTCCGCAGCTGAACATGGCAGTGCATGTTTTGCCTTCTCCCCTCGTTGCCCAAACCCACATGATGAGCCCTGGGATGAAATGCGCCCTTGCTGGGCAGGGAAGCAGTGGCACAGCTGTGGCCCTCTATTCAGCGAGGTAATGAGGATTCATTTCCATTTTATCACTTCTATCTTGTCTGCTTTTCTCCCTCTGCATTATTTTATCATTACAGTTGAAACTGATTGCCATAACTGAGCAGGCGGCTAAATCCCATCCCTGCATCCTCCCCTCCAGCTCCCCGGAGTCCTTTCCTCTCAACCTTGTCTCTCTTTGCTCAACATCTTTCCCCTGGCCACCTCCCTGCCGTGGTATGTTAACAGGAAAGAAAAACTCATTTGAAACAATTTACGAGGTGACTCAGCAATCTGTGTTCTCCTAACCTCAGGGCAGCAGGGTTCTCTGCAGGGAGACTGCGTCTCCAGTGTGCCCGTCTTTTGAACTACTTTCTGGAGATGCTCCTGTTTTGGGGGATGGGAGAAGAGCAGGGAAGGCCCTGAGAAGCAGCCCCACGCAGGACTGCAGAGAAGGTGCCTGGTGGGGCAAGCCTCAGGTGGTTCTGGAAAGGTGGCAGAGAACAGGGGGGAAGGTGTCGCTATTGTGTGGGGCATCCTCTTGCCACGTTTCATTGTCCGTGAGGGTGGGCTGGACCAACTGACTTCTGGAGGTGCTGTGTATTACAGGATTCTTTCCGAGGACTGAAGCCTGACTTCTCTAACTCCTTTTCTTAGAATTTCTTAAGCCTTGGCTCCAAGTACGCACTGTGACATGGAAGAGGCAGTTGGGGGAGGAAACCTATCATGTGTAAACATGAATGGGTGTATTTAGGAATATCCTCCCTTAGAGAGAGAGAGAGAAGGAGGGAAGGCAAACAAAGGAAGTGAAGAAGTTAAAAAAGTTACGCAGGGTGTCCTCCCTCACCATGGATCTCACTCCCTGGTAGGTATTAAATGCTTGGTAGGTCTGAGATTACAACTCGGATCTTTCTGAGCACAGATAGATGGTCTTTCCATTTGACTGACAGTGCTTGGGTATACTGCAGAATCAGTCCCACCCCAGTTAGTTTAATCTGAAGGGACATTTGCTTGCATTCACTTATTTGTATTAATAAGACTAGGGCTATAAGTTGTTGTTTTGTTTTGTTCTGCAAATCCTACCACATGGTGAAATTTCTAAATTGTAATCTACCTGAAAAATGCTAATTTTCCAACATGGGATACGATGAATGAGTGAAAGGAATTCTATCTTGCCTGGTAAATTTTATTTTATTTTTTTACTTCAATTTTTTGAAAGATTTTTTTATTTAGTCATATGAGAGAGATAGAGCGCATGAGAGCACAAGTGGGGGTGGGTGGGGGGAGGTTCAGAGAGGGAGAGAGAAGCAGACTACCCACTGAGCAGCGAGTCGAGTGCGGGGCTTACCCCGGGACCCTGAGATCATGACCTAAGCCAAAGGCAGATGCTTAACTGACTACACCACCCAGGCGCCCCTGGCTTAGTAAATTTTAGAAATAAATCTTAGAAGTTGGATTTGCTTTTAAATCTCCATGTTTGGCCACTTGAAAAAGGAAGCTTTTTTTTCTACTTTTTAAGAGAAAATGAATCTAGATGGGCACTGTTGGGGCTTAGGATATTTTAGCAGGCATAATTTTTCAGCAGGCCTGACTTTGTGCAATATAAACCTGTTGATCTTTTTGCATCCCCTGCATGGATTAGATCAGACTTCAAGAAACCCTGGAGTGTTGATTTGGATAGAGCAGAACAATGAGTCTGTACCTTCCAAAGCCCAAAGTGCCTTCACTTCTGCTAAAACTTGCCTGGCTTGCTGCCCCTTTATCTTTTCTTCGTTTTCCAGATCTTATTTGTCTTCCCTTAGGGATCTGTCTTACATATGTGTTAAGAAGTATGTAGGTCCTGGATGAGAAATATGCGAAGAAGCCAGCCTTGTTTGCATTCCTGATTCTTCTTGACTACATGACCAGTTTCAGAATCTGCCCTACTGGCTGGACAAACTTGCCTTCTTCATGTCCCACCCTATACTTTTCCAAAGCCTTAGCTTATGCCTCATCAATCCTATGACATTAACCTCCATCAAGCTTAATGGAACTTCCGGACTTACAGTAGTAGATGGAGAGCTTGGCTGTTTTTTTTTTTTCAGCAATCCTTTACTAACCTGCCAAAATAAATATTGGTTGAGTGAATGAAATATGATTGAATGAATGCCGTTTCCTCTGATGTTCCCCTTACCTGAGCCTTTAGGTCCAGTTCCAGATATCACTCTGGGGCCTGAGAATCTTGCCCATTCAGAGTGAATTGGACCCTAGATGACCACTGAATGTGCTCTCTTTGTGTTATGAGAACTTTGAAATTTTGCTCTTCTGTGTTTCCTCTATCTTGGGAGCTTGAGCTTTCAAATGTAGCCTTAGAATGAGAATCCACTTTTCCTTTCTTTTTTTTTTTTTTTTTTTTTTGGTTGGCAGCAAGAAGGCCCCTCAACCCCAGGAAAGGAAGGATTTAATGTTTCTTAACTCTATAAATCTGGCCTCATTCTACTTGAATCACTTGAAACCTGAGTCAGATGTATTTTGTGAAACCACTGAAGGCTGCTGCTCTGGCTCTTAAGCCATCAAGAATAATGCTCAAGGTCCTCAGGGAGGTCAAAGCTCATAGAAGGAGACAAGAGAAGCTCTTGTAAAAGAGGTCTGGGGAGATGGGGATGCAAGGCGGCACAGTCAATTGAGCATCTGGCTCTTGATTTGGGCTCAGGTCCTGATCTCAGGGTCATGAGATCGAGTCTGGTGTTGGGCTCTGAGTCTGGCATTGGGCTCCAATTGGGTTAGGTGCAGAGTCAGCTTGGGTCTCTCTTTTCGTCTTCCTTTACTTTCCCCCTTCTCTCTTTCTCTCTCTCAAATAAGTAAACAAAGCTTTTTAAAAACATAAATAAATAAATAATAAAAGAGGTCTGGGGGCTGAGTAAGAGGAAAGTATTAGCATCCTACAGGCCTGGGTGGCAATCCTGGTTTGGCCACATTTAGGTAAGTGAGATTTGGGGTATGTTATCAAATCTTGTAGAGAATCCAGTCTCATCTGAATGTGGTGACACTAATTCCTTGACCTTAGCCTTGTTGAATGAGGATTAAATGGCTTGCCAGATGAGAAAGTTTCTTTTTTTTTAAGATTTTATTTTATTATTTTTAAAAGATAGATTTATTTATTTATTTATTTATTTATTTATTTATTTTGAGTGGGAGCAGGAAGAGGGGCAGAGGGAGAGGGATAGACAGGATCCTAAGCAACTCCTCACTGAGTACAGAGCCCAATGCAGGGCTCCACCCCATGACCCTGAGATCATGAGCTGAAATCAAGAGTGGGGTTCTTAACAATTGAGCCACTGAGGTGCCACTAAGATTTTAAAGTAATCTCAACACCCAACACAGGCTGGAACTATAACCTGAGATTGAGAGTCGTATGCTTTAATGATTGAGCCAGCCAGGCACCCCAGATGAGAAAGTTTCTAATGTAATGCCTGGCATTCAAGCGATGGACCCTCCTTTCTGATACTCTCAAAGCTGTTATACTGTGTTTTTCCCAACCATAGATACTCTCAAACTCTCTCTGGGTCAAAACTTCAGATATTGAGCTTTCTTTCCTTCAATTCCTTAAAATCCGCATGTCAAAATCATAAACTCTGGCTTCTGTGGTATTCACTCTTCCCCTGGCACTGGCATCCACAGCTCTGCCATTTCGATTGCCATATACCTTTTCAATTAAGGATGTCTATTTAAAAACTCCCTATGCATCTGGCAAGTTCAAGCTTATTGCTCAAAAAGCTCCAAGAAACTTGGCTTAAAGAAAAGGTTCATTTATACTGCTAGCTATGGTAGACCTTTAATCCAAAAGAGCCTGATCCCAAATTCCATATACTAGGATACATGATAACACCATACATCAACTGTAGGATTCCAGTTCCTACTGCCAAATTCCCTGACACATTGCAAATTTTCACAAGTTTTCCATCCCTAGAGAAGATTTCACCTACTGGAAAGCTCAGAGTTGAGCAAGGGTACATGGAATCACACCTCATGCTGTGCTTGCCCGGATATGTCCTGTCTGCTACCTCAACATTGACACTTCAAGAACAGATAACATGGGCTCCCTAATTGGGCCCAAATACCTTGTTGGAACTATTCACCTGTCTTACTCTCCTCTGAGCTCTGGCTGTAGGTCATGACTCTTGTCCTTAACTTTAGGTCTACCCCAGTCCCAACTGGGTTCATATTTACTGGTTATTATGTGTTCTAGACGCAAAGACAGTGCTTCTCAAACTTTATCATGTATTGGAATAACCTGAAGTGCTCATTAAAGCACAGGTTGCTAGATCTGTTCCCAGAGTCTCTAGATCTGCACGTCTGGGGTAGGGTCTGAGAATTTGCTTTTCTAATAATTTCCCTAGGATTGCTGATGCTGCTGGTTCCAGAGCCACCCTTTGAGTACATTTGCTCTAAAATGTATCTGCATATGAAATATATCACTCTTGACAACGCCTCACCCATTTTATTTTTTTAAAAGATTGTATTTGTTTATTTGAGAGAGAGAGGGAGAAAGAGAGCTGGTAGGAGAGAGCAAGCATGACAGTGGGAGGAGGGGCAGGGGGAGAGAGAGAAGCAGGCTCCCTGAAGAGCAGGGAGCCTGATGTAAGACTCCATCCCAGGACCCTGGGATCATGACCTGAACCAAAGGCAAACACTTAACTGACTGAGCCACCCATGTGCACCTCACCCATTATATAATGCTTTTTTTTTTTTGTATTCCAGGTTCTTCTTAGAAGTCAGTTGTTCCAATTGGTTGACTTGGTGATTGCTGTTGTATTGAAAGCTTGAGCCTGGAGGCCGCTACCCAGACATTCACCTCAAGCTTGCAAACCTTTTTTCTCTTGTGTACTTGAAGGGATGAGAAAAAAGATGCACAATTACCTTGAGAATGGAGTCAGGACAGGAATAAAAAAAATAGCGTCTAATATGGTAGTAATGCCACAAAATTTGCCTTTTTACTTCCCTTTTAAAATCAGTATCATAAAAACAAAAACAAAATGAAACGGAGCATACTCAAGAGACTAAGACTGAATCAGAAATGTTTCAGAACAGGAGAAGTTATTCCTCTCCACATTTATGGAGAACAGATTACTTCAAAGATTATTGTTCATGCTGGTTCATTTACACAGCTATGAGGCTAGTGGACGAGAGGTGGGACTATAGAGGCCCAAATGATAAATTGTATGATAATGTTATGGAGATGGATTTGGTTGAGATACAGTCTGAAATAAAAAAGAAGTTTTCAGAAAGATTTCAAGCAGTAAGTGAAAAAAAGTGAAAAAAATTAAATTAAAGGAACTCAATAGAATTAATACAGTAGGAGATTAGAGCAGTAGGTGGATGATAAATGTGATCCAAGAATGCAGGGGAAATAACAAAAAAAAATTAAAAAGGTATAAGAGAAACTAATGGATATAGGACTAAGCAAAATTAAGTAATGAAATAATCTATTTATTATTTTAGTCTATCAGCTCCAAAAGTCAGGGACCATTTGTGTGTCCAATGTTGTTCATCTGACACACGTCATCTAACATACACTTGCTAATTCTTTTTTTTTTGGGGGGGGGGATTTTCAGAATGACAGAAAATAAGGATTTTGTATTAATAAATGATATCTTCAGGAAGAATCCAGAACCAACAAGCAAAAGTGATCCTCAAACACTTATCAAAAGATTCTTACACACACAAAAAAACACACAAAACTACTCTTTCATAATACCAAATTACTGACAAACAAAATAAGATAATTTTAAAGCATTCAAGAGAAATTGTTGTAAAGTAGTTAAGTAGAATTTTTTTTTGGAAAGGAAAAAAGTAAAGCTAATATTAGACTTTTTTTACTTACAACATTGTCAGCTGATAAATATCTACTTAATTTTAAGTGAGAAATTGTTCTTACCCAAGAATGCTGTTGTTCCTAGCTAATGTTTTATTTTCATGCATGATTATGAGAAGAGCCTTGTGTAGATATGTCTAAGAAAAGGTTATCCATTAAAAAAAGCTCGAAGGCTACACCTGCCAGCTGTGGTATGAATCAGAAATAAAATCTTATGATGCACTCTATTCATGATTTTTATTTTTTCCTGTTTTCTAAATCACCAATTTCTACTTTTATCTTTATGAGCACCTTAATCGACTTTTTGAATATATTTTGATATTTTTCTTACTTCTTCATTGAATAGGATTCACTTAATTTTATATGTTTTTAACTTTTCATACATTTTGCTCAGCCCCTCCCTTCTGGCAATTACCAATCTGTTCTCTATGTACTAAGATCTTTATTTCTTTTTCTTTCTCTCTCTCTCTCTCTCTCCTGTTTTTTTTTTTTCACATATAAATGAGATCATATAGTATTCATCTTTCTCTGTGTGACTTATTCCACTTAGTATAATGCTCTCAAGGTCCATCTATGTTGTCACAAATGATAGAATTTCCTTTTCCTCATGGCTGAAAAAATATATATTATATATGTGATATGTATTATTAATGGTATGTTACATTTATAATATTATGTATATTATATATTAAATAATCTTATATTTTCTTTATTCATTCATCTGTCAATGGACATTTGGGTTATTCACATGTCTTAGCCATTGTAAACAATGCTGCAATGAACATGAAGGAGCAAATGTCTTTTTGAGATAGTGATTTTATTTTCTTTTGATAAATACCCAAAAGTAGAATTGATATATCACATAGTAGTTCTATTTGTAATTTTTTGAGGAAACTCTGTACTGTTTTTCATAGTGGCTGCTCCAATCTATATTTCTACCAATGGTGCAAAAAGTTTCCTTTTTCTCCACGTCTTCAACAATACTTGTTATTTATTTTCTTTTTGTTAACAGCCATTCTAACAGATGTGAGCTGACATCTCACTATGGTTTTGATTTGTATTTCTCTGATGATTAGTGATGCTGAGCACCTTTCAGTGTACCTGTTGGCCATCTGTGTGTCTCCTTTGAAAAAAACATCTACAGATACGTTGCCCATTTTAAAAAATCTGATTGCTTTCTATTCGCCTATTGAGTTGTTTGAGTTCTTTATATATTTCGGATATTAACCCCTTATTGGATTTATGATTTGCAAATATTTTCTTCCATTTCATAGATTGTCTTTTCATTTTGTTGATAATTTCTTTTGCTGTCTAAAATCTTTTTAGTTTGAGCTCTACTTGTTTATTATTGCATTTTTCACCTTTGCTTTTGGTGTCAAATCCAAAAAATCATTGCTGAGACTGATGTGTAGGAGCTTACCCTATGTTTTCTTCTGAGTTTTATGGTTTCAAGTCTTATTTTCAAGTCTTTAATTCATTTTGAGTTGTTTTTTTTTATGTATAGTATAAGATAGTGGTCCAGTTTCATTCTTTTCCATGTGGCTGTCCGGTTCTCCCAACACCATTGTCTGAAAAGACTATCTTTCCCTATTGTATATTCTTGGTTTCTTTGCTCTAATTTTTTTAAGATTATTTATTTACTAATGAGGTACACAGAGAAAGAGGCAGAGACAAAGGCAGAGGGAGAAGCAGGCTCCCTATGGGGAGCCCATTGTGGAACTCAATCCCAGGACCCTGGGATCATGACCTGAGCCAAAGGCAGACACTCAACCACTGAGCCACTCGGGTACCCCACTTTGTTCTAAATTAACTGACCATATAAGCATGGATCTATTTCTATTTCATTCCTTTCATCTTTGTGTCTGCTTTTATGCCAACACCATGCTGTTTTGATTACTATAGCGTTGTAATATAGTACGAAATCAGGAAATATAATGCTTCCTTTGTCTTTTCTCAAGATCACTTTGGCCATGTGGGGTCTTCTGTGGTTCCATATAAATTTTAGGATGGTTTGTTCTATTTCTGTGAAAAATACTATTGGAATTTTGATAGGGACTACACTGAATCTGTAGATTGCTTGGGGTAGAGTCGACATTTAACAATATTAATTCTTTCGGTCCATAAGCATGGGATATTTTTCCAATTTATCTATGCCTTTTTCAATTTTTTTTCATCAATGTCTTACACTGTTCAGTGTACAGGTCTTGTGCCTCCTTGGTTAAGCTTATTTCTAGCTATCTTACTCTTTTTGATTCAAGATTCATTTAATTTTAATCACTTTTTTTGTAGTGATGATGGCTTCTGAGGTTATGAATTCATCTTTGTCTGTAGTGTTAATTGAACTCCATAAATTCTGATACGTAGTGGTTTCAAATTGTCATACTGTTAATATTCAATAGCTGTAGCTCTGGATGGCTTATTTATATTGAAGAAATAAGGTAAAACTAATTGAGTATATTTTGTTGTTTATAGCTTTATTTTTAATTGCTATTTTTATTGTGTTCTAAGAATGTTCTGTATTTTTTTTTAAATTAAAGCCATGTTTATAATCTACATATGGACCTTTTTAATAATTTTTAAAGATTGGGTTTATGGCCATGGACTATTCCAGGCTCCCATCCTAATATATTTATGACCAGCACAAAAAGGCTTGATATGTGAAGAATAGAAAGACAAAGAGGTATTGTAAAATCTCCTTGCCTGTAGTGACTCTATTTCTCATTATTGTCTATGAGAAAGTCAACAAACAGCTCCCATATCATTCTGATTAGCATCTCTGAAGGAAAACAGATTTAAGTGCCAATAAAAATGCATTAAGAGGCCTGATTATTTATAAATTCCTAGCATAGATCATTTTTCTTTTCAATGGTCACTACAAAACATTAGTACATGAGGTCACCTTGTTCCCACAAACTGTGCTGGATTTCTCTTTTTTCTTAATTTTATGGGTATTCTGCTTCATCTGATATTCACAGAATAAGTCAACTTAGTAGCATTTTTAGTAATACATAGTCATGTATTTTTTAAAAAAAACTTCTGTAAATTTCAGTAAAGTCTTTAGTTATTAGCTTGTGTGGGGTTTTGCCGGTGGGAACAGAGAAAGGTGGGGAAAATAGAGGGTGGCTACAAGATTTGCTCTCCCTCTTCCAGTCTAAACATCCCTCTCTTGGAGCACTTAGGCATCACATTTTTTACTGGAGTCAAGCCAAAGGGGCATTTGCCAGAAGATGATTTCAAGTCTCCTTCAAAACTCATGACAATAGCACCACCCACCACCATCTCTGCCTAGGTTATCCCTTCTCTTACAGACTCTGTGTCTCTCAAATTTATTCATTGATAGTTTGACTCTATCCACTCCTGTGTTGGCATGATCCCCATTGAAAAGCTTCCTTCCACTTAAAAGGTTGAGGGTTGGCTCTGCTAATGATTTATACTGCCATTTTGGAACAGGACTGCCATAAGCTGTGAAGTTCGTCCCCCCTCATTGAAACAACTCTGCCAGAATAAGTGCTTCCCAATCCTTGTGCTAGGCATGGGATGGGGCTTGAGAAGGCCTAACACTACTTTCAGAACATAGAGGCTCTATTACTTCTTTTGGTTCATTCTTTTTTTTTTTCTAATTTTTCCTATCTAGATTGTCTAAGAAACAGAGAAACTGAATATTTCTTCTATATCTCACCCTTCTCCAAATCTCTTTCAACATTATTCAAATTTGCTTCACAAACTATAAAGTGCTGTAGAATCTCAAGACATTTCTGATAGGACTTTCTAAAGCAGATTAGGGTTGCACAAACATCTACCCAGAATGGAAGCTATAACACAGAGATTAAACAGGTCTTAGTAACTTCCAAAATGTATTAGTCTATCTTTCTACCATATCAAAGCCTACAAAGACAATGTCTCTCTCATGTTAACTTGTTATGATGCCTGCTACCAACACTAGAGGTTTGACCTAGTAATAACATTACTTATGGGAGATGGGAGGTATCTTATAATTGCAGAATATTGGAGATGCAATGGGAAAACTGGTATGCTGTAAAGAAGAAGACTATGATCTGGTATATTCTAGCAAGATTTCTATAATATACAGTCACATACAGGCATAAATAAAATGCCCTAGGCTTGAAGTAAGGCAAAATATTTTAGAGGTAGTATAATATACAAAACAACTTGGAAGTTTGAATACTGGTTATTCTCCATATTCTTCACCCTTAAAGTATGCATAAAAGTACATTCTTAGTGACTATGAAGATTAGAAGTTCATATGTAAATCATCTATACCACTCTCTTGTCTGGAACAAGTCAGATGCCCAATCATGGCAGCTCATGTTATGACTAAATGAACCTGGAAACCTTTGGCATATAAAACAGTATGAGGAGATGAAAACAAACAAACAGAAAAATAAAACAAAAACAATATCTATCATGAGATGGATCTTTGGTCTTATTTTTCCCTTTTAGATATAAGAGCTGTGTTTAGATTGACTTAAAAATCTGGTTAATTAAAGTATAGAGACACATTCTTTTTTCTTTTTCTTAAGATTTATTTATTTATTTGAGAGATAAAGAGAGAGAGCACAAATAGGGAGAAGAGCAGAGGGAGAGGAAGAGAGAATCCTCAAACAGACTCTCTACTGATCATGGAGCCTGAGGCAGGGCTTGATCCCAGGACCCCGAGATCATGACCTGAGCTGAAATCAAGAGTTAGACACTTAACTGACTGAGACACCTAGGTGCTCTACAGACAAATTCTGATGAGAAATCTATGTTTTTTTCCCTCTTAATTCCTAGTCTTTGTCGAGGTATATGCCTCTATTTATGGTCATAGACTACCTGGACTTAACTAGATCCGCAATAGAAACTATAGAAGCAAACTCCATGTATGCACCATGGAGCTCTTCTCTTTTTGCCAAACCAGTATTGCTTTCTCATTCTTAATATCTGTTTACATTTGTTTAATCTTATGTGTGTTTTCATACTTTATATTAATTTTATATTTATTTAATATTAGTTTTATAGTTGAATAATCTTCTTCCTTTCTCATCCCAGGTTGTTCATGTTATGGACAAGAGATTTGCACGTAATACAGTCTCACCAACTGGAGATTTAGAGGTTTCTGGCTTTGTTCATGCATGAGCTCACCAACTAGGCCAAGCCAAAAAGATTCAAAGTATGACTTTTGTCAGAAGTGTCAGAACTGTTGTGAGAATAAGGTAGAAGTCTGTCACTACTGACAGCCATCTTGCTACCCCAAGATAAGGATAGACTGAGAATGGAATTAGCATAGGAGGGAGAAAAAAATGAGCTAAGGGATGGGAAGGATGAAACTGAGTCCTGATGGTATAATTTGAAACTCTGAGTCCAGTCATACTTGATTTTTCATACTTTAATTATTTTTGTCTAAATTGAGTTAAGTTTCTGTCACTTTCAACTAAAAGATACTGACTGACATACAAGGTGGATGCAGGTTTCTTTTAACCTGAAGATTATATACTTTGGGGTGCCCTCTTTAAGAAAAAGAATACAACACTACAAAAAGATAAAGAAGATGTGGTGTATATATATAAATATATAAACATATAAGTATATATATACATATATATATATATACACACACATGGAATATTACTCAGCCATCAGAAAAGACAAATAACCCACCATTTGCTTCAACGTGGATGGAACTAGAGGGTATTATACTGAGTGAAATAAGTCAATTGGAGAAAGACAACCATTATATGGTTTCACTCATACATGGAATATAAGAAATAGTGAAAGGGATTATAAGGAAAAGGAGGGGAACTGAGTGGGGAAAAAATAGAAAGGGAGACCAACCATGAGAGACTCCTAACTCTGGTAAACAAAGGGTTGTGGAAGGGGAGGTGGGTGGGGGGATGGATTAACTGGGTGACAGGCACTGAGGAGGGCATTTGATGGGATAAGCACTGGGTGTTATACTATATGTTGGCAAATTGAATTTAAATTTAAAAAAATGTAAAAAAAATATGATGGAAAGTAATTAGTTAATGAGAATGTGGAAAAAAATCACGGCCAACATAAATTTTAAAGGGCTAACAAATATCACAAATTTTACAAAAGCCAAAAATAAACAATGTTTTTAAATATTAATTATTTATAGAATGTTTTACTTAACAATTTTTTTGGCTGTATACTCTATTTGAATTGTAATGAGATTATTTTTGGTATCATTTTTCTAAAGACAGAGTAAAATACAATTTATATTTCCTCGGCTGGTTGATCAAAATTTATGTTTGTTTTAAAATTTTAGTAGTTCAGATTTTTTTTTTCAGATATACAAACCATTGTTGGTAAGGACATTACTGCCAAAATGTGAATTATTATAAAGTTTGGAAAACCCCCATCAGGATTCTTTTACATAGAAACTGTAGGGTTTTAGAGAATTTCAAGTTATCTTGTATAGTGACTTCTCTTGGATGTTCTTTGAATTGCTGCCACTCTTTTACCATTCTGTCCTCATTATTGTCCATCTCCTAGTTATAATGGCATAATCTGAGCTGTGTATTCCCTTTGTCCATGCCAATATTTCATGTAATATTAACAAGAGTATTATGTTTAATTATTTTTCAGTCCATTCAAATGATTCATTTCTCTTTATTAATTGGACTATCAAGCAATCCTAGGATCTATTTTTGATGAGTTTAAAATATAGCTGGGCAGCCCAGGTGGCTCAGCGGTTTAGTGCTGCCTTCAGCCCAGGGTGTGATCCTGGAGACCTGGCATCGAGTCCCACATTGGGCTCCCTGCATTGAGCCTGCTTCTCCCTCTGCCTGTGTCTCTGCCTCTCTCTCTCTCTGTGTGTGTGTGTGTGTGTGTTTCTCATGAATAAATAAATAAAATCTTTATATATATATATATATATATATGCTATATTATCAGGCATATTCTTGACTCTTAACAAGAGAGAACTTTTGTTTTGACTAAGTGTGGAAAAGAATTTCATCTTCCACTTATAGCTTTATGTATATATTGATTAGAATTTTCCACAGGCTAGCTTCTGGTGTTATTTATATCAGACCTTGTTTCTCCTTCTCTACCACTCATTTAAGTGTTGAAAACATTCGATCATATTACAACATGAGCCTTGACTCCATAACTTTGTGTCACAATACTGGGTGAGCCAACACAGGGAACAAGAGGAGGATCCTGGCAGCTATTCCTAGGCTAAGTGGGCTAGCAATCACCTAGCTATAGACATGACCACAAACCACATAAAACTATTTCATTAAACACAACCTAAATACCAACAATGCCAGCAGCCACTCCAGTGCTATCTAACAGGAAGAATGGAAAGTTTGGTGGTGTGTGTGTGTGTGGGGGGGTGGTTGGAGTGGAGCAAGATGAGAGTCTTGATGGAGTGTGGTTAGAGTAGCTTACCTCTGTAAATCTTGCAAAAATGTATAGCCACGTTAAAACTTTGCAAGTCCTCTCTCAGAGTCTTGGAAGAAGCCCATGTAAAAGTGGGACCTTGAAGCTTATTATTCATTAAGAATTTACCTCTACTGATACAGTATATGATTTGAGGTTCTGGGAAACTATGGAACTGTTAGTTTTCAGTTCTTGGGCCATAGTGACACATTGGAAGCCAGGAACACCATTTATGCTCTACCTCCTCTAAGAACTCAGGAGGAACCCTAAGCAATGACACTCTGAATGTCAACACCTCTGATGTCCTGATTGCCTTCACTGAGTGGCCAGTATGGCTGCTTAAACATTTATGCAATAATCTTTGACTTTCATGTAATCATAATGGATGAAATGTCAGGCTAGGTCAAATCAAAGAGTGCATCAAGCTCTGACTTTGACAGCAGCCCTAAGAGTCAATTTTGGAAAAGCAAGTGACTTTCCTTCTTTTTCAACCTCAAAAGATTAGGTTTTCTTGTGTAATGGTGCCTGAGAACTGCTTATTTTCCTTCCAGATGCTGGATTGTGTTCTTAGGAACTGAGTGACTTACATCCAAAACACTGAAAACTAATGAAAGACCTTGCATAATACAAGATCAATGTGAGTAATAGGGGATTCGAAGGAGCTTTTCCTTAGGTCAAAGTAAGTCGTATGCCAAGAAAGATTTATGCTGATTTAACTAGTGAGGAGAAATCTAGGATTAGATTTTCAATTTGAGAAGTCAACTGGAGCCTGGGGAATTTAATCGGCAACTCTACATGTGCTTCATTGGTTACCAGCAATCTTGAGATCCGTCTGTAATGTGGAAATATGTAGAGTGAGTGAATCTTGATAATTCTCAATTTACCTAATCAGATTATCTCCTTGTCTGAATGCAGACTGACAGGTGGAAGCCAGACCTGTAACTGGGGTGCATTTAGTTGGGGCTCATGTCTTTCCACTGGCATGCCCTCCAAATGGCTCTTTGGAGAAGTTAATGAGCACAGAGCTGAAGGTCTGGAGGTCTGCATCTGGCAAGGCCTAGCATCCGACTTGGCAAAGCTGTGTGGAGGAACGTTGTCAGTGCAATCACCTGTAGCAGAGGCAGAGAAATTTCCATCTGCTCAAGCCTCACTCAGTTCACTGGGGAAGATTATATGATCTTACTTCCTGATCCCAGGTAGACCATTCAGCATTCAGGTGCAAGGCTGCTTCCAGAGATGCTACAGGAGACACGAATCAGAAGGACCCTGGATCCACAGCACACTTTCTTGGCTCAAGGATTCTAACATCTTACCTTGTTCAGCCTTGAATACAAATCAAGTTAGTACAGATGTCGGTATCAGACAGACCCAAGTTCAAATTTTCTAGTAGTGGGAACTTAGGCAAGTTACTTAATCACTATCAGCTTAATTTCTTCCTCTAAAACATGGAATACAAGAAAATCTGTTCTTATTTGTATTGTTCTGAAATATAAGTATGGTTAAAGTGGATGAAAGTGTCCACTACTGGGCTGAGCAGAATGAGATTCAGAGGAAATTTGATCCTGGAATTATGTTACACACATTTATTCATATCGGGGAGATGCTAGGCCTGACTCACTCTCAGGCTGTTCATGACAAACAACCTGTAACCCACTCTCATACTGTGGTGGCATTCAAAGTTTTCTATTTGTGAAAGGTGGGAAGATAGACTCAGGAGGGCTTGATTTGAAGTTTCAACTTGAATCAGGTTCATGAGAGGAGGTTCAGAGATAGCAGAGCCTCTCTTAAACCCAGCAATGATGCCAACGTGGCTGACACATAATAGGATTAGAACCATTTATGATGTTGATAAGATAGGCTACCTGGTAAAATTCATTGTTTGGTCAACTCATTCTGTGTGTTTATACTCCTGAACATTAGTTTTTGTGGAATATCAGTAAAGAAAAACGAGGCCAGTTCTCTGAAATGGGCAAGGGGCACCAGAGGATTTGTTATAAGGAAACATCCCTCTGATGATGGGCCAAGTAGCAAGCCATTTAGTTAGAAAACTCTTCATTTAGGATGAAACACTCTCCAAAGTGAGCTCTATGAAACATTTTGTCTTTTTGTCCCATTCTTTTATTGAGATGAAACCTTAAGATACATTTACTGACAAAAAAATCAGACTGCTCTCACTCGAACTTCATACTTTGTTGTTTCTCCCTAAACTGAATGCAAGTCAGTTCCCTTTGACAAATATTTGCTGAGCTTACATTGTATTCCAGACAATGTGCTAAGAAATAATGGCATGATGATAATCAAGAGATTGACTTTTTACTTGTGGGAATATTCACTTCACATCCAGTTTGCAACAGACACAAATGATTAATTACCATACAATGAGGTAAGTGCCATCGTAGAAGGGGTTTAATAATTTACTAGCAATATTTTTTAAAATGAGGGAGTTTGTGATGCTTCTTTATGGTCGAGTCAGAGAAACTTCCAGAGGTAGTACAATGTTTTCTGTTTCCTTAAAAGGAAGTAAATGTTTGCCATGAGAGTTGGGGAATGGACATTAGTAGGAGTTTGGTGATTGGTAGGATATGAATAAAGAGGAGGAGAAAAATAAGAACAAATTTTTGTGAGTTTTTCTGATGTATGAGGATAAGATGGAGGTGATGGTAATAAAGCCAAGCAAGGCAGTGAGAGAAATGACAAGAGAGATTGGTGCAGGTGAGAGTTCAGTTGGCCCTCAAGAAAGGTACTAGAGCCAAAGATGGACATTTTTGAATGACCTGTAATCATATAATGGATCAAGTCAGGTGTTTTGACCACAGTTTTCTGAGCTAGATAAACTTGTAACTTGAATGCTGGTCTCTCACCTGCTAGACGTGTAACTTGTTAAAATACTAAATTTTAAAGCCTCAGATTAAATAAGAAGGATAATACTATCTTCACTGTTTTGCTGTGAAAATTAAATAAGGCAGTAAACAGAAAATGTGTTGCATCTTAACTGCCACATGACAAGAACTGGTGACCTCAAAGCTATCCTTCAACATAAGATGGCAAAGGGAGGTGCTGCACTGCAGGAGTTCCATAGATGGCCTGCAGGAGGGTCAGTGAAATGTTACGTGCATTTGCATCTGTCTGAGGAGATGGACTGTAGCTTTTATATTATTCTCCAAAGTCTGTCACTCAGAGAAAAGTACTGGTGCAAGAGAGTGCAATGCAAGAAAGAGCAATAAAAAGAGAATATTGAGGGACGTTAACAGTATGGAGGCAGGAGAAAGAACTGGAAAGCTATGAAGATAAAAAGTTGGTTCATAAATACAGCCAGTTCCATTATCATGGGACACAGATATTCCTAAAAGCCACTAAAGGTGAGATCTCTGGGTGGCTCAGCGGATTAGTGCCTGCCTTCGACCCAGGGCAAGATCCTGGAGTCCCAGGATAGAGTCCCACACTAGGATTCCTGCATGAAGCCTGCTTCTCCCTCTGCCTGTGGCTCTGCCTCTCTCTCTCTCTCTCTCTCTCTCTCTGTCTCTCATGAATAAATAAATAAAATCTTAAAAAAACAAAAACAAGCCACTAAATGGTAGGCAGAAATATGGCCCCCATGACCTCACACCCTGGTTTGAATACATCATGTTACATGGAAAAAAAAAATACTTCACAGATGTGATAAAGGTTACTAATCAGTTAACCTTAAAATAGGGAGATTGAATATATTTATACAGAACTGCATGCAGAGCTTTCATTCTAGCTGAGGGCAGAAGAGGAAACTGGGAGATAAAGCAGAAGGGGAAGGCAGAGAGAGAGATTTGAAGCAAAAGAAGGATTTCATGCACTGTTGCTCACTTTGAAGATAGAAGGGACGATGAGTCAAGGCACACAGGCAGGCTTTAGAAGCTGAGAATAGCCCCTGGCCAATAGCCATTAAGGAAATGAGGATCTCAGCCTGACAACCATCCCCAAAGGAATTCTTCCAAAAACTTGAATGAGCCTAGAAGTGGATTCTCCCCCAAGCACTCTGTTTAGAAGCCCAGCTTGAGTTTGGCTTTGTGACACTAAACAGAGAACCTACCTGATCTATGCTATGCATGGACATTTGACTCATAGAAACTATGAGATAATAAATTTGTACCATTTTAAACAGCCATGTTTGAGGTTCTTTATTATAGCAGCAATAGAAAACTAAGACACCAAGCTATGAAAAAATGGTGCAATGAAAATCACAGGGATTAAGGATAAAACACTTGGGGCACCTGAGTGGCTTGGTCAGTTGGGTTTCTGGCTCTTGGTTTCTGCTCAGGTCATGATCTCTTGGTCATGAGATCAAGCCTCCAAGCTCAGTGGGATTTTGCTTGGGATTCTCTCTCTCCCTCTCCATCCCTCCCTCCCTTTGTGCTCTCTCTCTGTCTCTCAAATAAATGAATACAATCTTTTTTTTTTTTAAAGTATATTTCATTCAAAAAGGACATATACCAAAATGAAAAAAAAATAAAGTAGAAATCTAATAAACATGGTAGCATGATTTTACATGGGGGAATGGGTTAACAAATATGGAAGCACTATAATAAATATGGCACCCGCCTTCACCAAGACCTGACATTTGCTTCCGGAATTAGGAGCCAGAGGATTGATTGTAGCTTATTCATTCTTGTGAAGTGATGGAGGGAGGGAGTGTTATCTGAAATTGGACGGAAAATTTAACACCAGATGTGGATAGGTGTGGCTTACAACGCACAGGTGAACTGAGCTCCCTGGTAGATGTTTAAGGGGTGTGTGTGTGTGTATGTGTGTGTGTGTGTGTGTGTGCTATATTCTTACATTATGTGTGTGTGTGTTTTTTCTATATTCTTTTTTTTTTAATTTTTTTTTTTTATTTATGATAGGCACACAGTGAGAGAGAGAGAGAGGCAGAGACATAGGCAGAGGGAGAAGCAGGCTCCATGCACCGGGAGCCTGACGTGGGATTCGATCCTGGGTCTCCAGGATCGCGCCCTGGGCCAAAGGCAGGCGCCAAACCGCTGCGCCACCCAGGGATCCCTGTTTTCTATATTCTTACATGACTCAATGCAGTTTTCTCTGTTTACCTAGTGTTTCTCCTGAATGAACAAATCATACATAAGCAAATACAAAATTTGCATTATGGTCAAATGGTTCATGAATATATCAATTATATTAAATTCACATTTTCAAAATAAGTGACTCAATACAGGAATAATGGTGATGAAAAACTGTATAACCGGCTGCTCATACCAGACACATGTCAATCTTCTTGACAAGTGGACCGACTGGACTGTTGTATTTCTCGGGAGTTAATGCCACTCTACATGACTCTGTGTTGTCACAGGCAACTCAACAGGTCAAACGTAGCAGCAGTCTCTCTCAGAGTCAGCAACAGCAAAATAATTAATCAGTCTGCCTCACTTTCTCAAAAGGCAGACAGTATGAAACTAAACAATCTTTGGGATCCATACTTCAATCTTAGGAGTCAATTTCTCATTTTGCAGTGGCCTGTTATAAATCTCTTTGCAAATCTTTTAAACACAGTCTCACTCTGGTGTGTTTCCAGCCCTCAAACAATTAGTGTTTCTCATTGATTGTTTTTTTGCGTGATTGCCTATGCAGAGTCAAAAGGAAGCCAGTCTTTGGGAAAAATCACTAGATACTGCTTGCTGGCCACGGGCAAGTAGAGAGGGAAAAAATAACCCAAGGATGTCATTTCATGAGAAAGAAACATGCTACCTATAAGGAGAAATGGCAAAGCTGAGGTTTATTTTATAATCTGTAAATTAAATGCCGATGACTTTAGTCCAACCCCTTCATGGTGTCACTTAAAGCCCAGCAAATAGAGTGCTTTGTCCAATACCAAAGAGCAACTTAGTATCAGAGCAAAGGAAATGACTCAGGCTCTGTAACAACTTGCAGCATGTGGTGGCCATAGACAACTTGCAAATTTTACAAAGCCTCAAGACCTTTTTCACAAGAATAATCACTTTCTTTTAAGTTGTGTGCCACAGCAGCCAAAAAAAGTATGCAGGTCTCACATTGCTTTCATGAGAATGTCTCAAGATAATTAATTCCATCATTCCAATTGATCCCATCATGTCTTCAACCATTCATTATTTCCTTTCTTAATTCCACTAGAAATGAACAAGAAGTTAGATGCATCCTAACAGTGGCCAATGTAACAGGGGCTCAGAGAATGAGAAACAAAACAACCAGACATCTATGGTGTGAATTTATTTACAACCTCATTCTTGACCCTCTCACCCAGATCAAGTCTTCCCCTTTAGGAAACATGTTCTAAAATACTTCATTTCTGTCTATCACTACCATGTTTCCAAGCACTGGACTCCCATGCCATAAAGGTCAGAAAGTCATCGTTTATCTCTAAAAGATATCTATGTGTGCGTGTCGGGGGGTGTATGTGTGCTGTAAAAGAGAAATGCAAAAGGCTGTCCCATCATACTGTTTAGAAGCTCAATTCTAGGCTCTGTGCTATCCACCACCAAAAAAGGGTCAAGCATCCTTTAGAGTTTCAAGTTCTTTCCAGAAGGTGTGACATCATCTTCCATCATCAAAACCCAAGAGGTTTCTATGGCAACCTCCTCCTCAAACCCATCAATTTTTCTGGCAATTCCATTTCATTCTGTCCCAGGGACTGCACTGAAGTTTTTGTTTTTAAATAAAACTCTCAAAAATGAAGCTAGGAAAATATCAACAGGCAAAAATAAAATAAGTATAATCCCAACAACATCCTGAGCATAATAAGATTCAGAGAAGAAAACACTCCCTAGTAATATTGGGTTCAGGGTGTTAATGAAGATTTAACACAATGAATAATATTATAAAAGAGGATAAAAGAATGGAGGCAGGGAAGAGTCAGCCCCAAGAGCAAAGACTGCACAATGGTTTGGGGACAGCCGGCTTCTTCTCCTTGCTTCTCTTTCTTCTCTGATAAGCATACGGTTGCCGGCATTGAAATAGCATTAAGCAAAAGCTGTAAATGAGGTTTCCACTAGGAAAAGCTGTCTCTTGCAGTGTTCAGAGCAGAGCTGGGAGCAGTGCCAAGTGCTCATGAAGCAATTTCGGAAGGTTCTGCTGGAAAGGCAGGAATCCCTGTCCTTCTATCACTCACAACCCTTTATAGCAACTGGCATATCAGGGCATCAGGATCGTATGGTGAAAGTCAGGATTCGAAGTGGCTTGGGCAGCATCCATCTGTCTTATTCCACACAGTTACATTTCTATTACCACCTTAACTTTAGCCAGTACTAATTGTAAGCAATGCCCATTTCTCTTCCATGGCCTTGGTTCAGAGAAGATTCATCTCTCATCTCCTGAATCCCGCTTCTACTTTAGTCAGAACTATACCATTTTCTGAGTAATGTGTTCTTGTTCAATTTGTAAGTATCAGTCTCACTGTGTCATGAACTCTTTGGGGGCATGGAAGGTGGTCTCAGGGCTACTCATAGCATATACCGTACCAGAAAATTTTGTGGATTCCTGGGGACTGGAGTGTGTGTGATCTTCACATGCAGGCAGGAATAGGTTTTAGTGTTCAGATGAAACTCCTGCCTGTCTTTAATCAATCCAGCAGTCAGTGGTCAGGAAGAGTAGCAAGGAAGCAAGCACATGGGCACTTTGATCTCTCTCCGAAACATGATTCCTTTGCTCTGAACCCATGAACTTATAAAGAAAGAGGATCTGTTTCCCAGAGAAGGTTTTCTTCTGTGACATTGGCAGAAAAAAGAAAAAGTTTTCATATCCAGTAAAGGGTCTCCTTAGGGAAATAAATGGATTCCTCCCCACTCCCCACCCCAAAAGAGAAGTCAAAGAAAGAAAGGGTCGTGGGAAAAATAAATAGAATTTGAAGTGCACAACGGAGAGCATGTGTTGAAAGTTTGATAAACTATCCCCAGAGTGGAATCAGTCAGGATAGGCTAGATCAGTCAGGATAGGTTAGATTACTCTGTGGTAACAAACGACTCCAAAACATGGCTTCAAACAACAACATTTATTTCCTGCCATGCTACAGACCAACTGTGTGTTGGCTAGGGCTCAGCTCTAAATGATCCTACCTCCACGGTGAGGCTGACAACACAGTCATTCACTGGAATTCTGTGGGCAGCTGGAGCAGATGGAAAAAAAAAGGTCTGGAGGGCCAGAGTTTCAGCCCAGAAGTCACACTATTCTGCTCACATTTTATTGGCTAGAACCCACCACATGATCCCTTCTGACCCCCATTGAGCTTGGCAGGTGGAGCTGGGAATGTTTGCTGAATAAAACTAATGACTATTCCTAGGGGAAAAACTTCAGAGCACACTTCAAATTTTTAATTTTATGTTTGATTATTTCAGAATTAGCAACTACATGAAAAAAAAATGCAGGTAAATAACATAGTTTCTGCCTACCTTCATCAGCCACTTTCCAAAGCAGCCTTGCTCAGTCTTTGAATATCCCATGAGAAACCTGGAGATTCATTACTCAGTCATTCATTTTTTCAACTGATCGTTAATGTTGAAACGATTTCTGTACTAAGTCCTGGTAAGGCACCATGATATAAAGGTGTATATGTCACCTTTCTAAGCTCATGATCCTTCTTGATCTGTGATTATCCCATTATCACAACCTGCCCTGTGCCTCCAGCAAAAAGCTTCTGGGTTTCATTTCTGGCTTAGATTATAATAGAATTCATAGCAGTACCTCCAGAGACAGGCTGATTTGAGCTTCTGTACCTTCTCTAGCCCAGCTAGCCTCTCTTACCCTAATGTCTCATCCCCCATGCTACTCTTAACTTGTTCTTACTTCCTCACTATGTGATACAACCTACATGTGCTTGAGTCAATTTGCATCTGATTACACTGGATGTTTGAGATTACTCCCTGAAGTAGTTCAGCGACCACAGCCAGAATAGATCATTCTTGCCTCTTCATCCTTGATACTCTTAAAGAAAAAAAAAATCTATCCTCTGTCTTCTTCCCAAATAAATATGAACATGAGTCCTGGATCCTGATTTATCTGATATGTCAAGAATTCAGAAATCATCATTATAACATAATTATGACTTCATAATATATTTTAGGGCTAGAAAGAGAATGCTAACAAAATATTGAAGAGTTAAATTTCAAATCAGGGGATTCATATTTATTGGAGGAATATCTAGTCTGTTCCTTGATCAGAAGTGTTTCTGTAGGAAAGGCAAAATGATTTCAGTCCCAGATATAAGAAGTGTATCTTGACAAATCAACCCACTTTGAAATGCAAATCTAATTCATTTGCTAATTGTCTTTAGGGAGTATAATCGAGACACCCGTTTGCTCAGTGAACTTGATAGGGACTGCAGGTTGCCTAATGTAAAACAAGTTTCCCTGTTCACTTTAAAAACAGACCCTATTTATGTGATGGTATGAATGAACCCAGATAAAGGACCTCATTTTTCATTGCTTGCAGTCACATGTAGTCACGTGACTAAGTTCTGGCCAAAGAAGTTATAGCCAAGACTGTCAGTGACCTACCTACATTCATCTGCACTCTGCAGTGAACTCCAACAGCCAAGGCTTTGCATCTCTATGTCTGGAATATCTTTTCCTAGCACTGTGGAGAGCCAGTGCCTGCAAGTGGCATACCAAAAGTGCAAGTTGACTCAGTGGAGAACAGTCCTCAATCAATGCTTCCAGGAATTGGCATACAAACACTCCAGCTTTCTCAGCCTTTGAGTGGGAAAATTTAAAGTTGTGTATTTTATGCAAGTACCCAGAACTGATTTGCCAATTGTGCTCCAGATGTCCACTTTGATGGCTGGTAATAATCTGACTACCTCCTGTCCCCTAGATCATTCTTCATGTCTCTCCAGGCCCTCCCTACACTTCCAAATAAGCTGCTAGCAGCACTTGAAGATCCTTTGTCTTAGGGTCTTACTCTGATAATTTGGGCTAAAACTGATATGTAAGCAGAATGTCAATAGAGCTCAATAGCCATCTTGGACCACGAGAAAGAGGACCCCATCTATGTAAATTAAGAGCTGAGAAGTGGAAGGAACCTAGAGCCCTGATGACCGTGGAATCTCCATATCAGGCCTGGACTTTCCACCTCCAGAGCCATTCTACATGAAAGAGAACTACATTTCTATCTTGTTAAATAAGATATGTAATATGAAGTACCTTAAATATATCTGCTTCTCTTTAATATTTACTTATTTCATTCTCCAAACTAATCCAAATTTATGTGTGTGTGTGTGTATATATATATATATATATTTATGTGTGTGTATGTATATTATGTATGTTATGTGTGTGTATATATATAATTATGTGTGCATGTGTATGAGGGAGGGAGGGAGGAGCTTTGAAGTGTAATTGGGAGCTCACTTATTACTTTGGAAATAATAGCTAGATTGTCAAACAATGCTTCATCCAAGGTCAGAATTCACCTGGCTGTGATTATTTAAATCCAGGCCTTAAGAACTCTAAAAATCTCGGGCACCTGGATGACTCAGTCAGTTAAGCGGCTGCCTCTTGATTTCAACTTAGGTCATGATCTGAGGGTCCTGAGATTGAGCCCCGAGTTGGGCTTTGTGCTCAGCCAGGAATCTGTTGGAGATTCTCTCTCTCTCCTTGTGCCTCTGCTCCTCCCTCCAAAAATAAATAAATAAATAAATAAATAAATAAATAAATAAATAAATAAATAAATAAATAAATCTTAAAAAAAAAAAGCCTCTAAAGATCTCCAAGGATTTCCACCTCTGGGACAGATCTCAGTTGTACCCATCTCACCTGGATTCCAACCTTTCCTAAGCCAGATGCATCTGCTGGTCTTCCAGGTATAGGGGAATGTTCTACACTCTGCCTCCCTAGTGGATTCCCTTATTCTGGCCCATCCTCAACTATCTTGTCTTATCTCTACTCATGCTTTAGTTTGAAAATTAGATAGTATTAGAGGAAAAAAAAAAAACATGCTACAAACCATACTATTTTTCTCTGTGTATTTTCAGTACCGTGCTTATTTCTACATTGTTAGCTTGTTAGGATCAGCCCCTGGGGATGAAGTTCGTGTTTTGCATTTGTACTAAAAGCCAGTTGTAGGGGAGTAACTAATGAGAACAATGCTCTGCCGGGGCCTGTGTTGTCTAGAGGGTTTGGAAGGAGAATTGGAGCATTCGTGTGCACATTTTCTATGTGGGGAGGGAAAACTTCTAATATGACACCTTTTCTCAAAGCGTAAGACTTACGTAGCTCCAAAGGATAGTAATCAATGGAAAGTCTGTGGAGTCACTTCCCCATCAGACCAAAGACTCACCAGATCATCTATTTTGTCTCTTCATCTCAGAATCCTGGACACAGAAGTAGAACACGGGCATTCACAGAACACAATAGGGGGAAGGGAGTTGCCTCTGTTTTAGTCTCATCAGGGCCACTGGCCAGATATTGTTGTTCTTTTTGACATTATAGTTTGCTGGTTCTAGATACAGGGGAATTTCTAATTCATAAAGAGCACAGACATTGCCTCCAGGTCAGAAAACACTTGAATTTCTGATCAATTGTAGTTCTGGCACTTTCTGATGCATATCCTCCAGGGAATCAAACTTACTTTTGAGAACACTCAGTCTACTTACAAAGGAATGGGGAAAGTAGTTGGGGAAACAAGTACTTGCCACGTACCTTACATGTGCCAAGTACTGTCTTAATGGCTTAATATAAATTATCTCTCGTATAATATGTCTAACAACTCAGAAAGAAATGTACATTGTTACCCTTACTTTACAGTGAGGGTGGCCTATAGCTGTCAAGGGTGAAGGCTGGGATTTAAACCAAGATCTGAATGATCCAACATTCACCTACCAGTACTGAGGCTTTGAGCTTGCCAATATCTTGATCCCCATTATGAATTCAGGGTTTCTGAGCTGAACCTGGAGGGCACTGGTACTTCTGATGAGGAAATACAATGTCTAGTATCTGATGCATAGATCTCATGAATGACTTCCCAGTCCAACCTGAGATTGGTAAATATGGAGAAAACTATAGGCCAGTAAAAGACTGACCAGACAAAACAGGGCAGCTTGAGCAGAAAACCTTAGTTCTTGAGAAAAGGGTTGTCACCCATCTCATTTGACTTTCAGGTGTTCACTGTGCGAACATCTGCCTTAGCATTTTGCCCTGGTTCCTGGTTCTGCAAGCCAGCTAAGTCACCCATTGAGTAGCATAAGCTGTGGGAGATGTCTTTCCACTCCTGTCCTAAGCTGGCTTCAGTGAGACCTTGGCTTATTATGTACCTGGCTTAGGTTTGTCTTTGCTTCCTCATTTACCAATGATGAACATGAACAAAAGACCATTAAAATGTCTGGTTCCAGGCCAGTTATTCTGACAGGCTGATATGTAGTATGCAGAGAGAGCAATTTCCCCAAAACAAACTTGGCTGATGGCAATATCAGCCAATTGAGGATTTTAAGGTCAAGAAACTATAATTATGGAGAAAGAACATTGGACTTAGGAAATATGGAAATAACTCCTCATTCCACTAGTTGGTAGTTCTGTCATCTTTGGCAAGTCACTTTAGAACCCTTATTTCTTGATAGAAACAAGAAATGAGGATAAGAATATGCCAAATACAGTGTGTATCTGTGACCTTTATAAACTATAAATCTTGATAAAACTCTACAATAATATTTGCGGAACCACTAGGTGTGGGTAACCCAGTTGATGGCAATCCCTAGAGCCTGGGGTTAGAATGTCTTCTCCACCACTCTAGTGTGGGGAGTCAGAGCTTGGGAACTATAAAAGAGTGTGCCAAAGATGAAATCAGAAGAGCATCTCTAAAATAGAGTAATGCCTTAGGAGTGAGAGCTGCCCCATGACCTGAGTGTGCATTCAAATCTGGAAAACCCAAGGCAATGAAAACTAAGCACAAGAGATTGCCATGCTAGTATAGACAGAAACCTGGATGACTTGGAGAAGCCATTAGAGTTTTGTCTTTTTCGTAGAGTACCACATGTATATGCCTGACTCATCTGAAGGGCAAATGCTGAAAGCCGTATGTGGATTGTTGCTCTGTTATAATGAAAAACTAAACCCTAATCCTTATGAAGCCAGAAGGTGTAGGTTAACATCCAAGGTTACATGAAGAACAGGGAAAAGATGATCATTCAGTGGCAAGTGTAAGTATCAGACACAGTTCTGGGTGCCATACGGATACAAAAGAGTATAACAAAAGCCTGTTGTTTCAGAAAAGTTAAAATTTACTAGAGGAATATGACAAGTATACAAATCGTTACCGTGTGAAATGGAGAACAAATGTCAGAGAAAAGATATAAAGCATTGCAAGGGATAAGTTGAGAAAGTCACTTTGCTGGGTTGGAGACTGATCAAGGAACTGTCCCTCAAAGAAATGGTATCTGAAACAGGCTGGATTTGGCCAGACGGAGCTGAGAGAGAGGAGTCAAGAATAGAATTCTTGACTCTGAAGCATTGAAAGATAGTTGGAGAGCAGGAGACCAACCTGAGAGGAGACTTATACATGCCTTAAATTTTACCTGGTTTCACTTTATTATGTTAAAGGGACAAGCGTTTCCTAAGAATGGAACTCTAGAGGAAAATTTCATAAGTGCCAGGATAGCCTTTGGCATGCAGTGGTGCTAGGCAAGTTTTTGGGATTTCAGCGTAAAAGTCAGTGGCTCAGCCCAGGATGTGCAGGTGACTATACCTGACCCAGAGGCTGCACTGAGGTTTATGCAGGCACACAGAGATGCTCTTCATGGATTCCCTTCCTCATCTTTAACTGGTATGCTCCCTTAGATACCAAAAGGGGTGGGAAATAGGTTCAAAGGCATTTATTCCAGGAAAAAGAACCTCTGCCTGTGTGCCAGACATTTGACATTGGTATGCAAGGGGTTTTGTGGAGCGTGTTGTGGTAGTAAATAACCACAGGGCTCATTTGTATCCATTACAGCTTTAACCTGATGGGGAGCCTGAGGTGACCTCCCTTTGTGCATCTCTCTTGCTGCTGTGTGAGCAATGTAGAATAGGGAGTCTGGGCCCGATATCTCAGCGCCAAGCTCAGCCCTGAGTTATGCTAATTACCATCCCAGAGCCAGTTAAGAAAAACACATATTGTCAAGCTGGGGCTTTGAAAGAGAAAACAATGAATATTTCTTTGCCTCTCTCCTCTTGTTTGCCCCAACTAATTGGTCCATCTCTCTGCTACAATCACTGGGAAGATAGATCCCCCCCCACCCGACCCCAGTTTGTAAAATAAACCGAAATCTATTTCTCTTGTGTTCATTAGAGCCAGCTCCTTACTAATTGTACTTATAAATGAGTAGAGAGTTGAAACATTACGTTGGGGAAGTTTTTTGTGTGTTTTCTTGTTTGTTTGTGTGTTTGTTTGTTTGTTTCATTTCCACGGCACTTTGTAGAAGACTTTTTTCTGCCCCTTTTCTTTCCCTTAAAAAATGAAGTGCTATTCAGAACGTTTCACATTTCAAGTAAAAGACTTTTAAAATGAAAGGAAAAAATATTTCAAACCTTGGCATTTAGCGTCCATATGGTCTCTATTCAGAGTGAACAATTAACGCAGAACTGGCAACGGTGCTAGGGAGACAGATGTGCATAGCTTCCAAGAAGGCTGATAGATTTTTGGTGGCAGCTCTAACATTTAAGACCTTGAGTGCATTATTCCAGAAAAGTGACATATGAGCTGTAGGTAAGAGTCGAAGGCGCTCCTTGGGTGTTCTCTAACATTAATGCAAGTAGAAATCCACATAGTTCATACAGATAAGCAGGTAACATGTAAATTGTATGTATCACATACACTGGCCTTTTTGAGTAATAATCAGTGCAACAGGTTATATTTTTATGTCATCTGACAGTAATGATATTCACTCCAATTTCACGCTAACCCATTCACATGAACACATAAAGTGGAAGTACCAAAGGCTAGCCTAAACAGTACCAAAGGCTAGCCTAAACAGCTAGCCTGGAAATTAAACCCTATCTAAGCTGGCCTGGAAGGTCCTGCAGTGGCTCCACCAACAATCAATTAACATGAGGTATTGGCCAATCACATGGTCAAGAGCACAGCCTCAAGAAAGAGAAATTCAAGGTAATATTATCTTTATCACAAAACAAGTATGAGAGCTTTCTATTTTCCAGGCATTGCCTGAGGTACTGATGTTAGTGTAATAGTCAATAGCCACTCCAAGTTCTCTAAGTAGAGTCTAGAAATATGTAGTCATTCTGCAGTGTGGTAAACTCTCTGATGTTCAGAAGCACCATATAAGGGGACCGGAGGTTAAGGCAGTCTGGGCGTTGAAGAAGGATTGTAATGGAGATTTGGATAGAATTGAACTCTAAATATGAGAGGTAGTGGCCAAGAATGGAGAGGGGACTGTACCCTTTGAGGTCTACCTCTTCTGTTGCCCCAGATTATTGAGTAATGACCATACCTCCTCCTTCGTATGACAAGGAATCCATTACAAACATAGACTGAGAGTTAAGTTTTCCCACAGTGATGTGTGTCTCCACAGACTATTCTTGCATCTGTGAAAGAGAAACTGAGGACTTGGGTTTATTTCTTCTCAGTTATATGGCAAAGTGTTCAATGATACCCTCAATAGGGTAAAGCAATCTATGAGTACAGCCAGCTAATGCAGCAATACTCCCTGCTAAAGTATCTTTCATTGGTTTGTTGTAAAGGTTTGGCTGCAGTGAGTGAGGTTATGATCATATGGAAATGAGCCCTACTGTTTAATGGTGTCCTCTTCCTGAGTGGACAGAGCTCACAATCCTGTTTGAAACATTCTTTGTTGAGAATCTGGGATCCTCTTTTGGTTCTGCTTTACCCCTGTTCCCTTCTCCTTCGGAATGCCTTCAAATTTTGTTCTATTTCCTTTTGATCTGAAGCCTTGTCTAGACTCTGCTACCAAGTGTTTCCAAGGGTTCATACCAGCTTTTACCCTTAGATGATGTCCCCCTCCTTTAGTCCATGGCCCACTGATTCAGTAAGGAATCACTACTCTATCACATGTCCCACTTGGGTCAGTGCCATGGACCCCTCAATTATTTTTCCTTGGCTGTCCAAACAAATTACCACAAACTTAGTAGCTTAAAAATAATACCCATCTATTATCTCATAGTCCCATCTGTTAGGAGATAGGAACAGCTCTCATTGGGCTAAAGTTACAGTGTTAAAGGAGGCTGCGTTCTTCAGTGAGGGTCTGGGGATGAATATACTTCTTAACACATCCAGGTCCTTGGCCATATTCAGTTCCATGTGGTTGTAGGATTAAGTTTGGCATTAGAGGTAAGAAGTAATTCTCAGGCTCTAGAGACTGCCCAATTTCCTAGTTTATGGCCCTCTTTGCCTTCCAAGCTAGCAGTGGACAGTCAAATCCTTCTTATGTTTCAAATTTCTCTGACATCACTGTCTTTTTTGTCTTGTCACTATTCTGTTTGCAGCCAAAGAAGGTACTTTGTTTTTAAGGGCCTATGTTGTTAGACTGAACCCACCTAGATAATCCAGGATAGCGTCCTTATTTTTTTTAAGATTTATTTATTGATTGATTGATTGATTGACTGATTTATGAGAGAGAAAGGAAGGAGAGACAGGGAGAGAGAATCCAAGCAGATCCCCCACTAGGTGTGGGGCCCAGTGCAGGGCTTGGTCTCACAATCCATGAGATCATGACCTGAGCTGAAATCAAGAGTCACTTAACCAACTGAGCCACTCGTGTGCCCCTTAATTATTTTAAGTGATATCTACACTCAACATGGGGCTCAAACTCACAACCCTGAGATCAAGAGTCTCATGCACTACTGAGCCAGGCAGGTGTCCCATCTTTATTTTAAGGTCAACAACCTTGAAATCTCTTTTACCTTATAGAGCAACCTATTACAAGATCATGTCATTAGGGAATGGATATCCTTGAGGCATTATTATATTTAGCACAGACCCCATCTCTATGGAAGTCTAGAAAGGTAGAACATCTTACACTTTATATCCTAGTGAACTTTCTAATAGAGAAAGACAAAATGCATACGATATTTTCTCTAGTAATAGTTCAAGTTTGCAACATGCTTTCCCAATTCATTATGAAGTTAAGCAAGATATGCTTGAAAAGTAGCTTGCTTGGAGCTTGGCTTAGTCATCCTTAGAATATATTAATTTCCTTCCCCCATTCTTGCATTTGAATTCCCAGGGATAGCATCATGGTGTAACTTTGGAACTATAAAATGGATCCTACAAGCTACACAAACAAATCAGTTTAAAGATTATCATAGTTTGGAGCATACAGAAGTCTAGCCAATTTAAGCTGAGCATCAAGATTTTTCAATCTTAATAAATTGTTGGGCCAAGAGTATCCCATCCAAGTCCTGAAAATCTATATATTTGTTTGGAACATAGAATATATGGGATGTATATTGTGACTCTATGGCCTGAGAAGGCAAAGAAGATCCAAGGTAAGTGGCCTCCTGGCAAAGACATCACTTTGCCCTTATGTTCCCTAGTGATCAGATTCACAGGAGGAGTTTCTGCACCCTTTCCCCATCCTCATCCCAGGACCCCCACTGAAGCCTAAAATAGCCCCTTCTCTCATTCCTTTTTTCTTTTTTTTTCTTGCCTATCTAGACAATTCCAATCTGACTTTAAGACATGCACACACACATACACACACACACACAATCTTTCCTCTAGTCAATTGCACAATTGCCACCTTTTCTATACAAAGTCCTTTCCTGTAAATGATACTATTCATGCTGAAACCAAATTATAGGTACAGAGTCCATGTCCAGTTTATCTCCCTTCTCCATTAGCCAGCTAAGAACCTAGTACACATTATCTGTTCAATGAATTTCAGATGAATGAGAGAGATGGCATACATTACTGGTGAGGTTTCATGTATATAAGATTATAGCCTCATAAATGTACTGTAAATAAATGAATGTAAAGAGTGATTATTTCTATTTTTTTATATTTTAAACAGCTTTGGCGGATCCAACAGCAAGCTCATGTGCTACCTACCATTTATTCTTTTCTTCATCTGTATGACATCATTCCTGATACACATCCCAGAGTCATTCTGAGAACAGCCCTCAATGCTGCTCTCCAATCAAAATAAATTGGCAAATGCAATAAAACCTAATTGCCAACTCTTAATAGTTTAATACCTTAAGACAACCCCAAGTATGGTGAGTATTTGTCAAAATAAATGAGTTACAGTTAAGAAGAGCCCAAGAAGATATAACTACAAATGTAAAATAGTATCCTGAATGAGATCCTAGAACAGAAAAAAACAAAAACAAAAAGACATTAGATAAAAAGTAAGGAAATCTAAATAAAGCATAGACTTCAGTTAATAATATCATTATCATTACTGGTGTATTAATTGTAATGAATATACCATGCAAATATAAGATATATTAATAAGAGAAACTGAATGTGGGTAATGGGAACTACTATCTTTGCAATAATATTGTAAGTCTAAAACCATTCTAAAATAAAAAGTTTATGTAAAAAGTTTTAAAGGAAAGAAAATATTTCTAAAAAAGGAAAATAATGAGTAGGCATGGATCTAGAAGCCTTAAGTCGATACTGCCACCATGGCATAAAAAAAATGAATTTTTTTACCAATGGCTTTCATTTTGGTATTTATGTATGAGTTGGTTTCACCTACTTTTCCTGAACTTAAAAACAATGGATAAGACAAACTTGAAAATTGATTTTTAAAAAATATTTATTTATTTGAGAAAGAGAGAGAGAAAGAGAGAATGAGCTCACAACCCATGAGATCATGACCTGAGCTGAAACCAATATTTAGACGCTTAACTGCCTGAGCCACAGGTGTCCCTGAAAATTGATTTTTAAAAGGAAATTTATTCAAGATGAAAGAAAGATTTAAGTAGTGGTAATCTGCAAAAAAAAAGTTGCATGATGAAAAAAATCTATTCTTATATGCTATTTCCATTTCCTTATGTTTTGCCTGAAGTCACATTTTTCATCACGTGCGCACTCACCATTAGTCAGTGGCTAATACTACAATGGATAAAGTTTGGAACTGCATGATTACATTCTTTCACTTGGTTATTCTTCCAGTGATACCCAAATACCCATTACGTGCATACCAGGTGTCCCTGTTGTTGAAGGATCTTGTCATTTAATTGGGCACAACTATTCACTTGGCCAAAGCTAAATGAATTTTAGACATGCAGACAGGAATAAGCAAGCTCAAACCACTCAGAGACAAAAAAAAATATGAAAACTTCAAATTCATTTTTAAAAATGAGCTACAAATGAAGAATAAAAGTTATTAATTTTATAATTTAAGTTCAAAGGTCTGTATCTACCAAGAATGACATATATAAAAAAGACACAGCAAGAAGGCTTCACCTTATTCAACAGCAACACTACAGATAGTGCTCCTTCATTATATGATCAGTATCTTTATCTTAACATGGAGGTTCTCTATCAGTCTTTCTAAAGGCCCAAGGGTGTAAATTGCACACAGACTCATGGCAGGCCTCTTCATAGGGAGATGCTGTAAAGTTTTGGTGAAGAGCCAAAACTTTGAGAAAAGCCTGTTTCTGCATTAGTCAGGGTCTTAACGGGAAATGCTGAGGGTTCATAAGGAAAGTGCTTCCCTTTAGCTCCTGATGTACAAGAAGCTTGGATGAGTCACAAAAACTTTTGATAAGCATCTGGCCATCTGGGTTCAGGTCCAAGCCATACTTCTGAAGTTCCTGAGATGAATCCATCCATGCTCATTATATCGAAAACAAGTATGGATAAAAGGCACATACCAAATTGTTGTAAGAAAATGTCTTGGCACCTATTGTCCATCATTAAAAAATAAGTGGAAAGTTCCTCTCTTTGGACAAGTGTGGACAGTGCATTTGGTTCATCCATCAAGTTCAAGCCAGGAATCTAAAGTGGTACTTGTTCTTTCTATTTCAGAAAGAAAAAATAAGCCAAAAAAATTATAGGCCAGGCACCTGTCCTTTGACAACTGGATTTTAAAGTAGCTCTCTCTTCTTTACAGTGTGTCTACAAGAAAAAGTATGCATAGGATTGAACCTGACTTTCACCTTCTCTCTCACCTATGAGGGAGGATCACCTTGCCTTGTTAGGATCATTAAACCATAGCCACAAATCCTTTCCCTGATGTCCTGAAACTATCTATTCATATCCAAGGAGACAACAATTGCAGTATTTTGCCAGTAGTCACAAGCAGGGATTTGGCGTTCCCCTAGGCAAACAGGACAGGGAAAGGGGGTTGGCCTCTAGCCTACCAATATATGAATAAATATCACTACATGGGGGTAGAGACTTCCTCTGGAGCCGATTACTAATTCATCTAAAAGTGACTGCCATTGTCACCCAGAAAGAAAATGAAGTTCTTTTCTTCTATTTTCCTTCAGACATGATCCATATTTGACATCTGTGATCTCCTGTGTTTTAATTTTTATAAGCTCCTTGGTGCTGGCAGAAATGTTAATCCTCTAAAAAGAAAACTTCAGCCTTCTTATTCTTCCCAGGCACCTTAGTGAATAGTAATAAAACATCTTCTGAACATAGACACTCCTGTTTTTATGTACAGTCCCAATATCCCCAGCCTCGATATTTACCTCCAGTGTCATAGTGTACTCCAGGATGGGAAGGGAAAGGAGGTGGATGAGGAATAGGACAAAAGAAGGAGAGGAGAAAAAGGTGGAGGAGATCAATATTCTGTGTGTTTCCACTGAGGAAAGAAGAGATAAGATGGTAAGCAAAAAACATCTAAGATAGAATGTCATATATTTATACTTCTGTGAGAGGCTCTGGGGATACAGAAATGAATCAAATATTATCAATATCTTCCAGGAATTCACAGTCTAATGGAACGAAAAAATATGCAAACCAATGATCTCAACTCACTTCTGTAAGTGCTATGAGATGCCAGAGAAAGGTCTTAGCTTTTCCTGGAGGGTCTCAGGATAGATAGTTTTCCTGGCAGAGCTGATGCCTAAACGAGATATCAAAAGTTGGCCAGGTGAGGCAGAGGAGAAGGGTATGAGAAAGACTTGCAAGAACAAAGAAAAATGTTTTTCAAAGTATAAAGAATTGGAGGAAGGGGAGAAAGGTCGCTCAATTAGACCAACTGACATATACCCCAATTTTGTGTTAGAGAAGTTTCAATGAAAAACAACTGGATCAAATTATCTGTTTCATGGCACTGTGGAGAGGAAACTATAGGGAGGCAGACCTATGCCAGGATAATGCAGAAAGGTGTGTGGGCTTGCACTGGGAGATTAAGCAGCCACCTAACTTGTGATATTAAGAGTGCTCTTCCCCTTTTCTACACAGTCGGTTTCAGTCTTGATACTGACATTCCTGCTTATAGTATTTCCCATAATTTTCTGGAAACTTGCTAAAGATTATGATTCTTGGACCCTATTTAATTAGAATGAAGTCTCCAGGAATATGAATTTTTTTTAAATGCTCCCAAGATAATCCCATGCCCATAAATATCCAAGAACCACCACCTACAATACTATTTGAGTCATTGCATGGAGAAATTAATATTTTATTTGGAAGACATATTGAATCCAAAGCCTCAGTTTGATTGGTTTCAGATGCCTAGAAATCAGGTGGAGCACCTTTAACTGTAGCTGGGATAGGAGGCTGAGAGCAGCCAGGAGAAATCCAAAGACCATGTGTTGCAATGGGCGCAGTGTGAATGGGCTTGGGTCTACAGAGCAGCTAGTGTGCTGGAAAAGAGTAGAAGGATAGCAGGAGATCAATGAAGGAAAAGGAGAGGTCAAAAGAGGACATGATTCAAAGGTATAATCATCTTATGAGATGTAACAATTTGTAATATATTTCTTATCAATTATACCTCCCGGCACCACTAACCCAACAACATAGCCATTACTACCCACATTTTACACAGGAGGATAGGAAGAATCAGGCATTCTAAATGATATATCCTTGTCCTCATCCCTCCAGGAAAGCAATTACTAGAGTTTCAGAATACAGAAGAAAATCCATAATTTTTTTCTACAAATCCCGTCCATTTTCCATAACATCAATGGCCAATTTTCATATATATATATATGAACTAGCTCTAACCATCTCAATTTGAGGATGTTGGCCATTTGCATATTTCTATGATAATGATAATAATAATGATGATCATCACCATTATGGTAATAGCTACCATTTATTGAGTGTTGAAATTACTAGACCCAGTACAAGATATTTTAAAATACACAATCTAATTTAATTGTCACAACAACCTTGTGTCATAGGTCATTTTATTTGTATCTTAAAAATGAAGAAACAGATGCTTAGAGAGATGAAGAAAGAGACTCTCAGAGAAACCAAGAGACTTGCCTCAGATTCACAGATGCTGAAAAAAGAGAGCTGTCACTGGAACATAGGTCTTTCTGATTTGAAAGCCTGTGTCCATAAACATGATGCCATTTTCCCTTTCCTTAGTTAGCTTCACTTCTGGGAAATCATGTCAAAGACTAGGTTAGGTTCAGGGAAACAGATATTTTTTCCCAGTTTCAGCTGTAAAATATGAAATATGTTGTTAATGAGAAGGGAGCAGCATAAGATAGAGAGTGGGAATAAATTACAGGCTGGTGGCTGCCTGAAATAGTGTTACAAATGAAGATATGTTCCTACCAATGCATGAATTTTATGAAGCCTAGCAATGTAGGATGGAGACAACCTTCCCATTGGCTGGAGGTGGCTCTGAGGGAAGAGAAGAGCAAAGTAGTAAATCCTCCAGGAGGCTAGCTGCCCTGTGTGAGATATCACCGCAGGCGGCCATATTTGTGTTCACACGTCATGAACAGGGGCCTTTTTTAAATGCTGATTGCCTAGGGTGATCAGGCACTGACAGTGGCTTGGGAGGGTTACAGCTATGCCTATCGGCTCTGGGCTAGCCCACCATTCTTGATTGCTGCATGGAGTAGATTTGATGATCAGAGTAATGCTGGTGAGAACACAAGTCAACATCCATGCCACTTGTTCATTCTGACTGTATCAGAAGAGCGATTAGGGGAGCAGCTCTGACTAGGGCTGTGGCGTGGGGTCAAGAGGGTCAGACACGAGGCTAGATGAGAGATGAAGTTAATTAGATAATCTGTACACCACAAGAGGACCACTAGTTGCTTTCTCTGAGACTGGACCAATGTTTTTTTTTGTTTTGTTTTGTTTTTTTGTTTTTAATCTTGACTTGGGGGCCCTAACACATCCTTCTGATAAGCTGGTTTGTTTCTGTTATCTCTACCAGTGCCTCCATTTAATAGTTGAGTAGTTTTTCTTTTTATTCTTGTAATCATGACTAACCACAGACTGGTAGAACTGCAGATGATTCTTAGTTCAGCTAGTCTAATAACTTTTTTCCTCCTTTCCTCCCTCCCTCCTTCCCTCTCTCCCTTCCTTCCTTCCTTCCTTCCTTCCTTCCTTCCTTCCTTCCTTTTTTCTTCCTTTCTCTTTCTCTCTCTCTGCTTCTTTCTTCCCTTCTATGGACAGAAAGGAAACAGAACTTATAGGTACCAATCTACTAGCAGTAGAGTGAGGATTAAAATGCAAATTCCCTGCCTCACGGTCTTTAGCACTGTAGGCAATCATTCAGTTCATTATTCCTCTTGTGGGTGCCAAAATCTATTTATTAGCAGATCCCAGTGACCTTTGAGGGTGACGTTCATGATAGTGACAGACATGAAGCCATCACTGCAATCTGCAACCCAGGAAGAGTGGCAATGTGGCCTAGGGGATTCAGAGCCTCTATTCAACAGAGCCACAAAAGCACTCCTGCTTGAGCTGTTGTTGTTGTTTTACAACCAACATTAATACTCTTGGGGAATATTCGGTTGCCTGGAAACAGAAGCCCATCACTGAATTCATTAATATTTAGCCAGTATGCTTTTATGAGCTTTATTATATGATTTTTCTCCTTTGATCCTAATTAACAGGTAAGTACCATCAAATGAAACATTCTCAAGGATTTATGGAGCTGAGTTTGAATTTCCAATTTTCTCTTTCCATTCCCAGTTTCCCTGTTTTTAGGTTGATATTTTTTCCTGCATTCTTATTTTTATTAAGAAACCAGATGACATAAGATATGTTCATTGAGAAAGAAAAGAAGTTCAGGTCAATATCGTTCAATTTGAGGTGGAAATGAAGGGTAAAATCCACCTATTTAAGAAAGATTTACATTTTATTCAACTCTATAGAAGCAGACCTAAAATTCTGTCCAGAGATGAAGCTAGATTGTATGATTTTGAATTAAACTCATGAACAGCACAAATGTGTTTTCAAATAGCTGGTTAAGGTAAAAGATGCATCAGGTGAAAACATGTAGCTAGAAAAGTGCTAACAATTCTTAGAAAACTGCTTTCAAAGGTTTACCTTTGAAGCTCTTTCTTCAAACTTTGGCTAAAAGTCATTCTTCACATTGTGCATCAAATTCTATCTCCCCCCAAAATATGTTGAATCCCAACCTCTGTTCCTATGAATGTGACTTTATCTGGAAATACGGTCTTTGCAGAGGTAGTCAAGATGAGATCCTCAATCTAACAGGACTAGCATCCTTCTAAGAAAGGACAAGACACATAGAGATTGAGGCACAAGGGAAAATGCCATGAGACAAAGAGGTAAGGTTGGGACTGAGGGAATGATGCATTTACAAGCCAAGGAATGCTGACAATACCAGTAACTAAGAGAGAGACACTGAACAGATTCTCCTGTATTGCATTCAGAGAAAGTTTGGCCCTGCCAGCATCCTGATTTCTGATTTGTAACCACCAGAACTGTAGAAGAATAAATGTCTGTATTTTGTTTTGTTTTGTTTGTTTGTTTGTTTTGATGTTTGTGGTAAACTACCATGGCAGCCCTAGGAAACCAATACAGATATATAATCACCTGTTTCAAGTGGGCTAAATTTGCTTTATGGATACTGAAATTACCAAATCTTATGGAAGAATTTTAACAATGGGATCTGTAACTAAACGTTTCATTCAAATGCACAAAATAGAAGTACTGCCAGCTCTAAACAGACTTTTTCTAATCAATTTGATTAATTGAGGCTATACTAAATCTGTATCTTAGAAAGACTTAGTTTTTGTAAATATAATCCATAAGAAATAAAATAAATTGAAAATAAAGTATTTGGCAAAAATATGTCTTATATTAGATTTTTCATTGCTTTCTTTAAGATTTTTGATTGGCGACCTAAATCAATTCACTCATTTATTTAATAATCCATTCATAAGTCATTCCTTAAGAATTCATTTATAATGTTTTATAGATGTTTTTTGTTCTTCTCATTTGTTCTCTCAACTGATTCACAAACCAGAATTATCAATATTTGACAGATATCCACAGCATCAAGATAGTCACATAATAGAGACTCGAGAGACATCATGTCAGTTACCAGAAACTTTTCTTTAGTTTTTAAACAAAATACTCTACTTATCCAGCTAATGTATTTCTATTACTGTCATATTAAATGGAGTATACCAGTTTCCTGAAAGGAAGAACTCTTGAGATAAAAATAAAAAGTCTTCACAACTTACAGGTAGTCTTATTTACTGAACTTGAAATGTAGAGCTACGAGAGGGCTCTATCACCTTTCCTGGAACACCTAGCTTTACACTTACTGATGTCGGAGATGAAATATTGCATGGATTAAGACAAAGGCTTGAATTCTTCATTCAAAATAAGCAGAAACTTTGTAAGAATGGGTCCTATAAATTGCTGGGCACATATTTTCAAGTTAAAGAAATTTAAAGTTAAATTTTAAGGTAGAAGGCTTAAAGAAATCATTTGTCTTTCTAAAAAAAATAGATGAAAGTCATACATCAGATGGTTAAGGTAAAAGATTATTGTCACCAATGTAAGGCAATAATAGAAGCGTAAGTAAGAAGTTGTGTTATTAATAAAATTGCTAAGAATTCATCATAAAGAGATAATCATATATAGCAAGAGATGATATACGTACATATATATACAGTGCTTCTCAAATACTTTTCAATAAATAACCACAAATAGAGGGACAAACTTGCCAGGTTTTGAGGACATAATCTGAAGCAATTGCTCCAAATGCATAATTTCTTCACCTTTAAAATGCCGGTATTAATGAAAACACATTCTTTGTATGACATGCCAGTGATTATAAAAATATCCACTCTCATTTCCAGCCATGCAGCAGAGTCAATTATGGAGCAGCTTATGTGAAGTGGACATTACTACTAGCACTACCCCTACCTGGGTCTCCTCACTTTTGTGGGAAGTGAGAAGGTTATATTTTCACTTCTTAGCCTGCTGCAGTGGTCAAGACCAAGTGAGGTGTATCACTCTTGAGTCGGGTAATGAAAATCCCCTTCATAATCTTCCAACCATTTTTTCCCTTTGGATTGTGGGGGTGGAAGTGGTGTGTTCAGGTGATGAAGCCGCATGAACAGATTGGACCACTATGTCATTGAGCAGGAGGCCCTGGACAGGGCCCATCCTAGAGCAGACTGGACATTTCAGAAATAGACTATGTAATAAACCACCAAGATTGTGAGTTTATTTGCCATCACACCATAAGCCCAGCCTAACCTAACCAAGAGAACAGGCTATGTCTATCATTTGGCTTCATTAGTCTCCTAACACACAGAAGACTAGTGGGAATGGGAGTACTTTAATCATGTAGAGTTGGTTTCCTGAATATCCCAATTTATTAGGGCTCTATCAATATTCCATTTCATTTAACTCTGGTATGTTTCAGAATGACCCCCTTGTACTTCTACACTTTTTAATCTTTTGAGGGAATAATTTCCCCATATAAGCCATTCTCAATAAAGGAAGGACTGGTGTTTTCTTTTACTACAAAGTAGAACTAGTAATTGGTCTAGATGGGCAAAACCACAATCCTGTGGACTAAAACAAGAGTTTCAATTAAATGGTTAGGGTTGTGTTCAGTTGTCATTGTGCCAAGTATTTGCCTCTTTTCTTTCAGACACCCACCCCACACTCCAGCCCCATTCTCTGCACTGTGCCACTGGGTGTTAGCAAGTAATTACTTTGTAGTCTCCTGATCTATATGGCTTTCTGTTGACTTCTACCAAAGGGACACAGGGTTGGGAAATCAGAAGTCAAGGAAAAGAGAGATACTTCCTGCTTCTGGATCTGGCACTGTGGCAGTTGAGGTAGAGAAAACAGAAATAGAGTGATTTCAGACTCCAACATCCCAGGGAGGGGCTGCATGTTTCACCTATTCCAGCCCTTGTGAGTAGAAGTGACAACAACGGTACAATTAGCAATGCATCCAGAGGTACAGTACCTTCCCATGTTGTCTCCAGAACATTAGCAGCTCTTAATCTTTAAATATTACTTCTTTTCATTTTACTCCTATAGTCTTCTGCCTATCCCCTTTTCACTCCTACGTGGCTTTCTATTCCACAGCAGCCAACTTTCTGAATTAAATCCTGTGTATTTGAAATCCCTAGGATGGTTGACAAGACACCGAGGTTGTAATTACTTTAAAATTCTATTTGTATACTGAGTAAAGGAAAACCATTTTGATAGCCACATTTGAATCATGCTATAAAAATCAAAAAAGCCTATATTCAAATGTTAACTGAGACACACAACTATTCAGGGTCATTTGGTCTCACTAGCCTTTTCTGTAAAATGAATATAATATTGTCATACTATTAAAGTGTATTCATTATAATGTATTAGCTATTAATATTAAGTACGAAGTGAGATTAATAATGATTGTTAATATCTCTCAGGTGTTTGCAGTGTCAGTCATGGGCTCGTGCTTCTTCTTGGGACTGCTATGAAGTGGGTTTCATTGTAATACACATTTCATAGATAAAGAACCTTGACTTAAAGAGGATAAAAAATTTGCTCTAGTCAATGATTTAGTATGTTTGAAGCCAACACTCTCAACTTTGCAATCTGCATCTGATCCCCAAGTCAGCAACTTAATCACCGTGAGACAACACCATCCTTATCGTATCAGAACTGCCAAATACAGTGCCTGCCACACGATAGTCATATACTAAATGGCAGACATTATTACTTACCATTAATAACACAGAGGTCACTTGGGCTGAGGGCAACTGACCATGCTCAACCAAGAATGTCAGAGCTTAGATTAGGATGCCACCTTTGACTTGGCCTCCTGTTTCACCTCACATGGGGCCAACATGGCAGGTTCAATGTAATCTGGCAATGGTGTTGAGTCATAGTGCCTGTACCCCAGGGGGAGCCAGAAGGGATTCACATTTCCTCTGTCCACATACTACAAATACAGAAGGACACAGAAGCTGAGCTGCTTGCTGATGTTAGACAATATGTCCACTCTCCCTCATACTGTGAGCCAACTTCATCAGTTGGAATAATGATTAAAATAACCAAATTTCTGAGCTGAATTAGCAAGATGACCTCATCCAGCAAAATAACGATGACTTTTAAAAGCAAAGTATCACTTTTTTAAACATTTCTCCTCAGATCATCTTAAATGACCTCCTCTCGGAGTCTTGCCTGAAAACTCTGCCTCTTTTTGTGTTTCCCCTTGAAGCACTTTGTGGTATGATGGATGGAGCATGCCATATAAAAATAAATTGGATAGTATTCCCTCCTATTATCTACGATTCCTTGATCATCCAACAGAGTTTTTAATAAACATTTGAATTATTTACAGTAATCTACAAAGGCATTTTAATAGTGCATGTGGTAGACGGAAGAGAGTGAAAAATGTCTTTGTTTTACTGTGATGGAGCCAATGAACCATGACACAAATGATCGCTTGCCTTATTTGTAATTATTCATGGTAAAGATCTTCATTCAGTGGCAGACATTTTCTGGCTCTGGATCCTAGTGATTATGAGACCATGAGAATTATTTGCCACAGTCTCACTCGAGGACAAACTGAATTGCACACAAAGTTTGGGATGGACTTCTGTGAAGCAAATGCAGAAACTGACAAACATTACTGCCTATCAGATCACTTTTAGCCTAGTCCCAGAGTAATAAGCTTTTAGCTTCTACCTTTCCAACCTATAAAAACATTACAGTGTGGTCATTCTGCCTGCATAATTGATATTTGTGTTCAATTATTTTGAAAAAAAAATTAGCCAGCTGCTTTGCACCCTATTATATAGTCTTACACCTGCCGGCGGAGCTTAGTGTGGGTCAAGTCAATGGAGATGATCTGATGAGATCCGGTGCCTTTAAGCTAACTCAAACTGGACACTGACATGTAAATATTCCATGCTTGGCTAGCACCTATTGTCTCATTTACTTTGTTCTCCAGCTAGCTTCCATGTTAGTCCATCTACTTCCTAGATTTTGACTTTACCTTCTGCTCTAAGCTGTGTCTACTCTCTGGAGTTTTCTTATAATGGATCACCTTCCTTTATTCAGGTTGATTTCCTCTATTCTCTAAGAATTTGGAGACCATCTTTCGCCTTTCAACCCTTGTGCTAAAGCCTCTAGTGATAGCCTCTTGGGATAAAATGGCCAGCAGCACCTTGGGACAGGAAATTTAAAAAGCCAAAAAAATCAGTGGCTCTCTACTGTGGGGCATCTGAGCATCACCAGAGACTTTTAAGCAAACCATGCTCAGGTTCATGCCCAGGCTAAAGGAATGAGAATTTTTGGAGTTGAAGTCTAGGCACTGTGTTGCTTAGAGTTTCAGGATGAGGATGATTTTAAAATTCGACTGGGGCTGAAAACTGAAGATTCAGATAATCTGAGATGTCACTTCCAATTAAGAAATAAGAAAATACTAATCAGTTGTAGTTGATCTATATCTACACAGAATGAATTAATTGAAAATTGGTAATCAGACAAAATTGTTGGTTGCATTGCCCATGCCCAAGTCTTTTCAGAAGCCAGCCCTAAACCTGGTAAATTTTAGTTATATGAGCCAATGTATCTTCTTTTTGCTTAAGCCAGCTCAGTTAGGGTTTCCACCCCCTAAAAGTTGTCCTTATGAACAGGAAGGCAAAGAAGAGGATGTGAGGTTGTAAGAGGGAAAGTGAGTGTATATGTTCATGTCTGTTAGTGAGTATGTGAGGGAGTGTGTGTGGGAGATAGATTATCTAAATAAAGAAAACATTATAACACCATTGAGATGAAAGGGGGGGCATTGAAACCATTGTCTGAGGTGTTTTAACTTACAATAGCTGAGTCTTTCATTAAATTGCTATATTTTATGACCAAATAAATAAAACAGAGCATTTGTTTTATCATCATGTGGGTACTACGTATGTGGCAGGGGTGGGGGCAAAGGTGGGGGAGAGAGACAGAGACAGAGTAGGCAGGATTTGCAACAAAGTTTCTTTATCACAAATTTTTTTCTCTCAAAGGACATTTTACCCCAGGGAGCCTGTTCTGATGGAATGACACATTTGAAATGCAAGGTTCACAACATTCAAACGTGCCATGAGAGGGTTCCCCTGGAGATGAACAAAGGAGAGGTACAGAAGGAAGCTTATAGGAGGAGTGACAGCCATGACCACGATCATAGACTATGAGCACTTATTTAAGGGGTACTGAAGAGCCAAACATATGGAAATCAGGTCAGGAAGAGACCTGTACCTCATGGATGGCAAGATCACAGGCACACTCAATGAAGGGACTCTGGGAATCAGAATGAAACCTGGAAGACTTGGGTCTTCCCATTTGAACTTGGGTTTTGAAACTTTGAACTCCAGTTGACAATGTTGTTGCATAGCCTCTACAATTAGGAAAACTACAATGAGAAAGGAATCACAAGATCCTGGTGGATATTTTTAGTACGTTTCTTTGTTTTCATCAGTGTTTAAAATTTTTATTTATAACTAATGTGTTTTTATGTGAGGAAAGTTAATCTACCTCCAACTGCAAATAGTACCCCCTGCATTTCCCGCGTATTTTCAAGTAAAATAGCATGACATGTGTCACTGAAGCAGCATGAGAACAAGCATGTGACTATAAAGAAATAAATTTCATTTTAATTAAAAAAATATCTAGAGCCCTATCATGTGGATTGAACTTGAAATAAAACCTGAAACAGGGGATCCCTGGGTGGCTCAGTGGTTTGGCGCCTGCCTTTGGCCCAGGGCGTGATCCTGGAGACCTGGGATCGAGTCCCACATAAGGATCCCTGCATGAAGCCTGCTTCTCCCTCTGCCTGTGTCTCTGCCTCTCTCTCTCTCTCTCTCTCTGTCTCTCATGAATAAATAAATAAAATCTTAAAAAAAAAAACCTGAAACACATAATACATCCTTCAACAAAGATTTATTGGATTTATCCCAGTCTTCCTGTTGCATGTTACATATATGATTTAATTTGATCATTACAACAAGCCAATGAGATGTACAGATAAGGATAACTGAAGGTATTATGTTGTTCTGAATATAAAACCGATGTGTTTTCAATTATTTTAAATTTTCATGAGCACCTATGATGTGCTAAGTACATTATACATGCTTTATTAATTAATTATGTAAAATTCCCTATTAAGATTACCATTTTATTGCAGAAAGAAATAAAGCTCAGACAAAATAAAGAAGTTCACAGTTACAGAACAGCTACTTAAATCCAAATCTGTCTGACTCCCATTCTTTTTTTCTCACTGGATGGCAAATGGAAGTGAGAATCAGCATAGGGAAAGAGGCAAAGCAAGATGAAAGAGATAAGATGCATATTTAAAATTAGAAGTTGTAGAGGCACCTGGGTGGCTCAATTGGTTAAGCATCTGCTTTTAGCTCAGGTCATGAACCTGGGGTCCTGGGATTGAACCCCAAGTCCATCTGGCTCTCTGCTCAACATGAAGTGTGCTTCCCCCTCTCCTGCTCCTCCTCCTCTCCCCACTTTTCATGCTCTTTATTTATTTACTAGAAAAAGAGAGAGAGAATGAAAGCCTTCAAAAAATAGAAGTTAGACACTTATATCTATATCACACACTTCCAAGTAATAACCCTGGATGACTTTCTGCAATCAGGTGTAGCTCTTATTTTGAACTACAACTTAATGGTCACTCTAGGAAGTTTATAAAATATTCAGTCTCCAGCAAGTGAAATGAAAAGCAAGTAGAAAAATAAGAAAATAATGCAAAATATTACAAACAAGATGAGTAAGACTATAGGTGCTTTTCCCTCTTTTATTTTATCTGTATATTCTCATTATTTGGTTGAAATTAGGGAGCATACGTGGCTTTGAGATAAAAAGAAAAACGTTGCTTAAAAGAATAAGGGAAAGATGCAAATCAATCTTACTCCTTTGCGTTCATATTTTGGTGCTGACTATGTTTAGCCATGTCTGGCTTGACAACCCTTATTCATCAGGTTTGGGTCTGGGGGAGGAAACACTAACCCTCCAGCAAAATTATCTTTCAGAACATAATTGTGTGTTATCAGCGAGTATCCTAAGGGAGATGATGGTAATTCCCCAAAATAGAGTTTTGCACATGACTTGGGCAAAACAGCATTATTTTTGGAAGTACATGTCCTCCCGAGGGGGCTATTTTGAAGGGGATAAGATTATCTTAGAGCTCTCAGTTTGTTAAACATCTGCCATAGTATATTACAGACTCACCCAGTTGTCTACTGAACCAAAGGGAAGAGAGAGACAGAGTTTAAAAAGCAAACAAAAATGTTGATGGATTGGAACTTGCAAGCTTAGAGAAATAGCTTTCTTCTCTTAAGCACTAGAGCTCTATACTCATCTGGTTTTCAACCCACTTCACTAGTCACTCCCTCTGGATCTCCATTGATGTCTCCTCCTTTTCTCCCAGGGATGAATACTTGAGCTCTTCTGTATATTTAATCACTCCTTACATGACATCATTTAATATGGGTCTTTAAATTCTATCTCTATCCTGACAGCTACTAGATTTATAGTTCAGCTTAGATAACTCCCCTGATGTCCTGCTACCTACTTAATATATCCATGTGAATAACTAATACTTATTTGAAACTTATCATGCCTAAAATCACATTTTGAATCTTCCCTCCAACCTAACCATCCTCTATGTTGTTTTTCTTTTTTTTCCAACTTATTTAAGGGCAACTCTGTATTTCTATTTGTTCAGGCACAAATCTTTGCAGTCATATTTAATTCTTCTATCTCTTAAACCATGTAGCTAATCCACCAGCAAATCCTTTAAATCATAATGAGAAACCAGCACTCCTCAGGACCTTTATCATCACCCCTTGGGTCAAACTACTACCATCTTTTACCAGTCATTTCCAGGTTTGCCCACCTCTAGTCAATTCCTCACAAGCACTGCAACCTTTTCAAAAGGTAAGTTCAATCATGTTCTGATGCTGCTCAAAATCCGTGCATGCTTTTCCATTTCATAAAAAGTAAAGCCGAACCCTTACAATGGCTTACCAGGTTACACAAGATCTAAACCCTCATTATTTCTCTTACCTTACCTACAATTCGTCCTCACTTTCTCTGCCCTACCCCCCTGGCATCCCTGCTCTACCTCAACTTCAAGTCCCACTACCACCTCAAGGCTCCTGCATTCCCTGTTCTTTATGCTGGGAACACTCCCTTACCACCAGGGTCAGAATTATCTTCCTCATCTGTGCAATGAATTTAATTTGGATTCTCCAAAGAAAACTTGCCATGCTTAAAAAATAGAACAGATTCAGTAGCTAACTACTGATTTATTTTCTATTGAAAAGGGCAAGTTCCATGAAAGCAGAGGACTCCCAAATTCTAAACCAATGCTAACCTGCCCAATACCAGTCATGTGCCAGGAGAATCAGATGGGAATCAAAAGCTGAGTTAAGTAGGGATCTTCTATTCCCATGGAATAAGGCTCAAGTGGGAGACCTCACAGTCTCATATAGCCTAAGTCTAAGAATCCTAGGAAATCACATGTGTTATTTTTTTGCCTGAAAAGACTCTTAGCTTAGTGATCTTAAACAGAAGTTCTACTTTCCTTATAGGTGCTATTTTCACTATTTCATATCCCAATTGAACACATATAAGCAGCTCTGCTCTTCCTCTTGAATGTATTTCTTTTTTAAATTTCCCATTAGTTACCATATTCAAATAATGAAATCTGTGTTAGAGAAAAGCAGATACATATACATAGAATAGTTCATATAGAGCCAAGCCTTTAGAGCATTAGTTAAAATCATTCTATATATAAAATTCAAGTGATCTACCTTCAATTAACCCATGGCTGTTAGATCCACTATATGTGAAGTGCCATGGTCATCACCATTGATCTTATAAAATAAAGAAAACATGACTTTGACACTCAAGGGATTTACAAACCAGTTCAGAGACACACAATTCTTAAATATAATTAATACAGTGGAAAGGGTTATAAATAGGCTACAAAGAACTTTAGGCAGAAAAAAGAAATGAGGATAAATTTAATTTAAATACTACAATTAGAAGAAGTTTCATGAGGTGACTTTTTTATATGGGTTTTAAAGGACAAAGAGAATGGAGAAAGGTCAGAAAAGGCTTAGATTACATATTCATTCATTCATTCATTCATTCATCCATGATAAGAATTATTTATTGAGGACTTTCTATGCATCAAGAAATGTGTTAGAGACAAGAAAGGTATTTCTCATTCAGAAAGAAGCAAAACTACAGAGGTAAGAAAAGAAACTGGCTGAGGAATTGGTAAGCTAAAAAGTAAAAGAGTGGTTAGTTAATAAAATAAAGCTGGTAGAGTGAGAACCAAAGAAGCTGGAAATAGTATCTTATTTCTAGAAGTGTATGATGTTATTGTAAAACTCAATGGAAGTATTTATTTTTATTATTATAATCAATAGTCTTGCATGGTGAGCTTCAGTACTTTGAATTCATGCCATAGCAAGGTTTTCTGAGCAGGGAAATGACATTCTAAGTATCCTTCTTAAGAGGGAAAAAAATGTCCTAACATGCCCCAAGGAACACTGGGATGATAGGGTTCCTCAAACACAAATCCCAAAAATGCCTCTAAAATAGTTCATTCTGTGCTTGCTTCAGGGCAATCTTACCCCCATTTAGATAGAAAGTAAAACAGGGAAGCACAAAGCCTCAAATTTGGTTATAAAGAAACTTGCTTTAGAGGGATTTTCTTAAAACTATTAAATGCCTCTGTTGTCCCAAACACAATTGTCTTTGAACTGGAGTTATGGAGTGTTAAAGCATTTATTTGGACTGATTGATACAGTGGTGATCCCCAGCCATTTCTCTTTAAAATCTCCGAGTGCCCAAACAGACAGTCTCTCTTTACTAGGACCATCTGAACATTTCCATTTGCCGGTACAACATGCCTCACATTTCCAAGCTATACAGTAAGCTGTTGTGATTAAATATACCTCAGGCTCTCAATTCTGCCTTGTTCTATAAACACAATTACCTTCAGTGTTTGTATATTTAGATACTTGTATTTAATTTATGTGGACTACAGTAACGCTAGGTAAGATAATTCCACCTGTCCTGAGAATGTTAATCTTCATTTCCCACTGTCTGTCTCCCTTTAAATCTGGTTGGGGTGCTTGCCTGCCTGCCAAGACTTAAAACAGGTAGAAAACCTGTTTTCTACTTAAAAGAAGTAGAAAACAGTCCATCTTGGATACCTGACACTGGGGCAGAGATTTCACCAAAGTCAATTCAGTTAGAAGAAGAATTTAGTGCCCTGTTCAGTCAAACCCCTAATCATCAAAGAGTAGCTTCAGTAAACTATCATTTGACCATAAAGAGAAATTTCTAAGTATATCATACACTGAAATTCACTAAACAGTGTAGCTTCCCCCCAAAATAAGAAGATGGGTATCTGTTTTCCCTTTACAATTTTTCTGCCATATAATTTCATTGCCTTCCAAACTCAGTATTTCCTAGGTGTTTTTTGTGATATATGCATAGTAAACTGCAAACAAACCCTAGCTAGTGTACCTGAAGGAGTGGATGGCCAGGTAATATTCCCAGTACATACACATAGAGTCCTTGGACTCCTACAAAGATAAGGCTTGACTTCTTTCCACCAAAAGAAACAATAGAGATATTCAAAAGACAGGCTACAGGGCAATGAAAAGACAAAGAATTAAACAAACAAACCAAACAATTTCTCCTTTTGCCCAGGTTTATGGACTGGCAATTTGTAGTGTGAGTTGAGGGGCACATGGTATCCAAGGTAGCTGAGCACATCTGGGCCAATGCTAGAGTCGGCAGGGCCACAGTGCATCCCCAAAAGGATGAAAATAGAAGATATACCTGAAACCTCAACTCCTGCTGCTCAGTCTTTAACTCCCTTCACATCTTCACTCTAATGACTCCCAAATTTGTATTTTTCAGATTTAACCTCTTCCCTGAACTTCAGACTCATTTATTCAACTCCCAACTCCACTTAGATGTATTGTAGTCTTCTGAAACCAAACATCCAAAGTAGAACCTCCTTCCTAAATCCACTTCTCCCAAAGACTTCTCCTTGTAATTAAATAACACCACCTTTCCCCCAGTTTCATAGTCCAAAAGTCTGATTATCTTCCTTGATTTCTCTTTTCTCTGACATCCTTTATATAATCCATTTAACAATTTCTAACACAGCTATGTGAGAATTATACTAGGAATTTGATCAATTCTTACCAAATCTACGGCTAACACATAAAGCCAACCCCAATCTTGTCTCCCCTGGACTACCACAGAAGACCTTTAATGGAGTTCCCAGTTTCTGTACTTGTCACACACTGCCCTGGGCTCCCAGCAGTGACTTGTTCAGGCATAGCAGCCAGAGTGATCCTTCTTTGCAAGAAAATCAGTTTATTACCTCAGTTCTCCGCTCAAAAATGTTCCAGTGATTTACCACCAGGTTTTGAATAAACTGGAAAATCTTTACCATGTCTACAAGGTCCACTATGGTCTGTCTCTGCTTACTGCTTAGACTTTACCTTGACACACTGCCCCTCAATCATTTCACTGTACCCTTATCCTTGTGTTTTCAATATAGCCAGTGCTTTCCTGCCTCCAACACTGTACACTAGCTGTTACCTCTTCTCAGAATGTGTTCCCCACAATTTTTAAAGGGATAGACCCTTTATATCCTGTGGTGTTTTGTCCAAATGCTGATACTTAGATCATCCTACCTAAAGTAACCCCCACTTCCACCCTCTATACACTGACCCAACTATACCCAATTACATTTTTCCCTTAACACACACACCACCTGACACATTTCCTCTTTGTTTGCTTGTTTAATACCCTATAACTTTCAAAAGAAAATAATTCCCATATGAGGTCAAGATTCTGTCTCATTCACCACTGTTTCTTTGAAACTTAGTCCAGTCCCTGGCACATAATAGATGCTGAATACATATTTGTTAAATCAAAACACTATATTGGGGTGAAACAAGATTGCTGCCAACCTTCTAGCCACAGTGCATGATAGCTGCATTAAAACTACTTGGAATTAGTTTAAAGGAAATTTCTGTTTCTGTATACCATCTTATACATCCAATGCTTTTTGTGCATAGTTTCTTAGTTTTTTTTTTCTTATTCTTTCTTTTTAATGAATTCAAATGAAGTGAATGGCCATGGCTCTTCTTGTTTTGTATAGCAATCATTCCCTTGAGTGTTGAAATGGAAAATTAGATACAAAGATATTTTTTTCTTAAAATAAAGGCCTAAGGAATGAATGGTGGTAGAACATGCAGTGAGGCTAGAATCATATGTTCTGTATATGAGAGTAGATGTTTCTCACAGAAAACCTCAACCCTGTGCAAAAATTCCTGTCTCTGGATTAGCTATCAGAGCACCCTGTAAATGTTTACACATAGGGCAACCTAAATAAAAGTCAGAATTTAATTAAACTTCCACATATGTACTGTAATGGAACTTACTATATATGAAATAAAGCAAATATCATTTGCTTATGTTTTAAAATTCCAAATAAAAAGGCCAATATAAAAAGTGCCAATCTTGGCAAACAGCTTGAGAGAGTAGCTGAACTTTGAGTGTTCCATCTAAAGAAATAAGACTAAAGACATGTCCCCCATACACCACTATACTGAGGATTAAATTTTTTAAAAAGTAGATGAATAGGCTTTGATAACTATAATACACTACGGTTATTAAACAAAGGATCATTAAGAGTATTAGCAGTCAAAGAAGGTCCATCAAATCAAACCCAGGAAAGCCCTAGACTCAATTAGACAAGGTTTAACCCAGGTGTACCCTTCCTTTGCTTTAGCCCAGAAAGACAGTGTGGTATTGCAGAACAGACACAGATGTGGGAGGCAGGATACTAGGACTGGAGTCTCAACTCTAGCGTTCGCTCACTGGGTATCCTTGGGTCTTTTGCATTATCTCTCTATCCTTGATTTTATCATCTATAAAAAAAAGAGCCTAAAGGTGTGACCTCTGAGCATTTGCCAGCTCTCCTTGTTATGCTTTTTTTTTTTTTTAAGATTTTATTTATTTATTCATGAGAGACACACAGAGAGAGAGAGGCAGAGACACAGGCAGAGGGAGAAGCAGGCTCCCTGCAGGGAGCCCAGTGTGGGACTCGATACCGGGACTCCAGGATCATGACCTGAGCCAAAGGCAGATGCTCAACTGCTGAGCCACCCAGGCCTGTTATGCTTTTTATAATCCTTGGTGCAATCATTGTATGATGCTGCTAAACCATGAAAACCTGAGGTGATGTTATATAGATAACACTATCCTTATATTGCCTATCCTGACAATAAATTGAGGGAATGTCTTTAAGATAAGAGTTGCCTTAATGGGCTGATAAATCAGTCTTATCCTTGGCACTTCGACCAGAGTGGGGCCAGGTTTGAGAGATGAACTGTGCTAGACCGTGAGAGATAGATCGTAGCCTGAGAAGTTATCTCATTGGATACATCACTTGACCCCAAGAGACAGAAACTGGGACTAAAAACTAAACAATTTAGCCCTATTATACTGCTTTGTCTCCAACTTTAGAGCAACTTTATCGAGCCCTTTGCTGTGTGAAGTGGAGGCCTTTCTGTTTCTCTCTCAGTCTCACCGCCAGCCAAATGAACTACAAAGGTCTAGTAAGGTGATACTAATTTTCTCAGTCTCTGTCTATACTTCCACTGTCTTGTATACCTCCTGTTCTCATCTGCTGCTGCAAAGTTTTTCCTACCATAATCACAAAACTAATAGAACACTTTTTACTTAAAATAAATAAATGAATAAATGAAGATGTGCTTTCAACAAAAGAGGAAAGTGAAAATGGAAAAGTGAGCTATTCCCCTACATTTATATTCCGTCCTTTCCTTTAGCTAGTGCTGCATCCTATAAAGAACAAATATAGGGAGATTGTTTGACTTAATTTTGTAGATTTTATTACAGAACAATTTATTTTTAGTTTATTAAGACTGATTATCTTATCTTTTAATTCTCTTAATACTGACCGAGATTTCTCATGTCTCTAACATAAGTTCAGGCTGACTCACTTGAACATCTTAAGAAAAAAAGAGCAGATTTCCAGGAGTCACTAAAACCTGAAATTTAAAAAGGAAGGTCAAAGAAGAGGATGGGGGGATGGGGGGAGGGAGAAGAGAGGAAGAGGAAGGGGAAGGGGAGAAAAGGAAGAGGAAGGAGAAGAAGGCAAGATAGAGGAGGAGGAAGAAGGAAGGAAGGGAAACAAGGAAGAGAGAAAGAGGAAAGAAGGAAGGAAGGAAAGAAGGAAGAGAGGAAGGAGAAGAGAAAGAGAAAAGAAAGAAAAAGAAAAGAAAGAAGAAAGAAAGAAAGAAAGAAAGAAAGAAAGAAAAAAAAGAAAGAAAGAAGAAAGAAAGAAAGAAAGAAAGAAAGAAAGAAAGAAAGAAAGAAAGAAAGAAAGAAAAAGAAAGAAAGAAAAAAGAAAAAGAAAAAAGCCTTTCCCAGTTAAACAAACAAGAAAAAAATAATTTCAGGCAAGTCTTCAGCACTGCAAGAATACTTAAGCAATGGAATCTGCCTAAGGGTCTGGTTTAGGAATAAGCATCAGATATAGCATGTGCAGTTCTCAGGAAACCACACACCTAATTCCTAGTAGAGTTGAGTCAAGCCTTTATCCTTCTACTATTCAAAAGTAGATCCCTCTAGTTTGGAGTATAGTATTTCCTTTCCCAACCACAGTATTAAAAGCCAAAGTCATGGATGCTCCAAAGAACTATTAACAATCCCTGTCTTAGTTTTGTTTCCTTCCAAAGGAAGACTGTAAGAATCAGTCTGTCTGTATGTCAGAATTTCACTTGCTTACTTGCTTACTCCCCATTCATCAGAGAAACTGCAAGTACATTTGGCAGAAGGATGGAGAAAACATGGTGGGATCGTGCATCCTCTCATATCCACCCAAATTATATTTTCTGTAGATCATAGATTATTATATTGGAAATAAGAGAGGAAATAAGTAAGCAATTGGTATCATGGGAGGAAGAAAAGGATAAACCTCCCTAACTTTGTAGTTCTGGGAAGAGTCTATGGATTATTATAGTAGCGAAAAAGAAATTTGAGTTTTATTATCAAGACCAGCAGTCTTTGCAGGGTGCAAAATAACCCACTGGGATACAGAAAGAAATTATTAGACTTTCTATTTATAATATTAAGCTAAAAATATAAAGCAAATAAGCTTCACTCATGTTGCCATGTGGATTGTCTCTGAAGTCTTTGCTTGGGTCAAAAATAAGATGGTCCCAGGTCTCATGGGGTAGACAGGTGTCCTGGAGGCATACTGAGGCCCTACAACAGGGGCTTATAGCTTAAGCTTTTCTTGTTTGCTCACTTTAAGCACATTGCAGCATGCTGTAGTTCCTGTGGGCCACGTTGAGCAGACTTGCATATTATATTATCTGGTTTTAATTAAACTATCATAAAATGGACAAATGGTTTAAATGATTTTTTCCCCAGAGCTGCAGACTGAAGATAGTACTACTAATGCAAGCAAAGCAAGCAAGTCAAAAAGAGGCCAAACTGACATCTTCCCTTAACCCTGTAGGTAGCTCTTTCTTTACCAGCCACAAGATGAAGCAAAAATAATGCCTTTGTAAGCAGTTCTGACAAGGCATCAGCTAAAATACTAGAAATCATCAGGAAGATTCTCTGAAATATTTACAGATACCATTGTCAAGAATGAACTTTATCCTAAGTGTATATTTTGTTGTAAGCTACTAGCTATATACAGTATAAATTCAGCATGATTAATAAGATAAATAAAATACTTTTTAAAATAAAATATCTTTCATTTTATTCTCAAGTCTTTCACAAGTAATATAGTAGAATATATACTATGTAGTAGAATAGCTGCTATGGCTTAATGTTGTAATTTATGGATACACTAATAGATATTAATATACAATATAAATATAAACATTTGAGCAATCCAATATTTGATAATGTTTAATGCTAGGATTCTTTAAAAACAATGGAAACCACTGTTTTAAGAAAATGTTTTTAAATAGATGAATAACCTGAAAATCTAGTTTTGGAAAGATAACTAGACGATTGTATTACAGGGAATGGATTGTAAGAAAATATAAGAGCACAACAACAACAACAACAACAACAAAAGAAAATATAAGAGCAGAGTTATCCACCAAGAAGCTGATTCAATAGTGAAAATGAGAGTCAAAGCAGATCTCAAGGAATCAAGTAGGCTTCTTTCTAGTTATTACACTGAACAATGGTCCTGAGTAGCAGTATTTGTCCACAGGGAATTGTCTTTTAGAGAAATAATATAACCCAGAGGAAAAATGTAATAGAGTTGAAACAAGAACAAAGGGGAATAATCGACGAAAGAAATCAGACCACCACTCTCCATTAGCAGTTCTGAGCTAAAACCAAGGGGAGGTGGAAAGAGAAACTTCTCCCTCTCCTAGTAAAAGAACGAAATCTGCTCTTTCCTTCACAGGATCCCTGTGACTTACATTTGAAAGGATCTACCATGCCAGCCTTCTGTGCTTCTCAAGTTTCACTAGGCAAAGAAATCTTGTGAGGATCTAATGAAAATCCGGGTTCTAACTCAGTAACTAGATTAGGGCCTGGGAGTCTGCATTTCAAATACTATCTCTGATAATGCTATTGCTGGTGGTCAGCAGGCCCCATTTAGAGGAGCAGGCTTTAAAGCAATCATCTCTAAACCTATTTGAACATGCATTATGCACCATAAAAAATGTGAGACCATACATTCCCCCATATATATGGATTTATTAATGTGTAAAGTAATGTATTTTTATCACTTGCTACCAATATTATGGGTGTTATAAAATGCAACCAAAAGTAGAAAATTGCAAATGACAATATTTACAACAAATGCAAATAGAAGTTCTGATGTCTTCTTCCTTCACTCCTCACACAGGATCATATTTTGTACTCCCTGTACAGGCACCCTACTCTGGAGGTTGCAGGTCTAGAAGGTGAATGTTAGTTACTTGGGTCATTTGGCCTGAAATGTGGGTAGTAACTCCAGGTAAATAGCAGTGCTTTCAGATATTTACATAAGCCAGTTCTAAAAGCTTCCAAAATGGGAATTGGTCAAATCTTGTGTATATTTCTAATATATAATTTCTTGTAAACTTAATTCTTTTTGAAAATAGCATGATTATTCATCACTAATTATTAATCCTTACAAAATATATTTAATTTAAAATAAATAGCAATTTTCAAATAAATACAGAAAACCTAGAATCAATCAAGTGCTTTTTTAACTAAGCTGAACTGAAATCATGCAAATTCCTACATAATCAAACGCTTGTATATTCTTTTGGCTATTTTTCACTTATATTCTGGGTAATCAAGAATCTCATTTTGCATACACGACAGCTCTAAACTGTCTGAAAGGGGGTCCATCAAAACAGAATCATCTACCTTCCCAAACTTCCAAAATGGCTCATAAAAGAAATGGAGAAAATAAGCCTAAGTGTCTTGGGTTAATTATGAAATTATATGATTATTTTTCCCTAAAAGCAAGGAAAGTTTTCTTGACAACAGCCTCTCTACCTCTCTGCTATGAATTCACCAATCTTACTGACTTAGTAAAATATTTAAGCAAGTTCTCAAAATCTAGTGTGCATAAGAATTCCCTATGGAATTTGTTTAAAATACAGATTCTTCCTTATAAATCAGAATGAGAAAGAAACTAGAGAGCCCAGAAACAGGCACAAATCTATGGAAGTATGATTTTTAAAAGATTTTATTTATTTATCTTAGAGAGACCTAGAGAGAGAGCATGAGTGCAGGGAGGAGGAGGGAGGGAAAGGGAGAAAGAGAATCCCAAGCAGACTCTGCACTGATCACAGAGCCTGATGTGGGGCTTGATCTCAACAACCCTGAGATCATGCCCCGAACCAAAATCAAAAGTTGGATGCTTAACCAACTAAGCTACCCAGAAACCCCTGTGAAAATGTGATTTTTTTAAAATAGAAATGACTTTAAAAAAAGATTTTATTTACTTATTCATGAGAAACATGAGAAAGAGAGAGAGAGAGAGGCAGAGACACAGGCAGAAGGAGAAGCAGGCTCCCTGAGGTGAGCCTGATATGGGACTTGATCCCAGGACCCCAGGATCATGACCTGAGCCAAAGGCAGACACTCAACCACAGAGCCACACAGGTGCCCCTAGACTGGAAATGACATTTCTAATCAAATGATGGAATATTCAATAAACAGTACTAGAATAATTGGGTTGCCATATGGATAAAAATTAAAAAGTTATTTGGATCTCAGGAGAAAATAGATAGTATATGTATATCAGATACTTTGAGGAAGGTTTTATAAAGGCATATTTACAGTGATGCTGGCAGGATACAGTGAAACCACAAAAGATGTTCTAACCCAAGGCTAGAAACACAGAATTATTACTACCTCTAGACTCAAAGAGGAATAGGCTAAGGCTTACCAGAATCTGGAAGTAGAGCTGTTGTATAAGAACAACCTTGACAGTAGATGTAACTGTTAATCAAGAGGTACAACCAGCCACATGCAACACTTTGGGGAAACTGCTAGGATTCAGAACTATTGTGGTCTGTATAAATACCCCATCTTACTTCCTTCTCTCCCTCCAATTTTCTTCATTCCCTCAACTCCAGAGTTCAAGGGAGCTCTTTGTTATACAAGATGTAGATGAGTATTTCTGACAGAGGGCAGGGTGCAAAAAAAGAGAAGAACTGGCCTGGAGGGATAAACATAAGAGATCCAGCACAGTTTCCTAATGCATACTATTCATATAACCAACTCAAGATGCATTAAGATTTCTCTTCTTAATTCCGGTATTCTTAAAATATGGTTACTCTCGGTTTAGATTTACATAAAATAATATACTTCATTTTAGGAAACTTTGCATAGTTCAGGGGAAAATTTTCTCACCATAAGCTAAAATAGAATCATTATCTTATGGTTGCTGAATCATTATCTTATGGTTCTTACCAAGAAGCAGAACTAGTACAGTTTCTGGCTGCCTCTCTCAAGAACGAACCCAAAAGCAGTATAGAAGAAAAACCAAGACAGGTGAAAAACTGAGAAATCTTGGGGTTGCACACTTGTTTGTGTGGTGTTCTGGTTTTGTCAGAGGATAAATAGCGAGAGTTCTTTCACTTACCCCTGACCATCGCTTTGGGTTCAATGAATGATTCTCAAAGTCTGGTTCCAGGCAACCAGCATCACCATCACCTGGGGACTTGTGAGAAATTCAAATTCCTAAGCACTATCCCAGACAAACTGAATCAGAAACTGAAGGGGTAGAGCCCATAAATCTATGTTTTAACAAGCTTTCCAAGAGACTCTGATACACACTATGTTAGAGAACCAGTGAGATAAACAATGTCAACATCTATGCTAGGGCTGTCAGATTTAGCAAATAAAGTTAGTTTGAATTCTAGATAAACAACATTTTTCTTATTGTAAATATACTACAGAAATTCAGTTTAACTGAGAATCTTGCATTTTGTTGGGCAACTCTCTTTATACCTATAAATCTTCAGAACTCTGGTCCAGGTGTCTTCTATGGCAAACCCAGAAGCTTAGCAGCACATTGATGGTAAGGAGTGGGAAATTTAGATGAATACTAACTCAGTACTATTCAAAGTGCAGTATTCCAACCAGAAGTAATTGTTAGAAAGCTTGTAAGAAAGGTAAGTCCTCAACGCCCCCTCAGAGCTGTGGAATCAGAAACTCTGGGGATGGGACCAAAGAACCTATGGTATATCAAGCCCTGTAGGTGATTCTCTGTGCCCCAAAGTTTGAAAACCATTGCTCTAACTAATCTCAGGCAATGAATTCCACCCCTTTCCTATAGAATTCAGCAAGCTTAATGAGTCATGGGATATTTATAACCTTAAGTACTTACATAAGAAAAGTAGAAAACCTCAAAATTAAAAAAAAAAAAGAAAACCTCAAAATTAATGAGCTAAGTGCCAATTTTTACAAGTTACCCAGAGAATATATATGAAGTAGAAGAGGGAGGAGGAGAAGATGGGGGAGGAGTGGAGGGGGAGGAGCAGGAGGAAGGAGAAAGGAGAGGGAAGAGGAGAAGAAGAAAGAGGAAGAAGAGGAAGAAGGAAGAGGAAAAAGAGGGAGAAGGAGAAGAAAGAAAAGAAGAAACAACAGAGGTAAGGCACAAATTAATAAAATAGAAAGTAAATGCAATGGTAATGGTAAAAAAAAAAATACACCCGAGTTGGTTCTTTGAAAAAAATTAAAATAGACAAATCTCTAGCAAAAATAATCAAGAAATAAAGAAGACAAAAATTATCTTAAAGAGGAATATTATAAAGATTGAGACAAAGGCAGAGTAGAAATTTATAGGAGATAAAGGAGTATGTCAACATTATACTACAAAAATTAAAAATTCAAGTGGAGTAGACAAATTCTTGAAAAATATAACTGATCAGACTGAGTAAAAATACAATCAAAAGTTTGATGAATTTTATAACTATTAAGATTGTAGCAGTTAAAGAAACACTAAGCCAAGAGGGGTTTAGTATTCATTTTTATCCATCTTCCAAAGCAGAAAAAAAAAATCCATGTTTTAACAGAAAGATTACCCAGTGCAATAAGATTTAAGAAAAGAGAAAGAAAAAAAAAATAGACTCAAAAGGAGAAAACAAAGTGTCATAATTGGAAGATAGTGTAAGTGTAAACATAGAAAACCTAAAATAATGTACCGAAAATGTTTAGAAATAATGGGAGCACTTGGCAGGATGGCTATGTTAACTTGTAAAAAGCAGTTATTTAAACAATATAGAAATAGTGAAGAGTATAAAATAACAATAAGATTGGCTATGCTAACATGTAGATTTTATTTATCGAAAGCCACCTTCAAGAATGTGGAAAAATCAGTTTCAAACTGGAAAAGGATATTTAAAATACAAAAAAATAAAATAATTAATATCAAAAATTCATTTTAAAAATTCCAAAACTAACCAGAAACACAAGAAACTAGTAAAAAATAAAAATAAAAATAAAAAAATAAAAAAAGAAAGAAAAAGAAAGAAAAGTTAGCAGAGAAAGGAAACAAGAAGAGATATTTCATAGAGGAGTAAATGCAGATGACCAAATCAACTTATGAATAGTCATTCAACATAGAGATCAGGACCATGCCAATCACGACCACAATGACAACATTTTATACCAAACTTAATAGTCTGACAATATCAAATACTGGAGAGAGGGGCACTGATAGAATATTCTAGACCTTGCTGGAGGGGTTATAATCGGGCAACTATTTTGGGATAGGATTTGTTATTTTGGAAATACACTTCTCTCCCTTGGGAAGTGGGCGTGGCTATAGAAGCTGTGCGCAGTGTGGAGTATTGTTTCCTTTTTTTTTTCCTTCTTTTTTTTTCTTTTTTCTTTTTTTTCCTTTTACTTAAGTATGGTTGACACACAATGTTACATTAGTTAGACAGCTTTTTCTTTATTGTTCATCAGGCCTTTTTCCTCGGGAAGAAGGTATTATGTGCCCTGTGTAGTGGACAGGAGTTACCTGTTGTGCTTCTTTCTCTTACAGCAGAGAGCTCAAGCTAGGATAGCTATTTCCTAGTGAGCTTATATGACAAAGACTGGTCAGGATATGCTATGTCAGAGCCCTTTCATTTTATGTATTTATGTATATTTATTTGTTTGTTTATTGAGCCCTTTCATTTTCACTTATATCACACCAATTGTCCCCACAACCCACTCCTACAGCCTGCCACTGCTGACTGTGATCCCAGGGAGACCCCTTTTGTTTGAGACCATCCCTATTTTGTATGTTGAGATAGTCATTTTATTTTACTTTTTATCATGTTCTCAATTACAGGATTTTGTAGCATCCATAGATGCTTAAATGCTATAGTTTTCTGAGGGACAGCTCCCCAGGATCCTACTGGCACTGAGGGTATTTTTTTCCCCTGTCATTTCACTGAGCTTTCAGGAGAAAGCAGGTATAACGTCAAATGATTCATCAGCCATTTTGAACTAAAAGTTCTCAGAAATTCCTTTAGAATGAGGACAGGCAGTGAGGACTGGTTTGGTCTCTTTGAAAAAAAAAAAAAAATGTTGCTGATGATTTAGAAAGATGTGTTCCAGTGGTTTGAGTCATGGTTCTTAAATTATTTACCAGATTCAGACTGAGCTGCTAGAAATGAACAAAAACAAACAGAATGAACCTAAAAGAAAATTGGGTTGCCAACAATTGAAGCTCTAAATAGCAAGTCTACAGCCCCCAGTGCAAAGGCTGTATCCCTCACACGACAGTGGCTTTCAGACATCCAAACCATGTATGCATGGTAAATACATTAAGACTTGTTGAAATGATAACAAGTGGAATTTTAAATAATCTCTTAGAATGGCTTTACTTTCTCACTCTCTTGTTTTCTCCCATTGGAAGTGGACACTTACATTCCCCAAGAGAGGTCTGAAATTTTAATTTAATTTTGTTTGTAAGACATTCTAACCCACTGAAATGAGAGATATAGTAAAAACTTGCATGCAGGTCTTTCTTTTTCTTTCTTTCTTTCTTTCTTTCTTTCTTTCTTTCTTTCTTTCTTTCTTTCTTTCTTTCTTCTTTCTTCTTTTCTTTCTTTTTCTTTCTTTTCTTCTCTTTCTTTCTTTCTTTCTTCTTTCTTTCTTTCTTTCTTTCTTTCTTTTTCTTTTCTTCTTTCTTTCTTCTTCCCATGGCTCTGTTAGGAAATTTTCTTTCCAATCCATTGAAAGGGGTAGTTTGACTAGGTTACACACATGAAAAGTACCAAAATTTCCAGACATTCTGTCTACTGGGGCATTTAAGATTTATCTTCACTACTATGCAAGATCTCCATCAATGAACTTCACCTTTTCCTCCATATTCCTTTCATTTCCCACCCTCTTTGGCTGTACCCTAGCTTTCTATCATATTTAAAATAGAAACATTATCCTGTCTAGGTCTTATGATGATTTGCAATGACTTAGCTCTGCCCTTCTTTCTCCCTGTTACTAGTCTCTAATCACATTAATTTGGTTTCAGAAACATGTCAGAATTCTTGCCTCTGTGCTTTTCTTCCCTCTGCTTAGAATGTTCTTACTCTTCCTCCCCTCCTTGCTGGTTTCCTTGTGAACTTCCATTTTAAGTATTGCTGTTTCTAAGAAGGCATTTCTTTCCATGCAAACCCTTAGCACCTAGAGCTCTTCCTTTAGAGCAATTGTCAAAACTGTAATCTTATACATGTTTCTTGTTCAATGAGCCTCCAGTACTGCACTAGGACATGCATAATACTAATGTGGTTTCCCATATGCATATAATCAATGCACAGTGCCTAAAACTTAGGAGTTTTCTAAAACATACTTACTGAAAAGGTAGAATTTTAGGTAAGTGAGGGCTGGAGTATGCACTTGAAGCATCAGCCAGCTCAGATTCAGCTGGTCGCATCTTGCAGACATCTAAAGTAGTAAACAACAGTGGCATTGTTTTATCACTCCCCCTTGGGTTGACAGGCCAACCCTTACAGCCCTGGCTATTCACCCCTGGTGGGACCTAATCTCACCATTCGTTCTAAGTAGGAATCTATCCCAAAGATTAGAGACCTGAGAATATTTATTGGCCTTAGCATCTTTGCGTAAGTCACAAAAGCTCTCTGAGCTAGAGTTTCTTCACGTGGAAATAAGATGATTACACTCTGTCCCAGCTCAGCTGGGGCGTTATATCAGAGCCCTTAAATACTGACTGTAGAGCATAAGCTAGATGTCAGTTCCTTTCCTCACTGTTGCGGTTGTGCCCAATATTAGGCCAAAGCATGCAGTTCACCCAAGATCACCCTTACTTTTGCCACCAATTGCAGGTTAGGGATGTGATTTCTCCAAACCACTTTCAGGTTCAATAATTTGCTAGAGTGACTCACAGAACTCATTGAAGACTGTTATATGCACAATTACACATGGGTTCACAGTGAAAAGACACAGATTAAAATCAGCCAAGGAAAGACACATAAAGGAAAGTCTAGGAGGGCTCCAAATGTGGAACTTTCAACCATCCTCTCTCTCTGGAATCCACACAGCATCAATGCCTCCATATGTGTGACAATATGCATGGAGCATTGCCAACCAGGAGCATGCACTGAGCCTTAGTTTCCAGAGTTTGTATTGGCATGATTGATTGCCCATGTGGTTGACCTCCATCTCCAGTTTAACTGATCCTTTGTGATCTAAAATCCCCACCTTAAGGCATATGGTTACCAGCTGGCTTGGCCCAAGGTCCCCAGTGTGACCAAAGTCCCAGGCAAACAAAGATACTCCCATCAGGCATGCCATTCCAAGGGATTAGAGACAAGCTCCTAGAAGACAAAGGCCAACTCCTCTTTGGGAAAGTAAATCACTTAGTACCCAAATTGGACATTGCTATTTGTTCCTGAGACAAATACCCAGTTTTCACACTCATGTTCCTCATCAATTCAAAGTTCCATATCAATTTCCCTGGAAAATGTATTTTTCTTGGTGCCTTCTCCTTGGCCTTTGACATGGACTCATCCATAAGGTGAATGCAAGTATGTTTGTTAATATATTATAAAAATATTGTTGTGCTTTTCTCTAGGTTTCTCTAAAATGACCTTCTTAGCTCAATTTGATGGCAATATGACATAGTGGTTCAGATGGACTTTGGAGTCAGAATCCTAGAACTATTACTGACCAGCTCTGTGACCTTCAAAAAGTTATTTAACCTCCCTGGCCTCCTTCTTCTTATCTGCAAAGAAGAAACAAATATATTAGTATCTACCTCATGGAGCTGTGAAATTTCAATGACTCAATACATATAAAGCTTATAGAACAGTGTCTGGCATACGGTTCAATAATGTTTTCTATTTTTTAAAAAATTAATATTTATTTTTCATGCTGCCACATATCCCATTTGTCTCACTTGCCATGCCATTTCACTGCATATGAACTTTAACTGGTTTTCCATTAATTTATTCATTTAACAAGTATTTATGAGTACCCACTATGTCCCAGGCAGTATCTTAAATTTTTAGACTAGAGCAAAATAATCACTTGCTCATGTAATAAAACTTAAAGGTATGTCTTTTTTGATGGGGGAAGGATTGTGAAGGGAAATCTATAAACTACAGTTATGTATATGATTATATATTTTATAATCATACAAAAATTATATATATAATTTCATTCAGCTATGAGGAAAGTAAAATAATGGAATAAGAATATGAAGAACTTTAGAGAGTAAGATAGTATGATCAGGGATGGCTATTCTGGGTGACATTTTGAGATAAGATCAGTATATTGAAAAGGATTCAAACATCTGAAGATTTTGGTAGGATTCTTAAGTATTAACATATTATTTTACTTTCTATATGACCAACTTTTTCTGGATCATGAACAATCATTGTAAGAACCCTGAATTTCATGATAAGCTCACTGCCTTAATTCTTTTGCTGTATCAATTCCTTGTCCAGGAAATGTTATTGAATAGTGCATTTCCCAGTAACAGCTTATACTGCCCATAGAAAAATGGCAGATGGTGAAGACAAATATAAATCCAGTTTCAATATATGTTTGGGGTGGGGGGGACAAATGACTAACCCCTCCATGCCAAAATGGTCCCCATATCGTCAGCTTGCCACTAGAAGGTTGGCTGGCCCTACTGGTGTGTGGTATGGTAACTGGACTCAGAGTTGGTCATATAATTGCAAAATTAGCACTTATTCCTGGCAGTAGCCAAGTCACTGTCAGAGTAGGCCTTCCATGCTGTTGAGTCCTGTGTAATCTCCATACCTGCCTCCATGAATGCATTGAGCAAGCCCTGAGTTTGCTGATGAAAATAAAATGTTATAAAATTAGGTAGTCCATTTTGTCCACCTCATTACTGATGTTCTTCCCTGCTGCCAGGGACTTTTGGCGAGCATTTACTTGGAAAACAAGTTATGTCACTCAAGGCCCATTCTCACATTCCCTTCCATGAAATTATTACCCAAAATTCCTTATCACCAACACACCAGACTTCTTATTTTCAAATCCCTGAGTGCCCAGCCAAAACAATGCTTAGGAAAATAAATAAAAGAGAGAAATAAAACCATCATAAAATAAATGTCATGTCATGCTGGAAGCAGTAAAAATGAGAATTGGCATTACTGAAAACAAAGAAAGGGCAAGAATGGCAGAGGAAAAAAAACATCAAAATGATATTGAAACAAAAATGATTAAATAAACGAACCAAAATACAAAATTAAAATAAAAAGAGAAGAAACAATAAATCTAGAAGACATAAATGTCATTTGACATGTATCTAACTGCTATCCATGCAGAAGGGAGTTAAACAATTTGGAAAAAACAAAACTTGGACAAAGCACTAACTATATAAATCAAGAAGGGACACCTGGGTGGCTCAGTGATTGAGTGTCTGCCTTGGGCTCAGGGCGTGATCCCCAGGTCCTGGGTCCAAGTCTCACATCGGGTTCCCTATGAGAAGTCTGCTTCTTCATCTTCCTGTGTCTCTGCCTCTTTGTGTGAGTCTCATTAATAAATAAATAAAATCTTTTTAAAAAATCAAGAAAACTTCTCAGACCTAAAAATAAAATGTATGAGTTTAAAGATCTAAAAGGAGGGGCACCTGGGTGGCTCAGTGGTTGAGCATCTGTCTTTGGCTCAGGTTGTGATCCCAGGGTCCTGGGATCAGTCCCATATCAGGCTCCCCCCAAGGAGCCTCCTTCTCCCTCTGCCTATGTCTCTGCCTCTCTCTGTGTGTCTCTAATAAATGGATAAAATCTTAAAAAAAAATCTGAAATTCTTCTTAGGTCTTGGTAAGTATACTGGATTTTAAAGGTAAAGGAAGAATTCTTTGGATATCATGCCAGGCACAAAATAATATCAGTTATAAAGGGAGTGTGGGGAAAATTGCCTGGCTCAGACTTTCCACAACATGTGCTAAAAGATGGTGGATCTATATCTATAAAACCTTTAGGGAAAGAAAGTATGACCAATAATTTTCTAACCTTCCAAAATATTGTTCTAATCCAAAGGTAACACTAAGATGTTTTTGACCATTTAAATCTTGGGAATGTTATGAACTCTCCCAGAAGAAACTAGAGAAAAAAACTTTGGTCAACTGATGGAGGGACAAAGAAACAAAGGCTAACTACCTGAAGAAAGCACTGAATACATTCAGAAGAAACAAACAATAGTGAGAATTATGGTTCAGAAAACAGGTAAACATTACAGGCAATGACAATGTGGAAGTATGATAACTAACACAACTGCCAGGAACCAGGACAAAAAGGGAGAGGTCATGAAATGTTTGAAAACTTCACCTTTTTATTCAAAGGTATCAAATGGCCTAATTTAAATCTAAAATAGTACATAATTAGGCATAGGGATACTTAAGAGTGCAGAGGTAAACACCAGAAAATAAATGAAGAAATGGAAAATAATTAACCAAAGTAGAATGTAAGAAGGAAGGGTGTGTTGGTGGAAATTTGCTTATTTTGTCATCACTTCTATTTGAGAATAAGCAGAAGCTATTTGAAGAAATAGAATGAGTATATTTGATAAAATTATCTTCTGAAATTTATATGGCTTATGTATCTTCTAAATTTAATATATAAAATTTATAGTTGTATATTATATATTGAGAGCTAGTTACTAAATAATTTATAAGTTAAATGAAATAAATATAATAAAATTTATAGTCTATATAAATATAGAGTATAAAAATAATGTAATGAAATCAAATTAATTAATTTTATTTAATTATACTAAATAAAAATGACGGCCCCTCATTGCCTATATTATTGAAATTCCATAATATGGCATAGTCTATACTTCCTCATATACCTTTCCAGACTCCTCCCAACCACAGCGTATCCTGTACTCTATGCTCCCACAGCTTGATTAGCCACACATTTCTCAAAAGGTATTTGCTTCCTGACTTCTGTGTATTTATAAGTGAAATTATACACATATGTCGATAGATACAGATGATACAGATATATAGAGGCACAAACTCAAGACTTCAGTGTTCTAGAAGAAAACAATGTTTTCAACTTCATTTACAAATGCAGCAGCACTTCACATAATATTTAACATGGAGTTGAAATCCAATTATTACTTGTGAATTAATTTCATTCATGATCATTGGAAAGAAAGGAAATTCTGAAGAGTTTAACAATTATTTTGCTGATTTTATATGAACAAAGACTCTCATTCACCCATTAATACTACATTCTCTTCTGAAAGGTGAGTTGATTTTCTCAAAAGGAGAACCTGATATTGCCCATGAGAAATTTCTTTGTTCTAATCTCTTAATGATAGTTTACTGTCAAACACTTAATTTTCAGAATTATTTATCTTCTCTCCTTAGAAGATCAAAAAACTATATATATGCATATATATAACTATATATATATATGCATATATATATGCATATATATAGTTATATATAAAATTATATATTTATATATTTACACATTGAAATATATATTTACATGTAATATATATTTTAAATAATATATTAATATAATATACTATAATTAATGATATATAAAATATATAAAATATTTTATATAAATATACTATGTATATTTATATATTTGTCTCTATATCTACATGCATTTGTATATAATATATGTGTCAGGATATATCTATATCTATATCTATATCTACATTCTCTATCACATCATATGTAGACATCTATCACATCATAGGTAGATATACATGTATATAATATATACATGGAGATATACATGTATGTAATATATATATGGAGATATATATGTGTATCTATACATACTACCTATTATATCATATGTAAGGATATAGAGATAGGTAGAACATAGATACAGATATATATATAGATAGATAGAGATAATTTCCCAATATCCCAATATCATATTCTCCCAATTCCCTATAATTACATTAGTCTAATTACTTAAAATTTTCCAATGGCACATCATCTGGTCAGATAGACCAACTCATGTTCACATATCCTAAGAATTACTTATTCTTTACCGCCTCTTAGAAAAAGAATTTCTTTGTAAAAGACAATAGCTCAAAATTACCCTCTCATTATCTCTACTGTATTTCTTAAACTACAAAAAGTTCAAGGAGTTTACTTCAACCAGATCAATATACCATTAAATGTATGCTTTTTAATTGTTTTTTTTTTTCTTTCCTCAAAAAACTAGATCAGTCTCCCTGCTTGGTGTTCCACCATCCCATTCCATGCTTTGTTGAGGATCCTCTTTATTTCTTTGCACTAACTCAATCTGCGTGTTTCCCCGCTTTGTGCTTCTTCTTGTAGAGGCAGGCTTTCAACACTATGCAGTCCTCATGTTTACTGTGTCTTTTCTTTTCTCTCTGTTACTGATTTCTGCTTGGCCTGCCCACAAAGGAGCAGCCCTTCATGAAGTCATGTTTGATGCTTCTTGAGAGTATTAGCCTCTACTGGCCCAGTTAAAGAGGGTGTTTCGGAAGCTAGGAGGTTATTCAATAACTCTACTCATCTTTATAAAACAAAGTACACAGAAGTGTTTATTGTGGTTTGCAGATGGGCTGCAGAGAAATTGTGCATCACGACCTCTGGGTAGACCTGCCATTCAACATAGCCTGTCTTTGTTGTTGTATCTCAGTAGTATCAGAAGAAATAGGTCAACAGAGTTCACTGCTTAGTATATAAACCGTCAACACCTCCAGGAACAACCTTTTAAACAAATGAAACTCCAAAGCTAGTATATTGTAATTCTTAACTGGCCTTATAAGAAGTAAATTATCAGTACAGCCTTATTTTTTTTTTGCATTTGTATTGATTTTGTGTCTTAAAGCAAAACTGAATCAGTTCACAAACTCTGTTGGAGTTGGGCTCTGTCTTTTATCTTTCTCTGTTTATTTCAAGTGAAAGAGGAAGTGGCTCAATAGGATACAAGCTTTAATATCATATGATCAAGATAAAGACAGTCTTCTCTGTCATCCTAGAATATCTATATCAGACACATATTCCATTGTTAATGTGGAGTCCCATTCTCTATATCCAACATTCAACCCAGAAGCATGTTCTAAGACCCCCTTCAGTTCATAGCAGTATTGGGAGCAAGCTATTGGAATAACTCATTATTTCATGGTTTCCTGATGAGCTTATGCTATAAAAAGATATGCCAACCCTCAAGCCATAGTGCCCTGAATTCAATATCTCCACTCATCTTGTCCACAGCGTAGTTTATAGTTTCAATCACACCTGAAAGATGAAATACAGAATTCAGAAGAATTGAAGATGGTTTATAGAAGTGTATTGTGCAGAGAAAACAAACACAGGCACAACATCGACTTCATAAAGAGAACTTTAAAAATCTGGCAAATCAAATATATTTAAAGACCTCCTGGATCTCTGGGGGCAAGTGCTAAGGTTATCAAAATGAAAAAAGAACATGGTAAGCTTAGATAGTCATTGTTGCTTCCTCTCTCCACCTCACTGTTCAGGAAAAACATTGACAAGATAGAAGAGTGATTGGCAAGTGGCTCAAAATGGGGGAAAATAAGGTGTTTATTGATCCCAAAGTGGATTTTTTAAAGTAATCTCTTCCCAATGTGGGGCTCAAATTCAGGACCCCAAAATCAAAAGTCGCATGCCCCACCCACTGAGCCACCCAGGAGCCACAGAGTAGAATTTTTAAAGCCAAATGAGAATGGATTTAGCTTCCATCTCTGATGATATCATCCTCTGCCTTTTGAAAATGTAATCCCTCCAGTTGGTGACATGCTACTCATGTATTTGCCAGGATTTTGTTCAACCAGTCAGTGAAAGATGTCCTGGGAAGTATTTGTGATGTACTCATCTGCTCAATTACTGGTCCAAGATAAGAGGAAGTCTGAAGCTGAAGCTTCCTCAAGCCCAGAGGAATAAGAACAAATGGAGGGTACACATTAACACAGCCCTTCAAAAACAAATGAGTACAATTAAGTTGCAACACATATCTCATTCTCTTCCTTTGAGCAAGGGAAGTCTTTGCCTTAATCATCATCAGGTTCAGCTCTGATGACTGGATTGTATGATGTACAACAATATCCTTTTTATCAAACTGAGGACAAGAAACAGCAGGTGCTTGAGACAATACCACTATTATTTTTTTTTTCTTCTTTAGAAACTCTGTGTGTGTATATATTTGTAACTGTAGCAAATAACACCCAGGAAAATCCCAGACATACAGATTTATTCCTCATAGAAGTGCTCTCCTTTCAAATTTAATTCAGGCTGAAAGCCATTTCTGTGAAACCTGGTTAATATTAACCTTAACTCAATCCTATTTTGAGCTAAAGATAAAGGAGGAGATATGGAGTTTGAACATTTTTTTTTTCAAATTGTGTGAGACAAATGAAGGCACTTGAGCCAGCCTATCCCCTTGAAGATCAATGACCCTGGTGAGGCTAATTACCCCAATCCTCTCACCCTAAATTAAAAAAGACCTTAGTAACTGGAAAGACTATATGATTAACTGGCTAGGAAGATTAACCGTGATAAGAGTGGTTTTGTGCTTCCAGGTCTCCTCTCAGTTGCCTATTTGTCACTCGCAGAATATACTCTGTGCCTGTGAGCCACATCTCAAAAGTCTGGGTGTTTCTCTCATAGAGATTGATAACAGTGGCATTAGGGTGGGGAAGGATATTTCAGGTCTTAATGAGCTTGTGCTTCCAAGGGAAATGGGAGATGTCAGCGGGACTCTAGGTACTCAGCTGTCATGAGCAAATCCACGTGACATTGTCCCATTTCTTTTCACTCCATAATCCAGATTTCCTGTGGAAGATAGTGCCACTTTTTTTGGCTTCCAGACATCGTTCTGCTTTTAAGATTGGCACTGTCTTTACTAAAATGAAAATGAGTATTAATTGAAGCTATTTCTTTTTACTATTTACATTTCTTATTCCTGTTTGTGGCCATCATTCTATTATCATCTCATGAAAACTTGTCTCATGCTTCCAAAAGGAAACTAGTCCTCATAGCACAGTCCCTAGTCCCATCCTTCCTTTTCTCTGGCTTTTTTTTTTTTTTTTTTTTTTTAGCCAAACGCTTCCTCACCTCCCAAGGAAAAATGTACTTTCCACTTGTGCTAGAATCACAGAGACATCACATGAGCCAAAGCTGAATTAGCTTGTTTTCTAAAGTTATGTGATGTTTAATGAAAAATTCAGCTAGTGCACAAATAAATTAGCCTAACTCTTTAGATCCATGAACTTATTTATACACTTTGGCTCAGGGATAGAACTCCTGGGAATTTATCCTAAAAAGAAATAATAATTGAGCAGATGAAAAAACAAACACACACAGCATTAATAAAATATCCTAAAAGCCATTAGGAGCTACCTAATTATCTAAATTATCTTATCGAAAATTGTCTAAAAGTTAGTAGAAGCTATCTAAATGTCCACCTATAGGAGAACAGCTAAGAAGATAGCATACCATTTAATGGTATACTTAAGTAGACATTAGAAAATGTAATGATTAAGACAGTATAGGAAACTAAAAGAGTTTATAATATAGTATTAATTAAAAATCATTATATAAAATAATGCTATGTTTTATAATTATAATTATAATTATATGAAATATAACCATGCAGATCACGAGTACACAGTAATATGCAAAATGGAAAACAGTTGCTATGGTTAATGAGGACGTTGGTGAATTTTTTTTAGAAATCTTTATTACTATTGTCATTACTTCACTTTTTGTTTGTTTGAATTTTATCCTACTGATAGTTTAAATTATAAAACATGTTAATGTTCATGTATCAAATCTATTTATATTTAGGTTCTTCCAACTAAAGATGGTAAATGTTGTTTGAAATGAAACTTACAGTTTAAAGTTTATTACTAAAAATTCACAAGACCAATAAGTGTCAAAGAAATTTAAATAGTGAACTTCTCAAATTATGTTTTTGTATGTCCCTAGTGTTTAATGGTCCTTGAGGTTATTAAAGCTTAAATCTGCACTAAGACTTTTGGTTTACCTGCCTGTAAGCATGCACGCATGTATTGTTTTACCTAAACCATTTGACAGTAAGTTAAAGATAATGTTCCTGTCTACTGAAAATGCTTTCATATCTCTAGAAAAAGAACATACTCTTGTATAGCCACAGTACCATGATCAAATTTAAACAAAACTGACATTTTCTATTACTATTATCTAATCAATAACCCATATTCAGGGATGCTTGGGTGGCTCAATGGTTGAGCGTCTGCCTTCAGCTCAGTGCATGATCCGGGTCTGAGGATCGAGGCCCGCTTTGGGCCCCCTGTGAGGAGCCTGCTTCTCCCTCTGTCTATGTCTCTGTCTCTCTCTATGTCTCTCATGAATACACAAATAAAATCTTTTAAAAAATAATCCATATTCAAATTCTGTAAAATGTCCCAATAAGGTTCTTTTTTTCTTTTTTTTAAGACTTTACGTATTCATGAAGGACATATAGAGAGAGGCAGAGAAGAGGGAGCAGCCGGCTCCCTGTGGTGAATCTGATGTGGGGCTTGATCCCAGGACCCCAGAACCATGACCTGAGCTGAAAGCAGATGTTCAACCACTGAGCCACTCAGGCGTACCCTCCAATAAGGTTCTTATAACTCGTTTTGTTTTTTCTTGGTATTTAGGATACAACCCAGGATCATGCAGTACATTTAGTTGTTATAGTTCCTTAGTGTCCATTTGTAGATAATCCTTCAGTTCAGTGCATTTGCTCTTTTCTCATGACTTGACTCAAGTTAAGTGTGTTTTTTTATTTGTTTTTTAAAGATTTTATTTATTTACTTGAGAGAGAGAGAATGCATAAGTCAGGGAGAAGGGCAGAGGGAGAGGGAGAAACAGACTCCCCACTGAGCAGGGAACCTGACATGGGCTCAAATCCAGGACCCCCGGACCATGACCTGAGATGAAGGTGGATGCTTACCCGACTGAGCCACCCAGATGCCCTGAAAGTTAAGTGTTCTCATTGGAATACCACAGAAATGATAAAGTTCTATACATCTATTTTTTTATTGCTAACTAAAAGGAGAAACAAAGACAGTTTTAAATCTTTAACTCTATGTAACCACCTCCATAAAATAGTAAGTCACTGGAGGTAAATTACATACTTTGACATTGAAAAAACTAACTCTCACATGAAAACAATGCATTGCAAGGTGTAAAGTGTGCTCCCTAAAGAATGTCAGAGTACTGAGAGCCTTAAGTTCAGCAGATGAAGCAAATCTTTCCACCAGATGAGGAGTTTTGATGGATTTAATTTCCAGAACCTTGTTTACAACCCCTATTTCTTTGGCTCAAGAGCAATGGTGAGGGGCACAGATCTTTGAAATATAGTTTTGGCTCAGAACAGGAGCCACTGATGCAGCTCTGCCATTATCAGGGATGCTTCTAGAAGAAACATGGGGTCACAGCATGGTACTTAAACCTGAAGACAGGCTTCTAGACTGGCAATAATAAAATTCAAGCAGTTGTATACTAAGAAAATGTGTTCTGGATGCCATAAAGAATTAAGAAAAAAATCCAGAATCTAATGTCTTTCAGACTTTTTTTTTTTTTTTTTTTTGAGCTCTACAAGAGTTGCCAGCTTTAACAACTGAGCCAGCCAGGTGCTCCAGATTTTTTTTATTTTTCAATTGAGTTAAGTTGGTATATATAATATGTTTCAAATGTACAACATGATAATTAAACATCTGTGCACACTTGTTCCTGGTCTTAGAGGAAAAGTTTTCAGTTTTATCACTTTTGAATATGATATTAGCTGTGGGTTTGTCATATATGACCTTTGTTATGTTGAGCTACAGTCCCTCTGTGTCAACTTTTTGAGAATTTTTACCATAAAAAGATGTTGACTTTTGTCAAATCCTTTTTCTGCATCTATTGAGATGATCATATGATTTTTATCCTTCATGTTGTTAATGTAGTGTATCATGTTGATTGATTTGCTGATGTTGTACTGTTCTTATATCCCTGGAATAAATTCTACTTGATCCGGATCTATGATCCTTTCAATGTATTGTTCAGTTCAGCTTGTTAATATTTTGTTGAGGATTTTTGCATTTATGTTCATCAAGGATATTGCCTATAGTTTTTTTTTTTGTGATATTCTTGTCTGGTTTGGTATCAGCATAATGCTGGCTTCATAAAATGTGTTTGGAAGTGTTCCCTCCTCTTCAATATGTTGGGAAAGTTTGAGAAAGATAGGTATTACATTTTCATTGAATACTTGGTAGAATTTGCCAGTAAAACCATGTGGTCCTCAGCTTTTGGTTTTAGGAAAGATTTTTATTACTGATTCAAATTCTTTACTAGAAATCAATCTATTTAGATTTTCTATTTCTTTATGATCCAGTCTTAGAAGATTGTGTGTCTCTAGTAATTTATCCATTTCTTCTAGGCCATTCAGTTTTGTTGGCATATAATTGTTCATAGTAGTTTTTTTAAATGAGTTTTGTATTCCTGTGGTTATCAGTTGTAACTTCAATTTTATTTCTAATTTTATTTGAACCCTCTCTCTTTTTCTCTTGGTTAGTCTAACTAAAAGTTTGTCAATTTTGTTTATATTTTCAAAAGCCCAGCCCTTCGTTTCATTGATTTTTCTCAATGGTCTTTTTATTTTGTTTATTTCCACTCTGATTTTTATTGTTTCTTTTATTCTACTATGCTTGTTTTCCTTTTTCTAGCTCCTTTAGGTGTATTAAGATTTTTGATTTAAGGCTTTTGGGGGCTTTTTTTGCTTCTTAAGGTAGACCTGTATAGCTATAATCTCTCCTAGAACAACTTTTGCTTCATCTCACAGATTTGGGTGTGTAGTATTTCTTTCCTTTTTTTTTTTTTTAAAGATTTCATTTATTTATTTTAGAGAGAGTGTGTGCAAAGAGAGGGAGGGGCAAAGGGAGAGGGAGAGAGAGAATCTCCAGCAGACTCTCCTCTGAGTTACAAGCCCCACACAGGCTTGATCCCATGACTGTGAAATCACGACTTAAGCTGAAATAAAGAGTCAAACTGAGCCACCCAGGTGCCTCTGGTGTGTGTTATTTCTATATTAATTTATCTCTATGTATTTTTTTTTATTTCTACCTTAATTTCTTTGAGGAGCTATTGGCTGTTAAGTAGTATATTGTCGAACTTCCACATTTTGTTTTCATTATCTCCGTTCTTCTTGTAACTGATTTCTAGTTTCAAACCATTATTGTCAGAAAATGCTTGATATAATTTTTCTTGAATTTAGTTGAGACTTGTTTTATGGCCTAATATGTTATCTATTCTGAAGGATGTTCCCTGTGTTCTTAAGAAGAATGTATATCCTGTTGATTTTTTTTAATTTATTTATTTATTCATGAGAGATACACACACACAGAGAGAGAAGCAGAGACATAGGCAGAGGGAGAAGCAGGATCCATGCAGGGAGCTGATGTGGGACGTGATCCTGGAACTCCAGGATCATGCCCTGAGCCAAAGACAGACGTTCAACCACTGAGTTACCCAGGCGTCCCTATTCTGTTGCTTTTGGATGGAATGTTCTATTAAGGTCCAATGTGTTAAGACCAATGCTGCCTTATTAATTTTATGTTTGGATTATCTATCTATTGATGTAAGTGCGGTTTTATACACCTTGACTATTACTCTATTACAGGCAATTTCTACCTTTAGGTCTGCTAATATTTGATTTATATATCTTGGTGTTTCTATGATGGATGAATACAAATGTATAAATGTTATGTCTTCTTGCTGAACTGGCCCCTTTATCATTATGTGATGCCTTTCTTAGTTATTACAGTCTTTGCTTTAAAGTCTGTTTTGTCTGATATGCATATAACTACATCACCTTTCTTTTTTCTCCCCACCAATTGTATGGAATATCTTTCTCCATCTCTTCACTTTCAATTAATGTTTATCTTTACATCTGAAGTCTCTTATAGGTAGCATATAGATGAGTCTTATATTTTGAACCATTCAGCTACTCTATATATTTTTATTGGAGAATTTAGTCCATTTACATTTAAATTAATTATTGATAGACGTTTATTGCCATTCTGTTCATTGTTTTCTGGCTGTTTTTGTAGTTCCTCCCTATTTTTTTATCCCTCTCTTTCTCTCTTCCCTTTTGGTTTGATGACCTTTTTTAAGTTATGTTTAGATCTCTTTCTTATTTAATTTTGTGCATCCATTATAAATTTTGTTTTGTGGTTACCATGAATTTTGCATGTAATATCCTATGTATGTAATAGTTGATTTTAAGTTGATAAGAATTTAAATTGGAACACATCTCAAAACTCTACATTTTTACTCTCACTCCACACATTTTATATTTTTGGTATCACATTTTACATCTTTTATTTTATGCATACTAGTTATTATGGTTTTCATTAATTTTACTACTGTCTTTTATCATTCCTACTTGCTTTATAAGTAATCAATCCAAAAAAAAAGTAATCCATCCACTATCTTTGCTATATATTTACCTTTATTAGTGAGATTTTTACTTTCATTTACTTTTTTGTTATTAATTAGTGCCATTTCTTTTCAAAGATCCCTTAACAGACCTTCACTTTTTTAAATTCGGTTTTTTCTTTTTGCTGCTCTATCTGGGTGAATTTCATTATTTTGTCCTCCAGTTCTCTGATCTGTTTTCCTGCTTCATCGAGTCTGCTGTTGAACTCCGTGTATTTTCAGTTCAATTATTCTATTCTTATTATTCTATTATTCAGCTCTGTAACTTCTCTTTGATACTTTAAAAATATTTCTTATCTTTCTGTTGAAGCTCTCATTGTGTTCATTCATTCCTCTCCTGAGTTTGGTGAGAATTTTAAGACCATTACTTGGAAATTTTTATCAGGTCGACTGCTGATTTCTGCTTCATTAAGGATTTTTTTTTTCAGGGGTTTTGTTTTGTCTTTCATTTTGTTTGACATGCTATGTTTGTTCCTGTATATTAAACAAATCAGCCACGTCTCCCAGGCTTGGAGGAGTGGCCGTGGGGCTCAGAGTACTATTTCCCCTAGCCACCTATGCCTGGTGCTCGAGAGGCATCCCTGTGTGAGCTGCATGTCCCCTCCTGTTGAGGGGGTGCTGCTGTAGCTATGAGGCAGGGGTTGGTGGGGCTCTTGCCCAGTCCAGCTATCATGTTGTTGTGGCATAAGGGTGCCCAGGCCCTCAGCAATGCACATTCTCCGATGTCAATAAGCTAGAAGAAGAGCTTCAAAATGGAATTCACAGCACTGGCACCAAGTTAGAATGAGACTGTAAAGACGGCACCTGCCAGTGCTTCCATTCCTGCAAGTTCCTGACTCTTCAGCAGACACTTCAAAATTATCAGTGGGCCTTGTTCACATATGGTCTAGGCATGTTTCTAACTGGTGCACATAAATCGGGTCCCAGGGTGAGTAAATCTGTACACAAGCCCTTTGAGTGGTTTCTCCATTCCCTACAGTTCTATAGTTTTCCTGGATGTAATCCCCACTGGTTTTCAAAGCCAAGCAATTAGCGGGCTCATCTTCTGCTCAGAATCTTTGGTTGGCATGCCTGATGTAGAGCATAGAACCCTCACTTCTCAGGGAAAATTTCATATTCTGAAAACTCTCCCAATTGTGGATCACTGCCACAAGGTGGTTTTGTGTGTGTGTGTGTGTTTTTTTTTTTTGTATTGTTTTGTTTTTTATTTTTTTGATGAGACTGTCTCTGACTCTCCTTGTTTTGATGCTGGCCTTTTACCCTTTGGTGTGGAGGTTCTGTTTATCCAGTTTTGGGTGCTTTTTCAGGTAAAATTATTCCATATGTAGTTGTAAATTTGTTGCATCTGTGGTAAGAGATGAGTTCAGGATCTTCCTAGGCCACCATCTTGAACCTCTCTGGGCTCTCTATTATTGGAATCACACTCACAATCACCCCTTCTGCTTTCTGCAAATAATTCTGGAGCATGAGGCTACTTATTTATTTATTTAGATTCCTCTGCATTATGCCAAAGCAAATCTTTACAAGTTATATTTGATGAGATATGAGCTCAGCAGAACTTTAGAAAAGAATATGTCAATCCACAAAAGCCACTATTGACTTTCCTACCTACATCTCTGTTTGTTTCATTTATAATGCATATTTGTTCAACAAAAAAGTACACAATCACTGTTACACATCCACGTATGTGACACATAGTCTGACTACTTCTCACCTTTAAAGCTATGAATTAAAAAAAATTCTAAGTGAATGAATACTATTTCCCACTGTTCTTGCCCATATGATGATTAAAGAGCTCTTGTTTATATTTCCAGTTGAACATCACTGGACAGAAACATACAAGGTGGGTTGCCAAACTTCTCATTATAATATAGATGAGAAAAAGTAAAGGTGAGAAAATCAAACAGATTAAAGCAGAATAACTCTTTTCCCAGGGCAAAGAAAGGGAGTCAGGCTGCCATCCTCTGCAGAACCTACAACAAGCCTAGGCAAGATAGCAGAAGCAAAGAGAAAGAAAGAGAAAACAAACAAAAAATGACTTGGAACACTGTATAAGTTAGCTATTGTTATCTAACAAAACATCTCAAAACCTAATGACCTAAAATAATAGTTTAGTTTTTTTCATTAGACCATGGGTTCTTTGGGCAATTCTTCAGAACTGGGCTGGATCAATAGGTTCATGCATGCATATGTGGTCAACTGCAGATCAGTGTTATCTTGACTGATCTTGAATGGACTTTGTACTGATGTAGCACCTTAGCTGGAACAGCTGAGCTGACTTGACTCTGCTCCTTGAGCCATTCAAAACCTATGATAAACAAAGAGGAGCAGTAAGGAGAGCAGAACCACACAAGGCCCCATGAAGTCTAAGCTGGAATGGTCTCATCATCATTTCCGTTACATTCTGTTGAGCCGAGTGAGTCACTGGAAAGCCCAGGTTTAAGGGATAAACTACAAAGTCAGAATGTAAGAGACACAAATTTAGAGACAGAATTGGGGTCAGTTTTGCAAACTATCACAGGGATGTTTAGGAAACAGCTAACAGGTGTATTTGGCTGAACACTACGACTACAGATGAAGGGTATGGATGAGGGAAAGGGCTGGACTAATAAATAATTCAAGGCATAATTAGGCTTAATGTATTTACAACTGATTGTCAATAGGAGAAGCACAAAAGTGATGAGTTTGAGAACATTAATCTGGAAACATCCTGTGGAATTAATTGGAGTCCAAAGGGGCAATGGGTGAAGAGCCCACTTAAGCTATTGGAAGGGAGGAGTGAAGATAACTGTGGACCAGAGCCCTGAGGGCAGAAGTATAGTTGAAGAGAAGCAGGCAGCCTTGTGAGACCTTACAGATAATAAAATCAAAGGACTTAGTAACTAAAATTTACAGAAGAGAAGAAATCTAAGCTTCTCTGGGAGTATCCAATTTTAATGATGATGAGATACTTATACGATTAATATACATAGAACATCTCAGAAAATGATAGAAAATGATCCAGAAGGTAAAAGATCAGTTCATTCATTGGGAGTGTTGTGTTTACTACTCAGGATAAACAAGGTATGCTATGTTATGTAAAAAATAACCTCAAAGACTCAGTGTCTTATCACAACGAAAATCCATTTCTCCCTCCTGCACCATGACCCAAGTGAGTCATAGGGGCTGTATTCTACATAGACCCTCCACAGCCACCACGAGTAAGGACTCTAACATCTTGTAGCAGTGTTATCTTTAGGTTGATTAAGTTGTCCCATTAGGTTGAACAAGTTGTCCCAATTTTCCTGGGAATTTCTGTTTTAACTCTGAAAGCTCCCTATCCCTATCCCAGCAAACCACTCAGTCTCAGACGAAGCAGGAGAGTTGGCCACCCAGTATCTGGTTCAAATAGTGCTTTGAGACAGCTAGAGTCTCTTGATTGTTCTTTTTTTGCATTTTCGAAAACAATATGCAACATTTCCTCTTACTTGTCATCGGCCAGGATTTGTCATGGGGTCCTATATAACTGCAAGGGGTCTGGGAAAGATGGGAGAGCAGAAGGAATGTTCGCTGAGCACCAATGCCCCTGCTTCATGATCTTTCATGGGGCATTATCCAGCTGAGTATATAAAAATTGACAGCTCTTGGAGCACCTGGGTGGTGCAGTCAATAAAGTCTGACTCTTGGATTTTGCTCTGGTCGTGGTCTTGGGGTCATGAGATTGAGCCCTGCAATGGGCTCCATGCTAGAGATTCTCTCTCTCCTTCTACTCTCCCTGGTTTGCGCTCTCTCTCTCTCTCTCTCTCTCCTAAATAAATAAATAAATAAATAAATAAATAAATAAATAACTGACATATTTTTAAAACACTTACAGCTCTTAAAAACAATGTATGGAACTAAAACTTTTATGCAACCAAACCATGAGACCCATAAGCTCATAGCCTTAGGACAAATCCTATCTAATCTTTAGAGTCATTTGCAAATGGACTGCAAGTTTCAAAGTACATTTCTCACATGTGAACATAAATAGTGCAATTCCTTCTATGCTGGTCATTCTCAGTTTTTCCATTAGCCTATGCACAACACTTATTTTTTTCTTTAGATGGAGAGTGTCATGCAGGAGGGTGTGAAGGGGAGGGGTCGATGGAGAGTGAGAGAGAGAATCTTAGACAGGCTTCATCCCAGTGGGGCTTGATCTCATGACCCTGATATTATGACCTAGTCCAAAGTCTTGAGTCAGATACTTAACTGACTGAGCCACCTAGTTACCCCTTATGTGGAATACTTTAAGGTATTATTTTCTATAGGAGACACAACCCTGGGCCAAGTTGCACCATGAGTGGATTGAAAGCTGGGTTGCTTCCCCATGTCTTTTTTCAGGAGCCAAGATAGGGAAAAACCTACCCAAAGGCATGCAGAGTCCCTGCCTCTCCCAAATAGTTTCCATAATAAGTTTGAGGGAGACTTTAAGAGAGAAGATCCAACAGGAACCATTTTATTTTTCCTGAAAACCCCATCTCCTCCTGTCTAAGATCGGCAAGAATGTGGGCAGAATTCGGAAACACTACACTTTTAAAAACTTGAAATATCAGAATCCTCAGTGGATTTATGTTCTTGAGCCATCCTCACTTGAGATTTCACTGTATTTACAGCAATATATAATACCTCTGTGGATTCAGTTTCAACTAAGGATGAGCTACATCAACAAAAACTTGGCTCCATTTTTTTCTGAAGAAATAAGTTTGGATTTTAGTAAGCCAGCAGGTTAATTCAACAATCAGAAGATATTAATATAGTTAATCACAACTTAGCCTAGACGATCTCTCAGTGTATCTGTGCATATGTCTATAAACATTATTAGCATTGTGAATGTGTTAGAGTTCACAACCTACCCCCTCCCTTTCTCTGTAGCTGAAGGGGGCAAGTATGATGTGCCATAAGCACATTGCCAGTTCTAGAGGAGGGAGGACTTTGCGGGATCAAGTTGGCTGGGATAAAGCAGCATAAGGAGAGAACATCTCAAAAGGATGGAGCAACTTGCCTAGGATGCAGAGCCAGTAAGTGACAGTGCTGTGGGTTAAATCAGGTCTTCTGATTGCTAAGATTGCATTCTCCCCACTATGTCAAACTGCCTCTCATGAGGAGTGTGATATACATTCAGCCTCCGTGTCCAACTTGCTGACTTCATATTTTTATATAGTCTATTACATATAGTCAATAGAACTTCTTTATATAGTATTATAGTGCAAACATTTTCAAGATGGGGGGAAAAGACACTATCTAATCTATAAAGCAGACATGCCTAGGAGTACTGGTGGGGATACATTGTAAGATGGCAATGAGGGCTCTGCAGAAAACCATACTTGAACAAATATTTGAGAATATTTCAGGTACAGCAGATCGAAAGCCAAGGAACAAGGACATAACATGGCAAGGAGCTCATTAGACTGGACACTATGATTGGTGTGGAGGTGTAATGAGATTTGAGGCCTAAGGGTTAGGTAACACATTCTCCCACATAAATTATTTTTGTAAAATTATCTATGTATATATGTGTGCATGTGTATATGTATGTATGCATGCATATACATATGTATGATTGCATGCATGCATGTGTCTACCATCCATCCATCTATCCACACATGTGCATATAGTAACACAGACTGAAGTCTATCATCAATGCTTCAGCTGATGGCAGTTTCAGAGTTTCCACAGGAAGGGTTTCCTTCCTTGTAAGAACAGCAATTTAGCAGCAAATGACACGAGTGGTGTACTCAAAGCCCTGTTTGAATATTAAGCACAATATTTATCTTTTATTCAAAGTGATATTGAAGCTGAAGTAGAAAGACGATACAGCTCCTGCCTGGTCCTCTTGGGACACTCACCCTTATGACCCAGCCACCAAGCCATGAAGAAGGGACCACATGGGAAGTCTACATGAGGTCCCAGCCTACAGGCAGCAACAACTGCTGGTACTGTAAGTGAATGAGCCTTCACAATATTCCAGCCCCCAGCCTTTGGGCCCCCCTGCCTGCTACTGGGTAAGATTGAGCTGTCCCTGCTGATTCTGACTCCATTCAGATCTGTGAGCAAAGTAATTCTGTTGTCATTTTCAATCACTAAGTTTTAGGGCCATTTGTTATGCAGCAATAGGCAGCTGGAACAGAGATTAAAATGTGATTCTTTACCAATCTGTGGCAAATACTTCTGTAAACAGGCAGCTGTAACTTATTAGAAGTTTTCTAAGAGTATTTTGTATTCAAGAGGACATCTCCCCATCTTTTCTTTTATAGTTTACATTTAATGAACAGATACATTTATGTCATTAAGAAGAAAGAAATGGCCATTTGATGACTAACCACATGTACTATTTTTGCTTCACACTTTGTATAAATTATCTTATTTAATTTTCAAAGCAGATCTATAAAGTAAGTACAATTATCCCTCAAAGACTCCTTCCTGATAATACCCCACTCCCCTAAGTACTTCAAATACTTATTTCAAGCAGCCTTGGTTAAAATGATGATTCGTAGTTTGTTGCCATGTATGTACATAAATTTATATCCATATAGCTATATATAAATCAGTTTTTATGTATGCCAGGCATGATCTAGTATTTTATGTAAATTATTTTAATTCTCAAACCAACTTATGAAGCAGGTATTAATATTCCTATCCGAGTGATGATAAAATAGGCTCAGAGGGGCACCTGGGTGGCTCCGTTGGTTAAAGGCCTGCCTTCGGTTCAAGTCAGGATCCCAGGTCCCAGGATACAGCCCCTAGTTGGGCCCCCAGCTCAGCAAGGGGGCCACTTTTCCCTCTGCTCTCCCTGCTGCCACCAGTCCCCACTGCCTCCTTCCCCAATCATGTCTCTCTCTCTGTCTCTCTGTCTGAAATAAATAAATAAAATATTTTAAAAAAGAAAAACAGGCTCAGGGAGGTTAAGTTACTTTTCCAAGGACTTCATAGCCAACAAGTGACAGCCTTGGCTTTGAACCAGACTCCCTTTCCCCTATATAACACTATATTTCCACTGAAGTGTATATAAAATATAAACAAAACAAAATGGAATAACATTTTTATACACACAAGAGTGAGTCTTTCATGGAAATTCCTTAAAATTCTCCAATGGCTCTTTTTGTTTATTACTTGATCAATTATGCCCTCTTCATGTCTAACCTCCTTTCTTGTTCAGCTGTGAGGACACAAGTCATACTCTTGCTTCACCTTGGCTACATCTTTTACTAGCTTTCTCTGACCTTCATCCCTGCATCTCTTCTTTCTTTTCATCACTGTCTGTCCTTCTCTCCACCCTTACCCTCCTCCTCAGTGGGTCTTCCAAGAAGCCAATCTTCTTTCCACCTTTTGTTCCTCTTTAACTCTCACTCTGGAAGAGCCCATCTATTCTCATAGCTTTAAATATCACTTCTATGCTAATTATGCCTAAATTTACATTTTCAGCCCTATCTTCAATCAAAGCAAATCCTCATTAATCACCAAGCTTCTGCTTCCTGCCTTCAGTTGCCTACTGGACACATTCAGCAGGAATATCTTACTGTCACCACACCCTTAAAACAGAGTATTTGCCTATCAAAATTAAAGCTTCTGAACTTGCTTTCATTGTCAATGGCACCATCCTTCCACTACTTGGGTGGCTCCCAATCCTAGGTGTTTCCACCTAGATTTCAGTTACATACTATAACCTGAATATTATTAACTTTATTAATTTAATTGTCATTGGTATAAAAAGCTAAAGGAAAAAAATATGTAATGCCTGCTGACAGGTATTTTAATCTTCAGCTACATTCATAGGATATGTGTGTCTGCTTCTTTTCTGAGGATGAGGGTGATAAAGATAATGGCTAATATTTGTGGCCACTCTCTATGAATTGAGTAGTATTCCTAGCACTTCACACATATTAGTAAAATCACAACTTCATTCATGTTAGTTAAATCACAACTCCTCAAGTTAGATACCTCTACCTGATACAGAATGAGCATCCACTATCAGATCACAGCAGAATGAGTTGATTTCATTTCATGTCTCACATTTTAACACCCCATTCAACATTCTCAGGGCTGGGGCACACAACAATTGCTCCTATTCTATCAACCAATTTATCTCTCTCTCTCTTTTTTTCTATACCTTCAGTTTCTTCTTCTTGCAGTCATTACCAATGTCATCCCTCTGACTTCCCAGTCTCATTGCCCTTCCAAACTGTTGTTAGCCTTGTCACTTGGTCCCTCTCCTTTCTAGCTGCTACCATCCTGATGCCATCCTTTATCCTTTCAATTGGCAACACAGTCCTCCTGGATGGACCTCCTGCCATAATCTGACATGATTGTCTCTTGGTTACAGTCTACTCTGTGTGCTGTTTATCAGCTTGATCTTCCAAATGCAACCAGTTCACCCTGATAACCCACTTCTGCTAGGACACAGTAAATGTCTATGTGTTCATAAGCAAGCCCATAAATCTACCCTCAAATTTTCATACTATTGGTTGTGAAAATGCTTTTCCACCTATATTTTATTGAAGGCATTTGAAAATCTATACATTTCATACACACACATATCCATATACATTATTTTTAAAAGTTCATGTAAAAACTGATGAAATCTGAAAATTTTCTGTGATTTAATTAGCAGTTTGTTATATCAATGTCAGTCTCTTGGTTTTGATATTGTGCTGTGGCTATGCACGATGTTATTACTGAGAAGAGCTAAGTGAAGGATATGTGGGGACTCACTGTCCTACTTTAGCAGCTTATTGTCTTATTTATTTCAAAATAAAAAGTTATGAAAATCTTAGGGCATTTTATGGAAGGATATATCCCAAGTTGTTATCATAGGGATGAGTCACAAGGAAAGGAGGAGAAAGCTTTTTCCTTTTTATCCTACATGATTCTATTTTGTTTAAAAATTTTACTAGATAAATACATCCATGTAGACCTTGTAAAAAATAAAATGTAAAAATTCAAAAAAAAGCTAATGCATTTTTTACTGTAAATGTACATATTTGAATTTCAAATTCCTAATTACCAACCTTATTACAGTCCAACATTATTGTGCATTAGTTATAAATATGATTCTCTGGTCAGATAGTCACCTTAGAATTCCAAACACACATCTTGTCTACTCTTGTCTTCCTTTGCTCATTCCTTTTGCAACCTCATAGATTTTGTTATGCTATCTGAGCAGATGACTTCCAAATATGTCTCTTCCTGGCTCACTTGTTTCATATTGCTTCACCCCTAGATTTCAACTATTGTTGAGTTTTTGTATATAGATTTCTAGCTGGTATCTCCAACTTAGTTTGTTAAATAGTTGAGTTCTTTTTCCCTTTCAAGCTGTCTCCTTCCTCAGTGCTATTCACATCTGTTAATAACACCATCTTCTTCTGCCTCACTCACACAACCATACATCATCTTTTATTCTGGCCCTTTTTCTTTCAAATTGTTGTCATCAATATCCCTATATGCACACTTGCATTTCTCTTCTCTTCATCATGGCACTTAATGTCATATAATGTCAAATCTCAGACAGCATTACCCTACTACCAAAGACAGACAAGAACACTACAAGAAAAAAATTACAAGCCAATATCCCTGATGAACCCAGACCCCCAAAAAAAAAATCCTCAACAAAATACTAGCAAACTGAATTCAGCAATACATTAAAAGGATCATACATCATGATCAAGTGGGATTCATTCTAGGGATGCAAGGATGGTTCAACATGGATAAATCAATAAATGTGATATACTCTATTAATAAAATGAAGGAAAAAGCCATATAATCATTTTAATTCATGGAAAAAAGCATTTGGGAAAATGTGACAACTTTTCCTGATTAAAAACTCTTAAACTGGATATAGAGAGAATGTACCTCAACATAATAAAGGCTATACATGACAGATCCACAGGTAACAGCACACTTCTCAGTAACAAGCTGAAAGTTTTTTCCTGTAAGATCAAGAACAGGACAAGTATTCCCACTCTAACCACTTTTATTCAGCATATTACTAAAATAGCAATTGGGGGGTAGGGAGAAGAGATAAAACGTATCCAAATCAGAAAGGAAGAAGCAAATTTGTCTCTATTTGTAGACAATATAATATATTACATGGAAAACCTTTAAAGCCACCAAAAACCTATTAGAATTAATAAACAAATTCAGTAAGGTTGTAGGATACAAAATCAATATACAACAATTAGTCGGGTTTTTTTATACCAATAATATCAGAAAGAGAAGTTAGGACAGTAATCTCATTTATAGTCACATCAAAAAATATACAATTTAGAAATAAATTTAACCAAGATGATGAAATTTTGTACAAAGACTGTAATAAATTGCTGGAATAAAATGAAGAGGGCACAAGTAATGGAAAGGTATTCCATTTTCATAGATTGGAAGGATTAATAATATTGTTAAAATCTCCATACTACCCAAAGTGATCTATAGGTTCAATGCATCAAAATTCCAATGTCATTTCTCACCGAAATAGAAACAATAATCCTAAAGTGCAGTCCAGGTGGCTCAGCGGTTTAGCGTCTGCCTTCAGCTCAGGGCATGATCCTGAAGACCAGGGATCGAGTCCCACATTGGGCTCCCTGCATGGAGCCTGCTTCTCCCTCTGCCTATGTCTCTGCCTCTCTCTCTGTGTCTCTCATGAATAAATAAATAAAAACTTAAAAAAAAGATATTCTGAAGATCTAATATATAACATGAAGACTATAGATGATAACATTGTATTGTATAAATAAAATTGTAATTTTAGTATAATAATTATTATTTAGTGTTTTAGTATAATTGCTAAAAGAATAGAATTTAAATATTCTCACTAATAATAATAATAATAATAATAATGTGAAGTGATGGATTCATTAATTAACTCTATGGGAGAATCCTTTCACAATATGTATTTGTATCAAATCATCATTGTGTACATTTTAAATATATTATAATTTGATTCATCCATTATACCTCAATAAAGCTGGAAAATAAATAAATAAAATCTTACTTCAGCATATTTTCCTGTGTTCTTCATGCTCCCTACATTTTCAGGAAAATACTCACCATTTTACTAACAGATCTCTTTTCACTTCTCTGTCCTACATAAGTAGATAGCATCGTTTCAGAGGGAAGTCATCATATTTTTTTATCTTTATATCACTTTCCTGATATTATGCCATGCTCAATAGGCACTCAAGAAATATTTGTTGAATTGAATAGGTTTTCCTGATCAGATTGTAGTGCTTGGAAAACAGACCGTTTCATGTAAGAAAAAATGTGAACACTTAGTAGGAGCTTAATAAATATTCATTGATTGATTAGAATTGGCTAGCCTGGTTTCATTACTCAGGCAAAATGAAATATGGAAAATAAACTGCTGTCTTAGGCTGGCTTCTCCTCCCAGAAATGAGTAGAGATAAATGATCCCATTGAGTTATATAAGATGAGTATCTGGCCTGGCACCCGTAGAGAAGAGTAAATTAGATTTTAAAAATAGTTTTAGGGTTAAAAATGTAAGATGTTATTAGTAACACAAGTAAGGAATCATTATTAATGTAGTCAACGACCTTTATCTTGATGTACCGGAATCAGAGATTTATACATCCAAATGAATGAATGAATCATTTGTTTTCATCAAGAATTTGGAAACAAGGGGCTGAAGCTCGGATTGGGAACATTCCTGTTTGTCTGAGGACCAACCAGAAGAATGCACCGCAATTTCCCAAGGTTTGTGCAAGGCTTTCAGGAATTGAATCAGCCCAGAGGAGAAGGGATTTAGGAATGAGAAAGCTACTTTTTACACATAAATATGTAGGTAATAACCAGCAATAATTCAAAAGGAAATAAAGGAAATCCAAAGACCACATATGTCAGTTTAATGAGATTTGGGGAAAAAATATGATGTTCTTTTAAAGTTGGCTTCAATACAACAGGGCCTCTTTAACACATTCTTCATTGGATTTAATAGAGGTTAAAAAGATTTAACCAATCTTAACCCAGATTTATTAAATATTAGGCAGATTTTGTAAACTCACTGGAGATTCAATACTAGTTATTGTAGAATTAGTAAATCTTCCTTCATGCTTGTTAGCACTTTCTATAATTTAACAAGGAGCGGAATGTAACCAACACTAAGATTTAATATTTAGAGTCTTATTGAAAAAAACAAATGATTCAAAGATTTATTCAATATGCTTAAGACTTAACAAATATTGTCTCAACTCAGGAAAATAAATATGGAATAAAAACAGCCCTAATTGCTTGCTCTGAGGCAAATGTTCAATTTGCCATTTTTAAAATGTATTTAATAAATAGATTATTAAATCAAGTGCAATGCTCATTAAAGATGGTATCAATTTAAGGAATTCATCTCAGCTATGATTTATTCAATCTAATGCCCCATTGATTAAATGTTATTCAGATCTTAAAAGTCCACTTCAGGTTTAATAGGTATCAGGTCAATTTAGAAAAGCATTCAGCACACATGAAAGCCAATGAGCGAGGAAGTGATTTATACGCTCCAAGCCATACGGGTGCCATAAGTGGTTGTGATGTTGGGAAATAGTATGTTTCAAATGCTACTTAAAAGCATTTCAGAGGGCAAATACTGCAATTCTGTAAGCTTCTCAAGGGCCTTTAAGTGGAACAGATGCAAAGCAAATAAGATAACCTGGGGGAGGGCATGGTAGGTAGAAGTTCTTGGGAGTTGACCTAGAAATATGGCTTTCTGGCCTGTTTGCCTAATAGCTAACATTATTTACCTGGAAGTTATGTGAAGTAGGGCTACAGCCATATTCTGGGGTTCCAGGGATGTGTTTGACTCTTCTCTGTATTATTTCCTGAAGAAGTCCATATAGAATTATAGCTGTGTAGTCTGGAATACATTTGGCCTTGGTTAAATTCCATAATGATATGCTATCATTATTCCAAGACTTGATTTATACTGGTTTTCAATTTTTTGGTGTTATTTGAAAGCTACAGAAGAGATCACAAAATAGGTTCCATTTTGAAATGTTATCTTGGCTATTGTGTCCAAATTGTGACTCTGTGTTTATGGACAGAAGATAGCATGGAATCTTCTACCTGAGTCTTAAGTCAAAAGCCCCTGGATATTAGAGTAGGTAATTGGCAGAGCTCATATATAAGTCTTTCATTTACTCTTTTCATACCAAAATAATATGTTAGTTTTCATTTATTTAGTAGCTACTATGTACTGGACATTATTTCTTTTTTTATTCTTATAAATATCCTAAAAGTAGTTCTAAATATCTGTAAGTTACAGAATAATAAACTGAGATTTAGCAATTAAATAACTTGTTCCAATTTAAATTGCTAGTGAGTAGCAGAAATGAGATTAGAAATCAAAATGATCTGGATCCCTGGGTGGCGCAGCAGTTTGGCGCCTGCCTTTGGCCCAGGGCGCGATCCTGGAGACCCAGGATCGAATCCCACGTCTGGCTCCCAGTGCATGGAGCCTGCTTCTTCCTCTGCCTGTGTCTCTGCCTCTCTCTCTCTCTCTCTCTCTCTCTCTCTCTCTCTCTGTGACTATCATAAATAAATAAAAATTAAAAAAAAAAAGAAAAAAGAAATCAAAATGATCTCACAGCAAAGCCTGTGATGTTCCACTGCTTCTGTGGAACATCCAGGACAAATTTGATTAAAACCATGAATTGAATGTCTACCTTTTTTCCCTATCACAGTGCTAAGTGCTAAGGATACAGAGATAAAAAGACAAGCCTGTCTTCAAGTAAATCACTGTCTTATTGTGGATACAGTCAAATGAAGGGAAAATTAGTGTGCAGTAAGACAAGCATTTTGAAAGAGAAATTCACAGTGCTATATAAGAACCCAAGAGCTAGTTAGCTGTACCATATGGGAAAATTCAAGGAAGGTTTCTGGGACTACCAAGCTGTGTTTTGGGTAGTACTAAAAAAAGAATGATATTGTGGTGGACGAAATTGCATTTGCAAAGGCATCATGATATGATCCACAATATTTGACGTATGGATGAAGTCATCCACATGCCTCTGAAAATCACAGAACACTAGCAATATTGTTTTCCAGTGCTTAAGAAGAGGCTTTCATGTGTTAAGTTAAATAAATGAAACAAGGCTATTCTCCTCAAATGATGGTGCGAGAACAAATATCACACCAAATAAGCAATATAATTCTTGACCTCAAACTCATCCCAGGCACAAAAATTAATTTGAGACAGCATAGAGATCTAGACCTAAAAGTTAAAACCATAAAACTTCTAGAAGAAAATATAGGAGCATATCTTTGCGAGCTTGGGTTAGGCAAAATTTTTATAAACAATACAGAAATCATTAATTATAAAAGAAAAATATAAATAAGACTTCATCAAAATTAAAATTGTGCATTCATAATAAAGCACCATGAAGAAAATAAGTTGGCAAGTAACAGACAAGAAGAAAAAGTTACAATATATATTACTGGACAAGGAAATTGTATCCAAAATATATAAAGAATTCCTAGAAATAATAACAACAAAGACAACAAAATGCAGTTTTCAAAATGGGCCAAAGACTCAAGACTACAGATAAGTCACACACACACACAAAAAAATGTATGTACTGACAATAAGTTTGTACTCAAGAGAAACGTATAAATTGACAATAGGTATGTACTCAAGAGAAATGAAAACATGTATTCACACAAGACTTAGGCAAGAAAGAGACGCCTGGGTGGCTCAGCAGTTTAGCGCTTGCCTTTGGCCCAGGGCGATTTCCTGAAGTCCCAAGATCAGGTCCCGCATGGGATTCCCTGCATGGAGTCTGCTTCTCCCTCTGCCTGTGTCTGTGCCTCTCTCTCTCTCAATCTATGTCTGTGCCTCATGAGTAAATAAATTTTAAAAATGCAAGAAAGTTTAAAGCAGCTCTGCTAATAATAGACTCAAATTGAAAATAGCCATAACCATAAGAGATGCTGAACTCTAGGAAACACACTGAGTGTTGCTGGAGGGGAGTGGGGTGATGGGGTGATGGGCTTTAAGGAGCCCACATGATGTAATGAGCCCTGGATGTTATATGCAAATGATGAATCACTAAATTCTACCTCTGAAACCAATGAAAGAGAGAGAGAGAGAAAGAAAGAAAGAAAGAAAGAAAGAAAGAAAGAAAGAAAGAAAGAAGAAAGAAAGAAAGAAGAAAGAAAGAAAGAAAGAAAGAAAGAAAGAAAGAAAGAAAGAAAGAAAGAAAGAAAGAAATCATCAAGAGGTGTTTAAATAAACGCATTGTAACATATACTAGAATGGAATATTCCTTAGCAACAAAATGAAGAAACTACTGATAAATACACTATGGACCAATCTCCTAAAAAATATGTGCTGCATATGCAAAAATAAATATGCAAAAATAAATGAGATATCAAAGAATATCAGGAAGCCATTGCCTCTTTGGGGATGAAGAATACTCAAAAGGATCATGAGGAAACTTTCTGGGAAGGTGGAAATGTTCTATATTTCAATTTGGGTAGCCATTACAGGTATATTCAATAGTCAAAACTCATCAAATTTAAGATTTTAACAGTATAGTTTTTGAATTTTTGCTGTTTTAAAAAATGGTTCTTCAGAAACCATAAGAACCCTCCTAAAATCTTCCCATTCAGTTGCAGTGAACAATTGAGAAAAATGAAGAGGCAGACCAATTTTAAATTCTTCATCCAGAAAGAGTAGCATATTGATAGGCTTTCCAGTGAGAATGTAAAATATGTTCTATACTTCACTCAATATTTGAATCCACTGGTTAGAGAAGCCAAGCCATGCATTTTGCTCTCCTGAAATAACTATTACAAGTTGGAAATCAAAATTATTTAATGTGAAGAAAGCAGGTGAGATATTAGAAGGCTTAGACATTTGAATTTTAAGTCAGCAATGGACTTCAGATGCATTCACGAACCATTCTGGAACTCAGTTTCCTGTGTGTGTCTGTGTGTGTGTGTGTGTGTGTGTGTGTGTGTGTGTGTGTGTGGTAGAGGGAGTGTAATACCCAGTGATGGGCAAATATTCTGTGATTCTGATATTATAAGAGATTGAACACAAAGGAGAGAGTTTAATAGCAAACTCCAAAGAAACAGAAACCAACCTCTTTTAATTCTAAGATGCTTTAAGTCACTGACTGGTTAACATGATATGAAATTAGTAATCTGGAATTAAATTCCTCATGTGAGGGCTGGATGTGTGGGGCTGAGATGCCAAAGGCCTTTTGGTGGGAGAATCAAGAAAAGAAATCTCTTTCTAGAGACCATGAATATCATAAATTAAAGAAATATTAAAGTCAGACTAATTTTGAAATACTCATTTGTGTACTTAGTATGCACATATTTTGCATGAGTTGCATATTCTTTCTTTTATACACACACACACACTTTTTAAATATATATTCCACATCTGTAGTCTTATATGAAGATAAATTAGTATATTAGATATTCACAGGTGTGCATGGCACAATAAGTACAGTAGGTCAAACATATAGGGACAGCTTCCTAAGAATAACGTGGAAAGATAATATTTTAAAGTATTAATCAGTGAGATTTGAATTTCATACCTATTAATAGTAGTTACCTGAATTCTTATCATAAATCATGAAAGATATGTCTCTTTTAAGTGATGAATTTCAATACATTACCCTTGCATAACTTGCTGTAGGAATCAATGAATCTACACAGCATTTTCCTTGGAAATATTCTGTTTGGAAGCTGAATGTATTATTTAGGATGTATCATTTGTCCACTTGATCAAAAGCTTTATACTGTTCTCCTGTTTGTATCGAGGACAATTTTTCAAGACTATCACATGGCTCACATTCCACTGAGTGTTACAGGTTCAAGAGGATAGCCACATACCAACTAGTACTCATGATTTGTTTCAGAACATGTAATGGGCTACCATGTTCAAATATGGTGAAGGGAAGATAAGACAAATCATGTGCATGATGCTTCACAGAGACTTGATATTTATGCATATACTAGAGCTTCCCAATGACTGTCAGATGAGAAGGCAGGTGTTATTAACCCCCATTTAACAGGTAAGAAAACTGAGACTCTGAGGCTTGGTAATTTGACCAATGAAACCCAGGTCCTAATAGGCATGATAGCAATTTGACCTTGGTCTTCTAATTTAGATAGTAAAGGACTTTTCATAGCCCCAAATGATCTCTCTGACTTCTACCTTATTTCTAGAATCTTTTACACTTTTTTTTGCCATAAAAGCTACAGAGCTTATCTTTTACATGAAGAGTAACAATGACTCATGTCCTTGATTTCAAGCTGCTAACCTTTAGCAGGATAGGAAAAGAGACTTCAGAATTTAAGACAAAGAGACCTGGAGGGAAAGTAGACTCAATACAAGTGAGCCTGGTTATCCCTAGCTAATGCTCTTTTAAAATAGATCAGCCAAAGGGATTTCTGGAGGGAAAAAACGGAGAAAACCATCACTCAGAGAAGATAACAATCTTAATTGAAATCAGAAAACCTTCAAATCTCTTTGTGTATAAATGTGTGTGCTGCAATAGTGAACATTTAGAATCCCGTTGGGATTTTAAAAATTCTGGACAGTGTTTTATCAATCTGTTGTTTTTTTTTTTTTTTTTTTTTTATTGGAGGAGGTGGGGCAGAGGAAGTTGTGGGAAGTCAGTATCCCTGAACCATCCTCTGCTTCCTAAAAAGTCTCTCCAGAGTGCTTCACTGAACTCACTGAAACCCAGGATCTTGGGGGAATGCAATGATTTGGCATTCTAGCTATGGAAATCAGTTGTGGTTGCAGGCATCCAAGGATCCTTTTGGAGGATGGAAATAAAGTTAGTTAAAATTCTCCAACTCAACACAATAAAGATAGAGGTGAGGGTGGGAAGGAGAGATGAGTCTGCTATGATTCAGCTCACAACACCCTTTGGAGAAACAATTATAAAATGTAAATATATGGGTGATATCCTTAAATAGAATGCATCGCCCATCCATGAAAGCTCCAACTCTCTTCCGTTCTCAAGCATCTCATTAAAAAAGAGATATCTCCAGGGCAAAGCAGTTTAGGGAAATATATTCATATGATTCTCCAGCCCCAGGTATGGGAAGATGATAGAGCCCAAGTGAGGAACTTTCCTACATTGTCCCTGATGGTTCAATTTAAAATGATAATTGGGGTACCTAGGTGGCTGGTGGATTAAGTATCTAATTCCTGATTTCAGTTCAGATCATAGTCTCAGGATGCTGGGATAAGTCCCATGTCTGGCTCTGCACTCAGTGTGGAGTCTTGTTTCTCCCTCTCTTTCTGCTATTCTCTCTGCTCATGCTCTCTCTCAAATAAATAAATAAATAAATAAATAAATAAATAAATAAATAAAATCTTTTTAAAAAAAAAATAAAATTATAATCATTACCCTTAACATCTCCCTAAAAGAGTATCAGGATGTGAGATCCTCAGCTCTTCCAAAGAAAATGTAGAGACTTCTGGTTTTAGCTCTGATATGTAAAGAATTCTGATCTTATCACTCCCATCCTTACAAGAAAAAGCTGGGCAAACTGAAAACCAAATGACTTGTGTGGACTTATCAGACAAATGATTTTGCAGGGCAAATGACCAGCCTGAAGTCTGGAGAGAGGTGAATTCAAGAAGTCACAGCCAAGATCTGCTTACATAGATCCTAAATCACTGAAGTAATAAATTGGTACAAACACTTAAATGATCATCTTAATGAACTCTTGGAGGGTGAAGATAGCCTAACTTGAGCCTAGAAACTCCTTGGGTTGCTATCTTAGGGTGCAGTTCCCACACTTTTGTGGAACTTGCCTCCGAGAATGTATAGAAATCTTTACATGGTGAAGGTCTAGAAAGATCCCCTCCTAGCCCTGGTAGGTGGAGGGAAAGAACAATCCCTGGGAAATATGACCAGAGTCTTCCCTGGAGAAAAAGACTTTAGCAGACCTTGTCTTAAAGCCAAGGGAGAAGGCAGCCTGGAGAGACTTCCTTTCTCAAGAAAGGGGAAGAAACACTTCTGGAGGTAAGAGGCCAGAGAAGCAAGCTCATGGGAAGACTGGGGTTAAAATGGATTCATTGATAGAAAACATCCCTTTCCCCAGGCTTTGCACCACAGAAACATGACTCCAGCACCATAATAGTCATATAGATGACAGCTGAAATAAGTGCAAGATACAGACTCTCTTGAAGAAGGAGAATTCAAGGGACCCAATGTCAAAAGGGGAAACAAAACAAGAACACTAGAGGAATGTGAAGCCTCTGGCACCTACAGCTACAAAAACTTCAGACAAAGACCAACTGCCAGTCAAAATCAACATAGCACTTCACACTGAAGTCCTACCTATTTCAGTCCCTGTTACCAAATATATCATATCCAGCTTTCAACAACCAATTACTAGGCATACTAAAAGACAAGAAGGAAACAGGGTCTGAAGAGGTTGTGCATCAAAATCCATCTCAGATATGATACAGATGCTGGAATTAGAGGGAATTTAAAATACTTACAATTCATATATTAAAGGCTCTAATGGAAAAAGTAGACCACATGATGAGTAAAATAATCCAAGGTAAAAATTTTAAGAACAAATCAAAAAGAAAGGGTTGAAATAAAAAGCAAAAAAAACCACCACTGTAGCATATATATTGAATGCTTTTTATGGGCTCACCCATTGGCTGATCAAAGTTAGAGCAAAGAATCAGTGAGTTTGAAGACATAACTTAATAACAATGGGAAATTTTTAAAAGATGTAACATATACATGATTGTAATGCCAGAAGAAGAAAGAGAAAATGGAAAAGAAACACATAAACTAATACTGAAGATGAACTTAGCAAAATTAATGATAGACACCAAATCACAGATCCAGAAAGCTTAGGGGACACCACACGGAATAGATACCAAGAAAAAGTTGTGCCTATGCATATCATATTCAAACTACAGAAAATGAAAGAAGAAGATATTTTGAAAGCAACTCTGTGTGTGGAGGGGGACCTTACTTATAGAGAAACATTTATAATAGTGCATCAATATTGGTTTATGAATTGCGACAACCGCACCACGCTAATGTAAAATATTAATAAGCAGAAACTTATTGTGGGTTAGAAGGAACTCTCTGTACTCCCTTCATGGCAATGGTATGAATCTGAAACTGTTTTAAAAAGAAAAGTTTATTTTAAAAAATAAAATACAGCCTTTTCAAATGGATGGTTCTTTCTAATCATCATTGTCTTGTAATTATAACAACTTTATGGAAAACAACAACTCAACACCGCTGATTTTTTGCTTCCTGTTGTCTCTTATTTGATGAAAAGCATCTCATTTTAATTATCTGGTAAAGATATCCCATCACATGGTCTTGGTTTGCAGAAAAGACAATGGCTGTGTGCAATATTTTGAGATTCTTTTAAGATAGGAATATTTTAGAAAATGAGTAATGGAAGGAGACTCTTAGGATCTCCAACGATGATTCATTCATTTTTAATACAAGTACAAAGATGTCTAGACAGTTAAGTAACTTCCTCCCAATAAAACAAATCTATCAGAACAAGGACCATAACTTAGTTACTAAATTTTTTTCTGCTTTTTTTTTCTTATTGATTTTGTTTGGTGAGTACTATTTACATTAATTTGAATGTGTTAAAAAATGTTGAAAACTTGTTGCATGACATCATATTATATCATCATGTATCCTGAATGAGATAATTCAATGTCAGAATCATCAGTAGATAATCAATCCAACTCAACATGTGTTTACTGTGTACTTGCCAAGAAATCAGGTGGCCAAGGTCAATCTGAAAAGTGGAAAACACATGAGTAAAAGTAAAACAAGATGCTTTACTGTGACCAGAGGCCATACCATAGGAGGAGAAAAGTAGGGGTCCCATGTGTCTCAGCTCAGTGGGAGCCCAATTTATGTCTGCCAACCTCTTATAAAAAAAAGTATCCCAGTTTAGATAATAAATCATATGGTTGTCCTTTGAAAGAGCTTCAAATGCCATCCTGGAGCTGCACAAATCAATATGTGCCAATAAACCTATCCCAAACCACAGCACTCCCATTCAGGCACTCTCATCCTGAGACTTCTTATTCTTTCATTTCTTTCTTCAGATGTACTATGTAACATACCTGCTCTGCTTAACATCATGTAGCCACATGATCTTACTCAAGTTACATAGACTCTGCATCCCTGTTTCCTCATCTATAAGATGGAGATACTACTGGTGTCTTCCTTATAGTGTTCATATTAAGATTAAACTTAAAAGAGCTTATAACATAGTAAGCCTTCAATAAATTTAGCTATTATTTTTATTATTCTCAATAACTTTTGAAGTTTTGAATTTTAGGTCATTTTTCTTGACTCCTTATTTTTAACACCAAGTTAATCTCATTATTAATTGAATTTCTGTAAAGCAGAGCAACAGATTCTGGAAGAAGGGATTTTTTCCACTATGATTTATTTTCCAAATATTACTGAGCACCTCCTGTCTACCAGGCACTGTTTTGAGTGCTGAGAATACAACCACAAACAAGATTGGCAAACATCATGCTCTCATGGTGCTTTCTTTAAAATGTACAGCTTTCTTTGTGTGTATTAAAAAAAATGATGCCCCATACTGGAGGACACAGCTCCATGAGTCCACTACTTTGTAGGAGGCCAGTGCCTTATGGTGAGATAAATGGCACTCCACTCCCCAGGGGCAAGACTGTGCTGGGCAGAGAGCTTAGCCACTGGAACATAGGGTGGGTGTCAAACTTTTACACACTTTTCACTAAATAGTTCTGCATACAACACAATGGTTTTAGACTACCCAGTGGACAAAAAAATAAACAAACAACAACAAAACCATAAAAACAAATGAAGAAACCATTGGATAACCAGTTTGGTTTCCAGGGCAAGATCATGGCTAGTTATGTAGACTCGGGAGTTGCTAAAAGTAGAGAATATTTAAGTCACAGTATTGAATGGCTTAAGGGCATAGAACATATCTGGGGGTACTCTTACCATTATAGGATCAATAGAGGAGGAGAAAGAGCCAGAGAGAAACATCTGCGAAATTGCCAGCAACAAAGAAGGGCTAGAAACCAGAAGATAGAGTAGAAGAAGGTGTGTAACAAAGGGCTAAAAGCCAGAACAAGGTTGTCACTGTCACACATAAGCATGTTAAAGAACTTGCCAGCTATACTAGACACAGAAAAAGATTCCTAAAAATGGAAGCTCCTCCAAGTTACCTTATTCCCCTTACTTATCTATGGAAATAATGCTTTGGGAATCAATGGTGACTGAGAATTTGCACAAATGGTGAACTCAACGTTATAATTACTGAAATTTTTTTTAAAAGATTTTCATTGATTTATTCATGAGAGACACACACACAGAGGCAGATACATAGGCAGAGGGAGAAGCAGGCTTCCTGCAGGGAGCCTGATGTGGGACTCGATCCCAGGACTCCAGGATCACACCCTGAGCCAAAGGCAGGTGCTCAACCACTGAGCCATCCAGGTATCCCTAATTACTGAAATATTTACAGAAAAACATAATAGACAGAAATTCTCCCTACTTCTGGAAAATAGGAAGACTTCCAAGAGCACAGGCTCCTGGGATGGGGTTCAGTCTTCACTGGGAAGACCCAACAGCAGAGAAAAATGGCAGAGGCACTCACAATGAGGAGAATTGTAGTGATCAATAAAGGCTTGAGCTCTTGAGAGAAACCGAAGAGTCAAGAGATAGATCACATGATAAAAAAAAAAAGTAAAAGCGGCCAAACATAGACCAAAACAAAGAGAAAGAGTCTAAGGTCAAGAAATAGATGGAATAAAAGGTAGAACAAGTTATCAGTTAACAAGTAAAGTTTGAGTAAGAACCATGAATAACAGCCATGCCACAAATAGCTGTCTGAGGTTGAGCAAGTTACTTAAGCTCCTTGTACCTTAGTTTTCTCCCCTGTGAAATGGGGAGAGTAAGCACATGTAACTCTTAAGGTTGTTCTGGAGTATAAATGGAATAAGCCATGTAGAAGTTGGCCTGAGACTCAGACGGTGCTCAAAACCTGTTAGCTCCCATCCTTCATATCATATTGCATTGTAATCCACAGTATGGAGAACTAATTAGAACAGGGAGATCTGCGAAAGAGAAGGAGAAAGACCAACATCAGTCTTGCTGAAAGGTGAGGGTTGAAGCATTTCAGTCTATACATGTCATATACACGCATGCTCCCTCACTGAAGCTCCTGAGTGTCTGCAGATTGCCAACAGAACCCTCATCCCTCCCCTTCCCAAGAGTCCTCCCTACTGAATATAGAATGGTTTAGTTTATAGTGTAAGGTATTAAGTTAGGACACACAAAGAGTGAGACAAAATTGTCCTCCCTTCCAAATGAAATTGTGCTGGTAAACAGGTGCAGAGAGAGTATACAGTTCCTCTAAGCAGTCTCTTTCATGTGCTCAAACTGTCCGCCCTTTCTGTATTTGTTTATTGCGTGTTAACTGTAACTTTGCTTGTTTTTTCCCAGATGTTTGGACATCCATTAATTAGCACATTTTCTACAACATATTTGTGAATGCTTCTCACCAAGTGAAAGGAAAGGCTGGAATCCAGCTGGAAAGAAACTGCAATTAAGAAAACACACACACACACACACACACAACTCTCTTTAGGACAGTATGAAAATGAGACAGGAAGACAAGGGGAAAATATGAGTCCCAAGGAGCAGAGATCCAATTAGCTCATTTTCTCTTTTTTTAAAATAAGATTTTATTTATTTATTTGAGAGAAAGAGGGAGAGTGGAGGTGGGGGCAGAGGGAGAGGGAAAGAGAGTCTTAAGCAGACTCTGTGCTAAGCACAATACCCAAGGCAGGGCTTGATCTCATGACCCTGAAATCATGACCTGAGTCAAGGAAGGTCTTTACCCTCTCACATAAAATTGACCAAAGTCTCCTCAAAATTCATTATTTTTCTTGACCTCTCTTTTCATCATTTTGTCCTGGCTGGGGAAGAATCAAGTTAACTGGAAAATTCAGCACAAAAAAGCAATAGTGTTGTTGTTATTGTTGTTTTGTTTTTTTTTTAAATCAAACAATCTATTTGTCTGAGAGATGATTAAGCTGCCTCAATACCCCTAGTATGACAAACCTGTCTAATGAAGCACAGGGTAGAGGCTGAAGGAAGTGATGGTGGCCTTTCCATAGAGACATGTCCTGTCTCCCAGCCCAGCCCATCCCTCCCATGACCTTCCGTGGATAACTGACCTGCCACAGTGGTCACACTGCCTCCTGTTAGATAAGGTGCCGACCTCTCTTAGCTACTGTATATCACATAAAATTTTCATCAGTCAAATTTTACCCACCTCTTTGGAGCCTATATTTTTAAAAATCTTTTAAAGCCAAGCCTCCCCTCCCCTGGCCCATGGCACTGCCCTTTTTTATGGACAAAGAAGCAATGACACACAAAATGCCAGCCACCACAACCAGGGAAATTTCTCATCTAGCCTAGGATATGTCTCTTTAGAAAATTAATAATCCCTATAAAATCTTACTTCTCAAATGCCAGTAACTAATTTTTAATTTTTAATGGGTCATTTTGCAGATAGCCAAAGCCATAATATGTGACCATGGCTAGCAAATATTAATTCAGTTTTCATCAGAATCAGTCATCATCATTTTAACATTTTACCTCTGGTTGTATTTCTGAAAAGGAATGCAGACAAATGCCCACTAAATCTTAATAAAATCTACCATGTACTAAGGATATACTATATAAAGGGATTACAATAAAACAAACAAGGAAAGAAAAAGCTATTTTTGTGACAGTTTGTGAGTGAGACAAGAAGACAAGGGAGAACTGGTGACATTGTGCTAAGTATGTGATCTCCTCTGAATCCTGCAACAGTAATGCAGACTTGGCATTATTAATTCTGTGGACAGATAAGGAAGCTGGAAGCTCAGAGAGATTAAGTGAGAGATCCAGGACTGATATTTGTAGAGCTATTACCACTGGTTAAGAGCAAGGGCTTAGGCATCTGAAAATAAAGAGGTCAAATCTTGGCTTGGTCAGTAAAAGAGCAATGGCAGAGAGCAGGCCTAGGGATTTAGTCTGAGATGACAGTCTGGTACGTAGCATGACATTCAGATGGCAGAGAACAGTGGGAGTGGGTATGTAGAGAGGGAAGAGACATGAAAATATTGTGAGTTCAGAAGGCCAACCAAACCTCAGTTTCAGAATCTAAGCAGAGAAATGAAATAATTATACAGAGACCACACTGCATCAGCTCTAGCACTGGGATTTATTTACAGTGTATGAGTCAGCTACCCTCATTGTTGGGGATTAGGGTAAATATCAAATCAAGAGTCCAAGCTTAGAACCTGGCCATAATGCAGAAAAAACATGGGCAGAATTGATTATTCCATTGTGTTGATCAGAATGGTTCACTGGCCATTTCATATGTATCTGCATCTTAACACAGGTGTGCAAACACACAAACATGCTTTGCATGGTAGGCATTATTGTACTCATGTCATAGATGGGAAAGCAGGAGATTAGCATGAGTGTGTAAGTTGCTATAGCACCATACCTAGGCAGCAGCACAACTGGGATTTGACTCTAGATATGACTGGCTTCAAAGATCATGCACTTAAATATAGTGTCAATTAGAGATTAGGGCCAACCAGATGCTGGGTCACTTAAGGCAGGTGTCAGCAATGAGAAGGAACCCATAGAAATATGACCAAGGATATCAGCAGCTTATAGAAAAATAAATCAAAATAGCCATGGAGTGATGAAAATATGTTCAGTGTTATTAATCATCAGGAAAATGAAATTAATGCATTAAGGAGATACCACTTCTCATCTACTGGATTGACCAAAAATCTGAATGTTTGATAATATCAAGTGTTAGTAAGACTGTGAGGATGTGGATGATCTTGTACACTGCTAGTAGGAATATCTACTTATTCATATCTACTTATTCTATTTTGGAGAAAAATCTGGCAATATCTCTTAAAACTTAAAATGAAAATAACCTTAATTCATCAATTCCACTTTTAGTATATGACCAAGAAATATTTCCACAAAGATATGTGCATGTGCACAAAGATACATATGTAAAAACATTTGCTGCAGTCTTGCCTCCAGTAAACAAAACAAAACAAAACAAAAAAACCCTCAAAAACAATCAAAATGTCCAAATAGGGGAAATAGGTAAATCAAAATTGTGGTTGAATACATTGTAGAAGTTTAAAAATGAGTTGGATTTATGTGTAGTGATGTAGGAAAATCTTTCAGATATATTATTTTTATAAAGTTCCAGAACAACATCTTCATTTCCATAAGCAAACACAAATATACAAAATCCCTACTTCTACTTATAAATATATATGTACATATAAAGGCATAGAAAAAGATATGGAAAAATATGCACCAAACTGAAAATAATGGTTCATCTAGAAGGGGATATGAGAGGAGGTCAAAAAGAATTTTCCTTTATTAGATAAAGAAAAGTTGATTTGTCTGAAATTGTTTGAATTTTTAATAACATATATTCCTATCTTGCTTGAATAATTAAAAATAAATAAGTATTTAAGCAAAAACAAATAAATCAAAGTACATAAGATCAGAAAGATCAAGGTGAGATCATACCTCTGAAGTTCTGGGCCAAGTTACTGCAATAAGGAAAGAGAGAGGGAAGACAATCACAAGTTCCAACACCTTGCCCCAGACCGAAGGCTTTTTCTGGAACCAGGTAGGAAACATCTGTGATAGAATGGTGCTTTTTAATCCATTTACCCATTTCATTATTTCTTATTGTCCTGGTGGCAGTGGTGGCAGTCAGGGGAACATTTTTGTTGTTGTTGTTGTTTTAAGATTTATTTATTTTTTTGAGAAAGAGAGAGTGTGTGCATGTGCATGAAGGGGGTGGACAGGGACAGAGAGTGAAGGAGAAGGAGAATCTTAATCAGACTCCCCACTGAGCATGGAACCCAACTCAGGGCTCAATCCCACAATCCTGAGATCATGACCTAAGCTGAAACCACCATTCAGAGGCTCAACCAACTTATCCACCCAAGCACCCCAAGTTTTTGATCTTTAAAAATATGTCAAAATTATGCTACAAGGGTGAATTGGTACCAGCATAAAAGAACCATATTCGTTCTGTACTCATACAACACTTTAGATTTACCCAAGGACCTGTGTGAAGAGGTAAAAGAGGGCCAAGCAGATGATTCCAGCTTGATTTCTCTGTGAAAGATATTTTAGGACTGGGATGGGATGAGGATATCTAGGTCCAGGAGAGCACACCAGACTTTAGGGTCACAGGTCCTTCACAAGTATGTTCTTGGGTATAGAAGGTAAAATATCGCTTGCCATCCTTGCAGGCACTCTGAGTGAGGGTGATCTTTGGGCTGGCTCCTCCTTGGTTCTTGCAAGGACAAACTAAAAGAGCACTGGACAGTTTTCTGGACAAATATTGGGGGACAGGGTGGTCACAAGTGGAGACAAGAAAAGGAGCAGAGCCTCGTTTATATCTTGCCTCTGCACTCAGTGCTGAAGTTGATGACAAATGCAGCCCTGGAAATGGACATTAGGGGAACTAAAATAAACAGTACCATTTAGTCCTTGAAAGAAGTACAGCCAAAGGAGGAAAGAAAGAGAGAAGAAAAAGAAAGTAAGAAAGTTAAAACAAGATACAGATGGAACCATGAGCTTCTCCCTGTGCTGATCCTGAGGTGAAGAATCACCAGGCCAAAGGGGCCATGCCTCTGAAGCTCCCTGAGGTTAATCGTGCCAGCCACAACCAGCCATGGGGCGGGGACCAGCACCCCATAGCACCTCTTTGTAGACAAAACCAATTACCTCAAAATGATGGGAAATGATTAGTCATGTTAATTAAAAATAATTTCCATTTCCACTCTTAAAAAGGTCAGACTGTCAGCTCTATGGAAAATTGAGTCTCCATGCATTTTCGTTTGATTTCATATTCAGAGTCTAATCAGTCACAGTTCGTTGTTAAAAGTGATCATTTTTTTGATAATGTGGTTGCTTTTGACTGTGGTGCCTTCATTATCATGGCAGCACTGTCCTTAATACAGCCATGGGGTGGTTTTTACTCTTCTGAGTTCATAAAAGAAGGGAATGATGCTTCCTCAGGCACTAGCAATCAAGTCCAGAAACAGCCCAGATGCCTGTAGTGGAATTCCAGAGACAACTGTTTCCATGCCTGGGTGACATGGCTCTCATAGTTTAAAAGGTAGGGAGGTGACAAAAAAATAAAGACAATTTAGACTTTAGGGTCAGAGAAACCTGTGCTCAGTCCCAGCTGTGCGACCACAGGGGACCAACTTTCCCTCTTAGATCATAAGGCTCCCCAATGTAAAAATGGAGACAAAAATGCCTTTCTATCAATTGTCAGGAAAAAATAAATAACGTGCATCGAATAGCCTAGCACAGGGCCTGGCCTTCAGGGTGTTGTCAACAAATGTTAGCAAGGAGAAGCGCCCATATGAGAAATAATGAATCTATTTCCTCCTAACTAATGTGCAATCTAAATGATAGTATCAAAAATAACCTTTGAGCTTTAAATATTACAACATTCTTTTACATGGATTGTATTACTTGCGCTTCCTGCCCGCTGATGAGATATGTCATGTTGGAGAAATGAGGTGACTTGCTCAAAGTCGCCCAAGGAGTGACTGGTACAGCCAGGCCGTAGATCCTGTTTTGCACTCAAACTAATTGTTTGCACCAAACAAATTTTTAAGAAGATGTTAGCACCCTTTACAACACGGCCCCTCTACAGAATGTTGGTTGCCCATGGTAACGGACAGCACACGAAAAGTGTAATCACCTTCAGTAGTCTCTCAGTTCTGTTTGGGGATCTGAGATCTTTCAATGTTAAAGGAAGGCTTGGAACAAAGACCTCATCACAAGTACCCACCCAAGGAAACACTCAAATAATCTAGATGCTAAATAATACAGCATCCAATCCTGGTCCTCAGAGGCAGAGGAGGAATTTTGGAGGGCTTACTTTATTACCTTTTAACCCCAAACTATTCCCATCTGGGATCTGAGTTAACAGGAGAAATGAACTGAATTCTTCACTTAATGCTAACATATTGTGGTCATGCTTGATATACACTGATGTGATTGTCCTGTGTAAGTGCACACATTGTCACGTAATGCAAGCTTTAAAAAAATAGAATAAAGGCAAATAAAAGAGCACAGTTTTGATTCAATACAAAAAAACAGCATGTCTTAATAGCACCCATCAACAGGGAAAGTCCATTCAATAATGCCAGTCAGAGGAGAAACCACTTAGGAAAGCAGCAGCGTGGTGGATTAAAAAGCCTTTTTGTCAAATATAAAGGTCACTGAGGCAGTAAACTCCTTAAAGGGAAAGACAATGCATTTCATGCATGAGAAGCCCAGCCTGAAACAAGACATGTTGACCATATGAAAGGATAATCCCATCTGAGTGGAAATAGACTCTGAGCGATCATCTGCAGTTTTAATGGCATAAAAAGATGTCATCAGAGAGAATGGGTAAATTCATGATTGACCCAGATGCCACCTCCAGGTAAGTGTCCTTGATAATCTTGAAACTGTGGTAGAACCTTCTAGAAGATCTTGCCTGAGGCCATGACCTAAACTTGTGGTTTTTAGTTGCACAAACAGGTGAATGACCCACAGGCCAGAAGCTTTCCCAAGTCACATAGAAAACCCCCCCTCCCCTTCCCCTTCATGGAAGATGTCACTCTTGGGACAAGTCTACTTGTAGGACAGGTTCATCTGCCCTTCTGGGCTATGACCTCATTAGTGAAATAAAGCAGAACAGATTTCTGATTCTCATGTTACCTAATAGCTATCACTGGGTGAACTATGCAGGCCAAAAAAACCAATCTTTTGGAGGAACCTTCTTGTCCATTAATTCACTCTCCTGAGGCACTCCCCACCATGCCATGTCATCAGATCTGACTGTGTATGGTAATCATGCAGGTCAAGTAAGAGAAAAGGGCTCCAGAAGGAAAATCTATCACTGCTATGTTGTTGATAGAGGGGCTCAACTTTCCTCCCCTGTGCTATTACAAGATTGTTATGATCCTCCAGTTTAGAAATGTCCTACTCAGAGTAGTCTTTGGATAAGGTATGTTCCAAAGCTCAGCTGAGTAAGTTCCTTACAACTGGGTCATGTATTTTAGGTCTGTATCTTTTGTATCTTCTCTGAGCCTGCTCACTTCTGCATCTACACTACTGGGTTGAATTAAATCCAAGCTGCCCTTGGAAATGAAGGGGATTTTCTAGGCTACCACATGGTTGTACACGTTGTACACAGCTGAAACATGGTTGGACACTACTTCAACTCCCCAGCAAATATCTTGGGATAAGAAAAACAAATCAGTTGGATTAAAGCAAGATGGTTTCCAGGACTTATTTGCCCTTCCCTCTTTGTGAGAAGATTTGTCACTGATGGAACATATATAAAATAGTTGCATTAATTCTCAAGGACCTTCAGTTGTATGCAACATGAATAATCTCTGGCTATATCTTAGGAGAAAAAAAGAGATTTGTAGGAATGGAAATTATTTAGTAAATCTTTAGAGGACGTGTAAGGACAATTAACTAATTTTCCTTAGTTTTATTTTGTAGTTGAACTAGCAATTTGTTAGATTGAATCTGACAGTTCATCCATTCATTGTGTTTTATCACTGTGTGGTCATAATTAGAAAGCTTATCTTTCTTGGCTCTTAGGTAAATAGCTGGCATAAGGAACACAGTGGTCTGTCTCATTCCTCAGGTAGTATCTGTTTTTGCCAGCCTGCGACTGTTAGCTCCTTGGGTGAATGACACATCTATGTTCATATATCCTGTGAACACATTTCCTATGCTTAAGGAAATATTGGCAGAAGACCACCATTGCCTTTATCCTTCCTTGTAGCAGGGATTTACCAAAGAATGGGCATAAACCAAAATTGAGTGACTAATAGAGAAGGAATACTGGAGAAAGCCTTGTGGGTATGTGTGGGTAGAGCTGATTCATATTCAGATACTTGGGTGTTCCTTTGTGGATATACATGGGCAGTTTGGGAGAAAGATACCATTTTCCCCTAAGAACTAGCATGTGACCCAAGGGTAAAGAGCATATATCTCCCTGGCTCAGGGGTTAAGCCGAACAATGCTGCATATTCCCTTAGCCACCTGTGCATCTACAAATTATGATTAAGTGTCTGGCCTCACGCTGGCCTGGCTCCATATTAATAATGGAAAAAATCCCAACTTTTTCTCCAAACCACAGATCTTAAAATGAGGCTACAGGTCTTTTCAAGGAGGAGACCTCTCTCCATGTGATTTATGTGGATATGTATATCTGTGTGCACTTGTGTTTATAATTACATAGATTCTCTAAAAATGTAAAACAGCTTCAGCAGTAACTTTCCACTTGCTATGTTTCCTTCAATCAAAATCAAGAAATAGAATGGCCAAGAAAAGAGAAGCGCACTCCTCCTCACTGCCAGCTTAACACTGCATCATCCAAGCCATCTTCTACCAGAAGGATGCCCAAGTGTGTTTCTTTGCTGCTCTCAGATGTTTTCCTTCAAGTCTCTCTTCTCTGGGTTGTTGAAACTTGCTCCTGTTGTTCCAATTCCCCTTTCTCTTGTAAACTCTAGAAGAGAACAACAGCTCCTATGTCCTTTCCACTTCCCCCACCAAAATAGCCTGATGTCGACCACCACCACAGGAAACAACTGGCAACCACATTAAGGAAACCGTAACCAGACACCAAACGGGCTCTAGTAGACAATGAGAGGGCCAAAGCAGCTCAATATTTCATCCCAGTGTTCTGTCTGTTTGAAGAGTTTCATGAGGATCTTGTTTATAATCCTATTGAAAATAAAGTGCTCAAAAATAAAAGCTGTTTGGTCTTTTCAAGCAAAACGTCCTTTGTTCGTGATGCATTAATGGAGCAATTTTTAAATAATGACTTCATTTTTTTTCCATGTAAAAGATGTTTTCTGCCATCAAAAGGGGGGGGTCTTTATTTTCTAGGCTGGCACTCACATTCATTAGAACTAGTTGCATCCAAGTAGTAGAGGTTTATTTGTTCAGCTGGAAATGGGACATTAACATTTTAAGAGGATGATGCATTAGCTTTTAGAGATAATATTCTCCTTGCCCTATTCTGTTGCCACTTTCTTTTAAAAATGCAAAATGCAACATATTTTTTCCTCAGAAATGATGAGTTTATAATAAACAGTTTATCATAAGAGCATAATTTTGTGCAACCTCCCCCTCCCCACATTTTCAAAAAATCAAAGTTTGAGTCACAAATAGAAGGACTGCAAATATGAGAGATGCCCATGCTTCAAGCTCAATCAACAATGTCAGTCTCTCTATGCATAAATACCCGCCCCGATGTACTAACAGTTTTGCATTGTCTCAGTTGGTGGGCAGCTGGGATGGCTAAGTCCCACAGATCACTCAAATTCTTCCTTTCTCCTTTGTCATAAGTGTCTCTCCTTTCACCTTTTCAAATATTTCCTTCCTCAATCCCCCACACCTATCTTCCTCCTGGTTTTTCTTCTGGACTATTCCCATTAGTGTACAAACTAGCCCTAGTATCTATCTCATCATGACCTTGCTTCCCCCAAGGGCCATTGCTCTTCCTTATCCAAGCCCTGGTTTCATTTCTCCTTGTTTTTAATTTCCAGACTCTTGCAGTGTTGTTTAGACATGCTGTCTCCAATTCTACTTCTCCCATACTTGTCAATCCACTCTCATCTGACTTCAGTTTCTACCACTTCATAAAATTGTCTCTTGCTAAGGTCACCAAAAAGCTCTAGTTTGGCAAATCCTGCAATCGCTTCTCCTTTTTCATTTTATTCCATTTAGCAGGGCCAGCAAAACCAAGCACTCTTCCCTATTGGTGAGTTCGATAAAGACTGCCTCTGGTGGAAGGCTGAGGACAAGGGTTCCTCAACAATGCCCATCACTCTTGGCTTGGACTCTCATCCAAATGTCTTTATTCTCAAGCCTCAGACCACAGCATAGCAAATGCAGCTCTGTCCTGATCTACACTCCTTCACAGCTTTATGAAATTAAGAAGAAACTGGCCAGGGATTATTCTGTAAGGATTTCTGTGTGAAACTGCATCTCCCCATGCAAAGCTGCCTTTGAGACATTTCCTTTTGGAGTCCTAGTGGTGACCTTTTGAACAGGACAAGGAAAGAATGCAATCAACTTATTTTTGCTCAGGCTTTTACTCATATATCATGGGCTGAAAACAGGGAAACTCAAAGCAAATTTTATCCTTGAAAACCTTTTGATTCTTCAGCTTCTATTCCTATAGAGGCTTCTGTGAGGGCTACTCCAAGAATGAATTCTGGTCACTTATCACAGAGCAGTTGCTCTGTTTCTTTGCTAATTTTATGGATTTAAGTTAATTTATTAATGAAACAGATGGAGACGTGGGTGTTTGAAGGTACTTTGCAGATAGCAATGGGGAATACACCAATTCATCAACTCTTAGCAGTAAACCATCTGAGGACTTAATTGAGGATTGTCTTTAGAACTCAGAGCTGTTGTTTCACTAGAGTATGTTTTCACGGTACGCTGATTGTCCCTTGGGGAATTCATTCTCTGTCACTTTTCTTTCTTCACTGCCTGTCAGTGTTCTCCATCAGCTCTCCACCTACTTACAGCTCAACAGCGTAGCCTGCCTGATGTTTCCACTTGCATCCACCTGTCTGTCCACCTATGGATTTCTATCTTGCACAGTACCAGAAATCACAGACACTTTGGCAGCAGAACCAAATTAGCAGGGACAGGAAAGGGGGGTGGAGTGGGGAGGCATTGCATCTTCCTTGGATTTAGCTGTTTGCTACCCACACATGGGATCGGTGAAGAGTCAACAGGAAGAAAAAACAAAATGAATGATATTGTAAAGTCTCCTGGGATTTGGGGAGACCAGAGGAATTTGGGCCCCAGGGCATATGAGAAAACTTGAAGCCCATGGCATTTCACTGCAAGAAGAGTTTTTATTTTCCTGTGGCCACTGCCCAAGGGATCTGTTCAAACCCATCCCTGGAACTACAGACTTCTGTTTTTGATTGATTGCCAGTGGCACTTCTTCTTCATAAAGGGTTCTCAATACAACACAGTCAGCTGTGAAGTCTATTTAACCACAGTGTGAAAACTTTCAGCCTCCAAACCACCAGCAGGTAGGTCAGTGGGTGCCCAGCTACTCTAGTCACCTCAGTTTTGCATGAATATTTTCGCACTCCAATGAAGAGTGTTAAGGGTGGGCGGTGGTCTGTGTGCAGGGAGTGATGCCCGATTTCCCCAAACCTCCTCAGTTCCATTCAGTGTTGTCAGAGGGGAGCCCTACACACTGAATAAATCCATGCCTCCCACCAGTGATCAGGAAGGATCTGGGTGCCAGTGGATTGTGACCTTCATCCTCAGAGATCTGGGAGTCCCCTCCTACAAATCTGCCCACTCCCAACATTCACTGTCGTCCACATTGAGTTCATTAGGATTAATCTTTTGTTGCCTGATATTCCTGTTTATATGATAAGAAACTCAAGACTTCCAGGTCACCCTTGCCATCCCCACTCCAACTCCCATAAGGATCTTCATTCCTCTTCATCTATCCCCTGCTTCTACCACTCCCCAACCTCTAAAACCCTCTCGCTGCACCACCTGGAATTCCCAGTCCCATGGCAACTACATTTTCAAACTTGTCTCTCAATTTCCTCTTGAGCTTCTCATTCTAACTGAACCCAGAGTCTGACCTGAGAATTCAACCACTGAGACACCCAGGTGCCCCTCATCCCTCCATTCTTTTAAAGTTTCCAGACTTGAATCTCTTGACATCTGATTATATCAAGTACAACTTCTCATTTCAGTCACTTCCTGATTCTTGTGTCATGTCCCCTTTGTGTCCAGAAGATTTTTTTTTTCTGCATGCTGTCCTCTTCTCCAACACCACTCTTATTAATTGACAATTCTGATACACACTTACCTTAGCACGTGGCCCAAGCTAGTTGGTTTGGCCCCAAGGGCTTGGCCATTATGTTTGTGTCAGATGAAAATGATGCCAAGATCCTCAATGATGTGCAGGATCGCTGTGAAGCCAATATTAGTGAAATGCCTGATGAGACAGATATTTCCTTCTACATTGAACTGACATGGTAGAGGACTTGCCCACCCATTTTGGAATGTGAAGCCTGTCCCTCTTCAGGAGATGACAGCAGGCGTGGTGTGAAGGAGATAATACTGCCATCTACCCCTGACAACCTCCACCCTCAACCCCATGACTTCCCCCTTTTGTATCACCACCACTCCTAAACCCCTATTTCCTGAATTGTCTGAATTTTTTAAACAAAACTTAAAAAAAAGGAATATCTCAGCTCCTTGAACTTTTTTCCTCATTGATTTTGCTAACCACCCTACCTCTACCACCCACTTACTTCCATGTTCTGAATCTAGACCCAGTCATTACCAATAATCACAGGCCTTCTGCAACCACGATTCTCTGCACCCCACTCTCTGACCACTGCCCCCCATCATTTCAGGTAATTCTCTCATGTAGCTTGACTACAATAAAATCTTGTCTGCACCTTTTCACTGTCTCTCTTCTTGCTGTTCCTTCTTCTCTCCTTCCATCATCTTTCATTAAATACCACTTGTTATACATGCCTTTACTCTGTTCCTTTTCCCTTTATCACACACAATTAGCAAAGGCAGAACCGTAATCAAGTCCAACTCTGCCTACCTCATGCACACATCCTAATTATAGAGCATAGGAAAACATACTGACCCTCTTCCCTGTGTCATTTTCAATACATAGACATGAACTTCAAGGGGCTCTTAATAGTGTCCAGCAGTCTAATGACAAGTCTCTTCCTTCTTTCAAATCCCCACCACCTTCTCCCTGACTCTTCCTCTCAGCTTATATTCTTGATTCCTACTTCGCTGAGAAGAGTGATGCAGTCATAAGAGAACTTCACCATATTTACTCACAAGTTAGCATTTACACTCTGCCTTCCCACATTTTACTATAGCAGTAACTCTCTTTGAAGAAGTTACCTATATTCATTGTCCCTAATTCCTCTCTTCCAATTATTTCTTAAAATAAATATCTTGAACTCAGTCACATATCTGCTACTCTGCCAAAACCATGCTTCTGAAGGCCACTGAAAATTCTACATTGTTAATGTCAATGGCCAGTTTCTAGCCTCAAGTTTGCTTGATTTGTCAGGAGTATTTCGGGAAGTTGGCCATCCCCAACTCCCAATTCATACACCTTTTCCCCCCTTCCCTTTGCTTCCAGAACACTGCTTTCTTGGTTTTCTTCACATTATATTGGCCATTTCTCAGTGGCCTTGATTGATTTCTTCTCTTTGTTCCAATCTCTTAGTTTGGATTCCATTCTTGCTCCTCTTCTTTATCTACCCTCTCTTCCCTGGTGTTCCCATACTGTCTCATAGCTTTAAACATCATTTGTGTGCAGTGACTCCCAAAATTAATATTTCAAACATGAACCTGTCTCGCATGAACTCCAAATACCTGTAGCTACCTTTCTATGTCTCCATTTAAGATTTCCAACACATCTCAAACTTAACCTGTGCTTCTCATCTTCCCCTCATCCTAAACCTGCTGCACCTCAATCTTCTCATTTCAGTCATTCCTCTTTAGATCAAGATACTTGCAGCCATTTTTGATTTTTCTTTTCTTTCATGCCCCACATCCATGCAATCAGTCCAATATATCCAGCAGATTCCCATGTCAGAGCCTAAGCTCCTCTAGTTCCCTCTCCTTAGAAAACATTTCTTCCAAAGCTCCTTCCCTGCTAAACAATACCTTCTTAGTGACTTTCCTATTACAAACTGTATTATATCTCTCTTATCATTCCCTAATTAATTTTTCTCCACATTTATTAAATATTATATAGAATATACTCATTCTTTTAGGTACCATTACAAATATTTAACTCATTTAAGTTTCGTATGACCCTATGAGATAGATACTACTCTTTTTTTTTTTTTAAGATTCCATTCATTTATTCATGAGAGACACAGAGATAGAGGTGAAGAGATAGGCAGAGGGAAAAGCAGACTCCCTGCCTGGAGCCTGATGTGGGACTTGATTCCAAGACCCTGGGACCACGACCCAGGCCAAAGGCAGATGCTCAACCACTGAGTCACCCAGGTGCCCTGATACTATTCTTATTACTCCCATTCTACAGGTGAAAAAAAAAATGGAGGTACAGAGAAATTAACTACATACAGTTATCAAAAGACAGAGCTGGGATTAAAATCAAAGAGTCTGTCTCCAGAGTCTACATTCAGCCATTCCAACATGCTGCCTTTCCAACATACTTCTGGCATGCTGTATATATTTCAATCATTCATTTGTTTACTGTCTGTCTCCATTCTCTAGGATGTTAGCTTTATTGGTGCAGGGATGTTTTAATGTATCGTTCACTGACACTCTCTCTGAACTGAGAACAGACTCTAATGCATAGTATCAGCTCAATAAATACTTCTTCCATGAAAGAATGGGTGACTTCACCAGCAGAGAGTAATGCTATTCCAAAATGGACAGAACCTTCACCCAAGAAGTCTATGTAGCTCTGAAGAAATAGGCTGTCATTAGAGGTGTGTGTTGTGTTGTTGTTGTTGTTTTAAGATTTTACTTATTAAAACAGAGAGAGCGTGTGAGCAGGGTGAGGGGCTGAAGAAGAGGGAGCAAGAGAAGCAGACATGGAGCTTGATCTCCCAAACCTGAGATCATGGCCTGAGTTGAAATCAAGATTTGGACACCTAACTAATTGAGCCACCTAGGCACCCCTTTCATTAGAGTTAATTTAATTGGCTACAATTATTAAAAGCTATTTTTTTCCACTGTGATCAGCATGCTTATAAGTGGGCAATATGTCACTCATTTAATCGAATGATTGCTAGAGGTTTTAGCAGAAGTATGAGTAAATTTTACTTCTGAAGGAGCAGAGCTTAAGAGCTAGCAATCAGATAAGAGGATCAGAGTGGTGAAAATTTGGACAATCCTTATCAGATCAAAGACTATATCTATATTGAGAGGCTATGCCAATTTTAATTTGTAACAACTCTTCTTCTTTAAATGCAAGGTTACCTGCTCCTGCAGAATGCCAACTCAAGGAAGTAGGTGATTTACACCTCCCCCCCCCCCCCCCACCCCCGGTTAAAGTCAAAATAAAATACAGTCATTTACCACCTGCTATGAGACCCAGATGCTTTAGGCACAATGTTGGGCCTTAGACTGTCTAGCACTGCCAGTGAGAAGCTCAGTGACCCCAAACCAATTGCTAACCCTCTCCAGTCTTTATTTTCTTTCTCTAAGGCATGAAAATAATGATAATAATATAATAATAATAATAATAACACCTATCATGTAAATTTGAAGAGAGTGTTAGCTTAGTAGATGCAGTAAAGCTTTCAGCCTAGTACCTAGGAAGTCATAAGCACTTGGCAAATATGACTAGTTAACATTCATTGCTACTGCCTTGCTCAGAGTCACTTGTGAGTGGCAGAGCAGGGATTCATGTCTCACTTGGCCTGACACCTTGTCTACCACACTACACTGCTGCCCCTTAGAATACTTTCTCAAATGCAGTAACAGTATTAATAGTGAGATATTTCATGTGTTGAGAAATTACTATGTGCCAGGTTTGTTCTGGGAGCTTTACATGTCTTAACTCTTTCAAATTTCACAGTAGCCTCATGAAGTTAGACCCTAACATTAACTTCAAAAGTAGACACAGAGAGTGGGATGTATGGTGACGTTACATAGTTAATACGGACCAAAACTGAAAGTCAAACCAGGCAGTTTGTCTCCAAACCACACATAGCGTGGCCCAAGAAACTACCAAAAGGTAACTGTCTAATAAAGAATGGATTCAGTAACCTTCACCCAAGAAGGAATACTGAATGGAATACTGATTCCAGTTCCAAGATTCTTGCCCATAAACTTTTTCTATAGTTAAACCTTGGTTTTCCTATGTCTAAATCCAATTGTCACACGGGCTCTCCGATGCAGTAATTAGCAGTAATAATAGTAATAACATCTTGTCCTGTGCTGAAAAATCTGACACTGACTCAAGCAGCCAATCTAAATAATTGATATTAATTACACGAGGTTTTTAGGAATAATCTGCCTGAAACAACTCTGAAATGAGAGGATTAAAAGGCAGAAATAATTCTCAGTAGCTGCTGAAATGACACGATGCAGAGGCGTGACTGACGCTGGCTTGTCAAAGTAAGCCTTGTCTTCACTATTCAGCCTGCATCCTGTCACCAGGACAGTCCGTCAGACCATTCGTTGGTCATTAAACAACTTATTTTGTGCAGAAAAATCCCTTCATGTTTCTACTATCTAGCCCCTATGTAACTGAAATATTTCTGCTTTCTCCTCCCATGGCTGACCTCAGCTTACAGTTTCAGAAACATGGGCCATGGGTTTCTGGGTGTGCTACTCTGCTAGGGCTGCTGGAATGAAGTCCCACAGGCTGGGTACCTTGGTCAGCAGAAATGCATTTTCACACAGATCTGGAGGCCTCTCACAACTTCCTGCCATCCTGATTTCTTCTGGGGCCTCTGTCTTTGGCTTGTAGGGTGGCTATCTTCTCCTTGTGTTGTCACTTGGTCTCTTTTCTGCTTTGTTTATCTGTGTTTTAATCTCCTCTTCTCATGAGGACACCAGTCATATTGGACTAGAGCCCAACCTAATCACCTCATTTTAACTTCGTTGCTGCTTTAAAGGCCAGATCTCCAAACACAGTCACATGCTGGAGTACGGAGGAGAGGAGATAGGACTTCAACGTATAAATTTGCAAGGGACGCAATTCAGCCTATGACACTGGTAGGTCTCATTGTCCTGAAGCTAATTTTGTTCTGCTGCCTCCATTCTCAGTGTCCTCTCCACTGTCCAGGGATGCCTTTAGAGGGACAATGGGAGCACCTGTGCATATAGACAACGACTAGCCATCCTAACCCCTGTTTCCAAAAGGGTTGAAATATCAGGCCATAGATATCCCCACCCATAATCTAAAGCATAGCTTTTGGGAAGGGAGAAGGAGAAAAGAATGCACATAAATAGGGACCCAGTAAGCCTAGGAACAATGAAAGATGATGTCTTAAATGGATCTTGTGTTCCATTTAAAACTCTCAGCAGCCTTATGACATGGCTATGATTATCCCAGGTTTAGGGATCCAAAACATGAGCCTCAGAGAGTTTAATAAGCTTGTCATAGTCACACAATTAGTAATAGCAGAACTAGTAGGTTTGAATTCAAGGAAAGAAAGAAAGAAAGGAAGAAAGAAAGAAAGAAAGAAAGAAAGAAAGAAAGAATCAATCTGGGGATGGGAGGCATAAGGGTCGTAAGGCGAAGGAGCGATTGAATTATGTTTAAAACCACTAGGACAACTGTTTGAGCACAGCAGAAAAGTTTAAAATCACATTTCCCCCCAAATGAACCATTTTATAGCACAATAAAAGACAGCAGCATGTGATACAATCTAATGCCACCCATTTGTTTAATCATTATATCTTTACAGCCTCCCCAGACAACCATCATGTGGGCCTCAGAACAATTTGCAGGTCCAACAACCTGACTTTCTTTTACCTAACACTTTGATGAGGCTGCATCTGAGGTGAGATGGGCTCCTGATTCCTATGGTCTGGGTTGGAATACTGGTAGGTCTGTGCATCTTTGCGTAGATTACTTCTGATTGAGGATAAAGAAATTGCTGTAAGAATCCACTGGGAGGAAGGGACTGGCAGAGGTAGAATAGTAAATACCAATGATTCTTGTGTTATACCAAGAGACCAAGGAAAGAAGAGGAAAGTTCCATATTGGAAGCCCCTACTGTTAGCCTTTGATACACAAGACTGCCAGGAGTTAGCTCATCATATTTGCTGGTGGGCATGAAGATTATGGAAGACATAATTCTTGGGAATTCTGATAGGTGCCTGTGTCCACAGACTGCTCCCAAATTTCCCTGAGTGTAGAAGTACCTCTGAGTTGAAAAACATTGACTTAGCTGGTCCCCACATTTCCTTCTAACTTTGGAATTACTAGCTCCCTATATCCTAATGAATCCAATTTCCTCAAGAACTTCTGGATTGGATTACACCTGCTCAGTACATTCAGTCCTGTGCACAGGAGGTGGGTACCTAAGAACGAAAGACAGATTAGTGGACAGCTTTAGAAGTTTCCAGGAGCAAAAGTGAGTTAGTTGCATATTCTTTCCTAATGTTAAATTGAGCTCATATTAAGTGTCAACATTAAAGGGCCCTGGAGGATTTATAAATAAAACAGATGGGTCAAAGATTGGATGGTAATAAGACACAGATGTGAGTCCTGGATGAAGACTGTAAAGATAGGCACCCATTTCAGAGAAGAGCACACCCTATCCCCTGGAAAAAAAGAAAATAAAAGAAAAATAAAGAGCTCTATCTTTCTGAAGGATCAAGCCCCAACCAAGACCCTGGTTACTTCTTTGGCTCTGCTTATTATTTCATTTTCAAATGAAGAGCTGAGAGATAGAGTACAGTATTTATAAAGCCATATGCTCTGGGAACTCAAGCTGGGACAACATTTTGGCTTGTCCTAAATTTAATGTAGTTTTTATATATGGACATAAAATATACATTTTTGGAATCTCCTCCATATAATTACTTGGGAACCCCCACTTTTGAATTCTGGCTGACCTGTCTATTATAATGTTGCCGTGAACTTTATTTCGTACCACACCAGGGAGGGGGACAGAAAGGGGCTGAGAAGTCGGAGAACTCTGATATTACATGTCATATGGGGGGCATAAAAACCAATGTAAAATATAATGCAAAGGGCTGTGGGCATCCAACCATTCAGGTCAGGAGATGGAGATAATCCAGATGGAAAGTAGAGTAGAGCTTCCATAAAGTACTCTGTTTTTGCTAATTTCCCTAAAAGGTATACAATAGTACTCCTTTTTGCAAAAACATGTAGGAGTTGAACATGTTTTTAGCTATGGTTTGGAACACATTTCCCATTTGGAAAAAAATAACCACCATCATAGTAAAAATAAAAATAGTTCTTATTGAACTTGTTCTATGTGGTAGGCATTGCGCCAGGTGGTTATATTATCCGTAAATTCTCATAACAATAGTGAATGTTTTATTATATCCACCTCACAGATGAGAGTTTATAGAGATTAAAATTCTAGCCCATGTCCCACACTGAATTCATGACTACTTCACCCAAAAGCCATGATCTTTCCAAAATACATATCCAGATCCAGCTTTCACATACACGGCATTACTGTGGATACTTGCATTCATGGATTTAACAAATCCTGTGAAGAGAGAATATGATTTCTTCTTGGAAACCCTGAAGTAAAACTCAGAATACTTTTCTTCAGCTTTTAATAGCTTCTCTGTGGTTAATGAGAAGTGATTTACCTCAACATCTAGCCTCCTCCTTTGAGTCAAAAAGTCATAAGAAAACACTTGTATACATGAAGAAGAAATAACACAAATTAATTACTTTGGGAAATTGGTAAATTGTGGATTATTTGAGGAGGACCTAAGAGTAGTGGTTGATGGGACAATCTAAAGCTACATTGTCTAGCTTTAAAGCTCATTTTGCCATTTCTTGGTCAAGTGATCTCAGGCAAATTTCTTCATTTCTCTTCATCACATTTTTTTTTCATTTCTACCTTTCTTCAACAGCACCTGCATGAGCAAGTTGTCTGTGGGGATTATATGATACAATGCATAAAACCATCCATAGTGCATGGTAAGAACTCAGTACTTATAAGTGTTAATACTATTATTATGATCACTAATATTATTACTTCTCTTGGCTTTAACTTTCCAATTTGTTAGGTTCTGGAAAATGAAAACGGGTTGGCTAACTAGACACATGGCTTTGGGACAGAGGCAGCTCTAGGTGGCCTTGATTTGACCCTTGGTTTTTATGTGACAGACTTTCATCAGTAGTTTCCTAGATTCCTAAAACAATGTACAGTGAAAATTAAAAGCAGAATAAATCACATTTACAGTCAATTGATTTTTGACAAGGATACCAAGTTGACTCAATGCAGAAAGGAGAGTCTTTTCAATTAATGGTGCTGAGACAACTAGAAATCCACATGTAAAAGATTCAAGTTGGAATCATATTTCATAACATATACAAAAATACATTCAAAATGGAGTACAGATGTAAGCATAGGAGTTAAAACTACAAAACTTCTAGAAGGAAACATATGTGTAAATTTTAGGACTTGGCATTGGTCAAGAATCATTAGATGTGAGACCAAAAAGATAAGGAACGAAAGAAAAAAAAAACAAATAAATTGGCTTCATCGAATTAAAATATTTTGTTTCAGAGATACCATCAAAGAAGTGAAAAGACAACCCATGAAAGGGAAAAATGTTTGTAAACCATGTGTGTGTATGTAGAATATATTAAGAACCTTTACAATTCAATGATAAAAGGAACACACTTAAAAATGGATAAAGGGGTTATAAGGGAAAGGAGGGGAACTGAGTGGGAAAAATTAGAGAGGGAGACAAACCATGAGAGACTCCCAACTCCGGGAAACAAACAAAAGGTTGTAGAAGGGAAGGTGGGGGGCGGGGATGGGGTAACTGGGTGACGGGCACTGAGGAAAGCACTTAATGGGATGAGTATTATACTATATGTTGGCAAGTTGAATTTAAATTTAAAAAAATGAAAAAAAAATAATTAATTAATTTTAAAAAATGGATAAAGGATCTGAATGAACAATTTTCCAAAGAATATACACAAATGGACAAAAAGCTTATAAAAAAATTCTCAGCATCATTAGCCATCAATGAAATGCAAAGTAAAACCACATTGAAATACCACTCCACATCCATTAGAGTGGCTATCATCAAAAACATAAATAATAACACTTGCTGGAGAGGTCATGAAGAAATTGGAACCCTCTTATGGTGCTCATGAGAATGTAAAACGGTGCATCTTCTTTGGAAAACAGTCTGGCGGCGCCTCAGAGGTTAAACATGGAGTTACAATATGACCCAATGTTCCTAAGCATATACACAAGAAAAATAAAAACATATGTATGCACAAAATTTGCATATAAATTTTTATAGCAGCTTTATTCATAACAGTAAAAAAAAAAACAAAAAGAACACAGCCCAAATGTCAATGAACAGATAAGTGAAAAATTAAATGTTGTATAGCAGTACAATGAGTATTATTCAGTCAGAAAAAGGAATGGTCTCATTCATTTGGGGAATATAAAAATTAGTGAAAGGGAATAAAGGGAAAGGAGAGACAATGAGTGAAAATATCAGTGAGGGTGACAAAACATGAGAGACACCTAACTCTGGGAAATGAACAAGGGGTAGTGGAAGGGAAAGTCGGTGGGGGGTTGGGGTGGTAGGCACTGAGGGGGGTACTTGGCGGGATGATCACTGGGTGTTATGCTATATGTCGGCAAATTGAACCATAATAAAAAAATTTAAAAAAGGGAATGAAGTACCGATACGTACTGATACATACAACATGGAGGAAACTTGAAAACATTAAGCTAAGTGAAAAAAGCTGGTTATAAAAGATCATATGGTGTTTGATTCTGTATGGGTATGAAATATTCCCAATAGACAAATTCATCGGGACAGAATTATTGGGTTAGTGTTTGCCCAGGGCTATGGAGGTTGGAAGTAAGTGACTACTAATAGTACTGGAGTCTTTATGGGGGTGATTAAAAGGTTCTAGAATTAATTGTGGTGATGGTTACATGACTCTGTGAATATACTAAAAGCTATCAAATTTTACAAAAAAAAAAAAGGAGATTGTGGCTTTAAAAGAATTGACGGAACAAATGACACAGATAAAGTCACCTCGTTATGAGGGGGAGTCATAAGACATTAGTGAGATATTGGTAAAGATGAAGAATGAATGATCTCAAAATTAATAACCTGAGAAATAGGTGCAGTTCAGTGCATGTTTCAAATTAGAAATCAATACAGTCCTTAAATCTTTATAGAGAAATAAATCCTGCCAGAATCCTTCTCTTCTGGGTAGTATTATGCGGTGACACCTCTGGATAAAATAAATGCTTTGTCACACAACATTAACACCTAGGATTATACACTAACAGTCTGCCATATAAAAAAAATAATAATAATATGCAGAGTAATTGAGTTATTGTCATCACAAAACCCTGGAATAGTTATCTTTCTTGACCTAAGTTTCAGACCTAATAAGACAGCCAAGCTCTGTCAATTCTTCATCAGTAACGTTTCTTACCTTTGTCTTTTCTGACCACTACCAGTATCTTATCTCACACCTGTATTGTTTCCAGAGCTGCTCAGATACTCCCTGCTTTATTATAATTTACCTTTTTCCTAATTTATTCAATACAGCACTGTCAAATAATCTTAATACAGGGCTGTTATTTAATTCAACGATCCAGAAATATTCGGACTGTGACTCTCTCTAGAAAAAAATAGTCCAAGGTTTTCATTCCAGCACTCGAGGACACTCTTCATCATGTGCAAAGTTATTTATCCTAAATCATCTCCTGATTCTACTAAGTATGCTCTTCCACCTGGACTGCTCTGAGCAAAGATCTGTTGGTATTTACCCTGCACCCTGCCTTTCTATTAGCATATCTAACTTCTACCAACTTTTTAAAGTGTTGTGCTTTCTCACTTTGCCACCTAATGCTAGGATCAAATTTTACATTGAATTAAGTTTGACCTTTGCTAAGAAACAATCCCTGATCATACTGGGCTCTCCCAATTTTTGATCCTAACACCTATTGCATTGCTGTTCGTTGAGTATTCATCATGTCCTGCATTGTCTACCCAAGTGAATTTTTGATAGTGTTGGTGACTTAAACCTTTTGGAAAAGTTTCTGCAGCCATAGTGAACACTCAATGAATAAAGAGAAATATCAATAGAACTGAATCATAGAATTGGAGAGGGACAAAATGAAATGTTGGGAAAAGACCTTCTCTGTCATCGTTTTTTGTACAATTGGAGAAACAGAGGCCCACAGATGGGAAGAGATAGAAACAAGACCTGGCATTTGTTTGATGGCAGAGCTAAGACCAGAGTCTGGCTTCCTTATTCTTTTTTTTTTTTTTTTCCTTTCCCACTAGAATGTGTTGCCTAAAAGTCAATGTTGCTTTTAATACAGCATCATCTTAGAAATGACTAAATGTCCTCAGTTTGTTCCCAGGTGGGCAAGTGGTTATGGAAGACAGGCAGGCCATCCCTTTCTTATGCTGAGGTCTAGAGCAGAGGCACAGGGGGAGTGGTGACAGTGCCTATTCCCCTGCAGTCGTAGTTGCCTAAGAAGCAAGCTTGTCCTAAAATGACTGATGCTTGTGTCATCTGGAATACCTTCTGGGCCAGACAATTTCCATTAAACAGTTTGGGTGAATTCAGAGGGCGTGTGGCTCCCAGGTACAATTTTCCACAGACACCATGAGAAAGATCAGGGAGCAAATGGCCAGTCACCTACTTGGTACTCTGCCTTGCCCTTGCCCAGTCTGGGAACAGAGTGGGCACAAAGTAGACAAAGGCACTCTAAACTCCACAGCACACCTTCAGGATCAGATAGCCCTAGTGAAGCACCCTTCCCCAGGGAGAAAACTAGCCCACTACTCCCCAGGGCATCTACAAAGTAGGAGAGGAAGCAAGTGATATTTATCACCATGTTACAAATAAAGTGATGTGAAGGTGCATGATTTAGAAAGGTCACTACACGAACCAGTACTTCTTCATAGTGTTTGGATCCATTACAATGGCATTTTTGTTCTAAATCTGCTGTCAACTAATTGTGTAATCTTTAGCTTCTACCCTACCTTAAGTTATTTGAATCTTGACTTCTTTGTTTCAAAAATGAGGATATTGGGAAATATTGATAATAAGGCTCCTTCTAATTCTAAAGTTTTGTGGTTTTAAGAGTTACCATGAGTAGCACTAGAAAGCGTATGAGCTTATAAAGGCCTCTCACAGTATCTCAGGCCATCCTCTCTACCTGGGAACAGCTAGCACAGGTGTCCATAGTCCCATTTTATAGATGAGATCATAGAGACACAAAGACTACCTACCTCCTAATAAGCAGCAGAGCTGAAACACAAGTCTTCCGAATGAAGAGAGAATAAACCATAGCCCACAAGCCAAATCTGGCTTGCTGTCTATTTCTGTAAATCTAGTTTCACTGGAACGAAGCCACACTCATTTGTTTAGGTAGTGTCCAAGCCTGCTTTTGCACATGATACAATAGCAGGGTAGAGTAGTTGCAATAAACACTGTATGGCCTGCTTGTCCTTTACAGGAAAAGCATGTCAGTTCCTACTCTATAACATAAGTTTGTGCCTTTCCATTATAATATCTAGCCCCTAACTCTGCAAGACAAGGATTAGAGTGGTCTCCCTCACCCTTGAGTCTCAACTCCTAAGTGGATTGGAAAATCACTTGCAGAATGGAGCGCAAGAATGAAATTAATCTGATTCAGAAAGCAGCATGTACATTACACATTTCTGTTTTAAATGTAGTGATAGAGAATCAAAAATGGAAGGAAAGGAAATCTTTAATCACTTGTACACCTGCATGAGAAAAAAGAAATGCTACAGTACAAAATGCTGATTTCATTATTATTATTGGATGTTGAACACTAGTGGTAATAAAACACATAAAGCCACAATCACTAGCCTAAAGCCTTTCAACTGAAGCAAAGCAGGCAGCTTAAAAACAGAAGCAAGCTCTAGAAAAACTGGTGAAGTCTCTGAGGTGTGATTGAGCTCTCAGATGTAAGCATTGAATAAGGATGCTCATTCGGTGTCACAAACCCTGCAGTCACAGAAATATTCGATGACTGAGTATTATGGGGTTTTCTGATTCGGTGCACACATATGTGTGTGATATTTCAATTGTTACAACTCCATTGCTTTTGTAACTGTTTTTAATTACTCATGAGACCATTTCTCAGTACAAGCTGAGCATATGGGCACTTTGCATTTTTAAAATCCTACTTTCCGAGTTATCCATGGGCTGAAACACTCAAGTATTTATTTTCAAATGTAAACAAGGTATTTCAGGAGGAAAACAGCCTGCTGGGTCTCTGTTGGGTCACCATCACGAGACCCCCACTTTGGAGAACACAATGAAATGCTTCTGGTGACTGGAAGCTGTTTAGTCATTCATTTGACAAAGACAGATTGAAGAATCACCATGAGTTCAACAGCAGAGGAGGACAAGAAATGAATGAAAGAGGATCTTGGCTTTAATAATATTGGGCATAGTAAGATAGCTATTGAATCATTCACTCCTTTACAATTGTATATATGTATGTATATATATATATATATATCATATATGTGTGTATATATATATATGCATGTGTGTGCATATATATTTATATATTCCCTGCCTTTATTGTACTTAAATATTTTCTTAAATGTATGTAAGAATTCAGAACACATATAACTAACAAAAGATGCATATAAAGAATTTTTAACTCACTAAGAAAAAAGATAGGAAATGCAATAGAAAAAATGGGCAAAATATATGAATACTGTACAAAAGAGGAGATTCAAATTACTAATAAATCTAGAAATTTATACTCAAGTGTATCAGTCATTGGAGAATTGCAAATTAAAACTATAGTATGAGGGGCTTCTGAGTGGCTCGGTGGTTGAGTGACTTTGGCTCAGGTCGTGATCCTGGGGTTCTGGGATGAAGTCCTACATCAGGCTTCCTGTAAGGAGCCTGTTTCTCCTCTGCCTCTGTCTCTGCCTCCCTCTCTGTGTTTCTCATGAATAAGTAATAAAAATCTTTAAAATAAATTAAAAAAATAAAACTACAGTATGATATCACTATATATCATTTTAGAATGGCCAACATTAAAAATCCAGAAAATACCAAGTGTTAGCAAGGACATAAACCAACTGAAACTCTAGTTCTTTGTTGGCAGGAGTAAAACCATCTTGGGAAACTGTTCGGTAATATCACATAAAGTAGGAGGTACCCCAGGAACCACTGGCTCCTATGTCTTCCTATGTTTACCAAAAGGCACAAAGTAGAGTGCTTATGGCAGCACTATCTGTAATAATCCCAAATTTGAAGCTATACCCAAATACCTTTCAGTAAGACAATGGGATGAATACATTATGGGATACTCACCCAATGGGATACTATATAACAAAGGAAATACATTATCTACAGCTCTATGGAACAATATTGGTGAATTTCAAAAACACGTTAAATCAGAAAAACAATGGGCAGAAAAGATTAATGACCATGATTCTACTTATTTAAGACACAAAGTCAAAACTACTTTGTCATGTTAGGAGTCAGGGTTGTGATTGCTCTTGGCATGGGTATAAAGAGTTTATAACCAGCCAGAGGCTTAAGGGGGTTCCTAGGGGCTGCTAATGCTCACCTTCTCCATTTGTGTGCTGGTTATGCTGGTGTATTAATCTTATGAAAACCAACTGAATTGTACACATATGAGTCATTTCGTTAAAGCTGCATATAAGACATTTCACGGGAGAGAGTTAAAATAAATTCCGAACAAGTTATGGGAGAGGGCTGTGTTTTCCCTAGAGGAAGCAGAGTCCCCAGTGGCAGTGTTTGAACTAGGCTCTAAATATGAGAATGGTTTCACCTCACAGAAGGGGGATGATACATTCCGAGGATTAGACATAGTAAAACATGGAGCAATCCATGGAGCATGAGGTTTGTGGAAGAAGGATAAATAAAGCTATAAATAAAGCTAGAAAGGTAAGCCTGAGCCAGAATGTGGGGCACCTTGATGGAAGCATCGGGCTTTTGTGAATTAGGCAGTGGGGAGCCATTGAGGGGTTCTAAGCAGGGCAGTACTGATCAGAGAGCTGTGTTCAGGGAAGATTAACTTGGCAGTTGTATTGTAGAATGAATTGGAAAGTGAAGAAACTGGGGGAAAGGAGACCAATTTGGATGTAATTGCAGTTGTCTGGGTGGTACGTAATTAGGCCTAAATTAGGGTAGTAGTGTGAGTTGAAAAGAGAAGATGTGTGTAAGAAGCATTAGATGAGACAAAGCAACTTATTGGATTTTTACGTCAAGGGAGAGAGAAAAGTCCAGGGAGGCCAGTCTAGATGACTGGAAGATAAATCATGCTGTTAAATGAAAGAGATGAATGAGGATCTCTTCCTCCAGGGCAATGGCTGAGCATGGGTGGTTTGCTACATCCCCTATACCAGAGCCTCTGAATGCAATAGCTCCCTGCAGCTCCCTGCCCTCCCTCAGCTCTCCAGCCAATCAGGAAGATGCAATGGCACTTTGCCAGGCATCTATATCTATATCTAGAGAGATGATAGATAGATGATAGATAGATAGAGATCAATCTATAGGATAGAGATATCTATAGAATATATATATATATATATATATATATAATCTTTTCTTATTATGTGAGCTGCCCGGCTAAAGAGTGCATTTTCCAAATTTCTTTGCAGATGAGGCTGGCAATATGATAGGATGCAGGAAGTAATTATATAACTTTGGGACTGTACCTTATAGGGAAATAGAACATTCCTCTCCCCTTCTTTCCCCCATCCTGCAGGTTGATGTGCAGATGTGATATAGCAGCAAGAGCAGCCCTCTAAGAACATGAGTGCAGCCACAGGACCAGAGCTGTAGAGCAGCAAGACAGAGGCAGCCTGAGTTCTAGATGATTATAAAACACTTCTCCAGCCCAGTAATCTCACTAGAACTTTATGCTGTAAAGAAGTAAATTTGTTCTTGTTTGTATTACTATTAGTTTGAGTCTTTTCTCTATTACTATAGTTAAGTGGATATCCTAAATAATTCAGATCTGAGTCTTGTGGCTTTGATCCTAGAAATATTTTTTCTTATATTAAGATATCATTTCTGTACAATTAATTGGTGCTTGAGACAATATCAGGCACCAGTGATAAAACAACTGGTTTTATCTAGACCTAGGAGCCTTCCTGAATATAGGTGATAATGTCTCAAACAGGGCTCAACCATAACAAAAATCGCTGTTTATGGAGCGTTCTCAAAATGTAAGCATTGAGTTTTTATAAGCATCTCAAGAACATCATAATCTAGGTCCTGTTTTTATCCCCATTTTACAGAGAAGAGAACCAAGCCATCAAGAAGGTAGAAAACACCCCCCCAAGATCATACTATAATGGTCATAATACTGTTTCCAAAGTCCACTATTACTGACCTGACACTACAAACAGCCTCTCAGCATATAATTATTCTTGAGAGAGCATAATGATAAATCAGTCCATGTTTACCTCTACACTGCCAAACATTGAAGGAGTTTGAGGCCAAGTCACAGAAAAGATCAGAGATTCCTGATTCATGGAACACAGACCTTCTCATCATGAAGACTGATGGTTCCAAAGCCTCTCATACTTGTAGCCCATCGGGGACTTATCTCCATCTTTTGCATGAGTGTTGAGGAGGACAGGCTCAGTGAAGCAAGGTGGAATGGATGGAGGGAAAGGGCAAAGAAAAATGTGAGTGACAACATCTTCACCTGAAAATTAAAGTTGCTTCATCCTGGGTTTATTCAAACAACTTAGAAAGCAACACAAGAGAAACTATAAGATATTTGCAGGAAGATTGGGTGTTGCTGGGATAAGAATGTAGCCCATGAAAGAGAAGAACTTGAAGTCACTTTGATGCAAAATTGCTGAAGGCTTTATTTAAAAAAAAAGTAATAATAACAACAAATCTGTGCATTTCTAGTCCGACAATGTGTTTGAGAATGTTCTGTGTCTGATAAAAGAGGTTATCCAGCTGATCTTTTTGTTCTCAATCATAAGTCCAGGAGCATATTGCTGCTGAGGGGAGAGGCAGTTTTGATTGTGTAACTGTGGGAGAAGACTGTAGATGACTTCTCCAGAGTTCAGTCACCATTCCAGCCTAAGTGTTGATGTATCTCACATTCTTGCCTAACCACACAGTGAAGTATGGAAGGCTGATGAGTTTGAAGCAAACCAGGACTGGTTCGAAACTATAGTGGGAGGGATGACCTATGTTGTGAAAGAAACACAGAAAAATAGATAAGAAGGAAGTATCCCAGGAAACCAGAAAGGACCATTAGAAGGAAAGAGAAGTCTTGCTAGGGGAACACATGGAATGTGCTAAAGCAGGTGGCAGTGAAAGGCACATCTCAGGTCTCTCTCTCTCTCTCTCTCCCTCTTTCTTTCTCACTTTTTTTGGCAAATCCATAAAATGAGGCAAATGTCTTCTTTGAAGTGTTCTGAGGGGCAGGATCTTCCCAGAGAAAGGCTTCAGATCCTGGTGGAAGTGGCCCTTCACTTTCTTGTTTGTCCTCAGAGTAAAATACAGAGATAACAAGGACTCTCTCAGTGTAATTTGAAGCATTTTATTCAACTTTGTAGAAATGAAAAATAATTTCCACGTTGCTAAATGAAATGCTAGTTATCATTTTTCTTGTAAAATAATGAAGTAGATTTGGGCATTCTCCCCATTGACCAGGAATATAGTTCCAAGTTCCTATTGTATCCATGGAAAATCCAATTAAAAAATACAGTATTTTCCTCTAACATAATTTGCCATAAATGTCTGTGTGTCTGTATCTCTAAATTAACATCTGCAATTTAATCTAAGAAAAAATATACAAATCAATAGATGGGATGCATAATTGCAAAGGGCTTATTATTTTATTGGCCCTTTCAGGATCCCTGAGAAATGACCAGAGGAGATGGTACAGGGCCAGACTTTGTAAATGTAAGCAGAAACAGTGTACTAAAACTGCCTCTCCTACTGCTTAGCAAATGACAATGTTGGCGGCCAAAGAACACATGATATGACACACATCACCTAGGCAAATCACCACCCACACAGTTTGGAAAACAGGGTAGGGTTAAGTGTTCTGAGAGCTGGAATATGAGCATTGTGAGATTATTATAAAAATAATGCTGCCTTCTATTTATGTAGTGCCTTGCTCCTGCTGAGTTCCTGGTTCAGCCATATCTTACTGTGAATTCTATTAATACATTATGTTCAAAGTCATCTTTCATGCACAGATCATTACTGGCATTCATTCTCACACAGTCCCAGTATGGGGTTACCTAAAATTAATCTTGTTTCAGAAGCAGAGGTTCTGAGTATGAAATGCTGTGGCCATGCAATGCCACTAGCCCCAGGGGAATAAAAACTAGATTCCTGTCTTGCATTCTATCACAGTTCTGAAATTCTCCCACTGCCTGCTTAGGATAAGTAATCTAATGGCCCCCAGGGCTCTGACTCCAGGATGCAATGATTCCACCTCCTGACAGAAAACCTGTCCCACCTGCTCCCCCTATTATCCACAACAGATATCAGTAAGTTGGAGAGACAGAAGGGGGTGCAAGGGAGTTAATGGTCTTAGCACACTAGCTGGGCACATCTCAGAACCTCTTCAAGTGGTGGTTTACTCATTCCTAAAGGCAGCACAGAAATTCTTACTTCACTGGGTCATCAGAATGATTGGTGATAGGTGACTTTCAGACAGTATAGCTCTTACTGTAATGGAAAAAAATGAGACTTTGGGCTATCATGGGAAATACTTGAACTCCTGTAGTTTAGAAAAGGGATAGATTTGACCACAGAGATAGGGCTGTAAATGCAAGGTCTCTCATTATGATAATTCAAACTTTGGAGGGGAATTCTTCAAATCCGCACTGTTTTTCCTCATTACTTTGTCCCCTCCATGACAAAGTACTATCTTCTGAGTATAAAAACAGAAATATTCCAGACCAGGAATAACTTGAGATTTGGTATCATGAGTGATGAGTCTCGACTCCAAATGCACTGTCTGCTCAGTTTAATCATTGCTTGTTCTCTTACAGCAACATGCTCCCTCACGCTTCTGAGAGTTTCCATATGCTATTCCCTCTCCACGAAATGCCTTTCATCTCCATATTTATCAGCACAACTCAAAGTAGACTTTCTTCACCTGGCACTACTGGTGATGTAAGACTGAAAGCAAAACGTAGGGGAAAAAAATGTCCTTCCTGGCTTTTATTACCAGAACCAAAGACAGATCACAGAGAGGATGCTCCTAGGAAAAGGTAAATGAGGAGACTTAGAGGAGAATAAGGACCAAGTGCAGAGAGGAAAAAGAGTTTTCTGAAGACTGAGCCGGGGGTCTTTGGAGATGAATGAACAGCAGGATATGCCCCTCTCTCCAGGTCTTGGCAGGAGCACAGTGGCTGTGTCATCTGCCTGGGAAGGAGAGATGGGAACTCCTACCTTTTACAAATCATTCTCGGGAAATTGAAGCCTCACCTACTGGCCTGGGCGACATGCACATCAGCACTGACTAGTGTGACCTGAAGACCAGAAAGCCATTCTGGAAAGGTCTGTGGCAAGTCCTGGTGTGAAGAGAAGGAGCCCTTCCGCATTCCTAAATCATCCAGAAGGAAGAGGCTTAAAGCCAGATTCAATCTGACTTTAGCAAACTATTATATCATTTTGTACTCAACTGAATTTTGAGGTGAAATTTTATATCTCTTAACATTCCGTGTCTCTAGCACATTGTCCATAAGTAAATATTAATTTAATAAGTAAATGAAAACTCATTTTTGTACAGTTATGCCACTGCCTTCCTCAGAGGTCTAAGTCAGAAAGAACACTGGCGTATAAGTGTTCAGAGCTATGGCATACACAAACATGATTCCTGTAATTAAGCCCAGGAGGAGGGTACAGGTATGGTCACTCTTGGCCACCCTGGAATAAGTCCATCCCTAGATAAAGGCTGTTTGTCCTCTTGGCTTGGACAGAGTCCTCTGTATGTTTCCCTCTTTATATCCTACTCACCTATCAATCTAAGCCTTTGGTTCATGAAGCCCTGTGACACCTCCTCCTCCCTCCACAATGAACATGCCCTGAGGCTGGAGGCTGTGCAAGGTTCACACCTGCAGGAGTCAGACTCAGGGGCAGGGAGTGGCTAGTGAACTAACTTGCCTCCTCCAGCCCCTAAATGGCAACTTCAAGCCTTGAACTACTAACCCCACCAAACTTTCCCCTGCTCCCCGCTGCCAAACTGAAATCACTGGGAAAATTCAGAATAATGTTTAGAATGTTTAGGAGGGACACATGGGTGGCTCAGTAGTTAAGCATCAGACTCTTGATTTTGGCTCAGGTCATGATCTCAGGGTGGTGGGATCAAGCTGCCTCACTGGGCTCCCCACTCAGTAGGGAATCTGTTTGGGATTCCCTGTCACTCCCTCTACCCCTCCCACTGCTCACATGCTCTCTCCCTGAAATAAAGAAATAAATCTTTAAAAAAACAGGACAAAACAAAGTGTACGAGATCTGAGTGCTTCAAGCAGAAGCTACGCTTATGTTCAGCATTAATAGTGCACTTGTTAAAGTCATTTATATTCCTGCTCTCATTTTTTATTCTTTTTATCCCTTTCTATTATTATGTACATGATTCTTTTTTTAAGGCCAGACATTATGTTATAAAAAATGAGATGCAACAGAAAAGAGTCTTTTATGCAAATGTAGGGGGATGCACAAGAGTAAATGAAAACCATTTATAATATGTAAAGTTCGAAATCAGCTGGTGTTTAATAAAAAACAAAGTTTAGACAAATGTTCCCCATAAATCACTTCTGAGTTTATTTAGCATTCTTTTTCTTTACAACACAAGAGCTTCTTAGTTAAGCTAATGCAATGACTTAGTCAGGTGTGGACAATGATTCCTCTGTGTATTACATGTGTCCTTTCTTGTGATTTTTTTTTCCTGATGTAATGTTGTCTCAGCCAATCCAGACAGCATAGGGGTGTATGTGAGTATGTGTGTGTGCAGAAAATTAATGTTTCATGTTCAACAAATCTGCATCCATACTCCTGCAAAATACTTCTAAGTGATAATTCTAGTAATAATACTCTAGTAATGATCCTAGATATTTAATTGAGTTACCCAGTGGCTAAGGTCCAAGACATCAGAGGGATCCTTGTTCTTGTACTGCTCTCACAAGGACATGTTGTCTGTCAACAGTCACCCCAAGGGCTCTCTTAAAATATATCCTAAATCCACTCATTTGTCTTCCTCACCACCCTTCCATCCTGATCCATGTCGGCAACATCACACCACTAGCGTGGGCTCCCTCCTTGTGCTTTCCTCTTCTACTGTCTGAACTCCAGAAAGGCAGATTGAATATGTGTAAAACATGTATCAGAAAGGATATATTTTCCCTTCTCTGTTATGATGTGTGTAATTCTTTTTGAAGGCCAGACATTATATTATAAAAAATGGGATACAACAAAAGAGTCTGGGATGTAGGCATCTGCAAGCAGCCTCACTCCACCCTGTAAAATTGCAACTTTGTGTGCATCCATCAGATTGCTCTGATCACAGGGCAACCAAGTAAACTGAATCCATGGAAGATCACTCCACTCCTCCACCCAAGGAGAGAAGGGAAGCACAAGCATGGGGCAGCAGGGAGATGAGTCTGCAACCAAGGAGGAAGAAGAAATGAATTAAAATGTAAGTGAATGAGGTATCTGGATGGCTCTGTCAGTTAAGTGTATGCCTTTGGCTCAGGTCATGATCACAGGGTCCTGGGATGGAGCCCTGCATTGGGCTCCCTGCTTGAGCCCCTCCCCCAGCTTGTGCGCTCACTCTTGCTCTCTTTCTGTCAAATAAATAAATACAATATTTAAACAATAATTTTAAAAGAAAGACTGGAAGATAGGAAACTGGAGAGAATCTATCAAAACAGAACTGACCTAGAGGAAGGGGATAGGCTGTCACTGCTGGAAGGCATAAAGCCTCATGTACCTTCATATATCACTCTGTCATATGGAACAAAAAGCTTTGAGCTAGAGAGGAAAGAATAATGGCAATGTCATCACCAGAACACAAGTGGGTGGAGACTTATTATTATTGGGGTAGTATGTAATAAAATAGTATCTATCCCTGCAGGAGGGGTACCAAATTGTTGTGAGCCCAGAATCCTGCTCAGTATTAACAGAGGTTTCCTACCACTCTTCATAAGTCTTATCACAGGTTAGTGCTCCCTGACAGACAAGATGAGAGAAATATTCAGAATCTACCTCTGAAGTCCAGGTGCCTGATAAGGAAGATGGAGAAGAAGGAATAGATCAAAATAGACCTTCTTTAATTGACAATATTACCCTAGTAAACCAAAGTAACAAGCAAGAAGAGTCTGGGAGTGTGGGAAAGGAGATGATAACAAGTTTCCCTTCTGTGATACAGATATCCAGTGATGGCTGAAAACAGAATGCTTAGAATACAAGCATTGAGAAGAATCTGCTGGGACCCACAGTTTCCATTGTAAGAACAAGGCATCAGTAGAAGAATGTGAAGGCTATGGTGTGCTAAAAGTAAGGCATAATAGCAAGAAACAAACCCATCTCAACTCATGAATAAGTTGACTCAATGACCCACACTAACTGCCTGAGAGGAAGCATGCCCATTTCCAACTGGAAAATACTTCAGTTTCTTCCATTGCTTCAAACAAACAAACAAAAAAGCTGAAAGACTTTATCATCAGCAGACTTGTAGTACAGTAAGTATTAAAGGAAGTTTTTTCACTCAGAAGAAATATGATACTGAGTAGAAACTTGAATCTGCACGAAAATATAATGAAGTCTTAAAACACTCAGATGTAAATAGAAAAAGATAATTTTTAATTGTAATGGTTCTAAAGGATAATTGACTATCAAAAGCCAAGACGGTAACTATTTATTTGGGGTTTATAACATATGTAAAAGTATAAAGTGTGATAACTATACCAAAACAGTAGGGAGGGAAGAAATGGAAGTATACTGTTGCAATATTCTTACACCTTACAGAAAGTTAATAATATCATTTGCAAGTAGACTGTGATAAGCTAATACATGTTATAAATCCCAGAGGAAACACTAAAGAAAATTAGAAAAAGATGTATGGATAATAATCCAATAACAGTGATAAAATGGAATAGTTAAAATACAGGTGGCCCTTACTTTGCATGTTTCTGATGTGTACAAATTTCAGTTACCATGGTTTAGTTGACTCTTTCCCAAAGCATGTCAAATTTCAGTTATCACTGTATAAAAACTGCAATTAATTCTGTGCAGTACTAACTTCACTACCAGCTCCTTGGTCTGCAAATCAGTAAATAACAGATGTGCATCATGATTAGTGACCAATCAAACTCCTCCCTTCCAGTTCTCTCAGGGACTGGCCATTGCACATCGATTACTCAGCCCTGGAACCAACAGCATCATGATTAGTGACCAATCAAACTCCTCCCTTCCAGTTCTCTCAGGGACTGGCCATTGCACATCGATTACTCAGCCCTGGAACCAACAGCAAAGTTTGTTTCTTTGCCATTACCCAGTTATAAGCCCATGGACATTTTGCAAAAATAGATAATCTCAAGGGGAATTGTCCAGCAATGATGAAAATGCAGCAAAGACACAGGAAGTGGTGATGCTAAAATTCAAATGGAACATAAATGAAGTCATAAAGTAGTCAGCTGACCGTGGATATACTGATAGGGCCATTGTTCAACAAACTGTGGATATTCGACCAGAGGAACTTAGTGTGGAAAAAATTACTGACATAAATGAGGAAGGTGGTATGAGAGCAAAGAGGAAGATGTCTCAAGTGATGCTGGTAAAAACTTCACACTCAGGGAACTCTCACAGATATTTCCTGATGCTGGAAGCACAAAGGGCCAAGTATTGAAAGCTGATCCAAACTTAGAGAATAATAGGACAATTGGCTAAAATATAGAAGAGATGCTCATTCCACATGATAAGTTACAGCACGAAAAGAAGACAAGCACTGCTTTTGACAAAATAAATAAATAAATAAATAAATAAATAAATAAATAAATAAAACAATTTTCATGTTTCTGATGTTTTAACTTGCAGTAGATTAAAAAATATAGTTTTCTCTTTTTAAATTTTCCTATGCATGCATAAATGACAGTAAGAGAATTTTTAAGGTTTTGAACAAAATTTTAAATGTTCCAGAATAATTTGAGATTATCCAATTGGTTTTTAAGATCATTTTATATGGTTTCAGTTTGCATGGTCTTTTATATAATCTCACACTACTGTATAAAGTAAGGACTGCTTATAATCAGTTAATCTTAGAGGAAGCAGAAAAATGGACAAAAGATTCAAGAACAAAGGGAATAAGTTTTTTTTAAGCAACATTCAGGTGACAGATTTTAAACCAACCATATCAATAATTTCATTAAATGTAAACATCTACATTGAAAGACAGATACTGTCATATTAAATTTAAAAAGCAAGGTCCAACTATATGCTGTTTTTAAGAAACACACTGTAAGTGCAAAATATGCTTATAAAGTAAGAAGATAGAAAAATATATGCCATAAAAACACTCATCAAAAGGAAGTTGGAGTGGAGTATCACACAAAGTAGACTTCAGAACAGGAAATATTACTAAGGATAAAAAGAGGCACCATATACTGATAAAGGAGTCAATTCACCAAAAAGACAAAAAAATCCTAAATGTCTTTGCACCTAACATCAAAGCTTCAACATATACAGAACAAAAACTAATAGTTTGTGACTTCAAAATTCCTCTTGGAATACATAGAGCAAGTAACAAAACATCAGTGTCTTTGGAAAACCTGACTGGGAGTATCATTCAATGTATCAAAATGACATTTATAGAACACTACATCAGACAGTAGAATACATACTGTTTTCGGGTTCATATGAAATATTCACCAAGATAGATTATATTTTGTTCCATGAAAAAGGTCCCAAAAAATTCAAAATAATTTAAATCATATAAACTATGTTATCTGGCTGTAAGGAATTAAATTATAACAGTTGTCCAAAACAGAAAAATGTCTAGAAAATTGATCCAAATTTGGACATTAAAAACACTTCTCAATAACCTTTGGGTCAATAGGAAGTTATATGGAATAATATTACAAAATATTTTCAATTGAAAGTAAATAAAATAAAACATTAAAATATATAGGATGCAGCTAAAGCAGCACTTAAGGAAAAATTTACAGAATTAAAGGTCCTGTTAGAAAAGAAGAGAGATCTCAGATGACCTCTATGATCTACACTTTCACCTATGACACCAGAAAAAGAAGAGCAAAGTATACTTATGGCATTCAGAAAGAAAAGAAATAATAGTAAGAGCAGAAATCAATACAATTAAAAACTATGGAAATAAATAAATTAAAACAATAGTGTTTTGACAAGATTGATAGAGTTCATCATCTTTTAGCCCAATGATGAACAAATTACAGCCATGGGCAGAACCCAGCCCACTGTATGTTTTGTAAATAAAAGTTTTATTGGCACCAATTTGTTGATTTTCTGTAGCTATTCTCCACTACAACAAGTAAGTTGAGTGGTTGAAACAGACCAAATGACTTGCATATCCAAAAATATTTACTATATAGCCCATTATATAAAAAGTTTATCCAACCTTATCCTACTCTCATCCAACTGATGAAGAAAACAAAAAAAGAAGAAATAAATATTCAACATCAGAAATTTTGAAATAATTTCGTTACAGAAATAATTTCGTTACAGGATTTTGTTGCAGAGCCTATAGGCATGAAAAGGATAATAAAGATATAAAACTAAAAAGAATGCCACTAATGTGACAAATTAGGTGAAATAAATCAATTTCTTGGGAGAGACAAACTACCAAAGCTCACTCAAGAGGAGGTGGATAAACTGAATAGTTATGTATGTATTGAATTTAAATTGTGGGTAAAATCTTTCTAAACACACAAAAAATCAGACTCAGATGACTTCATGAGGACTTCTACTCAACACTGAAGGAAGAAATGACACCATTTTTGCATAAGATTTTTTTTTTAGGAAATAGGAAAAGATGGAACATTCCCTTACATGTGTTATAAAGCCAGAATCACCCTAAGATCAAAACAAAGACATTACAAGAAAAGAAATCTACAGAGAAATATCCCTCATAGTCATAGAACAAAAATTTTTAGTAAAACATTGGGAAATTGAGTCCAGCAAGATTTAAAAAGGGTAATGCATCATGACCAATGGAGTTTATCCCAGGAATGTGAATTAGGTTCAACATTAGAAAATCAATCAGTGTAATTCACCACATGGATAGACTAAAGATAAAAAGCCATACAATACTCTCAATAGATGGAGAAATATCTTTTAACAAAATTTGATATCCATCCATGATAAACACTCTCAGTAAACTAGGAGTGGGAGGGAACTTCCTTAGAGTGATACAAGTCATCGACAAAAACCGTACAGCAAATATCACACGAATTAATGAAAAACTGATCACCTTCCCATTGGAATGAAAAAAAGACAAGGGCATCTACTATCTCCAATCATATTTAGCATCACTGGATATTCCATCTTCTGCAATAATGTTGGAGTCCTGGGATAGTGGGTAAAATATATACAGATTCTTTAAAAAAGAAAAAATAAACTTGTCTCTATTTTCAGATTAACAACTATCTAAGTGGAAAATCTCAAAGAATCTACAAATATGCTACTGGAACTAATCAATGAATGCAGCAAGTTCACAGGATAAGAGGCCAATTATAAAGATCAGTTGTATTTCTACACACTATCAATGAAAAATTAGAAATTAATTTTTAAAGTACTTTTTATGATAGCACTAAAACCACAAGATACTTGAGCATGAATCTAACAAAATATGTACAAAATCATTGTACTGAAAACCACAAAACAGTGAGGGAATGAATCGAAGGAAGCCTAAATGGAGAGATATACTGTGTTCAAGGGTTAAAAGGGATAATATTATTCAAGTCAGTTCTTCTGAAATTGATTCAGAGAATCAAGTAATTCCAGCTGAAATCCTAACAAGATATTTTGTTGAAATGTACAAACTGTTTTCAAAGTTTACATGGAAAGACAGTTATAATAGCCAAAAACGATGAAAATAAAGAAAAAGTTTGAGGGCTCACACTAATTGATTTCAAGACTTATTGTAAAGCTTCAATAATCAAGAGAGGGTATTCTTAGTGAAAAAAAAAACAGACAAGTGGAGCAATGAGACTGAATAAAGAACCCAGAAATAGACTCCAACAAATTTAGTCAACTGATTTTTGGCAAAGGTATAAAGATAAACCAATGGATAAAGGATAGTTTTTTGACAAATCATGAGGGAAAAATTAGACATCTATAGGCAATAAAAACAAGAAAAAATTTTGACCCACTCCTTGTACCATATACAAAAATTAACTCAAAGTATATGCAGATCTAAATACCAGACCTAACACTTCTATTAGAAAAAACAGGAGCAACTCTTTATAGGTTATGAAAAGATTTCTTAGATACGACACCATAAGAATAATCAATAAAAGAAAAGATTAATAATTTGGACTTCATCATGACTATAAACACCTGTTCTTCAAAAGACACTGAATGCAATGAAAAGATAAGTCAACAAACGAGAAAATACTCATTTGCAAAACACATGTTTGACAACAGGCTTGTATTTATCCAAAATACATAAAGAATTCTCAAAACCCAATAAGAAAACAGACAACTAATTTATTTATTTATTTTAGTGAGCCAAAGATTTGAATAGACACACCACTAAAAAAGATATATGGATGACAAATGAATATATGAAAAGATTCTTGACATCATTCTGCCTTGCAAAAATGCTACTTAACCCAAAATGAGGTACTGCTGCATCTTTATTAGAAGCCACTTGGGCATCTATAGCAAGAGATAACCTCAAGAGTTCATCAACATTTGTTGAGGAAGTGCACACTATTTGTTGTAGACGACAGAGGTGACAATAGAAACAGGAAAATGGGCTGGTGGAAGATTTGTGGAGAAAATAAAAATTGAAAAGAACTATAATATCAATACTTCTCATTTTTAAAGCCTGAAAATATACCTACCAGACAAAAGAATAGAGATAAAGAAAAATTCTTAGCCATTATATATGTCTGACTTTCATCCTGTTGATCTAAATACTTTAACAAAAAGATGCATACTTTGTTATTTATTTATTTATTTATTTATTTATTTATTTATTTATTTATAAAGGGAGGGAGAGGGGAGGGGCTGGGGGAGAGGGAGAGAAGGAATCTTAAGCGCATTCCACACTCAGCACAGAGCCCAGTGTGTGACTCCATCTCAGGACCCTGAGATCATGACCTGAGCTAAAATCAGAGTTGGGTGCTGAACCAAATGAGCCAGTCAGGTGCCCCAAAAGATACATACTTGGGGCACTTGGGTGGCTCAGTGGTTGAGCGTCTGCCTTTGGCTCAGGGCATGATCCCTGGGTCCTGGGATCAAGTCCCACATCAGGCTCCCCATAGGGAGCCTACTTCTCCCTCTGTCTATGTTTTTGCCTCTCTCTGTGTGTCTGTCATGAATAAATAAATAAAATCTCTAAAAAAAGATTTTAAAAAAACCCAAAAGATACATACTTTATGGAGTTGTCATTACGTCATCAAATAAACAAGCCTGTTGAAATCTACCCTGTGCTCTGTGCTGGGTTGGAACCATGAAGGGCACAAAAATTAGTTCTAATCCCTGCTTTCAAGTAGCTTTTGACCTCAATGAAAGGATACATTAGAAATTCATAAGTAGAAATACAATAATAAAAAAATAAAACTGATAAAAATAATCCGATATTGAGCATGGCATAAACAATGTCCTAAAGCTGTCCATGCAAATTGTCAAATGAGAGGTAACAGGCAGGTGATCCCTGTGTACTCCAGCAGTCTGGGAAGTTCTTTTGGTGGAAGACTTTGATTTCTGTGCAAATAGGAAGAGAGGAAGTTTCATATGAAGATATACAATCAACAACACAATGCAGTTCTCCCTTTTGTCTCAAGTGGAAAATTAATCATTTTCCTAATGAAATAGGACTGGAAGCAGGAAAATAAATTTTGTGAGATCAGTAAAGAGCCTCTGAACAAACTTTGTAGAATATTCCAGCCATAGACTCTGTCATTCAAAGTCCAAAAATGAATATGGTCCCGTCCAGGCTTTCTGCCCTCCTGGAAGTCTCTTTATAGCCAGAGGTAAGAATTCGACACTGCCTTTGATCCTCTGATTGTAAAGTCCTCAAAGAGCATGTAGAATGAATAACTGGCCTTATGTTAACACACCATACCCTCTGTGCCAAGATTCTTGTCCCAGATAAACAACTTTTGGCCTATCAGCCAGCCTAGACAAAGATCAAAGTTATGTTCACCGTGTCACCCTTTTCATACAAAAATATTTTGGATTGCAGCATCACTAAGCTACAAAAAACTGCTACAGCTTACCTGTGGTATCATTTATTTTTAATTCCCCAAAGCAAATAGAAAAGGCTTTCTATATTAGTCATACCTGTTCGTAAACAATAGCCTGCTGTGTTTGTCCAGCCTTAAATAGACATCCATGGGACCACATTCAAAAGGTGGTCCACAGGTCCTAAAGCACCTGTTCCCCTGGGAGAGTGATTGAGGCTGGTGCTCACCCATAACGAGATTTTGAACAATGCTCTCAATGCTCTCCAAGGCCAAATGAAAATCAAGTGAAGGACAGCACTCGGACTCTTCATAATGCCAAGTTTCACAATAAGTTTTAGTCACCACGTTGATGATATTGGTAGGTAATAAATTCTATAGTGAAAAAGAGCATGGCTGTATGAGAACAAAAGTAAAATAATGGTAATTAGGAAATATCCTTGCTTCTAGGACCCCTTCACAGTAAAAGAGCTCTGTTCATCTCAGATGCCTCCAGTAGCTACTCTGTATGCCCACATCCAGGATGGGACAAATACGTTATCTCATGTTATTTTTCTTTTTATTTTTTTTTTCATAGAGACAGAGAGAGAGAGAGAGGCCCCTCTTATAGCAGTGCCCAACTGGCCATCATGTAAAGGAACGCAGAGCAGGATTGCACGGACCAGTGAAGGGTAGTAGAGTTCCTAGCTGCTGCGAGAATGTTCATGTTATTTTTCTTTTTATTTTTTTTTTCATAGAGACAGAGAGAGAGAGAGGCAGAGACACAGGCAGAGGGAGAAGCAGGCTCCATGCAGGGAGCCCGACGTGGGACTTGATCCCAGGTCTCCAGGATCATACCCTGGGCTGAAGGCGGCACTAAACTGCTGTGCTACCGGGACTGCCCTATCTCATGTTCTTTTTTAAAAATTATTTTTAAGATTTTTATTTATTTCAGAGAGAGCAAGCATGCAGGAGCTGGGGGAATGGAGAAGGGGCAGAGAGCAAGGAAGAAGCAGACCCCCTGCTGAGCATGGAACAGATGCAGGGTTCAATCCCAGGACCCTGGGGTCAAGACTTAAGCCAAAGGAAGAGGCTTAACCAACTGAGCCACCCAGGTGCCCTGTCACCTCATATTCTGCCTCAGTACAGCTTATTCTCAAAAAGGGGGTAAATGACAGAAAAAGGGTTAGGAATCAGGGAAAGGAAAAAGAGAAGGAGAGAGAGAGAATAACTCCAACACTACAAAAGACCAGAGAGGTCATTGCTGGGAGCAAGAATAGCAGGTGGCAAAAAAAAAAAACCTGAGTAACAGAAGGAATCTCAAGTCAGTCCTGGGTCACTATGGGGACTTGGGAGCCCTGCATATGGTGATGAGGATGTTCAGGTGGGTTAAAGCAACTGAAGTCTTTTCTTACTGAGGAGTGACTGAGGTATATATTCCAAGTCCTGCCGAGTCAACTCTAGAGTGGATCCAACTTGCTCCTTCCTGGTGGTTCCTATAGAGCCCCCTGCCTGGAATGCCCATCCCTGGATATACACAAGCCGGTCCTGGACATTGTTTACACCTGCATTCAATTGTGTCTCCTCAAAGAGGTCATGCCTGACCAGCCAACCCAAAGCAACATTCCCAGTCACCCTCTCTGTCAGCAGGACTGAGGCCCGAAAGGACTCCGTGTGTGTCAACCAGAGGGATTTGAGTATAAGAGACCAGTTACAAAGGTGTTAGAAAGGCTGAGAAGTTATTAGCAACTGTGAGAAGTCCTGTGAGCTCCCCAGGACTTGGAGAACGAAGAAAGGAGGAGGTGTTAGCAGAAGCCACAAGGTGAAGGAGCCCCCTCTTACACACCAGCCTGTGAGGATACCCAAAGGGGGCGCTGGCCAAGTCGGCTGAATGGGTGTGGGCCAGAGTAGGAGAAGGTTTAGTAATAAGTCTGGGCATTCTTTACTTTTTTTTATTTTCTGTATATTATGATGTTTTGAGATCCTAAAACCCTTTCTGGCTTCAGAGACACTGCTCTATTTAGGATTCAGTGGGGAGTACGCTTTTGATATGCAAACTAACCAGTCTGAGTTGGGGCCCTCCTCTGTCTGCCCCCATCTACCCCAGGAGGCCATGATCCCCTACCTGAATCATCCAAGGGCCAGGTACCAGGCAACCAGAGGCCACCCCATAGGTTAGAGGCCACCAAAGTAATTTACAGTAACCAATCCTGAATCATCTCCCTAGCCCGGCCTTGCCTTCCCCATAGGAACGTTAATAAAGGCTCGGTCTCTGCCTTCTGCCTTCTGACTACTACCCGTAAAGTTTCCCCATGTAGCCCTGCATGGCACGACATGCCACCTGTCTCTAAGGCCTGCGAGTATAATATAGTTTTCCCTTCCTCAGACTCTCCAGTGTCCCCTCTTATAGCAGTGCCCAACTGGCCATCATGTAAAGGAACACAGAGCAGGATTGCACGGACCAGTGAAGGGTAGTAGAGTTCCTAGCTGATGTGAGAGAGAGAGAGAGAAAGAAAGAAAGAAAGAGAGAGAGAGAGAGAGAGAGAGCAGGGCCCTCCTACTGCCTCTAAATTCTCAGCAAAGCTCCTCTTCCCTATTCTTCAGCATTGCAGACCACTAAAGGGTGCACCTAGCAACCCTCAGACAATAGTTTCTCTGCTCCAGTGTCCCTCCCCACCCCGCTTCCATAACATCCCAGAGTGCAGAAAGGCCGTGGACCCAAACATGATTACATTGCCTTCGGATTTATCACTCTCTGAAGTTTTTCATTTATTTGTAGACTCACCTGTTGCCAGCCTCCTGCCCATAGGATGAAAAAGCATGAGATCAAAGACATTGATCATCTCACTCACTCCTGTTTGCTCAGTGGCTCCTCCTGGGCCCAGTGTAAGTTGGAGCTCCCTAAGTGCTTGTTCAGCAAATGAATGAAGGGAGAAGTAATGAAATGTATGGTCGGTGAAATAAATCGATTACTCATTTAAGTTGACTCTACATTGAACTGTTTCATTTCCCTAGATTGGTTTAGCTATTTCTACCAAGTATTTTCCTTACAAATTCCTAATAGAAAGAAGGAAGGAAGGAAGGAAGAAAGGAAGGAAGGAAGGAAGGAAGGAAGGAAGGAAGGAAGGGAGGAAGGAAGGAAGGAAGGAAGGAAGGAAGGAAGGGAAGACAGGCAAACACTGCATGCATTGTCATATATCATCATCGCTATTTGGACTGAGTGTCCATAAATTGAAAAACAAGCTAAGACTTTTGTGGCCCAAGAAAGCAGGCTAGTTTAACTGTGCCCTAATGCAGAAGAAGCCTTTCTGAATTCTTCCTGGTGAATGTAACTTCCAACAGCTGCCTTCTCCTGTACTAAAGCCATGTCCAGACCAACCTCCTATGACACCAAACCCTGCAGGCTTCTTGGATGTCCCTCCCTTGTCCCAACACAGGCCTTTGCACAAGCCGTACTTGATGTCTGAAGCACCCGCCTCCCTTTGTCAGTTGGCGGACACTTAACAAATGTCACAGGGTTCATGAGCCTCTTCCCAGCTCTCTCTACGCTTCCTTGGATCTGCCTTGGTTTAGTCTTTATGACACAATATGGCAGTGTTAGTTTACCTCTCAGACTCTCTCACCAGAATGTTGAGAGTTGAGAAAGTTTGTGTTTGAATCCATCACAGTACCCAGCACAGAGGAAGCCATACATAAATATGGAAGGAAGGGAATATGAGAGAGAGAGAGACAGAGAGACAGGGGCTGGGGGCAGGAAGCAGTGGCAAATGAAGAAGAGGGGGCTTTTTAAGGACACACAAAACCTCCCTCTCTGTAGGTTGAAATTATCAGATCAGTTCTCCGTAACCAATGGAACTTCAAATCGTGTTTCCAAAAGTTGAAATTTCATTTAAGAAAGAGACCTGCAGTGTTCTGCCCTTTTAGACAAGCGTAAAGCATTTTAGATACAAACCTATATTTTTCTGTGCAAATAGGTGACACATTGCAAATCCCTATTCCTTTCACGCCCTATTCTTTCAAATAGCCTTTCTGAAGTTTGCTGATTCATGGTGTGCTAAGGTCTCTCTTTCCACTCCCTGCCAAATGGTATAGTAACTGTCTTCACTACCAACCAGCATAAGGGCCCTCCTTCCCTGCTGCCCACAGAGCAGCTCTTGGAGGGGGTGCTAGGTTATTTTCAAGTACAAAGCACATGATTCTGATGTGAAAAGAAAACACAGGTGAGGCACACCTTGCTCAGAGCTGCCAAGCAGTACCTCCTCCCTCCATTCCCAGAGATGCAGTGCTTATAAGCAACAGGGCCTTGTTTTAAATTTTGAGTCTCTGGTCTTTCTCTCCAAAGGCTGTGTAAGATTCTACATAACTCACTGTACCTAGAGCCCCTGGAGAGAATTGCCGATCTAGTAGCATACTGCTGTCAATTTTCCCTAGAGAGAAATATCCATGTGTCAATATCTGTAATGCTTAGGATTCAACATCCCTATCCAATTTCAAAATTCAAGATTTCCTTTTTTGCCTCTTGTTAATCTCCTGATTGCCAAGAATCCTCTAAGATTAGAGTTAGTGATTCTGAGATTACATTTGCAAGTTCCTTTAGCACCCTGAGATGGAATTCATCTAGGCTAGGATTTAAACTTCTTTAAACAGGTAAACATTCTCTCCCTACTTCCTTATATATCTTGAGTGACCTGTGCATTTTTACAGTTTTTTTTTTCTCCCTGTTCTTACCATTTGAAAGCCTACTTCAGTTGCTAAGAACTCATAGCAAAATAAGTTACGAGTATCTCACTCTTCCCCCTTCCACCTGTTGAAATTACATCACCAGCCAAGGAACAGGCCGAAAGCCTCTTGCTGTAAACAAAGCCTGAAAGACTCTTTGTGTTGTGCTGAGTGTCTTTGTATGTTTCAACTGACTCTAAGATTTTGTCTCAATGACATAAAAACCAGGTGTCTATGCTTCTCACTAGCATTTTTTTCCCTTGCAGCATCTGTTCTTTTAAAAAACTGTGACTATAGGCAAAAAAAAAAATCACATACAAAGTCAAAGGACAAATGCCCAACAAGGAAATACATTTGACAAATAAAAGTTAATATCCAAAGCATCCAAAAACTCTTAAAAATTAATAAGAAAAGTACTTTTCAACCACAATATTAAAATGTCAAAGAATATGAACAGTTTTGAGAAGAGGAAATATTAATGATCCATAAACATATGAGAATATGATTAATTTGGCTAATACCCAGAGAAAGGAAAACTCAAGTAATAGTAACATATTAACTTCATCCAATGTGTTTGTTTGAAAATCAGAGAAAGTGCTGGCAAGAGTTAGGGGAAGAGCACTTGCACACTGTGTTTCATAGGAATGGGAATACCTACAACCATTTTTGGAAATTAATCTGGCAGTGTCAATAAAATACTAAAGTACTTAAAAAAATAAAATAAAATAAAACAAGGGGCGCCTGGGTGGCTCAGTGGTAGAACGACTGCCTTTGGTTCAGGTCATGATTCTGGGGTCCTGGGATCAAGTCTTACATCAGGCTCCTCGCAGGGAGCCTGTTCCTCCTTCTACCTGTGTCTCTGCCTCTCTCTGTGTGTCTCTCACGAATAAATAAACACAATCTTTTTTTTTAAATTAATAAAATAAAATAAAAACCTGTGCTTATCAGAAAATGTCATCTGTGTGCCATAAAACTAGAGAGAGAGATACATGGAAATATTTTTGATAAAAAGGGAATTAAGTAAATAACATGGTGGCAGGTAATAGAGATATGTGTTACAATATGAAGAAGAGGCACAGAAGTGCACCTCCACAATGTCAGTCTCCCTCCCACCTCTGTCTCCTCTGGGCCTCGTTCCCTTCTTTGAAAGCAGCTGCTATGACAAGGGTTAGGACTGTTCCCCCAGTTTCAGGCAACTCATTGAACCAGGAGCAGTGGGCTTGAAAATGCTATTTGTCTTTTCAAAGAGAGAAGAAATATAAAACTAGACCTCAACAATATGTCAAGCATCAGCTATGCACAGGCTAAGGAAATTATGGAGTTTTCTCACATTTCCTAATTCGCTTTTTCTTAGCTAAAAGTACTGATTAAGCTCTTCTTGAGACTCTCCATTTCTTGCCCTTTCTTGGCTTAAAATCCATCAAGGGCTCCCTAACACCAACGAAATAAGATCAGTCCTCTGCAGCAGCCAATCTCTGCAGGCACACGCCCTCTCCAGCCCTCTACCCAAAAGTTTGCCAGCTTCTCATTTCTATGATTCTGTACAAACTGGTTTTTGTTGCTAGAATGTCCTTAACCCTCCTGGACTTTTTAATAAACATCTCTTCTTTCTTAAAGACATAACAAGGCCTCCTCTCCTCCAGGAAGATCTCTTCGCTTTTTTCCTAAAGTTAATTTTCTCTCCCCGTATCACACCAGTTTCTCAGGATTTATTACTATACTTACAACACCACATTTTTCCTCATGATCAAAGAAAACCTTGCTTATTTCCAATGTATGCGATTCATCAAGTAGTTCTGTGATTTTTGTTTATTCCAATCTGCTCACAGGCAGGCATACAGATGAAATTACCTCTTAAATTCTCCACTTCTCTTGAATTTGACTACAGCTTCCAGCGATAGAAAAGTCAACTACACCTCTGTGTTGTATAGCCTACTTGAATTATTTGTCTTTCTGTTTCCACGAGTGGAATATATGCTGGCTGAGGCCCAGGATCTTGGTTCATTCACGTATTACATATCCTTTGTCTTCAGCTTCATTTCCAGGTTCTCGGATGAAGGTACCTCTTTGCTATTGTCCATATACAGCCTCCCTCAGCCCACCTTGCACCTTTTTGTGACTATCCCTTGTATCCGAAAATGGCCTTCTTATTCCATCCCTCTTAGACACATGCATATCTGATCTTTTGAAGACTGGCCAGACTACTCTGGATGTTCCTCGGTCCCTGGCCCCGTCCATGCTTAACTTCCTATAAGCCCCCATTATACTATGGTGCCATTACTTACTGATCTTGTCCTCACAAGTTTGCAAGCTCCTGGAAGACATGAGCTGCGTTTACATCTTTTCATCATCTCCACAGGACCTAGAATCAGACCTGGCACAGACTAAACCTTGGCAACTGCGTACCAGCAGGAGTGGTTCACGGAGTTCCACTCCCCTCCATCTGCCTGGCTCTACCTCTACCGCAAGCTCTGATTCTTGGCAAGCTGCAGTGGGCGTCTTTCCTTCCCAACCCTAGCTACCACCTCAACACAGAGTTGTTTCAGACGTCTCCTTGGTCACAGAGGAACCATGCTAGGTTTAAGTGAATGCTGAGCAATACCACTCAGTGGCATCTGCTTGACCTCAGCAATGAATCAGCAAATGGATTTCCTTCCTCCCAGTAACCAGAAGTGAGAAACTGTTTTCATACAATTTTTTGTTCTCATCACACCTTGCTCCAAGTGCTCTTTCTTTGGTTTCCTAACTCCAGCATCATCCAGAAGACTTCTGTGTCCTCTTACCAGATCTCATGACTCAGGCCCCCTCACATCCCTAAGACACTGATTCCTTGATGACAGCAATGGTTGCCAACCAGAGCATCAGCATTCAGATCTACCACAGGGCCTTTGACCACAGGCAGAGACACACATACTAATTGTGAGGAAAGCTTTTGTTTTACCCTAAAACATGAGACATCTAAGAATTATTATGAAATTAATTTATCCCATTTTGAGATACTCTAGCCCTCTAAATGCTTCATCAAAAGGACAATCATGGGGGTATCCCCGGGTGACTCAGTGGTTTAGCCCCTGCTTTCGGCCCAGGGCGTGATCCTGGAGTCCCAGGATCGAGTCCCACGTCAGGCTGCCTGCATGGAGCCTGCTTCTCCTTCTGCCTGTGTCTCTGCTCGCTCTCTCTGTCTCTCATGAATAAATAAATAAAATCTTAAAAAAAAAAGGATAATCATGGAAAACTAAAGCTGCTGAAATATAAGACCGATAAATTCTGTTCTTTGTTAAATTCTGGTTTTCATGCCCCCCCCCCCCGCACATCTATTTCTTCCTTATATCTCCTTCAGACCTAAATATGCCAAGGTTTAGAACCAGTCCTCAGCTTTTCTGCCCCTAAATCAATAGCTTTCAAATGTCTTTTAATCATGAATCCTCTTATCCAAAAAAATCAAATGCACATTCTCAATATATTTGAAAAGGTTTATTTGTGCAACACTGATGGATTTTAAACTCTACATAACGCAATTATTGCTTAAAAAATAAACCGATGAGAACAATGAGGCAAACTTTAAGACTTAAAATGTTTACCGTGTGAGCTTTGGGGAGCAGGCTGTTTCATCAAACCTAGCATTCAATTTAGCTGTATATTTTGTTTCAGCTACATGGTATCTACATAATCCTGATTCTCACAGACAAAATGTCACAAATAGTAACAGTTGTTTTTTGGGGGGTTGTATTTTTTAAGCTGTTTTCCCCCAGTATTAAGTGTACTTGGACATTTTGTTTCACAGTTGAGTCCGTACAATATCACCCTAAGCTGCCAAGAAGCATTAGAACTGTTTACATCATAATATTTTCACTGTGGGATGTGGGCTTGAATTTGCTTATACTAGTTTCCATGATTGGAAACTTAGAACAAAAGGACAAACTCACGGATCCTGCACAAGAAGACCAACTATATATCCAGAAGCAGAAAATTTAATCTAATAGTTACACAAAATGAATTGTATTGACAACATAGCATAAGCATGGTGTCATAGTTTGAAATTTATGTTTAGAATATATTGATGGTTTGTTTTTAATTTTATTTGATTTTTATTATGTTTCTGAGCAGCATATTAAATTATTTAAAGTATAAATTTTTTAAATTCACATTTGTATTAACTTCTGCGTATGTTTTCATGTTGCTTGAAGACCATTTTGCAAATGTATTTCTCTCATGTCCATCTCCTCCATGTAGGGGCCAAATGAATTTATGCCTCTAGTCCTGTCCTCATTTGTCCTTCGATCCTGCTGAGCTGACCATCTCCTGATATCGGGTGAATACCTCATGTGAAATGAATAAAACCTCTTTATCTTTCCCTTAAATAAACTCCTCAGCTGTTTTGATAGCGCTTGGTACCTCTTTCTGCCTTTCTTCTATAACATTTTGACAATTAATGGAGCCAAAATTTTGACAATTAATTAATTTCTGTGATACTGATTCTATAAGTAATTCATATTTGTAAGTTTTATCTCTGAACCCCTTTGTGTAATGTGAGGGCAGGGATTCCAGCCCACGCTTCTCCTATTTCCCTCATCGTCACAGAAGCAATGTTAAGTACATAGGAGGCATTTGCTACATCTTGTGAATTAAAGTTGGATAAACCAAGATTTTACAGCTGATTCATGATCCTTATTCCCAGTACGCAGGGATTATAGTTTCTAATATAAAATGCACCATTGTAATAATAGCAACTTCTCACTTAAATCTCTTCTTTTTACTCAGCTCATAGTATTTCCCTGATTTTGTTATCTTTTCCTTCAAAGGTTATCCCTCAGATGAGGGAAAAGCAGAAACTCTTGATACACAGGCCAAAGAAAACTAACACCTACTACCACAGGCTGATTTTCAAGCTTGTGGTAAGGAAAGCCCTTCATTTTGTAATGCTAATGGAAACAAGGTAATAGACAAAGATTCCTTCCTTATAGCTCAAAAAGAATAATATTCTCAAATAATCTTCCCCCTTGCAACATCCCTTTAGGCTGCCTGTGGGGACCCGATGACATCCAAGCCTCCTTCCAACTCAAAACGAAAAGGAACATGCTTCCAAATTTGCATCTTTCTCAATAAGCCAGGATTAATGCCTTGACTCTGGGTGATTCAATAACTTTATGCCCTTGGGCAAAGCATTTAGTCAGAGTGGGTTTCTTTTTCTTATCTGTGTTTGGAAGCGAAAGCTAAAATAAATGGTGCAGGGTTTCACCAAATGAGAGGTAGTTGGACCCAGAAAACCCAAAACAAGCAATCTGTTGAAAGAGTCTCCCAAAGCTATACTGGAAAAAAAAAAAAAAAAGAAAGAAAAGAAAAGAAAAATCAAATAAGAGCTATCAGTTATTATGCTCTTACTGTGTATCAGGTTAGTGCCTAGATATTTCTAATTAATACTCATAAATATCCTACAATTGAAGTTAATCATTGTGCCCATTTTTCAGATAAAGAGAGTGACCCCCCCCTTCCTTCAGGGGCACTGCTGTTAGAGCCTGTGTCTGTACTTAGCCCCCACCTGTTCAGCTCCAAGGTGTGCTTTCTCTAGCTCTCCCTCAATGCCAACTGCTCTGTGAGGCCTCAATCATGGAGAAGTTCCACCTTTCAAGCACAGCAAAGTTCTAGTCAACATGCTGGTTAAAAAAAACAAATGTCAAAGTTGGTGGGTCAAGGAAGCTCTGGGTCTCTTGAAACCATGAAAAGAGAGTTTGCTGCTTAAGAAGGGCTTCTTTCAGGATGGGGAGAATTATGATCAGTCTCACTCATATACTTTTCACATGGTTAGCTAGGAACATGGTGTTCTATTCACAAGAGTTTCAACTAATTTTAAAATAATTTTGCACATAGGCTTCAGTTTCCTAAGTGAAATGTCGAGCAAGAAGAATGGTGGGAATTCATGCAAGGGGATTCTCATGAGGTGACAAAAGGACAGAGGCCTAGTCCTTGTACAGCTTCTGTGCTTTATTAACTGTTTGCTTTTCCTTGCAAAATGGCCATGTATTCGGTATTTTAAAATACAGGCTCTTTTAATCTTCTGCTGTTTCATTTCATATGCATTTTAATGGATGTGTTTAACTTGATTCTTGCCTCCTAATGTGAATTAATCCCAGAGGGCACACATTTTATTGAAAAGGGAAAATAATAAAATAAAATGACTGCATGAAAAGTTAAGCTATTCCCGTTCTAGACTACTTGGTAAGAACGGGCTCTCTGAGAAATCCTCTTCACTGGGCATCAGTGCATGAGGCCTCAGTAGGGTGTCTACACAAAACAAAAAGAATGAGACAGAAATGTGGACTGTGTATGCAAACATTTTGGGTGATTTCATGAGATTAAAAAACAAATAAACAAAAACAAAGATAGGAAAACCTAGATAGGAAAAGCCTATATGATTTCCAGCGAAGTTGAAGTTGGAAATGAAAACAATGTCTGCCGTCCACTTAGGTAACTGAGACTGAATATTTACTTTGGGTCTTGATATGGATCCAGGGATCATGGATAATACAAGCCCCTATTTCAGATTAATGAAAATTCTCTTCTGAGGTCCTAGGGAACTAAGTAAACTGAGAGAAATAAAATGCTAGATGGTGGGGGGAAAAACACAGGCAATAAAGACTCACAAACAAACAAACACACAAATCACAGAGTATTTGCTTGGAAAAGATCGAAAGAAATACGGCAAAAACTGCTCATGCTTGTCAAGCATCCACCAAATATCAAACTGTTACTCTCCATTTCTGGATAGGGAAATGCAGCTGGACTGTGGGATATGAGTGAGTGTCAAGCACCTCCCAAATGACCCTCTGTCTCACACCTTCAGCCCTTCCTCACTGCTGTGAAGGTCTTGGAGACCACATGTTCAAAATGGCGTCACTCCAAGATAGAGGAAGGTCACCCCATATATAACGAACTTTGCTTGTGGCAAGAAATTAACCTTTCTTGCGTTAAGCCACTGAGATTGTGGGATTTACCTGTGGCCACAAAGAGGATTAGTTTACGTTGATTAATACAGAATCACTTGAGCCTTTGGATCCTTACAGGGTAAGAGTTAGTATAAATATTGCTTTTCTGCTGTTATTAAAGAAGAACAAGACAAGACAAAGAAGGAATGATTGAGATGAGATATAAGAAAAAACAAACTGGCTTTTAATAGTTCTGAGACACAGAAATAATCTGCCAATGGACAATTCTGGAATTCTTGTAAGGACAGTACAGTAAATCTATTAATAATAATATTACACAATGTTGAACCATACATATTCAAAGCATTTTCTCATGGTACCTTAAATGAAGTACTGCCAGGTGCCTGAAAGTGACCAGATAATGTCAAGAGATTGGTTTCTGCCTCATAATCTTAGAATGAAAACATGTTCCATCTTTGTGCCTCTAGCATTTGACCAGCAAGAGACTTCTCTCCATCCCATCTTTGACAAACAAAAACAAAAACAAAAACAAACAAAAACAAACCAGCATCCACAGCTGAAAACGACCCAAACACACCAAAGAATGCCTGGATAATAGCCTTGGTTTATCTCATAGCATTTTGTGTCTACCCCTCAGGCAAGTAATTCATCATCACAATCTCACCAGTGAATCACAGGGCTCACACACTGTTACAAATCCTGCCTTTCAGCATGCCCAGAATGAACCATTACACTTCAACCCAGTATGAAATAATCCCAGTGGAACCAGCTGACCTGTCGGAGGGTGCCTAGATAACACAGAAAGACATAGCACTTAATGCAGTGGGGAATCTGTCAAAAACCATAAAGATTGGTGTAAAAACAAGGCGCAAGTTATTGATCTGGTATATTACAGTTGCTTTGAAAATAACTGGATCTCACTTTTGCCCTTTAATTTCTCCATCTTAATCACATTCTGTCAAGACCAGGCCATGCATATTATGCATAAAAAGGTCAAGAAAACCCTTGTGTGCTGCCTGACCCAACACAGAGATGTGTCCTGGACATCAGCATGCCTGAATACAAAATTACCAGTACATAGGTCACTGTGAACTGGACCAGCCAGAAAAATAGAGTCTGATGAGACGTAGCCTTTAACACAAATTTATAGTCCAAAGGCATGAAAAAAGATGTCTGTAATGATACATAAATTTCAGGTAACCTCTCTTTCTGTTAACTTAGACTCTAGATCCAAACATTGGGATGCTCTCCTGGGACCAATTTCTGGCCAGCCTTGCCAAAGGCTGATGGCCAAACTTTGACCTAATCGTAAATGTTGCTTCCACCTTTATGAGGGTTGATAGTATTCAGGGGCTAATACTTCTTGAATCCCTGTATCTTTGGATTTATTGGTCTTAGGCCAATGAAACATTGGGAGTTTTGACCCTTCAAGCTACACAAAACAAGGTAGTGCCAAACCACTTGCTGATTCTCATACTCTCAGTCTGGGCTTACTTTTGAAATTTTTCTTGGGGAGAAAATGTTAATTATCCTCTCTCCAGGGATTCAACATCAAAATTATTTCTTCATGCCCCTCAGGGCCACTCTGTGAGTCTCACTTCCATATCTTTCCTTTGCTTTTCTTTCTTTACTGCTTCTCTCTCTCTCTCTCTCTCTCTCTCTCTCTCTTTCCCCCCTCCCTCTCTCCCTCCCTCTCTCTCTCCACACACACACACACTCAGATAGATAGATAGATAGATAGATAGATAGATAGATAGATATAGATAGATAGATAGATAGATAATATAAACAGCATATTTCATAAAACTTTCCTCTTCTTACAGATTTAATAAGCTTCTCTGATTGGTCTTCACAACTCATGTTATACCCGTTCCTTCATTATTCAACGTCTATTACTGATGTGAAAATAAGCAAAGACCAACCAAATAGGAAAGACAAAAACTATTTCTGAGTTTGCTGTCACAAGGGAGTCAGCCATTATCACTTGTGTTTTGATGAGACTCAAAGGCAGACAGAAGAGTCAGGAGGCTTCCTATTGAGAAAAGAGGAAGACTTCAGGTGTGCCCTCATTGGAGGCTGTTGGCATAAGGGTGGGGAGGATTACTTGAAATGGGGCATCCTGTGTGATTGATTATGGGTACATACTTGGCTTTCTTTGGTGGGTCTTAATTGGAAGTAGGGAGAGAAATTAGGAAAACTTAAATTATTAATTAATTCCAGGGTGTTTTGGGTTGATCATTATAGAAGTGGTTTTGCTTTCTGAATTATCACTAGAGATAGCAATGTGGCCTACTGCCGGTCTGACTTCCAGCAAGCAGGCTGGCTTCCTGGTGGCTTACTAAATATAAAGGACTGGATTCCTGGACAGGTTATTGCAGGTCCTGAGCCAGAGTTCTCTTTTTAGATAGGATATGGCCATTGTTTGTTTATATGTTCAGTCTCTCAATGACTACCTACTTGTGAATCAAATACTGTTCTAGGTGGGTACTGGTTGTATAGATGTAACCAAAACAGACAAAACCTTTGCGCTTATATTCCAGTTGGAGAGATGACAAACAAATGTGTGTTGCATCAGGTTGTGATATGAAAAACAAACTGGGACTGGGTGATATGAAAGATAAGGTAGTTCCTATTTTAGAGAGACTAACCAGAGACAGACTCTTTGAGAAGATGATATTTGAGTATTCGTTCTCCTCTCTGACTTGTTATCCTTTCCTCCTCAGAGTACATGATGTTGTTGGTAAATTCCAGAGAATGCTTCATTCCTAGGTTCAAACCTACAGTATACCAGAGATGTGTGAGGTTGGAGAAAGACCATAGAAACAGGGTCTACTGGTGGCTCCATCACAGACTAGCTGTGTGACATCTGACAACCCTTCCCTTGAGCCACAGTTTCTTAATCTTTAAGATGAAAATAGTAATACCCACTTAGTGATTTCTTGTAAGAATACCCACTACAGTGATTTGTTGTAAGAAACACTTCAGTGTTATATAAATATATATATATATATATATATATATATATATATATATATATATAACCCATTTGGCATATAATAGAGAATCTTATTAGTCTTGGCATGCCCCACTTGGCATGCCTAAGATACTGTTATCCTTTCTATGTGTTAGGAACACATTGCAAAGCCTTCATAATCCAAATAAAATATTTGGTACAGGTCCCATCATGTATCTCTTTCATTAATTGCAGCGTAAACAGATGTTAATCTCTTGTCAATGGATAGACCACTTGAGGAGAATTACAGATGAACAACTTGGGGTTTAGAGGTGCCAACACCCCACAGAGTCAAAAATTCACCTGAACATTTTGATTCCCCCTAACCTTAACTACTGTTAATCAAAAACCTAATATAAACAGTCAATTAACACATATTTGGTATGATACATGTATCATATACTATATTCTTATGATTAATAAAGTAAGCTACAGAAAAGAATATGTTATTAAGAAAGTCATAAGGATGAGAAAATGCATTAACAATACTATCGTATTTATGGGAAAAAATCTGTGTGTAAGTGAACCCACTCGGTTAAACCTATGTTGTTCAAGGGTTAACTGTATTACCTTCAGGTAGAAAAAAGAATAAGGTAGCTGACCAGGACCTTATCCTTGCCAGTACTCTATTGTCTCATATATATTTGTCAGGTAGTAAGAGCTGCAAGAGTCATTAACCTTTCCAGAAAGGTAGTTAACCAATCTTTACCAAGTCAGCACCTCTTCTTGGTGTCCATGCTTTCACAGAAGAAGACAGCGTATGGAGTCACAGCGGTGTATGCCCTATATAGGTCATTATAGGACTTTATAAATACCATTTTGCTGGAAAAACAGGACTATTGAGAAAGTCTGTCTTTATCATTTCAAATGACCTCATAAATTCTGAATTGTATTTTTGGAGTCATATTGGCTCCAACATTCTCATGCTATGTCAAAAGATTCAGTTGGCATATAGACTATATAAAAAATCGGTAATTATGAAAACTGTACCCTACAGAAGTGCTTCTCAATCTGTATCATGCAAAAGAGTCACCTGGAGAACCTGTTTGAACACAAATTCCAGGAATGGGGCTGGAGTACTGGCATTTCTAACAAGCTCCCTGGTGATTCTGCTGCTGGTCTGGGGACCACACTTTGAGTAGCATACAGGCCAGTGTATACAGCATTCATATTCTCAAACCAAAAAGCGCGCACGTGCACGCGCGCGCACACACACACACACACACACACACACCATGTTTTATACAAAATCCAGAAAAGAAGATGTAGCTGGGACCCCTGAACATTAAATTTTCAGCATATGCCATACGTTTACAAAAACATAAAGAATGTATATTTGGAATCAGCACTGTCCTAGAAAATACAGGATGTCTGTTTCTCTGAACCGCATGCCACTTTCCCAAATGGTCTAATTAGTTCCATTTTGGAACAATGTAACAGAGAAAGAATATTTCTTTTCTTTATTTATCAGCATAGCAAAGTCCCAAGGAGGAAGAAAAAAATATAACACAAAACATCAGTGCAGACCATCATCATCAACAGATGTTAGCAACATCCCTTCCCACCCTCCCCAAGCCTTGACCTTGACTTTGGCTTTGCAGAAGTGTGGTGGCTGAGGAAGAGGAAATTCCCACCCCTGTCCTGGTCAAAGTTGCAATCTGAAGAAAGCCAAGCAACACAAATGGAGGCAAGGAGCTTTGTCTTTGGCTCTATATTGCCAGCCCCTGGGACAGGCTGTTAGAATCTTCCATCAATATTTTTAAGGATATAGAAAGATACCAACTAATCCACAGAGTTTGGCCCAGTGGGGCCTTTTTCAAGGGTTACGAATAGCAGTGAATGAGTCTGGCTTGATACCATCAGGAGCAGCTACTCTGTTTCCTTTGAGGACTCAGGATTATCCTTTTATTTCCCTTAACTACTCATTTGGTGTCAAATCAGTCAATGAAATTAATATCATTGAAATTGGGTATTCTCAATATTGAGATAAAAATAATACATTTGTAACTCTTCTTTCTCCTGCACCAGTCTAATAAAACCCTCAAGAACCTAGGCTATTTTTGTTTCTTATTCTATTTGTTGAAGTCATCAGTGTCCTTATTCTGCAGGCAGTGTACTGGCACCTCTGATGTCTGCGTTATCTTTTCCTGCCTCACTCTTGACTCCTCTGCAACAGTGGTACCATGTCGCTCTCTGTGGTTTACCTCTTCCGCCTCCTTATGGTTTATCCTAGTGACTATGTTATGCTTAAAATTGTAAGCCAAAAAGAAAAATATATTTCCCTTTTTGTGGCAGAAACGCTGCTGAATTGGAGTCTTCATCTCAGTTCTGGAACTAAATAGGGGCTGACCTTGTACAAGATATTGGACTTCTAGTTTTTATCCCCTTATACATAAAAAGAGGTATGTGGTGCCCTTTTAGTTCTAAATATGGTCAGTTTCTTCAACTGATAGAGAAGGAAACAGTATTTGTACTGGAATTTGTATTGAGAATCACGTGCAATAGTCAATATAAACAGCTATTCATTAAAAGATGCTTTACTTCACATTTCATAGAATTGAAAAATTTTATGTATTTTTGGGGAGAGTGTAGAATAGTGGTAATATGATACTAGGCGATCTGTATGTTCAAGATGGGCAACATGCACCATCAGATCTAATAATAGCAGTGGGAGAATACTATCCTCTGGCAAAGATAGGCTCCTCAGTGAGTACTTTGGAAGGAGGAATGAGAAATGAGGGAATTAAATCAAGGAGCTTAGTCTAAGAGATTAAACACTTTGGAGAGCACATGATGGTTTTAATAAAATATATGAAGGGCTCTTATAGAGAAGGAAGAGTTGAGATAAAATGGAAAAAATGAACAAAACTAATGGCTTATTTTGTCTCAATACAAAGACATTTCTATCAATTAGAGTTGTGCTCTAAGCAAATAAATTTACCATGTGAGGTAAATTTCCTTGTGCCTAGAAGTATTCAAGATAAGACCAAGTATCAATTTTAGGGAGAACTTTATGCATAATAATGAAAAACTTTGATTATTGCTTTTAAAACAAAATTTTCCCTACATCTAATGTTTTTCATTTAATTAAAGTTCAGTAGTATTTTATTCTTCAGAAACTCTTATTTCACTTCACACTGCCTCTTTCTTTTACAATTCTGAAACATCCTCTCAGCATCACTTTACTTCTCTGTTCTCCCTCTCTCCTTTCCCTGTGGCAATGGTAACCTCCTTATCACCACATGTAAATTTTATTCAATTAAACTTAGTTCAGTGAACATTAACTGAGCTTCTATTGTACTTAAGTTCTGCGACAGGCATAATGGGGAGATGCAAAGATGAATAGCATGGAGACCTGGGCTTAAGGGAATTTGCAAGATTCCAACAAAAGGGAGAAGACAAATCCAAAAATAGCTATTATATAAGACAGAAGATAGCCACTGCTATTTTAAAAAGTTAGCGGAGATCACTTCTATTGGAATTGCTTCAGGGAGGAGATAGCATCTAAGAAGAACCTTAAAGATTATGGAAGATGGATTTCAATAACCAAAGACAGAGAAAGATGGGCACTTTTGACATAGTTAACACGAGTATCAATAGAACAGGAGGAGGCTGGACGCATTTGGAACCAGCAGATAGCACATCTGGCAGGGCAGATGTAATTGGCAGGATGAAGTGAGCAAAGCAGTTTTGGAACATCTAGCAAAGAACTCTGAAGTTGGAGGAAAGAAATGTTTATTTATTTTAATCCAAGACACAATTGCAGAGTACTTGAGGTTATCAAAGAAAGAGAATGATAAGAGTTACTGGGAAATTAATGTGCTAATTTTACTTAGGAAGGATTAGTATAAAAAGGTCAAAAGTGGGAGAATCAGCAGATCACTGTGATAGTTTGAAAAATAGCAGGATCTCAAAGATGTGAAGGTCTGTGGTAGTGCAAAGGAACTATGAAATCCTGGTTGGAGATTTTTCTTAATTTGATGACATATGTATACCCATTGGAGAGAAATTCAGAAAATACAAAGAAGTAGAACGAAGAAAACTGAAATTGTCAATACTTTCAACAATTGATGATGGAGATTAACATGTAATATATATCCATTTTGATTTTTATTTTTCATACTTTTTCTTACAGATTTGGATGATACCAGCCATACCATTTTGTACAACATTTTTCTTAACTGCTAATGCATCACAATTATTTTTCAGGTTAAGATAATAATTTTTACATACCATATTAATGGCTGCAGAGCATCTATATACATATGTATGATACTTGTTAAACCATTTCCCTGTTGGAGGTCTTAGATGATTTCAGATTTTCCCAATATTAGCTGTGTATACATGTATATATAATATACATATATATGTGTATACACATACATATATATATTTTTTTATGATTATTTCCTTAGATAAATTCATAATGGAATAGGTCAGAGACTGCTGCTAAACCATCTCCAGTAGTTCTTTCCTGCTTTTATTTTAGTATTTGAACCCTGAATTTTCAGTGAGTACATAGATACCAGCAATAAAAGCTACATTTTTCAGCCACCTTTTCAGCCAGAAACTTTAGGTATTAGGATCTAAATGGAAGTATAGCATGTGGCTTCTGCAAAGTGTCATTTAAAAACAAAGTTTTCTTTTGGTCTTCTTTTTGTCAGAGGGTTGATGGGATGGCTGGGGTTAAAAGAGCCTCCAAGGACATGAGAAGATTTTACCCAGGCTGGTCAAGGAACAAGATGCAAGCTTTCTTCTGGGTCCATGGTACCTTCTATGAAGTGCTGTATCAGCCCTGGACTGCTCACTTCCAAAAAAGAGAAATACACTTTTATCTTATTTGAGTACTTTGAACTTGGTTTTCTATCAGATACTGCTGAACTAATCCTAACTAAAACAATGGATTTGAAAGTTTGCACATTTTTAAGGCTTTCTGTACACATTACCAAATATGAGTCCAGCAAGGCTGTGCTGATGAATATCCCTACCAGTAATGTGTAAATTAGAGTTCCATTCTCCATTTATCCTAGGTAATACTAGATACTATAATTCTTTTTAATTGACAGTTGATAAATGGTATCTTTTTGTTCATATTCTCATTTCCAGCTCATTTTTCTAGATCTTTTTCCCATTCTTCTTCCAATCCCCCTGATATAACCCTCTCTTTGAGCAGGAATCCAGAGATATCATCTCTGTTAAAAACATAGCCCAGATGATAAACTAGTTGGGTTTTGCTGTTATTTTGATATCTTTCTGCCTTCTATTCCAGAAAGCAAAAAATATGATCCAAGGACAATGCATTAGGGGCTTTTTCCTTGTCTTTTCCTTGTTACCTGATCTGTTCCAGCAAAGTATGCTTGGTCACCCCTCTAAAGGGCTCAGGTTATTTTATTGCTGTAAAGGGAACATCAGGGTACAAACGTCAAGGAAGTTGGGCAAATCACATGTATACAGAAAAATTTTAGCAATCGTAGCCACAGTTATGTCTCCTCACATCTAAGTAAAGGAACCCTATTCTAGAGCTCTAGATTTTTCCCTTAGACTCTTGCTGTAGTAAATCCACTTTCTCTTCCCATAAAGATCATGTCCCTTGACCGAACATAACCCACTTAAAAGATAAAACAACTTTGAGAAAAGATAAGTTTAAGGAGGGAATAGGGAAAATGCAATATACTGTTTTCTCCATTATCTTTCTCATTTAGGCATCAGGCCACTTAGGAAATCCTCTCCCTCATCTCTCTTGCTGACCACATATATAGTTGATGAAGCCATCCTGGAACTTATGCTACCCCATCCCATGTTTTATCTGAGAGTCTTCATTTATTTGTGTTGCTTCAACCATCTCTCAATATAATTTTTTTTTTTTTTTTGGATTTCCAACTATGTGTCAAGCACTTTTCATGTAACCATCTGGTTTAATTATCAAACTAAATTTATGAGTCAAGGGCTATTATTTGCCACATTTTAAATGTGAAAACCTTAAGTCTCAAAGACGCAGCTAGTAGTGGGTAGAAACAAGATTTAAACTCTGACAGCCTTAAAACTGTTGGCATCCCTGTCAATGCTACTCTGCTGCCTCTCTCAAAATTCCTCCAGCTTTTCCTACCTGGGCCTATTTATTCTCTCTCTATTTCTCTCTGTCACTGACACCTCTGCCTGGAGGTCTCTGCCACATGCATATCAACTCAAATTCAACTGAACTCTTGACTTGTCAGGGCCTGTAAGTTTAAAACAACCAAAGTAGTTTTACCACAAAACCATTCATTTTGGCTGTCTCATCCCTTAAGGCTGGGCAGGCTAAATAGTATTGTAAGGGGTATCAGTTGTGATGAAAGCCACACCGCAGCCACAATGTTCTCCCGAAATTTGCTTTTCTGATGACAATAACTAATGGTAATTCGGAGAAAATAACATCAGACACTGTGCTGAGCTCTTTTGCACTGGCACTGCATCATTTGGTTCTAAAACCAACCCTAAGAGGATGGTCCTATTATTAACCCATTTTACAGAGGCCAGATGAATCCCAGTAACTGGTCCACCTCATCCAGTGATCACCTGGCAGACCCAGCACATGAGTCCATGCGTGTACAAATTCAGTACCCACATTCTTAACTGTGATAGTACAATGCTTCATCTTTTTAAAAATATTGCTGATATCCTATTAAAACAGCAGAAACCCACAGGGAAAATAATTACCCAACATCCTATCCTCAAATCCAACCATTTTTTTCATTGATATCATCTAGGACATGACCAACTACATATCCAATTTTGCCTATTTACATTATGTAACATCATGGATGGAATTATATTTTTTCTACATTTTCCATTAACATTTTGTCAACCACACAACTCCCTGGCAATAAACTTAAAATCTGAATGAAACAGCTGACTTCCTAGCAATGTGTCAATTGCTAAAACCGACCCATTAATAAGTAGAAAACCTGTTAGGCTAATTATCATAGAAAGGACAGTAAAAGGCACCAGGATTAGGTGAATTACCAGCTAAATTTATCTAATCTTTAAGTAATAGGTAATTCCAAAGTTATTTAAGCCACCAATTAATAAAAAGATAGACACTTATCCAATTCACTCATGTAAATAGTTTAACTTTAAAAACAAAACACAATGAAGATGCCACAGGAAGGAAAAATTTTGTACAATCTCAATTCAAATAGGATATAGAAAGTTGATCCTGAAAAGTTATTAAAAGAACACTACATTATGACCAAGTAAGGTTTATTCCAGGAAACCAGGATGGTTCATATCAAGAAATCTATCTGCATAATACATTATATCAAGAACATAAGAACAAAACATATGCAAATAGATCAATGATGAAGTGATACTTGATAAATTTAGCAATTTTGAGGTGACTTGTTTATATTTTTATTTTACATAGGCTCCATGCCCAGTATGGAACTTGAACTCATGACCCAGAGATCAAGAGTTGCACACTCTACCTACCGACTGAGCCAGCCATGTGCCCCAAAATTTACCAATCTTTTAAATAAAATATTATGTGAATAATGAAAAAAGAAAACAAATAAAATATAAAATATGAAACACAGCAGAAAATATTCTCTTAAATGGATAATGTTTGTTATTTAAACTAAAATTAAAAAATCAGACTGGGATATTACCTGTCATTACAATTATAATTTAACATTACCTTTACTCAATACATAAATGCTGAAAGAAAAGAACTAAAACTATTTTATAATGATCCCATTTCTTGCTCAGAAATCCCAAAAGACTGAAAAAAAAAATAGAACATATAATATGATTTGCAAGTTAGCAATAGGCAGCTATGCACAGAAATAGGAAAACAAAAATTCAATTATAAAAGCAGAAATAAATTATAAAAGATATAGGAAGAATATCATAGAAATGATATTCGCTAGAGTTGATAAAACTATATAATCTCTTGAAAGATCAAACAATATCCAAATAAATGGCAAGGTATGCCATCCCTTTGGATAAAAGACTTAAGATCATAAAATATAAAAGCTTTCTCAATTAGTAAATATACTAATATTTCAGTTAGAGCCCAGGAGAATCATTTTTAATGATTATGTAAAATGCTATTAAAGTTTACATGGAAAATAACTCTCATATAATAGCTACATTTTTTTAATGGGAAGGAAAGATAGAGAGGGGCACTGGCCATGCCAGAATGAAGACTATTCTAAAAACACTGTAATGAAATCAATATGGCATTGGCCAGAAGAGACAGTGGAATCACGAGAGAAGAATAGAAAATCCAGGAATACACCCTGGTCCATATGAGAACTCAGTTGGTATTTCAGTTCAGTTGGAAAGGAACAGATTTTTTAATAAATGGTGCTGGCGAACTGGTTACCCATCTGGAAGAAAATAAAATTGGACCTCGATTTTACACAAAATATGAAAATATTTTCCAGATGGATTAAAGCCTTAAATATAGAACATGAATTAATAAAACTCTCAGAGACAGTCCTGAAGACAGTATGTACAATCCAGAAGCAGGAAATATTTTTGAACCCACACTAGAAACCCCAAAGCTATAAAGAAAAAAACAAGATACTTTTGCCTGTGAAAAATTGATAAATTTTGAACGATCAATCATACCGTGCATAAAACAAATAGGCAAATATTAGATTTGGGGGAAGAAGCAAATAGCTCCTCTAAGTGACACAAAAGAGTTAAACAACCATGACCATTCATAACAATTTCAGTGAAAAAGAAACTCAAAACAGCCAACAAACGTAAGAAAAGATGTGTAAACGCATAGGTTGCCAGGAAAATGCAAATTTCAGGAAGAAGCTCTCACTTGATACCAGTAAGACGAACAAACAAACAAGAAAAGCCAGAGGAATAGTCAATTACTGTGTATCCACATCATCCAAGTACTTGAAGCATTTAAAAATGACAAATTAGGGACACCTGGATGGCTCAGCAGATAATGCCTACCTTCAGCCCAGGGCATGATCCTGAGGTCCTGGGACAGAGTCCCACATCGGGCTCCCAGTGCATGGAGCCTGCTTCTCCCTCTGCCTGTGTCTCAATAAATTTAAAAAAAAAAAAAAAAAAAAAAAACGATATGTGCTAAGTTTATTTTTTGTGTTTTTGGTACAAAGGAGTACATGAGTACATGTGTAAAGAAAATATTTAAAGAAGATATAAAAAATGTAAAAGAATGTTATTCATGTGTTACTGAATTAATTTCAACTATTATTTCTGTGTGGTGTGTGTATGTGATATTTCATTTCCTTCTTCCTTTTAGATTTGTCCTCCCAGAAAGGTTAAAAATATTCACAGCCTTGAGTATACCTTCTTCATTCTTTTCCACCAACTACATTATTATTTATTATAACAAAAGCAGAGGAAAATTAAAACTACCTATAATCTCACAGACCACTGCTTACCTTAGGTAGTCTTTGTTTTGGTACTGTGTTAATTCTGGGCTCTTGAGACACTAGGGGCTTGAAGTTCCTCAGATCCTGCTCTCAATTCCCAAGAGGGCATTGTCTATGGATGGGTAATTATAAAAGAGTCAAATGTCACAACTCTGAATATGCCATGCCAGTCTCAGGGCCTGGTAATTCTGTGATCTGCTCAACAAGAAAGGAGGGTTTTGTATGAGTATGGGTCATTGGGCCAGACGTTAAGTAGGGATGAAAGTAATCTCTAGTAACCACCTTCTAGTCCATAGACAAGACATCACACCCCTGAAATACCTAAGCCAATATGAAACAGCCAATGGTTGTACCAACATCCTGTCTAGCCTCTGAAAATGACACACAGCAAAGGCATACATGTGCTTCCTGTGCACCAGACTCTCATTGGCGTCAAGTCATCCTCATGAAGACTCTCAAGATATATGACTTTCTTTTCTATTTTTAAGATTTATTTATTTATTTTAGAAAAGCAGGGGAGAGGCAGAGGGAGAGGGAGAGAGAATCTTAAGCAGACTCCACCCTAAATCTGGAGCCTTATGCAGAGCTCCATCTCACGATCCTGAAATCACCACCTGAGTCAGAAGCTCAATGGACCATGCCATCCAGGTGCCCCAGGTAAGTATGACTTTCATCTAGACTTACAGATGAGGGGCAGACAGTTAATGGAATCCTTCCATGGGTCATAGGAGTGGTATAATGCACAGCTGATCTTCAAACTCAGTCTTCAAACCAGTGTCACCTCACCACTGCCCCACGCTGTTTCTCAACCCACAGAAAGAATAAAATAAGAGAGAATGCAAGTTAAAAAGAGGTTGAGTTTCAGGCACACGAGGATTAGTTTGAAATGTCATGGTCCCTCAATGTCCAGCAGCAGTGTTCCCTGAATAGCTGAAGACTGTGAGCAGGTGAGCATTCATCTACCTGAGCAGAGTTACAGTGATGAGAAATTTGCTTTGTTCTGAAGAATGGATGTTTTCTACAAACGTTATTTATTTTTTACACTCACACATACATTCAATGCCACTTTTATTGTTTTTCCCCTAATCCCATATTTGCTATGAAACTGATTTTATCAGCTGCGATTTTGCCAACCATGGTGTTTCTTAAGATTTGGCTAGGGATCGCTGTACTGAGATTTCCCCAAAGTTAACACATCAGCACTGATAGGGAAGGAAGTGATTCACTTGGCTGGCAACAAGCTGTGAGGGGCTCCAGGGGAGGATGTTGGAAGTTGGAAGAAACACAGGAAGCATACAACCCCATCTGGTCAGATATTACCCAGGGCCCTGCACAGAAACAGAACTCTGTCCTGGGAAGGACTCTCTTGTGATCCTCACACAAAACCCTCAAAATAGCCTTGAGCACTTCCTCCATTTACACAAAATGAAACGGAGTTTTCATTAAGGATCATATGGAGCACAGTATAGAATTTTTAAAATACCTATGTAATTGTCTGCTAGGAGTGCTTTAGCAAAATACCATAGCTTGGGTGGCTTAGATAAGAGACATTTATTTTTCACTCTTCTGGAAGCTGAGAAGCCCAAGATCAAGGCACCAGCCAACTCAGTTCCTGGTGAGACCCTCAGATTTTGGCCTCTTCTCTGCTCTCATGTGGGGAGAGCACTCTGGTGTCTCTTCCTATTTTCATAAGGGCACTAATCCTATCATGTGAGCCCCACCTTCATGATTTCTTCTACTCCTGTCTCTCAGGGTCTCATCTCTAAATCCCATCACATTAGAGGTTAAGGCTTCAAAATATAAATTTTGGGTGGACATAAGATAAGCTTTTTACTTTTGAATACTTCACCTCCCTTGACTTATCTCTTCTTTCCCAATCTCTTCTCTCTTCCTGTTACTGGGTCTCTCATGTGCCTGGGAATCTCCTTCCATCAGGGACTGCTTAACTTTTTCCATCTTTCAGAAACTTCTTTCTACCACATTTTCCCATTTTGTAAAGAGCTGACATTTCTGCTCTGAAAAAAATCACCATTACACAGAGGTTGCCTCAAAAAGAAAGCAAAAGATCCCACATTATATATGATTCCATTCTTCCTAGGAATAGTAGGGCAACATCTAATTTTTCCATGCCACAAAATATGTTTGTTCTCGGGACAAATATTTTGTATTTAACAAGTATTCATTTATATATGTTCAACTGTTTGAAAAAATAAATTATTCATGAACAGGTCTTTGAGAGTGTTTTTCCTATAAAGTACCAAGTTGATAAAAATCGGTTTAAAAAATTTTAAAACTTAAAAAAAAGAATGAAGCACTGATACAAGCTATAACAATGGATCCACTTTGAAATCATTATGCTTAAGTGAAAGAAGCCAGACACAAAGGACCAGAGTGTACAGTTCCACGTACATGGGATATCCAGAATAAGCAAACTTCCAGAGGTGGAAAGTAGATTAGTGGCTCCCTCAGAATGATGAGGAGCAGCTGCTTATGAGTATGAAGTATCTTTCTGAACTGATAAAAATGTTTTTAAAATTCACTACAGTGCTGGCTACACAACTCTGAATATACTAAAAACAATTGAAATGTATACTTTAAATGGATGAATTGTATGCTATATGAATTATATCTCAATAAGATTGTGTGTGTGTGTGTGTGTGTGTGTGTGTGTGTGTTTAAAGCAAGTCTCAAGTTTTGAAAAGTGGAATTACCTCAAGATGGGCTCTAATTACGCTGGGGCCCTGGTGGGGTCTAGCCTTGATTACCATACAAAAATTGTGTCTTAAATGAAATCCATCACATTTGGCTCAACCTAGCTAATCATAACACAGACCTGCACATTTTACTGAGAAAACTGACCTCGTCCTCCAAAGAGGAGTTCCAAATATGTTTTTAGTAATAACTACATTATTGGAATAAGTTGCACTTTAAGTATATCTTGACAAACACACACACACACACACACACACACACACACCCCACACACATTTGGATGTATAGAGTCCTTTTCATTTCTTCATAAAATGTAGTTATGTATATATATAATGTAGTTATTATAATGGATAAGTCCTTCTAAACTGTGGTCATATCTTATACGTTATACCTTCCCTGTGGGCAGTGAGGAACAAAAAGAAAGGTAAAATAGATGGCCAATTGCTGTTAAAAAATTTAGAATAGAACAGAGTAAAGAGTACAAAAGCATGCATAATGATTCTCAGGAACAGAAAAAAAAATTTAAAAAAATTCACAACCAATTAGAGGTCTGCATACATGCTAATTGCTGTCTGTGAGAGGTGTCCCATCAAGGATGGCAGCTTGTCTATGTGAATGGGAAAGTGTGAATGAGTGAGCATGTTGATTCTGAGGTAGAACAAATTCTTATCTCACAGGTTCAAATTTTCCAGGCTCATGAATATGACACATTAATATTCATTAAGTGGAACACATTATCATTTTAGAAGGAGATTACTGGGGACTCACTATTTTCATTCCATCACATTTTCCAATTAGGAGTCCCACTTTTGCAAATAATCAGCTCTCCGTTGCCAAAGGCTTTTCAGCTGCATTCTGGCAAGGGGCTGTGGAGCTAAGTTCAGCATTCATTTAAGAAACAGGAGAAAACTGAAGTATAATTATATATATTTTTTAATGACAGGTTAATCTTGCTGCAGTGAACCTGATCAGAGAGGAGCCATACTCCAAAGGCGTAAGGCATGAACTCCTCATGGAGAGAGAGACTCAGACAATGAAGTCTGAGAAGTTGCCTGAAGTTATAGAGAAATAAATGCATCCTATGAACCATCTTGGAACTCCCAGTGAGCAAGAAGAAGCAGCCATGAAGGGGAGACCATCGTGTTCAGGAAGTCAATGCAAGCAGAAGACCTGGTAGCCATCACAGAAGGCCAATAACAGAGTAGGAAGAGTAACATGGAACAAACACATGCATAGCCTCTGGTCTGACATTTCAGTTCTGGGTTAGACCTTTTTCTTAAAACTTCTGATTCTACCAATGGTTTTACCAGATAACACACTAGTTCAAAACCAGTTTGTTTTTTTTAAAAACATCAAATAAATTTCAAATAATACACTTTGATATATTATGTTAATTAATCATTAATCCCTAATAAAAATTTCTAAATAAACTAATTTAATTTCTATTTAAAACAAACATTCATGAATTTAATATGACATAGCTAGGACCTTTTTCTAATTGTAAGAACAAAACAAAATAGAACTCAGTTGTTCTACCCTTGTAAATTTCTGAAGAAGTGTATACAAGACAAAAAAATAAATAAAAATAAGGAAAACGAGTTTTTCTTCATAGAAGCCCACCCATTCTCAGTTCTCCTTCCCAGAGGCAGCTACTATACTAGATTTTGTTGTTGTTGTTGTTGTTGTTTTTGAAACTGACTATGTATATGCAGGCATATAAGTACCATCTCTTTTTACTTATGTCATTGGGAACAGGACCTAAGCACACTACTTTCATAATTTCACTAAAAGTCTATTTTGGACATAATTCTGTGGCAACATTTATAATTTAACTCACTACAGCAGAAATAGACTTCACTAAATAATCCAGTCAATATTTAAAAAATAAACAATAAAAATAATAGACCCTAAGGAGGGTTGGAGATACAGTATCCAGAGTTGCTACAATATATTATCTAAAGTGTCTAGTTTCCTTTTTTTTAAGATTTTAATTATTTATTTATGAGAGAGAGAGAGAGAGAGAGAGAGAGAGAGAGAGAGAAAGAGGCAAGAGACACAGGCAGAAGGAGAAGCAGGCTCCATGCAGGGAGCCCGACAGGGGATTTGATCCCAGGTCTCCAGGATCAGGCCCTGGGCTGAAGGTGGCGCTAAACCGCTGAGCCACCTGGGCTGCCCCACGTGTCTAGTTTCTAACAAAAAATATGAAATATGCAAAGAAACATGCAAGTCTGACACCTACATAGGAGAGAAGAGCAGATAACAGAAGCAGAGTGAGTAAATCAAGGATTTAACAGACTTCAAAGCAGCTATTATAAATATGCTAAAAAAAAACAATGGACACTATGATTAAAGAATTAAGGGGAGGCATGATGACAATGTCTTCTCAAATAAAGTATATCAATAAAGAAAGAAATTACAAAAAAAGAAATAAATGAAAACTCTGGAGTTAAAAAACATAATAACTGAAATGAAAAATGAAAAATTCACTAGAAATGATTTGAATTAACAGGAAAAAGAAATAGTGAACTTTAAGATAGATCAATAGAAATTAGACAATCTGAAGAACAAAGACAAGAAAGAGTGGAGAAAGATCAACAGAGCCTCAGAGAAATGCAGGACACCATTATGGACAGTAACACACACATATTGGGAGTATGTCTTTCATATGTGAAGGTAAAATACATTCCCAAATAAACAAAAACTGAGAAAATGTGTTTCTAGCAAATCAGCCTTACAAGAAATACTAAAGGAATTTCTTCAAGCTGAAATAACATAAATTTGGGAAACTCACAAATACGTGGTATTTAAACAACACACTCTTAAATAACCAATGGAAAACATAATAAATCACAATAGAAATTAGAAAATACTTTGAGATGAATAAAACAAAAACACAACATAACAAAACTTGTGGATGCACTAAAAATAGTATTCTTAAGGAAATATATAGCTGTAAACTGATATATTAAAAAAAGATCGTTTGAAACAATAATCTAGCTTTCTATCTTATGATACTAGGAAGAGAAGGAAAAACTAATTTCAAAGCAAAAATAAGAAAGGGAACAATAAAGATAAAAGTGAACACAAATATAGTAGAAAAATAATTGAAAAAATCAAAATCAGAAATTTATTCTCAAAAAAAAAAAGAAATTTATTCTCTGAAAAAAAAGTTGACAAATCTGTAGGAGACTGATGATAGAAAGAGAGGGAGAGGATTCAAGTTATTACAATCAGAAATGAAAGGGGGAACATTGCTACCAATCTTATAAAAATGTCATAAATTTTTAAAGATTTTCTTTATTTAAGAAAGAGAGAGCATGAGCAGGATGAGGGGCAGAAGGAAAAGAAGGGGGAGAAGCAGACTCCTCACTGAGCAGGAAGCCTGACACAGGGATCAATCCCAGGACCCTGGGATCATGACCTGAGCCAAAGGCGGATGTTTAACTGACTGAGCTACCCAAGTACCCGCAAATAAAAAGTCTCATAAAACAGTATCAGGAAAATTTGTATGTCAACAAATTAGATGACCTAGAAGAAATGATCCAGCTCCTAGAAAGACACTAACTACCAAAACCATCTCAGGAAGAGATAGAAGATTTGAATCAACCTATAAAAAGTAGGAGTGCCTGGGTGGCTCAGTAGGTTAAGTATCTGCCTTTGGCTCAGGTCATGATTCTGGAGTCCCAGGATGGAGTCCCGCAACTGGCTCCCTGCTTGGCAGGGAGTCTGCTTATCCCTCTGCCCCTCCCCCACTCATTCTCTTTCTCTCTCTCTCAAATAAATAAAATCCTTTTTTAAGAAAAGTAAAGACAGGGTGCCTTGATGGCTTAGTTGGTTAAGTGTCTGCATTTGGCTCGGGTCATGATCTCAGGGTGCTGGGATAAAGTCCCCTTGGGCTCCCTGCTCAGTGGTGAGTCTGCTTCTCCAAAAATATATTCACAAGAAAAATGTAGGGCCAGAAGGCTACTTTGGCACTTTACTAAAAAATTTGAACTAATTCCAATTATCTAAAAAATCTTCCAAAAAATAGAGGAGGAGAGAACATCTTCATTAAACACTGACACCAAAAAAAAAAAAAAAAAAAAAAAAACAAAAAACCACAGACCAATCTATCTTATCAATATAGACACAAAAATCCCCAGGAGAAATAATACTAGTAAACCAAGGTACCTGGGTGGTACAGTTTGCTAAGCAGCTGACTCTTGGCTTTGGCTCAGCTGGTGATCTCTAGGTCAGGGATTTTTTATTTTTAAATATTTTATCTATTTATTCATGAGAGACACACAGAGAGAGAGAGGCAGAGACATAGACAGAGAGAAAAGCAGGCTGCATGCAGGGATCCTCAATCCCTGCACTCCAGGATCATGCCTTCGGCCAAAGGCAGACACTTAACCACTGAGCCACCCAGGCATCCCTCAAGGTCAGGGATTGAGACTCCCATTGGGCTCCACACTCAGCAGGAAATCTGCTTGGGATTCTCTCCTTCTGTCTCTCCACCTCCCATGTTTCTAAAAGTAAGTAAGTGAATCTTAAAAACCAAATGAAAATACTAGTAAACCAAATCAGCAACATATAGAAGGATATACTCCATGCTTAAGTATAATCTATGCCAGGAATGCAAGGTTGGTTCAATACTCAGAAACAAATTAATACAATATATTATACCAATAGAATAAAAAAAAATAAAGACCACATGATGATCACGTAAATGTAGAAACAGAATTTGACCAAATCTAACAGCTTCCCATGATAAAAGTATTCAATAACCAGAAAAGAAGGGAATTTATTCAGCCTGGAAAATAGTACCTTTGAAAACTCACAACTGACATCCTGCTTAATGGTGAAAGATTGAATGCCCCCTAACATTAGGCAAAAGAAAAGTTTATCTATTCTTACTGCTTCTATTCAACATTGAGCTAGAGGTTCTAGCCAGACCAATTCGGCAAGAAAATGATATGATAGACAACTAGATTGGAAAGGAAGAAGTAAAACTATCTTTACTTGTAAATAACATGAAATCCTAAAGAATCCACTATTATCTATTAGAGCTAATAAAAGAATCCAGCAAGATTGCAGGATTACAATATCAATAAATCAAAATCATTGTCCTTTTGTTTTGTTTTTTCTGTACATGATTCAAGTGTTTCCCAAAATCAAGAACAAATTTTCTGGATACCAACTGGGTATCCAACATGTCAATTTGATACTGACACTAACTACTTTGAGTTAGCACAATTCCTACAAACTAAGTCTCAGTCCCATAAGACTCTTCTTACTTCAGATGCCAGTATCAAATCCCAAGAGCTACTTGTACTTCTGGCCAACTGCTATACCTTACAGATTCTCCTGACCCCCTGCGCCTAAAGTTCAATAATTTCCTAAAATGGCTCACAGACTAGGAGAAATATTTTACTTATTCCTATTAGGTAAAGTATGAGTGGCAGGGGAGGTTCTATGCAAAACTTTTGGGCCTTCTGTGGGTGCATCACTCTCTCAGCACTGTGATGAGTTCACCAACCCAGAAATTCTTTAAATAGCATTGTTCTAGAATTTTTACAGAGCTTAATCCTCATGTCCACCCTATGCTCAATCCTTTCCTGGTAGGTGGGGCTAAAAGTTTCAGCCTTCTAATCACTGGGTCTTTCTTGTGACCAATCCCATCCTGAGGCTATCCCACTCTAGGTTATCTTATTAGCACAAAGTCAGATATGATCAAAAGGGAATCATATGAATAACAGAAGACACTCCTATCACTCAGGAAATTCCAAGAGTTTTAGGAGCTCTGTGCCAGGAATAAGGAAAAAAGAAAAAATATATTTATGTATTATGCCACAACCACCAATGAAATTAAGAAATGAATTATGCCACAACCAACAATGAAATTAAGAAAATAATTCCATTTGTAATAGAATAAAACAAATTAAATACTTAACAATAAATTTTAACAAAAGAAGTATAAAACCTATACTCTGAAAAATACAAAACATTCTTAAAAGCAGTAAAAAAAATACTAAATAAATGGAAAGACATCCATGGTCAGTGATCAGATTTAATATTGTTATTATTTTAAGATTTAATATTGTTAAATTAACAATGTTCCCCACTTTGATATGAAGATGCAGCCCAATTCCTATCATAACAACAGGTTCTTTTTAGAAATTTCCAAGACGATTCTGAAATTCATATGAGATCTTAAGGGACCCAGATTAGCTAAAACAATCTTGAAAAAAGAGAACATATTTGGGGTCTTATAATTTTCTAATTTTAAAACTTACTGCAAAATAACAAACAAAGTATTCAAGACTGTGATTCTGGCACAGGATAGACATATAAATCAATGGGATAGAATTAGGAATTCAGAAATAAGCCCATATTATTTATGGTCAATTGATTTTCAGCAATAATGCCAAGACTATTCAATGTGGAAACAATAGCCTGTTCCACAAATGGTTCCAGGACAATGGGATATGCACATGGAAAATAATGATATTTCACCTCAAACTTCCCATTGGTTATAAAAACTATCTCAAAATGGACCAAAAATCTAAATGTAAAAAAGGTAAGGCTGTAAAATTGTTAAAAGAAAACATAGGGGTTAATCTTCAAGACTTGGATTTGGTGATAAGTTCTTAGATATGACACTAAAAGCCTAAGAAAAGTAAAGAAAAAATAGATAAATGAGACTTCCTTAAAATTATCTTTTCCTTTGCTTCAAAGGATACCATCATGAAAGTGAAAGACAACCCATAGAATGGGAGAAAATATTTCTAGAGCAAATCATGTATCTGATAAGGGACTGGTATAAAGAATATATAAAGACATACTACAATTCAAAAAAAATCCAATTTACAAAGTATCTTTAAAAAACATATTTTATTTTTAAGCAATTTCTACACACAGCACGAGTATCAAATTTATAACCCTGAGATCAAGAGTCATATACTCCAGCAACTGAGCCAACCAGGCACCCTAGGCAAAGTATCTTGATAGCCATTTCTCCAAAGACAATATACAAATGATCCATAAGCACATGAAAAGATGTTCAACATCATTAGTAATCATGGAAATGCAAATAAGAACCACGAGATACTACTTCATACCCAGTTAAGATGGCTATAATAATAATAATAATAATAGATAATAGCAAATGTTGGCTATGATGTGGAGAAATTGGAATCTTCTACTGGTGTAAATATAAATGATGTAGATAGACATTTGGAAAAAGATTCTGAAGGTTTCTCAAAAATTTAAACATAAAGTTTACACTTGTCCCAGCAATTTATAAAAATGTTCAGAATAGGGAAATCTGTAACAAAAATTAGTGGTTGCCTATGACTGATGCAGGTGGGAGCAAGCAGGGATGAGGCTAGGGAGTCTCCATGAATGCACATAAGATGATGAAAATGTTCTAAAATTTATTGTGGTGATGGTTGAAGAAATCTGTGTGAAATGGGGAAAAAACAAAAACAAAACAAACAAACAAAAACACCTCAGCTTTTCCATCCTCCTATGTAGGGAAAAACCCAGTACTTCCCTACTATGTTCTCTCCTGTGAGTGTCCTTTCCTACTCACACAAAACACTTCTGACACCTCTGATCACCAGATATGTGGGATTTTTTTCCCCTACACCAAGCAATTCTCTGCTTCCAGCCATGTGTCCTACAAATTAACTCAATTCTGACACTAGCCATGTGGAGATAACATCAGAGGCCACGAGTTAAGCTATCATTCCCATGAGAATGCCTTGTGCGCACACACACACACACACACACACACACACACACACTTCAAACACCAGTGCTTCTGACCTCCCAGCTATAGACTAGAGGTTCCAACAATCCCCTCCTTGGCTTTGATTAATTTGCTCGCATGGCTCATAGAAGTTGAGGGAACACATAACAACATTTACTGGCTTATTCAAAGACATGAGAAAGAATGCAGATGAACAGCCAGATGAAATGTTACATGGGGCAGGGACTAGGAAGGTCCCAAGGGCAGGAGCTTTTGTCCCCATGGAGTTGGGGCGCATCAACCTCCCAGTGTGGATGTGTTCATCAACCTGGATGCTCACCAAACCCCCTACTATGGGGATCTTATGGCAGCCTCTCCATGTAGGGATGACCAGTTATTAACTCCGTTTCCAGCTCCTCTCCACTCTCTCGATGATGGGTACTACTGAAAGTGCCAAGCTTCTGATCATGGCTTGATCTTTCTGGTGAGCAAGAGTCATCCAGGAGCTCACTCAAGATGTCTCAATACAACCAAAGATGCTCCTAGCATTCCTATCCTGGGAATTTACATCGTTTTAGGAGCCCTGTGTCAGGGACAGGTCAAAGACATATATTAGAACAGGAGAGGGTCATAGTGTTCTTATCACATAAGAAATTTATGCTAGAAAAATATACATATGTATATATATTATATATTGCATATATAATACCTCACACCGTGAGTATAATATAAACCATTGAATTATATATTTAAATTGGTGAATTGTATGGTATACGAATTATATCCCAATAAAGCTGTTATTTTTCTGAAGCTGTTATTTTTTTTAACTATATAATTTAACTCTTCTCCATCACAAATTACCTTTCCCTAATCTATACTTGAATATCTAGGAAAGACCTGAGGTTTCCAATATCTTAGGAAAGGAGAGTATTACTATGTTCACTCAGACATGAAAAGAGTGGTATGTCTCACCAGATTTAAAAATAGGAAGGCATTTTCCTGTTGGTTTGCAAACCCAAAATTATAAATGAAGGTTCACATTTGTGAATAAAGCATTCTGGGTTTGTTTTGTTGTTGTTGTTTTGGTTTGGTTTTGTCAGTCAGACCTACACATAAACACAAGGCATATTAAGGATACAATTCTAAATTAGGCAGCTGATTATTTATTTAAGAGAGAGCCTAAGTGAATCCAACACAAAGACAGAATTACAACTATTTACACAGAATCTATCAAAGTTTCATTGGATAATTAAGAGTTTGCCTACTCCACTATGAGGAAATTTGATTAATGGAATCCTGGAAAATCAGAGCCTGGAGAAACCCCTGAGATCCTCCAACCCACATGATTAATTTTAGAAAATGAGTATACTAAAATGTAGAAAGGGGAAATGTCTTTCTCAAGGTCATTTGCACAAAACCTGGCCACATTTTCAGACTTTTTTTTTCTGAGCTAGTAATATAACTATAGACAAAAGAAGTTCAAAATTATGTTGATTAAAAAGGAGGCTTTTGGGAAAGGATTGTAGACCTTTCCATTATGGGGAAAATCTACCTTCACATAAAACTCATTCGTATATTTAAAGTATAGGTCTGATGTTAACAGAGGCCATGAATTAAAATGTGACTATGTTTGACATAGGAAATTCCAGTTAATGTCCATGCAGAGGAAATGGGACTAGGAAGAAAAGAAATTTTGTATTAGCAACTTTGGCATGGAGGACAGTTAAAAAGGAAACTGGACTATTTAGAAAAACTGAATTCAGCAAAGAGAAGCAGGAGTAGCATAAGGAAGCTGACCAGGCCTTGATTCAAGACAATTCTAATTATCTGAAAGGTCAGCCTCACATTGATTAAAAAGCTGCTTTCTTGAAACTTTCAGCTATTAATCCTAGTCCTTCACTCTGGATCAATGCAGAATAAGTTTGTTTCTTCTTCCACAGAGTAGCCTTCAATATTAAAAAAAAAATTCCATGATTTCTTTAATTATTTTTTTCTCTAAATCAATCATCCCCTGGTCTGTCCATAAGTCCCCAGATAACAAGACTCTCAGAGCAAGTACAGTTTCAGCCATCCTTCTGTGATGTTCTTCTTTGACATTGTGAGTTATAGGAGTTCATAGCCTAAATATTCCACTCTCTGGTCTATCTATCTCTATCTCTCTTGTTAATTCACAGCATTGTTATAAGATCAATTAAGATATACTATATGTGAAATGGCTCTGCACATTACCAATATATGTACATGTGCATTCAATCCTTTTAATGGATTGAAAAATTCTTACCTTGAGAATTAGTCCTTTGCTACATAAGAAAATGACAAAAGCCATTTCTATAATATTTCCAAAGCTTAGTTAAACTCTACTGGGGCACCTGGGTGGCTCAGTGTTTGAGCGTCTGCCTTCGGCGCAGGTCCATGATCTTGGAGTCCTGGGACTGAGTCCTCAATCAGGCTCCCTATAGGGATCCTGCTTCTCCCTCTGCCTATGTCTCTGCCTCTCTCTCTGTGTAAGAGAAAACAAAAACAAAAAACCTTCTACCTTCACTATTTTTGCCAGCTCTGCCTAACACTTATATAATGAACATTCAATTCAATTGACCCTTCTGCATAAGTCATGATAGACATAAAATCAATCATTATTTTGATGGACTTCTGTTTTTTTTCCCTATGAAGTTAAGTAAAATACATAGCAATGAAAACTAAAAGTATTGCTTACATACAATGTAAAATTAGTTCACATATCAGTAGCTAAAGTTACCTGCATTTTAGGAAGCGCTGCTCTTCTGAACACTACTGGAGAGAGAACTCTGGGGTTAGGCTCCATTTTCTTTTCCTTACATTAAATGAATGTAATCAGCTTATTAAACTGATGAGAATAAATTCCCCATATGTCTTAATTATGTTCTTGGAAGTAGTAATGACAGAGCCCCATAAGTTTGAAATATTTGGGCAATGGTATTGGATGTGGCCTGCCGTACATATCTAGAGGTTGCATGTGGGGCTACGGTGTCAGAAATGACAGAGATCAGGAAAAGGAGATGCTAGAGCAGCCATGTAGAGTGAAGACGTGACCTTCTGAGATAGGACCTTATATTCATACTGTTCTCCATAGTCCCCCGAATCTGGTCATTGCTCTTGGCATATGATCCACGCCCACTTACATTTGGGTTAGCAAGGAAATCTCACTCCTCTACAAAGTGGATGTCATTATTTTGTCAGAGACTTTATTTATCTGCTCAAAATCCCTTAACTAGGAGCACCTGGGTAGTGCCTTCGGTTCAGCATCTGACTCTTGGTTTCAACTCAGGTTGTGATCTCAGGGTCCTGGGATCAAGCCCCACATCAGGCACATGGGCTCCGAGCTCTGCATGGATGGAGTCTGCTTGGGATTCTCTTTCCCTCATCCTCTGCCCCTTCTGCTTGCCACCCCCCTCTCTCAAATAAACACACACACACACACACACACACACACACACACACACACACACAAAACCTAACTAACAAGTGCCAGAACTAGGACTCAAAACTAGATCTGCCTGATTCCAAAGCTCTTACTCTTTGACCAGTTGCAGTGTCCCAGCCCAGCCTTTGTTTGAATAGATAAGAAGAACCCTAATCTATGATCCTGCTAACTAATTCTATCCTTCATCTGTCAGTGAGATGTTTTGCAGGCGGGAAGAGACTCTGACTCCCGGCATGAATCTGCTCACCCAACACTTCTGCTGCAGTAAGACAGACTATGATTATACCTAAAGTTACTTCTTACTTTGCAGTTACTTCAAACTCAGGTGTTGACTAGAAATGGACTGATCTGGCAAGGGGGAATAGGAAGGGATTTTTTAATCTTGTTGAAGTAACAGCAACAACAAAAAAATCGCTTCCCAGCTCATCCTAACACTACAAATTTATAATTGGCTTTGCATGTATAAACTGCTAAATTTACTTAAGCATTTTTTAAGCAAATTAAAGGATATCTACTATTAAGGAAGGAATAAAGGAGGTAAAGAAGAAAAGGAGGGCCAGAGCTCAGAGCAGGATGGACTAAGAACACTTCTGCAGAACTCCTCAATGAGCGTGACCTTAAAGTTCTCCTCCTAGAAGTTCTGCACATCGCCGGCGCCACCAAAACACAGCTTGCTTTTTATCCCTGACATCATGATCCTATTTTAGTGTGACTGCAATTGATATTTATGTAATTGAAACTTCAAAGATATTTTCACACCATGTGATCCTCAGGAAAATCCCCTGATATAGGTACAGCAAGAGTTATCATCCTGGCTATATATGAGCAATCAAGGTCTCAGAAAGATGAAGTGCCCCCCACCCCCTCACACCAAACTGGTGGGTCTCAAACAACAAGAACCCCTGTGACCCCAGATTCAGTATTCCTACTATAATATCATGTGAAGTTTTCTGCATTAAAGAATTATTTTTGGTATCTGTCATTTATTTAAACTTGAGTAAATATGTACCAAGGAGGTGTAATGTTCTGAACTTATTGCGCAAAAACAAAAACAAAAAACCAAAGTTGCTATTCATTACATTCCAGTGTAGGAAGTCAGACAATAAACAAAGGACCAAGTGAATATGTAAGACATCAGAAGAAAATATGTTGTAGAGGAAAAGAGAAAGAAAAAGCCAGGTAAGAGGGATAATGAGAGCAGAGCACTGGAAGAAGGTACCATTTCATATATTTAGAAATAGACTACAGTTCATGATTGGAAGTGATGGAATACACCCCCATTTAATATAACTTGGGGAAAGGATATAGACATGCCATCTCTGAGTCCTACTAGCAGAGTGAAACAAGCTTGCATTGTAGGAGTATGGGTTGGTTAAGATCCTTGGGTCCTGGTATAATGTAAAAAAGGCTTGGATTCAGAGTGGTCCATCATTTCAATTCTAAACTGATACTAACTCAGACCTCCAGAAAGACTCATTGTCTATCTAGCACTTCATTTCTCATACTTGAGAAGAATGCATTAACGATAAGGAATACCCCCAGAAAGTAGGGCTGTGTCTAGACAGAACTTTCCAGAGAGAAATAAATTGTACATGAAAGAAGTGCCTGTCATAAGAACAGTAAATGTGGGGTTCTGGAACACTCTGAGGTTTACATTACCACTGTGGCTCAATGTGTCATCTGTCACTTTCAAGGAGAAGGCAGGCATCTAGGGGTGACAGATGACAGGACTTGTGAAAGCCCTCCAGCTGACCAAGATAATTACCCTCAATCCTCATGCAGCTATCTGTCAGTGTCCCAAGGCAGGCACTTGGAGCCTAAGAGACACCACATTCGTATTCCCTTCCCTCACTCATCCTAGCAACGTCATGTTGAAGTCCCCATCTTACCAACAGAGAGTAGAGACTTTGCTTACCAGTCCTCTTGACAGATCACCAAAACTCAAGAGATTAAAAAATACAGAGAAAAGAGGGAAGTAAACAATCTTCTCTCTTTAAAATATACTCAACCTATAATTTATCAAATCTGCTAACCTCAAAAGCCCCTACTATGTACTATATCTTCATCTAAGTGTTTTCCATGAGCCTCCTCTACTTTATCTTCCTTCAAAAGTGTATCTCCTTCCTAAATTTATACTCACCAGGGCAGTTTATCTTTTAGAACAGAGATGGCAGATACGTTCCATTTTCCTGTTGATTTTGCTCAATTAATCATGTCTACCTGGAGTAGAAGGCGGAAGAGCTTGGGGATCACTCAGCTCACTTAAACTAGCCCCAGGATGAATTAACAATGTCTGCCACAACCTCAAGAGAAAAGAGCTTTAGAAGGAAAAGTGTTTCAGGAACAGTAACAACAACAACAAATCACAAACACTCATGTAGTTTCTTTTTTTTAAGATTTTATTTATTTATTTGACAGAGAGAGAGAGAGAGAGAACACAAGCAAGGGGAGTGGGAGAGGGAGAAGCAGGCTCTCCAACGAGCAGGGAGCCTGATGGGAGACTTGATCCCAGGGCTCTGGGATCATGACCCAAGCCAAAGGTGTCTGACTGAGCCACCAGGTAGCCCCACTCATGTAGTTTCTAAAGCTCTCAGAAACATATTAGTGATCACCATCCCTGTGAATTTCAAACCTGGCTAAGGATTCAAAATAAAGCCAAGCTTAAATGTTGCACATTGGAGGCATGAAAATAACTCATCGGTCTTTCTGGTCAAGCAGCCTTGAGTTCACATTCTATTTCTGTGATTTGATAGCTGTGAGAACTTGGATAACTTGTTTATCTGTTTGTCTATCATACATTATCTAATAGAACTGAAAATACCTATCTTCCATTGATGTTAAGATGCATTGAAGTCATGGATAGAGTGAAGTCTACAGTACGGTCTCTGGTAGAGGGTAGGAGGCTCAGTGAATGGTACCCTTAAACAAGACTTAAAGCACACTAAATCATTCCCTTTTCTGTGCTTTTAAAACACCGTTTATAACTCTACTGTGAAATTATTGCTCTGTATTATGGTTTTATTTTTTTTACCATTTATCTTTCTTTTATTGTGATCTCTCTGGGCACAAGGTCTGTGTCTTATTCATTACTTATTTAATGTCTAATAGTGGGCCAAAAAAGATGTTGCCCGTTGGAATGAAGGAAGCCAACAACAACAAAACATGTAGAAATATCTATACTCAAGTGGATGTTCCTCATTTGCAAGCAAAGTTTAATTACAAATCATGGTTCAGAGGGGCACGTGGATGGCTCAGTTAGTTGAGCGGCTCTTGATTTTGGCTCAGGTCATGATCTCAGAATCTTCAGATGGAGATCTGAACCATAGGGTTCCACTCTGGGTGGGGAGTCTGTTGGAGATTCCCCCCCCCCCCACCACTCTCTGGCCCTCCTAGTGCTCAAGCTCGAGCTCTCTCTCTAAAACAAAGAAATAATTTTTTAAAAAGATCATGGCTCAGATATCTAAAGAATCATTTGATTTCTTGATTTTCTTTGTGCCTATTCTAGCCTTTGACTAGAATCATGCTACAGAAGAGAAAAATGAAGCAGAAAGATAAATTTGGGGGAGGAATCCTGTTTTTATATCCTATTTCTTATCACATTGGACTGTAAGCTCTGTCCTAATTACAGTGACCATATGCCTCTTATTTTCTTTGTCAGACTCAACTTCCAATATTCTGTCATAGTGTTTCATGAGTACATACAGTAGTCCTCTCCCCACCCCATCTATGGTTTTGCTTTCTGAAGTTACAGTTACCAGAGGTCAACCATGATCTGGAGGTAGATTATCCAACTTCTGATGTATTGTTAGAAGGGCCACAGTACCCTAACACTACATCACGATGCCTATGTCATTCATTTCACTTCATCTCACCACATGGGCATTATACTGTCTCACATCACCATCACTGTAAGAAGGGCAAGTACAAAACAAAAAAAGATACTTTGAGAGAGAGAGAAAGACCGCATTTATATAACTTTTATTATAATATATTGTTATAATTATTCTATTTTACTATTAGTTATAGTTTTAATTTCTTACAGGGCCTAATTTATGAATGAAACTTCATTATAAGTATGCATGGCTAGGAAAAAAAAAAACAATGTATATGGATTCAGTACTATCCATGGTTTTAGGCACCCACTGAGGGTCTTGGAACATTTCATCTATGGATAAGAGGGGACTACGGTATACACTTGCCACATCATAAATTTCATTTTCAATTCTGAAAACGTGGTCATCATAGCCATGTGGCAAAGAAAGACAAGGGCCCAGGCCACCTGAATATTCTTTAAAATCTGTACCATAAAATTTCTGCCTGAAGACGCTGAGACAGGGGACCCAAACGTGTGTAATTGTCTTTTACACATTTCATTTCCAGAAAGGCATTTCTTTCTCTTTTGTAAAATCTCAATTTATTTATTTTGTTTTTACTTTTACATTATTTGGCTGAGTCAACTTCTGTAACTCCACATCACTACAATGTTTTGTAAGACATTGACTCCAGGGCACCTGCATGGCTCAGCCAGTTAAGAGTCTGACTCTCAGTTTCAGCTCAGGTCATGATCTCAGAATCATGAACCCCACGCTGTGCTCCAAACTGAGTGTGAAGTCTGTTTCAAATTCTTTTTCCATTTCTCTCTCCCCTTGCCCTGCTGCACTCTCTCTCAAGTAAATAAAGTGTTAAAAAAAAAAAAGCATTGACTCCTCCCTCAATTTATTTCTTCATGCCATACCTAACCCATTAACTTGGGTGATTTCAATGTCCATTTGGTTGGTCCATCCAGTTCCCTGATGTCTCAATTTTTTTATCTCCTTGTCTCCATATCTCTTTTCCATCCAATGCCACCAGTCACCAGTTCTCATGTATATATATACAACATGGAGATATATAATCTTAGATGTCGTTTATCCCTTGGAACACTGTTAGTATTTGGTAATTAAATCCAGACACCCAAATTTGACCAGTCCTCTTTCTTGTTTTTTTTTATTTAAAAGATTTTATTTATTTATTCATGAAAGACAGAGACAGAGAGACAGAGACACAGAGACACAGGCAGAGGGAGAAGCAGGCTCCATGCAGGGAGCCTGATGTGGGACTCATCCCAGGTCTCCCGGATCACACCCTGGGCTGCAGGCGCCGCTAGATCACTGTGCCACCCGGGCTGCCCGACCAGTCCTCTTTCATTCAGTTTCTTGTAATTATATTTCATTCAGTTTCTTCCAATTACACCCAACACATCTTACAAAACAACAACCTCGGGATCCCTGGGTGGCTCGGCAGTTTAGCGCCTGCCTTCAGCCCAGGGTGTGATCCTGGAGACCCAGGGTCGAGTCCCGTGTCAGGCTTCCTGCGTGGAGCCTCCTTTCCCTCTGCCTATGTCTCTGCCTCTCTCTCTCTCTCTCTCTCTGTGTGTCTCTCATGAATAAATAAACAAAATCTTTAAAACAACAACAACAACAACAACAAAAACAAAACACAACAACCTCATTATCAAAACTATTGGGACTTCCAGTTCTTTGACCTCTCTAATTGTGAAAACCTCTGGTTTCTTCATTCTGCTTCCTATTTTGGTAAAATTTCAAGGTCCAACACTTGAAGCACTTACCAATTTCTTAAGCTCCCTTGTTCCTGGGGCTATTTTTTTCATCAGATGTCTGACAAAAGCCTATATCTGGATGAACATGGCTGCTTTGTATGTTCACCTTTACATATAGGCAGCTGTATACTGCTGAGGAAAGATCCACGATTACACAGATAGACATTTATAAAGCATGGTCACCAATAATAGCTGATGTGACAACTTCCCCTTCCATTCCCTATAAAATTATTCCAAAGCCTTCATTTTTATCAAAACTCCCATTTCTCCTCCCTCTCATTCAATACATAGCTTTGTCTTTTGTATAAGAAAGTGGGGGAGGGGAGAGAGAGAGAGAGAGAGAGAGAGAGAGAGAGAGAGAAGAATCCATTGGATGAGATATTTAACTTCTCAACTCAACTACCCATAGCAGTACTGACTTTTCCTCCCTTATTTCTGTGGCAAAGAAGATCTAAAGTCAATAATTTCAGCTGTGTTTTGAATTCAGTTCACTCCATCAACCTGGGGGATTTTATTCCTTTATTTATACTTTCTCCTATGTCTTTAATTTCCCAAGCATTACTAGGTCCTCTTGTAATTCATTGATCATGCTCTAATGTCTCTTATCCTATAAACAAACCAAAAAGCCAACATAAACCTTTTCTTGACATCCATCTCATCTTCATGTTGCTATTTTATTTTCCTCCTTTCCTTTATACAAGTCTTCTTAAAGGAATTGTCTGTGCCTGCTGCCTACATTTATTTACCTCTAAGGAAAGCCTGGTAAGGCCACTGGGGAGTCCTCAAGCTAAAGCCCTCCAATAGAAGAATCCTACATCTTCTATGAATAGGCCTGCCTTACTATCCTTGCAACCATCAGTGATGGCGGTATTTTTTTGGATGAGAGTACCTAAGGGAAATGGGTCTTGGTGAAAATGAAACCATAGATTTCAGAGCACATCAATTGGAGCACTCTGCTCCCTACAGTCAGAGATCTGAGAGGTGCATTCCCAAGGCTACCGCCTTGGAGATCCTATGTCCTTGTTCATTTTTGACTTTTGAATGACATGCAGACAAAGTAGTATGATATTATAGAGAATGTGAGTTGGTGGCTACTTTAAACTGAGTAATTTAAATTAAAATCTGAAGAAGCCAGTCACAAAAGTTAGAGAACAACATGCTAAGAAGAATATATCAGTGGAAAAACCTATAAGGAAAGAAGGAACTGGATACAGTGAAAAAACAGGAAGAATGCCAATTTGGTTAGATAATAAGGAGCAAGCAAAGGGGAGTACCAGATGCAACCAGGGAGGAAGAGAAGTGCCAGATACTTACGAATGGCTTTATAAGCTCGGGTGAAAACTTTGGTGGTCTAAGTGCCATCTAAGAAGCTGCATAAGATTTCTAATTGGGGGATGGTGTGCTTGGGTGGTTGTTGGTGAAGCATCTGCCATTGGCTCAGGTCATGATCCCAGGACCCTGGGATCCAGTCCCACATCACATCTGCCTTCCTGCTCAGCAGAGAGTCTGCTTTCTCCCTCTTCTCCTGCTTGCTTGCTCTCTCTCTCTCTCAAATAAATAAAATCCGCCCCCCCCCCAAAAAAAAAAACTTCTAATTGGGGGAGAGATGTATTTGGAATTTACATTTTTAAACTATCATTTAAGATTAGAAACAATATAAGTATCCATGACTATGGGATTTGTTGATCCATACAATAAACTATTCTGCCACTATTAAAAAGGATGAAGAGGCTCTACATGCTCTGCATATATAGAATGATGATTAAAATATGCTAACTCAAAATTCAAGATGCAGAGCAGTTTGAAAGAATAGTTTTACAGCATTTTGTTAAAATATAAATATGTTCATCTCTGGAAGGTTGTATTAGAAACTGGTAGCAATGGTTGCCTCTGAGGGGGTGCCTGGATAACTGTGTGACAGGGACTGAAGGGAAATTTGCCTTTTATTATATTCTTTTTATCTTTTTAAATATTTTATTTATTTATTCATGAGAGACACACAGAGAGAGGCAGAGACATAGGCAGAGGGAGAAGCAGCCTCCCTACAGGGAGCCCGATGTGGGACTCCATCCCAGGACCCCAGAATCACAACCTGATCCAAAGGCAGATGCTCAACCACTGAGCCACTGAGACACCCAGGTGCCCCTTATTATATTCTTTTTAATATTGGGAATTTTACAAACTAGTTCATGAGTTAGTAAATACATTGAATTAAAATTTAACATGAGGGGATCCCTGGGTGGCGCAGCGGTTTGGCGCCTGCCTTTGGCCCAGGGCGCGATCCTAGAGACCCGGGATCGAATCCCACGTCGGGCTCCTGGTGCATGGAGCCTGCTTCTCCCTCTGCCTGTGTCTCTGCCCCTCTCTCTCTCTGTGTGTGACTATCATAAATAAATAAAAATTAATAAAAAAAATTAAAAAAAATTTAACATGAGGGCAGCCCTGGTGGCTCAGTGGTTTAGCCTGCCTTCAGCCCAGAGTGTGATCCTGGAGTATTGGGATCGAGTCCCACATCCGGCTCCTTGCATGGAGCCTGCTTCTCCCTCTGCCTGTTGTCTCTGCCTCTCTCTCTCTCTCTCTCTCTCTCTCTCTCTCTCTCTCTCTCTCTCTCCCCCTCGGTGTCTCTCATGAATAAATAAATAAAATCTTTAAAAAAAACTATTTAAAAAAATTAACACGAGGGAGGAATAAGTTATAATTCAAATGGAATACCAAATTAATATTTCCAATCCAGAATTACATCCCAAGGTCCAGACATGTCTATCTGACTGGCTGTTGAGTATCCTCACATGAAAGGAATTCATCAAACTCAACGTAACCAAAACCAAAATCCACCATCTCCTTTTTAAAAAAAAAAATATTTTATTTATTTTTTCATGAGAGAGAGAAGCAGAGACAGGCAGAGGGAGAAGAAGCAGACGCAGGGAGTCTGACATGGGACTCGACCCTGGGTCTCCAGGACCACACCCTGGGCTGAAGGCAGTGCTAACCCGCTGAGCTGCCCCCACCATCTCCTTTTATCCTTCAAATTTTAACTTAAATGTCACTTGTTCAGACACATCCTCCCTGCTCTGCTCTGTGTGCCCTATCCCCTGGGACTGTGTGGTTCCTATTTCCTTCCCCCGGACTGTACATCTCATTTGGCTTCACCCATGATCCATCTGTTAACCTCTGCATCCTCACTGCCTAACACAGAATCTGGCTCAGGGAATCTATGTGATTCAGTAAAGACAGTCTTTTGGAAATCATTCCAAGATTTTATGAATAATTACCATAATTACCATTTCCATACTATCCATTATTTTATGGATTTCAAAGTGTAAGAGTAATTGAGAAGCAATGTGATTTAAGACACAGAGAATAGATTTCCACTTAATGTGGCTGATGAAGAAGAAATTTCCCTTCCCAGTTTAAACCATAAACAGTTGACTAACAGACTTATTGAATGAATGAATGAATGAATGAATGAATATTATAAACAAACACAGCTGAGCTAGGAGTCAGGAAAGGGAAATCCCCAAGTCCCCAATGGAAGAAACCTAAAGGAAATTAGGGTTGGGGCATGAGGAAGAGTTGAAGCTAACTAAATCCTCTACTAGCAATGAATTTTCTGCTAGCCTTAGAGGATAAAATTGTAAAACATGCCTACAGGGAACTTGAACTACTGAGTAGCACTAAAACTGGCCTTTACAAAGAACTATTCCACACCTGAAATGGAACTAAGAAAAAAGCTACTTAAGTGACTTAAATAAGAGGCAAAAAAAATAATAATAATACCTTGCAGAAACTGTGGGTATAAAAATAATTAAGTGCAAGAAATAGAGAGTTGAAAATTACATCATATGTGGCTTTGAGGATATATCTATGCTTTCCCCATGAGACGTAATACCTAGGCAGATAAATTCACATAAAAATTATCCTAAGACTTGAAATCTGTAACCTCATTTCTGTTCTGCCTCCAACCAGCCCGTAGGTGTGGGGCTGCCATGAAAACTAGAGCTACAACTGAGTTTACATCAGCAATTTTGATAGCCTATGAGAAAAGCAGCTACCATGAGGGAGAGTCAGCAGAGAAACAGGAGAAAGTACACCCCAAAACCCAGGTATAGAACACTATGAAAGGGCTTTAAAATAAGCATAGCTAAAACATTGAAATCGATTTTATAAAGGAGGAGGAGAGACACAAGACCAGAAAGCAAACACAAGCATTATTATAAAAGCTAAATTGAACTTCTAGACTAGAAAAAATACAGATATTAAAAACAAAATGAAACAAAAATTCTGTGGTCAGTTTGAAAAGTAGATTAGAGATATCTGAAGATAGAACTGGTGAATTATGTGATTGGAAAAATCAGCTAGGGGCTTAGTAGTTGAGCATCTGCCTTTGGCTCAGGTTGTGATCCCAGAATCCTAGGATCAAGTCCCCTATCAGTCTCCCCACAGGGAGCTTGCTTCTCCCTCTACCTATGTCTCTGCCTCTCTCTGTGTGTGTCGCTCATGAATAAATAAATAAATACAATCTTTAAAAAAATAAAATAAAAAATCAGCTAGAATGCAGAGTATTTTCCTCAAAAATTTTACCAAAATATCAAATCTATTTCCAGTATCAATTCTTTTACTTAATAGAATTGTGACCTTGGGCATATAAACAACCCTGGGTCCTCTTTTCATCTCCAAAATTAGAATTAATAATAGATAACTTAAGTCTCATTGAGTCATGGTGAATATTAATACAATGATGGTTGTAAATATGCTATTCAAAAGGCACATATATGAATATCATTATTATTACAATCAATTTAATTGTTAATAAGCAATTTCAAGACACTCTTGATTCAGTTCCTCACTTTTCTCTAAGAATACCAAAGAATACCAAAACCCCAGATTTTGCATTTAGGAAGATTATGTATTTTATCTAATTCCAATATAAGTTTTGACCCACTTAGTGAATATTTAGAGAATATTCTAAAATGTTTTCAGGGTTTTTGTTCCCAGAGTAGTTCATTGCATTTGAATGACACTCAAAAGTTTATGAGGAGTGAGGAAGTAGAACATCAGGTTGACTTTGTAGAGACAGGGAAGCAGGTGTAGAGAAGCAGGTGGAAAAGAATATAAGAGCATTGCCCACTTCTTACTTTTTGAAAATATAATATTAATGCACAAAATTTTCAACCAAGTCAGTTTTCTGAATTCAAACACATGTAAGTTAATGTTAATGTTCACAGTACATTAGCTTATTAAAGTCTCTATAAAGCTTCGCAGTAAGAACATTTGTTTAATTTCAACTTAGCATTTTACAAAGTAATTGCCCATCAATCCTATCTTGTTTTTTCTTGCTGCAAAAAAAACTCATTTAACATCTTCATGGGCCCATTTTAGAAAATTCTAGTTTAAAGCTTCTTTCTGTAAGTACTGACACCCTCTCTCTAAGCCTCCCTTGCCTGATATCCACATTTTGTTGCTTTGGCTTCTGGGCATGGGGAATAATGTCTTAGTGACCTGAAGTGTATAGCCCAGGGCAACATGCCATCCTCTGAGCCATCCTGCTGGTTTTAGATAGTGTTCTAAACAGACCTAGGCCTAAAGTCTGCTTAGGCATGGATGAGAGGCCACTTATATTCAGCATTTATCTTTGGTCTTTAAATGCCTGGAGGTTTACAGGCATCCAGCGGCTTCTCAGGGAAGTGGAGGAAGGATAATCCCAGTATTTTACCTGTCTGGACTCCCAGTGGGATAGATGAAAAGTATTCACACACATACACAAAGGAAAGACTTTCAAGTCGGGTACCCCAGGTTCTAACCTCTGCTTGACCAAACACCAGCCTGGTAAGTTTACTTCCCAGTGTGAAATTCCTTTCCTGTGAGATGGGGTGATACACCACAGAGTTTTTGTGAGGCTTTGAGATGATGTAAGTAGAGTTTCTGGAGGTTTGTTGGTTTTCAATAATTAATAGCTAGGACTAATTTTTTCTAATAAAAAAATATACCACATATATATGATTTTATGTAAATGCTTATATTAGTTATCTATTGCTACATATGAGTAGGCCAGAAATTTAGCAGCTTAAAGTCATATTCATATATTATCTCACAGCTTCTGTGAGGCAGGAGTCAAGGCATAGTCTAGTCAGGTCATCTGCAATCAAGGCATTGGCTAGGCTACGGTTTAATTCAAAGGCTCCTTTGAGAAAGGCTTCTCTTTCAAGCTCCTGTGGTTGCTGCAAGGATTCAGTTCTCTGATGTCTGCCACTATCAGTTGGAAGCTGCCCTGGTATCTTGCCATGTAGGCCTTGCCATGTAGCAACTTTATTAAAGCCAGCAAGGGGAAGAGTCAGTAGACAGTCTTCTAGCAAAACAGAAGAGACAAGATAGAAGTAGCATCATCATGAAAGTGACATTCCATCACCTTTGGCATATACGATAGGTTAAAGCAAGTCACAGGTCTTCCCCATACTCAAGGGAGGAGACGAAGAAGGTATGCATACCAGGAGAATGGGATCATGTAGAGCCGTCTTAGAGTTGGTCTATCACAAACTGGGTGGAATCACACATGCTGGGTTTTCCCCCCCACACCCTTTTTGGTTGTACTTCTTCCCACCTCATCATCCTTCCCCTTTCTATCCCTTTCTACTATACCCTATGTCATCTGGCATTTCTATGGTCAGGTAAACCATCTTAATAACCTACTTTGTATAATTTCATATTTTCTCCAGTCGGATACAGAGATAGATAGATGATAAATAGATATGCACACACACACACACACATATATGAACATATGTATGCATATTTTCTTATGCATCCATATGTGCTTATATGTATTTTTCATTTTAAAAATGTGACCATATTACAGCCACCTATTTACATCCTGATTTTCCTACACAGTAATATAACATGGAAATTCTTCCAAGTCCAAAGATATAGTATTAAGCTACATAATTTGCCATAATATTCACAACAGCTGCCTTCCACAGCTAATAGGAGTTCACTAAGTTTCCACTTTTTGGGGACAAGAAACAATGATGCAATCAATATCCTTGTGTATGTATCCTTACCTACTGCTATATTTGTTTTTCTGGGATAGTTTCCCACAGTGAGATGTCCGGGTCAAAGAATATTTTTAATTTAATAGATATTGCCAGATTGCTTTCCCAAAAAGCTATATTAAAGCACATTTCTACCAGCAATATATTAAAGTGCTCCTTTTCTCTGTATCTCCACCAGCAATTGGTGTTATTGCTCTGCACTTGCCAGTCTGTTGGGCATAAAGGGATATCTCATTACTTTAATTTACATTCACTGACGATTGGTGAGGTTGAGCATCTTAATGTTCATTGGCCATTTGGAACCGCCTTTTTGTGCATTGTTTCTTCATAGTCTTTGCTAATCTTTCTATTGGGATGTTTGAAAGGGCTATTTATAGAAAATGGATGTTAGCTCCTGTCATTTGCATTATTTTTTTCCTCCAAATTATCACTGTTTTCTATTTGCTTTATATATGGAATCTTTTCTCATACAAAGGTTTTCTAATTTTTGTATGGTCCATCTACATATGGTTTTGATTAGTCCTATTCCTAAATAATACATGAAGTGTCCTAAACATTTTCTAGTATTTTATTGTCTTATTCATTTTTGTTTGTTTGTTTACTCTTTAACTTTTCTAGAATTATTTTATGTTTTGGGTAAGAGAGGGATTAACTTTACTCTTCTGGAGGGATGGCCAGTTATGCTAGTACCATTTATAAATAATCTATGGTTTCCTACTGGTCGGAATATTATTGTCATGAGTATTCAATTCTCATTTATTCTCCAATACAATTCTGCATTCTCCAATCTGTTTAACTAATCTATATGCCTATTTATATGCCAATACCATGATGAACTAACTTGAATAGCCATTTTCAATGATACTTTACATAAAATAAATTCTCTCTTTGTATTCTTCTTTTATATAGTTTTCTTGGCAATTCTCTGGCACCTATTCCTTCATATATACCTTAGGATATCATATATATATATATATGATATATATCTGTGGATATATATATATGTGGACATATACATATATATGTATGTATATATATATATCCGTGTGTGTGTATATATATCTTAGGATAAATTTATCCAATTTCAAAAGAAAGATCTGTTAGGATGAAGACTGCAATTATGTTAAGCTATACATTGATTTCTCTTTTAAAAGATTTTATTTACTTTTGAGAGAAAGAGAGAAATAGAAATAGAATGAGTAGAAGCTGAAGGGAGAGGAGGAGCAGAGGGAGAAGCCGACTTCCCACTGAGCAGGGAGTCAGATGGGGGACTCCATCCCAGGACTCCGGGGTCATGACCTGAGCTGAAGGCAGATGCTTAACCAACTGGGACACCCAGGAGCCCGATACATTGATTTCAAAGGAATTAGCATTTTATTTATCAACCATTGCATGTCTTTCTGTTGGTTCAAATCTTGGCTTATATCCTTTAATATAATTTTGAAGAAATTTTATTTATAAAAGTTTCTTTTACCTTTATTTTACATTTATTCCTAAAGTTTCATTGCTCTTTTTAGTACCATTATGTACATAATTTTAGTTCTATTTTAGTTTCTGAGTGTTCATTTCTATATCAGATGAAATTTTTTCTTTTTAAAATATACCACATATCAAATTGGTAAGCCAAATTTTCTCATCCACTGAAGGAGAACTTTATTTTTATTTTTTAAACTATGGGCTTTGTGTTTTCTAGGTATAAAATAATTTATCTAAAAAATTATGTTTATCATTTTCATCATTATATCCTTTCAATTTATTTTATTACATTTCTAGAACTTTCAAGAAAATGCCAACTAACAGTGGACATCCTTATCTTGTTCTTGATTTAATTGAAATGGTTTTAGTGATCTGTGATTGAAAATAATATTTGCTGTTAGTATACTTAATATCTTTTTTACTTTTGCTTTATCAGTAATGACTAATGACTTTGATCATGTGACTTTGTATTATCTATTAATTTACTAGACTGTTGGGATTCCTGGGTGGCTCAGTGGTTGAGCATCTGCCTTTAACTCAGGGCATAATCTTGGAGTCCCCACATCGGGCTCCCTGCATGGAGTCTGCTTCTCCCTCTGCTTATGTCTCTGCCTCTCTCTCTCTGCCTCTCATCAATCAATAAAATCTTTAAAAAATATATGCTGGAATGTTTTTCCCTCTTAATTTCTCAAAGAAATGGATTATGTCAATTGAGTATCTGAGATAGGGCTACTCTTACCTTCCTGGAAAAAAATGTTAGCTCTTCATGTGTAATACTTCATGAAATCTATTAGTTCATATTTTATTTAGAATTTTGTATCTATATTCATAAGTAATAGTCTTGCTTTACTTTATCTACTATTCATTTTTTAAAAGATTTATTTATTTATCCCAGAGTGAGAGAGAAAAACGTGTGCACACATGCATTCAAATGGGGGGGGGCAGAGGGAGAGAGAGCCAAGCAGACTCCTAATGAGCAGGAAGCCCAATGTGGGGCTCCAACCCAGGACCCCAGGATCATGACCTAAGCCAAAATCAAGAGTTGGACACCTAACCAACTGAGCCACTCAAGTGCCCCTCATTTATTTTTTAAAAAGAACTTTCATGACATATGATTTACAAACTATAAAATTCACCCAGGGTTAAGTGACCTTTAGTAAATGTATAAAGTTGTTGACCATCATCACAATCCAGTTTTTTTTTTTAATTTTTATTTATTTATGATAGTCACACAGAGAGAGAGAGAGAGGCAGAGACACAGGCAGAGGGAGAAGAAGGCTCCATGCACCGGGAGCCCGACGTGGGATTCGATCCCGGGTGTCCAGGATCGCGCCCTGGGCCAAAGGCAGGCGCCAAACCGCTGCGCCACCCAGGGATCCCCACACTCCAGTTTTAAGGTATTTCCATTACCCCAAAAAGATCCCTATGTGCACTAAATTCTGTTTCCCACCCCCAATCTCAGGCAACCACTTATTTGTCTTCCTTTGTCTATAGAATTATTTTGTGTGAACATTTTATATAAATAAACCATGCAATATGTGATTTCTGTGGATATAAAGAAATCATATAATATGTGGTCTTTGCATCTAACATAATGCTTTTGAGATTCATGCATTTTGCAGCATGCATCACTATTCATTCCTTTCTATTGCTGAATTTCTTTTTTTTAAGTATAATTTGAATTTTGGAATTAAAGTCTAGAAAACTTCTTAAAATGATTTGAGAAAAAGTTTCATATTTGTGGTGGTGTGGAATAGTTTTAGAATATTGGAATTTTCTCTTCCAAAAAGAGTAGGTATAATTGACTGTGACTCCTGTCACAGTGCCTGTTTCAGTATCAGATATTTAACTGTTTTTAACGTTCTTTCTAATATCAATTGATCAATTTATGTTTCTATTTCTTGGATCAATTTGTCATAAGTAAAGGATTTCAAGTGTTTGGCTTGTATTCTCTAATATATGCTCCTTATCAATATCTTTTTTAATCCTTGGTTTTGTATCTTATTTCTTCTTTCTCCTTACTCTTCTCTTGCACCTTCTCCTCCTTCTTCTGTGAATTCTTTTATCAGGCTAATGCTGTATTTTATGGCCTTTTCAAGCAATAGCTTTTAATTTTTATAACTTTTTTACTATTTTTAGCATTGATTTTCATTAATTTAAGGTTTTCATTTTTTTAATTCTTTCTTCCTTGTCTCTTTTGTTTTGCTTGTTGGTGCTTTGCTGATGTTCTTTTTACAAAATCATGAGATGAACAGTATTTCCTATTTTAGTTTTCATTATTTTTATTTATAAAGTCACAAAAATGTAGATTATACATTATGCAAATTTTTTGTTTGGTTAAATATTCTTTTCACTGCCTTCTTGATAGTTTGTATTATCAGGTTTGATTTACTCCTTGATTCTAGGAATATCTATTTTCTTATTTCCCAGTATCCAAGTGGGTGAGCCAATTCTGGTAATCTTGTTTATATTACATTTAATTTTACTGAATTTCACTCAGAGCATGTGGGCTGTCTAAATTTTTTTTTGTAATCAGGTTCAGATCAATTTATAGGAACATTCTATGGACTTACAAAAATGTATATTATTTCTTTTAGGAGTACATGGGTCTATACCATTAAATGAAATTATTATGTCATTAAATTCCTTCATGCTTTTATTTATTTTTGCTACTAGATCCATCTAATTTCAAAATAAGTGTATTGAAATCTACTATATTGGATACTTACTACATTCTTCTCGATATATATTTAGTTATTATGTCATTTAGTGCATACAGGTTTATAATTGTATTATCTTCTATAGTAGTTGCATCTATTGTCATTATATTGTGTCCTTCTGTTTGTTTTAATCTTAGAGTCACCTTGATTAAAGTAATGTCACCTCTGCTGTTAGTTATGTATTCATTTGCCTAATGTTTCTCTCATGTCTCTTGTTTCCTTTTAAAAACATATTAAATTTTACTTAAAAAATAGAATGTTTTAACCCAAATTTAACTGTCAATCTCTTGTTTTTAATGGAAGAATTTCATCAATTCTCAAATACACATATTACTTTTATTTCTTCCATTTCTATGTTTACTGTGCAATGTTTTCAGTGATTTCCTTCTTTTTCTTTTCACTTTTTTCCCACCATTTTGATAAAGTTTCTGTTCATTTCAGTTTTTCTGTTTTTTATTTTTAATTTTTATTTTATTTTATTTTATTTTTAAGTAGGCTCCACACCCAGCATGAAGACCAACCAGCTCGGGGGTTTGAATATCCCCTGAGATCAAGACCTGAGCTAAGATCAAGAGTCAGATAAAGGGCTACCCGGGTGGCTCAGAGGTTTAGTGCCGCCTTCAGTCCAGGGCGTGATCCTGGAGACCAGGGATTGAGTCCCACGTTGGGCTCCCTGCATGGATCCTGCTTCTCCCTCTGCCTGTGTCTATGCCTCTCTCTCTCTTTCTGTGTGTGTCTCTCATGAATAAATAAATAAAATCTTAAAAAAAAAAGAGTCGGATACATAACTGACTGAGCCCCCCAGCTGCCCCAATTTTTTTTTTTTGGAGGGATTTTCTACTATGCTTTCCCATATCTGACTGATTACTTTCCCTTCCCAAAGATTCACAATCAGATTCTATTTACTAATACTGTACGGACTCTTTTTCAGACCAAATATTCTATTAACCTCAATTTCCTTGCCCTTTAATGAAATGAAATCTCAAAATACTTTAACCCTCCACTTGTCCTTTCTTTCTTGCCACTGTCCACCCTTTCACCCAGATGATATCTTTAGAATGCTTCTTCTTCTCTCTCCCCAGTTATCACCCAACTCCAGTTTCATAGAGGTAAGTGTATTCAGATGTAAGCTCTTGTGATTTTCCTTGCAGATCCTCTTTTTATTTTAATAATCTATTTTAGTTCTCTATTACATCTCACCAGAGAAGTCTGTCATTATCTATTCAGATATATGTGCATAAACCAAGATCCACTGCTTTCCACATGTGTTGCTCTTCCTCCACTTCTCCTACTTTGAGATCTCTATTCTGATGAATCTGTTTTTTGGAATTGCCTTTTTAGCAGTGTTCTCTGATAAAATAATTGAATGATCTACTCTCCAAATCCTGATGTCTTTGATAAAATAATTGAATGGTCTACTCTCCAAATCCTGATGTCTTTGCAATGATATTCCTTTTAGTCCTGACAGATGGATCGTAACTTGACTAAGCACAGGATACTTAAGCTATAGCTCTTTGTCTCAGCAGTCTTCAAATGTTATTCAACCATAATCCAACCCCCAGTCTTCCAGACCATAAAAGCAATGAATTTCATTCTTTTTTCCTTGTTAAATATTGCAATGGACTAAATTGTATCTCCCAAAATTTGTTAGTCAGAAACCTAACATCCATGCAACTATATCTGGAGTCAAATTCTTGAAGGGATAATTCAATTTAAATGAGGTCATAAGGGCAGTAATCCAAATAAGAGTGGTGTTCTTATGGGGCACCATATAAGTGGTATTCTTATGGGTTAGAATCTGCCTTTGGCTCAGGTCATGATCCCAGGGTCCTGGGATAGAGTTCCATATTAGGCTCACTGCAAGGAGCCTGCTTCTTTCGCTGCCAATATCTTTGCCTCTCTCTTTGTGTCTCTCATGAATAAATAAATAAAATCTTTTTAAAAAAATAAAGGAATGGTGCTCTTATAAAATGAGAAAGAGACACCGAAGATCTCTTTTTCTCTCTTCATGCTTACACAGAGGAAAGTCCATATGAGGACATATTGCGAAGGCAAATATCTACAAGCCAGGAAGAAAGGTTTTATCAGAAATCAACCTGCTAATATTTTGATCTTGGATCAGCCTTTGGAACTGTGAGAAAAAATAAATGTCCATTGTTTAAGCCACCCAGTCTGTGGTATTCTGTTATGAGAGCCCAAACAGGCTACATTTTTCATCTTACCTAAAACTTTGTGAGAATTCTCTTTAGCATTGGAGCTCTACAATTTTATCAGGGTGGACTTAGGTGTGTGTCTTTCCTCATCAACTCTACCTGAAACTTATGTCATTTTAATTTGAACATACAATCTACCAGCCACTTACCTCAGGGAAATTTTACTTTCTTTTTGGTCAATTATTGTCTCTCCTTCATTTTTTATCTCCTCCTGAAATCCCTTTATTTGCATTTTTGGTCTCTGATATTTGTTTTCCAATTCTCTTATCTGTTCTCTCATATTTTCCATTTCTGTCACTTGAGATGTTTCTTCTACCAAGTTGTTTAAGTTATGGGTTTGGGTGTCAGCAAGGTCTCAGGAGGACCTGACTGTCCTCCCAATTAATCTACTTACTGATTTCTGAATACTGTACTAGAATATTTTTATCATTTCTTTTATTAAAGAAAATCAAACATAATGGCCAATTTTCTGCCTTAATTAAAAAATTCACTTCCACCCAACTGACATCAAAATACTCCTACAATCTTCACTCAAAACTAAATGAAAAATGAATGAATGAATTCATGGCATACTTGCTATGATCTAGGGAATCTGTGGGCTAGCACAAAAGCCAACTTTATTATTATGGTCACAGAACTTATACTCTAGTGGTATAGAAAGACACCATACAAATCAATGAACAACTATATGAAAACAAATTTTAAGGCATCCTATAAAATAAAATAAAGTAAAATAAAATAAAATAAAATAAAATAAAATAAAAACAGACAATAACATGTGGGGATGGAGATAAATGGTATTGTTGTGAAGGCTTCTCTGAGAAGTGAAACATAAGATGACAATGAAAGAAAAGTTGATGGGTACAAGACCTGTGGACATTGCTCCAAGAAAGGAAAAGGCTTATAAAGACTATAGTCTATTCAGGACACTGGAAGAAGGTCAGCACAGTGAAATCAAGCTGGACTTTGAAGACCTTGTCAGGATGCAGTCTTCAATTGAACACCAATAAAAATTAATTTATTAAAAAAAAAAGAATGCAGTCTTCATTGTAAAAGCAATGAAAAGCCATTGTCATGTAGTAAGAAGAAAGTAAAATGATCCAAAATTCATGTAAAAAGGATGATTCTGGTTGCTGTTTGAAGAATAGATTGGGAGTGGTGGTCATGGGTGTTTGTAATGAAACACAGGATGTTATTTAAACCAAGGGTCAGCAAACTTCTATAAAGGACCAGATGTTAACTATTTTAGTATGTGCAGTCTACATGGCCTCTATTGTAACTAACCTACTATTGCAGCATGTAAACACCCATGGATGATACATAAATTAATGCATATTGTTATATTAAAAATATCTTATTCATAAATACAGGTAGTGGTCTGGATTTGACCTGCAAGCTGTAGTTTGCTGAGCCCCTACTCTAAACATTTAGAAATTCCTCTTTCACTCATACCAAAAGAGTGTCATGGAGATGTTAATCTCAAAGTTCTGTCATGTATCTCATAGACTGATCTTAACAACTGGCATATGCTAGGTGTTCAGTAAATATTTGTTGACAGAGTAAGCAATGCAGAGAAACATGATATTTAAGCTTGTCTAATGAGAAAAATAATTTGTTAATTCATACTTTTGGCTTGGTGTCACTAAGCCGGTTTCCTGCCTATAGCAAAGCTTATTGCAGAGTGACTAAGAGTAAGCAATATGGGTCAGTTAATTTGATGGGGAAGATATTTCAAGTTTGCCTTGACTTGTATTCCTCTCTAATAATCTATTTTTTCTTATTAATGGAGAGAGCCTACATAGAATAGACTTCATCCCTTTTTGTTTTGAAATATTTTACAGTCCCCTTTTGATGTTTGCATATAGTTAAATAACTCAAGTTCCCTTTTTTATCATCTATTTGATATGTAAGATTTATGTAATTGTGATATTTAATTATACAATATTTGTATGTTGGATGCTGGAAAGCACATGGATCTAAGCAATATTCCCAACACTTGGGGCACCTGGGTTGCTCAGTGATTAAGAGTCTGTCTTCGGCTCAGGTCATGATCCTGGAGTCCTGGGATTGAGTCCCACATCAGGATCCCCACTGGGAGCCTGCTTCTCCCTCTGCATATGTCTCTGCCTCTCTCTCTGTATCTCTCATGAATGAATAAATAACAGCTTTAAAAAAAATCCCAGCACCAAAATATTGGTAGAGCATGAAAAATATTGGTGCATTTTTTATTACTAATGAGTAGGAGGCATTTGTGTCTAAATGCCAAGACCCCATAAACAGAATAAATTAATAGATAGAAACTTGAGTTTGAAATACTCCGAACTGGGGATGATTTGGGCATTAACAGGTCTATTACCTCCTTTTCCTGAGAGAAGTCATCTGTGTGCTTATTATAGGATGAGCTGTGATGTGATGGGTGTTTGCTAATATGAAATGGGGATTGGAAAAAGTATTGCAATGTTTAGAAAAGCTTAATCTATGTAAACCTTTCTCAAGGTTTAGTCCTTTTTAGCTTAGTTTAAGATGTCATATATGAGGCACCACATGGTCAATAAAAACTCCTAGGAATCTGCCAGCCAGGCTGTTTGTCCTCACTGTATTCCCTGACATCAGTCACCTTCTGTCTATCATAAAAACTACATTTTACATACATGTATTTATATTTATGGCAAATATTTTCTCAGTTGGCAATTTATATTTTAATTATTTATGAACGTTTCATTATGCACATTTTAAATTATGTTCAATGATAGTCCATATTTATGTCATTTTACTAAGTGTTCAGATCATACTAAATTATTGACACATGCTATTTTATTTAATCTGTAAATTACATCTAAAATACATGCAATATTATTTTTTTTCCAGATGATGAAACTGAGGCACAGAGAGCTTTAGCATCTTGTCCAAAGTCACAACGTCAACTGGTAATTTGCAGAGATGGTCTCTAAAATCCAGATAATTTTACTCCAAAGCTCATTTTGTTATATTGTTTTCTACATTTTCTTTGAGGTTTTGCCTCAAAAGTCCTGACCCATTTTAATATTAGATGATTTTCCTTTTCTTACACTTCTCTTTACTTAACTCTCCACTTCTTTTCCTTCCCTGTTTCCTCCTCCCCCTCCTTCCCTTCGTTTTGTCCTTCTTCCCAAACTCCTGCCTTCTCTTTATTTCATATTTTTAAATAGCTCATGATCTGGACATTAGCAGTGCTCATTGCTATTGCTTTGGTCATGGTTTCTAGGGATTTATGTTGAGTGATGGTGTAGGGTAAGAATGCAAGGTTATTTCTTCAGTTAAGCAATTATTCCTAAGGTACTTATCAAATAATCTCTCATTTTGGCAATGATTTATTGATTTACTTATTTTTTTAAGTAAACTCTGTACCCAACGTGGGGTCTGAACCCACAACCCTGAGATCAAGAGACACATGCCCCACTGACTGAGCCAGCCAGGCATCCTGTCAATGATGTAAAATACCATCTGTATCATGTAGGAAATACACAAACTTACGGATTTTATTTCACTATTCTGTTCACTGTTATTGATGTTGCTATTCCAATGCTATGTTTTATTCTGTAATGTTTTATTACAAATACTTATCACAATAAAAAGTATTGTAAGTTAAAAACCTGACTATGATGTTCATATGTTCTGCCCTATGCACCTGTTCTTTATGCATTCTTTACCAGTTTTCAAATAATGAGTTGATTTCTTTATATTCTAAAGGGAATATTTGAGAGATTTGGGGCAGTATCATTATAAACTAACAGATTTTAAAATATGGGTGGTCTCTAGTTACCCATCTTTGGACAGTGGAAGTCTAAGTTTTATACTGGATTATTTTAAGTCAAACTTGAACAGTCTTCAGTAATTTCCATATGATCTATGATCCAGACTCATTTTCCACATTTCTTACTTCAAATCAGGAATCAACCATATCTTCAAGAATCTTCGGTTAAACTTTTTTAAAGTAGTTCATGACGTGGGCATTAGCAGTACTCATGTCCATTGCTTTGGTCATGGTTTCTAGGTTTTTACAATGGACAAAGAAAACAGATCATAAGTTCATACTGAATTTCAAAGTTCATACTTTGCATTTCTGATTTGAATTTAGGTTTGATCCTTTGATGCTGAAAATCTTTGTTAGCATAGTCATTTACTTGGTGTGCATATGCATGGGCATGCACACACATACACACACACATACATACACACACTATGAGTTTTAATGTAATTTGGTCCAAAAAGGCAGGCATGTATTAAGATCAAACCAGCAAATCAAGTTGTATTAGAAAAGTAGAATTTCTATCAATTTTTGCTTCATCCTATGGAATAGAATATCACAAAATATGGTTTTCCTCCCATTTTTAGATAAAGGAAATATCTATCTATACATCCAACCATCCATCTTCCGGAGAAACTTTCTCATGTGTTGGTTAAATATTGACATTGTCTTCTTGTTATTTTTTTTACTTAACAGTACATCACAAAGACATCATATAAAACAGCATATAACCATAAAATTTTAATTACATAGTTCATTGTGTATTCATAGTTTATTTAACTAGTCCCCCACTGATGGACATTTGAGTCAGTCTTTTACTATGTCAAAATGTTATAATGAACACCTTTATGAAGTGTTTTTTTCTACCTTTGGAATGTATCACTTTTAAAAAATTCTAGGACAAAGATTGTTAGGTCAAAAAGTATATGTATATATAATTTTTCTAGATATTACCAAATTTGTTGTGCAGTTTTACATTTTCTCTGGTAATCTATGAGAGTGTCTGTATCTTTGTAGTTTCAACGATAGTGTATTTTTTCAAACTTTTGGAATGTGGCAAACTGAAAGGTGCGTAATGCTATTTCAGTATAGTTATTAGTTTTTATGCTTTTTACTATGAGTGCCAGTAAACATCTTTGCATATGTTAAGACATATGAATACAATTACAGGAACATACATTCCTGTAAATTGATGATTTTATGTGATTTTCTCATTTGTCTAGAGGGGTTTTTAAATTATTATTTAGAAATAGTTTTATTATTAAGATTCACTGTAATTTGTAAATAAGCAGCAAACTGTTTTGGCACTTGAGAAATTATATTTTATCTCATTTTATATAACCTATAAATTCATATATGATCTATTATTTTATATTAGTTAAAATTATAGATTTCCCCTATAGATTATGAATTTTTAACTGTTATGTAAATCATCCCTATTTCCAGATTATAAAATAATTAATCTATGTTTTGTTCCTGTCTTTGCAAGGTTTTATTTTCCACATTTAAATCTCTCATATTGATTGCTATTTTTTTTTTTTTTTTTTTTTTTGGTATGTGGTGTGAGGAATAAATGAATTTTTAATTTTCCACTTGGTTATTCATATAACCCATTTCTGGTCATCAAGAAGTTCATCTCTCCCCCACTGGTAGGAAATGTTATAATATTACATATTAAATTTTCATATGTAAGTGAGTCTATTTCTGGCTCTATTCACACTGTTCTCAATTATAGAGTCTTTGCAATTTTTTTTTTTTGGTTCTTGCAAATGAACTTTGTAATTAACTTGTCTGGGTCCAGTAAAAAAAGATACAATTATTTGTTATTTGGAGTCTTATTATATTTACATATTAACTTATGGATAATATATTTTTAATGATGTTGAATGTTCCTTCCAAGAACATGGTATGTCTTTCAATTTGTTCAAATTTACTTTTCTGTCTTTCAGAGTGTTTTATAATTTTCCTAATAATATTTTTGTGCATTTTTCTTAATTTTTATTTTCTCTTTTTGCTATTATAATTATAGAGTTTACACTTTTAATATATCTTCCAGATAGTTTTGTTTGTATGTTTCAAGTTTCCAGCTTTTGTGCATGGATATTTCAAGCTGCAAATGTGTTAGTAAGCTTTTCAAGGATTGGGGGAGTGCTTTCCAGATAATCATTTCATCATCAAATAAAAATAACTTTACTTCTTCCTTTTCCATTCTTAAGGCTTTAGTTGCATTCCTGTTTAATTCCATTGCTAAAGCCTCCAACACAATGATGAGTATAGCTTGCACCTTTATTTATCTTCTCCCCAATTTTAGTAGCAAAAACATTATTTTTCCACATTAAAAATGATGTAGAATTTGGGGCTGGATGGTTTGACTCATTAAACTTTTTATTATTTTGATATGTTACAAAAAATGTGTATTGAAACTACTGATCTATAGGGACTCTTTTAGGGAAAATAGGCAACTTAATAATATTAAATATTTGCTTGCTCTTTAGGGGATTTTTGTGGTTTTCTTTGTAAGATAGGGTCCTCTGCTTTGTCCATTGGCACACATCAAGGCCACTGACTCATGCCTCACACAATACAGGTGCTCAGCAACTATTTGACAAAAGAAAGAAGAAATGAATAGACACATTTTTTTGTATATTTAAAAAAGCGTTTACACTCTGGACTGCTTTTAATGGGTTTTTTTTATGCTTTCACATTCTTGCATATAAATAAATAGACACACTCAAGCTGTTACCTTAAAAAAATCTTTGAAATATAATTGATATATAATAAAAGTTATCTATATAAAATATACAATTCATTGATTTTAGTTTATTTACAGAATTGTGCGACTATCACCATTACCTAAGTTTCGAATATTTTCATCACCCCAAAAGGAAAATACATACGCATCAGCAGCTACTCCCTTCCTGAAAACTAGTAATCTACTTTCTCTATAGTCTTGCCTTTTGTAGATATTTCATATAAATAGAATAAACAACACATGGTCTTTTGTCACCAGCTTTTTTCACTTGTGTATGGTTTTCAAGGCTCCATGTTGTAATATGATGTATCAGTACTTCATGCCTTTTTTTATTGCTTAATAACATTCCAGTGCATGACTATAACACCATGATTTATCAATCCATCCAGTTAATGGACATTTGGAGTATTTTCACTTTTTTTACTATTATACATAATGCTGCTAAGAACATTCATGGGCAGGTTTATTTAGACATGTCTTCAATTCTCTTGGGTACATACCTAGGACTGGACCTGTGGATCATATGGTAACTCTGCTTTTGGTAGAGTTTTGAGAAACTGCCAAACTATTTTTTGAAAGTGGCTGAACCATTTTACATTCCTACCAGCAATGTATAAGGGCTATAATTTCTCCACATTCTTGTCAACAGTAGTTATCATCTGTCTTTTTGATTATAGTCATCTCAGTAGAGTTGAAATAGTATAACATGGGGGTTTTGATTTGCATTCCCCTAATGGTTAATAATATTGAGCATCTTTACATCTTTTTTTTTTTTGGCCACTTGCCTATCTTCTATAAAGAAATGTCTATTCAAAATCTTTTCTAAAAATATTTTATTTATTTATTTATTTGAGACAGAGAGAGAGCATGCAGGATGGGGGCAGGAGAAGAAGGATAGGGAGAACCAGGCTCCCCACTGAGCAGGGAGCCCAATGCTGGGCTAGATCCCAGGACCCTGAGACCCTGACCTGAGCCAAAGGCAGATGTTTAACTGACTGAGCCATCTAGGCACCCCTAATCAAAATCCTATGTCCTTTTATTTTCCTTTCCATTATTGAAGTGTAAAAGTTCTTTACATATTCTAGATACCCATCTCTCATTAGACATATAATTTGCAAATATTTTCTCATTCTGTAGGTTATTTTTTTATTTTATTGGGGAGACTCTTCATAACATACACATTTTTAATTTTATGAAGTCTAAATTGTCTGTTTCTTCTTAGATTCCTTATGTTTTGTTGTCATATCTAAGAAGGATTTGTACAATCCAAGGTCAGGGCTATTTTTTTCTTCAAAGAGTTTTATAGTTTTGGCTCTTACTTTTAGGCCTATGAGCCATTTTCAAGTTTGTCTTTGCATGTGGTATAAGAAACAGGTCCTCTTCATTTCTTATACCTGAATACCCACTTATGCTAACATCATTAGTTGGAAAAACTGTTCTTCCCCCCGCCACCCTGAATTGCCTCGGCACCCTTGTCAAAAGCCATTTGACTATAAATAGAAGAGTTTATTTCTAGACTCTCAGTTGTGTACTTTTGATTTATGTATCTATGTTTATACCACTATCACATTGTCTTGATTACTGAAGCTGTAAGTTAAGAAATTGGGAAGTGTGAATGCTCTAACTTAATTTTGTTTTTTGTTTTTGTTTTCAAGATTGTGTTGGTTATTCTGGCTCCCTTGCTCTTGAATAAATAGTTTGAGACCAGCCAATGTTCCAAATTCTATCATTTGCCTTATTAGAACTTTTAGTTGTTTCATTCCGTTTTATCAAGAGATCAATTTTGAATTTTCCCTCATCTCTACTGCTTCTTCTCTCTGTGATCCTCCCCACTCATTTCCATCACTAAAATTCCAGATCAATGTCAAATAATAGTAACGATGGCATGAATCCTTATACCATTCCTGACTTCAATGAGAATTATTTTAAAAGCTTACTGTTAATTATGATGTTGGCTATTAATTTTCAATAGCGTCCTCGATCAAATTCTTCCTACATCATTAAGACCTTTTGATCAGAAATAAATATGGGTTTTCTCAAATTCCACAGTCTTCATTTTCCTGTCTATGGAACAAGGGAATTGATATTAGATGGATCACAGAGTCCAAACAAATGCAAACTTCGGAGTTAGACACTACTGGGTTTCTTTCCAGTTTTCCTAACTAGCTCTGACATAACTGAATCCATTAGTTAATATTTCCAAATGTAAATCCTTCATTGACAAAAAAGTTTGATGAATCATACTTAGCTTGGAGTATGTTAAAGATTAGAGGTAACGTATACAAAGTACCTAGCATAACAATAAACAACCAAGAGATGATAACTTTTTTTTGTTTTATAAGTTCTTTTTAGCTTTAAAATACTCTGGAGTGCTCTGCATGTAACTTTTCACAAGACTCAATTACATCAGAAACAGAACAGCCAAGTAATTTTATCTTAATTTAAAGGGAGTGCAGGTTCAAACTTCAAGTTGTTAAAAAGCAGACTAAATTTTCCCAGACAGATCCCTGATGGTTTACTTGTGGCATCTAAATCTGCCACCTCTACACGCACACACACACACAAACTCAACAATGGAATTGAGGTACTTTTTTGTATCCTATTCACACAACCACACATCAAAACTGGTTGACTGTTCCACAAAGATTCAGAGAGATCTTAGAGATGTAAGGCATATCAGCAGGCAGCTAATTCAATCTCAGAAACAAAGCATCACTGTTCATTCTGTGGCCTCATCATGGTATGGTCTGTCATGCCATTTATCACACCTTTTCACTAATGCACCTCTTAAGGTAATTAACAATCCCTTACCATGAATTTAATGGCCTGTGCTCATGTTGTGGATCAAGCACTGTGTGATATTCAAACCAGTATTTGATTTCTAGTAAGTATGGATGAATGCATGAATAAATATGTAGTTGAATGGATAAAATAATGGATGAACCAATAAATTAATTAGCAAACTAATCAGCTACCTTTGTGCTTTTCCCATTCCACTTCCATTTACTAGGATTAAATATATAGAAAAAATTATTTATGTGCAATCACATAAATAGGCATCACATGTTTCCCTGCAAGACCTACTCTATCACTGATATCATTTCTAAGCACCCCCTGTTAATTAATTGATTAGTGAGTTGAGCTAAGTCAATCTGGTGATGCTGTGCTTGGAAGAATATCAAAAGACTGAAACACTAAGCACTCCAGGTATATATGTTTAGTGTGGATTCCAGATTTTTTTCTAGAATTTGTAGCTCACTAATCCATTTTGAACAACTAGTTCATGAGAGGAACAGTATGGAAGACTCTTTTAGTGTTACAGGGGAAAGAATTCTTAGAGACTTACTGCTCATTTTTCTTTTTTTTTTCCCCAGACACCTGAGGACCCTGAAATCCCACCACGGGTTGTCCTAAGACATGTTTATCAGCACGTTTACAGAGCTTTTAATTAATTCTTTGTAATTGCATAGTATTTTCTGCCTCTGTTTCTCTCTGCTGTCCCAGCCTTGGAAACAAGATGTTCCACCTCTGGAGACTGCCCTGGTAAAAGCCTATTAATAAATAATTAAGTTTGGAGACTCCTGCAGTGGTGAGTCATGACTTGGAGAGCATGTGGAAGTTGTCTCCATGGTAACGTAGCAACAGGAACTGAACTGCTCTATTTCTCTTTTCATAAATGTGGAGAGAGTAGGGGCAAAAGCATAGATTAAAAAGAGATTTATTTTTGTATTTTTTTTCTTTTTAATTTTCTTTTCAAAAAATGTGTGATTGAATTTAGAAATCAAGAAAGGTTATGTTTATGACAAATGAAGCATGATCTGTAACTGAATACAAAACCTTCCACTACTTCCCCTCCCCATCTCCAGCCCACCTCTTCTCTCCAGCAGCCACAACTGGCTCATCCTGGCCTTATCAGGCTATGCCTACTCCTCTTTGCAGCAAAGGTGGTACTGAATGTCCACTGCTCACCCTGCCCTGGGCTACTTCTTACAAGTTTACTCACTTCTCTGTCCTTTCCCTATTAGCTTATTCTGTAGTTTAAACTAACATTCTGTAGAATAGAAAGAACATGGGTTTTGGAGCAAGGCAGGTCTAGAGTCCAATTCCAGCCTCTTCTATTCATTAACTATGTCACTTAGGAAAGTTATGGGACCTCTCCCCATCCCTAATAATCCCCTTCCTTGTAGGGTTGGAGTGGATTTAAAGGAGGTAACACAAAGTAGGGGTAAGAGAATAGATTTTTGCATCAGATTGTCTGGATTTGAATCTTATCTTTGCCTTTTACTCATTTTCTCTTTTAGAGTAATTTACTTAATTTCTCTAAGTCCCAATTTCTTATCTGAAAAGTTGAGCAAGCAATCATCTACTTCCTAGATTTATTTGGAATAGTAATTTACAGGAGGTATAGAAAGCCTTTGGCAGGGCACCTGGGTGGCCAGTCGGTTAGACATCTGCCTTTGGCTCAGGTTATGATCTCAGAGTCCTGGAAGAGATCCCCAAGTTAGGCGCCCAGCTTGGCAGGGAGTCTGCTTTTCCCTTTCCCTTTGCTCCTCCCCCTCTGCTCATTCTCAACTCTCTCTCTCTCAAATAAATAAATAATCTTTAAAATAAAAATAAAAAATAAAAGCCCTTGGCTTGTATATATATATATAATTACAATTATTAATTTTAATAAGAAGGTGTTTGGCAAAGAAATTATTAACTAAACTATTATAATGATGAGTTATTTTATGAGATAATGGAAGCATGATATAATGACCTAACAATGCTTCCTGAATAGGTGTGGATTGGCAGCATGAACACATAATAGGAGTCATTGACCTCTTGTATCCTTACCCAGATTGACACTTCACTCTGCATCAGATAAAACCTTTGACTTTTTGACCATGTCTGAGCCTACACTTCTCCTTAGCAGAATCATGATCCAAGGCAATATTATCTCAGCCTTGAGATCTTCTGTTCTGGATATTTCCCACTCTCCTCTTCCTGATTTTCTGCTGTGTCTCAGGAGTCTGACACTTGCAGTTTGCACCTCTGAAGCTTGTTTTCAGATAGCTTCCAGGCATATGAAGCCAATAGGAAGGACACAGTGAGAGCCACACAAGTACACAATGGAACGAAGACTAGATGTGGAATCCAGAGAATTCACTGGGCTCTCTCTCTTCATTCTCCCAACTCCAACATGGAAAACTGTGACAACTCAGTAAACACTAAGTGAGAACTTAGATCTCTCAATGTCAATGTTATGGACCATTCTAGCAAGTAAAGAACCTAATGCCAGAGGATGGTAAGGGGAGAAAGTGGGCGGCAGACAAGGAAAGTTGTGACTACCTAACCGTAACAACTACGCATATTTTATGTTACTTAATTTTTTCCCACCTTCCCCTCCTACCTTAGATAAAGTATTCAAGAAGGAGCTACCATTATAATTTAAGTTCCAGGTTGATATGCAGCAGAACTGACATCATCCTCTGGCAGTGTGGTGCTAATGAGATTTTTTTTCTTTCCTCTGTTTGGGGAATGAGTATTTCTTTATTTCATGAAAAGCAAGAATGAAAGCTGAATGGCAAAAAGGGGAGACCATGCTGGTTATTGTTCACTTATTCTACCTCACAGATCTCCAGGGCTATATTCTTCTTTCTCTGCCCTGCTCTGCTCCCTGCAAGCTGATACCTATAAACTCCTTGCTACCTGCTTCAGGTTGGGTTTGGTCAAGGAGAGGATTGGTGAGAGACTGAAGGGTAGGAGAAGAAAACTGGAAGGAAGAGAGCTTGGGCTATCTCTGCCCTGCTCCTTCTCTATCTCGGTGTCTGTGACAGCTGCCCCGGCCTTGCATGACTACAGTTGGGCCAGCGTGACTCTACCATAACTACCTCTCCACTGGGCTCCTGTGACAGGACTTCCTCCCTGACTCCTCTTCAGCCACAGCATTGTTAATGGCTCCTCACTGCTATATCTCTGGGTGCCTCACCATCCCTGCTTGTACTCTTAACCCTGACAATTCCCCAGTTTCACTGAAGATCTCTTCAGTGAAATCTTCTCATTTGAACCAAATTCTGCTTCTTACCAGGATGTCACTCACATAATATTCCACATGGAACCTGCTCCCAGACACAGTTCCTGAGTCAGTGCCTTTCATCTCCATATTGCCTACACATAGGAGGCCCTCCATAAAGGTCTGCTTAAATCAAAGGAAAGTTTGGAATTAGAGTCCTTTAGAATTACCTAGAAGGAGATCAGTCACAGCACTGACACAATTCAGAGCAACCATGACTCCCTTTTGCTATTAATAGCTGCAGATAAATTTGGGAATCTTGGTCTCAATAGATAATGGTGAGTGGTGCCTTAGGAAGCAGACTTCAAGATAATTCTGGAGTAAAGAAATAGCTGCCTATGGATTATGAAAAGTCTTTCCAAGAATATTGGAAATAATGTCTCAAGATCCGCTGGAACTATGGCCCCCTAAGCAATGAGAATTTCCACCATACAACTCCTCAGCCCCATCCTAGAATCAACGCAACAGGCTCTTCACAGGCAAATTCTCTGCAGGCTATTCTCTTACCCCTTCTATGAGATAGGAGTTTTATAGCCACAGCTAATTTTCTCTTCTGCCCTCTAGACACCATTTTCCATTGTGTTAGTAACTGCAAATCCTATAGGAGAGAACAATTAAAAAAAAAAAAAAACAGGCTGTAAGATCCCTGTTTTTTTCCTTTCAATCTCCAAGAATATTTCATTTCCTGCTTTGGGAAGCAACCTCTTGTCTCTTCCTGCCATCTGGACTTTTTAGTTTATCACTTCGGTTTTAGAAACTTATCAAGTTCCCATGTTCTCTGTTGGGTGGTTTTAACCCAAGTGATCAATTTCTTTTTTCTCCATGTCTGCAGTCTCATGTAATGCATTCTCCTGCCTTGGCATTATCTGTGATCTCTGACTTCTTCTGTTGGCTTTCCATCCTTGTTTGCCACTGTGTACTTTATAAACATCTTGACTGATGGATTTCACTTAAAGTAAGGTGTTTTTACCCCAAATGAATGTTTAGAAAGCAGCAGATTGAAATTTTAGTTCTCTGAAATGCAGTGGATGTAAATCTGATTAATTGTCTCAGGACTCTGGGAACATCCGGGGATCTCACTTCCTGCATAAGTCACTGGAGCTTTCACATTAACTTTTGGCAGGTAATATGGTTGAGCCCAGTCATTCATCACCAATAACAGCACTGAAAACATATCAGGTTTGAAATTTTTGACAGATAGATTGGGTTCTGCTTTCCTGTAAAGCAAATTTCAGTAACCCAGCTTTTTTTTTTTTTTTTTTTTTTTTTTACTCTTCCCTTTATCCCAGAAAGGTTTCCACATGTTAGCATGTTAACATGGGGTATACAAGGGGTTCTTTTTCTTCTGTCATTTTTCCAAGAAAGAAGCAAGACCATGTGGCTGAGGAGTTTTTATCTGGACAATATGCAATTTCAAAAAAATACTTCCATGCTATGCCACCATACTTTGGTTCTCCTAAGATTTATGGAGTTTATCTCAATAACAGAGGCCGGCATTATAGGGGTTTTGTGACTAAAAGCAGGGAAAACAAATGTCTACATAAATATTTGTATACTCCTATTTGTAGCAGCTTTATGTATACCAGCCAAAATCTGGAAACACCCCAATGCCCATCAACAGGTTAACATATAAACAAATTGTGGTTATATCTATATGATAAGATGCTACTCAGGAATAAAAATGAATTAACTACTGATACACACAACAACATGTATGCATCTCAAAATAATTATGCTAAGTTAGAGCAACCAGACAAAAAAGGATACATAGTGTATGGTTCCATTTATATAACATTTTTTAAAAATGCAAATGAGTCCATAGAATCTCAGAAAGCAGATTGGTGGTTGCTGGGGGATGTATCTGGGAGACAGGATACAGATGGAGAAGGGCAGGTAGGAAGGACTTCAAAGGAGCACAAAGCTTTGGGGACTGAAGGATATACATTCATTATCTTAATTGTAGTAATGTCCATATATGCATAAATGCATGCTCTTGTGTATGTACATATGTCCCAGTGTATACATGTATGTTCATGTATGTGCATTTATATTCATTTGTTCATATGTTTATTGTTCTTGTATAAGTACATCTGTTCATGTGTATGTGTGTATATTCATGTGCATGTGTATTTGTGTTATTTACATGTGATCATGTGTTTGTGTGTTCATGAGTGCATATATTTGTATGTGTGCTGTGTACACGCATGTTGACATGTATGTACATATGCCAAGACTTAGCAAATTGTATACTTTGAAGAAATTGTTTATTGAATATCAATTAATTCTCAATTATAAATAAAAACAAGGATCTGGAGTTGGACTGCCTAGGTTCAGATTTTAGCTCCCACAATTCCTGAGTTGTGTGATGCTGGCAATTTACCAATCTTTATATTGTTTCTTTTTTTTTTTAATTTTTATTTATTTATGATAGTCACAGAGAGAGGAAGAGAGAGAGGCAGAGACATAGGCAGAGGGAGAAGCAGGCTCCATGCACCAGGAGCCGACGTGGGATTCGATCTCGGGTCTCCAGGATCGTGCCCTGGGCCAAAGGCAGGCGCCAAACCACTGCGCCACCCAGGGATCCCTATATTGTTTCTTTAATTGCACAAAGGGAAAAAGATTAATCTATCTTATAAGGTTATCATAAATGTTCAATTCATTGATCATGTGAAGCACTTAAAACAACATTCAGAGGGGATCCCTGGGTGGCGCAGTGGTTCAGCGCCTGCCTTTGGCCCACGGTGTGATCCTGGAGACCCGAGATCGAATCCCACGTCGGGCTCCCTGCATGGAGCCTGCTTCTCCCTCTGCCTATGTCTCTGCCTCTCTCTCTCTGTCTCTCTCTGTGTCTTACATAAATAAATAATAAAAAAAATTAAAAAAAAAACAACATTCAGAACATAGTAAGTACTCAATAGTGTTAGTTACGATCATGTTTATTAAGTGTCTCGCACCATGGCTGGCAATTTATATACATCATCCCATTTGAGCCTCCCAATAATCTGGTGAAGTGCTCAGGCTCATCACACAGAGCTGGGTCTGATGTACCATGTCACATAGCTAATGATAAAGCTGTAATTACTAATCTCCCATCTAACTCCAAAACACTCAATCTTCTCTCCAATCAGCCACAAGTCCAGCCCAAAGCCCAGAGCAGTCCTTGTAATGCAATCTCTGCATTTTCAGTATAACCTCAGGAAAATGAAAGTGACTTGTTGAGGGTTCTGCTCCATGTTCCCCATTGTGGGGCACTGTGAATTTCTGGGCCATCTGCCAAAAGACTTCCTAGCCTTGGGTATAGGTACTTCTTGCTCCCTGCAGGTTTCTCCGTAGGGACCCAATCTAACTGGGTGCTCTAAGATTTCTATGTCTTCAAACAAGTTCTTTCTTTCTTTCTTCTTCTTTCTTTTTCTCTTTCTTTCTTTCTTTCTCTTTCTTTCTTTCTTCTTCTTTCTCTTTCTTTCTTTCTTTCTTTCTTTCCTTCCTTCCTTCCTTCCTTCCTTCCTTCCTTCCTTCCTTCCCTTCATTTTTAAAAAAATTTCCCTTCTACTTATTTATTTATAGAAATGTGCACTCAGATGAAGAGAATTAGTGTGAGGCAAAGGTCTGGGGAATAAGAAGAACTGATTAGGGCTATTTCCTGGGCAACAGTCCACAGAACCTCAGCCTTACCCTCTACACTTGTCTGCCCCTGACCTGCTTGCAGGCAGGAGGTAGCATGATGAGAAGAGGTGAAAAAGCACTGGACAAAGAAGGAGGGCAACAGGAGGTAGGATCATGTCCCCTCATTTACTATCCTCCTGACCCCAGACAGGTCTCTACATTTCCCTGAGACAGAACATTCTGTAAAACAGCTATCCTAACCCTGCTTTGAACAGCACTTCCCAGATCCATACCGTATGCTTGCCTGCCTCATCACATCTGTTTCTTATAACAAGGTAAGTGCTGTTGTGTTCATTCCTGGAAACAGAGGTTCAGAGAGGTTCTGTAATTCCTTTTAAAGGTAGATAGCAGTGAAATAATGGATAAAACCTTGCACATGAGGCCACCTACCTCACAGAACTGATGTGAGAATCAAGAAAGATATCAAATACAGAGAATATTATATAAATTGCAAATCAGTAGTTAATAGAAAGATTTGGAGAGTCACTGAGACACAGCATGGAAAACACTGACCTTGGAAGAGGCTTCCCTATTCTTATTCTCTGTAACTAAATTGCTGTGTTTTTGACAAGTTATTTAACTTCTATAGGACTCAGTTTCCTCATCTGTAGAATGAAATGTTTTTCCCTTGAGTGATCATATCTAATGAATTTTCTAAATAATCAAACTCTTTTCTTATGGGCACTTGAATCATCTCTATCCCACTAAGTGCCATAGATTCCTTTCGAGAAATGGATTGGAAAGAAAAAAAGAAAGAAGATGTACATGGGTTGGGGGGTAAAATTCAAATAAAGGATCTCAGAAGACATTAGGTCTATATAATAGCCCATCATATTTTAAGATTTCATTTTCTCTTTATCATGCTGAATAAGCTCAATTACTGTGAGCACTCTTCACAATTCTTAATGTCCAGAGATTTCATAATTCCCATTGCCAAGCACTGGATGTTCTCAAATTTCTTGAAGTAGGTTCTTTTGGTAAAAGAGGAACTTGCCATCTCAAATGACAAGCTGATGAAGATGATTTGCCCATCCCAAGCTAAGACCCAAGGTTTTATAGGCAGAACTGGAGGAAGATGGGATGAGATGACAATCGTTAATATAATTATCATAAGTAGAAAAACCCCAACTTCAAACCAGACTTTTTGTCATCTAAGTCCTTCAATTAACCCATTTACTGAAATAATTTAGATGATTTGCCAACCAGTTCCCTTTTGAGAGTTTTATAACCCTGGCATCAGGAGGTAGGGTTAGGGGGTAGAATCCATAACTTTCTCAATTTATTCAAAAGCATTTTAAGATTGTAGAATATCATTGTATCAGTATTATCCTGGAACTGGTATCCCCAGGCTACAGCCCACGAGACAGATCCAGCCCTTTTGTAAGCAAAGTTTTATTGGGACCCAATCATTTGTTTGCATATCCTTTAGAGCAGCTTTTGCATTATAATGGCAGAGTTAAGTAGAGTTGAGTAGTAGATTTTTGCATTATTGTGGTAAGGCTGAGTAATAGTTGGCAGAAACCACATGGCTACAAAGCCTATCATATTTACCAACTGGCCCTTTACAGGAAAAGTTGCTCACCCTACTCCTAGAGGATAGAATAATCATTCTAGTAATAGACTTCAAGGCAAACACTAAAGATTTACTGGGTTGACAAAATACAGCTAGATTTATTCTTACTACCTCCTGTAGTCTGGGACACATTGTTCTTTTAAATTAAACTGAGAGGGGTACCTGGGTGGCTCAGTTGGTTAAACATCCAATTCTTGATTTCAGCTCAGGTCATGATCTCAGGGTCCTGGGATCAAGCAAGGCTACTAGCTCCATGGTCAGCGGGGAGTCTGCTTGCGGACTTTCTCTCTCCGTTTACCCCTCCCCGTTACTGCTTCTGCTCTCCAAAATAAATAATCAAATCTTTAACAAAATAAATTAAACCAAGAAAGTGAATTCCTAATGTATAACTCAATCATCTTAAGCCAGCAAAAATAACTCATCATCTCAGATTTCTGCAATATGATTACATTTGCCAAGTGTCTTTGCCTCCATAGTCATTACATCCTCACTGAAATTCCATCAAATAGATATCATATAGACAAGAAGGTATCATTTATTTTATTCAACTCTTATAAATGAGTTCAATAAAAGAGCAGCTGATGACATTCCCAAAACATTTAATGGGGGCCTTTTTGCACTGAGGGGCTTAATTAATTCTTTCATTCATTTCTCATAAGAATTTTACATGGCAAGAGTTCTTGTACCCATTAGGCCGATGAAGAAACTGAGAAGTTAAATTAAGAGATGTGCTGAAAGCCAGACACCTATAAAATTAACACACATACCAAGTCAACAAGCCAAGCATTGACATCATGGTTTGTTTTGTTTTGTTTCTAAATCAAGAGACCTGAAACATTCATTTTGTCTTTGACACATGCAGAATTTAAGGGAGACCTAAAATGCAAACGCTCTAGGGCCACACCTGATACACTGCTGAGTATTTCTGGGGTGCCCATTGGGAGAGCAGAGAGTAAGTATTGGCATGAAATCACAAGAAGATAAAATTGGCATTTAGTTGTGTCCAAATGCACAGTCAACAGGCTTGAGGTCTCATGGTACCTGCTCTCAAATCTCCGTGGGGTAGAGGGAGTTACACATATATCCAGAGTGATAGGGAGAGAATAGCCTTACCAGTAGCCAACTGATAATGGCCTAGAAGTCCCTGTAGAAGAGAGCTTATAACAATGAGTTATTTATTGAGTGTCACCCTCCTAGCCAAGAAGCATGAGCAGTAAGCATTGTAGATTTCTCAGGAGATGGCACTCTACCCTATGGGCCACACTCTTTACACTCACCTTGAAGAGAAATCGGTTAGCAGGTTAAAGAACCCTGAATACCTTAAGGTCATGATCATGTAACTGGCAAAATACAAAATTAATGTTATAACCAAACAACTTTTAACATTGCTACACTTGTGAAATAGCCAATAGGCTAAGCAAAGGACAAAATGAAACCATAGGGTTGCAGAAGAGAACAGAACAAGAAATGAAGATGAAGGGGGGAGATTAAGAAGGATTTTTTTTTTTTACCATAAACACATGCTCTTTATTCTTAAGATACATAGAAGCAATGATACAGAAGATTGACACGTGATTTGCTAAGAACTACAATAAGAGTGAGCTATAGCTAAGACAAAGAACATTTAAGTGAAATACATAGAAACCATTGACTCCTGGATATCTTCATTTCAGTAAGCAAATACTCGTGCTGAAGCCTTACCAAGTGGTATGTGTTTACCCTTAGGGGATGCATAAAGAGTGATGTTCCATGCCCTCCTTACCCAAAGAAAACAAGTGTGGCCTTTCCATCTCTATATTCCCAAATTTGCCCTACTTCTTGTTTTGGAATCCCTAAATATTTTTCTAATGGCTTATTTCTCCCAGACTGTACTATTTGCATTTTTTTTCAAACTGTATTTTTTTCTTCTTATTTTCTCACCATGTTTCCAAACCTCCAGGTTCACTCTGCTAACCAAATCAGCATCCTTGTCAAATTTAATTAATACACTATGTGCTTCCCCTTCCACATCATTAGAAAAGATGCTGAATAAGACAGGGTCCATGTCACCGTCTTTCCAAATGACTGTCATTTCTACTACCTTCCCTTTTTATGTAACCAGTCAGCTTTGGGCTGCTGCAATTGTTCACCTCCAAGCTGATTTAAATGCCCCGATAGGCGATCATTTTGTGAAATGCTCTGTGCAATGTGTTAATAAAGTCAAGACCAGGGATAGTCACTGTATTCTATTTATCCTCTCATTTGCCAATTAGAGCCAATAATGAATTTGAAATTTGACAAGATTTCCTTCAGCATTAGTGCTACAATTAGGTTTATATTTCTTGTTCTTCCCATTTTGATGTTAATACAGAGAGAGAGAGACTTCTTATAATCTAGACTTTTTTTGTATTTACTGTTAAGAAAATTAAGTTCAACTTTGAGCCTGTTGATCGCAGATTATATTCTGGAAAAATCATCTGGAAGTCCGATGACTAATGTTTTACTTTTCTAATTCCTAGAGGTGTCAAAGTAGGTCCTATACCATTTGCCAGAGTTTGGCTCTGGGTTGGATTTTAGGGACCTGGAATAGAGAATCCTTACTAAATACAACTCTAGTTGCCAAGAATAATATGTTAAAAGTCCACTGAAAAGTTTTTTTTTTTTTTTTTTAAGTGTCAAATCCAGGAAACATAGGCAAAAATCAAAGAAGGCTTCACAGAGGTAAAAAGGTGCATGGAAATGGGATCCAAATTAGAGGCCAGGAAGTTTTGGGGTAGGGGTTTTGGAATGATTGCCCTGAGTACCAGAACAGAACACCAAATGGGTTGAGGAATTTCTATCTTAGTAGCAGCTGGAGCTTGTTGATGAAATTAAAGGGTGAATAAAGACCACCAATCATTACCATCATCTTCACCAACCCAGGAGTTAAGTACTTTTATCATAGAATGTGAGGATTTAGAACGAGGTAGTGGAGGGAGGGGTCTTAAGATAATCATCTCCTTTGGTTTTTAGGCCTCCTGCATCTCATACACTTTCATTTTCGCATTCATAATGAGAATGTCCCAGATGGAAAGCCTATCACTGAACAGTGCTCAGAGGCACATGGAGCAACTGAAGAACTGATGGGAGGTCCAAATCAATGAAGCACGTTGCACAAGGAGGGGGTCAATGATCAGAGTCTTGTAGAAGTAAACAAAGGCCAAAAGAACATGATTTTATTCAATATATAAAGAGGTTTAAACAGTAAACTAAGGGCAAATAGAAGCCACTAAGGGCTTTTAAGCAGGGCCATGACATAATCCTCTTTGCAGCTTAGAAAGCTGAACTCTAGGTAGGCTGAACACTGAAGCCAGGGCACCAGTTTCAGAGGAAAGTATTGTAGAAGTCCAAGGAAGAGTCACATGTAGCCTAAGCTGCATGGGGGTAAGGAACAATGTGATCACTTCTAAAAGTGTGAGAAGGCACATTAGACATGGAGCATGAGATTGGAAGAAGAGGTCATCAAAGAGGACTCCCAGATGTTTCACTTGAGTTACCAGGACTAGTGCTTCCGTTCACTAGATAGGGAGCAACGGAGGACAGTGGTTTGGGCAAAAATATTAACAAGTTAGATATTAAATATAATAATAAGCACATTAATTAAGGTATATCTCTTCACCAGTCACTTATTTCCAAAGTATTTCCAAAGATGAATTCATGGAATCATCACTGTAATCTTACCAGATACGGAAAAATACTGAAGACACAGTTGGTTGGGCACAGAGTCAGATTCAGAAGCAGGCAGTCTGATTGCCTGTTGTGGAGTTGAGTAGAGCATGCAATATGCCTATGGGAAGGGTCCCCACAGATCTGAATCTCAGAAGAGAGGTCCTGCTAGGTATCTAAAGAGAGTGAAGTTTTTGGTATTTGCGGCCCTGAGAGATTCATTCAAGGAAAGTAGATTTTTATTTCTGTAATTCAACCAACATGTATTTAAACCTACTACGTGAGAAGTATTATACTATAAGCACAAAAAAGAGCATTTACTCTAATCCCTGTCTCCTTAACCATGTAGTCTTCACACAGCCCATTGCGCCTGCCCCAGTGAATGGCATCAAACACCTGGGAAAACACAGATGATCCTATTCTTCCCTCTGACCCTGGAGCCAGTATTCATTTTTCCCTCACCCTGGATGCACATTAGATTCGATCCACACAGTATTTGTTAAATACAGATGCTTAGGCTCTACTCCATTCCTACTGCTCCATTGTGGTTTTTGTTCTTTTTGTTTTTGGCTTAACAGGTATTTCAGAAACATAGCCACAGTTGAGGCTCACTGTTCCATTGATCCAAAACACTTCTGAAAGCGAAGGCAGTGAAAAGAGAGAGAGCCAAACCACTAGGAGTTCAGAGATCTCTAGAAGAAGCAAGACTATTACTATTGAACGTAGTTTACATTCCAGGTACTGAATGAGATGTTTTGCATGTATTAGTTTCATCTTGGACAAGAAAGTAGTTTCAATTATCAATTATTTTATGTATGGGGAAACAAAGTCATATTGAGATGAAAAGTCATTCTCATCTGCAGTTCTCTACTACAATACCATGTATACATATACACACATATCACATAATATATAACATATAATATATATTACATATTAGTCCCAACCCAAATGCCTTTTAATTCTTATCAAAATGTTCTATATTAGAGGCATATTGGTGGTAGATTGGGTGGCAGGAGAATAGAGAAACTGAGGGAGACCAGATAGAGAAACCAGTCTGCTGTAGGTGTCCACAGAGAAAGGGACCACTGAATAGTGTGAGTGAAGTGACCAGGGATTTGCAGCAACTCCAGCTTCAGTGAGGCTACGCCTAATTCTATCTTTTTGGTGAGATTAAGAGTCCTGAGGAAAGAGGCCACCTCTCAGTATCTGAAACAAAAAACTGAGTTACTACATCTGTGAGCAAAGCAGACAGCTGCATTTTATCCAGGATTTACAGAAGTATGGCGTCTCTGGGCTGGAAGACTTCACAGGAGAAGCAGCAGTCAGGTTTGGGCTGACCTTAGCATGAGAAGCTTGGCTCTGCAAAGGAGACTAGTCCTAATTGACTTTCTGAAAGGTTGGACTATAGAGTGAGGATGCTGCCAATTGGCCCATTTCAGAAGCAGGAGGCTATCATTGATTGGCTAGCCTTCAGAAATTTAATTGTTTAAACTACTTGTCACTGATCAATTAAACTCATTTAAAACCAGTTCTTATGGTTACTTTTCCTTGCTCAAAGAACTATCAGACTTCTCCAAAGAGTATGGGACCTTTAATTGTGAAGAGTTAAATAGACTATGCTGGTCTAAAGCCACTGATTACAAGGCAAGGGGTGGGCATTTGGGTCCTTCGTTGACATTCACAGGAATCCAGTTACAACTAAAAGGCAGAAGTGGATGCAAAGCATAGGCAATTGAGCATCTCTACTCATTATTTCCCATGAGGGCATTATTAACTGTGCAATTCATTATTTCAGTTTTGTATTTATAAAAACTAAAGCAAACTTCTTAAAAATCCAATTATATGTGTCTGTTTCTTTGAAATCTTAGTCTGTATTTATATTTATATTCCTTAAACACTCAGGGCTCTACCATTGCTGTGCTTAGCTATCTTAGTAAAGTGATCTGCTCTGGTTATAAAAGAGAGGTTATTAAGTGAGAAAGTCTGCTAACGTCTGACTGTTAGCCTAGCTGGGGTAGAAGCCTAGTTGTGTGGATTATGAAGTCATAACCAAATCCCCATTAGTCACGTGACTGCTGTTTGAACTAAACTATCTAGGTCTACTTAAAACTCTTTTGAGTACCTACTGTCAACAGTAAACTAAATCTCCAGTATGACTCTACCATCTGGGCATCCTAATCCATCCAATAAGCTCCCACCCCCCACCTTACCCTGACTCCCCCCCCCCATCAACCTATCCTCATCCTCCCAAGAAAAATAAGTCACTTCTGGGTGAAATCTATTTTCTCAATTGTGCGTAGTGAAGACAAACTGCCTTTGTATGCATTTGGTTTTGGCCACATCTACACAGCACTTTGAACAACTGGCTCATTCTTTAATTCAGTGAAAATCAGGCATCAGACATACGTGCATAGAATTGTGTTATCACATAAAATTGTTTATTTTTTTAATATTTCATTTTCTTTTAATAATTTATTTTTACTTTTTTAGTTGGCTGTTTCTGTGTTGATGCAGAGATGCAAACTTTATTATTCCTCATTTGTTCCAATTGAGTTATAGTCCCTGAGATTTCCTGAATGACTCCAACAATCTGTTTCTTTTCTTAAATCAGTTGACTTATTTCTGCCATGAAGTCAGCCATGTGCTAAACTGTCTGATAACCACTCAGCTCCCTTCTGTCACCAGGCTGGTGCCATTAAGATTGTCTCCACTGTTTGAGGGAGATGTCACCATGTGTTCTGAAGCACCCATTTGCAATGTGATGATGAGGTACTAGAAATCATGGATCACTCCCTCAGTTTCTCCTTTAGCACCCTTATCATTGGAATTTCAGGACTACAGTAGATTTTCATAAATGAATCAATCAAAAGCACTTTTTAAATTAAAATACTACTACTACTGAACACTTAAAATTCCAAACAACCTCCCAATTTGTCTTCATCTTAATCTTCTTGGAGAGAGGCACTCTTACCCATGTGAGCCCCTCCCCTGATGCTCAAAATCCCAATCATTCTAACTTCCTTTGAGTCTCTGGTCCATCAAACAGGCCCTGTTTTCCTTTGACTCTTGTTTTTTTGTTTGTTTGTTTGGTTGGTTTGGTTTTGGTTTTGGTTTTGGTTTTGCCCTCACTCCTTTCTCTTTGCCTACCAGCTGCTCTCAAAAGGATTGCACTTAGACCTCTCCCTTCTGCTTCCTTTCCTCCCTTTGTCCTCTTCTGGTCACACCTCACTTACCTGTTTTCTGTAGCTGACACCCTCCTAGATCTCTTCAACAATACTCTAGGCATCAAATCCAGGCTGCAGCCCACTTAATTTCATGTTGGTATTTGACCCAGCTCTCCATTCCAACCTTCTATTACATTCCAGAACCTTCTCCTTGCTTTCTCTTCTTACCTGTCTGACTCTTCCCTTCCAGACCCCTTTGTTTCCTCTGCTGTCACTAAGTACCCACATTCCCATGATCTCAAGCTCAAAAGTCTTCTCTTCTCATTCCACATATTTCCCACATCATGCTATTGTCACTGTGATACCCAGTTCCATGGCTCAAATTCAACCTCTCTCTTGAACAGTAGATCCCCACATTTCCCTGGTTACTACACATCTCCAGATGCACATCCAGAAAACAGTGATTTCAAAATATTAAAAACTGAACCTAAATTCTCACATATCCTCCCAAACCAAGTCATCCTACTGTATTACCTCCTCTCAGTAATGGCACCAACATCTACCCAGTCACCAGGTTAGGAACTTCATAGATACATGATGCCTTCCTCTGCCTTAGATCCCAAAGTTGAATTGGCTACCAAGTCTAGTGACTTTTCCTCTATAATAGCTCTCTATTATGACTGTTAACATCTCAGTGCAGGACTTATCACCTTGCTGGTCTCCTACCTTAACCTCCTAACTAGAGTCACTGACTCCAGAGACTCTTATCCCAGTCCACTCACAGAAGATTAAATTCCGTACTTAAAATTCTTCTGTGGCTTCTCAGTTCCTACTTCCAGAGGTTATAAGCTATGTTTATCAGTGTGACCTTTCTTTTTAAAAATACTCTTAGTGAACACCATTGTGTGAAATACATACTCTCTGTGCTGCTCTGGTTTAAGTCAACTCAAATGGATCCATGGATCCCACCATGCTTGGTCACTCCATCCCTCTATGGTAGCTCCTGAGACACTTCTATGACTTTAGCACCAAGAAGGACAGGTGAACATCACTGATGACAAAAAGTCCAAATGATGTTGGGCAGCCTCGGTGGCACAGCGGTTTGGCTCCGCATGCAGCCTGGGGTGTGATCCTGGGGGCCCTGGATCAAGTCCCATGCCAGGCTTCCTGTAGGGAGCCTGCTTCTCCCTTTGCCTGTGTCTCTCTCTGTGTGTGTGTCTCTATGAATAAATAAACAAAATCTTAAAAAAAAGTCCAAATTGAGCTAAAATGAACACTCTTGCCATGATTTCTATCTATTATTTTGGTGGGTGGCACTAGAATTCTGTTTAGGGAGTGCTAACTTTGAGAAAATACCTATTACATCCTTTAGTGAGAAGGTGTGGTCCTCTAAGACATAAGCCTTGGCTGTTGCCAAGTTTTCAGAGTAGCAAACTAACCTGATCTGCCTGAAAAATGAGGAGGAAAAGGGCAGAAAAGAAAGGAGAAACAAGGGAGACAAGATGGGTAAGGGTTCAGAGAAGGATATAAAAGGGAATGTGGCATGTAAAAAATATTTTACAAAACAAAATCCTGGTGAAAGACTGGCAGAAAGGGAGGATAAAGATGCCCAAAATGATGTTTTGAAAGATTTGGGAGTTTTTTGTTTATGTTCTGCATAGAGTGCATGGTGAGAAACCCTTTCATGCTCCCCAGGGCTTAGGTAAATTCGCTTTATAAGAACTTCATGTTGGGGAGGAAAAATAAAATAAGATAAAACAGGGAAGGAGGCAAACCATAAGAGACTCTTGACTCTAGGGAATAAACTGAGGTTTGCTGGAAGGGATGTGGGGGATGGATGGGGTAATTGGGCTATGGGTATTGGGGAAGGCATTTGATATGATGAGCACTGGACATTATATGGAACTGATGAGTCATTAGACTCCACCCCTGAAACTAGTAATATACTATATGTTAACTAAATTGAATTTAAATAGCATTAAAAAAAAGAGAGAGAGAACTTCATGTTGGGTGGATTATCTTTGAACAGTGTAAAGAGCCAAGTGTTGCATCTATGCCAATGGAGGGGGTAAATGAAATAATATATATATATATATATATATATATATATATATATATACAGGAGGTCAGAGTACAAAGGACCTTGGAGGATATAAGCTCCAGACACTCAGAAAATGTAGGGAAGGACAGGACAATCCTCAAGCAATGTTCCAGTGATTCTTCAAATGGATGAATTTCCAGTGCAAATAAGACCCAGTTGAAAATCAGGGATGGTATGATTTCTAATTTGCTAATCACATTCAGAATATGTCAGCAATGGAACGGAACTGTCCAACTAAAGGCTAGTTCTAAAAGCACAAGGCACTGTAGCATGCTGGGAGTGCCTTAACTTGCAGGGTAGATCAAACTCCCTCAGAACTAGCTCCAGTAAAAAGTGCAACATAAATGTTTATTAAAATGAAGGAAAGAGTCCGGATCTTGTAATTCTGAAAAATTTTCAAGCAGAAACTCTCCTAGCCACATGGCTTCTGTCTACTGCCTCTCTTTGAGCACTCTTCTAGCTTCTGAATATTGTTTTTCTCTCTTTCCTTATCACTAGTCAGATATTTAAAGATAACTACCAGGCCCAAGTTCCCATAACCTTCTGGTTCCAATAGCCACAACCGCTGGACTGGACTTAACATCTGTGTCATTTAAATCAAACTTGATAGAGAAAGAAAATAATGGGCTTGATTTGGAGTGGAGTCCACCGTTATGGCAGCCAATTCCTTAGGGCCAAGAGAATGGAGTCCTACCACAAACAAGGCCACTTTGGGCAGTGACAAGACTTTCTGGTAAAGAACTTTAAATAACAATTTTTTTTGTTTTTTGTTATCTGGTAAGACTTTCTGGTAAGTAAACTGAGCAAGGAAGAAGGAGTCTACATACAAAATATCATTACTCATATACTTCCTCTTTTTTGATTCTGTTGGCTTGGCTGGATATCTGCCTGTAGGTAAATGCAGAGGTAGTTCCAGAAAGTGACCAAATGGTCTTTCTTAGTTTTCATAGTTTGGTGAAACATGAAGAAACTGGAGACAAGTCTGCAGTTATAAGTGAAAGGTCTGTTAGTGGAGCCACAATAACTTTGGGAAACTCAAGGATTTCATAACTGAGTCTCAAGTCTTATGACAGTCTTCCCACTGAGATTTTGTGTCATTGACATCATTCTCTACAATGCAAACAGATTGTCTTCTACATAACACATGCATTCCTAAAAGGTTGTGTGCAAATCAAATTTTTATATTTGGGAGACAGTTCTAATCTCAGCTGCTTCACCTATACAATGCAGAAAATCAAATTCTATTTCAAACCCACCAGGAAGCATTATATTATTTAAAAAGCCATGTTGTGAATTTTCTCTGTGGTTGGAATACCAGTCCACTAATTGATCTGTTTTGCAAATTTGGATTTTCATCCATCAGGCTTTCTTGAAACTACCTTAGAAAGCCAAACAGTAGTGTTGGAGAAAGTCTAAGTGCCAGAAAAATAAAAAATACTTATAAGCTGAAATGTGAAACCCAGAATTCTAAGTTTCACTTAGCAATTTAAGTAAATTACATTGATTCAAGGATGATCTTCAGTGATCCAAAGTAGCAGAGTTCTTTTTTTTTGAAGTCCTTTGCATTTTAATAGTCTCTGCCTCTGTAAGTAACAAGCAAGCTTCTGTAAAGAACCCATTTCAAATCTCTGCCTAAAAGCTCTGCTCTTCACCTTTCAAGGAATAGAACTCATGAAATTGAGTAAACAAATTGCAGATGGCATGCCACATTCATTCAGAAAACATGCTGATTACTCAGCAAAATGGCATTTAGCACCACAAAGAAGCCAAGAACTGAGCTGCTACATCAAATCCTCAATGGAATCCAATATCCCCACCTGTGGGATGCCTAGAGATAACAGGCAATTGTGTCCAAAAATGCAATTACCAGAAGGAAAGAAAAAAGATGTACTCTCTTTCCTGAGGAATGGAATCATGAAAAGAGTCTTTCATCATGGACCAAGTATACTCAAAGCCTGGTTTATCCTGTCTTAATGCCCAGTAATGGTCTGATTCCCCCCTCTCATTATCTACTCAGTCGATGCAAGATGGCCTTATCATTTGCATCTAGAATAGCATCTTACTCCCCACCCCCCTGCCCAGGCAGTCAGTCAGCCTGTTGTACTGTACCAGTACTGACATAAGCAACTGCAAATAAATAGGACCAATATTCTTTTTTTTTCTCCAAAAAGGTGTGCTTTCGGAATCTTTTTCCTCACAACACATTTTTAAGGGTGTTATTGTAATCATAAAAATAACCTGAATGAACGAGAATCTGCAATTGAATATCATCAAAATAAACTTGGGAGGGGGTAGGTAAAGCATACAGTGACCAGGAAAATTCCAAGCATTTTCTTCAATACCTACATACATTTATGGGTAGGTGGAAAATATCGTCCCTGGTTTACTGATGAGGAAAGGGAGATGGTGCTTGCCTAAAAGACATATTTAGGATGTCTAAATCATCCCCCCAAAATATTAATTAACCAGGTGACTTCTCCACCTAAGGATGACATGGCTTTAGAGTCTGAGTCTCTCCCATGGGTCCTCCAGCAGACAGAATACCACAGGTGGCTGAGACTGCTCTTCAAGAAGCAGGTGGGGAAACATCCATGATGAGGAAGGGGAAGGAAAACTCGCTTCTACCCTCTCAGGTTCTGTGACTGGGTCTAGGATTGAACTAACATAAGATAAATCAAAAAGAGAAAAACTAATACAAGTTGTAATTAATACTTTTACATGCATGAGAGCCTTCATAAGTAAAACAAAAACCTCAAGAAACCATCAAGCCCAAAAGCTTTTCAAATAAAGAACAATTAATTGTGGAAATGTGACAAGACAAAAAGGTTTGGATCGGGGCGGTAAATTGTGGGACTGTAGGAAATATATGTGGGAAGCTAACAGAAAGTAAGGATTTTTTAGTAGGTTTGTTTATACAAATCTATTTCAGCATCGACCCCCAACTTCCAGTGATAAGGATGTTCTCTTCCCAGTACAGGGAGGTTACCTTTCTAGTGGGAAATTTTATGACCTGCTTTTAGGTAGAAATGGGAAGATCAGAGAGTTGATCCTACAGCTCCTGTTTCTCAAGAGCCTTCAGCTCAAAATAATCAATATGTCAAAGTGCTGTATCTTGAGGGGCACATTCTTGAACCTCTCCAATGACAAGAGACACCATACACTTTGAAGAGTGACTAGCATCTATCCCCTTCAGCTCCAGAGTGGAGGCATTCTGTGTCATCATAAGCCAGCAGGGGCCTAATCGGATGCATCCTGCCTCCCCTTCCAAAAACTTTTATGTTAGAAGATAATGATGACTTAGTCAAAAATCATGTTGAAAGATTTCAAGAAAGATGGTGCCTTACAAGTCGAGGAGATATTTGGCAGAAGCAAAAGCTGAAAGAACTCCATGATAGGTATACCACCCACAAAGGGCAAGGCATCCAGTACAGATGAAAGTGGAATAAAACAGAAGCAAGAGAAGTCCAACCCTGAACTGTGTGACTCTGAGCAGGTCACCTCACTTACTCAGGGACCCAGCTCTCCTACATGTAAAATGTTTTAAAAAATAATTTCCATGCTAGCTTCTTCAGTCTGGATGGACCCAGAAGGGAATGAAGCTGGGGATTCAGTTGGTGAGGTTGGGAGGCCTGGGGGAAGTATCCCACCACTGCCCATCAACTAGTAAATAAAACATTTACCACTTGCAAATACTGAAGTACTGTCTACCTACCAAAGAGAGACCACTGGCAAGCACATATGCATTATTTAGTTGGTACGCATTTGTTTATATGTGTATGTAGATTTAATAAGTATCCAGTGGCAGCTAGATACAGAATTATATCCCTGTCTTCAGGAACATGCCTCCAAGGAGGATTCGAAAGCTGTATTTCTCCACTCCTTGCCCGGCAGGTCTCAGAAGGTCAAGGTTTTGTGTTGCCCTGGCAACAGCTGATAGCATCACTACCACCTGAAGCCACCCAGGGGGCTGCAGGCTCAGCAGCCTATAAGTGGTTATGATGTTATCCCAGTTGCTGGGGAAACGCACAACCTTGCACCAAGCAGGTGGGTAACCGTGGAGTCGATTTCCAACCATTTTGCTTTTAACAGTCTATACTGGCAAATGCATTCATCTCTGCATAAATTCTGTGAACAATTGGGATCTTAAAGAGTTTGAGTCGTGTGTTCCCTTTTTAAAAAGCTCTTAAGTGGTTCACCTTTACCACCTGAAACATAGTGCTTCTGTATGAAAAAATAAAAACAGATTTATTATTGCTCTATTTTAAATGAAATTGCCACCTACACTAAAGTAGGCCAGTTACTCTTCTACCTCTCCTCCCTAAGCAAATCCATGGAATTTTTTAGGTCTCTGCTATATCTGTGGGGGGAAAAATGTCTTAAGATAATATTGGATCTTTAAAAGTAGATTCATAAAAGCAGAAAAGTCCTGTTCACCATCTGAGTCATCCTTGATTGGCTCCCTTTTAAAATGCATCCTCTGTCTTTCTTATAACCAAGGGCTTTAAAATTCAAATGTTCATGAACACCAGCTTTATTAAAATTAGAGCTTGGGGAAATGGCTTGGAAAAGGGAGAAAAGAATATTACCCAACCATTTAAAAGATGCTAATTAATGAAGTTCTGAAGCCCAGGGAGGACATTTGATACAGCAAGGGTTTCTCTACCAAGGAGGAATGAAACTCATCTAAAAACAAAAAACCCCAGAATAAAATAAAATTGAAGTAGATCAACCCAAATCTTCCCCTAGGTGCTGGAGTGGCCTCAGGAGCTCGTTAGCTTGCAAGAACTCCTGTGTGCCTGCCCACAGGCTGAACGTATTAGCATTTTCTGGTCCCTCACTCCAAGTCGATGTCTTAGCTCTTGGGGACTTGACTTTAATGTCAGGAAAAGCCACCTCACCCATTGGATTTGAGTTGCCTGCCTGTCCTGAGCACCTACTCAGCAGTGCAGGAAGTGGGGAATGGGAGGAGAGAGGCTACCCAAATGTATGTCTCCATTCTGCTTTATCTCTCTTGGCCAGAAGCTCCTCTCATGCTTAATTATGGGGAAGAGACACATTCTCCCCTCTCTATGCCACACCCTTCTCACCTCATTCATCTACCACCCTTTAGGATTTGGAGCTTACAGCAATATTTCCCTGCCATGTGTTAGACATCAGAGGATCCTTTCAAAAAGCCCAGAGTTAATCTTGTATCAACGTTGCCAGTGGTTCCCTACATTCAATGGACTAAGTTATGTTTGATTTTATCTTTTTAGTACTTCATGTTGTGGAAGCCTTGTCCTGAATTCTACAGAAATTTCTCTCATTCTCTCTGTCTTTATCTCTGTCTCTCTCTTTCTCTCCAGATACAGCTGTAAGCCAAGAACTGAAAATTTTCATTGAGTGAAAAATAGATTCCTTGATTCGAAAATAAATAATTAACCCCAGCTCTGTAACAGAAAATCATTTTCTGGGGCCTAATAATGATTTCCTAATCCTGAGATATCAATCAGATGATCCATGTGTTGTCTAACAAAAGTGCTGGGTCTAGAGGAGAAGTGCTAAGTCTGTGGGGGAGGAGAAGATGGCCCCATGGATGCAAGGCTGGGAGAAGAAGAAACAGTAGGATAGCACTCAATGTCAAAACTCTGAAAACAGGGTTTAGAATCGCATATAAATCTGCTGCCCTGTGAGTATTCAGATGCCTTCCTGTTGAGCTCCACCTTCCCCAGACCAGGGTCAGATCTTATATTTTATAGCTCTGCAAGTCCAAGGGGTAGCAGCAGGGGAAGAGATATCCCCAACCTTTGTATATGCTGTGCTGTCTTCTGGAATGTTCTCCTTTTTGCCCACTTATTTGTCCCTCAATAAACACAACATTAATATTAAAATAGCTAAGGTAGCTTTGTGTCAGGCACCTTGCTAAGTGCTTTATATATCTCATTCACGTTCATCACAATCCTAGGTCTTCTATTTCCTACTTTCCATATGGCAAGTCTGGGCCTTGGAGAGGTTAAGTTAGTGGGGCAAGGGTGTCTAGGTTAGGAGCAGCAGAGAAGGGATTTATCCATTCAAAGCTTTTGTTTTCCTTCTTTTTTCTTTAAGATTTTATTTATTTATTCATGAGAGACACAGAGAGAGAAAGGCACAGACACAGGCATAGGAAGAAGCAGGCTCCATGCAGAGAGCCTGATGTGGGACTCGATCCAGGATCTACCAGGATCAAGCCCTGGGCTGAAGGCAGTGCTAAACCGCTGAGCCACCCGGGCTGTCCAAAGCTTTTGTTTTCAACTACCATAAAAGAAGCAGCTCAAAAGTGGCCTCCTCTAGGTAGCCTTTTCCAACGTCCCCAGAAAGCATGTCCATACCCCCCTACCATCACAACTCAGATATCTTGTATAAACTTATTACACTGAATTGCACGTAGTTCATGGAATATTTTAAACATTTCCTTTTCTATTGGAACACGTGCTGCATGGAAGCATCTCTACAGTCTTGACACCTAGAAAATTACCTGACACACATCAGTTGCTCAATAAATGTTTGCAGAAAGGAAGAATAGTGGCTCATGTGAATAGATGGTGAGACGGAATAGCACAGTCTAGGGGACCTCTGGACATAGACAGCAGGGTCCTTCCTTTTCAGCTGATTGAGATGAAGATTAGAACTCTCTTTTCATCAAGGGGTTTGAGGAGGTTAGCCAGAGAGTCTGCATCAGGAAGAGGGCTGGGGAGCTGACTGCTAGGCTGACATCTAGACCCAGGACCACATTTACCTGTGTATCCCCAAAGGTGATGAGGTGGGGCTGGGATTGGGTCAAGAAAGACAATAAAATCTCACAATTTCCATCTTAAAGACCCAGATTGCCTGGCAGGGAATCAGCAAGGACCAATGTGGCACAGAGCAGAGGAGAGACCTTCACTCCGCAGAGGGGCCACTCACCCTGCTCTGTGCTACTGAGGATTTCTCTAGCCAGGAGAGGAGCAGATACATGGGAATATTCAACCTTCTTTTCCTTAATCCTCCAGCTGTGCAAACCAGGTATAAGAGATGGCAGACAAGGGACTCTGGGGTAGGTAGAGAGCAGGGCTGTGTGGGTCCTCAGATAGGAAGCCACTCAGGGCAGGTAGAGCAGGGCAGCGTGTACTTGGAGTCTCTCACCTGGATGAGATGGATGCTGAGAGAAGTGGCTGCTACTCAGGCAATTTCCTTGCCATTAAAGGTCACACAGACATCACAGCTTCTGTGACGATTACAGGGACATTTATGCACAGTTCTCTTATAAGCATGTGTTCATTATCTCTTTGTCTCATTTTTTCTCAAAATACAACTCACTGCAAACATGTAAATAAAAGAAAGGCTAATAAGGTACATGGAGCTGACATGAAGGAGTGTGGAGAGATGCAGGTAAGTACACCCAGGAATCTTAAAACGGTCCTACTGCAGGCACTCTCTGGGTTGTCATCAGAAGGTCCTTGGAAAGGGGGAACCCTGAGCATGCTGGATTCTCTTATTTGAGAGTCCCTATTACTGACAAACCCCTTCTAGGGGTGAGTGGATTATAAACATCTTGAGAGAGAAGGGGTGTTTTGCATCTCGTATGCTGGGAACTCTGGATCCCAGAGCTCTTGGCAAAGCTGCAAACCAAAGACAGTCAGTTCAAGGCTCTTCCTGCAGAGGCTGGACAGGGTCACAGCAAAGTCGTCCAAGGGGAGAGCTCAGAGGCAACTAGAAGTCATGGGGTCTGACTTGCTCATTTGATGAGGCCCAGAGAAAATGTCAGAGCTGGATTTCCAGTAACCAAGCAAGTGTGTTCTTAGAGGATCAGCGAAAAAGGGCATCACCCAAATAAATAAGTGATAAAAGCAAAATAAATTAGAAAAATTCAGCTTCAGTGAACTTATCTAGAATCAGGTAATAAGAGGAAACTTAAGCTATTTTAACCTTAGCATTTGAGTAAGTTTGGGGTTTGGATACCTTTAATTGCACAAAGGAGATGGTTCCTACACATAATATTTTGGCACTTTGTGTCACAGAAGGTCTTCCCGGGGCTGTAGAGAGGGTTATCATATTCTTACAGAATCAAGTTCAGTCTGGAGAACCCAGAGTGAGGGCAGATAATTTTTTAAGAGGTGACTCTTCAGGAAAGTAAAGTTTTTCTAGGTTATATGAAATGGAAAACAACATATGAATATATCTCAAAATAACACAGACTGAATTCCTGAACTAAAATGTCCCACCTGGCCTGCCTGGCTCTTCCTCCTCATCTCGACCATCAGACACACAAGGTATCACTTACTCGGTTCCTGTTGTCTTTCCAAAAGCCTTTTGCATGTCCTCATTACTTGTAGTTAAAACAGCAATTCCCCAGCATGAGCTACACAATATTCATGATGTAATAGGAGGGTTAGTAAAAGGAGACCCTGCTCAGGTACTAAATGACGGTGTGCACCCACCTAGGGTCTTTAGCTCCTCAACGTCTGTTTCCCTATGTCTAAAGATGAGGTTGGAATAAATGGATTCTAAGAAGCTTCTCAGTTCTAGTATGTGGTTCAGAATTTGCCTAGTTCTAGTATGTGGTTCAGAATTTGCCTTACTTCTTGGTTTCTTTGATCTAAATAGAAGTTGTTTTCCTTCTATGCCACAGAGTAGTAGTTAAATCCCTACTCGGTGGTTCTGCTCAGGCTGCTCCCCCATGGGAATGCTCTCTTCCCTTACTGCTTCCTGTACTTTCTCCCCTTCTGCCTCAAAATGCACTCATCACCTAGATCTGATCCAACTCAGCTGAGAATGTGAACCAATGCCAACCTCCAGTTGCCTAAAACCCTCGAGTGTCCATGGTGGCCCCAACAGACACAGAGCTCCCTTTGCCCCTAATTTAGACTTAAGAGCGCTGTCCCAAAAGTGAATTCTATTCCATTTATCTCTTACTCCATATTTCTTAGTGTATCCTTCCACCGTGGTCTTGCCATGATCAGATTTCTAGCACTGCCTCTCCCTTGAGTGTCGCTCATCAATCCAACAGCCTTTTTTTTTTTTTAAACATCTATGTGGGTATCTAAGAGCTGCCTCCAATTTATAGGCCTCCCCACACATGCCATGCCCCAAATCTGCTCTTCCTTGAGACTCCCCCAAACCTGTAGATGATACCATTGCTTATCTAGTGTCTCAGAACTCCAAATTCCACTTTCCCTCGTCTCTGACATCTAATCCACAAGCAAATTCCATTGGTGATACCTTGAAAATATATTGCGAAAGTAGTCACTTCTCATCATCTCCATTGCTAGACATCTAAAGGCAAAATATCACACTCTTTTGTCTGGACAGTTGATTACCTGGGTCTGTCTTGTCTTGTTACAATGTAATTTCCAAATAACACTGACAGGTGGACTTCAGATCTTTAGGGTGGTCCACAAAGATTCTATGAGCCCTACAAGTCCCGTGTCTGGCTGTTTCTCCTACTGATGCCTTTCTCATGAAACCTGCTCCTCAAACACAGCAAGTACATTCCTGCCTCGGGGCCTTCACACTTGCTGTTCATTCTGCTCACTTTGCTGCACCCTACCTCAGTTGTTTGCATATTTAGGTCTGTCTTACCATTCCAGGTGATATTCAACTGTCACCTCTTGGAGACCACTTTCCTGATGGCCTAATCTGAAGTCCTCTTCACCTCTTCCTGTGTCTCTTGACCATGTTACCCTGTTTTATTTCCTTTATAAACTTACTAATACATCAGTTTTTGTTGTCGTTCCTTATTTAATTTTTTTCTCTTTTCTCTAATACAAGTTCTATGAAGACAAGTACCTAGCCTGTCGTATTCATCCTTGTATTTCCAGTGTTTAACAGAACAGTTGGCACCTAGCAGGCATTCAAATAAGTATTGGATAAATAAATGAAAGACAAGTGAATGGGCCACATTGGAATCTACCTAAGCGAGAGCAAAATGTGTTTGTCCATGGAGTCTTGGCTGGCCCAGAGCAGTATAATCACATCTAAGTTTCCCTAAGGAGCTTCTCTTTGTGCCTCTTACAAGGCATTTGTCCTGGTGATTGAGCTACTCTCTTAACTCACCCTTCTCTGTGCTCTGGGATGCTGAGGCTGGACTCGAACACCCCACCTCATCTTGGCCCGCTGCTCCCCGCTGACGTCTCTGGTAGGAGGCGCCTGAGGGAGATTGGGAGGTAGCCTTGCTTTCTCCCTCCTGCTTCCAGCCCCGCCCAACTTTCTGCAGTCGTGGGTCCGCCCCTGGCAGGTGCAGGGATCTCAAAACCTGCACCCTCCTCCCACCCACCCACCTGCACAGGCCCGGACACTTCCTCCCGCGTCCCTCTTTGACTTCCTCCGTACCTGTGTGGGGAGGGCCACCTGACTCCTCGGAGACCGGGGTCCTACCCCACCGGCCCCTCCTCCAGCTCCTGGGCTCTAGACAGCCCCTTCCTCTAGTTTTCCCCCAGCCTGAGAAATCAGAGAACTTGCTTCTTGAAGTTAGTATCTCTGTGTTACTCAACAGCCACGTTTGCCTTTTGCTGTTCAGGATGGGCTCACTAAACCCTGGTAATCATTTCTGAATGTTTAAAGTAACTGGGTGAGGGCACCTGGGTGGCTCAGATGTTTAAGTGTCTGCGCTTGGCTCAGGTCATGATCTTGGGGTCCTGGGATCGAGCTTTGCATCTCTTCTCCTTTTGCCCACCCTTCTTGTACTCTCTCTGTCTCAAATAAATAAAATAAATCTTTTTTTTTTTTTAAGTACGTAAGGTGGTTTTTATTGCCCAGACTGGACTTTGGCCAACAGAGGAATTTACAGTTTGACACCTGTTCTGTCTCAGAGCACGTTTTTCTTGGCTCCTAAGGACTGAGATCTTATTTAGAGTGGGAATTACCTCTGTGCCTACCGCCCATGGTGCCTCCCACGCTGCAAAGAGTCAGTGCGTGTCTGATAACTGACCGATTGTAGTTTCAGAGGTAAATGGGGTCATCCTTCTGTTTTTAGAAGTAACTTTCTTCAACCTTTCTGGAGAGTAGCTATCTTAATCTTCAAACCCCTCCAGAAGAAATTCCTCAAATGGTTATTCTAATTCTAAAAAAGCTGCTTGTAAACCGGGCCAGAGAATCTTTGCTCTCAAGAAGGGCTTCCCATGTAGACCTGGCAGGAGAGACTCCCACAAAGGGGGAAATGCTTGGATCTGAGAAAAATGTTGATCGGGGAAATGGGGAATGAAATGTGTCCCTCAAACAGGTTCCTGCTGATTTCCAATAACCCAATTATCTGACCCATCTCCAGTTGGGTTCTCGCTTCCTCTTCTCTACCCTAGTTTCTCTGTGTGTGTAGAGAAGGACTGTTTGTTTAGTATGTGTGAAAACTTCCTGGTAAATACACCTGGCTGAAATCAGCTCTCCCTGCCAAAATTAAAGGTGTATTAATTTGTTTTTAAAAGATGTAATATTTTGGGACTGTGTGGTATGCCATTCCTGCTTCCCTTAGCAATGAAACCTAGGGTCCCCTGGGCCTGGCACTCAAACAGGGAGGGGAGTAGGAGCACCTGCAGGTGGAGCCCAATGCCCTGGTTCCTCTTGGATGTGCATGCAGTCCACCTCAGTGGCTAGGCCATTGCCTTCCTGTCCCAGTTATCATTTAGTTTTATGTTTGATCTAGGAGGACCCTGCCCTGCCCTGCAGACTGCTAGCTCTGCGGCATCCCTGAATCCCCACCGGTTATTATAATCCCCCTTCTTTAGTATTGGATGGCATCCCCTCCAGCACCTGTCTACTCTCTCCCCACCACTACCCCCAGACTGGCCTCCATCCTCTCATGTTCATTCCTGTATTCTTGGAGTTTTCTATGACACTTTAAAAACTGACACATGGACTTCTGGCTACTTTCCTTCTATGTGGTCTTTTCCTGGGGCCCTGGTTTTCTCTGGCTCTGACCTCCTTGCTTCCTGTTGTCCTGAGTTCTCTGTCTGTCTCTCTGTCTGATTGCCTCCTTTCTTCCCTGTTGTCCTGAGGTCTCTGTCTGACCCCATCTCCCTCTCCTATCCCCCTCATTCTCCCTCTACCCCGCCTGCACTGCCTCCCCTCTGGTCCCTGTTGCCCTGAGGTCTCTGTCTGTCTGTCTGTCATCTCTGTCTGTCATGTCAGGAGCAACACTATAGATGGTCACAGTAATTAGAAGGAACTCCCTCTGTCTCTGCTACCTCATGGGGAGTGTTGGATTCTTCTAGTGACCTGGAAGAGACCACCTGTGTGGCTCATGGAAATGTCCTATCCACTTACTTCGAAGAATTTTGGCTCACAATTTTGTTTAGCAGCGATTAGCTATTTGCTTCTCAAGATTACATTTTCAGTCAAATAGAGGCTTCATTCTGACTTTAAAATAACAGTGCTGATTTCCATATATGATGTATGAAATTGGTCTTCTTACTTCATCATTATATCATTGTTTTCTTTATTTTTTTCATTGTTTTCTTTAAATTTTTACTTAAAATCCAAGTAGGTAGCACACAGTATAGTATTAGTGTCAGGTGTACAATGTAGTGATTCAACATTTCCATACAACACCCAGTGTTCATCATAGCAAGTGGACTCCTTGCTATCTCATCCCCTCTCCCATCCCCCTCCTCCTCCCTGTGTCCTTCCTCCACCTCCTTTTCCTCTGGTAACCAGCAGTTTGTTATCTATAGTAAAGAGGCTGTTTCTTGCTTTGCCTCTCCCGCACACACACTTTTTTTTCCATTTGCTCATTTGTTTTGCTTCCAAATTCCACATATGAGTGAGATCATATGGTATTTGTCTTTCTCTGACTGACTTGTTTTACTTAGCATCATACTTTCTAGATCCAGTCATGTAATTGTAAATGGTAAGATTTCGTTCTTTGTATGGCCAAGTAATACTCCTTTGTGTGTGTGTGTGTGTGTGTGTGTGTGTGTGTATCACATATTCTGTGGTTTGATAACTGACCAATTGTAATTTCAGATGTAAATGGGGTCATCCTTCTGTTTTTAAAAGTAGCATTTTAAAACCTTTCTGGAGAGAAGCTATCTTAATCTTCAAGCCCATTTTTTAAAGATTTTATTTATTTATTCACGAGAGACATAGAGAGAGAGAGAGAGAGAGAGAGGCAGAGACACAGGCAGAGGGAGAAGCAGGCTCCATGCAGGGAGCCCGATGTGGGACTCAATCCCGGGACTCCAGGATCACGCCCTGGGCCGAAGGCAGGTGCTAAACTGCTAAGCCACCCAGGGATCCCCTTCAAGCCCATTTTTTATCCATTCATCAGTTGATGAACCCTTGGGCTGTTTCCATAATTCAGCTCTTATAGATAATGCTGCTATAAGCATCAAAGTGCATATATCCCTTTAAATTAGTATGTTTTGTATTCTTTGGGCAAATACCCAGAAGTGTAATTGCTGGAATATAACAAAGAACTCTTTTCTAAGTTGTAGTATCTCGTTATAGGGCTACCATTTGTGGGTGTTTTCCAATAGCAATAATGATAATGTTAACATTTGAGTCAATATGTGTTAAGCACAATCTTTAGTGCTTTTCACATATTAACTCAGATTATTCTCAAAAAAAGAACCCCAGGGAATAGATTTTATTATTTTCTCCACTTAATACATAAAGAAACTGAAAAGCTGCAAAGCTGAAGCAACTCACCTAAGTTTGCTAGTTAAGCAGTAAACTGGTAAACGACCCCAGGTCTCCCAAGTCTAGGGCTCAAGCTCTTGAGCACTATTGTGCTACTACTCGAGGTGGATGCAATTCCTCTCCATTCCTTTTTCTGTCTTGATTTCCAGCAAGTCCTGCAAAACAGAATGGCCAGCCACAACCTACTTGAGTGAGAGGCTCTGGAAAGTTTCAGACTTGGACTCCAGTCTAAGTCCCTCATATGCAAGCTGTGTGACCCAGATAAATTACTTAACCTTTCTGATCCTTAGTTTTCTCTTAATATTCTGTTGCTTTTCTCTTTTCTCTGACATTGCTTCTGACACCAAATAAGTGTCCAACTCTTCCATCCCATTCTAATGCTAACTACTTGGTGTTAGCACAGATCTCACAAATCAAGAGCTCAGTCACCCTAGATTGCTCCTACTTCAGACATGAGCTGCAAGTCCTGGGGCAAACCTGCATTTCTGATGAACCAGTGATAAATCTGAGGTTTCTACTACCCCTTCCTCAGGTTTGATAATCCAACTAGAACAATTCACAGAACTCAAGAAAACACTTTACTTATGTTTACTGGCTAAATATTAAAGATCCAGCTCAAGAACAGCCAAATGGAAGAGATTCACAGAACGAGGTTTGTTGAGCACAAAGCTTCCATGACCCCTCTCTGTGGGTGTCACCTTCTCAGCACCTAAATATGTTCACCAACCCAGATCTCCAAACTATCTCCTACTCCTACTATCTTTTCATGGAGGTTCCATTACATAGGCATGGTTGATTGAATCATTGACCATTGGTGATCGAACTCAATCACCAGCCCTCACCCCTCCCCAGAAGTCAGGGGTTGAACTAAACTCTCTAATCATGGCTTGGTCTTTCTAGAAACCCATCCTGAAGCTACCTAGAGGCGCCAGCCATGAGCCATCTCATTAACTTACCAAAGACATCATTCTGGAAGTTCTAAGCTGTAGGACCAAGAGCCTAGTATGAATTCTTTATTATAGCACAATTGCAAAAGGGATGAAAGAACATCTATGTCATGGGTTTAAATTAGATAGATTGATATAAAATTGATATAATTAGTCCATTGAAAGACTTAAAACAAATGAGAATTATTTCTATTTTTCTTCACATGGCCCCTAGTGCTGCTCCTTATATCACTTTCCTTATTATAAGTCACACCAGGCACAGGATATATACCAGCAGCTTATTTGAGAATCTTTAGTACATTTAACATGACATGTCCAGTGGACTAGGAGTCCCTGCCAGAGGTGATCGGTGTCTCAATCATGAAATGCGGGCAGCCCCGTGGTGCAGTGGTTTAGCACTGCCTGCAGCCTGGGGTGTGATCCTGGAGACCCGGAATCAAGTCCCATGTCAGGCTCTCTGCATGGAGCCTGCTTCTCCCTCTGCCTGTGTCTCTCTCTCTCTCTCTCTCTCTCTCTCTCTGTGTGTGTGTGTATGTGTGTCTCTATGAATGAATAAATAAAAATCTTTAAAAAAATAATAAAATCAATCATAAAATGCAGCAAAATAATAGTGAGTTTTCACTGAGTACCTATTGCATGCAGCCCACTTTGTTAGCCACTGAAGAATCCAGAGGTTCATAATCAAAGGTGTTTACTTGGTGACTCTTTCTCCATCACCCATATAGCTAGTTGCAATGAACTGAATATGTATGCCCCCCTCTCCCCCAGCTCAGACATTTAAATCCTAACCCCCAATGTAATGGTTTTAGGAGGTGGGGTCTTTTGGAGGTGATTATGTCATAAAGGTGCAGCCTTCATAAATAGAATCAGTGCCCTTATAGAAGAACTCTAGGGAGCTCTGTGGCTCTCTTTCCACCATGTGATGACGTGACACAATGAGAATCAGCACGCTACATGTCAGAAGAAGGTTGTTACTAGAACCTAAACATGCTGGCAGCTTGATCTCCAACGTCCAGCCTCCAGAAAGTATGAGAAATACTTCTTTGGTTTTTGTAAGCCACTCAGTCTATGGCACTTGTTATAGGAGCCAGAAGGGGCTCATCAGTCTAAATTTGCCCCCACATTGTCTTTAAAACACATCTCCATTGTTTATGATCTTATATTTATCCATAATGCCATTCACTGTCTGGTGGAATGCCCACTGCTGCTGAGTGTCGGTCCCAATTCCAATTGCTCCAGGTGGTCCACTTCACAAGGACATCCCCTCAGCAGATCTGCTCCTTGCTATTTGCTTTATAGCACAGCACCCTCACCCCCAGTGGCATCAGCTGTTTGAGGATTCCTGTGCAAACCTCATAGAATTTCTGGATGGAAAGTTCCAAAAAGGCTAATGTATCACCTTACGCATCTCCCAAATAACCCAGTGTTCTAAAGAGAATGGACTGGGAACGGATGTGCATTGAGTGAAATAGATTCAAATCTAATCAAGCACAACAAGCTGTGACTAACTGTAACTATGAACACCTTCCATGGACTTAGCACTACTCCCCCCTCCTTACCAAAATTCCAGAGCCACTTGTTGCCTCAAACAGGCTTTCTGGAAGCATTTCACCCCTCCAACAGATGAGGTCTGGCTGCTGAGCCCTCTCACTAAGATCAAAGCAGGAGTTACCAAAAAATCCCTCAGCCTTGAAAATTAAAATTGTAATAAAATTTTGCTTGGAAGAAGGGTAAATAATACAAAATTGTCTCTGAGGGAGAGACACTTGGACCATCTCAGATCCACCCCTCTGGTCCCATGAATATTCCTGTATTCTGGATTCAGTTTGTCCTTCCCCCTTCCTGTCTTTCTCTCAGTTCCACTGTGTCTCTCTACCTCTCTATCTCTCTTTCTCTTTCCTTCTGTTTTCCTGCCTCTGTCTCTCCTCATATCGCTTGTCTCCTGCAATGCTGAATAAAAAATAGCAAAGCCTTAATCTTCTCCCTTTCTTTTCCTAGACTCTGTCAATTCTCTTGAGACCTTCTTCCATCCTTCCTTGATGCTAATATACCTGATTGGAGTCCAGGTTTCTTTGCTGTGGATCACAGTCAAGCTGGACCTCTGCACATGTGATACCTCAGCCTGCTTGATTGGACCTGGGTGTTGCCCAAATTTTTCCGTAGCCACACAGATGTTCAGACTGTTTTCAGAGAGCTTAATTCAACAGATGGTTAATCTCATTTTTTGTGTTGATTTTTCCTAGTGCCTCTCACAGAGGGTAATTTATTTCTAAGCTCCAGGAACACTTTACTGTAACCTCTTCTTTGTTGGTTATCACAATAATAACAACCATCATTTATTGGATGCTTATTATGCATCAGTCACAGTGTTAAGGACTTTGTGTAAGTTCACTGATTTAATTTCCACAATAACCCCATGAGATATGTGTTTTGTCTGTTTGTTAAATTTTTAAAATACATTCTGCGTTGCTTTAAAGATGAGGAGACCAAGACTGAGGGAGATTAATGAAATTTCCAAAGACCCAAATAGGAGCTTAACTCTTAACAATGTCCCTTTCTGCCACTGTTCTTTTAAGCATATCGGACTGGACAGAACCTGCCTCAGAGGCCAGGCCTGCAGCCAGGGCAGGTTCTGCAACCCTAGTCCCACCCAGAGTCCCACCCATTCCCAGCTGTTTCCCCTTCACCATCTCCCAGGACAGGTAGGCGTCACACCTCCAGACACGCCCTGCTCAGGCTTGGTGTACAGCTCAGCTCTCCAAGAGAGACACATCTTACATCTTTGTACTACGTCTTAGATTCAGTTCCAACCAAGTGATACAGATCAGATGATACAGTTGAAAGAAGTACCGAGAATGCATGCGGAGACAACGAAAGGTTGTAGCATTCAATGCTGCTGTCATATAGGAGATGGATTCTGAAGAAACAGTATAACTCATACAGAGAGAGAAGAGTTTGGAGGACCCCTCAGGTAGGAAATGGTTGGAGCCAGTTTGGGAGCCAGGAATGCATCTGCCGCCTCTGGGGACACTGTGAGAACCGTGTCTCCATAGAAGAATCAGGAGTAGATACTATTGGAAGCATCTGGTACCAGGTTATGAAGGCATATGAAATGTCAAGACAAGAAATCTGGTTACAGTGTATGTATTCAGAAGCTCATTTTCCACCAATGGAATTTTCACATGTAAAAGGTCTAAAAGGTCCATAGGTTAAAACATGTTCCTTCAGCTATAAGGAATTAGGGAGGCTCAACCACGGTTTATAGTTCATCTAATGTCCCCTAGAGGCCATTCCCACAAGGCAAAGGGAACAAGAGTTGCTTTCCTGAAAGTTTTCTGAGCTGTACAAATTATAGTTATATTATCTTATTCAAAAATAGTATATATTCAATTTTCTAAGCCTGAGGCAGAATTCTCCAGCATGTGGATTCTGTTTAAACTCATTGCCATTACCATGCACAAACCAATTGATCATTTCTTATTTTGTCAATCATGACACTTTAGTAGCAAATATCATGGGATCAGCAAGTTAATTTATCTTTAAATTACACAGCAAAGTGCATAAAGGTAAAGGACATATCTCCAATGTGGGTGATTACACATAGTTTCATGCTACCGCCAGTGACCTTTCTAGCAGGCAATGAATTAACCATGTCCCTCCCCAATTAAAAAATCCCCCAGTGAGTCTCCACAGATGCAAGGGAAGCTCCATAAAACTTGACACTCACTGCTTTCTATATCTGGACACAATAGACCTTGAACCCAAAAGCCAGTTCTATTCACTCTTTGTAATCCATCCCATCTCTATAGATCAGCAAATGCCTTAGCTTCTGCCTGGAAATATCCTCTCCTCAAAATGTGTGGCAGTGTTTCAAAAGCAATTTAGTAATTTATTTAATATTTATTTCCTTTTTGTACTTTGTTACATTTATTAAGCCATTATTCTTATTAATCATTAGTAGTATGATTTTGCCCAGTACCCGGCTTGTATAAGCCTCAAAAGTGTGTATTAAGGCAGATATTATGAGTACTCCTATTTTATATAAGAAAAACCGAGGACCAAAAAATCTTAAGATATCTTTTCAAGGGCAAAATCCACAAAGTTCAAAATTAGAATTTGAGCCCTGGAATCTATGTATGCTCTGAACTTATAAACCATACTACCTGCTGTGCAAGCAAAGGGAGACCCCTGGGAGGGGGATGAGTGTAAAACACAAACATGATCTTGTTGCAGAAGGCAGACTTCACCACTGCCTGGGGGCCTGTAATAAGGAACAACATATGTCCAGGAAGATGAGTCCAGAGAAACTCTCTCCCTGGGGAAAGAGCGGTTGTATTTCCTCACCTGAAAAATTCCCTTCTCAGGGGTGTCTGTAGCCAGTGCCTTTTATTTGGTAGTTCTGCTCCAAATGTGGGCTTTGAAGGCCCAATAGGCCTACTGAATATTTGGCCTATTACCTGATGTGAGGCAGGCTCATAGATTTTCTTTCGTCTTTCCTGTCTCCGGGGAATAGCTCTATTCACACACTAGTATGCCTCATCTCTTCCTGCCTCAGTGTTTTAAATGGGGATGTCAATATCACTGCACAGAGGCTCACGGGTCACCAGGGAATTGGCAATCCCATCCGTAATAGGCCCTTTACACTGAGGACACTGAATAGCTAAGGTGTAATGTACCAGAGGAAAAAGAAATGAGGCTTCGAGTGAAATCATTGTTTAAAACAGCATTTCCCAAATTATGCCCCATAGAATGCAGTCCTGTGAGATGCTCTGTTAAAATATTGATAATTGATGAACCTTGGGTTTCGGAAGTTTTGCAAATGCTGTTCACTATATCCTTATGCTAGAGATTCACATTCTACACTAGAATACTAAAGGCTCTGAGATGTCCTGCATTATGGACTTTAACTTCAATTTCTGAATTCATTTGGACACAGAACATCTCTTCAAGCCTCCCCTTTGATTTGTATAAGATCTATTAATAACTCACAGAATTAGCATTCCATGAATCACAGTTTAGGGAGCACTGATTTAAAGCACCTATTTTACTAACTGGAGTTTAAATAAAAATCTCAAAAAAAAAAAGCACCTACTTTAATTGCCTACTTTTAGACTGTCAGCTAATATCTAAAATTGTACCACTGGGAGGAAGGAAAAGTTCAATTCACAAGTTCTTTGTGTTCATAAATTGGATATCAGAACAGCTGGATTCGTCTTTCCTTTCAATTTTTTCTTACATTGCCTACATTCCAAGCAGCTACCAGCACTAACAGCCCTGGGACAGGAAGCAGCGATTGTGTCCCAAACACAGCTCTGGTGGCCACCTTTCTTTTTAGAAGAAAGGCTCCTCGTTGATGCCTCTGGACTATGTCCCTTCTTTCCACTAATTTAGTTCAAATTATTTCACCAGGACTACTGCAGTAGTCACTTAACTGGTTTATCTACTCTCAGCTTCACCTTGCTCCCATCTAAATGGAATGCACATCACTGAGCGATTTGTTTTCCTAAAACACCACTTTGATCAAAGATGCCAGTGAGGATCAGGTTTCCTTACAGTCCTACCATTTTCTCTTTATTGCCCTGAAAACTATATTGTCTTCTCATGGTTACAATGTAGCAGCTGCAGCTCTAGGCACTAGCGATGTTAAATAAAAATCTGTTTTCTCCATGTTATTGGTTGATTGTACCCCTTCAAAATTCTTATTTTGAAATCCTAATCCCCAGTGCCTCATAGTGCAGACTTATTTGGAGATAAGATTGTTACAGAGGTGGGGCTCCTGGGTGGCTCAGTCAGTTACACATCTGCTTTCTGCTCAGGTCATGATCCCAAGACCCTGGGATGGAGCCCTGCATCAGACTTCCTGTGGAGCAAATAAATAAAATAAAATCTTTTTTTTTAAAAAAAAAAAAAGATTGTTACAGAGATAATAAAGCTAAAATGAGGTCATTCAACTGAGCCCTAATTCAATATGACTGATGTCCTCATAAAAAGGAGAAATTTGGACACAGGGACACACACACACTCACAGGGAGAATATAAAGATGACCATTTAAAACTGAGATAAACTTAGATCAGATCTTTAACAGCCCTCAGAAGGAACCACCCTGTTGGCACCTTGATTTCATACTTCTAACTCCCAGAACTGCAAGACCATAAATTTCTGTTGTTTAAGCCACTTAGTTTGTGGTACTTTGTTACAGCAGCCCTAACAAACCTATATGCTTCCTCTTCTTATTACTTTGGAAAATGTACTCTAGAGGCTTTGCCCCAGGCAGGAGAAAAATTCAAAAGTGCTACAGAGAGCTCAGGTGAAAGGAGGACTCAGAAGAAAACATTAGATCTGGCAAGTAAGGCTTCCAGGTGACTTTATTAAGAATAATTTCAGTAGAGATTTGATGCAAGACCAAGTGCATACTTCAATCGACTGATGAGCCGATAGTAGGTGAGGCACTAAGGCAGCATGGTTGGCGGTCATTCTGTACTGTAAGTTGCAGGTCACCTGCAATTACATATGGTGAGCAAAACAGCAAATGAAGAACTCACACTGGGATGATGTCGCTAGTTCCACCACTGCTGCCATTGTGGTTTGCAAAATGGGAGATAAGTTACAAGATTAATGAGGTAACGAAATGGACTTAGTGGAAGAGGATTATGGATATTTTTCAGGTCCCATCCCTAAGAAGGAAAAATTTACTATGAATTCACACCATTAAGGCGATACTTCTTTCCTATTCCTTGCACTTCTTTTCTTATGAAGGGAGTCTGTTAGTGCCATAGCCCCGGCCTCCTGCCACTGCTCTCTTTATTCCACTTAGCAGAGGTAGAGTACATGCATTATCTGCAAGCCATGCTTGCTTTATCAGGACTACCTTTTCCTTTTGAGAACCTGCCAACCCATGGAAAGCAAGACTTTTCCAGTGTTCCATGTAGGTCTTTATCATGTGTGGGGCATGATGTGCTTTGGGATTGCCCATGACTCAGTAGATAGATCTTCCTGCTGTGGGTGTTTGACTTATAGGGTGATTTAACTCTCACATTAAACTGTGTCTTCTGACTTAGTCATTACTGATAATGAAGTGATGATTGGCCCCCATCTGTCTTATGCCTTACTTTATTTCCTTGTTTCAAAAAAATAAGGTAGGGACAAGAGGCTCTGTTTAATGGGCTCTCTCATCCCCATGACCACACACATAGCCAAAGAAATTGAGTTTCCCTCTGGAAACCATCATCTACAAAGAATAGTTCAGACAGCAATCCAATTATCAGAGCAAAACATCTAATATTGCTTTTCCCATCCCATAAAATGGTAAGAATGTTCTGGAAAATCTATAGTTCATGAAAAACACTCAATACCATATGGACAATTTCTCTACTCTTCTAGCCCTCTTCCTTATTAAACCCAAACCACAGGGGGTGCCTGAGTGTGGGTGGATCAGTCAGTTAAGTGCCTGATTCTTGATTTTGGCTCAGGTCGTGATGTCAGGGTTGCAAGATGGAGCTCTACATTGGGCATGGAGTTTGCTCAAGATTCTCTCTCTCCCTCTGTGCCTCAATCCCACTTTCTTTCACTGTTTCTCTGTCTTTCTCTCTCTTAATAATAATAATAATAATAATTAATAATAATAATTTAAAATAAACCTAAACCACAGATTTATAATGCAGATAGTTATCACTGTGCTTCTCATTAATGACTGCTAAAGCAGCAATTACTATAATGTTTTACAAAATTTATTCACTAATTAGTAGTACTAATTCGTTTTATCTGCAAAAACCTTTTCCAGTGCTTCAAATATGAGGAGGGGTTTGATACTTAAGCATTACAATAGTATTAAAGATTGACTAGATGGACTGAAAGAGGGATGGATGAGATAAATACATTAATGGTTTAAGAATCCCTGAAAAAAGGCAGATGGACTTGAGTGTCCTCAGCTACAAACTCATGAAATCATGAATAAATGTTCTTTCCAAGAACCCATTGTGCTCAAGTTGGATTCTACAATGTAGGCATTTACAAAATTCACATGTATCTCTGCATGAGTGCTTCCAAAATTCCAGGCTCACTTCCAGCTTGTCCATCCTCATTGCAGGCACCAACATCACTGCTGCAGCAACTGCAAAGATTCCCAAGACAAGTGGTTTTTCTAGGAAATGTTGATAAGCCCCAACAAAGACTAAATTAAGACTGTTCATGTCACCTCAGTACATGAGGTGTACAGACCCATCTCCAACGAAAGGAGCCCCATGCCTTAGGCACATCAACACCCTACTGAGCACCTTTGCACCAGTGAGGATTTGATCATAAAAGCAGAGCAGTGATGTAGAATAAGCAATTGTTATAGGGATTGGACCTGAAGCCATATGGTAGTTGGTGGAGGAGTTTGTAATTGAGTCTAAGTCAACAGAGGTCAGGCAGGCCGCATCCATGATGGGTGTGGATAAGGGCAAAGATGAACTGGAACCCACATCTTTCTCCCAGCACCTAAAACCTGGATTGTGAGGGTGATATGCAAGAGAAACCAGCACCCTTGGCCCTGGAGTTGTAGGCACACTTGGCCCAGGAATTGGAAAATCTAAAACAGGAGATTTAGTGAGAGCTGGAGTCACTGGAATGCTAGGTGCTTCTCCACACCAATAAGGTGAGTCAACAGATAAGCAGCAATGTACGTGAGCTGACCCAGGATCTGATGCCTATTAACCCTCTGAGAATAAAAACTATACTGCCTAATCTCCACCTTCTAAGTGGCTCTTATGACTGTTAAGGGAATAGTCTGATGGGAGAAAATTTCTGTTTCAATTGCTACTGTTGCATGATAAATCACCCCAAAACTCAGTGGCTTAAAATAAGCACAAATATTTTATCATATCTCAGTTTGTATGGATCAGAGATTCAGAAGCACTTGGCTGGATGTTCTGACCTGGGCTCTCTCCTGCAATTGCAAACAATCTGTAGCTGGATTTGAAAGAGCAAGAAGGTAGAACAGCTGCAGGATGTAGCTCTAGGACCTCTCTTCATGGTCTGCCCATGTGGGCTACTTTTGGTCTCATTGTATTTGGGCTGCTAGCAAGAATCTAGCATATTGTATTGTTTGAAACAGTCCACTCACAGTCAAGGGAGGATGGGTGTTCACTTCTTTTTATGAGAGAGAGAGACAGAGAGACAGAGAGAGAGAGACAGAGAGAGAGAAGGTGGAGGGGGCAAAAGGAGAGGGAGAGAAAGTCTTAAGCAGACCGTGTTGAATGCAGAGCTTGATCTCATAGGGCTTGATCTCACAACCTGAGCCAAAGCCAAGTTTAAGATATTCAACCAACCTTGCCACCTAGGCAACCTAGGGGTTTACCTATTGATGGGGAAGTGATAAAGTTCTAAAAGAGCACATGGGATAGGAGACATTGGAAGGTACAATTCTTACATTTCTTATGTCCAAACGAAGACATGGGGAATGTTAAAGAAATCAGCTCTTGAGCTTTTCCACCTTTCTTATTCCCCAGTAATTCTTGAAGCCAAACAATATCAATGATTAATATCAGGTTAATGTAAATTCTGTTTGTACTTCCTGACGTAATTGTGATATATCTCTAAGTGTGCTCATGATAATCTCAGCAATAAATATTTTTTGAAGATTGAGATGATGTGTATCCAGGAGATGAGACATTAGTGAAATAAAATAAAACCAACACTAAAATGATTATAAACAATTTTAAAGTACTCATTATTTTAACCTCTCTGGGCCTCCATTTTCTCGTCTATGAAATGAAAACATTCTATTTGAATGACTTTATCTGATCTTTCCCAATATACAATAAAGAAGATTAAAACACTCTGTAAGAACTATTAACTATTTTCTTACCAAATGATAAAACCCGTCTTGAGGAATGGTATTTTTGCCTATTCTTTCCTATAGTTTTACATGAGAAGTAAACAGCAATATTAAGAAATATAACTCTGTGTCCTTCCAATCGTTTTGATTTTCAGACATGTGCAGTGATTTTTATCTAAAGCTATGATTCAAAGATAAGCCAATTTTAAGAGATGGATATGGATTACTAAAATATTTACTGTTCAAAAAAGAAAAGAAAGCTGCTATAATTCTCCTACATTTCTCCTCATTATAACCCTCCACAATGTTTGCTCATATGGATCACAAATGAATCTTGGGAAAAATCTAGCAGAGACTTTTGATTAAATGGTATGTTGAATAAACAATGTTGAGACATTTTAATGAGGTCAGATAAAAAGGCTCTGCTGAAAAGAAATATTTTAAAAATCACTTTGAGGCTCTATCCTTAAACCATTTCCTGGAGACTTGGGGCTCTATTTCTTCTTCTTGTGCCATTATTCAAAGACTTTCAAAACCCTCATTGGTTTTGCTACCACGAATGATCCAGGGCTCCTCAGCACATAGATTTCTATTGCTAGATTTCTGAAAAATTACTGAGGCCCATTCTAGTGAAATCCACATAAATAAACATCCTGTTCTAAATCAATGGCATTAAGTCACCTTTTTACAGAAATAAAAAACAATTAATAATATGCCTATAGCTCTTTATGAAGCAACGCTAAGACATTGCTTCTTGCCTATGAAGGTTGCTGATTGCCACCAAGTTATGGGACTTATAAAAGTCAATTAGAGAATTTTGAGACAAAGAACCAAAGACTTGAAAAGTGAAATGTACAGACCAAACTCATATAATCAATTAACAACTGTTGCTGAATCTGACTTTATTATGATTGGCTTGGAAATGGATAAGAGCTTACGGGAAGAAAAATCCTTATCTATAGCGGGCATACAAACAAGGGGAAAAAAGAATCAGAAGAAACCAACCAATGGCAGGCAGAGCCACTGAGTATGGTCAGCAAATAGAAGATTGGCATTGCATATAGAAGGATTAGAATGGTTTGAACTGATATAAAGGTCCAGGGTGACCTCATGGAGATTGGTGACGTAAGTAGAATGAAGTCAAGAAACCAAGACAGGCACGGGTGGCAACTGGGACATTGACATACCTACTAGGACCCCCCCCAGTGATGGCAATATGCAGTGGAGAGAAAGACTGTAAGTTTTCAAAGTATAACTGATTTAGAGGACTAAAGAGGAGGCCACCAGATGACAGGAACAATGGGGAGATGAGGACAATAGCTAGATGCAAGGGATCTCAGGGGACTAAGGGTTCTCTCAGGGGGTTGGAGACATACTGGTGTAGAATTGGCATGGGAAGTCTAGAAGTGGGCCACTTTCTGTCCTTGACAGAAAAGACATATTTGAGTCTTGGGAAAATGAACTCGTATGCTTAAGTGGGCCACCCAGAACTGTAACCTCTGAGAAAAACAGGATTCAGGGAAGACAACAAAATAAACGAATGTGCTTGTAAGAAATGATGATGCAAAGACATTTGTTCAACTTATAAGTGGAAATCTCCAAAAGGCAAAACAGAAAAATTTGAGAGGGTGGGTTGTGGTAGAAACTTGGGTCCAGAGGTCTAAGGGTCTGAGGGATGGAACCAGGAAGCTAAAGATATAGCCAGCAACATAAAAGATAAAAATACAGAAGCATTTGCTGCAAAAAAGAATAGAGTCTACTTGATAAGACTGCTCTAGCAAATGTAGCTATTGTAAAATAGTATATCCATTATATAGATATTTTTATGTACATATAGCAAGAATACACAAAGACACTTTTAAAAGTTGTTCGCTATTTGTTCAGGGATAAGTCTTATCTCTTATTTAGATTGTAAGCTATTAAGAAAAGGACTATGTTGTGTTATCAGCATTATTAGCATTGATCAATATCCAACCAACAATCCATGTGCCCAACCAAATAAGATTACCTGAGAATGCTCACCCACTTCTTTCTTTTTTTTTTCATTTGCTGAATATAAAATTAACATATTTTCTTATCTGAGACTCCTATGAATCTGTCACTGTGAGCCACCATGTTGATAAATGAGGCTGAAGACAGCAAAGGCACGTCTCTTTCATTGAACTCACTGAATTCTCATTCCCGATTTCGCTTCTGAAGCTTCTACTTCTACACCATAGCTCCTGTCATTGGTGATGTTCTACAAGATTGTCTCTTGCTAACTCCAACTATATTTCACCACTCCAGTCCCTGGAACTTGAAAATTCCCACAAAGCAAAACAATGGAATGAATCTAGGAAACAATTGTCTTTATTTCCAACAGTGCTCAGAAATCCAACAAGGAGAAATCAGCCTGAGAAGCTTCTTTACAAGTAGTAAATCTGGAATCATTTGGATTCAGGTCCAAATACATAGTCCATTCTGATGAACTCCCATCAGAAGTGACTCCATCATTGGCACTGCTTATTGGTTAAAATTGTGAAAGGCAATTGTGAACACATTTCCCAGGAAAGGTGAAAATAGTCAAGCCAAGTGGTTTTAGTAATAACAGGTCATTGTTCTATCCTGGCTCCATAAGACCATTATGTTAGAAGAGGCAGGGCTTCCATCGACCTTGCACTAGTTTATTCCCATCTTCTGGCTGAATGATGCTTCTGGGCCTACTCAGAAAAGAGTGGCTTGAAGCAAGTCCTTTCCTTTGCCCCGCTCAAATCTTTAAATTCCTAAGTTTAACCTGTTCCCCTCATTTTTATCTTCAGTGCATATCCCTAGCAGGAGTACTATCTAAGTTTTATGTATATCCCTGGAGACTGAAAGACTATACTTTTTCAATCCATTACACAGCCATAAAGACTGAATCTAAAACTGGTGGCTTTGATTTATTTTTTTTTTTCTGACTTGCATCAAAGCACATGCAACATGACAATGGAGCCTTTTGCTCCTAAGACTACTGTATCTTACGGAATTCTTACTTCCTGGTTCCACTCAGCTGATAAGCCATATGGCACCAATGTATTGGGAAGAGTCTGAGCAAGCTTTTCCAAATACAAATTATTATTCATATTTTCCTAAATTATGCAAATGATACCATTCATTTTCCTACCTAATCCTCGCTGAAGATGCTCCAAGGTTTGAAATGAAAGAAATTCTTCTTTCAGATATATGTAATCCACATTAATTGCTTTTGACAGCAAGGAGTGGGATGGTTAGATACTGCAGTAGTTAATACTTTGATCATTTCACCTCTGCAATAAACTTAGCTGGATGCAGTGCTCTAAAGAACAGCCATGCCAAAGCACTCTCATTGTAGAATCAAAATGCAAAAGTTCATATCTCTCCGATGGATTTTAATGTAAGTGAACTTAAGGCAGGTGAAGGAGAGAAGAGGATCAGAAGTGGGGGAAGACCTATCTAACATCTCTGGGGACAAAAACATTGATCTTGCCATTTAGTCTCTTCCTATGGAAAAAAAAAGTCAAGTTTTCAAGCCTATGAGAGTTTGAATAAATTATCCTGCCTTTCCTCTATTTCTGCCTCTATTACCTCCAGTAGCCTCATTCTCCCCACTCCCCACATCTGGTTTCTCACTCCTATCTCTACTTTTGCATTTGTTTTGTTTTTAATTTTTTTTCTTTTACTTTTGCTTTTAATACTTATTCATCCTCCAAGCCTTAATTCAAATGCCAGAAGGTTCATGGATTTTTTTTCTTCTTTCCGGAGCTAGAAATTACCTTTCTCTTCTCTATAATGTCATAACACATCCAAACCCTGTAATAGCATTTATCCAGAAAGACCCTATAATTTAGTTATTGGTATTTATGTCTTACTTTCCTGAGCTTTATGTCTGGGGATCAAGGGAAAAGAAAAATCATAGCTTGAAAAAAGCAAAACAAAAATTTAAAAATATTGTTAAGTGCAGGCACATAATAGATGCACAATTTTAAAAAATTCATGAATGTCTTAATGAATAAATGAATATCTACTTTGATAAATCGTGAACTCTGAGAAGGAGGAGACTATGTCTTCAAGATGTATATGGTACTTTCCAAACTCTACTCCCATTAAACAAAATCTAGTGGTGTGCCAGGGTGACTCAGTTTGTTGAACATCCAACTCTTGGTTTTGGTTCAGGTTGTGATCTCACAGTGGTGAAACTGAGCCCTGCATGTGCCTCTGCACTCAGCGGGGAGTCTGCTTGAAGATTTTCTCCCTCTGCCCCTCTCTTCCATCTCTCTCTCTCTCTCTCTCTCTCTCTCTCTCTCTCTCTCGGATGAATAAACCTTTAAAAAAAATCTAGCAAGACATCTTACTCCTGATAGAGCTTAATGAACATAAGTGGGAATTACATTGAACTGTGATGATGATAAGGGGTGGTTGTAATGAGCCAGATATGATATGTAGTTATAGCAATGGACCTTAGACTTTCTGGCTCTGAGTTCAAGAACAATGGGAGTTCTTTGCCTCTCCTGAAAAAAAAAAATAATTGACTAGGGTTAGACCCAAGATGAAAGTCCTCTCTTAAGATATCTAAATTTTAATTCAACCATTATGGAATTATGTTCCCAAGAAAAAGAATGGCAAAGATTAAAAAAAGGTAAGTAGTTATGAATTTCATTTACACTGTTCATAAATAAAAGAATTGATTACAAGACAGTTGAAAAACAGAACATATGTTAGTTTTCATAAGCTAAATTTAGACTGTTTGTAATTTCTTATAATTTCTACCATTGAATGTGAGGCATCACAAACTGTAGGTAAGGCAATTAAATGAAAGTAGTAAATAAATCTCCCAAACAAGCTGCCATACTTTTAATGGGGTCTATTTAACAGTCAATATGAACACAAAGACAAAGTGTTTTCACAAAAGCCACAAAAATAGCAGCATAGTGAGTCATAAGGCAGGAAAGTTTTCAATAAATATTTCTGGAAGGAATACCTCATGGCTATGAAATATTAACTACCCTAGAATCCTCTATGACCCAGTCATCATTTATGCACATTTATGACAACTTTTGAAACTCAAAGGAAAAAATTAACTTTCAATCATAATGCCTATCAAAACTTCATTCCACTCAATGCTTAAGAGTCTATTTGGTGTTTACATAGTTATTTAAACAACCAAAGCCCTAAAAATTCTGCAAATCATTGTATAATAATCTTTAAAATGTGTCATTGGAGCCACAGTGCACCCTAAAGGACTTCTCTGAAGTCCAAAAAACAAAAAAACAAACAAACACAGCATGTCAGGATGTTTGGCTGTTTCTCTGACACATCATCTCGACCAATCCCTCCATCCTGACTTCAGTGGCAGCATGGCTTTGGTTGATTCGGCATTAGTGACACTGATCTAGATATGCAGAGCCAATTGGAAAATGTGGATGTTGTTTTCCTCATGAGTCCCTCCAGCTCTCCTTGCAGAGTATCAGCAATATATACATCTGCCCACCTTTTCAGGATTTCTAGGAAGATTAATGGGATAACTATAAAGCAGTCTAAAATGTTTGAGGATACAGAAGTCATAATAATAATAATAATAATAATAATAAATGCCATGATTCTGTGGTTCCTTTATATATTTTAATTGCACACTTATAATTTCTAGGACAAAATAAAAAAAATACGTCAATTCTAATGGGTGAATCATGAAAGAATTTAGTCCCATTTCTATGGCAAGTCCTATCAACCCAATATGATGGACATTTTGACTTTGTTCACCTCCCTAATGGTTGGGGGGGTGAGTCAAGGGTGATTTTTCTCTGGTAATTAGGATGACCAATGTTTCAAACCTATTTAATCAACATGTTGCCTCATGCCAATATAGAATTAAATTCTTTTATTTTATTTTTTTTATTGGAGTTCAATTTGCCAACATATAGCATAACACACAGTGCTCATCCCACCAAGTGCCCCCCTCAGTGCCCATCACCCAGTCATCCCAAAAGAATTAAATTCTAAACCTGCAAGCAGACTTCCAAAAGGGGTCCTCTACCCTCTGTGAATTATTATTCCTTCGGTGCAAGGAACCTCTTAATTCATCGTTTTCTAAACTTAAGTTATTCTTGTACCACTTTCCAATTTTCATCATGTCTATGATACAACCTGTAATGTAAATTACTTAAAATATTTCTTTGTATCTTTAAGCAATACTATCCACAAAATAAGGTTTGAGGTGTTAGTTAGAATTTCATACATGAAATAAATACTTTACTTCAGAACTTCCTCCACTTATGATGGGGTTACATCCCAATAAACCCATAATAAGGTGAAAATACTGGAAGTTGAAAATGCATTTTAACACACCTAACACCGTAACTTCACCTAGGCTATCTTAAACGTGCTCGGAACACTTATATTAGACTACATAGGGCAAAATCATCTTACACAAAGCCTCTTTTATAATAAAGTATTAAATACTGCATGTCATTTATTGAATACTGTATGGGAAGTGAAAAACAGAATGGTTGAATGGGTACAGAATGGTTGTAAGTGGATCAGTTGTTCACCCTCATGATTGCACAGCTCATTTTGAGTTGTGGTTTGTCGGCATTGGTAGCATCAGGCGAGAGTATTGTACTGCATATTACAAGGCCAGGAAAAGATAAAAATTCAAAGCATGTTTCTACTGAATCCATATCACTCACACACCATCACAAAGTTGAAAAATCATTAAGTCAAATCATCTTAAATCAGAGACTACTGTATAAAAATTAAAAAGTGCTACCAGAGATCTTTTTTAAGATTTTATTTACTTATTCGTGAAAGACACAGAGGCAGAGACACAGGCAGAGGGAGAGGCAAAGGGAGAAGCAGGCTTCCTATGGGGAGCCCAATGCAGGACTCAAACCCAGGACCCTGGGTTCATGCCCTGAGGGGAAGGCAGATGCTCAACCACTGAGCCACCCAGGCATCCCAACCAGAGATCATTTCAGACAACATCACAGTTATATACGCCATATTCTGAGGAATTTTCTTTGAATATATTACTGAAAACCAAACTACTTATGAAGAGGTTCAGGATTTATACCAGCATTACATTCACATGAATCCTGTAATGTCTAGGACATATTTATTGAGCACATTATGCTTTTTTTTAAAAAAAAAGTAAGACCAATTAGTAAATAAATAAATGTATAATCATTAACTCTTAATGCTTTTTCTGCTCTTCCTTTGTGCATATACTAAAAGATACATGTTGATCTTTATCAAATGCTTGTACACCCCTTTCAAAAAAGGTTGGACTGTTAAACTAAATATAACCTAAGGTCTTTTTTTTTAGCTCTATTTCCTTTAGCCCATAATTAATCCATCCTAAAGATTTAATGTAAAGGAATATTAGAGGCCTGGTCTCATAAGCTTCCTCAAAAGTGCTTTACAAGTGTCTCCTAAACTAAATTCCAATTTCCTTTTTTGAATATATAAAATTAATATTGTATTTGGAAAATGTACACCCCCATAATCATACAATAAATAAACAATTTTTCTACCAAAGAATGGCCTCAGTGTTTGGCTTTGAGGAAAATAGCCAATCTCATTCATCACCTGAGCAGACAAACTGGGAATTTATAGAAGAGAACAATAGTTATAATTTCTAAATGTTCTCTGAGAGGGTAAATTAAACTCAGCCTGCATTCCAGTCCTTGCCAGAGGAATTCTACCGAAAGACAAGAGAGCTAAAATAGTTTTAGGAACAGCAAACTTTAGGGAGACTCACATTCATTCTCTGTATTACTTTCCTATTGTTTATCTTTTAATTTGGATATATTTGCTTACATGTAAGCCTTGCCAATTATTTTTATAGCCCAATATTTTTTATTTCTTACATTGCCTGAAAGCTTAGAGAATTTTCTCTAGAGAGGTAGTACGTGTTCATCTCTATGTTCTTCTAATTTTTTTTTCCTAACCAATGTCACTGTAATCATTTGTTCTCAACCCAATACATGTGTTTATTCATTTGCTCATAAAGCTGAATGGGAAAGTCTTCTAAGGCTTTTTGGCTCTCTATGACACATTCCATGCAGAGAGGGAGTTGTCCATGTGGCATCCCTCAAACCTCTAAAAGTATAAGGATGGATTCCTACTGTAGAGTTAACAAGTGCTAGAGGGCATTCTTTCCAGTAAATTATTATTTTTCTCACTATATGTGGTCATTAGAAACAATATAAATAAAGCCAAAGGAATATAATTGAAAAAAATTGGCTATTAAAGCCACTCAATTACAAACCAACCCATGGGATACCATACTGATGTAATTCTTCTATGAAAAGACCCTTATCTTTTTTTTCCCATTTTTGGGGGGTTAAAATGTTAAATTTAATCATGTTTGTGATCATTCTTCTGTATAAGACTTTGTATCCTGTCTTTCCTGTAATATAATAACATAATACTTTATATTATTACAAGTTATCTACATACATTTTTAACATCCACATGGTATTTCATTTGATAACTGAATCACATTTAACCTAACATTATCCATTTTTAAACTCTTAGTTTATTTCCAAATTTGTATAGTATAAACAATAAATGTCTTCTCTTGCAAATCTGAGATTTATTTCCGGTTTTTGTTGTAATTATTTTAGTATAATTTCTCCAAAAGTAGAATTATTAGATCAGTAGGTCAAATCGTTTTTATAGATCTTGACAAATATCACTAAATTTCTTTCTTTGCAAGGCTTGTGTAAATTTACTCTCCCATCAGCATTATATATAAGTCCTTTTCCCCTTTGAGAGGGTAGGATTTTTTTTTATTGAGTTTTACAAATTTGATAGGAGAAAACAAAATAAAACCTTACTTTTATTTTGTATTTTTTAGTTTATAAATTGAATTTTTGCCTATAATCATATTAACCTGATGAACTTTTTTATAAATTAACTGAGACTTTTTTTGCCCAATTATTTGACGTCTCATTTTTTATAACAATTTGTATTACCTTAATATATATAAAATATTCACTCATTCTGCAATACATTCTGTGAATATTTTTCCCATTTCATTTTTTACCCTTTAACTTAGACTTAATTTGTTTATATATAGTCATACATTTGTGAGTTATTTCATTGTTCTTTCACTGAAACCCAAAAACTCTCCTCTAGAGAGCTGATAAATATTAATTTCTATTTTCTCTCTTTTTCTAATACTTTATTATTTATTTTTAAATTTTTTACTACCAACAAGGACAAAATCTTGAATAGAATAACTAAAAATCACTTTGGAAGAAAAGATCAGCTTCTGGGTAGAAGGTTTAGTCATCAAGTGTTCTTAGGTATTTTGGTAACCCATGAATTACTAAACCTAGCCATTTTGAACATCAACCTAGAAATGACTACAGACTACTACTATTTTGATTATTCAAAGCTCTGTACCATGCAATGTGGGAAAAAGAAATGGGAGGAGAATGTAATAACATAACCTTGTGTAACCAATCCCACATCTTATATGCAATTCCTCTGCAAGTAATGGCAAAAAATGATATGACAATCCTTTTTTTTAAATATTTTTCTTAATTTTTATTTATTCATGATAGTCACACACACGGGGGGGGGGGGGGGCAGAGACACAGGCTGAGGGAGAAGCAGGCTCCATGCACCGGGAGCCCGATGTGGGATTCGATCCCGGGTCTCCAGGATTGCGCCCTGGGCCAAAGGCAGGCGCCAAACCGCCGCGCCACCCAGGGATCCCTGATATGACAATCCTTAATCTGGGTTCTTACTCTTCCTATAGGAGATAGTCACTGAGCACTGTAGTCCGTTTTAAGTACCTAATAGAAGAAAGACTCTAAGTCACGGCTTTTATGTTTTAGAGAGAAAATGTTTACTCTGTACCATATTATATGGTATACCCAAACTAATTTTATTTTGGGTGCTTTGTAATGGTACTTTTCTCTAATTGAACCAGCCGTGATTAGTCCAATGATCCATCTTCTGAATGGTCAGTCTGAATACCAGAATCAGTGTCATCACTTATGGGTGATAGAGGAGATTTGTTTATAATACATTTAACAGATTTTCTCTGAACACTCTTTGTGCCAGACCCTCTCTAAAGACTAAAGATCCAAAATATAACTAGTGCATTAACCTTGTTCTCTAGGACAGTGATTTTTTAATCTGATGGATGGCTTTTTGAAGTATATATTCCCAGACTCCATCTCAGATCCACTAACTCAGTGCAGAGCATAATAATATTTGTGTTTTAAATTCCTCATGGTAACTTTGATGAGTCACCAGAAAGGAAGACCTCTCTTTAAGCTCAGAGAGCAGTGGATCTCTATTTCTTCAGATCTTAGAAGGTAATAGGAATAAACTTCCATTTACTGGTCATTCATCTAAAGTTAGAGCCTTAACATATAAAATATCATACACTTCATATTATATTTGAAAATTAATCAAAGTTGCCCCATCTCATGGATGAAGAAACTGATCTTAAGAAAGGTTCAGGAAGTTGCCCAGGGTAAATATTTGTAATGAGTGGGCCTGTGATTCTAACTCAGAGTTCTCTGATATTAAAGTCCACATGAGAGAAAACACACACACACACACACACACACACACACACACACACACACACCATTTGGATTAATTGGATTGGGAATTCTTGAGAATTAAATTAAAAAGTTTAAGTATTTTAGTCAAGGCTGCATATTTCAAAACCAACCCATACATCAGAGAGTGGTGGCGAATGTATCCAAACTCTTTTGCTGGGGTTTCTAGTTTTATTTGTGTTGAAACTTTACATAACCCATCATGTCCTTCCAGGTTGATATTAATCTTCTCTTCCAACTACATCATAAACTGTAGGTTATATTTGCTTTCTTGATTGGTCTGGCAACTGACTCCTTCAAACAACTTTCAGGGAGCAAAGAAAATACAACCACTTTTCATCTATGACTATCTCCAAAAGGAAAAAAAAATGTTTTGTTCCCTTCAATAAAGAAAAAGGCACAGCAAAAGCTATAGTCATGTAGCCATATCTCCTTGTCAGCAACATGGAACTCCATGAGTTACACCAACTGAAAAAAAGATTCATCCCACACCCCCTTTTGAAAAACAAAACATTTGAAGATGTGCTTTCTCCCCATGGGCACAATCACTAGATGTCTTTACCTTTGCAAAAAACTGCTTCTCACAACCAGACTTATCCTTAGCATGAATATAATTATCTTTTCATATAAGCTATTTGAATGTCAGAGTAGGCAAGGAATTTATAAACCAAGTATTAATGGATCAACCTCATGCTACATGTGAAAAACTAAAATTCTGATACCTTGCTTTCAGGAAGTGTTTATCAGTGCAACCCCAATAATCAATAAATTTTATTGAGCAATGGTTGTATGTAAGACACTCAGCTAGGTGCCTCGGGAAAACTAATGAATCTCTAATCTCTAAGAATTGACACAAGTATTCACACACACAAAAAAACATATTTCTATGAACAAAGGATGAACATTCAATGCTAAACTACAGTTTTTCAAAACTGAATAGTATTCCACATCTTTTTTTTTGATGTCAAAGATTCTTTAGCATCAACATAAAATGCTCTCATACTGTAATACATATGTTCTTTAAATATATGCAAACCTAAAATTATGTACAAATATCTAATGTTTAGTGCACTTATAAAGCTGTAAAACCAGGGATGCCTGGGTGGCTCAGCAGTTGAGCATCTGCCTTTGGTTAGTGTGATCCCGGACTCCCAGGATCAAGTCTCATATCGGGTTTCCTGCGTGGGGCCTGGTTCTCCCTCTGCCTATGTCTCTGCCTCTCTCTCTCTGTGTCTCTCATGAATAAATAAATGAAATCTTTAAAAAAACTGTAAAACCAAATCAAATTTAGCAACTAAATCCAAACAAAAGTACAAAAACCAGTAACATTTAAATCAACAATACTGGGATACCTGGGTGGCTCAGCTGTTGAACATCTGCCTTCAACTCAGTGCATGAACCCATGTCTTGGGATCAAATCCCACTTTGGGCTCCCTGTGAGGAGTCTGCTTCTCCCTGTCTGTCTCTCTGTCTCTCTGTCTCTCCTTCTCTGTCTCTGTCTCTCTCTCTGTGTCTCTCATGAATAAAATCTTTAAAAAAAAATAAAAAATAAATCAACAATACTAATTTAGTGAGATGGACAGTGTTATTTTACTGAAACTGAACTTCTACATTCTGTGTGAGTATAGACTTGAGGGCTTCCATGCAAGTTCTTTGGAATCCTTCTTTCCACGTCATTGGGCTACACAACCATTTACGTTCCCCTAATTTTTTTTTTCATAGGAAGGCCACTTTTCTCACAACATCTCCTGAATTATTTGGCTTTCAGTTGTTAGAACCTACTTTATATTTAGTTAATACCTGCTCCAGTATTCACAGAGGAATCCTGGTGCCAATGAGATCACAAAATCATATGCAAGCTTGCCTACACAGTGAAATGGTAGAGGGGGGTCAGTTATTTCTACATAATCTAACTGATCAAGCATATCCTTTTATTAATTTTTTTAGATAAAAATCAAGGTGAAAGTATTTAAATGTCTCCCTCTTTTGCTAAACAAACCAAAACAATAAAAATAAAAATGGACACATTAGAGAATATGTGATCAGACATGCAGAGGCACACAGATTCATGCTGAAAAATGCTCACAACTCAACACATTTTCCAGAAAAAAAATATGACAAGATAGAGAAGTCACCTAGCAGGATAGTGAAAGCAGGTTCCAAAAGGACTTCCCAACTATGTGTAGAATTTTAAGTAGACGTACAAAGAGAGAGCTTTCCAGAGCAGAAGTGATGTGAAGAAAATCAAAGAAGCAGGAAACTTTCAGACATGCTTGGGGATAGTGAGTGGACCAGTTAGCCGGAATATTCTAAAAGGGACATAGTGATTTAAATTTGCAAAAAGAGAATTTGCCCCCAAAGTATGGTAATTCTAAGTAATGCTTAGACAGAAGCATAAGTTGGTGAATAAAGAATTAAAGTATTTTAATCACTAGTAATGAAGGATGTCACCTTAACTTTTACGTGATACCAAAACCTACTGGTATCATCTAGTTGGGGAACAGAGCTCTTCCTGCTTATGTAGGAAGGAAAGCAGGGGTGATATATACTTCTCTGTTCATACTCCCATTTAACTTCTAAATCTACGGGAAATTTAATTTTTCCTTTAGTAACCCCCCTTGATTCTAAAGATACACTTTTTAATAACTTACGTTATTTTGATTAGCTGTTTTCTATTTTTCTTAATATGCTTTAGCCATCAGGGGAGTGGCAAGGAGCCCTCCTAAGTACTAACATACCATCTGATTAGACAGGTACTGCCTTTTCAAGCACTATTTTGCATTTTGGTGATTTAATAAGGAATAATAGGATTCTGAGAAGGACTTCTCTGTTCCTCTGGACCAAGTCACAAAGGTAGGACATATGAGTCAAGTATTCTACACTCTAAAATAAGATTCAAACATTTATGGGACGAAAGTCCTTTATAGGACTTTATAGTGTATATTGGAGGGTGGGGGATAAATTACTTTGCTATGTCAGTATAATTGAGCAAACACCACTACCCAAGTCTGATGAATGGGGGAGAACTGGAAAATTGTCAGAGACATGACTTATTAACCTGGGAGAGTAAGTGTGCACATCTGCCTCCCTGCCATGGGGAGAGTAGATGTTTCTTCCAAATGTTTCAAATGAAAGGGTCTGTCTCCAGGAGAGCAATTTGTAGAGATTATAAGGTTAGTGCTACAGGAAAGGAAGAATTGCATCTTATTGGTTTATTGGAATATCTGCTTATGTGGTGGACCAGCTAAGTGTTCTCTCAACCTATTTGAACAAAAGCATAAAGGAAACACAAGAGAAGTCAAAGAACGGAGTATGGCACCAGAGCACTCTGAACACCCTCTGTTTGTTGTGGCAAGGAGACCTGAGTTTTCTATGAATGAGTGAAAGGAACAGCATGCGAGGAAGCCTGAGTGTGCTGGCTTGTTAGTATCCCACCCCAAGAAGGCTGGCACACTGGGCAAAGGAATGCAGAAACCAGGAGCTGTTAGGTGGACCCCTCGAGGGAGAAGCTGAGAAGTCAGGAGGAAGAAATGGGTGAAACTGGAGCAGATCTCCCAATTAGGGAATCTTAACAATGGAGATGTCTCTAATAACCCCTGGATAGCTTACACATGCATTCCATAAGAGAGCCAATATCTAGATACCTGTAGAATTTGACAAAGAAGCCAAAATAGGACCAACAGGATGCTAGTTATACAAGACCATTTCTTGTCTCTCTCACATTTCCATTCCTCAAGCTTATATCACAGGAGCTGCAACCAGAAGAGAAGCAAATGGAGAAAATGCCCCATGTGCCACTTATAACCTCTCTTGGGTTGCAAATTTCTTAGATTGAGATCTGATATTATAGAAAAGGAAGATGATAAACATTTAATGAGGGTATGAGGGTTGGATGGAATTGGATTAGACTGGACTTTTCAATGATGGCAACTGATAGATAACCTATGAGATCTGTCACCCCCCCACACACACAGGGAAGGGCTGGAGCCCATGGGTAGCTCAGTTGGTTAAGCATCTGCCTTTGGCTCACGTAGTGATCCTGGGATCCTAGGATCCTGGGATATGGATGGATCCTGCTCAGCAGGGAGTCTGTTTCTCCTTCTGCCCCTCCCCTGCTCGTGGTTTTTTTTTTTCTCTCTCTCTCTCATATAAATAAAATCTTTAAGAGAAAAAAATATATGACAAGGGCAGATTCAACATGAGAACAGAAGTAGAAAAAAAAAAAAGAACCACCTCATATTGGTACCTCATCACATTCAGACTTCAATGAGTTCCTAACCCAAGAAAAAAAAATAGGAAACTATTAAATTCTATTTCACTGGGTTGTGGATCAATGAATTTGAGCATTAACAGAGCTGAGTTTTAATCTTGTCTCTGCCCTTATCAGCTGGGTGTCCCTGGACAAATTATATAAATTGTTCTGTATGTTAATTTTTCATCCATAAAATTGGGATATTATCAACCTCATCAAGTTGTTCATGGGGTTTTATGAAAATAATTGACAGGGAATCTAGCTGGTATGTCTGTTTGCTTTTTTTCCCCCCATATCCTCTTCTGTTTTTTCCTTAATACACACACATAGAGTATTTTTTAATATATAAAATGTTGGAATCAGTTGACGTATAATTTTGTGTTTTGTTAATTTGCTTCATAGTTTAGAGCTTTTCACATATTGAAATTGCCGCACATATTATCATTTTAATATGCTAAAAGAAGCCATCAGTTGTTAGACAGTTTGCTTAGCTCATTCCCTTTTGTAGGAAGTTTGGGTTGTTTCCAAGCTCCTTCCTCCCAATACAAATCGTGATGTTGCTAACAATAAAAAGAAATTACTTAAACACTTTACCCATCCTTAAGGAGAAAAGGGCTTAGCCAGTCATTATTACCTTGAGATATCACTTCCCAAATGGAATTATTTATTCTATCAATTAATATTTTTATTGGCATCTCTTGAACATGCTGATATCCCTCGAATACCTGGACCTGTAATTGGAAAAAAAGAAAGAATGAAAGAAAAGAAGGCTTCCTCTTGACTCCTGAGTCTTCACTTCTCTAGAGAACACTGATTTATTTAATTTGGTCTGGTTAAAAGGAAACTCCCCATGAGTTTTCCCTGGGATTTTCCAAAGACCCTTCCCAATTTAGACTCCAGATTAAATAGCCTGTAATAATTTCATGCCAGAGTATAGCAGAACACACCGATTTAGTTCTATTAGTGCTTTTTACCTGTGTTTCAGCTTCCTCTTCCCCAACAGGCTGAAATGCAGTTTCTTTATCTTTCCCAAGGCTGCACTGTAGAAATCTCTTCCTCCTATCTGCCATCTGCTTTAGTACTGTCTTTCGTCCCAAACCCCACTTGCTCAGGTTCTAATTACTATCAACTTACCCATTCAGGTAGCTGAAAGTCTTTTGAATAAATTACACACTACCATACATTAAAAAGCATATCAGGAAAATCCACTATTCCTATCACGCAAAGGGTGTTTGTGGGCTCCAATCACTTCTGTTTCATTTCATATTTGCTGCTAAAGTCAATTCAGTTCCTTTTTTATTGAGACACAGTTTACATACCCTAAAATGCACTCCTTTTTAAGGCTGAGTAATACACCATCATAGAGCTATGCCACATTTTGTTTATCCATTTATCACTGGATGGACTTTTAGATTGTTTCTACCGTTGGGCTTTTATGAATAACACTGCTATGAATATTTGTTTATAAGTTTTTATGTAGGCATATGTTATTTTTCTTGGATATATACATAGGCATGGAATTGCCTGGTCATATGCTAAGACTGTCCTAATCCTTGAGGAACTGACAGACTGTTTACCAAAACAGCTGCACCATTCTGCTTTGTTACCAACAATATATGACTGTTCCCATGTCCCATATCTTACCAACACTTTTTATTGTCTGTTTTTCTAACTATAGCCATCCTAGTGGGTGTGAAGTGATATCTAACTGAGGTTTTGATTTTGATCTACCCAATGGCTAAAGGTGTAGTAAGGCTGAGCACTTTTTCATATGGTGATTAGTTACTTGTACATCTTCAAGCAGAAATGGCCATTAAAATAATTTGCTTATTTTTTAGCTGGGTTATCTTTTTACTTGTGATATGTAAGTGTTGGTATAGTTATCAGACGTATGATTTGCAAGTATTTTTCCCATTCTGTGAATAGTCCTTTCACTTTATTGATAATATCCTTCAAAGTACAAAAGATTTACATTTGATGAAACTCCATTTATCTATTTTTTCTTTGTTTACTTGTACTTATGGTATCATATTCAAGGAACCATTACCTAATCCAGTCATAAATATATATATTTAAGTTTTCTTCTAAGAGTTATATACATTTCATTTTGGTCATTGATCCATTTGAGTTAATTTTTGTATGTAGACTAAGACATAGTTTCAAACTTATTAGTTTGCATGCGGATATCCAGCTATCCCAACACCATTTGCGAAAAGACTATTCTTTTCCCTTATTGAATTGTCTTGACGCTCTTGTCAAAAATCAATTGAACCAATTGTTTCTGGACTCTCCGTTCCATTCCATTGACCTAAATGTATGTCTTTATGCCAAGACTATATCATCTTGTTTACTGTAGCTTGGTAGTGAGTTTTGAAATATGGAAGAGTAAATCCTCCACCTTTGTTCTTCTTTTTCAAGATTGCTTTAGCTCTTCTGGGTCCCTTTAATTTCCATGCGAATTATCAGTTTTTCAATATGTGCAAAAAAAGCAGCTAGGATTTTGACAGGGACTGCATTAAACATACACCAAATTGAGGAGACTGCTTTCTTAAAAGCAGGTCTACTAATGAACATAGAATGTATTTAATTTCTTTCAGTGATGTTCTGTACTTTTAAGTGCACAAATCTTGTATTTCTTTTCCATTTCTTTCATTTAATTTATCTTCAATATGTTATTCTTTTGAGAGTATTTTAAATTACATTGTTTTAATTTTATTTTGTATGGTTCATTTATAGTGTATAGAAACACAATTTATTTTTCTGCATTGATTTTGTATCCTACAACCTTGCTGAACTCATTTATTATCTCTAATATTGTGGGTATCATATAAAAGGTTAGCATCCAAGATATATAAAGAACTTATAAAACTGAACATCCAGAAACTGACTAAAAAAAAGAGCAGCAGACATGAATAGACATTTTTTCTAAAGAAGACGTACAATGACTAACAGACACATGGAATGATGCTCAACATCATGCATCATCAGGGAAATACAAATCCCTCATATTTCTATGTACAATATCAAACAATCAGCAAATAGATCATTGTATTTTTCCTTTCCAATCTGGATGTCTTTTATCTCTTTTTCCTTCCTAACTTCCATGGCTGAAATGTTTAGTACAATGTGGAAAAGAAGTTTGAAGAGGAGGATGCCTAGGTGGCTCAGTGGTTGAGTGTCTGCCTGTGGCTCAGGTCATGATCCCCGGGTCCTGGGATTAAGCCCTGCATCAGGATCCCCCTAAGGAGTCTATTACTCCCTTCTGCGCATATTTCTGCCTCTTTATCTGTTTTTCTCATAAACAAATAGAGTCTTAAAAAAAAAAGAAGTTTGAAGAGCAAACATTGTTTCCTTATTTCTGCTCCTAGAGGAAAGATTTCAACCTTTTACTAAGTAAGTATGACATGCTATGTGGCTTTTGCATAGATGCACTTTCTCAGGTTGAAGAAATTCCCTTCTATTCCTAATATATTGAATATTTTTATGATGAAAAGATATTGCATTTTGTCAAATGATTTCACTATATAGATGATGAAGTGGGTTTTGCTCTTTAGTCTATTAATATAGTTATCACAGTGATCTGTTTTTATAATTGAACCAACTTTGCACTCCTGGGATAAACCCAAAGGATTGTAATGAATAATCTTTCATATATATTACCGAGTGCTTATTGTATTTTGAAGAAGATTTTTGTGCCTATATTCATAGAGATATGAAGATAGTTGGTCTGTAGTTTGTGATGTCTTTGGTTTTGGTATCAGGGTAATACTGATATCTTAGAATTGTTGGAAAGTGTTCCCTCCTCCTCTATGTTCTGGGACAGTTTGTGAAGGTTGCACATTTATTCATTTAAAGTTTATTACAGTTCACCAGTAAAGGTAAGTGCACCTAAAGTTTTCTTAAGAAGTTTTTTGATTATTTATTCAATTTCTTTGTTAAAGATCTATTTAGATTTTCTCTTCCTTCTTGAGTTAATTTTGGCAGTTGATGTGTTTTTAGAAACTTGTTCATTGCTTCTAGGTTATCCAATTTGTTGACATAAAATTACTTATAATATTCTCTTCTGATCCTCTTTATTCCTGTAAAGTCAGTAGTAACTTTTATTTTTGATTTAGTAATTAAGGACTTTTTTCCTTCTCCAAGTCAGTCTAGTTAAAATTTTCCAATTTTTTTTTTATATTTTCAAAACACCAGCCTTTGTTTCGTTGATTCTACTGTTTTTCAAGTTACTATTTTATTTATCCCCACTCTATTATTTCATTCTTTTTTAATTTTTTTATTGGAGTTCAATTTATCAACATATAGCATAACACCCAGTGCTCATCCCACCAAGTGTCCCCCTCAGTGCCCATCACCCAGTCACCCCCACCCCCGCCCACCTCCCCTTCCACTACCCCTTGTTCATTTCCCAGAGTTAGGTGTCTCTCATGTTTTGTCACCCTCACTGATATTTTCACTCATTTTCTCTCCTTTCCTTTTATTCCCTTTCACTAATTTTTATATTCCCCAAATGAATGAGACCATATAATGTTTGTCCTTTTACAATTGACTTATTTCGCTCAGCATAATACCCTCCAGGTCCATCTACGTCGAAGCAAATGGTGGGTATTTCTGGTTTCTAATGGCTGAGTAATATTCCATTGTATACATAGACCACAGCTTCTTTATCCATTCATCTTTCGATGGACACCAAGGCTCCTTCCACAGTTTGGCTATTGTGGACATTGCTGCTATAAACATCGGGGTGCAGGTGTCCCGGCATTTCACTGCATCTGTATCTTTGGGGTAAATCCCCAGGAGTGCAATTGCTGGGTCATAGGGCAGATCTATTTTTAACTCTTTGAGGAAACTCCACACAGTTTTCCAGAGTGGCTGTACCAGTTCACACTCCCACCAACGGTGCAAGAGGGTTCTCCTTTCTCCACATCCTCTCCAACATTTATTGTTTCCTGTCTTGTTAATTTTCCCCATTCCCACTGGTGTGGGTGGTATCTCATTGTGGTTTTGATTTGTATTTCCCTGATGGCAAGTGATGCAGAGCATTTTCTCATGTGCTTGTTGGTCATGTGTATGTATTCTTTGGTGAAATTTCTGTTCATGTCTTTTGCCCATTTCATGATTGGATTGTTTGTTTCTTTGCTGTTGAGTTTAATAAGTTCTTTATATATTTTGGATACTAGCCCTTTATCTGATAGGTCATTTGCAAATATCTTCTCCCATTCTGTAGGTTGTCTTATAGTTTTGTTGACTGTTTCTTTTGCTGTGCAGAAGCTTTTTATCTTGATAAAGTCCCAATAATTCATTTTGCTTTTGTTTCTCTTGCCTTCATGGATGTATCTTGCAAAAAGTTGCTGTGGCCAAGTTCAAAAAGGGTGTTGCCTGTGTTCTCCTCTAGGATTTTGATGGAATCTTGTCTCACTTTTAGATCTTTCATCCATTTTGAGTTTATCTTTGTGTATGGTGTGAGAGAATGGTCTAGTTTCATTCTTCTGCATGTGGCTTCCAATTTTCCCAGCACCATTTATTGAAGAGACTGTCTTTTTTCCAGTGGATAGTCTTTCCTGCTTTGTCGAATATTAGTTGACCATAAAGTTGAGGGTCCACTTCTGGATTTTCTATTCTTTTCCATTGATCTATGTGTCTGTTTTTTTGCCAGTACCACACTGTCTTCATGACCACAGCTTTGTAGTGCAACCTGAAATTTGGCATTGTGATGCTCCAGCTATGGTTTTCTTTTTTAAAATTCCCCTGGCTATTTGGGGTCTTTTCTGATTCCACACAAATCTTAAGATGATTTGTCCCAACTGTCTGAAGAAAGTCTATGGTATTTTGATAGGAATTGCATTGAACGTGCAAATTGCCCTGAGTAACATTGACATTTTCACAATATTAATTCTTCCAATCCATGAGCATGGAATATTTTTCTATCTCTTTGTGTCTTCCCTAATTTCTTTCAGAAGTATTCTGTAGTTTTTAGGGTATAGATCCTTTACCTCTTTGGTTAGGTTTATTCCTAGGTATCTTATGCTTTTGGGTGCAATTGTAAATGGGACTGACTCCTTAATTTCTCTTTCTTCAGTCTCATTGTTAGTGTATAGAAATGCCACTGATTTGTGGGCATTGATTTTGTATCCTGCCACACTGCCAAATTGCTGTACGAGTTCTAGCAATCTTGGGATGGAGTCTTTTGGGTTTTCTATATACAGTATCATGTCATCTGCGAAGAGGGAGAGTTTGACTTCTTCTTTGCCAATTTGAATGCCTTTTATTTCTTTTTGTTGCCTGATTTCTGAGGCTAGGACTTCCAGTACTATGTTGAATAGCAGTGGTGAGAGTCTACATCCTTGTTGTGTTCCTGATCTTAGGGGAAAGGCTCCCAGTGTTTCCCCATTGATAATGATATTTGCTGTGGGCTTTTCATAGATGGCTTTTAAGATGTTGAGGAATGTTCCCTCTATCCCTACACTTTGAAGAGTTTTGATCAGGAATGGATGCTGTATTTTGTCAAATGCTTTCTCTGCATCTATTGAGAGGATCATATGGTTCTTGTTTTTATTCTTGCTGATATGATCAATCACACTGATTGCTTTACGAGTGTTGAACCAGCCTTGCATCCCAGGGATAAATCCCACTTGGTCATGGTGAATAATCTTCTTAATGTACTGTTGGATCCTATTGGCTAGCATTTTGTTGAGAATTTTTGCATCTGCATTCATCAGGGATATTGGTCTATAGTTCTCCTTTTTGGTGGGGACTTTGTCTGGTTTTGGAATTAAGGTGATGCTGGCCTCATAGAACGAGTTTGGAAGTACTCCATCTCTTTCTATCTTTCCAAACAGCTCTAGTAGAATAGATATGGTTTCTTCTTTAAACATTTGATAGAATTCCTACCAGATAGAAGCCATCTGGCCCTGGACTTTTGTGTCTTGGGAGGTTTTTGATGACTGCTTCAATTTCCTCCCTGGTTATCGGCCTGTTCAGGTTTTCTATTTCTTCCTGTTCCAGTTTTGGTAGTTTGTGGTTTTCCAGAAATGCATCCATTTCTTCTAGATTGCCTAATTTATTGGTGTATAGCTGCTCATAATAAGTTTTTAAAATCGTTTGTATTTCCTTGGTATTGGTGGTGATCTCTCCTTTCTCGTTCATGATTTTATTAATTTGGGTCTTTTCTCTCTTCTTTTTAATAAAGCTGGCTAATGGTTTATCTATCTTATTAATTCTTTCAAAAGAACAAACTCCTGATTTTCTTGATCTGTTACACAGTTCTTCTGATCTCTATTTCATTGAGTTCTGCTCGAATCTTTATTAATTCTCTTCTTCTGCTGGGCATTGGGTCTATTTGCTGTTTTTTCTCCAGCTCCTTTAGGTGCAAGGTTAGCTTTTGTATTTGAGGAGTATTTGTATTTCGTATTCTTTCCAGTTTTTGGATGGATGCTTGTATTGCAATGTATTTTCCCCTCAGGACTGCTTTTGCTGTACCCCAAAGATTTTGAATGATTGTATCTTCATTCTCATTAGTTTCCACGAATCTTTTTAATTCTTCTTTAGTTTCCTGGTTGACCCTTTCATCTTTTAGCAGGGATATCCTTAACCTCCACATGTTTGAAATTCTTCCAAACTTCTTCTTGTGATTTAGTTCTAGTTTCAAAGCATTATGGTCTGAAAATATGCAGGGTAGGATCCCAATCTTTTGGTATCATCGGTTAACACCTGATTTGTGACCAGTATGTGGTCTATTCTGGAGAAAGTTCCATGTGCACGTGAGAAGAATGTCTATTCAGTTGTGTTTGGATGTAAAGTTCTGAAATATCTGTGAAATCCATCTGGTCCAGTGTATCATTTAAAGCTCTTATTTCTTTGGAGATGTTGTACTTCGAATATCTGTCAATTATAGAAAGCGCTGTGTTCAAGTCACCAAGTATAAGTGTGTTATTATCTAAGTATGTCTTAACTTTGGTTATTAATTGATTGATATACTTGGCAGCTCCCACATTTGGTGCATAAATATTCATGATTGTTAGGTCCTCTTGTTGGATAGATCCTTTAAGTATGATATAGTGTCCTCTTCATCTCTAACTACAGTCTTTGGGATAAACTTTAATTTATCTGATATAAGGATGGCTACCCATGCTTTCTCTTGAGGACCATTTGAATGGTAAATGGTTCCTGAACCTTTTATTTTCAGGCTATAGGTGTCCTTACGTCTAAATGAGTCTCTTGTAGACAGCAAATAGATGGGTCTTGCTTTTTTATCCAGTCTGAAATCCTGCGCCTTTTGATGGGGTCATTAAGCACATTCACGTTCAGAGTTACTATTGAAATATATGAGTTTAGTGTCATCATGATACCTATTCAGTCCCTGTTTTTGTGGATTGTTTCCTTGGACTTCCTCTTTCTTTTACACAGTCCCCCTTAATATTTCTTGCAGTGCTGGTTTGGTGGTCACATATTCTTTCAGTTTCTGCCTATCTTGGAAGCTTTTTATCTCTCCTTCTATTCTGAATGAGAGCCTTGCTGGATAAAGTATTCTTGGCTGCATGTTCTTCTCACTTAGGACCCTGAATATACCCCGCCAGCCCTTTCTGGCCTGCCAGGTCTCTGTGGAGAGGTCTTCTATTAACCTAATACTTGTCCCCATAAAGGTTAGGGATCTCTTGTCTCTTGCTGCTTTAAGGGTTTTCTCTTTATCTTTGGAATTTGCAAGTTTCACTATTAAATGTTGAGGTGTTGAGAGTTTTTTTTTTTTATTGATTTTAGGGAGGCATCTCTCTATCTCCTGGATCTGAATGCCTGTTTCCCTTTCCAAGTTAGCGAAGTTCTCAGCTATGATTTGTTCAAATATACTTTCTGGTCCTCTCTTTTGGCGCCCTCTGGAATCCCAATTAAACATAGATTTTTCCTTCTGAGGCTGTCGTTTATTTCCCTTAACCTATCCTCATGATCTTTTCATTGTTTTTCTCTTTTTTTCCTCAGCTTCTTTCCTAGCCATTAACTTGTCTTCTATGTGACTCACTTGTTCTTCTACCTCGTTAACCCTCGTCGTTAGGACCTCTAGTTTGGATTGAATCTCATTTAATTGATTTTTAATTTCAGCCTGATTAGATCTAATTTCTGCAGTCATGAAGTCTCTTGAATCCTTTATGCTTTTTTCTAGAGCCACCAGTAGCTTTATAGTTGTGCTTCTGAATTAGCTTTATGACATGGAATTGTAATCCAAATTTTGTAACTCTGTGGGAGAGAGTACTGTTTCTGATTCTTTCCTTTGGGGTGAGTTTTTCCTTCTAGTCATTTTACTCAGTGGTAAGTAGCCAAAAACAAGTTGTACTGGAAAAGAGAGGAAAAAAAGGGGGGGGAAGGGGACAAACAGAAAACAAAAAACAAGGGGGAGTGTCCTGATTCTATATACTGTAAATCCCTTGACTTCCCCTGGAACTTTCCAGTGCTTCTTGGTCAATCACTTGCTTTCCCCTGTCCTCCCAGCTGGTCTTCTGGAGGAGGGGCCTGCTGTGCTGATTCTCAGGTGTGTGCACCTGGGGGAGCTGCTCAGTCCCCTGCCAGGGGCACAGCTCAGTGGGAACTGTTTATCCTGTGAGGCCCCTGCTCAGTCCCAAGTACAAGGTGACACCGGGAGGAACAACAAGAGTGGCGGCAGCCAGCTCTCCAGCCCTGGAGTCAGCTCCCGCAGTAACTCCCGCAGTTCCCAGTCCACACGGGCCTGGATGCTCCGGGGGCGGGGGTCGCTGATCTGCACAGCTCGGGTCACCCGGTGGCAGGAGTGTCCTTGCTGTCCTGGGCGCTCCCGACCTCTACCTGTCCCAGGGGAGCGCCGGATCCTGGGCTGTTTCCCCCAGCGCCCTGGGCTCCAGGGCCTGCGCAGCTCCAATGGCTCCTGAGCAGTGCAGCCCCCTTTGCGCAGAGCCGCCACCGGATCTGCTCCCGGAGCCCCGCCGGGCACGCAATCCCGCCCGCAGTGTGGGGCGCACTCCCCCCAGGGGCGCAGGTGTCTGTTAGTGCCCCTGGGAGCCTGAGGGCATCCCCACCCCACCTGGGATCCTGCCCGAACTCTCTGTGAGCACCTTTCTGTCCGGGAAGGTTGGTGAAGCTCCTGCTTCTCTGGGCCTGGGCTTTCCTGTCCTGGGGGTGCTCGTTGCCGGCCTTAGCCCGGCTTCTCGTGGGACCCCTCCTCCTTGGATGCTTTTTTATTTTTATTTTCATTTTTTTGTCTTCCTACCTTCATGGAAGCGCAAACTCTTCTCACTGTAGCATTCCAGCTGTTCTCTCTTTAAATCTCAGGCTGAATTAGTAGGTTTTCAGGATGATTTGAAAGCTATCTAGGTAAGTTAGTGGGGACAGGTGACTTGGGGACCCTACTCTTCCGCCATTGTGCCCGGCCTCCTCGGAAACTTATTATTTTTTTCTTTTTGCTTGTTTTGTGATTAGTTTTCTCTTCTTTTCCCAGTTTCTTAAGGTCGACTTACTGATTTGTTATATTTCTTTGCAAATACAGGCATCTGCATTTAAATTTTTCCTCTAAGCACTGCTTTCATTATGTTACATGCTGTGTTTTTGTTTTCATTTATCGGTCTAATGCGTATCTTCAGCACTTCAGCATAAAATATTTGCTAATTTTCCTGTGATTTCTCTTTGATCCATTGGTTATAGAGGAATATGTTTAATTTCCACGAATTTCTGGATCACATAAATTTCCTTGTCTTATTGTTTCTCATTCTATTACATGGTGACCATAGAAAATATTCTGTATGATGACAAGTTCTTCATATTCATTGAGTCTTGCTTGGTAGCTTAAACTATGGTCTATCCTAAGGAATATTCCATATGCACTTGAGAAGAGTGTGTTTGTAGTTGCTGTTGGGTGAAGTGTTCTATAGATGTCTTTAATGTCTAGTTTTGCACAGTACCATTCAAATCTATTTCTTTGTTGATCTACTGTCTGGTGTTCTTTCTTAATATTGAAAGTGGAATGTTGACATCCCCAACTATATTTTGGGGTCTGTTTGCAGGTGCATATATGTTTATACTGTTATACCTTACTATGGATGTCAATTTTATCATGACAAAATGTTTTCCTTTGTCTTTAGTAACAATTTTTCTTCAAAAATCGATGTTGTCTGACATTACTATAATCACTCCACCTCCCTTTGGTTTAAAGATTGCATGGTACTTTCCCCATATTTTTTATCTATTTATGTCTTTGGGTCTAATGTGTATCTATTCCAGGCAGCATGTAGTTGTATAACGGTTTGTTTTATTATTTACTTTCTTCCAATCTTTGCCCTTTAATTGGAGTACTTCATTTACTTACATTTAATATACTTACTGAGAAGGTAAGAATTTTGTCTGACATTTTGCTCTTTGGTTTCTGTCCATCTTATGTCTTTGTTATTACCCTATTCTGCCAATATTACCCTCTTTTGTATTAAATAGATGTTGTTTACTATACCATTATAATTCCCTTGTCATTTATCTTGCTATATTTTTTTTAGTTTTCTTAGTGATTTCCCTGAGGATTGCAATTGAGATTTTAAGTCTTAACAATTTAAACCACATTGATACAACTTGATTTCAATAGTCTATAAAAATTTTGCGTCTATATAATGTCATGTCCTCTCTCTCCTTTATGTGCTTATTATCATACAAAGTGCATCTTTGTACATTATATGCCCATTAACCAAGATTTATAATTATAGCTTTATTCTATTGCCTTATAAATCAGATAGGAGGGGGAAAAATACAAATTTAAAAACGCTTTAACACCATGTTTTGTATTTATATATAAGTAGCCTTCACTGGTGCCTTTTATTTCTTCATTTTAATTCTAGTTACTGTCTCATGTACTTGCACTTCATCCTTAAGGACTCCCTTTAATATTTCTTATAGGTAGGTTTGCTAGGAATAAATAAATAAATCAGGTTTTTTTTATATGTATCATAATTATTCCTTCATTTTGTTGGATAGTTTTGCTAGGTGGGAAATTCTTGGTTGACAATCTTTTTTCAGCACTTAGAATGTCAGTCCACTGCCTTCTGACCTCCACAGTTTCCACTGAGAAATCATCTTTTAATCTTACCAAGCATCTCTCGTATGCATGAGTTGTTTCTCTCTTGCTGTATTCTATATTCTCTTTGTCTTTGATGGCTTGATTATGTGTCTATGTATTGATCTCTTGAAATTTATCCTCATCAGAGTTTGTTGAGTTTCTTCAATGTGTAGATTTGTGTTTTTCATAAAATTTGGAAAATTTCAGTTATATGTGTTCAACTATACTGTCTGCCCCTTTCTCTCCTCACTTTCTTGAACTCCCATTCAAATATATCACTATGCTTGATGGTATCTCATATTCTCTGTGAAGTTCTAAGGCTCTGTTCATTTTCTTCACTCAGTTTTGTTTCTTTTCTCAGATTTGATAATCTCTCCTTATCTATCTTCAAGTTTGATGATTCTTTCCTTTGCCAGGTCATATCTGATGATGACCTTGCTAGTAATATTTTCATTAGTTATACTTTTCAACTTCAGATTCCTATTTCATTCTTTTAAAAAAATAATTTATGCCTTTTTGTTGATATTCTGTTTTTGATGAGGCATTATTCTCATACTATCTTTTAATTCTTTAGATATTAAAGATATCTTTCTTTTCGTTCTCTGAATATATTTTAAATAGTTTTGTTTACTAAGTCCAATGTCTGCTATTCCTCAGTGACAAATTCTATTGGTTCATTTTTTTCCTTTGTATAGACCATACTGTCTTTATTTCTGCTGTTGTTTGCTTAGTGACTTTTCTGAGGTAATTCTGTAAATTCTTTGTGTTGTGTGATCTGATTAGTTTAGTGATCAGTTTAGTGATTGGATAATTTCCTTAAACATCTGAAATTAATGTCTTCCAGTCTTTGCCAAGTGGTTCTCTCTGTGTTAGGAGATGACTTCAGCACTTAGCCAGGTAGTTTACAATGCTATTCTTGCCTTCACTTCGTCTCTGCTCGAAACTCAAGTCTAGTGAAAGGTGAGAGCTTCAGACTTTCTCAGATCTTTCCTGAGTGTGCACACAGTCCTTACACATGCATGCAACCTTCTATATTCCCAGGAATAGGCCAGAGCTTTTAAAGCCCTGATAGACATCTCGTTCTCTAGGATTTCCTTTCTAGATTTTTGGTTAATCTATTGTTTGCCCGAATTTTTATCCACAACCTCAGACAACCACAATGTTAAATATTTGTATGTGATTATTTTTGATGAACATCAGGGAAATACTGTTTGTTATGAACAAATTCTGTGTCAGGTCAAATAAAAGCATCTCTGTCAGTGAGGTCTTCCAGAGAACTAGGAAATGGATTAAATAAGGACAGTTCTCTGAGAAGAAGACTTAAAAAAAGCTCTAACCCTCCCGTTCTGCCCCCATCCCCCTCAGTGGCTTTCAAGGTTAAGATTTTCAATATTATCACAGGATCTTGATCCTCAAGGCTACTTTGGAGCTGAAAATAGGAAGATGGAAACAGAACAAGCAAAAGCCTAATTTTTTTTTCTTCTCATGGACATTGAAGTATTTGTTTTAAAATAGTCTCCCAGAATGCTTCAAGCCTTAGGTTAATTTTCAGAGTTCTGAAAAACTTCATCCTGACAATTTTGACCAGTGTTATTGCTTTCATGGAAGAGAAGATTACTGAAGGTTCTGACTTTGTTAATGTTATCCTCTCTACTAGCTTCTTAGACTGCCAGGTTTGTCTCTCTCCAAACCATTCCACACATGAATGGCAGACTAATCCTTCTAAAGCCCAGCTAGGACCATATCATCATTTTAGAAACTTTGGTGGATTGCACATCTTCTCTCCTTGACCTGATACTTGGAAATCCACAACAGTAGTTGCAACCCACCTCTCCTTAGCCTTGGCTGCCACCATTTCCTTCACATCTTTTCAAATCTTTAACCTGATGAACTACTGTTTCTAGGGTTTCTCACCTTCATGCTATTTCCCTTTCATTGGGAGAATCCTGACTGTTGGATGGAACTTGTTTTAATGGATCAGCAGCTCACATATTTTGTGTGTGGAAAGATTGGTTGGCTAATGGACCAGAGTCTGAGTGGTGGAGAGAGGCATGTTCATCCAAGCTCTTTGGGAGGTCAGCTGCCTTTTCTGATATATCTTTGCTGAGTCTATGGAGTTAGGATCTGCTGATTCACCATTTGTGAGATCAAGTGTGGTTAACATCAACAAGACACTTTCTACTTAGATTTTGCAAAATGTCAGTGTCCCTAAGAAAAATCTACAGCCCAGAAAAACCTACAGTTCTTCTCCACTATGTGCTTCCTTCCTGTGTGTCTCTTTTAAACACACACACACACACACACAATCACTTCACTGGTCAACACTTCTGGTCAACAAATATGTGGAGACATTTCCCCCACAACAAGCAATTCTCTGTGACACCAGCTGATTGTCCTACAATTTGACTCAATTCCAACACTATCTATCAGTAAATAGTGTCATATCCCACAGGCAAGGGCTCAGTCCCACTGCCCCCTACCCCGATTCAGAGGCCAGTCACAAGCTCAGGTTGTCACCTGTGCTTCTGACCAAACAAGTTACAGATTGGAGGCTCTAATGACCCCCTCAAGGATTTTGATTAATTTGCTAGCATGGTTCATAAAGCTCAGAGAAACATTTTACTTACTAGGTCACCATCTTGTTATAAAATGATATAACTCAGGAATAGTCAGATGGAAGCGAGATCTAGGGCAAGGTATGAGGAAAGATCATGTAGTATTCATGTCCTCCTCTCCAGGCACACTACTCTCCCAATACTTCCATGTGTTCACCAATCCAGAAGCTCTCCAAATACTCTCAACTTGGGGGTTTTAATGGAGTCTCCATTACATAGGCATGCTTGAGTAACTCATTGGCCATTAGCAATTGATCTCAATCTCCAGCCCCTCTTCCCTCCCTAAAGTTTATGGAGTAGGAATGTAAGTCCCAACCCCCTAATCACATGATCGGTTCCTCTGGCAAACAGTTTGTAGGTGCTTCCCAAAAGTCACCTCTTTAATATAACAAAGGTGTCTTTTATTATTTTCAACACTTAGGAAATTCCAGGGGTTTTAGGAGTTCTGTGCCAGAAATGGGGTCAAAGACCAAATATATATTTCTTGTTATAGATCACAATTTTACAGTATAAAATTATACAATAGTATATAGTACATAGAAAATATAGCAATATAGGATATAGTAAGTATATAGTAATATAAATATAATATATAAATATATAGAAAATATACATTATAAATACTATATAGTATACTATAAAATATATAGTAAATACTATAAAAGTGTAAATATATTTACTATATTATATTATAAATATATATATGATAAGTATATAGTAAATATAGTAACATAATACATATGTAATAGTATGTGGTAAATATCTAGTATAAAATTATAGCATTGTTTCATAAAAATTACATGAACATAAGAAGTGGATATAGTCAATCTCCAACCACTTATTATGGTACTCTCTGTGCTTGCTCTTTGAATTGTCTGAAAATAGTATGCAGTATGATGTTTGACTTTGAGGAGTTTACAACCATACCAGATTAATAGACCTAAGAATGTGACTAAATGCCAGAAAAGAAATTAGCAGTGTGTAGTATGTTAGTATTTTACTACAGCCAAAGGAGAAAGATGTTAGGGAAATCTCCTGTGGATGAGGGATTTGAGTAAGGTTTTACAGGGTTTGGGGAGACAGAAAAAGAGGAAAGATTTTGAGAATAGGACATTAGAGTGTATAGAAAGTGTTCAAAATCTGGAAAAAAAATAGACTTCTGATTTAACTACAACACAATTTAAAAGGAAGTGGTTGTCATTCTCAATGACAAAGTTTCTCAGCCTCAGTATTACTGATATTTGCAGCCTAATCATTTTGTGCTATGGGGGGATGCTATGTGCATCATCAGATGTTTAGCAACATTCCTGGCCTCTACATAGTGGGTGACACTAGCACTCCCCACCCAGTATGAAAGCCAGAAATGTTTCCAGACATTTTTAAATGTCCTCTGTTTGGAGAGGGGAACAAAGTCGCCCCTAATTGAGAATTACTCTCAGAACTTAGTGGCTTGAGACAAAAATTTATTATCATCTCTCATAATTCTGTGGGTTGGCTAGACTCAGGAGGTTCACCCATACCAAGTCCTTAGCAGAAAGCTAAAGAAATTAGGTGTAAATGCCAAATTTAGAAAACATGGAACAGAACTGATTTCAGGATTAGAGAGCCAAGCATCTGAAGCAGAGGTTGTGGGCTGAGAATCATGCAATTTGAATGTTAAACAAATGGCTGTGGAGGTTCTGGCACATTCTGTGAACACCTCTGGATGGATGGTGGCCAGAGTAAATAGATTGGCAGGTATATCAGTAATATGGATAGACTTGATTGGCTTATTGATGAAGGCAAGGCAGACATTTACTTGCTTCCCAAACGCCAAGAGATTCAGGAAAGGACCTCAGTAATCTGAGTTGTGACTCTTCAAATATAATAGCTTTTCCAACAAAAAGCACCCTGAACACATATATACTATGATGTTTTAATGTTTTCACCTGCTACTTTCATTCAGCTGCTTTACCTCTCTAGTTGCTACATTTATAACTATTTCATAAATGTTTGTAATAAAAACGTTTTAACTTTTCTCTTTGGGTTTTAGGAAAACCAACATGAATTCAGTTGCACCTCCACCATTTAGCTCACCTTCCTAGGCCCATGTAATACATGTAATATGGGATAAAACTTATGCTTGTATGTCAGTCTTGTTTTCAGGAAACATCACATACTTTTTCTGATTCTATCTTCACAAGAATTATTTGATGTATGCATAGTATCTCCTTCATGAGAACGTGTGTTTATGGGTATTTTATTCATTGTTTTGTAAACCCAACCTAGAACTTCCTCTATCAGTTATCACTGTCTTGCATACAAAGTAATAAGTGAGGAAATGAGACTCAGTGTTAAATGGTTGAATGGAAAACTGAAAGGAATCATGTCCATGAAAAGATATGGAGGAAAGTTAAATGCATATTGGTAAGTGAAAGAAACCAATTTAAAAGGTTATATACTGTTTGATGCCAACGATACGACATTCTGGAAAAGACATAACTATGGAAACAGCAAACATATTGGTAGTTGCCAGAGGTACGGTTTAGGGGAGGGATGGATAGGCAGAGCACAGAATATTTTTAAGGCAGTGAAAATATTATGTATTACACTATAATGATGGGTACTTATCATTATATATTTGTCCAAACTTACAGAATGAACAACACCAAAAGTAAATCATAATGCAAACTATAATTGGGAAATTATGATGTGTCAATGTAGGTTCATCACCTGTAAAAAAAATGCAGCGTTTTGATAATGGAGGAGAGTATGCATATGTGGGGGAAGGGAGTATATGGGAAATCTTTGTACCTTCTCCTAATTTTGTTATGAACTTAAACTGCTCTAAAAATAAAGGGTTTAGGGAGTTGTATTTTGTTTGTTTTGTTTTTGTTTTTTAAAGAACAATGTATTGATAATAGAGAGTCATGGATTTTCATTGTAGAGCTCACTGAAAAAATGTTGAAAGGTATGACTTTATGTAAGATACTCCACCCTGTGAATCTCATTTTTCTTGTTTATAAAAAGGAGAATATCCTTATTTGTTAAGGGTACAGGTTCTATTTCAGTCATGCCTATTGCATAGAAGATATGTGAAACCTATTACATGAAGGAATGAGCCAGCAAATAAATGATTGTACTAGATGACCTCTTCTGCCCTTGTCAACTCAAACACCCTAAGATCCCAGGAATTCATGGTTTGCACAACCATCCAGCATCCTGACTTCTTCACTTGTGTTCTAGATCACAACCATACATCCTTTCTCAAGGAATTTGTTAGTGCAAATAGATATTCTCTTTGGCAGCATTAAGTTCTTCATTTTTACTGGAGCATCTCATAAACAAACACACACACTCCATTATCTCCTACCTTAAACCACAGCAACAACAAAATAAAAACAAACAAACAAAAAAACCTTTTGACTTTAGTCCCTGTGTGTCTACAGCCCATGTTTCTTCTGTCCATTCACAGAAAACCTTCAGTCACTCTCCCACTGCCTGTAATCTGTCTTGGTCAAATCTTTCTTACAACAGCCTCAGTGAAAAAAAAAAAAAAAAAAAAAAAAAAAAAACAGCCTCAGTGAAACCAAGCACCCCTTTATTATAAAATTCAAAAGTCGGGATCCCTGGGTGGTGCAGCGGTTTGGCGCCTGCCGTTGGCCCAGGGCGTGATCCTGGAGACCCGGGATCGAATCCCACATCGGGCTCCCAGTGCATGGAGCCTGCTTCTCCCTCTGCCTGTGTCTCTGCCTCTCTCTCTCTGTGTGTGACTATCATAAATAAAATAAATAAATAAATAAATGTTTAAAATTCAAAAGTCGCTTCTCAGACCTTACTTTTCCAGACTATTCTGTAGTATTTGGCAAGTAGACCACTGCCTTATTTCGAATCATCTACTTTTCTTGGATTTTAAAACAACACATGCTATTCTAGTTTCCCCTCCCTCACTGATTATTTTTCCCAGTGCATGTCTTTGGATCAAACTCTAAATGTCACAGTGCCTTCAGGCCTGGTCAAAGTCATTAGTTTCTCCCTATATATATTTTTCCAAGATGAGTTTATCCCATCCAATGGCTTTATTGCTTGTGAGTCCCAAGTTTATATCTCTAGGTGTAAATTCTCCAAATAAGCTCCAAAATTTTTATACCCAGTTGCATATTTGACAATATGAGTGGATGTTGAATAAGTACAGTGTGATTAATGTGAACAGGTCAGAACACCAGAATTTTTCACCCAGATATATTTTTCTGCAAGTCTTCCCCATCGAGTTGATCAATTCAGAAATCAGGGATTTATTCATAAGTTCTTCTTTTGGTTCACCTTCTACTGTGAAGCTACCAGGAAGATTCATTCTTTTTATTCACTTATATAAATATTTTTAAGTGAATGGAAATGAACATTCTCGTTCTACTTTTTTTCATTCTAAGGTAAGTTAATACAATTTGTAGCAATTAAAATCTATAATTCACTCTGTTCGACTGAGAGTTGGTAAGAAACATATCCATATATTTTTTTTTCTACAGAGTTTCATGATGCCAGCTAGCAACATGAAAAGTCAGCACCAAAAATAAATGAAATAGAGACTAGAGAAACAATAGAAAAAAATCAATGAAGCTAAGAATTGGCTTTCCTGAAAAATAAACAGAATCACAAACCCTTTGCTAGACTAACCATGATAAAAAGAGGAAGGACTCAACACAATTATAAATGAGGAGGATATATTACAACTGGAACCTCAGAAATACAAAGCATCATAAGAAGCTTTTATAAAAAATCATATGCCAAAAAAATGGATCACCTAAAAGAAATGGATACATTTCTAGAAATATATAATCTACTAAGACTAAATCATGAAGAAATAAAATGTATGAACAAATCAATAATGACTAAGGAGATTTTTAAAAATATTTTATTTATTTATTAATGAGAGACACAAAGAGACAAACAGAGAGAGAGGCAGAGACACAGACACAAGCTCCCATGCGGGGAGCCTGATGTAGGACTTGATCCTGGGACTCCAGGATCACGCCCTGGGCTGAAGACGGCACTAAACCGCTGAGCCACCCAAGGATCCCGACTAAGGAGATTAAAGCAGTAATCAAAAGTCTCCCAACAAAGAAAAGTTCAGGGCTAGATGGCTTCATGGGTGAATTCTACTGAACACTTACAGAAAGATTAATGTCAATCTTTGTCAAAAATCTTCCAAAAAATTAAAGAGGAGGGAACACTTGCAAACTCATTTTATGAGGCCAATGTCAACCTGATGCCAAACCCAGACACTACAAGACCAATATTCCTGATTAATATAAATGTAAAAATTTTCAACAAAATTCTAGCAAAGCAAATTCAACAGCACATTAAAAGGATCGTACACTGTGATCAAGTGGGTTTTTTCCTTGGGATGTAAGGATTATTCAACATATGGAAATCACCACATGTGATACACGACATTAGGAAAACAGAAGATTAAAAATCATATGTTTTCAGTAGATGCAGAAAACACACTTGACAAAATTCACTGCACTTTTTTGAGAGAAGCTCTCAACAGATTTAGTATAGAAGGAACATACCACAACATAATAAAGGCCATATATGGTAAACTCACTACTAGTATGCCCAAGAATAAAAAACTGAAAGTTTTTCCTCTGAAAATCAGAAATAAGACAAGAATGCACTTCCTTACTACTCCTATTCAACGTTGTACTAAAGACCTAGCCAGAGTAATTTAGGCAACAGAGAAATAAGTCATCCAAATTGGAAAAAAAGAATCAAAATTTTCTGTTTGCAAATGACACAATCTTACATAAAGAAAACCCTGAAGACTCTGCTAACTCATTGTTAGAACTAATAAACAAATTTGGTAAAGTCGCAGGATGCAAAATTAACATACAAAAATCAGTCGTATTTTTATATACTGACAACAAAATATCTGATAGAAAAAAATAATCCTATTTACAATAGGCTCAAAACAGTAAAATAGGAATAAACTTAATCAAAGAAGTGAAAGATCTGTGCATTGAAAACTATAGGACATTTATGAAATTTTCACTGAAGGAAAACAAATACATAGAAAGGTATCCCGTGTTCATGGATAAGAAAAATTAATATTGTCAAAATGCCCATACTACCCAAGTCAATCTGTAGATTTCATTTCCTCAAAGTTTGTATTCTAATTCAGTTGTAACTAATGTAACTTAGGTATTACAAAATGTCAAAGATATTCTATTTTACCAATGTTTACCAATACCAACAGCAATAATTGACTCAGGTTCTATTATTCTAGGATTTTATAAATAACACCTCTGTTTAATCCATTGTTAAGCAAATAAGTATTTTGGTAAATATAATGAAGTCACAAATCATCATTTGCATAGCAAGTTCCTTGAGGGCAAGTGTGATTTCTATCACCTATTAGTTCCTAGGGTAAGAGTAGGAGTCAATAAAAATGTGGTATGAAATAATGCCGCACAAACTCTGTCAGACACTTCAAGTTTCAACATTTCTTCCAGCTTGTGTTCCTTTTTTAATGACAACCACACATTTCTATAGGCACTGACTCCTTTTTCTAATTACAGCTCTATCAGAGTGAGAGTAATCCTTATTCTTTACAACTTCCCTTGCTCCTAATTTAACACTTAGCGTAGAAGGAACTTACACAATAAACACAAAATGATGATAATAACAAAGAGGCGATGGCTCTGAATGCAATCACAAAAGTGAGTCAAAGTGCCTTCTTTCCTTGCGCAGCTGTCAGATCCTGATGATGTGCTTCTGTCACTTGGCTGGGAATTGGTATTCGATACATTTGAAACTGAGTCAGATTCCTGCTGCTAGTAATTGGATCCCATTGATTTTTAATGAGTATAATTGTCTCAAGGGTGACTGAAGCTACTTTGTTCTTCCCCCAATATGTAAAGCTCTTGTGGTGGCTAACACTGGGAACAGCCAAAGGGTTAACCATAAGCTAATGCTAGTTAGCCACAAATTGAAAGGTAGCAGAGTTGAGGAGGAGTGAGAGAGAGAAACCTCTGGCAGGAGCAGTGACTAATCATGACAAACAATTTATTTGCTTCAAAGCTCATTGCAAAGGGCAATAATTGTTTTAAATAGAAAAGGTGTTGAATTATAATTGGGAGTAATTGAAACTCACCAAAATATTGAATAAAACATTAGATATTTTAACTGGTGCTATCTTTATAATTATCTTTGGGAGTAATAGAAGCAGAGGCCCTGAACTGCTGTGAGCCTCACCCAAACCCCAAGTCTTTGCCAATCATTTCTGCCATGTGTTTACTAGCAAGACCCTGGCTGAGTAGATACCAGGTCCAACTGGTTGTATGTATATAGCACCATGGAACAAGAATAAGCAGAGAGTCAGTTTCCAAAAGAGTGAGCTTTGTAAATGCGACAAGGAAGTGTACGGAGCTGGGTGTCTTGCAACAGCCTCCGTGGGCTCAGAGCAATATTTCCACAAGCCATTATGATGTTGCTCAGCATGCCATCTCTCTGAGCACAGCCTGGGCAGGGGCTATTAACTGTTATTTTCCAGCTGTCACCCTCGCCATGTCTGCTGTCACATCGTTTGTCGGACAGATTCCAGCTTTGTGGCACATTCCCTCCTTCTTCTCCTCACCCTGCACCCATTGACAGGCTCTTCTTGTATTCCATCTGCCCCTGACACCAAAATGACAGGCAGAGGGATGAGGGCGGGAGGCATAGGTGGCTGAGACTAGAAAATTTAACCAAGTCTGGCAGATGGGGAGGACAGTCACAGATGACACAAATATGGCAATGGTGGAACACACAAGGGAAGCATACTTTATGTCCTCTCATTAGATCATGAGGATTGGTGGCAGGCTTTGTGGCCTATTATTCTATCTCAGTGTCCCCAAGACCTAGACCAGTGCCTGCTCAATAGATGGAATACTACCAGCTTGTTGAACGAACCAAGTGCAAGTCTATATAGCACAATGTTGTGATCAACAGCAAAGGCTCAGAAGTTAGAGCTGGATTCAAATCTTACCTCTATTTGTGCCCTAGATTTCATACATAGTAAGATAGTCTGAATAAATATAACAGGTGCTTAATTGCTATATACCTGATTTTCACTATCTGTAAAATGGGAGTAATAGTTGTCCCCAACTCATAGATGAGATCATGCAGGGAAAGCACAGAGCCTGGCACATGATGCACCATCAAGAACCTGAGAAGATAGCAACCATCTTACATGGCCATGGAAGGTTCTCAAAAGACATATATGATGGTCCAAGTGTTTCTTTTCATAACACATTTAGTGCTGAGCTGAAAATCTTTGTTACCAGCTCAGACTTTTGAAATAGTTTACTATGTGGAGTGAGCTGGGCTAGTCAAGAGAAATCCTGAAAGGTTCCCTGTGTTTTCTGCTTTAGGCCAAGACTATAAGGCTCAGGAAGCAGTTTCTCTTCCCCAAAGTCCTCAGTATGGCCTTCACCCTTTGGACGTAGCTTCCCGAAGCTGAGGAGGAAATGAGCAACAAGAAAAAGAAATCTTCTTCCTTAAAGTCTGCAACTATCAGCCTTACCTCTATGAGGGCTCGGCTCCCCTTGCACCCACCAGGTCTGTCCCAGGGGCAGCGCTGCCCTGCATGCCAGCTTTGCATGCCCTTCTTATTTATTCCTTTAACCAAAATCCCTAGATCTCATGATCATGACCTAATGGTGTGATCCTGAGGACTCTATTTTGCTCTATTTTGTCTTGGCCCCAAGAGAGTATTTTCCTCCCAGACGAGTAAAGAGAGAGAAATGCTGGAAGGTTAGTGAGTATATGAGATTGGGATAAGGAAGTTGTACAGGGTTTGGTTACAATCTGACATCAGGAAGACTTTGGGAGGCTACCCAAACTGAGCTATTGGAGGAAGCTGATTTAGAGAGATGGCTGGGGATCAGATGCCTGGCTGACCAAAAAAAGTCTAAAACATCATGAAAAAAAGTAGGATATTCTGAACTACACACAAAGTCCTGTCAAAACATAAAACCTTGATTGGAGATACAGCATATGTATGTGGGCTGGCACTGGGTCAGTTCAGACATGGTCCAGATATGGTCCAGATGTGGTCAGAAGCCTGCTATTTGGGGAACCTGTGACCTGTACCCTTGGGCTGTATCAGATGTGCTAAGAAACAGAGTCATGTTAGGAGGATGCTATTAACATAATCTTACATGAGTACTTCCTTAAGAAAGTTCTGGGTGCTACACCCCTAGAGAGATCATCCCCTCAAAAGAAGTAATGCTATCAGAAGAAACAGAAAAGACAAATACCAGTGACAAATACCCCAGAAGGAAAGCAAGACTGTGTTCACATTCCAGCTTTCAATGACTCAAAATATACAGCAGAAAGTGAAAAATCCTGCCTCAGTCTCTCCTTTGCACGATCACTCTCTCTCTCTCTCTTTCTTCAACAAAGAGATTAATGGAGTCAGTGGGATTCTTAGAGTCATTTTAGAATGGACAGCCCTGAAGTGCAAATTTCCTCATTAGCAAGTTACAAGCATATGGTGAAGAGAAAAATAAGATTCTCCCTTCAGCCCACTTCTCCTCCCTGTCCACTTTCATTTGTGGTGCCTCTTGAATAAAAATTAGATGCACATTCTGCTGCCCAGACTGAGTGTGAGCAAGAGCTCTGGACCCCTGGGAGATTTCCATGCACCCAGCAGGCTGAATAAAACCCTTTCTGGGTACAGGAGTTGAAGAGGTAAGAGGTATCAGGAAATCCCCTGATTGGGGCAGCTCATGTCTCATTTAGGGAGGAAAGCAGTCATAGGGAGGGCAATAGGCAGTGTATGACTGTAGGGTTGGTTGACACTACAGAGCATCACTTTATCTTATTATAGGAGAAAAAAAGTATGTAGCTTTTTTTTTTAACTATATTTCACTGAATAGCTGATATTAGCTCACACTTAAGAAGAGTCTCAGATCTGCCTTTGGGGTCAGCTTCCCCCCATGGACTCTGCTTGCTATCCCAAGATATTAATGATAGGCTGGATTCCACAGTGACCACTCAAAGGCTCTGAAAGTACAGGGCACAGCCTGGATCCCTTTAGAGGGCTGAAATCAGACACCATGGCATGCTCATTTCAAGCTGTTTACAATTAAAAATAAATGAAAATCAAATACATTATCTCCGAAGACCCATGTCATCCAGATGTAGTCTCTCTAAAACTGCAACAGCCAACTCAACGAATGGCAGAAAATCAAGAAGGATTGCAAGAAGCCACCTCAAGGAGGGGAAAGAACTTTTCCTGGAGAGCAATTAGGGTGTTTGGGGCTCAGCACAAGGAGAGGGTTCAAGGTTAGGAAGCTTGACTTTGCTTCCTCTGAGAACTTCTTCCAAGGCACATCACAGCTGGTGAGACCCCTCTGGGTGTTGGCTTGTTCTGCCATTTACCACATTCTCATCTTGGAAGATGTGCAGTATTCTGCACATATGCTCCCTTTAAGTTCTTGAGGGAGATTCAACTTGGAGAATAATTTAGCCAGACTTCAGGACAGTACCAATGGGTGATTCATGGTGGGAAGGATTTGGCCTAGGTCGAAGTGACTTCTTTGTCCCTCAAAGGGTTGAACCAGTGGCCATATTTTAAATGAATATAGGCCAACATTGTATTGGGATCAGAGTATAAGAAAACCTCCCTTTACCCTATCAAGTCTCCCTCCAATTGAGAACACTGGTGTATGGAATGGGTCTCTGAGAGGAAGGCAGAATCATTCTTATAAAGAGCTTCTGGGAGGGAGGATCAGACCCCCAAAACTGACTCCTGATATCTGAAGCAAGAATATATATGAGAGTACAACATGCAGAGAGTGGAAACAGAACTCCAAATATTAAAATTAGCAGACCTGAGAGAACCTAAGCTAGTGATCTGAGTTCAAGACAAGTTACTCAAAATATGTGAGGTGGGCTGTAGTGGGCACTTGGTGACTATTGCTGAAACTTATCAATGTACCCCTGTGCTGAGAACTAACGTCTCAACATGGGATCCTATCTGAAAAGGAAGTGAACGGGGGGTGCTCCAGACACATGAACCATCTGTGCAGGAACTGTGCAGGGTGAGATCAACACCACCACTGGAGATACTCAGAAACAATAGCAGTGGCAGAGCCACCACCAGAAGAACCCATTCATGGCTGGAACTTAGATCCTCTTATTGTGGGAAGTACAAGTCTGAGCTTTGGGGGAGGGAGAGACAAGAGTTCCTGTGAATGTGACACATTGTCCTGGAGAGAATATCTTTTTAAAAACCATGTAATGATTGAAACTTTTCAAAATGTTGATACAATTGTGCCAGTTGATAAGTGTTGACATATATGGGGCTCTTCCCAGGACCTACTACATAGTTTGCAGGGCCTACTGCAAAAGGGAAATGGGAGACCTCTTGTTCAAAAGTTATTAAGCAGAGCATTAAACCAAACAGAGGGCCCTTCTCAGCTTTTAGGTACAGCCAACCCTGGCTGTTTCTAAGTGCCAGTTATCATTCTAAGTGCTTCACACATCTTAACTAAATAAAGTGAAACAAAACAGCTCTATAAGGTGAGAGCTATTATCTCCAAATGTTAAAGAAACCATTTACAGAGGTTAAGGTAGGAACTCAAGGGATCTCAGGCTCCCAGAAAGTTCTCTCCCTGAGTGGCACTGCCATTTCTGACCCCTGTGTTGCACTGGCCTTCCACGAAAGACAACCACCCAAGATGGCATATGTGAGAACAGAATGGGCCCACCCTTGAGAGAAGGAGCTTCCTGTCTCTGGAGGCAGCCAAAGTGAAGCTGGTATACCAGTCTCAGGAATCCAAAGGAGGTGATGCATTTCCTGGAAATCAAGCAAGATGAGGAGAAATGGAGTCTCTATTGAATGAATGCCAGCAGCAGTTCAAACTTTTACAGAAGAATCATGTGATGAGGGGTGCCTGGGTGGCTCAGTCAGTTGGTTAAGTATCTACCTTCGACTCAGGTCATGACCCAGGCTTCCTGCTCAGTGGGGGCCTGCTTCTCCCTCTCAGTCTGCCCCTACCTCTCTGTTTGTACTCTCTCTCTTGCTCACTATCTCTCAAATAATAAATAAAACCTTTTTTTAAAAAAAGAATCATGTAGTGAGTATGGAAAATGTAGACTCTTGTTCCATGGAGGCCAGGGAGTCTGAATTTGCAATATCTACAGATTCTGATAGAGTTTGTCAACAGGTCAGACTTAAAGACATAATCCCCTCTATAGGAGGCCATTTCCAGTTTCCCTTCCAAGGGTAAGTTCTTCATTTTGTATAAATTCTGTGAAATGATTGCATGTTGAGAATACCACTGCTCCTCGTCACTCTCCCTCCTGCTTATCCTTTCCTTTTTCTTCTTTTTCCATATTACATAACCCATTCCTACTGCCAAGCAGAGAGTCTGCCCTGCCACTCATTATCATTTTGTACTTGGCACCTTTCCTGGGATTGTCCTCATCCTTTTGCCAAGACTTATGCCTCTCCTTCCTCAATATTCTTTCTCGAGTATCTAGGGATTTATCCATTCTTCCTTGAACTTGAGCAAGTCACTTTCCTTGTCCATTTCTGCAGCTCAGTCCATAAGATGATGGACTAGATCATGTCCATGATTCCTTCCAGCCCTAATGAGACATATCATTAACATGAACATCTGGGAGTAATGTCATTGTAGTGATCTCCACCGGACCCTCAATCTCCTGATGCTCAGATTAAGATCTTTCTAGTTTGGAACCTCACTACAAGACTCACATATGGAATTCCATTTACACAGATCTACTGTCTAATAAGTATCTTTGTATACACCCCATGACAAGGTCACAAGGTGTTTCTATTGAAATGATAAGGCTTATGTAAAAAGCTGCTGGCATATTTCTGTTTCTTTCACTTACAAGTAGTTGGTATATTTATGAGGTGAGCTATTAGATGATAACTCTTTAGACCAAGCAAGGGTGTGTTCTTTCCTCAGCAAATCCAAGGGTGCTGTGAATTCTGTATCATGCACAAACTGGTTAAACTGTTGGGGTTTTCTTCATTCCTACTAGTTTCTAAGCCCTGGAGCAGGAACCTCCGCAACATCTAAAAAGTTTTCCTAGAAATGTAGATTCTCAAACTCCACCTAAGACCTCTGAATCAAACACTGAGCTGGGGCCCAGCAACCAGTGTTTTTCTAGGCCTTCCAGGTGATTCTGATGTTTGTAAAGTTGGATAACCACAGATCCAGGAAAACTGACAAAAAATGCAGACCATCAGGCCCCAGTTAGAGATTCTAAGTCAGTTTTTTGGGGGCAATAGGGCCTGGTAGTCTGCATTTATGCTTTTACCTCATCTTTCCATGGGAAGATACCACATTTTTCATTCACAGACTTTAAATTCTAATTTTCCTCTTTGGAGAATTGAGGATAGTTTCAGGTGGCTATTTAGTTATTGTCCTTTTTCATTTGATACCTATCTTGCTGGTATTGGAGTTATTTATGGGCACCCTATCACTCTTCCTAAGTTGTAAGTGCCTGGAGGAAAGAGGTATCATTTTCATCAGCTTTGCATAATCCTGGCTGTAGCCCAGTGCTTTCCTTATAAAAGGGGACCAATAACTAGTTGAATTTTATCCAGATACACATCTGTGCATTGTTAGTTAACTTTGGGGGACAGGATGACCAGGTGAGCCCTATATTCTAAGCTTACCTGCAACTAGTTTGGCTGTGTGACCTTCAGAGCAGCCACTAAGGCAATGTCTATAAACACAAAGTGAAAAGAAAGAGAGAAGGGAATTAGTTTTGCTGATAATTAAGCTCAGAAATACACATGCATCAATTATTCAGTTTCTACAAGTCCTCGTTAATATAGGCTTCTCAAGTGCAGACAGCATAATAATTCAAATGAGCACTGGCCTCAAGTTTATCCCTGCATATTCAGTAAAAGAAAAATAAAGTGTGTGGGAGGGACAGTAATGGTGCAAGGTTGGTTAAGCAACCAGTGACAGTGAAATGGTGGGCAACATATAACCAAGTACTTACAATTCCAGCAGTGCATATAAAAGGCAGGTACCATATACAGATGACCTTACCTTAAAGCTATGCCCGTATTTATGCCTCACATCTATCCCAAATCAAAGGATTTGGGATAGTCGAGACCCAGCAACCTATAATTTATATTCATTTGCCATTGGTTCAAAATGCTGCAATTGGAAGTAGATTTTACTCACTTATATGCTTTTTAAGGAGAGCCCCATAACCGAGGGAGGTTTTTGTGGTTTTAAAACACATTCTTAGAGACCTGAACAGCTTAAGTTTAAATTTATCCCATTCCTTCATTTTGTGGGTTATTCATTTAAGTGTAGGTCCTCCTGTGAAAACTTTGAGAAAGGAATTGCCTATGATCCCTCCCAACTCTGAATGGGTAGGACAGTGGCTTATGGATGTACATACATAAGAGGTAAGCAACAAGAACAAAACATGGTTGAGACACATCTGCCACACATCAGCTTCAGGATAATGGTCACTGCCAGGAGGGGGAGGAGAGTGAAAATGGGAAGAAGCAGGCCTCTGTAATATTCATAAGGCTTTATTAAAAAAAAAAAAAAACAATCCCTAAGGGGAACCTGGGTGGATCAGTAGGTTAATCTTCTGATGTCAGCTCAGGTCGTGATCTCAGGGTCCTGGGATCTCCCTCTGCTCCTCCCCATGTTTGTGCATGGTCTTGCTCTTTATCTCTCTCTCAAAAAAATAAATATAAATACAAATTAGATAAAAATAAAAACATTTACTAAAATTAATTACTTTGAAGCAAATCAATATATAACAGTTACTTTTACAATGTGGCATAGAAAGGAGCTTGTCCAACTCTGGACATGGTTCTGGCTTCTTTTTTTAATTTATTTATTCATGCATGAGAGACACAAAGAGAGAGGGGCAGAGACACAAGCAGACGGAGAAGCAGGCTCCATGCAGGGAGCCTGATGTGGGACTCAGTCCTGGGTCCCCAAGATCACACCCTGGGCCAAAGGTAGCGCTAAACCGCTGAGCCACCCAGGATTCTGGCTTCTTAATGGGAGACAGACGGGTCAAATCAGGTCCCTAAATAAGGCCCACCTGTCCAAGCTTATAATTGAAGCATGAGGCCGCAGGCTGACTATACTTTGCAGGACCTCAGAGAGCTGATGGCAGCATATCTGTTTCAGGAAGTCTAGGGTCATAGGTGGGGGTGCAGGCTGAGAGAGTGAGAAGGAGGGCAAAGTGGGCTAAGAAAGACACTTGTAGAATGCCTTGTCTGAAAATGTAATTTATGAGATTTAGGAAATGATGAGGGATACCAAAATGCATGCGAGTATGTGCACGTACTTGCATGTGGGTTGTGTGGGGGCATGTGCAGGAGTGCATGCACACGCACTCATGCACGATGACAAACATATTCACAAGCACCCAGAAGGCCAAAAGAGCAGAAATTTTTGTTCCTGGCTTTTGAACTGGGTTAGTAACGGAAGCATCCCTAAAGAGATCAATCCAGACCACACCAGGTTCTGGGGGCCTTCCAACTTCAGGGTAAAAGAGCCATGGAGAATAAAACAGGTGTTGATGGTCTCCCAGCCTCTGCTCCACTACAGGACACCTGGTGACTAAGGATCCGGATCACATCTGCAGTTTGGTATCTATTCTGATCTGAACAATAGACCTTTGGATTACCCTAGAATCACTCAGGGAAGTCGGCTCCGAAAGCAGATTCCAAAGCTTCAGCTCAGATCCCCTAAAGCAGATTCTTTGGGGTGGTGTTGGGCACCTGTGAGCTCCCCAGGGATGTTTATGCATACTGAAACTGAGAAACAGTAAAAGCTCCAGTGTGCACTACAGTTGTGAGCTGATGTTATCAGGGAGTGCAGCACCCCAAAAAGGACCCACAATGTCTTGTTGAAAACAGTGAAAGCAGGCCGAGTTTCAGTCTCAACGTGCATTAGCAATATATGATATTTCTTGGTATCTTTGCCTTCTCCAAACAATAGCAGACTGAGAGAGGCTCTAAGACCATAACAGGGACTCTCTGGCCAGGGATACTGGAAGGGAGAAAATTAAATTCTCCCTGTGTCGGGAGGCTGGTCAGAAGCCAGACTGCACCTCACAGCAAGTGCAGGACCAGAGGAGCTCACCTCCTGGCCTCAGCAGCCTCCTGCCATTCTCTGAAAGGTTTTACCCACACAGCGGTCCTCGTATCCAGAGCCCTGGGACTCAAGAAGCTACAGAGTGATAAATCAATTATGAAATGGAAACCTCGATTACTGCCTGTCTGCTTAATTGTTTGACAAGTTAATTAATCTCCCAAGCAACTGGGCTCTGTTCTCCCTGTAAATTGTGGGGAAACAGCTATGGCAGGTCCCTGAGGTCTTGGCAGTATAGTATCAATGAGGCTCCGAGAAAATGATGAATAATAAGCATTTAGAGGGGTCAGTGCCTCAACACAGGAATGAAGAGGTTTGCTCCAACTTCTGCCCAGAGGCGGTTTTGTCACTAATTATTTTGCGACTAATTACAATCTGCACTTGTCTGTTTATTTATTTGTTTGTTTTTATTTCTCTTCCAGGAGACACATTTCTTTCCTTTCAAATGAGACCCTGTGATTCAAACAGCCAATACTTCCAGATTGTGAGAAACTTGAAGGGGGTATAGACATCTCCCTCCCAAAACTGCACCAAGAGAGCTGCCATGATGTGTGACGCCAGACCTTCAGAACGGTATGTGTCGTGCGCCTGGCTAACTGGTTGCATAAAGTGGCTATTTCTGTCTCTTGTGACCATGTCGCATTTTCCTGTCATCTGTGGCCTTTAGAAATTCCAAATGACAGAGTGAATTTGAGAAACTAGATTATGCCCAATGAGTTTCAATAACTTCCCTGCACCAGACTCACCCAGAGTGCTCGACTGGAATTCAGACAACTGGATAACAGCTAGACCTACCTGAATTGGAATTACTGGGGATGTAACTCAGCAACATTTAATAAGCTCCCTGGATAGATTGAGACCCACTTGGATTAGAGTGGGGAAGAATTGGTTGCTGGCAGTAATTTCTGAACAATTCAGAAATGCACTCCCTAAGTAGTGCCGTACTTTCTTATCCTTTTACTCTTCATTATTATTTTGTTTATATCTTATACCCTGCCCCTGACCCTTTGCACCAGCTGTTTTGTCAGCCATGAAGGCTCTTTGCTACTTGACCAAGCGTGGCCCGTTTGCTTCATTCAGAACTTCATTCAAATGGCATGTCCTCGGAGTCTTTCCTGATCTCTATCTAAAACAAGACTCTTACCACATGGGATAATGAAACTTTATAAGTTTCTTCATAGCACATATCACTACTTATAATTATATTGTATCTTTGTTTATAACCTATCTTCTCACTAAGATATAAACTTCCAATGGACAGGAATTCTCATCAGTTTTGTTCAGTGCTCTATCTGAGGTGCTCAGAACAGTGGCTGTATTATGGGAAACACCCAATAAACATCAGTCCAGGGAATGAAGGAGTAAATGAATGATAAGGCATAAATTGCCAGGTGTGGTAAATGTTAAACTCATATATGTTGGCAAAACCACAGCTATAAAGTCCATGATGGATCCTAACAGTTTAAAATGCAATAAGTTTGTGGAAAACAGGACATAAAAATCTACAAAGGATAACAAAACTGGAAACACAGGCTATCAAAATATGTGGTATTCACCTAAAGCAGTGCTTACAGGGAAATTTATAGTACAAAATACTTATGTTAGAACAGAAGAATGGTCTCCAATCTAAAAACTAGTTTCCACATTACAAAACTAGATGCAAAGAGACAATTAAACCCAAGCAAGCAGAAAGAAGAAAATAATAGATAAAAGCAGAAGCAGATGAAATTGAAATATAAAAATGATAGAGAATATAAATGAAACCAAAAGCTGATTTCTTGAAAAAATCAACGAAATTGATAAGACTCTAGCAAGATTTACAAAGTAGATTCAAAAAAGAATGAAAGGACACAATTTACCAATAACTTTGAAATGAAAGAGCAGATATCACTTCATGATACTACAGACATTAAAAGAATAATTAATAAGGGAATCAGAATCTATAATCAACCCTATGTACATAAATTTGAGAAATTAGATAAGAAAGACCAATTCTTCAAAAAGCATGAAGTGCTAAAACTTACCCAAGATGAAACAGATAATGTGAATATCCTTATAACTATTAAACAATTTGAATTTGTAGCTAAAAGCCTTCCAAAAGTGAAAATCTCCAGGCTCAAATAATTACTGGGAAATTCTGCCAAAACTTTAAAGATGATATAACACTATTTCTCTCCAACCTATTCAAGAAAATCAAAAAGAGAAAATTTTGCCTTTCCTTTTGTAAGTCAAGCATTACTCTGAAACAAAAAAAACAAAGCCAGTGCCAAAAGTGAACAATAACATATCAATACCCTTCATGAGCAGAGACATGAAAAACTGTTAACAACATGCAAGCAAATCAATAGATGAATATATACAAATAATAATATATCACAACCAAGTAGTGTTTGTCCCAGAAATACAAGGTTTAGGTCAATGTTCTGAACCCTATGAATGTGAATTCACTATTAATTGTAAAAATGTGTCTACAGATGATCCACAGGATCATATCAATCAATGCAGAAAAAGCAAAGACTGTTAATAAAATATATCTACCCATAAGAAAACCTCAACAGATTAGAAATATAAGGGAACTTTTTCAACCTAACAGAAAACATCCATATAACACATATAACTATCATCATACTTATTGATGACAGACTCAATACTTTCCTCTTAAGATTGAGAGGAAGAGAATTTCCCATGCCACTGGTCTTATTCAACATAGTACTGGAACCCATCACTAGTGCAATGAGGGGGGAACAATATAAAAGGCCTACAGATGAGAAATAAAAAAACTATAACTCCTACTTGAATGCAATATGATTATCTTTAGAGAATTTCAAGGAATCTATAGAAAACAAACAAAAAGCCAACAATCCTCTCAGAATTGATAAGTGAGCCTAGCACGGTCATAGAATACAAAAAAAAAAAATCTCATAGGTATGGCATCAAAAACATAATCCATAGAAGAAAAACTGATAAACTAATCTTCTTAAAAATTAAAAAAAAAAAAACATGCTGGTGAAAGACACTATGAAGAGAATACATAGGCAAGTTACAGACTGGGAGAAAATATTTGCAAATCACACATCAAAGAGCTTGTATTTAGAGTATATAAAGAACTCTTGAAATTCAGTAGTAAGAAAACAAAGCCAATTTTAAAAAGGTTCAAAAGAGGTGAATAGAGACTTCCCCAGAGATTATTTAAGGATGACATAAGCACATGAAAAGATTTGTGACATCTTTAGCCATTAGAAAAATGCCAATTAAAACCGTGATAAGATTCCCTCCACCTACACATCCATTAAAATCCCTAACACAGAGCTAAGACAGCAAGTGTTTGTAGGATGAGAGGCAAATAGAATTCTCATACTTTGCTGGTGTGAATGAACAATGGTATAGCCACTTTGTTAAACTGTCAGTTTCTTGTAAAGGTAAACACACACTTACCATATGACCCTAGAAAATAAACTTATGCGCACACAAAAACTTGCACACAAAGGTTTACAGCAACTCTATTCATAATTGCCAAAAACTGGAAGCAACCCAAATGTCCTTCAATTCATGAATGGATAAATAAAATGTGGTACATTCATATAATAACACTCATATAATGGGATGCTATTTAGCATTAAAAAGGAATAAACCATTGATACCCATAATAATTTGGATGAATCACATAAACATTATACTGAGTGCAAGAAGCTAGTCTCAAAAGGTTACATACATTGTACTTACATTTAAATTACATCCTAAAAAAAACAAACCATGGTGATGGACAGCATACCAGTTGTCACCAGAGCTGGGGTTGTTGGAGGATGCAACTATAAATGGGTATCACAAGGTAGTTTTTTAGGTGACCATTCTGTATTCCAATTGTGAGTGTCACATAAATTTGACCATGCATTAAGATTTTTATAATACAATTTTCATAATGACCACATGGTCATTTTTAAACTAAAATTAATTTTTAAAAATCTACATAGGAAATAGAAAAGAAAAGAAAAAGTAGGTCAAAAAGAGAAAAGAAAAGCATAATGTTTTGGGGTCCCTCCCGGAAACACTAGACAATTAATGATCCTTCCCCAGTACTCAGCACCTGGGTATGGTGCATAGCTTTCACCTGGATCAGCTTTCTCTCAGGACCACTTGGGCAAAGACTGGATTTGGGGTTCCACTCAGTTTTCCATCCCCATTGTCCATTAGTCCCTAAGGTTTGCCTTATTGATTTTCTCACCAGTTTCTAGACCTGTGGAATCAGCCCTAGAAGTGCAGAATATTATAGTCACCTGATTTAGAAAATTCTAATACTCTTGGGCTTCATCTCGTGGACTGAGCCCTCAGCATCTTTATTTGTTAAGAATTTGTCAGGTGAGTCTAATGTGAAAGCCACGATGAAACAATGAAAATAATACAACAAAGAAAACAAAATAGAAACAGACTGATAAATACAGAGAACAAACTGATGGTTGCCAGAGGGGATGGAAGGGGTGGGTAGATGAAGTAAATAGGTGAAGGGGAATAAGACGTACAGTCTTCCAGTTATAAAATAAATAAGACACAGGGATGTAAGGTACAGCATAGGGAATGTAGTCAACAATATTGTAACAACCTCATATGGTGGCTGATGGAAACTAGACTTATTTTGGTGGCCATGTTGTGATATACATAAATATCATATTGCTATGATGTACACCTGAAACAAATACAATATTATATGTTAACTATTCTTCATTTTAATTTAAAATAAGAAAAAGAGGGACACCTGGGTGGCTTAGTGGTTGAGCATCTGCCTTCAGCTCAGGGTGTAATCCTGGGATCTGGGATCGAGTCCCACATCCAGCTCTTTGCAGGGAGCCTGCTTCTCCCTCTGCCTGTGTCTATGCCTCTCTCTCTCTCTGTCTCTCATGAATAAATAAATAAAATCTCAAATAAATAAAAGTAGATAAAGAAATAGAAATAAAGGCACACAAGTATTGTGTACGAGAGAGCTATCAATCTATTCAGAGAATGGAAGCAAGTTTTCCTGGACAAAGAGAAGTATGTCGGGACTTAATGAGCATCGTTTGATCCTGGACTTCAAGCCTGGATGAGAATTTTGTCTTGAGACAGAGAAAATATGATTTGTGTATGAAAGGACTTTTGAAGGATTCTATTGCCAGAAGGAAGATTATGAGAGATTGCAAACATGAGATTTTGTCCTCCATCAGGGATATGTCCTTTCCTCCCTTTTGAGTCTGTGTTGGCCACGTGACTGGAGTTAGCCAATGGGAAATTGGCACTTGTAAAGCATCCACTCACCTGAAGAGCATTTTTACTAGCTGCCTTTGAAACATTTGTCATCATGTAAATGAGATGTTTGAGAAAGCGCATGTGGCCCAGTGGCCCCCGTGACCCAGCTGTCATCCAGTCAACCTCCTGAAATAATGTGTTGACTTGACCAGAAGCTGACCACAGAAGATTGAGTCTAGCTTGGGCCATCAGAGAATGACCTAACCCGAGTCAACCCAAATTCACTCTCAGAATCAAGAGCTCAAGGGGTGCCTGGGTGGCATGGTTGGTTAAGTTTTCAACTCTTGGTTTCAGCTCAGGTCGTGATCTCAGGGTCCTGGACTGAGGCCCATGTCAGGCTTCATACTTACCATGGAGTCTGGTTGGGATTCTTTCTCCCCTCTCTTTCTGTCACTCCCTCTAAAATAAATAAATCTTTTTTAAAAAATCAAGAGCTCAATAAATGGCTGTTAACTTAAACAAACAAAAAAACAAACAAACATGAGCACGATTTAGGTTGCTTCTGTGAAAGTTAGTACCAATCAAGGTCACTGCTATTATCCTGCCATCCAAAATGTTGATGCTAAGTACAACCAAGGCTGCAGGTCTAGTTCAGTTCTAGGCCTGACTGAGGCAGGAGGCACAGATCCAGGGACCATAGGAGACAAAGTTTCACAGAGGTCATGGGGGGTGGAAGGAGGGCTCCTGTCTGGTTGCAGCTGCAAAGCACCTAACCATTTGCTACAAGATCACAGAGTGGGATGAAAGAACAGATTTCCAATAACTGACACATTCTTTATGACCCAGGGCTCTCCACATGCTCAATCTCAATGAACCCTCACAAAATTCCTCTAGGAAAGTGGCTATCATCAAATCAAGCAATTTGCCCAAGGCCCTACATCTCACAAGTGTGAATGATGAGGCTGAGCTTTGAAGAGCTAACACCCTTACCCACTGCTCAGATGTGCACACAGCAGAAGGAACGCACAATTTAGCATTACACGGATTTATAGTCAAATTTTCTCCATAGCACTTATTAGATATAGACTCTGGGCAATTAAATTGAGTCTCTCTGATCCTCAGTTTGCTAATCTGAGAAAATAGGGTATAGCAATACTTACCACTTAGGGAAAACATAAATGGGTTACATGACAGAAATGTCACTCAATAAACGTTTCCTGTTTTTCTCTCATGTTCTAAGATGTGATATTGGCTTTCTGCAGGTCATGGCAGTTTATCTTGAAGTTTCTGTGTGAAGTGCAATGCTTTGCTGTATCACTCTATATTCCCAGAGCATTTCTTGCGTTAATTTTTGCTATTTCTCTTCTCTTTCTCTCATAAACACACACACACACACACACACACACACACTCACTCATTCACAGTTTTCAAAAGACACATCTGCTCTTACCCTCACTTTTTTTCCAGACAGCACACACACTTTGCCTTGGGCCATACTCTGTTTATTCACCTGCTCTGTGCTACATCTGTTCATCCACATCTGTATGTACATGTGAAGCAGCACCTTTCTGGAAATCATTTCCCTACTCCCCTTCTCCCCCCCATCAGAGAAAGGCCGTGGGTCTCACCTGAATGAGGCTTTGTGAAATAGCCTCCTGAAGCTGTCGTCTTCAGTTAGTGGGGATAATGGGATTATTCTATCTGTGTAATAATAACATGTTCAATTTAAAGAGAAAAAAAATCTGAAGCCACTTAAAAGCTGCTGTTTGGCGCCGACGTATTATTTCAGTAATGAATAATCACTAAAGATATTATTCTGGATGCAGTTACCATGCAGTGATGTGAATAGAATGCATTAGATGGAAAATTGTATTTCAAGTAAATATATGCACTGGTAGAAATGTATTACCACCCATTAATATGTATTAATTCAGAACCAAATGCCAACTGGAGTGCGCCTCCATGGGTTTGAATGGCAGGCAGTGATTTGGAAGTAGGAGGAAAGAGGTTTGGATTTGGTCAAAGAGACTGAGAAATGATAATGAGGGTGGTGGCTCATGATTCAAAATGAGTGGGTGACAGAGCAAGCACAGGGAGCACACCTCCCACACCTCCTCGAAAGACTTTATCTTTGACTAAAGACTACCGATAACTGTTGACATCTCTGAAGCAGGGGCTCTTTCCTCTCCCCCCACAACCTGCTTCTTCAAGTACTCTTTCCAAAGGAAAGGAAAAAACAAACTTGTATGTTTTTTGCAAGGGTAACTGCCTTCACACATCCCTCCCTCTGTCCCTCCATGTCTCCCTCCTTTCCTTTCACTTAGTATACAATGGAAGCAACTGCCAAGCTTGACATCATTAAGATAGGCTTCCCCAACTCTGAATCTATAGGGCTTCCCCAACCCTGAATCTATAGGGGTTCCCTCATTAGCAGAGGGCTCCAAATCGAATCAGCAAACATTGAATAAGAATGGCTTTCCTATTCTTAAATTGGACACCTACAGAGTGCCTGGATGGCTCGGCTGGTTAAAAGTGTCTGACTCTTGGTTTCAACTCGAGTCATGAATTCAGGTTCATGAGATTTAGCCCCACCTTGGGCTCCACTCTCAGTGCAGAGTCTTCTTGGGATTCTCTCTCTCCCTCTCCCTCTGCCCTTCTCCACTCATAGTCATGCATGCGTGAGCTCTCTCTTTCTCTCAAATAAATAAATAAAATCCTTTAAAAAAAAAACACTGTATTTTAAATGGCACACCCTCAAGTCCTCCCCTTTTCTCATTTTATGGTTTCTCAAGTACTCCAAAGACTTAAGGACTCCACGGGTATCTTGGGCTTTGTCTAGCATGCATTTTCTCCTATTTGGAGCAATTTTATTTAAAAAGGTACAATTACAATTGTAAATTTCTCTTCCATTAAAAGGCACCCTAGAAAGAGTGAAAACACATAATAATATTTTAAGGCCCATAATCAACAAAAGATTAGTATCTAGAATATATAAAGAATAGTCTCAATATTAACATAAAAAAGACAGACAACCAATAGGGAAATTGACAAAGACTAGACCAGGGGTCTCACAAAAAAAAAAAAAAAAGGAAAGGAAGAATGGAAGGAAGGAAGGAAAGGAAAAAGGGAGAGAAGAGAAGAGAAGAGAAGAGAAGAGAAGAGAAGAGAAGAGAAGAGAAGAGATGAAAAATCCAAGTAGCAAAAAATCAACATTACAGATTTCAAAATGGAAAATAAATCAATAAAAAGATATCTTTGAACACCTGCAAATCCCCCCCCCAAAAAAAAGTATTCCATTGATACCAAGTGGATAAAAATTTGAATCAAGAGAAATTTTCAAACACTGCTGGAGTGTAAATTAGTAAAATCTCTTTTGAAACAGTGTGCCACGGTCTTCCATAGCTAAGGGCATGCATATTCTATGATATAGTGGTTCAAATCTCAGACATGTATCCCCAAGAAACACATGTACACAAACACCCATAAGAACAGCACTCAGAATCGCCTCCAACTAGAATCACCAGTAGAATGGACAGTAAATGTGGTGCACCCACAAAACAGAACACTCTACAAGAATGAAAGTGACCAGGCTATAATTTCTTGCAGCAAGATGAACATCCCAAATGTAAAACTGAGGTAGAAACAAGATTTCAAAATACATATGATGTGATTGCTTTTGCATATTATTAAAAAATGAGGTAAAACTAAACCGTATTGTTTAACACATTGTGATAAAGTATAAAGGAAAACAAGTAAATGACCATCGCTGGGTCAAGAAGGTGGTTACCTCCACGTGGAAGAAAGAGGTGCATAACAGGGATTCTGGGTGCTGATGTCATTCTAGGTCATGACCTATATGGATGTTAGGTATTTGCTTCATGAACATCTCCTTAAAATACACAGCACCATTGCCTATTCTTGACTCCACATATGCCTATTATATTTTGCAATAAGAATTTAATGTTAAAGGGGCACTTGCATGGCTCAGTTGGTTAAGAGTCTGACTCTTGATTTTGGCTCAGGGTCATGACCTCGGGGTTATGAGATCAAGCCCCACCTCAGGACCACACTCAGCATGGAGTCTTTCTCTCTCTCTCTCTTTCTTTCTCTCTCTCTCTCTCTCTCTCTCTCTCCCTCTGCCCCTCCCCTTGCTGTCTCTATCTCAAATGAATACAAAATGTTTTTAAAAAGAAGTTAGGGATGCCTGGGTTGCTCAGCAGTTAAGCACAACTGCCTTCAGCTCAGGATGTGATCTTGGAGTATTGGGATTGAGTCCAACATCAAGTTCCCTGCATGGAGCCTGCTTCTCCCTCTGCCTATGTCTCTGCCTCTCTCTTTCTGTGTCTCTCATGAATAAATTTATTTTTAAAAATCTTTAAAAAATTAAAAATAAGTTAACATTAAAAATGTAATTCAAACTGGCATATTCCCCAGCTGACTATTGCAGATGCCCCGGCTCTAGCCTCGTATCTTTTTCCAAACTTTGGTTACAATTTCAGCGTGCTTCCCTGTCCTCTCCCCTTTCTCTGCTGGCCGCAGCACCTTCTTCCACATTCCCAGAGGTAGGCTTGCTCCACTAAGTGTACTCAAAGCAACAGTGCAGACAAGTGCCACTCCCTCCTTCTTGATACATTGTCTCCTGAGTTCCACAATACCTATGTCTCCTAGTGATCATCTTATGCCATTGGCTGCTCCTCATCTCCTCTTGGATCCTCTTCCCTCCCTCCACTCAATCGGCCTAGCCCAGGACTCAGCCTTTTGGCTCCCCATGATCTCCTTCTCTTCCATCTGCTCCTCTTCTCTTCCCTCCCCTCCCCACTCTTTCTTGATGGTCTCATCTAGACCCATGGCTTTAAATATCCTCGCCATGCCTTATATGGTTTCTGAACTCCAGAGACACATCTGCTGTCAACTTGGCACTTGAATTTGTATGCCTAAAAGGAATATCAACCTGAACTTGTCTGGAACAAGAGTTCTTGCTCCCCAAACCCACTGTCAAACCTGCCACCCCTCCATTCTTCTCATTCCAGATCAATAGCTAATTTATTAAACCAGTTTCCCAGGTAAAAACCCACAGGAACCAGGAACCACATCTCTTTCCCCCTCTCTTCCTCCCTACATTCCATTTATTACCATGAACTATCCCTTCTGCCCATAAGAAGTATGTGGAATCCATGCTTTCCTCCATCTCAGCTGCTCCCACTATAGGGCAGACCACCATCACCTTTATTTTTTTTTTTATTTTTATAAATTAATTTTTATTGGTGTTCAATTTACCAACATACAGAATAACACCCAGTGCTCATCCCATCAAGTGTCCCCCTCAGTGCCCGTCACCCATTCACCCCCACCCCCCGCCCTCCTCCCCCTCCACCTCCCCTAGTTCATTTCCCAGAGTTAGAAGTCTTTATGTTCTGTCTCCCTTTCTGATATTTCTCACACATTTCTTCTCCCTTCCCTTATATTCCCTTTCGCTATTATTCCTATTCCCCAAATGAATGAGAACATACACTGTTTGTCCTTCTCCGGTTACTGTGGCCAAGTTCAAAAAGGGTGTTGCCTGAGTTCTTCTCTGGGATTTTGATGGAATCTTGTCTCACATTTAGATCTTTCATCTATTTTGAGTTTATCTTTGTGTATGGTGCAAGAGAGTGGTCCAGTTTCATTCTTCTGCATGTGGATGTCCAATTTTCCCAGCACCATTTATTGAAGAGACTGTCTTTCTTCTAGTGGGTCGTCTTTCCTCCTTTATCGTATATTAGTTGAGCATAAAGTTCAGGGTCCACTTCTGGGTTCTCTGTTCTGTTCCATTGATCTATATGTCTGTTTTTGTGCCAGTACCACACTGTCTTGATGAACACAGCTTTGTAGTACAACCTGAAATCTGGCATTGTGATGCCCCCAGATATGGTTTTCTTTTTTTAAAATTCCCCTGGCTGTTTGGGGTCTTTTCTGATTCCACACGAATCTTAAAATAATTTGTTCTAAGTCTCTGAAGAAAGTCCATGGTACTCTGCGCCTTTTGATGGGGTCATTAAGCCCATTCACGTTCAGAGTTACTATTGACAGATATGAGTTTAGTGTCATCATGATATCTATTTAGTCCTTGTTTTTGTGGATTGTTCCACTGACCTTCTTCTTAAAGGGGAGTTTTAAGAGTCCCCCTTAAAATTTCTTGCAGAGCTGGTTTGGAGGTCACATATTCTTTCAGTTCCTGCCTGTCTTGGAAGCTCTTTATCTCTCCTTCCATTTTGAATGAGAGCCTTGCTGGATACAGTATTCTTGGTTGCATGTTCTTCTCATTTAGGACCCTGAATATATCCTGCCAGCCCTTTCTGGCCTGCCACGTCTCTGTGGAGAGGTCTGCTGTTACCCTAATATTCCTCCCCATGAAAGTCAGGGACTTCTTGTCTCTTGCTGCTTTAAGGATCTTCTCTTTATCTTTGGAATTTGCAAGCTTCACTATTAGATGTCGAGGTGTTGAACGGTTTTTATTGATTTTAGGGGGGGATCTCTCTATTTCCTGGATCTGAATGCCTGTTTCCCTTCCCAGATTGGGAAATTTTTCAGCTAGGATTTGTTCAAATACATATTCTGGCCCTCTGTCCCTTTCGGCGCCCTCGGGAACCCCAATTAAACGTAGGTTTTTCTTCCTTAGAGTGTCATTTATTTGCCTTAATCTGTCTTCGTGGTTCTTTAATTGTTTATCTCTTTTTTCCTCAGTTTCCCTCTTTGCCATTAACTTGTCTTCTATGTCACTCACTCGTTCTTCCACCTCGTTAACCCTCGTCGTTAGGACTTCTAGTTTGGATTGCATCTCATTCAGTTGATTTTTAATTTCTGCCTGATTGGATCTAAATTCTGCAGTCATGAAGTCTCGTGAGGCCTTAATGCTTTTTTCTAGAGTCACCAGTAGCTGTATAATGGTGCTTCTGAATTGGCTTTCTGACATTGAAGTGTAATCCAGATTTTGTAACTCTGTGGGAGAGAGGGCTGTTTCTGATTCTTTCTTTTGAAGTGAGGTTTTCCTTCTAGTCATTTTGCTCAGTGCAGAGTGGCCAAAAACAAGTTGTATTGGAACACGGGGGAGTATCACTGGTCCGTCCAGCTGGTCTTCTGGGGGAGGGGCCTGCTGTGCTGATTTTCAGGTGTTAGCACTTGGGGGAGCTGCTCTGCCCCTGCCTGCTGCCGGGCTCAGCGGGGGTTGTTTACCCCGTGGGGCCCCAGGAGGAACAGCAGCAGTTGCTATGGCAACTCTGGAAGCCTGGATTTAGCCTCCGCAGGAACTACCGGGCTCAGGGCTCTCGGTTCTCCGTCCGCAGGGCCTGGAGGCTCCGGGGCGGGGCCGCTGATCTGCTCAGCTCGGGGCAGGAGCGTCCTCGCTGTCCTGGGCCCTCCCGGCCTCTGCCTGTCCCGGGGGAGGCCGGATTCTGGGCTGTGTCCCGGCGCCCTGTGCTCCGGGGCCTGCGCTGTGGGATTCGCGCTCCCGCCCCGCAGCTCCCTCCGCGGAGCCGCCGCCCGAGCCCCTCCGAGCTGCTCCGGTCGGTCCCGCCGTGCGCGCTGCAGCCCTTAGGGAGCTCGGAGCACTCCCCTGCGCTCGCAGGTGTCTGTTAGTGTCCCAGGGAGCCCGAGGGCATCCCCGCCCTCCTGGGTCCTGCTCCAACTCCCTGCGAGCCCCTTTCCGCCCGCCCGGGAAGGTTGGTGCAGCTCCTGCTCCTCCGGGACGGGGCTCTCCTGTCCTGGGGACACTCGCCCCGGCCTCAGCCCGGCTCCTCGCGGGGCCCCTCCCCCTTGGAGGCCTTTTGTTTCTTTATTTCTTTTTCCCCGTCTTCCTACCTTGATAGAAGCGCGGACTCTTCTCACTGTAGCATTCCAGCTGGTCTCTCTTTACATCTCAGGCCGAATTCGTAAATTTTCAGGATGGTTTGAAGGTTATCTAGGTAATTTGGTGGGGACAGGTGATTTGGGGACCCTGCTCTTCCGCCATCTTGCCCCTCCCTCTCCACCATCACCTTTAATTAGCTGTTGCCATGTCCTCTTGGTACATCTCCCAGCTGCCACTTGAGCCCCTACCTCCTGCAATCCATTCTCTGCCAAGCAGTTCAGGAGACCTTCTTTAAATAAATAATGCAACACTCTACTGTTAAAAAACAATCAATCATTTTCTGTTACACTTAGACTACAATCTTCCCTCCTTGCCATGAGTGAAGCATCTCTTACCATCTTCCCTGCTCAGCCCACCAACATTCCTTATTTTCAGTCCCCGTCTGCCTCGCTCCCTGTGCTGTAGACACATCATTTTTTTTGTTTGTTTGTTTCCACCAAAACTAAGAACTTTCCCTGTGACCTCAAGGCCTTCTGGCTTCCCATTTTCTCTTCTAGAATGCACTTTTTCTAGGTCTTCCATGTCTGTCCCCTTATGATCACCTCAAAGAGGTCCTCCCTGACTGGCCATTCTGACCTGGCTCCCCTGGCACCTTCCACCAACTCCTTGCTTTATTTAATTCCCCTAATTGTTTTACAAAATACCCTATTTGCTGACTTGAGGTCTTGCCTCCTGTCATGTCCCCAGTCACTAAAAGAAAGCCTGACATTCAGTAAGAATTTATTGAATTTAAGACTGAAAGATGAGAGGGAGCTTTTCCTAACTTTCTATTCTTGTCTTTTCCAGAAGTTACTGCATTATCAATAGTGGATAGGAGTCAGTTTTCCTATTTTATGATATAAAGTCCTGCAAATGCTACTGAATTTTTAAGGATTCTCATGATTGCCGTGAGTATCCATTGTACCGTGTAGTGTGAAAGACCGTGAATGAAAATTGTCATTTGCTGCCAGTGCATTAACTCAATAGAATTTGGAATTCTTTGGAATTTGTTGGCAGTATTTATCAGAAGGTTAGAAAATGTGCAGAGACCATTATAGCCACTTTTAACATTTTTTGGGGGGGGAGGAGAATAAAACATATGACTATATAATCATAATAACAAAACAAAAACTAAATAAATACAAAAATCCTGGAAACAATTTGAGTATATGACAGCTAGAATCTGGTCTAATAAGCTAGCTAAAAGCTGAATATCTTGAAATCATTAAAATTATGTTGTAAAAGATTATTTAATATCATGGAAAGTTGATCTTTTAAGTCATAAAAAGATATTTACAATGTGATCATATTTTCATTGAAAAAAGTCATGACATTATATAAAATTATGCATAATGAAAAGGTTGAACAAGCATATGATACAAAGCAGTGGGTGGTAGCATTATGAATGAATACCTGTATTTTCTAGAGCATCTACAATGAATTATATGTTTCAATTTATAAAAATAACAATTTATTTGGTCTTAAAAAATATATATGTATTAAATGAAAAAATGACAGATATCTCCACTAGATAATTCTTGCTGATTTTTCAAATGAAAAATCTTCACTATGTGAGCAAAACAAAACAGTATAAAAAGTGAAAGCTTTCCTAATATGCCCTTCCTCTGTCTTATTTCTTCCCACAAGAACCTCTACTAACATTTTCTTATGCATAAGAAATCTTTTCCCCATAATAACTTTATTTTGTCAATAGCTGGAGAATATGTCATTGCAAGGATGTGCCATAATTTATTTAAGCATTGCCATAATGAAGGACATTAGGATAGCTATCAGGTTTTTTCACTATTATGAAAGATGATGTAGGGTGTAGGAAAAACTCTAGAAGTTTAATTACCAAGTCAACATACAGGTGCCTTTGTCTATTTTGAGATATAGTACTAAACGGCTCTCCCAAAACACAACTGTCAAATCATATTTGGTGATTTGCTTTAGGGCTGCCTTTTATGTCATGATGATATGAGACGATGTTTCATTTTTCCAATTAATTCATAAAGGAAACTAGAGCCTCTCCTTTCTCAGGATGGGGAATTTGGACAAGGTGATTTGTAACGCCACTTCTAGCACTAAAGTTTTAAGGATTCTGCATGCTACACGCAGAAACATGAAAAAGTATTACTAGAACTATACAGTAAGGAAGAAAACTTGGGGTAAGAGAAAGATCACTAGAATGAGAGCCTAGACCCTGTACTTTATTAGGCATGTGAGTGACATGGTGTTTGTGAGTCCTTGAATTTGGGAAGAAGGTCCAGTGTCATTCAGAATTGACCTTTGAAACCAGGAAATGGGCTCTGTGCATAACCCACAATGGCCCAGTGTTGTGAGCCAACAATGGATGGCATGCAATGCCTCATAGCAAGGGATACCACGTGTAAATGTTACTGCATGGCCCTGTGGTATCCATTTTGTGGCTGGGCCATTGTGTTCTAAGGGGTATGTAGATATAGGGGAGTAGGTCAGTGACCCTGGAAGCATGTGACATTCACTTGGAAAATTCCTAGCATGCAAGTTAATTATGAATGACCTCTTTAACATTTGAAAGTTCAACATTAGGCCTTCTCTACCCAGCCAAGGTGAAGGGAGCAAGTAAAGTGTATGCTGCCCATTGCCCTCATAAACAGCCACTGGATTAGCACTCAAAAGGAGACAATCTTTTCTTTTTATTAACCTGAATTCCTTAGAACAAATTGGATTTGCTAGTTCTAATTATCCTCAGGTATGCCTGAATCCCAATGTATTTTACCATTTCAATAAGTTGCGGTATTGGTTTGATTATGCTAAAAACTCAGGCACTTGTAGAATAAAATATATGCAGATTATACAACAATCCTGTATAATTATTTCAGAAACAGACCTAGTGAGAAAAATCTTTGTTGTGTGGAAGCCAGAGCAAGAGTGTTAAGATGATGAGATAATTATGGCTCAAGATACCACTCTCTTCCAGAGGGAAGATAGAGGTTGGTCAACCAGGTTGCTAAATATTACAAATATTCCCAGGGAGAGGGAAACTAGTGGCCTAGAGCTCAGAAAGAAGGAAGGAAGCTGTGTTTTCAGGATGCGTAGAGCACAGCAGTATATCGTGTATAAGGATGAGATGGCAGCATGCAGGGCTCCCAGGCTGAGGCAGATGGACCCAGAACAGAACCCAGAGATCACAACAGCAACAAAGCAATAGGTCACACTTGGTGCTGACCATGTGCCAAGTACCAACCGAAGCTTTCCATATGAAAGAAGTCTGTAATTCTCACAAAAAGCATTTGATGTGGATATGATCGTGGTGTCCACTCTATAAATGAGAAAACCAAGCAGAGGAGAGAAGGAACTTGCCCACCATCATGCAGTTAGTAAGTGGCAGCATCAAGCCTGAGACCAAGTCATTCAGACTTGAGAGCCCCTCTCTGTAACCAGATCTGCCTGGGAATTGGAAGACCAGGAAATCCAAAGTCCTTAAGAAAGTTGTCACATCATATTTTTGACAGTTTTGTCCTCAATGTTCCAGTGCTGCCTTTGTCACCTACAAGGTTAGTTCAGTTTCTCAGAGCAACATCTTGAGAAACTTCTTGGAACCTCAGTTTTCTCAGTGGAAACCCAAGACAGGGACTTAAGGGACCCTGAAAGACTGCTTCCTTCCCCATGTAGAACTATGGCTGAGGAGTAACTGCCAAGAAGGGGCTCCATTTCTCAGCCTGCCTTGCATATAGGGGGCCTCATGTGACTGATGCTAACCCATGTCACTTCCAGGATGAAATGCATAAGTAAGTCTTTCCCATATCCTCTTCATCTCTGGCAATCGTGGAGGTCACATGGTACCAAAGGTGACAGTGTCCTAAAAAGAAAGAAGGCTGGATCCTTGAGTCACTGTTGAAATGTGCTCAGGTGCCACACTGGTACATGGGCATTGAAAAGTTTACACAAGAAAGAAAGTGAATATTTATTCTATTAAGCCTCTGAAAACTGAAGTTCTGTGGTACAGAACTCAGCCCTACATGGTTATTTGGGGACCTGAAAAGGCAAACGCATGCAAGACAATTCGGCATCTTATACGCAGTTTCTTGAAATCATTTCAGAGCCTTAAAGGTGAATGCGTATCTTGTTATCCATAACAAGCTCCTTCCCAAAACAAGTGGGTTTATGTTCATGAGGTGAACTTTGGAAGCACCTAAGGATAGGTGCGAGTTCCCAGGGGAACCAACCATAGTGGGGTGGAAATTTCAGTCCTGCCCCCCCTAATTTCTGGGAGGAAAGAGGAGGCTGGAGGTTGAATCAATTAGCAGTGGCCAATGATGTCACACCCAGATGTGAAGCCTCTACAAGAACCCAAAAGGAGGGGATTTGAAGAGCTTCCATATTGGAGAAACCAGAACATTGCCTTATGCCACCATGCCTAGCCTCAAATTTCACACAAACAGAGACTCCCTTGTTTGGGACCTTGTCCTATATCTATCTTCATCTGGCTATTTATTTGTATCCTTTCATATCCTTGGTAAGAAATCAGTAATCTAGTGAGCAAATGTTTTGAGAGCTCTGTGAAGTTCTCTGGCAATTTAATTGAATCCCAGAAGTGGGAATCTTCAAAATGGAGCCAGTTGTTCAGAAGCACAGTAACAACCTGGGTCAGTGACTGGCATTTGAAGGTGAGGGGGATGTACTGTCTTACCCTGTGGAATCTGGTACTGTCTCTAGGTAGACAGTGTCATAATTGAGTTGAATTGTAGGACACACAGCTCGTGTTGGAAAATTACTTGGTGCTGTGCAGAAATCCCTGCCCCCACACACATGATAGGTGGGTCCAGAACCTTTAACCCTAAAATTAAGTCCCTCATTGTTTCCACGACCTTATTCCAAAAAAAGCTCCCACATACCTTACAGCCAGGATTTTATGAATGCAGCCTCCAAAGCTTTGAAGTCTTTCAATATCAGTGGCAGATTGAGCAGTTTATACTTTTAGTATTAACAGTGCTTTATCCTTGGATGTAGGCCCTTCAAAAGAACCATTGACATAATGAATACAGTAATAAGAATTCGTGGGAACTGGGGCACCTGGTGGCTTAGTGGTTGAGTGTCTGCCTTTGGCTCAGGTCGTGATCCCAGGGTCTTGGGATCAAGTCCTGCATCAGGCTCCCCACAGGGAGCCTGTTCCTCCCTCTGCCTATGTCTCTGAGTCTCTCTGTGTGTCTGTCATGAATAAATAAATAAAATTTAAAAAAAAAGAATTCAGGGGGACTGACCTTAAGTAAAACATAACCTCTGACTCAATTCTTATGTATTACTGATAGATTCAAACTTGAATTGTGTCCATAAAGACTAATTCTACTCTGATCACTAAAAGAATTCATCAATATTCATTCTGAGTGTGATCCTCCCAATATTCCAGATCTTACTTTTCCTTTTGACTAGATGCCCATTTAGATTGGTTTCTAACATCCAGTTAACTAGTCACACAAACATGTATTGCTCATATGCTGATTCATAACAGATTGTCACAAATTTAGCCACACAAACTTCAAACCACACACATTTCTTATCTCATAGTTCCTTTGAGTCAGGAGTTTGTTTTTTTAAGATTTTATTTATATATTAGAGACACAGAGAGAGAGAGAGAGAGAGGGAGAGAGAGAGAGAGAGAGAGAGAGAGAGAGAGAGAGAGAGAGAGGTGGAAACACAGGCAGAGAGAGAAGCAGGCTCCATGCAGGGAGCCTGACATGGGACTCGATACTGGGACTCCAGGATCAGGCCCTGGGCTGAAGGCAGCGCTAAACTGCTGAGCCACCCAGGGTGCCCTGGGTCAGGAGTTTAAGCACAGAACAGTTGGGTGTCTCATAAGACTATGGTCAAGTTGTTTGCCAGGGTTCTGTCTCATCTGAAGGCTTGACTGGGGAAAGATCCGTGTCCAGGCTTATCTACATGATTGAGGTTAAACTTCTTTGTTGTGGTCTATTGGAATGAAGGCCTCTGCTTCTCATTGGCTATTGGCTAGAAGTCCCCATCTGTTCCTTACCTTGTGGTCCTCTTCAGTATGGCAATTGACTTTGTCAAAGCAAGCAAGAGGAAGAATGCAAATGTCCCTGATACCCACTTTCCATCTTACAGCCTCGGTAATATATTTAAAACATTAATTAGATCAAATCACGTCCCTGTTTACAACCCTCTAACGGCTTCTCATTACATTTAGAGAAAAAATCCACATTCTTTTTCAGGTATCCATGCTCTAGGCCCTCTCTAGCTCCTTGACCTCAACTCTTACCATTCTCCAACTTTATAATTGTGCTTCAACACCACTGGCCTTCCTCCCTTTCCCCTACATTGCCAAACTAATGTCAGTTGCAGGGCTCTTGCACATGTGTGTTCTGCCTCAGAACTTCATATGATTCCTTTGCACATTTAAGGAGGTCAAAAATCTCCCCCTTAGTGAAGCCTTTCTCAACCATTCAGTCTAAAGAAGCCTCCCCAAACCCATCACGTTCTATCACATCCCTGGGTTTTACACCTTTCCATAGCATGTAGTGCTCTTAAAAACTATCTTTTCCATTTATTTGTTTCCTTATTATCCATCTCCCTCCACCAAGATTAGATGAAATGCATGTAGGTAAAGACTGGTGGTGATTTGCTCACTATTTTTTTAATGTAACATTTATTGGATGGACAGATGCACAGATGGATAGATGTATTGATGCATGTTTGGGAATTCCTTCAGGAGGCCATGAGGTAGCAGCACTATGAACATTGACAATGAAGTAGTAAAGCAGGGTATGTTCTTGAGTCATAAAGAACCATCAAACTGAGGGCAGTAGTCTCCTTCTGCCTGTCTCACTCAAGGGTCATTTGGAGTATAAGTTTCAAAACCCTCATAAATGAAAAATTATGAGGGGCAATACTTAAAGCATATTTCTGCTCTTAAAAAATGTATGATCTAGAAAGTTCTGGGAAGAAAGATGAAGCACACTTAGACTCCATGGGAAAAGAGCAACAGGTTAGCAATAGGAAGAAAGGTGGCTAAGAGGCTAGGGACAGTGCATGAACCCCAAGAACCCCACTTCTGGGAACTGAATCAGTCAGGAAGAAATATCAGCTACTCAATAGACTATAGACTGAGCAAGACTGGGAGATTAGAAGAAAAGGGGATCCAGAAAAGGGGAAGCTGAGTAGTGCCAAACAGGGGATGGAGGAATGTAGAAGCAGAGTAGGCAGGAATTTGTCAGGGCCACAAAGAGTTGCATTCAAAGTAAAGGAGGCCACCTTAATGTCACTCCCAACTCATGTATTTGTGTATCACTCTAGACCTTCAGGGGACAGGAAAGAAGGCGCTGGATGTATCTTGTCAACGCTACTTCCTCTTTGCAAGGGGAAGAAAGTCTGCAGCCTGGCAGGATCCAGTGAGACCACAAAGGTGGTTAAGGTCAAGCTCAAATTGGAATAAAAGCAATGTGGTCGTTTCAAGACTTGGAAAGCATCTCTAAGTGAAGAGAATAGTAGTGGACAGAAAAGTCAAGAGGCCAGTTCCATGGCTGACCCTTTCCAGAGACCGCCTATGTAGACTGGGTGTAACACCGCTTCCCCCAGAGCCTTAGTTTCTCCATCTGTAACATGAATGAAGTAAACAAGAACAAGGATCACACATTCAAATGCTTCCAAGAACCAGGGTTGTTATGCAAATGGTCAAAGCAAACGGGACATGATGTTGGATGGGACCAGTGGAGCCCTGAGGGGAAGCCTACCTATTTAGGGAAATTGTCCTATGAAAATAAATAAATAACAAATAAATATTCTAAGTGTCACATAAGTATGTCTGCCACCTACTGGTTTACAATCTTCCAGGAGAGAGAGTCTCTGACACCCTTGTCAGTTATAACACAATTTTGTGGATCTGCTTATTATATTTGCTTATTTATGTAGCTAAGTCCCTTGGAAAGCAGGTCAGGGTTGTAAATGTGGCTCAGGACTATGGGATGTGTGATCTCCCCATCTTTCCTATCCTACCCACTGCAGCTGCCCACCTCACTCAGCCTGTGTCTACTCTGCCCCTATTCAGCTCTGGGAGCATAGGAGGAGTGAGGGCAGAAGCAAAGCAGGCACCTGTCTATGGGGTCTCCATGAACCTATTAGCAAAAAGCAGCCCCTCGGGGCAGACACAATGCCGTGGGCACACAGCTTTGCAATGGAGTTCCTCTGGCTGGCTGTTTAGATCCCCCTGGTCCTTTTTGGCTGATCCTTTGGGGCAGCACAGCAACTACACCATAAATCACAGCTGCCTTGACAGAAAGGGAGGAGATGTCTTCACACAGAGAACTGAGGGATATGGGGAGGGCAGTGGTGAATGGAGGGCCATGACCCTGTAGTGACACAAGATCCCTGTCACCATCGCCAGGCCTGCGGCTGGAAAATTTCTAATGACAACAAGGCAACATGAAGCCACAGCATCAGTGCTGCTTCCATGCCCATCCCTCTTGACAGCACAGCTAAGAGATGGTTCTTTGTGACACCAAAGCCTGGCAAAATGAACCATGAACACATCTCATGGTACCATCTGCCTGGCAGAGGTAGAGGTGAGTCCTGCAGCTCCCTAGGACATCTGGGTCTGCTTTCCAATGTAATATGATGATTTCAGGTGGCCTTCCCCTGCAGCTCAGGAGCTCAGCAGAAAGACTTCCTGCGGTTCTGTCTAAAGGACTGGGAACTTGTCCTTTGACGGGCATGTAATTCACACCATCAGTTCTTCATCCTTTCCCAGGCTGACTGCAGCTTCTGCCTGCAATTCCCAAGTGCATCCAGGGTAAGAGCACCACTTCAACACCCTCCTCCCCAGAGCTCCTCTTAAATGCCCTTGGCGCCCCCCGTCCCTATCTGCAGGAGCCCACAAATACAAAACTCCTCATTTTGGAACTCTCAGCAGACTCATGAATATCACAAAGATGTATCACAGCATCTTTTCTCTCCAGACCCCGACCAGTTGATACTCGGTGCACGTTCACAAGGAAAAGGCCAGTAATTGGTTTTGCTGGAGGAACAACCTCAGAGATAAATGTCCTGTGTACAATCATTTACCTTCCCTGGGTGTATGTGTGTTTCTGTCTCAGGTGCCGGGCCCCCTCATTGCTCACTCCTCGAACCCTGGATGCCCATCGTGGTGACGGAGAGGCTGTCAGAACTGCCAGCACACAGCTTTTGGAGGAAAGAAGCCTGGCTATCCTTGGCCCCAGGCAGACAGGCACATGGCTCCTGAATCAATTTGCTCCTCCTTTATACAAGCCTCTCTTTTAGTTCTCATGCCAGAGTAGGAAAGCTTTAAAAAGAGAGACTATTTGGCAACATTAATTTGCATCCAGTGGATGGTGCATCTCAGGGCAAAGAACCATGTTAAGTCGGCACCCTCCATCCCTGCAGGAGGCAATTAGACTGTTCTCGTTGAATACAAGGATGTCATTCACTGGCCCCTGTCTCCCTGGCCTCTCAGGTTCTCCCTTATCTGACATCTCCTCTACCTTCCCTGTACTGGCTCCATCAAGCCACTGTGGTTCCATAATGCTCTTGCAATTCTGCACCAGGGCATGAGTTATCTCTTCCATCCAGACTACCCTTCCCACCTTGGGTGACTTACAAATTCTACTCATCTTTTCAGATCTGGATAAGTGTCACCTGCCTAAGTCTTCTTTGACCTCTCTCACCACCCATCTGTCTCTTCACCTCCCTGAGCACTCCAAGCCTCAGTGGATGCTCTGCATGGTCTCCCATGTGGCAGGCTTGCATAGCTAGGGTCCTTCCCCAACTCCCATCTAGGACTGGTGAGTTCTGAAGGATAGCAGCGAGTAGGGTCTGATCTGTATGTTTCTCCAGACCTTTGAGATGGTCTTAGAATGGGATGATGGCTCATCCCTAACTCCCGATAAGCCATGTACTAACTGCTTAAAGAAGGGGAAGAGGCAGCGAACTTCAAGCTCACCGCTTGTCCCATACAAGATACTGATTGACACCATAGCAAGGGAGAACAGTGTTTAGATTTGGACATTCTTGGGTTTCCTTTCCAGCTCCTTCCTTTTCTTGCTCTCTGACTTAAGGTCATCCCCTTTTCTAGGCTGCAGTGTTCTCACCTGTAAAATGTAGATCATGAGACTTCCCATCATCACATAGCTCAGAGAATGCATGACATTCTGCACACATACTAGGGGCACCAGATGTCAGATATTAACTTAATTTGGCTTACAACATTGTTTATCCTTTCAGTTTTTATACAGATAAAATCCTGTTAAGGCAACAGTTTTAGGAAAAATCTCTGTAAAAAAAAAAAATAATAGAAGAAAAGCTCCAATTGCTAGCTATGATTAATTTACTCAAGGCAATATCCAGAACAACAAAATCCCCAACTACCACAAGTTTGGAAAGTGCTGTAGGTTTCTTTGGAAGTTGACTATTATATGATTTTGTATTTAGTGTCATTCCTTCATAAATTATATGTAGATAAAATGTTGTCTAATTAATTTGGGTTCCTTCCATACATCATTTAGTACATAGCATTTAGTACTCAGCTTGAAAACTATGAGTAGTAATCAATTTCACTTGAGGATGCTTCTTGACTGACATGTATCATTTGACCCAATAACATGTAGACCGCAGTGTCTTTCTTATGAATCATGAATTCAAGTAGGCACTGCTATGGAAATTTTTGTTAAAGCTAAGAGCTATCATAGTAATGTTATGATCATGGTCACATCCTATACTTCTCCAAGGTCTTCCTCAGCTTTTTTAGAAGACTGAAGGAGTCTTATATGCCAGTTGTCCTTAGTGCCTTCAAGCAATAAGAAGGCACATGTTACCATTTTGGAGGCAGGAGAATTATGAAAGTGTCCACATGTCCTCCGGTGAGGAGATGGGAATATAACATATTATTTATTGCCACATTCATGTAAGATCATTTTCCAACCCCAAAGCCCATTCCATGTCATCCTAACCCCATTTCCAAGCCAAACTCTGGCTTTCCCTGGTGCCCACCTTCAACCAATCACCTTACCAACTTCTGTTCTAAGATTTTTATTAAAATATGCAATCCCTATGAAAATAATTCACTTTTTAAATCCAATTTAAGGGAACTGCATTCACATTTTACCAAGAGCTTCCCGTCAATTGAGTGACTTTCTTTCTATCATTCAAAATGGTTATTCAACAACCCTCTCAGGATCTGTTCTAGGTTCCCAGTAGTGGAACAGAGGCAGAATATAGGGGTTCCCCAGACCAAGCCCCTGCCTTCCATAAGGTAGAGATTCTAAGAGATGGTAGATAGTACACACATCTCCTTGCTTCTACAACATAAATGTGGTGCCATGAGGACAGAAACACTGCCCCTAAAACATCTAAATGAAATATCAATGGCTAACCAAGTAATAGCCACAGTCCGAAAGTCCCAGTGATAGGAAAGAACAGGACATAGGTTTCAATTACTGATCTGACACTTAAGTAGTTGTGTGATTAAGGGAAGTTATTGTTATGTCTGAGTCTCTTCATCTTCTATAAAATAACGCTAATAGTATTGATGGGAAGAGATGTTATGAAGTGTAAAGGTTTAGCAACTAGAAAGTGCAGTAAATAGCCATGAATATGAGCAGTGTCTCTCCCAGCCCACTCCCCACTAAGAAAGATTTGTGTGTGTGTCTCTGTGTTTTATGTGCATTCACTCATTCATCTTATTTCTTCAATATTTCTTCTCATATTAACCCATTTCTAGTTACCTGGTTCTTGTTCTGGGAACTTCTCATTATTGTAACATTAAGGGGAGATCAGAATGGTGTGTGCTCACTGCAGCTCACAGAAAGGAAAAATATTTCCTTCAGAAATGTTAGGATGTTCAAAAAAAAAAGGTAGAATTCTCAAAAGTGTAAAAAGCCAGCCATGGGAATTCTGAAATATCGACCAAAGATGAATCCATTACAGTTGCCAATTTTTCATCATGAGAAAATTGAAACAGAAAAAATATATGTCAGGACTACTGCACCTGATCCACCCAGAGAAATGACCTGTATCGACTGGCATCACCTATATTCCCAACACAGGCATGTTTACTCACAAGTGGATGTTACTCCCAATGCATCACCTTTTTGGTTTCACTTTTTCATTCAACAAATAATTATCAAATGGCCAGTATGTTCTTCATTTTCCAGTAATGTCTTCTATTGGAGCACACAGACAAAACAGCTCTTTGGAATTTCATGTGTACCTACGTGAGCATGTGTTCAAGTGGGTATGTGTGTGTGTCTATATGTATATACAGTTATATGTGTATCTACATACATGTGTATGCCTGTGTGCACTTGCACATATGTGTGTGTACACATGTGTGTGCTATATTTGTTCACATGTATGGGGTAATGAGTATGCATAGATGTATATGTGTCTATGTATATGTGCATGTGTGTGTGTTGGGGGGTGTTTTAATCCTTCCTAAGAGGTCAATCCTGCTCTTTTAATGAGGACTTTATTTTGGTGGTCAATGTGGAAATCATCATATTGGGAAAATGGATTACTATATGGAATATTCTGCTATTTTCTTATAAGATATGGTACAGTCTTCTCATTATCTATCTTTCCATAAGGGGAAGTCAAGGAACAAATCATACTTTCTGCTTATTGTCTCAGAAACTCCACTCACCCTTAGTCACTCACCAAGGACAGCCTAGCCCAAGGCCCAAGGCAGATCAGGCACTCAACAAATACTTAAGCAACTTTGCATCTCTGTGTTTGTCCATCACATGACTACCCAGATTGCCAGGTTTGGTGTGGGCAACCCAAAGATGGCTCTGGCTAAATAGGAGACTCTTAGTGACCTGATACACATGTCCGAGGCCTGGAGAATTCAAGAATCATCTAATTCTAATGTCAGTCCATTGGTTTATTCAAGAAATGACCAGTTCAGCTAAAATGCACTGCCATTGACCTCTCCACAAGGCAGGCAATATTGCTCTGATAAGATGGGCTACCATCCCCCTAGGAGGCCTACATCCCCATAGAGCAGCCCACTGACAGGTAAGAGCATTAAAGACTCCAGAGAGATGGTACAAGTGGCAGCATAATCCTGATGCAAATTAGGACAAGGAAGCAAAGGCACATAGATGCTGCTTCTCAGGGCACTGCCCCTGGAGGAAATGAAAGGCAGAGCTAAGGAAATGAAGCTGGAGATGGTGACATGAGGAAGCCAAGAAAGCCAGGGCAGTCACCCTTAAGAATTTCAATTCATGTGGGAGGCAGAGCACTGGAAAAGCATCAGCATGGAGATCTTCAGAGCCGGCTTCTCAGGATGGCCAGGGATGAACCCTGAGCACAGGATCCAGGTCTGACTCTGCAGCAGCCTGATCCAGGGTGCAGTGCATAACCTCACAAGTCTAGTTTTCTCTGATTCCCATATGGGAAATAAAAGTACCTCTTCACAAACATGTAGATTCTGTTTACCTGGACAATATATGTTTAGTAATAACTTTCTCAAACCCTGGCATGTGGTAGAAGTACAGTCGCTATTATTTGCATACCACCCCAGACATTAAACTCACTTTTATTTTTTTTTAATTTTTTTTTATTTATTTATGATAGTCACACACAGAGAGAGAGAGAGGCAGAGACACAGGCAGAGGGAGAAGCAGGCTCCATGCACCGGGAGCCCGACGTGGGATTTGATCTTGGGTCTCCAGGATCGCGCCCTGGGCCAGAGGCAGGTGCCAAACCGCTGTGCCACCCAGGGATCCCTAAACTCACTTTTAAAAAAATAATAAAAAATAATAGAATAATAATAAAATAATAATAAAAAAAATAAACTCACTTTCTACATAAACCTCCCTGGGGAGAAACAACAACAACAACAACAAAAGAAAAAACAAAACAAAACAAAACTCCCTGGGGAAAACTCTCCTAGTGTCAACTCAACTATCCTGACTTTTGCCATTTTCACCTCTGGCTTTCCTGTTTCCCCAGATATGGGAACTGGAAGGGCATGCTTTCGGTTTGCAGAGGACCACACCACTGCTTCCCAAGTCACTGGACAAATGGATGACGTTTTCTGAGCTTTCTTTCATGTCCATAAAATGAAAATAATAACTCATAGGTTTGTGATGAGGAAGAACAAAGACACTACATACAGAGTGATGACCCCAGTACTGTGAGAACAAGGGCTTAGTAATGCCCGCTGTCATCCTTCTGGATGCTAGCACAAAGCACCTACACTGGGGAGCCTCTAAATAGTGGAAATTTACTTCCTAAAGGGCTGGAGGCTGGGAAGTCAGAGATCAGGGTGCCAGCATGATCAGTTCTGGTGGACCCTTGTGTGGGCTGCAGACTTTTTCTATTTGTGTTCTCACATGGTAGAGAGCGGAGAGGAAGCAAGCTCTCCTTCAAATCTTATAGGGGCACTAATCTTGTTCATAAGGGCTTCACCTCCATGACCTTTCCTACTCCTAATCACCTTCCAGAAGCCCCATGTCCTAATACCATAATGTTGGGAAGGTACAATTTCAACATATGAAATTCAGGGGGATACAAACATTTAGTCTGCAATAATTGCCTATCCCACAAATAATGATAAGTATTAATGCTACTATTACTTACTATTGACATTAATAAATCTCATTGTAACCATATAGACCCTTGCTTGTCAACCAGAGTGTCCCCTCTAGGGGAGAGACTCTCAAGGCCTAGAATCACCAACAAGGGGCTAGTTCCTGGGTTGTCCCTGTATTTTCATTCCAATAGAAAGTCTCAGATATTTCATTCCACCAGAATTCCCTGATGTCTGGTGGTTGTTCTCATCTCTCTTGCTTGGTAACCATGAGCAACTGCACCCATGTTTACCCAGGCCACGCCACACAAGTTGCAGTGATTGGTGACAGGTTTTCATTCCCTGCCACCATCCTTCTGGAAATGAAAGCCCATCTGGCCCTGCAAAAGGCACACAATACAGAGCTACTGCAGGATGGAAATGGAGACATGAGAATGAGGACTGAGCTGGAGCCAGCCCCTTCCTGCCTGCTGTGTCAGCCCCTCGGCCCTTGTCCACGGAGCATGCAGCATGCCATTGCAGGGCAAACAAAATCCCTTCAAACAGGCATCCACCCTTGAATGGTTTTCACTGTGCATAAAATATTTAGGGAGTGAGCTCAGACAGTATATAGTCATGTGCTGTTTCCTGCAGTTTCGAGAATTGTGTGAAGAATAGTAAGAAGTAGTGCCCTGGATGTGAGTTTGCAGGGAGTTGTGGAAGAAGAAGAAAGTACTGGAAGGGGCCATGTGTGTGTCTCTGCCCAGAGCCAGGCTCAGAGTACAGACAGTAGACAGGAGGGACTAGGGGAGGTTTTTGCCTCCTGGAGAGAAAAGCACTCAGCTTTGAGTGACAGTCCAGAGTTCCAAGGATCAGAGAGACAAACCTAATTAGATTTGCTAATTCTTAGTAATTCTAAGACAATTTGTTCTTATTAAACCTAACTATTGTCTCATTACCTGCTGAAAGCGGGTCTTCTCTGGCTTCCATTGTCCCTTCTCATCTTGCCTGGTTGATATCAATAATCATTTTACTGATATAAGTAATGATTGAGTGAGCTATCATCACATGGCCATCAGATGCAATAGCTGCATGCAGCTGGGCCTTGCTACCTCCTGATTGTCTCTGCCCCAATCCAGCCCCCCTGCCCCCATGCTCACAACAACATCCAGAATGCTTCTAGCATCCCATCAACGTTTCCTACATCTCATTACAAGTTTGGTTTTGATGTTTTATTCCTAGGTAGTCAAATATTTTGCATGGCTGAGAAGGAAAAAAGTGGTCCAGAGCAGGCTAGAGAGCCAATTGCGAAAAGGTAAAAATGAAAGAAAAAGCATCCTCTCTCTCTTTCTTCCTTGCTCTGTCCCTCTGCCTTCTGCTGTGTTTTCTCTGCAGTTTCTATCTCTGTCTCTCTCTGCCTTTCAGTATCTCCTTCTCCAGTTTTTGGTGAGGCAACCCCTTAGCGATGCCCACTGTCCGCTGTGATACCATACCAGGAGTCTCCCTGCCAGAAAATTGCCATCCGGGCCCCCATGTGACCACTGATATGGGATGGCTAGGTGCTTGAAATATATAATAAAAGAAGCCTTCTATGTTGTTTCAAGGTCCTAGGGGCAGGGAAGCAGGTAAACCATCAATGGTGAAGAGGACTATAATAAAGACTCATACAAACTACAGCAGTTATGGAAAGGGAGCCCCTAATCTGGATGAGGTACTCAGACAAGTGCTCACATGGAAGTTTGTTGAGTTACTGAATGCCTTGAATGAAAGAGTATGAGTTATAAGATGAAAATATAAAAGCAAGAGAAAAGCATTGCCCGACCCTAAATAGAAGGTGTCATTTGTGTTTTCCTTACAATGAAAAATGTTCACTTTCCATAAATGCAGATGCATTTACCCTTCAAACTATATCATCCCCATGGACCTGACTTTCACAGACAGATACCAAAACTTCCCTACTTTCTCACTTGCCTTGCCTTCAAGAGGATCTGAGATGTTACAAGGTCTCACCAGAAAACTGGAAACCTTTCTTGGGCCATATGCACTTAGGGATGTTAGAGAGAAGTTACCTTTCCCTTAATCATCCCAAGCTACTGACCTTGAGCAGACCCCTTCCTCAGGGAGACCATAAAGCTTTATACCAACGTCTGGATCCCTACCTGCATGAGTTAGCCTGTGTCCCAGACCATCCTTTACTGCTCATCCTTCCAGACCCTTTAATGCCTAAGAGAATTTCTTCAGGGCAGAAAGGGGAAAAAAATAAAGACAAACCCTCGATTCTGGAAGTCTTCTAATCTGTTTCATTGACCAAGTAAATCCTACCTCTTGTATGAGATCCGTCTTGCTCAAACAAAAGTCTGCACATTTTTCAGAGTGCTCTAACCCTTAATGAAACCCCAAGTCTATTATGTCCTGTCACCGAAAGCAAACTCTGACAATGGTTGAAAAGCTTCCTGGAGAGATGTCAGTGCATGTGTCTGATGTTTTAAGAGACAATTGTATGTGGTCATACAGAGCTTTGTGGATTGGCAGGTGGGTAGAGGAAGAGGCACCTGTCACTCTCATTCTCTCACCTGCTGCTGTGACCCTCTTAGAAAGAATGAAATAATGAGCAGACAGCATCATCCAAGCATGAAGGAAGAGTCAACACTATTTGCTTCCACTAGGGGTTCTCTAAAGGTTTATGATCAGGAATAACACATTCAGAAAGTAAATGTATTTTTGCACATAGTTTTCTATATTATATCATATTATGTACACTCTTTTCATCTGTTTTCCTTATCTCTAAAATTATAAAAATAATACTATCTTCTCCTTACAGTTTATGTGATAATTAAGTGAGATATGAAATGCTAAAAATAAAGGTGATCTCTATAGTATCTCAAATAAATGTTATTATTGGCAATTATTGGCAATGTTATTATTGGTCGTGCCAATTCCATGCAATGGTAATCCATTATGCTTATAAAGAACTGTCCGTGTGCTGAGAGCTTTCATGTTCACTGCTGATGAGACAGTTGCTCACTTCTTCACTTTAGGGTATCAAGGCAGCTCAGTGACTTCCTCATGGCTCAGACTGGTAATGACAGCTGGGACATGCAGAGCGGAGTGATGGTGAAGAGCTTCGCTTCTGGAACCACAGAATCCCTTGGCGTCCCAGATGGCAAGGATCTGAATCGTAACTTCACTACTCATGAACTAGGCAACACTGTGAACATCACCCGGCTCCCCCAGCCCTCCAGATCTTCATCTTATTGTAATAGGTTCTTTTAGGTTGTTGTGTGGGTCAAATAGAATAATTGATAAAAAAAAAAAGTACTTATGGTTGTACCTGTCATATCTACCACGTGCTTCACAAATCTTAGCTACCTATCATTGAATTAAGATTTTCTGAACCTCACAGTCTTACCATTACCTAGGTGTAAAGATGTCAAACTTAAGATATCTGTTTCAAAATTAAAATTAACTGGGAATTGAGATGTAGGTCTGCTCTCATCCAAGAGGTGGTGAGGCTAGGCATCTATGAGGTATGCCAACAGAGCAGATATTCATGAAACAGATATGGATATCTTGTGAGAGGGGATTATATTCTATTTTAAAATGAGGAAGAACAGATTCAATAGTGCACAAAAACTCTATACTCTTCCCCAGTCTCAATCCAAAGGTACGGCTGATTCCTTCTTGATATACAGTGTCACATATATAGAGAGGATTAAGGAGGAATTCTAACTATCCAAGAGCTGCTAGAAGCCCAAATCTGTCTTGTTAATGGCTGCTTCTCTCAGAAGAAACACAGAGATAGTAAGGATGGAGAAAACAGAGAAATTATTATTCTGGACTGCCTCATGGGGAAACCTGCTTGATTATGTGGAAGATCCAGCAATAAAAGGTGACTATGTGATCTTATTTTTTTAATAGAAAGGAATATGTTTTTCAAGTTTACCACTTAACAGTTTGCATCTTAGTGCTGAAATTTGGATTCTGATTCCACCGACTGATCTATACATGACCTTCAAACGTGTACTAGAATTCTCTGAATTTCATTTTCCTTATTTCTTTTTTTAAATTTTTTTTAATTTTTATTTTATTTATGATAGTCACACAGAGAGAGAGAGAGGCAGAGACACAGGCAGAGGGAGAAGCAGGCTCCATGCACCGGGAGCCCGACGTGGGATTCGATCTGGGTCTCCAGGATCGCGCCCTGGGCCAAAGGCAGGCGCTAAACCGGTGTGCCACCCAGGGATCCCTCATTTTCCTTATTTCTAAAGGAGATGCAAATGAATGTGTTCACTATTAGCACTACTGTTTGAATGAAATGAAATTATAAGTAAGACCAAACTAGCATGGTGCCTAGACTATAGTGGATGTTCAGAAAATATTAAATTGTTTTCCTTGAGTTTGAGATGTCACAGAACTCAAAGAAATAATAAGAATCCAAGAGGGTACATGGCTGACATTAGATGGGAAATTCCTGAAAAGCAAAATTATACTACAATTATGGACAATTCCAATGAAAGGAAATGCTGCTAAGGAAAGACATGTAGTGTCACAGGGAGCTCTCTGGCAATCTCCAACTGCAAAAGACCAAGCATAAAAACATGGACAGGAGGGCATGTGAGCAAGGAGAAACATAAAACATGTGTACAGCAACCCCATGGGAACACTGTGTAGGGGGATAAATCTGAGTGAATACTCTCCGAAATACTACAAACAATGGAGATTTGGATACTGTGTCTGGTGTGGGCAGCTGAACAAAGAGGCCATGGGCCTCCCATTTGGATGGTGGTGGCATAGTATTAACCTAGGAGGAGGTCCTGGCAGAACTCTGTGTGTACCTCCTCCGCAGGATTTGGCTTGGGAGTTAATGAGCTTACCATGGCTACAGAAAAAGATGGAAATAAAGGAAGAGTAGAAGCCAGGGTATCCATCAGGATTATACCATAGTGCTCCACATTAGAAATGGTTGATAGATTGGACCAGGCAGTTAGCAATAGAGCAAGTGAGAAATAAGGACTCCTGGACAGATCTTCATATTTTACTAGAAAAAAATTTCAAACATACGAATGGTGAGAACTCATCAAATAACTTCAGCTCATGGCATATCTCACTTTTTATATCACCCAGTCTTTTCCCCCTGCTCCCACTGAATTAGCGAGAAGCAAATACTGATCCATAAATAATTCAGTAGGTATCACTTAAAGTTAGACTCGTTAAAATCATAACCACACTGCCATTTTACATCTAAAACATTTAAAATAATTCCTTAGCAAAATCAGATATCTAATCAGTGATCAAATGTATGCTACTATCTCATAATTTTTGTTTTTACAATTTTCTTTAAGGAGACAGTGCTCAAACAAGGGCCATACCTTCATGGATTTCTTTGATGTCTCCTAAGGTTTTAAAGCCTAGAGATTTCTCATCCCCTTCTGTATTTTCCTTAAATTTATTTTTAAAGAAACTAACTTGTTAGTACTGTAGATTTCTCCATATACTAGATCTTGCTGAATGCATCATGTGGCTTGTTTATTCATCCCTTAGATGTCACATAAACTGGCAATTGAAATTAGTTCCTTGTTCAGATTCTGTTTAATTATTTTTTGCAGAAATACTTCATTGATGGTGATGCGTACCTTCATCAGAGGCACTTGATGCTTGAGTTTTTCTTTTTTTAATGGTAAAACTGAGCAGCAGTTTAGATGTTGTCACCCTGAGCCATCATGGATCTTTCTGTAGCTGTACACTTGATGCTCTGAGTAGACATCAGAAGTATTGCATTGATCCATGATTTCATTTAGGGTTTAAAACTAGTGATTATGCAATAGCGTTCCTTTTTTGCTCATTTTATTTAAAATTCTAAAAGAGAAAATTTTCCTTATCAAATGATTTATTTGAGATATAATTTAAACAGAAAATGCAGAAGGATGTTTGTTTATCTGCTTTATTTTACCAGTTTTCACAATAATGAGTTATTTTCCTAGCGTCCTCCAAAAGTGACCAATATGATTTGTGTTTTGTATTATTTTGAATTCATGGATTTAAGATATTTGGTCTCTTTCAATACATTTTCATACTTATTCTTTTTAAATTAAACTTTTTTAGATAATTGGAAATTCATAGGTAGCTGTAAGAAGTAATACAGAGAGATCCCACTAAGTTTTCCTCAATGAAATTACTATAGTCAGTCAAGATTGCAAAAATATCTCAATCAGAACATTGACACTGATACAGTTAGGATGAAAAATATTTCAATCACCACAAGAATCCCTTGTGTTTGGCCTTTTATAGCCACACCCAATTCCCTCCTACTCTCTCCTGAAACTCTGGCAACCACTAAAATCAAAAGCTTAACATTTTGCAGTTAGGTCCATGATCCATTTTAAGTTAATTTTATATAATGTGTGAGGTGTAGGTTGATTTGTTTGGCGGTTTTGCCTACAGATATCTAAATTGCTCCAGGACCATTTGTTGGAAGAGTAATTTGACCATCACGTATTACTTTTACACCACTGTCAGAAACAAATTGGGAATTTTTGTGTGGGTATATTTCTATATTTTCTATTCTGTTCCATAGTCCATGTGTCTGTTCCTCCACTTATATCACACAGATTTAATTACTGTGGCTATATAATAAGTCTTGAACCTGGGTAGACCGATTTATCTCATGTTGTTCTCATTTTATTTTACAAAACTATTTTAGCTTTTCTATTCCCTTTACTTCCATATAGACTTTGGAATAATTGTGTCTATAGATACAAAAAAGCTTCATCAAATCTTAATAGTATTTGTGTTAAATTTGTATATCAGTTTAGGAAAGATAGATATCTTTACTCTGTAGAGACTTTCAATCCATGAACATAGTATCTCTTCATTTATTTAGATCTCTTTTTATTCCTCTAACCAACTCATATTTTTCACCATACTGTATACTAGTATATATTTTGTTAGGTTCACATCTACATCTAAGTATTCTTTCTTTTTTTAGCAATGCTAAATGGACTTGAATTTTCAGCTTTGGTGTCTGTGTATTCATTACAAGTATATAGAAATACAGCTAAATTTTATGTTTAGGGATCCCTGGGTGGCGCAGCAATTTAGCGCCTGCCTTTGGCCCAGGGCGTGATCCTGGAGACCCGAGATCAAATCCCACGTCGGGCTCCCGGTGCATGGAGCCTGCTTCTCCCTCTGCCTATGTCTCTGCCTCTCTTTCTCTCTCTCTGTGTGACTATCATAAATAAATAAAAATTTAAAAAATAATAAATAATAAATTTTATGTTTATCTTGTATCTTGTGACTTTGATGAACTCTTTATCAGTTCCAGGAGTTTTTTATAGACTTTTTAAGATTTTCTGTGCAGACAATCATATCCTTTCTGAACTATATGATTTTACTTCTTTTTTTTTTTTTTTCCTATTGAAATGGCTGGAACTTCCAGCAGTATGTCAAATAAGAGCAATGAGAGTGGATAACACTGCCTTCTTCCCCTTAGGAAAAGCATTCTGCCTTTCATCTTAAGTATAACATCAGCTTAGGTTTTTGGCAGATGCTCTTTATCAAGTTGAATAAAATCTCTTCCATCCTTCTAATAATCAGATTCTTATTCTGAATAGGTATTGAATTTTATCACGTATTTTCTCAGCATCAATCAATTCAGTCATGTGATTTTTCTGCTCTGCCAATCTGTCTTTTAATTAGTATATTTAGGAGCACCCGGGTGGTTCAGTGGTCGAGCGTCTACGTTTGGCTTGGGTTGTGATCCCAGGGTCCTAGGGTTAGGTCCAGCATCAGGCTCCCTACAGGGAGCCTGCTTTTCCCTCTATGTTTCTGCCTCTGTGTGTGGGTGTGTGGGTATGTCTCTCATGAATAAATAAATAAAATCTTTAATAAAATATTTAGTTTACTTAGACCACTTATACTTAATGTAAATATGGACTTGAAAAATTTCCATTTCATTTTCTTCTTTCTCTATTTTTCATTTCTCCATTTTCCCCCCTGCCTTCCTATGGGTTATTTGAACATTTTTTAGAATCTCATTTTGATTTTTCTATAATTTTTTAAGTGCATTTCTTTTCATAGCAGTGTTAGTGGTTATTTCAAATAAGATAGACATATTTAAATATACACAAGGTTAAATATATTTGTGTATATAATTGTTTACTCTGTTGACATTTTACTAGTTTGAGGGAAGTACAGATATTTCACCTACTTCTTCATCCATCAACCTTGCCATATTTACAATATAATTATCTTAAATATTTACTCTATATACTTTCAGAAGCATGTCAGACTGTGTTATCATTTTTGCTTCTACTGTAAAACATAATTTGGAGTCTCAAGAGGAGAAGGAAAAGGTATATTTACCACAGTTTTACTCTTTCTTTTGTTCTTTCCTCCTTTCATAATTTCTATTTTAAGAACTTTATTTAGCCATTCTTTAACCATACATGTGCTGACAATAAATTCTTAGTTTTCTTTCATCTGAGAATGTCTTTATTTCCCCGTGTCCCTGAGAGATATTTGTGCTGGATATAGAACTCAGAGTGGGTGGTTCTTTTTTTTATAACACTTGTAAAATATTCTGCCATTTATCCTTGGCTTCCAAGGTTCAGATTAGACAAATGAACACTGCCATTTCCATTGGTTTTCCTCTACAGTGAAGATCTTACTTCTCTCTTGATGCTTTCTAGACATTATCTTTGCATTTAGTGTTCAGAAGTTTGATTGAGATATGTCTTAGTGTGGATTTCTTTGGATTTAATGTTTTAAAAACCAGGAAGTATCTTGAATCTGTAGATTTATGTCCCTTACCAAATTTGAGAAATTTTCAGCCTCCATTTCTTCAAGAATTTTCCTTTCAGTCTCATCTTTTTTTTTTTTTTCTCTCTCCTCTTTGTCTGGAATTCCAAGGACATGAATGTTAGATCATTCGTTATAGTCTCAGGTCTCTCAAACACTGTTAATTCTCTAAAATTCTATCTTCTCTTCATGGTTTCTCATTACTGCTATGTGGGTATAGGAGTTCAGGTCCCCCACTCTGCCTCTATTGACACACAAGAAGAGCTTCTGATTACTTCTGGAAAGATTTGGCACATCTGGATCCCCACTAGGCCTCCAATGACATGCAATGGAGGGAAGAAGTGCTCCTCATGGGACCTCCACTAACTTTATGGGTTAGGAGTAAGGCTGAGCTCATTACCACTGGACTGTGGTGAAAGTCCCGACTCTCTCCTAAACATCCTCTGACAACTGTAGTGAACAGAAAGAAAGTGAGACCTTGTTACTAACAGCTGGGGGGGGAGTCTAGTCTCTCTATCAGCATCAGTCCTTTCCACTGATGCTACACAAGTAGGGAGGTTTCATTTTCACCTGGTATGAATGAATGTACCAGTTCTTTTATTGGACCTTCTCTGCCATGATTCCAGTGGGTAGTTGGGCAAGCGTAGGCTCCCCATATGCCTTTGCTGATGTGAGTGAAGATAGAGCCACAATTTTTCTATGGTATTTAACTGCTATACAACCATTATTGTTTAAAAGTTTTTTTATGTTTCTAGGGACACCTGGGTGACTTGGTTGAGCACCTAATTCTTTTTTTTTTTTAATTATTTATTTACTCATGAGAGACACAAAAAGAGAGGTAGAGACATAGGCAGAGAGAGAAGCAGGCTCCCTGCATGGAGTCCAATGTGGGACTTGATCGCAGGACCCTGGGATCATGCCTTGAGCTGAAGGCAGATGCTCAACATTGAGTCACCCAGGCATTCCAAGCACCTAAGTCTTAATCTTGGCTCAGGTCTTGATCTCAGGGTCATGACTTCAAGCCCCACATTGGGCTCCACATTGGACATGGGGCCTACTTAAAGAAGATAAAAATGAAGAAAAAAAAAGTTTTCCATATTTCTAGGCTGCCTTTTTCCTGGTCCTTTGACTAGAGGAAAGAGGTTTTGGTGGGGGAGAGGGGACTTTTTTCCCCTGCACTCAATGTCATTTTCAAGCTACCGACTTGAATCTGGGGTAGGAATATATGAGACCAAAACAAACAAACACAAAAAAACAAACAAAAAATTCCCACAGAACTTAACACAGTGCTATTCCTTTGATTTTGAGGTCTCCAGTCAGTCTACCTTCTCTCCACCTTCTGGAGCCTTTTTATGTGTGTTTTATACACAGTGTCCAGTTTTTTTAATTGCATTTAACAGAATAGGGAGAAGTGCATTTACCACATATTCCTCAAGGTAGAACTCTGATTATTCTTTTTGATTCTGAAAGTTCAGTGTTCAGTTTAAAAAAGCATCTTCAGCCTGGGTCTTGTCTCCTTTTAATATTATCCTAGCAATCTTTAATAGCTTCTCTGCTTTCTGGTACAATGAGGTGTTCCAAGTTCATCATTTTATTATATGAACAAAAGTGTGAGCATTTGTTTTAAAATAACAGTACAATAGTATTACTAGTAATATGATTACTGGAAGCAATTTAAGATTTTTGAGATTTTTTTGCAGCTGTATTTTGTACTTTGGGTGCAGCACGCAAATTGTTTTAAAACCATTTTAAATAATTCCAGTTGGTACATTTATATCAAAAAATGCTAAAATGTGATGCACTTTTAGGTTCACTTATTTCATTTTGCTTTTGAATTTTAAGAATGGTTTTAGTAAATTTTGGCTTGGTTTTAATTTATATTTATGTAGAATATTTTTAGTTCTGATATCAAGCATACAAAATAAGGCATATTCCAAAATGTATATCTTCTATCTCTGTTCATTCCAGCCTGTTTCTCTGTCCTATTGATTTGAGGTGTTGATTTCACTGCATAAAAATGTATTATTTTCAATAGGGTCTATTTCTGGATTTTCTATTCTATTTTATTGTTCTTTTATGCTATTCATGCAGCAAACCCCATTGTTTTAATTGTAGAGGCTTTATAACATGTTTTAATATCTTGTTGAGCTACTCCTTATTATTCCTTTTTTTCTGAGAAACTTGTCTTGCTTACTTATTTTGCCAAGTAAATTTATAATCAAGTTATCGAACTTTTGAAATAAGTCTAATAGTATTTCAAGAGAGTATCATACTAAGTTTAGAAATTAGATTATGGGTGTATTTCAGAGGTCTAGCCAACAAAATTTCCAGAGATTATTAGATGTGGGGTGTAGGAGAACAAAAACAAACAAAGATAATCCCAAAGTGTCTGGCCTAAGAAAATGGAAGGACAGAGTAATCATTATAGAGGCAGCTGTGCTGGGAGCTAGATTAGGGCTCATGAGCTTAACTTTCAATATATCAGGTTTGAGAGGCCTATATCTAATTATAAATGTCAAGTAGGGTGTTGGAAATAGGAGTCTGGAATGCACAGTTACAGAATGTAAATTTGGAAGTTGCTGTCAAGGGGTTAATATTTATTTATTTTTTTAAGGGGTTAATATTTAAAGCCACGTAACTTGCTGATGTTGCCAAAGGAAGAAAGTACCAGAAGGAGACTTTGTCTGGGTCAAATGGAGAGTTGTGACATCCTTGTTACTGGGAAAGCAAAGTAACTGAGCAACAGAACAAAGAATCTGGAAGAATTTTTATCAAAACAAGTCACAGTACAGACAGGGAGAAGTGTACCAGTCCAAAAATTGGGGAATGGGAAGAAAAAAACAGAGATGAGTTGAGTAGGGAATGCCTAGTCTAAGCAAGACCAGGAAACACAGGAAGAACAGGTCAGATGTCCATGGCCAAGGGATATGGCAAATAAAGGCAGAGTTCTGTACCTATAAATCTCTCCAGAAAGAAATGGCCTCAGGAGGCAATGTTGTGGCAATAATTACATCATACTGTGTCTATAGGGTTATTTTTCTCAGAGCTTGCTGCTGAAACCATGGTTATAATCTTTAGCAATCTTAATGATTAAAAAACTCTATTGGAAATATGAGTAATTTCATAAACCTGAGAGAATGAAGATCCAAGCTTAGAAATGGACAGGACTCTCGACACTTAGCAGGCAGAAACTATAACATGTGAGTTACAGGAGAAACCATTTGCTAAACACATTCTCAAATTAGAGACAATTGGGGCCACCTTGATGAAAGCACCCTGCAGGTGCTGGGAATTCACCGTAAACATCCCTTCATCTTTGCATCACCTTCTCCAAAATCAAAGTCCTAGACAGAAATATCTGATTAGCCAAGCCTGTTCCTCTACACTGGCTTCCTGCTGGACAATGCTAAGAGAAGGGAGCTCTCTCCTTTGGCTTCCATTGTGGGAGCTGTGTTATTGCAATCTACCAATAGCATGTGGAATATGAGAGTTCTTCAAAAATAAGAAAAGGTGGAATGCGGGACAGACGAAATCAAAATGTCCATCACACATGCTAAAAGAATTTGTACATCTGATAGCAGTCTCTGAGGAACAGAGGAGAGTGGAGAGGAACTTTCCTTGCAGACTGAAGACATAATTTTAATCCTAATTTCCCCAAAGCAGCAAAACATGGATTCTGGAAACTGTCAGCTCATAAAGTTGGGAGAGTCAGTAGTAAGGACTGGATGGAGTTGAAGAATCAAAGCTGAGCAGGACCAGGGTCAGGAAGGAAGTTGGTCAGGCGATATTCTAAAAGAGCTTATTAAATGGCTGATCTGTTACCAGTGAAATATTGAAATGCACAAAAGCTAATGCACCCAGTTACAGGGCTATAATTCAAAAAGATCTTGAAAGTCTGGAACTCCGGGCCAAAAGACACTGGAATAAATGGGACAAATCTGAAATTCTGCATGTAGTTTCAAAAAACCAATTGCTGTCTTAGAAGATTAAATCGCCTAGACTGAGAAATTTAGTAACATAAGGAACTTGAAAAAAATCATCTAGTTCAACTGCCTCATTTGACAGGGATGTTAACTTGAAGCTCAGAAAAAGGTAGGCGCTTCCCCAAGGATCCACAGCCAAACAGCAGTGGAATCAGAATTAGCACTCGAGTCTCATGACTAACTCCTTTAAAATACTTTAAAAATTGTCCTAATGTGCCTTTACCATGACATCCATTCCTAAGAAAATGATTTGATGGAGCTTAAGAAGTATGTGTTTAGTAGGAGCCAATAGCATTATGCAGCTGCTAAAATATTAACAGCTCAGTCTGCATGGGAAGAGGCACAATGTACAGAGCTCATAATAAATGGCCCTGCATTTTCTTTCCAGGTCAGTCACCCCTAAAGCACTGTGCTTGCTTCTTCCAGTAACATTCAAGGAGCACTCTGGCTAACCAGGAGGAATCCAAACAAGAGGTGGCGAAGGCTCTGTCCATGGCTGCAGAAATGTTGAAGGAAGAGTGGTGATCCTGATGGGAAAAGAAGCAGCTAAGGAAAGAAACAGCAGCTGCCCTCTAATGTATCTGGAGCTCTCATGAGAAGGAAAAGAGGTTTACAGTGTTGCCCTGAGGACAAAAATCCAACCACAGGGTAGAAGTAACGGAGAGATGATGTGTGCCTCCTGCTGGTAGGGCTATGTAAGCACAGTCTCATCTACACCTGTGGGTGACAGAGACAGAGGCAAGTAACATAAGGTCACATTCAAATCCTCACTTTTGTGATTCTATTACTTTCCTGGGACACATATTAATTTTTCTATCAGATATTAAGGCCTTTGAAATCGAGCTCATTATAATGTCTCAGAGAGGAGCAACCCGCCTTACTCTCTCTGTGGTCCCCATGGTGTCTAGAACAATGAAAGATAAACAAAAAGTGTTCAGTCAGTACTGCCTAGCTGATAGAGCCTTTCATATTCTTTTATATTCCTCCTCCTTCTGACACAATCATTGGTGCTGAGCCACTTACTGCAGAGCAGCAAAGAAAAAAAAAACTGGTTATACACACATGCATGGGTATCTTGAAGGAAATAGAGAATTGAGGAATGGGTTTTAAATTTTACATACTTGTGCAGAATAATACTTAAACATGCACAGTCAGTGAAAAGAAATGGCTTAATGCTGAATTCATACCTTTATACACGAGATCATATATAGCAAAGCTTGGCACTATTCCTGTGCTTATCTCCATTCTCTGCCCCTTAGTTTTTCTAGAAGATTCTTTTTTTTTAATGTTGAGAAGCATGCTATTACAATAAGATGAAAAGAAGTTCAGCTGGAGGGCTCAGAGGGGGGTGAGGGCAGATCTATGGCAGAGCTTCTACCTCAGTTATTGAATCTAACCCTGTCTCTTGCACTATTGTGTGTTTGGAAAAGTGACTTAAATGTCAAGACTCAGTTTCCTCAGCAGACAATTGGAAATGACATTGCATGCTCTCTCTCTACAACTTGTCATGAGGATGAACGCAGTCTGGCAAATCACAGGCTCACATTAAAATTAGTTCCCTTGCATTTGCTTCTGAAACTCTTCCAACGAAGAGTCATTTCATGAAATATCAAAGGTCTTTTCTCTGCAGGAATTTTCTCTCCCAGTCCCATTTGGGAAGTTGCTACCTTAGCCAAGATTGGCAATTGTGTGTTAATTCACTTGCCAACATTGTTCAATGGGTAGTGACTGCCTAGTGTTATTCCAAGTGTTCCTAAGCTATTCTAAGCTCTTTAGGAAGGAGCAAGAGAACTGGTATACCTACAGTGGGTACCTGAGTGGAAGCAGCAACAAGGAAGCCACATATTTGTCATCCCTGCCTTCTACATTAATGACCAATGCAACAGATGATGAAAAAGTTTAGATCAGAAGTGTGAATTTTATCATGTTTAATTCATTTCAATTACTTAGGTCTCAGGTTTCATTACTGTAAAGTGATTGAGATTAATAAAAATGATGTTGATGGTGATGATACACCTGCCTTCTCTGCCTTACTAAGGCATTGTTCACTGAGAACAATGGATGTCAAAGTGTTTGGAAAGTTGGGTACCATGAAACAATGCCAAGGCAGAGGGGCCCATGAAGTGCACACATCAAGTGTAAACCGGACTGGTAAAAAGAATCCCCTGGAGGGGGTGTGGGGGTCTGGGTGGCCATGAGTACCAAAGGAGGAGTAGGGCAAATAATTTCCTTTTTCAATGTGCATAGATGCAACCAAAGGAATCACACTGCTTTAAATTGATCTTGAGGAATCACTGCAAAATAAGATCAAGGACACTGCAAAAGGAAATGTTGTATCACTGCTGAATTAGTGGGCTGCTTCTCTATTCTTCTCTACTCTCACAAAAAGGGAAGCTGGCATGTGAGGGCTGAGGCTCCTGGAACTGTTTATTATCTCCAGGGACTTTACTTTTTTTGCTAGGAGAATCTAGCAGACCTGGATGGCAGCCCCTTCTTTTTAAGGGAGGAATGAAAGATAGGAAAAGCTGTTTCTGATAAATGGTGATAATCCATTATTCAAACCATTTCATATTTATTAAGCTCCAACAATATACGAAACACCCAGCTGGGAAGTCGAAAAGGTAAGTGATATTTGCTATAGACAAGACCCAGAGAGGGCAGCGCGGGTCGTTCAGTGGTTTAGCGCCGCCTTCAGCCCAGGGCGTGATCCTGGAGTCCCGGGATCGAGTCCCACATCAGGCTCCCTGCATGGAGCCTGCTTCTCCCTCTGCCTGTGTCTCTGCCTCTCTCTCTCTCTCCTCTCTGTATATTCTCATGAATAAATAAATAAAATCTTAAAAAAAAAAAAAGACCCAGAGAGATTTTATTTGAAGATGAATTGGGTGCAGGTTCAATGAAGAAAGTAGCATTTGGTATCAGGAAGCCTATCTTAGGTCAAAGGGACTCCCATCAGTATTTTGCAGAAAGATTAGCCAGTGTGAATACAGCCAATCTAGGCAGTGTCCCAAGTGAGAGTGTAGGTATGTATATAAGTATGTGTGAACATGTGTGTGTTTCTGTGTGCCCATGCATGTGTAATGGCACATGGTGGAGTGGGAACTAGAAACAGAATGGGTAGTAGGAGGTTGCTAGTGAGAAATAGGAGACCCAGGTAAAACTTGAAAGAGGCTGATTCAACTCTTTCAAATAGGTCAACAGGGATGGTAGGATAGAGCAACAGGCAAGGCCACCAGAGCCTCCCCAGTCAGCTAATATACATACAGTCTTTGTAATAGCATCCTTCATAACTGATTTATAATTTGATTTAATATCTTTAGTTACAGTCACAATAAATGCTAGTTCTGCTTTAGTTAAATAATGAAGAACTTTCTGGGCTTCTCACTTGCTGCCCCTTATGCCTCAATTTCCAAGCTCACTGGAGTTCTTGGAGAGCTATTTCTTTTTCTGTTATATCCACTCCCCTTTTTTATATCCATCATTCACTAGAGTCACATTTCTTTCTACTTTGCAATTTTTCTTTTTTTCCTAAGATGTTATTTGTTTGTTCATTTGTTTACTGAGAGAGAGAGAGAGAACCCCAAGCAGATTTCCCACTGAACATGGGGCCCGATACAGTGCTCAATCTCACAACCCTGAGATCACGACTTGAGCCAAAACCAAGAGTCAGCTGCTTAACCAACTGAGCTGCCTAGGCATCCCATCTTTGCAATTTTTCTGATAGCCTGTCTGTTCAGTAAATGATCAACCTTGCCCAAAGAAAGATGAGGCCCTTGACTGGCCCCTGAGAGGTAAAATCCAAGCCTTTGGAGTGCCCTACCTGATAAGACCACATCTCTGTTTATCTGGGAAATATGTGCCATGTCGAATAGCCTATGCCAGCAACATGATTTATGGCAGGGGCCTTGGGCTACATGTCACCATATATCATAGGTGAGAAAAGCAAGCACTGTTTGCAGAGCTCCAATGGGAAAACACAGTAGAAGCTTGGCATCAGGTCTCTCTTATACCCTGCCCTATGCTCCTTTTCCTATTGGTGATTTTAATCTGTATATCCTTGCATGGGAGTAAATCATGGCTGTGAGTATAATAGCTTTGCTGACTTCTGTGAGCCCCTCTAGTGAATCATAAAACCTAATGGGGCTCTTGGGAAACTCTCAGACTACATTCTCTTTTTCCTTTTCTTTGGTCAACCAATGGTTTCAAGGGATTGCAACTCACTTGGCCCACAGACAAGACTAATTACATAGTTTTCAGGACCAATACAAAAATGAAAAAGTGGGGTATTCATTCAAAAATTATTGAGAATTTCTAGAGAGTAACAGCAGAATATGAAACCAGGCATGGAGCCCTTCTGAGCACAGGGTCGGTGAATCTGCACAGGATGTGTGCCCATGAAAGTGGCCCTGCCCACGGCTCCTAAACCTTCTGCCTGTCCCTGCCTTCTTCCTTATTCTCCAAAGAACATCACAGAAATGCATGGCTAAATGAGTCCTTATCAGCTCTTTTGCATACTGTCATTTATGATGGACCGGGAATTGTGCATTATCTTATTTAATCCTTCCAAGAACACTGAATGGTAAGTTGTACAATAACCATTTTAGAGGAGAGGAATCCGAGGCTCATAAATGTTAGATAATGTGTCCAAAACTACAGCTGATGTGGCAGAGCTTGGATTAGGGCCCAAGACTATCCAACCGCAGCATCTGAACTCACGGTCACTGTACCAGATAGCCTTATATGAGGCTCTCACTCATCTCTAAATTTATAAATAGTTATTGCATCAAATTCCAAGAAATTGGTTTTGAGAATGGGGAAGAAGCCATGTAAAAATACCCCAATCCTCTCCATTTCAAGAATAAGGACAGGTAAAATAACTGCTTTTCCCAATCCACTGCTCCAGAAGGATCTATTTCTTAATAGGCACATGTGTTCATAGGGTCAGATTCCACTGTCCCAATAAAAGGCTTCCCTAACATCATTCATTCTAGAAGGTTTATTATGTCAGGCAGATGTCCCTGCCATCATCTTCTCTGGAACTTCCCCTCTTAGAAGCTCCTGCTGAGCCGTTTACCTGCTTTAACCACTCGTTTCCATTTTGCTTTGCCCACAGGTGGACCCATGACTGGATTGGAGCCCACTGAAGACTCGTATCACACTACGGAATTCAAATATGCACATGATAGTGGAGAGTGAAACAGATGCAGAGACAAATAATGTCAATAGCATGAGGGGTTCCTATCACCACTCCGTTAATTGAGGAGATATGGTTTCAGTGGTCTCCATATGATTGATAGGACTCTACTGTCCCCCTAGTCTGCATTGTTTCCTAAGTGCCTATGAGACTGTGAGTATCTAACCAAACTAAGGGCCAAGCTTATGTTTAAAATGCTCATGTTTCATAAAGCTTGGTTCCTAAGGGCAAATCAATAACTTAATTTCATATTCAAGTAAAGAAACCAAAATCTAGTCCAAGTCTTAAAAGAAACCATGGCTGAGTCTGACATACTGAGAGGTGACGTGTCACATTCTAATACAGTGCTTCCAAAGAGATTTTAAGTCAAGCTTTTGTCTTACAAGCAGACTTTACACCAAAGCTATACATGAGCTGTGCCTCCACTGTGTTTGCCAGGGGATTTGCAATCAGGTCACTGGGGAATTTCCCACACAGCTGTGGAGACCCTAGCCCCAGGTATGGAGTTATGGTGGTATCCACACCAAGGAAAGCAAAGCCCTGAATATACTGATGATTTGGAGCAGCAAGAGCCCAGAGTAAGATGCCTGGGTGGCTCAGTGGTTGAGCGTCTGCCTTCGTCTCGGTGTGATCCCGGAGTCCCAGGATTGAGTCCCACATTGGGCTCCCCACAGGGAGGCTGCTTCTCTCCCTCTGTCCATGTCTCTGCCTCTCTCTGTGTGTGTCTCTCATGAATAAATAAATAAAATCTTTAAAAAAAAACAAGAAAGAAACAAGAGTAGACTTGCTATAGAGAAAGAGAGAAAACCATGCTATAGAGAAGAGAGAAAGCATCTAGAGAGGTATGAAAAGGGGGACTCACTACTGAGGACAAAGAGAGAGGGACAAAGAGATTGGAAAGGAGCCTCCCAGTTGAGTAACTGTCACCCCAGGACACTTCTCCTCTCATACTCATTCCCCTCTCCTTCTGCAGGAATATCTCAAGGCCCAGGAATGGTTTATGTTCTGGATTCAGTTTCTGTTGCTCTATATGGTCTAACAGTCCCCAGCAAAGTTGATCCTTTCTCTTATACTCTGATGCCAAATTGCTACCTGAAGTGCCATGATAGTCTACAGCCAAGTGAATAATAATAACAGAAATAATCATTTCTAATTTCCAACTTGGATCCTAAATCATAAGCCATGTGCAAATCTTCCTATCATTGTTTATTAAGAATGAACTATTCCTTCATTCATATCTTGGCTATTGTAAAAAAATAAATGAATGGATAAAGAAAATGTGGAGATATATCTCCAAAAAAGAATATTACTCAGCTATAAGAAAGAATGAGTTGGAGTGGGGAAAATTTTGAGAGGAAGACAAACCATGAGAGACTCCTAAGTCTGGGAAACAAACAGTGTTGCAGACAGGGAGGAGGGTGTGGGGATGGGGTAACTGGATGACAGGCACTAAGGAGGGCACTTGATGGGATAAGCACTAGGTGTTATACTATATGTTGGCAAATCAAATTTAAATAAAATATTAAAAACAAACAAATAAAAAGACAAAACCCTAAAAAAAAAAAAAGAATGCATTGTTGCCATTACATTTGCAACATAGATGGACCTAGAAGGCATTATGCTAAGTGAACAAAGTCAGACAGGGAAAGACAAATACCACACAATTGCACTTACATGTGGAATTTAAAAAAAAAAATTAAAAACAAACAAAAAACCAAGCAGACTTAAATACAGAGAAAAAAACTGGTAGTTGCCAGAGGGCAGGTCAGTGGGGAATGGCAGAAATATATAAAAGATACTAAGAGGTACAAACGTCCAGTTACAAAATGAAAAATTCACAGAAAAGAAAAGCACACTATAAGAAATGTAGTCAATAATATGGTAATAATATTGTATGGTGATGGATGGTGACTACACTCAATATCGTGAGCATTGAGTAATGCATAGAATTGTTGAGTCCATAAGGTGTAGCTAATATAACATTGTATGTCAATTACAGTTCAACAACAAAAACAGGATGCACTATTCCTCAGCTAAAATATGGTGGCTTATATCAAGCACACTGTAGGGATTCTCTCAGCCCTCTCCAGAAGTCTTTCTTTCTCTTGTCTTTGGCAACGCTGAATAGGAATGCTTATTTGAAACTTTGTTTTCGGGGCATCTGGGTAGCTCAGTGGTTGAGTGTCTGCCTGTGGCTCAGGTCATGATCCCAGGGTCCTGGGATTGAGTCCCACATCGGGGTCCCTGGAGGGAGCCTGCTTCTCCCTCTGCCTATGTCTCTGCTTCTCCCTTTCTCTCTAATGAATAAATAAATAAAATCTTAAAAAAAAACAACAACTTTATTTTCAACCATTCCACCCTCCAATGACCTCCTGAAGGGCTGGTTCTAGATGCTGACAACTGTATAATCCTAACATCCTGTCCCACTCTAGGTCATTCTGGCTTTCTTTGTTGTTTTTTTTTTCCTTTGGTTTTTAAATCATTCCCACTTCAATTTTATTTTTCCATATCAGTCATCACAGCTTTGAAACACGTGTATATTTAGCACCATCTATTTGGTTGGTTTCCTCTCCATTACTTTTTGCTTCATTTTCTTAAGCTCTTCTTATCCAACTCCTTCTGCTCCCCCTTTTCTTCTCCCCTTCACCCTTCCCTTTCTCTTGGCACTGACAGCAGCAGCATCGTTGTCCTCCACCTTCCTCCTGTTAACACTGGACCACAATATCTCTTACTACCATCAAACCTACTCATGCAGTGATTAATCTTGTCTTGCTTTGTGACATCTCTTTTGCTTTCCCATTTTGCAGCTTTTTAAAGTTTATATGAGTTTCCTGAGGGCAAAGTCTCTGTCTGACCCTCTTTTCCGATGCTGTTTCTCAAGGGACATGAATTCAAACTAGTGGACATTATTTTTTTTTTCCAAAATGCTTAGTGGGGAACAGCTTTTGGTATAACAGCTGACAAATAACTGGGCATTGGTTTTGGTTTCTCTTCTTTAAAGTATTCAAGTACCTGTAACATTCTGGCACATAGTAGGTGCTCATTGAATTTTTGTGAATGACAAACTGAAAAGTACTTTCATGAGAATCGAAATCTGATGATTTTTCCCATCAGCAGGTTACAGGACCACCGAAGGGAGGGTATACATATGTCATTGAATGGTCCTTTGAGACAAGGCTGCTAGAAGGACAGAAAGGCACAGAACAGGGCTGTATCAGGGATGAAGAGAAATATACCGGTCCTAGAAGGTTTTAATACTGCACAGTAGTTTCATAAAGATGAAAATAAAAATGAGTCCACATGAGGACTTATGTACTCATCTGCTAGTAACAAAGTGCCACAGACTGGGCAGCTTAAAACACAGAAACTCATATTCTCACAGTTCTGGAGCCTGGAAGTCCAAACTCAAGGGGTCAGCAGTGTGAGTTTCTTCTGCAGGCTCTGTCCTCAGCTTGTAGAAGGCCGTCTTCTCCACGTGCCCATGCATGGTCTTTCCTCTGTGCAGCTACAGTCCTGGGATCTCTCAATATGTCCACATTTCCTCTTCCTGTAAGCACACCAGTCCTTTTGAATCTAGGTCCACCCTAACAGGCTCATTTTCACTTAATTGCTTCTTCAAAGGCCCTGTCTCTTAATGCAATAACATTCTGAGGTCCTGGGGGTGAAGCCTTCGGTGCAAGACTTAGGGGTGCAGGGGGCACATTTTGTCTTGTAATATAGATTCAGACCCTACAAAACATTTTCCCAGCCCACCCCGCTCCCTCCCAGTAATTATGTGAAGTAAGGTGATGATTAAGAGGTTGAACAATTTTTCCCAGACCAAGCAGCTAGAAGCAGTAGACCTGAATTCAAACCCACAACTTCTGAGTCTAAATTGAAGGCACTTTCTATTTCAATAAAAGAAATACAAGCCATGAAGTGATTTGAGGGGGAAGAAAACAGATGAGAACCACTAGAAACTCTGTAAAATTTCATCCTGACACCAGGCCTCCTATAACATCCCAGGAAATCCGTGACTAAACCTTGTTTCTCCATCTCTGAATAAGTGACCTGAACTAACTCCCTCTGCTTCCATTTTGACATAAAAGAAATTTATTTTTTTTTTAATTTTATTTTTATTTTATGATAGTCACAGAGAGAGAGAGAGAGGTAGAGACATAGGCAGAGGGAGAAGCAGGCTCCATGCACCGGGAGCCCGACGTGGGATTCGATCCCGGGTCTCCAGGATCGCGCCCTGGGCCAAAGGCAGGCGCCAAACCGCTGCGCCACCCAGGGATCCCAACATAAAAGAAATTTAATAGCAATTCTCATCTCCCTAGGGATTTTTAGGTTACCTGACAGAGACAAGCACTTAGAAAAATAATAACTTTGTATCATGAGAATTTGTAAATATATAGAAAAGCAGAATTTATAGTACAACGACTACTCATTTATCTACCAAAATTCAACATATTTAATAGTTTGCTACATTTGCTTATCTACCTATTTTCTTCTCTTCCTGTTTTCATATCTACTATCTATTACCTATTTATCTCTATTTCTGATAAACCAAACAACTCATCATGCATCTCCCAAAACAAGGGTCATTTCCTACATGCCCAAATAACTATTTCCATGCCTAATAAAATTAGTAATGCTTTTCTAATATCATATAACAATCACATCGCATTCAAATTTCCCAACTTCTTCCCAAAATGTTTCATAGAGTTTAGGAATTTTTAAAAATCAGTCTCTAATCAAGGAATACAAATTACATTTGATCGCAAAATCTGTTAAATTTCTTTAATCTAAAATACTTACTTCCTCCTTTATAATGACACTACCTTGGTGAAGAGATCAGGCCTCTCATTGTTATGGTTATTACAAATGCCCTACATTTTAGATCTGTCTGAATGTTTCCCCATAGTGTTCTTTAACTTGTTTACCTATTACCTGTATTTCCTGCAATCTGCAGTGTAAAGGCATAATTAATTTCAGATTAAATATTTTAAGCAAGAAAAGTTCATGCACAGTGCAGAATTTCATTTCATATTACATTAGTAGGCATGTAATGGGTTGACCTACTCTCAGTGATGTTGAGTTTAATCACTCAATGACAACCAGACATTTCCATTGTAAAGCAGCCTGCTTCCTATATGAAGAGCAAGTTCACCTGTAGAGCGTTCTGTGGGCACCACATCAATATCTACTGCACATCAGCCCTTCTCCACTGTGCTAGTATCTGTGGATGGCCCTCACCTTATGAACAACACTGAAACCACCCACTTAGAGGAAGCACTGCTCCAAGTCTTAGGTCCTTGAGGAAGGAGGCTCCTAAGATAGAGGCCACTTTCCCACCTCTGAGATTCTCTGGACTGAGGATCTAAGTCTGACACTCCACATGCACTCAGTGAGGCTTTGTTCGGCAATGTTTATAACTCTTTACTATTTTTTTTTTTTTACTCTTTACTATTTAAATGCGGAGAACAACATAGCAGGTGCCTGGGGATCCAGAAAAACATTAAACAAAAGGCAATTTGAAGCAAAGCATACTTACTACACTACCAAAGGCTATTCCCAAGAAACATAAAGGTATAACATTGCATGTAAAGAACATGTGTGTATATACATATATGTACACACATATTACTTATTATGCTTTTGAATTATATACATAAATATACACATGATTATGTATATATACACAATATGCATATATACATATAAATTATATATGTACAATATACATATATATGCATACAATTTTATATATATTTATATTTATACACACACACACACACACACACTTTTGAATTGTGATCAGTCATTTAACTTCCTCTTCATTTCCTTTGGTTTAACATCCTAACTGTCTCCTGGAGGCAGCATTTTCCAAATTATTTGAAAGGAAGTCCACAAGTAACGTTATATATGCCCCTTTATTCTGAACATTGGATGATGGTAGGATAGAGGACAGAAATAAAACATCACTTCCCTGACATGTTGCCTCCCTCATTAAATGAAAAACCAAACCATTAAATGACCTGAATACACAGGTCACAAAAGGAGAAGTAATAAAGGCTATTATATATTAGAAAGAGAAGATCTTTTTCTATTCCACCAGATTATAAGCCTTTGAGGGGCAGGGATTCAGTCCAGGTCATCTTTGCATCCCCATTACACATGCTGGAAGCTTTACATTCAGTAGTGTTGGAATAAATTTGTATTGATTGACTTAATAAGAAGCCCCTGATAATCAAATCAATGCAAATTAGAACAATAAAATATCATTTTCAAGTATCAAATTAGAAAAGATTTTTAAACTGTTTAAAGATACTGTAGCATTAACTATAATAAAGCAGGGCTGACAAGAGCATATAAAGCATATATTTCTTAGAGCATAGAAAGAAAAATTCTAAACGTTAACATGATTACTTCTGGGAGGTAAGATATATAGGTAATATTTTTCTTATCCTTTGTACAGTTCAGTATTTTTCAAATGTAGTTCAACAGATATGTTCATTATCACATTACTGGGGCAGGGTGAGTGGGGAACAGTATTTAAAAACAAAACAAGCACCCACCTGGTGGCTCAGTCAGAGGGACTGACTTGATTTCAGCTCAGGTCATGATTTCAGAGTCATGGGATAGATCTCATGGTTGGTTCTGAGCTGGGTGTGGAGCCTGCTTAAGATTTTCTTTCTCCTCCCTCTACCCCTCCCCACCCCAGCTCGCACACACATGTTCTTTCAAACAAACAAACAAACAAACAAACAGAAAAACAAAATGAGTCCTTGCCCTACTTCCTCAGAGAGGATACTGCACACCTGGACTACCGACTCTGGGAAAGTAGGGATTATTTTTGATAGCTCTGGATAGATGCTTTCTGAGTCTCAATACCTAAGTGACCTTCATATAGTGGGCATAAATATGTGTGCATATGGTTTTTTCCTTCTCTTTTTTATTTCTTTCTTCCCCAGCAGGTATGTTTGAATAGCAGCCCATTACTGCTCACTTGACACTATAAATATTTATAAGCGTGTTCCAATGGAGCTATTGTACCATAAACCAGTCAGGGGCATGGCTAGCTGCCTTTTCTGAACAGAGATGTGAGACAGCTTTTGGGGATTTGGGCCCCATGCAGCATGAAACACCAGAGCCTATGAGGTGTGAAGGTCTAGGCAAAGATTCACGAAAGAGGTCCAGCCAGTCTCTAAAGGGGAGGGCCTCATCACGGAAAAGTCCACTGGAGCCATGACATCAGTCCTGGGTTGCATTTGAGAAGACAATCTCTTGGTGCCTCAGTTTACAAAGGCAAACTTGCAGATCAATCAGACCTTGCAATATGAAGGCTGGAGCTTGTTTCTCATTTGTACTTTTAGGGAGGCATGTGTGTGTACATGGGTGTGCAACCAAGGCTGATGTCAGCATGACATGAGATGATCCAGGTGTGGACCACTGAAGTTAGCCACCAAGGCACAGGAGCATCTTTTCCTTCCCTGGTGTGAAGGGAGAACTACATGCCTGTCCTAGGTACCTCGAGTCTCTGTCCTGGGATTTAGAACACTGGACCCTAAGCCAGAGGAAGACTAAATATATTACATCTAACCAGTATAAGTGGACAGGAGATGACAGCTACCCTAAACTCCAAGAAATTGTCTTGAAAATTGTTTACACTAGAATGGCCTTTGGCAGTTAAGAGACAAGCTGTCTGGGGGCGAGTGTGGCTCAGCTGGTTAAGCATCAACTCTTTGTTTCCACTCAGGTCATGATTTCAGGGTGGTTAAGTCAAGCCCCACTTCAGGGTCCTCGCTCAACATGGAGTCTGCTTGAGATTCTCCCTCCACCCCTCCCTTTCCTCTACTCCTCACCTCTGCTCACACATGTGCACAGTCTCTCTCATAAATAAATACAACCTTTAAAAATAAATAAATGAATAAATAAATTATAATAAATGAGCTATTTGCCTCCTAAAGGTTTTCAAATAGTGGGGACTGACCTTCAGTATCATTTAGTGTCAAGAACTCTGAATCTAGGTTCAGAAGACCTGACTAGCTACACGGCCTAATTCTTCCATCCACGGTACTCAGGACAAATCACTTCAACACAGATTCCCTTTACTCATTTGCAAAATGCACCAATTGCATTAAATTTGTTGGAACATTCAAAGTGCTTTGAATCATGTTTGGCACATGGTAAGTGCTCAATAAATATTGGCTGTTACATTTTCATGATAATTTTTAATTTTTTAATTTTTTATTTTTTTTAATTTTTTTTTCTTTTACCTGAAGCAAAAATGTCTTTGTCAGGGCTCCACTTCCTCCTCCTTCCCACCTATCCACAACCCACCCATACAGAGCAAAGCTTTGAACAGAGGCTTACAGGCAAGGTGGTTTATTTGGGATATGATCCTAGGAAAAGGGGACAGAAGTAAAATAGGGAGGGGAAAATCCATACATAGATGGGTTATTTGATTGCTTACTGCCTCAAGGAACTGATGCTGAACCATACTGGGACTTCTAAGGAATTAGGTGAAATCCATCTCAAAACAGTCTGCTGGGAAATGTACAGAGAAGCATTCATCCATAGGCTTAGGGCAAGGGGTTGTCTCTTTGAACCTGCATGAAGCTGGTTACAATCTGCTAAGAACTCTATGCTACCAAGTGGTTGTAGCAAGGTAAATTCAAGAAGATTCCTCGTGGCTCACAAGAGATGTCTCATATAAAAGGCTGAACTGTGACTCAGATTCAAACCCATCCTGGTGTATCTAGAGGGCCAATGGACCAGGTTCACTCAAGAGTCTCATTTGCAAGAACGAAGGAGTTTGCTTGAAATGATAGGTGACTGCACACATCAGAGTTGACAGCCAGCCTGATGAATAACCCTAATGTACTAGAGAACAAATGTCACCCCTCAACAGCCCCAACACTACAGAGCGAGAGAGGTCAGACAGATGCAAAGGTTGGGTGAAGGAGTGACATGGACACCATGGAGAGAAACTAGACAGTTTCTTGCCTAAGATGCTGCAACATGCTTGCTTTTGTCTCTACTCCCACCACCCATGGTCTGGATGTCAGAGACAGAAGGACAGAATTCTAATCATGCAAAGTCAAATACTGTGTCATGAAGTTTCAGGAAGACACCGAGGGCAGGAGATGTAGGGAGGTTTATGACTGATGGGTTCGGGAGGAGAAATGGTCAAATCATCCTAAAAGGACAATAGAGGAGCATTTTGTAGTGGATTCTCTCGAGTTCAGCAAGTGGGACCTCAGAAACAGTAAGGTCCATTGGTGCAGTTGTCCCAGAGCTCAGTCCCAGGAGTTCACAGATGAGTGTGCACACCACCTATTTGGGGACACACCAGAAGGAATCATTCCTGCAGTTCATTGTGTTTGCTTTTATCACTTTCCTCTTTTACATTCTCAACTACCAGCCTGAGCAACAATAGAGGAATACCCATTGTTGCGTTGAATTCGTTTGAGGATTACAGCAGACAATATAAACCAAAAAAAAAGTAGCCTTACACAAACAAAGAGGATTCTTCTCCTTCTCCTTCTTCTCTCCATTACTAGTATTATTATCATACTATTATAACCTTAAGGCACCATGAAGACATTTTAACCACTTTTAATAGAAATGTCCCTAAAGCCTAGGATATATCTCCTAGCATTTTAAAACAAAACATGTGGAAGACAGTGACATTTTTCACTGGGGTTTCAGAATTTTTGTTACTAATATCCATTAGCCTCTATTGCCTTAATAACGTTGATACGCGCTGAGAAATTTGTCACTACCCAGAATGGCCAGTTCCTGCTTTTTTTTTTTTTTTTTTTTTTTTTTTGCCTTCTTCCTCACTATCAGACTGTCAGTTGTCACTTTTTTGTTGTCAGTCTTCCTGCCTCCTGTTTTCTGCTGTGTTTCTAATCGGTCCACTGATCATATATTGTCAAGTAACTATCAAGACACGAGATCTGGCAAAAGACATTCGTACCTTGAGAGAGACAGAGAGTGAGAGAACGTGCGTGTGTGTGTGTGTGTGTGTGTGTGTGTGTGTGTGTGTGTAAAAGAGTTTGGAACATGTCTCTGGATGCCAGAATATTAAAGATTTCTGAAACATATTGTTTGAAAGAGTACTGTCCCTGAGAAATCCATGTATATGGTTGTCATGACAGCTAAATTGACAATAGCTAGGGCCTTGCTTAAGTGCCATGCGGGAAGGGCAAATAAAACAGCACCAAAAACATGCAGATTAAAAGTGCGGCAGCGTAAGGTCTCACCTAGGAATGGTACCGTGGTTATTCTATCCTTCCAGCCATTACGAAGGATGCACTTGTTCGCACGAGTTGTCTTCACACATTCTTGGTAATGCACTGGCACGTCTTCTCTGAAGAATCTTAATAGTGTGTCTGCATGCCAGGGCAGCTGGTAGGAAATTGAAAAATTCCTCCAAAGCCTTAAAACTGCTGACACGCTGAACTCAAAATTGGAAGATCTGGGTTCTAGTCAACTGCATGACTGGACAAGTCACAGCCTCCTGCTGAGGGATGTTTCCTTGTTTGCAAAATAAGAAACCAGTCAAATTTTTGAAGTTCCTTTGAGCTCAGTGTCTTGATACAAACTTTCTTTTTTTTTTTTTTTTTTTTATTTCTTTAGTTTTTTTTATTTTTTTTTATTTTTTTTTTATTTTTTTATATATAAATTAATTTTTATTGGTGTTCAATTTACCAACATACAGAATAACACCCAGTGCTCATCCCGTCAAGTGTCCCCCTCAGTGCCCGTCACCCATTCACCCCCACCCCCTGCCCTCCTCCCCCTCCACCACCCCTAGTTCATTTCCCAGAGTTAGAAGTCTTTATGTTTTGTCTCCCTTTCTGATATTTCTCACACATTTCTTCTCCCTTCCCTTATATTCCCTTTCACTATTATTCATATTCCCCAAATGAATGAGAATATACACTGTTTGTCCTTCTCCGGTTACTGTGGCCAAGTTCAAAAAGGGTGTTGCCTGAGTTCTCCTCTGGGATTTTGATGGAATCTTGTCTCACATTTAGATCTTTCATCTATTTTGAGTTTATCTTTGTGTATGGTGCAAGAGAGTGGTCCAGTTTCATTCTTCTGCATGTGGATGTCCAATTTTCCCAGCACCATTTATTGAAGAGACTGTCTTTCTTCCAGTGGATCGTCTTTCCTCCTTTATCGTATATTAGTTGACCATAAAGTTCAGGGTCCACTTCTGGGTTCTCTATTCTGTTCCATTGATCTATATGTCTGTTTTTGTGCCAGTACCACACTGTCTTGATGAACACAGCTTTGTAGTACAACCTGAAATCTGGCATTGTGATGCCCCCAGATATGGTTTTCTTTTTTAAAATTCCCCTGGCTGTTCGGGGTCTTTTCTGATTCCACACAAATCTTAAAATAACTTGTTCTAAGTCTCTGAAGAAAGTCCATGGTATTTTGATAGGGATTGCATTATACGTGTAAATTGCCCTGGGTAAAATTGACATTTTCACAATATTAATTCTGCCAATCCATGAGCGTGGAATATTTTTCCATCTCTTTGTGTCTTCCTCAATTTCTTTCAGAAGTGTTCTATAGTTTTTAGGATATATTTTGAGAACCATTTGAATGGTAAATGGTTCTCCAACCTTTTATTTTCAGGTTGTAGGTGTCTTTCTGTCTAAAATGAGTCTCTTGTAGACAGCAAATAGATGGGTCCTGCTTTTTTATCCAGTCTGAAACCCTGCGCCTTTTGATGGGGTCATTAAGCCCATTCACGTTCAGAGTTACTATTGACAGATACGAGTTTAGCGTCATCATGATATCTATTTAGTCTTTGTTTTTGTGGATTGTTCCACTGAACTTCTTCTTAAAGGGGAGTTTTAAGAGTCCCCCTTAAAATTTCTTGCAGAGCTGGTTTGGAGGTCACATATTCTTTCAGTTCCTGCCTGTCTTGGAAGCTCTTTATCTCTCCTTCCATTTTGAATGAGAGCCTTGCTGGATAAAGTATTCTTGGTTGCATGTTCTTCTCATTTAGGACCCTGAATATATCCTGCCAGCCCTTTCTGGCCTGCCAGGTCTCTGTGGAGAGGTCTGCTGTTACCCTAATATTCCTCCCCATGAAAGTCAGGGACTTCTTGTCTCTTGCTGCTTTAAGGATCTTCTCTTTATCTTTGGAATTTGCAAGCTTCACTATTAGATGTCGAGGTGTTGAACGGTTTTTATTGATTTTAGGGGGGGATCTCTCTATTTCCTGGATCTGAATGCCTGTTTCCCTTCCCAGATTGGGAAAGTTTTCAGCTAGGATTTGTTCAAATACATATTCTGGCCCTCTGTCCCTTTCGGCGCCCTCGGGAACCCCAATTAAACGTAGGTTTTTCTTCCTTAGAGTGTCACTTATTTCCCTTAATCTGTCTTCATGGTTCTTTAATTGTTTATCTCTTTTTTCCTCAGTTTCCCTCTTTGCCATTAACTTGTCTTCTATGTCACTCACTCGTTCTTCCACCTCGTTGACCCTCGTCGTTAGGACTTCTAGTTTGGATTGCATCTCATTCAATTGATTTTTAATTTCTGCCTGATTGGATCTAAATTCTGCAGTCATGAAGTCTCGTGAGGCCTTAATGCTTTTTTCTAGAGCCACCAGTAGCTGTATAATGGTGCTTCTGAATTGGCTTTCTGACATTGAAGTGTAATCCAGATTTTGTAACTCTGTGGGAGAGAGGGCTGTTTCTGATTCTTTCTTTTGAGGTGAGGTTTTCCTTCTAGTCATTTTGCTCAGTGCAGAGTGGCCAAAAACAAGTTGTATTGGAACACGGGGGAGTATCACTGGTCCGTCCAGCTGGTCTTCTGGGGGAGGGGCCTGTTGCGCTGATTTTCAGGTGTTAGCACTTGGGGGAGCTGCTCTGCCCCTGCCTGCTGCAGGGCTCAGCGGGGGTTGTTTACCCCGTGGGGCCCCAGGAGGAACAGCCGCAGTTGCTATGGCAACTCTGGAAGCCTGGATTCAGCCTCCGCAGGAACTACGGGGCTCGGGGCTCTCGGTTCTCCGTCCGCAGGGCCTGGAGGCTCCGGGGCGGGGCCGCTGATCTGCTCAGCTCGGGGCAGGAGCGTCCTCGCTGTCCTGGGCCCTCCCGGCCTCTGCCTGTCCCGGGGGAGGCCGGATCCTGGGCTGTGTCCCGGCGCCCTGTGCTCCGGGGCCTGCGCTGTGGGATTCGCGCTCCCGCCCCGCAGCCCCCTCCGCGGAGCCGCCGCCCGAGCCCCTCCGAGCTGCTCCAGTCGGTCCCGCCGTGCGCGCTGCAGCCCTTAGGGAGCTCGGAGCACTCTCCCGGGGCGCAGGTGTCTGTTAGTGTCCCAGGGAGCCCGAGGGCATCCCCGCCCTCCTGGGTCCTGCTCCAACTCCCTGCGAGCCCCTTTCCCCCGGGAAGGTTGGTGCAGCTCCTGCTCCTCCGGGACGGGGCTCTCCTGTCCTGGGGACACTCGCCCCGGCCTCAGCCCGGCTCCTCGCGGGGCCCCTCCCCCTCGGAGGCCTTTTGTTCCTTTATTTCTTTTTCCCCGTCTTCCTACCTTGATAGAAGCGCGAACTCTTCTCACTGTAGCGTTCCAGCTGGTCTCTCTTTACATCTCAGGCCGAATTCGTAGATTTTCAGGATGGTTTGAAGGTTATCTAGGTAATTTGGTGGGGACAGGTGACTCGGGGACCCTGCTCTTCCGCCATCTTGCCCCTCCCCCCCGATACAAACTTTCAAAGGAAAGAGATCGGAACTTTTAAAACAGGAAATTGGTTAAAACTAGTTGTTTGTATTGTGTGTGTGTGCATGTGTGTATTATGTGTAGAAAGCATCTTTTTTTCTTTTTCTTTTTTTAATTTAAATTCAAATAGCCAACATATAGTACATCATTCATTTCAGGGGTAGAGTTCAGTGGTTCCTTAGCTGCGTATCACACATACTGCTCACCACATCATGTGCCCTCCTTCATGCTCATCACCCAGCTATCCCATCCCCTCACCCACCTCCCCTCCAGCAACCCTCAGTTTGCTTCCTTTAGTTAAGATCAAGAGGAAATTTTAAACTGCATAAATGGGTATTATAGTTCAAGACAGAAGTCAACTTTGGATAAAAATTTTCTCTATTGTTTAATACAGTGGCTCCTCCTTTTCCACAGGGGGATGAAGACCCAGTGTACATCCAAGACCCTGTGGATGTCAGAAACCACAGATAGTGTGAACCCTGTATATATTAAGTTTTCTTCCTATATATACATACCTATGACAAAGTTTAATTTATAAAGTAGGCACAGTAAAAAATGAACAATATTAATTTGTAATAAAATAGAACAATTATAATAGTAATATAACATGTATAATCTAATATAATAGGAGCTACGTGAATGTGGGGCATCTTTCTCTTACAAAATATCTTATTGCACTATACTCTTTCTTATAATGATGTGAGATGATAAAATGCCTACATGATGAGATGATATAAGATGAATGACATGGACAGAGTGATGTCACGTGAGGCTACTACTGACCTGTTGTATTGTTAGAAGGAGTGGAGGCATCTGGGTGGGTCAGGGGTTGAGCATCTGCCTTTGGCTCAGGTCATGATCCTGGCGTCCTGGATTGAGTCCTGCATCAGGCTCTCTGCAGGGAGCCTGCTTCTCCCTCTGCCTGTGTCTCTGCCCTCTCTGTGTCTCTCATGAATAAATAAAATCTTTTTTTTAAAATCATTTGCTTCTGGACCATGGTTGACCATGAATAACTGAAACCACAGAAAGTGAAACCATGGATGATAGGGAACTACTGTACCCTCTATCTAGGTAGAGCAAATACTCGAAATATTAAACCACTGATACAACACAGAAACCACCTGATTAAAATAGGCAACTAACCAATGAGGCCATATTAGGGGGAAATGGGGCAGTTAGTTATCCATGCTGGGTTGTGGTTTTCTTAAGAGCAGCATGTTCCACTACCTTGCTCAATGCTTTTCTTGTTAGAGCTGAGAAGAAATGTGTGTTGTACAAATAAATGAGTGTGAGTACATGAATTCAAACACATTACAAATAGCTATCATGGCTTATGCCTCTCAGAAAAAAGACTGTGTCGAGAAAAGCAACAGCACCTTTTCCAAGAAAGATGGAAACAAGGATTCAGTGAAGGAAACAGAGGAGGGAAGCCATCAGAGTGTTTGTTTGGAGAAAAGCAGAGAGTACAATGTCACAGTTAACCTAGGGAGAAAAATACCTTATATGGAATTTAGCAATAAACAATGTCAAATTCTGAAGAGAGCACAACGTCCTGTTGCTTTTGGCCTTCTGGTCAGTTTCTTGCTTTCTTTGCTTCCCAGAGAGGATGAAGACAAAAAGGAGAGGTCATGGAAAACATCAGCCCACCACGGCCCTTCTTTAGCAATCAGAGCACAGGTTCCCAGGGGAGAAGGGCAGGCACAGCTACAACATGAGAGTTTCTCTGGGAACTCTGTCCATGCACTGGATCTCTTTCATAACCTCCCTAGCATACATACTGAGAAGAAGAACTGTCCCTGCAATCTACCTCATGTCGCATTTCTCTAGGACTGCTACTTTGCCTGCCCAGTTCTCACTAGCTGCCAGATGCTTTACCAGATGTCCTAAACGTGAATGTGTTTATTTATTTTCTGGGAACAACAGCTTCTAACACCCAAATAAACATATTTTTGCTGAAGGTGCTAGTGAAAATAAGTTGCCAAGGAGGAGAAAGGGGAATGGTCACCAGGGTGGAGTATGTGGTATTACTGAGAAAGCCATCAAGCCATCTAGGGATACTGAACTGATGGGCTTTGCCTCTTCCCAATAGATTTTCTGTTTTATAACAAGAAGAGATGTGAAGTCATGCCCAATACGTAGATAAGGAACTCAATTGTGGTCAAATGAATTTCTGTTCACATAGGATGTGAGACTACTTGATTCACACTTTCAGAGTTCTGGTAATCATCTCCCTTTGTGCCATTCCTGAGACCCCTACCCATATGTGAGCATCCGTGGCAGGATGGCAATTCATCAGCAGTGTTAGCATACTGTGATAAAATTTCTGAAATACACTACTTTGAAGCTGATCAGAGCATCTGGCTAGAGCTTCTTATTGAAGAAGCCCAGATCACTGGTTCAGTACATATGTAGTCTGGTTTGTGAGGCCTCTGTCCCACCACCAGGTCTCCATCTACACTGGGGCCATCAAGTATCACAAAGGCCATAGGAGCAGGCAAGTGTGCATGAATCAGCGCAATCTTTTACCAATACTGAAAATTCTCCCATATAAGTGACAACTCTCCTCCCTTCTTCTTCCTCTCTTAGCCATTTACTGAGCCAAGAACCTCATGTGTAGTTATCCTCAGATCTTCTGAATGAAGCAATAGCTATTATTGTCTCTAAGGCAGGGATGGCCACTAAAGGTAGAAAAGTTGAGTGATCCAAAGTCACACAACCAGTAGCTGGCAAAACCAGAACTGTCAATTAGAAAACTCAATTTTCATAGTTAATACATCAGTCTGTTCTCATCAAAAACAGCATACTGTTGGACTTTACCATATTTTCCCATTAAGCCTAGTGCATGCCAGCTCTTCACCCTCCTTAAGACAGAGACCATAGAGCCTTCTTCCAGGCCTCAAACTCTCAGCCTCAGATGACTCAGATGCTTACCACACTATCTGGTGTGGTATGCCTGGTTACTTGAAGAAATACACTGTTTATACAAAGGAGAGTAGTATCACTCTCCTCTCTACATAAATTTGGTTTACATAAATGTATATGTACATATGTATATTACCCTCACCTTCAACTTCAGACTCTATGCAAGTTACTTTCATATTTGTACTCCTGATGCTTGATGCTCCCTTTAGAGAGGGGAGGAAAGGGAAAGGAGGAAAGATAATTGTGCCAAAGATAACTAGGCATCATTGTGCAATTATAGTGGACATTTGGTCATGGAGCTGTGAAAAAGTGGAGTTTGCTACCATTTCCATCCTTGAAATTCTGGCAAAGATTGTAGAGTACCCTCTCAGATTCTTACGGGGAAAGCTTAATTTTCTTTTGAAATTCTAAGCATTTTTCCCATTCATGACTCCCCATGGAGTTTGATATTTTGTTGTATCCTGTTGAAGTGATAGAACAAAAATCCTAATACTATTGTCCAACCACAGATACACCTGTGCTAACTCATTCCAGAACATTTACCCAAGGAAGAGTCCACAGGTGGCAATCTTCACCACTACACAACTCCCAAGCACAGACATGTTCTGTGCACACTCTCACATGCATTCACATATGGAGAAAAATCTTTTCTGATACCTGAGTTGGGCAGGAGACATTTTCCTCCAACAAGGAATAGATATCATTTCAATCAATTCACAACTTCACCTTCATCAGATTTCTAGTGCAAGCTGTATATATTCATTGATTCAAAAATAAGAAGAAAAAGAGAGAGGGAGAAATGAGCAGAAAAAAAAGTTTTGAATAAATAATGGCCAAAAATTTCCCAGAAGGTATATAAAGCACTCATCTGAAAATCCAAAAAGCTTGACAAACTCCAAGCAGAATAAACACAAAGAAATACATTGGCACATTACACTTAAATTCTCAAAGGTCAAAGACGAAGAGAAAAATATCAAAAGCAGCAAGAGAGTAGTGGTTCATCACATACATGGAGTCCTCAATAAGAATTAATGGCTGAAATTAAAGGCAGAAATATTAAAAGGTTGAAATAAAAAATTAACTTGATTCCACATGAAAAAATGCAGACCAATTATAGAGGTATGTAAATGGGTTAAATGCCCCCATTTAAAGACAGAAATTGCCAGAATGAATAATCATAATTCAACTGTATGCTGTCTTCAAATATGAAATTCAAATTCAACTATGAAAAAAAATTGTTGAGAATAAAAAGATGAAAAAAGACATAAAATACAGTAACAAAAAACAGCTGAAGTGCCCATACTGATATCAGACAAGACTTTAAGACTTTAAATTGCTACTAGAGGGAATGAGAAACATTTTTAAGAATAAAAAGGACAATCAATCAAGAAGATATAAGTATTTATAGACCTAACAACAAAGCTCCAAAATACATAAATGAAAAACTATGAGAATTGAAGGGAGAAATGAACAGTTCAACAATAATGGTTGGAGACTTCAACAACTCTCTTTTTTATAATGCTAGAGCAACTAAAGAAAAGAGATCAACAAGGAGGGACTTGAAAAATACTATAAACAAAACCAAAAGTTGTTTCTATGAAGAAGTCCATAAAATTGGCAAGCCTTTAGACAGACCAAACACAAGAAAACAAGAGAAAACTCAAATTTCTAAAGGGAACAATGAAAGAGCAGCTGTCACTATGGTCCTTACAAAAATTAAAAAGATTATAAAGGAATACTATGAAAGATTATATATCAGCATATGATATAATTAGATGAAATAAACAGATTTCTAGAAAAACACAGACTACTATAAGTGGCTCAAGAACAAATGGGAAATCTGAAGAAAACTATACTAAGAGAAGATGTTCAATTAGTAATCAAAACACTACCCATGAAGAAAAACCCAGAAACATAGACTTCACTGGTAAATTCTACCAAACATTTAAAGAATTAACACCACTCCTTCATAGACACCAAAAACATGGGAGAGAACACTCACCAACTCATTTTATGAAGCTAGTATTACTCCAATACCACAACCAGAAACCAATGTCCCTTATGAATGTGAGATGCAAAAATACCAGAAAGCTTCATAGGGAAACATATAAAAAGGAATATACACCATGTCCAAGTGGGACTTATGCCAGGAATGGACTGTTAGCTTTACATAAATAATCACTATGTCTTAGTAATAATAATAAAGTACAAAACCCCATGACCATCTCCGTAGTCAAAGAAAAAGAATTTAACAAAAATCTAATATCTTTCATGATAAAAAAAAAAAAACAGCCAACAAAATAGGAAATGAGGAGCACTATCTTAACCTGAGAATGAGTATCTTTGTAAAACCCACGAACCGTGTAATACAAATACTGAAAGTTTCCTTCTTTAGATCAGGATCAAGAAAAAAAAAACTATTTCTATTTGCAGATGGCTTAATTTTGTGTATAGAAAATACAAAGAAATCTAAAAAATAATTGTCAGAGCTAATAAACCAGTTCAGAAATTATATCATCTGTTAATATACAAAAATCAATCCCATTTATATAAACTTGAAATAAACAACTCAAAAATGTAATTAAGAAAACAATTACTTTTATAACAGCAACAAAAAGAACAAAATCCATAGCAATAATTTTCCTTAAAGTGCAAGACTTATACACAGAAAACTATAGAAGCATCATTGAAAGAAATCAAAAAACAATAAATAAAGTGTGTTCAGAGATGGATATTAAATATTGTTAAGAATTGGAAATTAAGACCGCCACCTGGTCGCTTTGAGCTAATCTTGCCCAACTAGATCTACAATTTCAATATTTACCAAAATCCCAGATATATGTCCATGATCAAGTCCATGGATGACTTGATCCTAAAATTTGTATGGAAATGGAAAGGAGCCAGAATAGACAAAACAATCTTCAAAAAGAAGAACGAATTTGAAGGGCTGACACTTACTGATTTCTAAATTTACTATAGTTATAGTGTCAAGAATGCTACATGGTAACTATACGGATTAGAATTAAGACTTCAGAAATAAATGCATACATTTTTAAGCAACTCATTCTTGACAATGGTGCCAAGAGTACTCAATGAGAAAACAATAGACTTTTCAACAAGTGGTGCTGAAACATTTTGATATCCACCACAAAACAATGAAGTTGAACCAACACCACACACCATATACAATAATTAACCTAAAATGGTGGAGACCCAAATATAAGAGCTATAACTATAAAATCCTTACAAGAAAACGTAACATAAAACAAAACATAACATTGTTACCTCGGAAAAGGCAATGGTTTCTTAAATATGATGCCTAAAACACAAGCAAAGAAAGAAAAATATAGATAATTGCACTTAATCAAAATTTAAAACTTTTATGCTACTTCAATCAACCCTATCAAGAAAGTAAAAAGACAACCCCCCAAATGGGAGAATTATTAGTAAATCATATATTTGATAAAGTTCTAGTATCTAAAATATATAAAGAACTCTTTTGAATGAGCAACAAAAAGACAAATTAACAAACGGGCAAAAAATTGAAATCGACATTTCTCTGAAAAAGATACACAAATAGCCAGTAAGCACATACAAAGACCTCAACATCATTAGTCGTTAGAGAAATGAAAATCAAAACCACAACAAGTTCCTATTTCATACCCACTAGGATACTATGATCAAAAATATAAACCATGATGTGTTGATAGGTATGGAGAAATTGGAATTCTTGTACATTGCTGATGGAAGAGTGGGAAAAATTAGAGAAGGTGACAAAACATGAGAGACTCCTAACTCTGGGAAATGAACAAGGGAAAGAGGAAGGGGAGGTGGGCAGGGGGATCAGGTGACTGGGTGGTGGGCACAGAGGAGAGCACTTGACAGGATGAGCACTGGGTGTTATACTATATGTTGGCAAATCGAACTTCAATAAAATAAAAGAACACATATCAAAAAAATAAAATAAAATGATGCAGTCATTCTGGAAAACATTTTGACAATTCCTCAAATAATTAAACATAAAACTATTATAAGACTCAGACTATTATTCTACTCCTAGGTATATGCAAGAGAATTACAAACATTTATGAAAAACCCTTATAAATGAATATTCAAAGCACCATTATCCATAATAGCCAAAAAGTGAAAACAGCCCATATTTTTCAACTGATGAATGGGTGAACAAGATATATTCCATACAATGGGATATACTTTTTTATACTTAGGCATGAAAAATGAAGTACTGATACATGTTACAACATGAATGAAACTCAGAAACATTATATTAAATGAAATAAATAGTCACATATTATATGATGTCATTTTATGAAATAACTCAGAATAGATAAACCCACAGAGACAGAAAATGTATTAGTGACTGCCAAGGACAGAGACAGGAATAATTAATAGCTGCGAATGATAGAAGGTTTGTTTTTAGTGTTAGTGGAAATGTTCTGGACTTAGATGGTGGTTTTGGTTGCACAGCCTGTAAATACAATAAAAAACACTAAATAATAAACCTGAAAATGGTTGAAATTAGAACTAGTGCAATATGAAATAAGTAGTTGTAATAATATCCTTATAACTGTTAAGAAATTAAACTTATAATTTGAAAACTCCCAAAAAGAAATCTCTATTTCCAAATGGTTTACTGGAAAATTCTATCATATATTTAAAGAATAAATAATACCAATTGCACACAAATCTCTTTGAGAAAATAGAAGAGAGTACTTTCCAATTCATTTTATGAAGCTTATGTTAACCCAGTGCCCAAACTAGACAGACGATACAAAAAAGAAAACAAGTCAATGACTCATGAAAATCGACCTAAATATCTTTTTTTTAATTTTTTTTTATTTATTTATGATAGTCAGAGAGAGAGAGAGAGAGAGAGAGAGGCAGAGACACAGGCAGAGGGAGAAGCAGGCTCCATGCACCGGGAGCCCGACGTGGGATTCGATCCCGGGTCTCCAGGATCGCGCCCTGGGCCAAAGGCAGGCGCCAAACCGCTGCGCCACCCAGGGATCCCGACCTAAATATCCTTAATAAAATACTAGCAAATAAGATTCAGAAATATATAAAAGGAATTATATACTACAACTAAGTGAGGTTTATTCCAAAATTGTAAGGATGGCTTAACATTTGAAAGTAATCCACTCTAATCCAGCCTATTAATTGGTCAAAGAGGAAAAATCACATGTTCATATCAGTCAATGTAGAAAAAAATCTTTGTGAAAATTTGACCCCTGTTAATGATTAAAAACACTCAGAAAGGTAAGAATAAAGAATATCCTCAACTTCATAAGGAGCATCTACAAACAGGCCTACAACTAATATTTTGCCTAATAGTGAAAGGCTGAAAACTTTCCCCCTAAGATCACAAACAAAGGAAGAATGTCTACTCTCTTCACTCTAATTCAAAATATTGCTAGACAGTTTACTCAATACAGTAATGAAAGAAAAGGAAATAAAAGGCACACGGATCAGAAAGAAAGAAATAAAATTGCCCCTATTTGCAGATGGCTTAATTTTGTACAGAAAATCCCAAAGAACCCACAAAACAACTCTTAGAAATAATAATGATTTCAGCAATTTCTCAGAATACAAGATAAGCATAAAAATTTCAACTACATTTCTTTATACTAACAACGAACACATAGATACCAAAATGTAAATTGTATTGCTACTTATAATCGGACAAAATAAAGAAATATTAGGTATAAAACTAACAAGACATGTGTATGGGATGCCTGGGTGGCTCAGCGGTTGAGCGTCTGCCTTCGGGTCCAGGTATGATCCCTGGAGTCAGTGATTGAGTCCCGCATCAGGTTCCCTGCATGGAGCCTGCTGCATGTACCCTCTGCCTATGTCTCTGCCTCTCTCTCTGTATCTCTCATGAATAAATAATAAAATCTTTTTAAAAACACATACACAAGACATGTGTAGGACTTATATGCTTAAAACTACAAAATGCTGATAAAAGATATCAAAAGTGAGCTGGATAAAGAGGGGGCTATCTCATGTTCATGGGTGGATCGTTCATGGATATAATTGAGATGTCAGTTCTCCCAAGGTAGGTATATACCTTTTTTTTTTTTTTAAGGTTTATACCTTTAACACAATTCCTGACAAACACCTAGTGAGAAGGTGGATAGACCTTCTCGTAGATCTGTAGTAAGCATGTTTACTCTGAAATATATGCAAAGTAAAAGGGGCTAGAAAAGAAAGCTAAAACGGTTTTGAGAAATAAGAATAAAATGGGAGAAATCTTTCTACTCTATATCATGACTTATTCTAAGGCTACAATAATCAAGACTGTGTGATATTGTTTGATGGATGTATGTACTGATTAACAGAACATAACAGAAATCCTAGAAACAGACTCATAGAAAAATGCTCACCTGATTTGGAAGAGTACAAAAGCAAATTAATAGGGGTAGATTAGCCTTTCCAATAAAAATGCTAGAGAAACTGGATATTCATAAAGAAAAATGAACCTCAACCCCATACAAAAATTGTCAAAATTGATCATAGACTTAAATATAGAAGGTAAGTGTATTAAACTTTTAGAAAAAAGATTGGAGAAAAACCTTCGGGACATAAGGGAAGGCAAAGAGTTTTTAGACTTAATATCAAAAGTATGATACATGAAGGACAAATAATAAATTGGAAAACTTGTAGAGCTTAAAAACTTCAGCTCTACAAAAGACGGTTAGGAAGACAAAGATACAAGCTACAGTTGGAAAAAAATATTTGCAAACCAAATGTCCCACAAAGGACTAGTATCTAGAATATATAAAGAACTTTACAAACTCAAGAGTAAAAAAAACATTCCATTTAAAAACTGGAAAAATACATAAGACATTTCATTGAAGAGGAGATTCAGATATCAAAGAAACATATGAAAATATGATTAAGATCATTAGCCACAATGTGATATCACTACGAATCTATCAGAATGGCTAAAATAAAAACAGTGACACTATGAAATGCTGATGAAGATGCAGAGAAACTGGGTCACTGATACATTGCAGGTTAGATATAAAATGGAATCACCCTTCTGGAAAACAATTTTGGCAGAAAAATACTAAAGGTACAACTACCATTCAACTCATCAATTGCACTCCTGATCATTTACCTTAGAAAAGTGAAATTCTATGTATACAAGTACACACATGTACACACACACACACACACACAAACACACAACACACACACATCCTGTACATGAACTCTTATATCAGCTTTCCTGCTTCAAACTGAAAACAACACAGATTTTCTTCAAGGAATGAAAGCTTAAGCAAACTGTGGTTACATCGATATTATGGAATACTCCTCAGCATTTAAAGGCAAAGGCCTATGGTTACATGCTACCATCTAGCTAAATCTCCAGAGAATTATGTTGATAGAAGCAAGCTATATAAAAAGGTTACATACTATATGATTTCATTTATATAACATTACTGAAATGGCAAAATTGCAGAAGCAGAGACAGATTAGTGGTTGCTGGTGATTAAAGACAAGGGATTGAAAGGAGGAGGAGGAGAGTGGGGCATCTCTACCTTGACCATATCAATAATAACATCCTGGTGGTATTACTGTACAATAGTTTTGAAAGGTGATACCAATGAAAAGACTGGTTAAAGGATATGTAGGATCTCTGTGTTATTTATTAAACTGTGTGTGAATCTACGATTATTTCAAAATAGAGAGTTTAATTAAATTTTAAAAGAGAAAGAGGCACCTAAAGCCTCAAGAGCATGCTATAAGGGATATGGCTCAATTGAAGGGTATCAGGAAAGGCTTCCCTGGGGTGTAAAACCTAAAGAATGGGTTGGAGTGCATTAAGAAGTAGAAAGTGAAAATCACATACATATGACACTCATCTTGGGTGGCTATAAACCAAGTAGATCAGAACACATTCCAAGGACAGAGATTCGAGTGAGGAGTTTCTGATTGCCCAGGTCCAGCTGGTGGTCCACTGGTGGGGACATCCTCTCAATGACCTTCCCCAACATACAGATTTTCAGTTCAGTTTTCACTGGCTAGCCCCTGAGCTCCAAGTGAAGGGATAGACACAAAATGGATAAGCACAATCCCTGCTGCTCAGGAACTATCACATGAAAGAAATGGGCACACATACTAACAGCAGTAGTAGCAAAAAGCACATGCAAGCTGCTACACAATATAGACATGTGATGTTATAAGAGCCCTGCCTACCCCTCTGATTAGTATTTTCTCTTTATAGTGGTCTTTAGTCAACCTATCAATACATGGAACAGCATCGTTGTGACTAGAACATGTTATTTAGAACCACAGAAACCAGAATTCAAATCCTGGTTCTACTACTTACTAGCTCTGTAGCTTTGGCTTTAGTGGTTTATTTTTCTTGTTATTGTTTTTGTTTCCTTCTTAATTGCCCTATTTGGGATTATTTAACTATAAACTACAATCTTACTTTTCCTCTATACTGATTTAAAAAGTATAGTTATTTAGAATCACACTGTCCAAGTTTAGCCACTAGTGACTTATGTTTAATTTTAAATTAACTAAAATTAAATGAGGTTTAAAATTAAGTTCCTTAGCCACAACTAGCCACTTGTCAAGTCCTCAATAACCACATTTGGCATACAGCTCTGTTTTGAATAATGTAGTTCTCTGGAAAATTTTCATCATCACTAAAAACTCTACTTGACTGTGCTGCTCTAGAAATTCTAGCATGCAGAGTTATTGTAGAATGTAAACTTCACCAGTCTTTGCTCTTTTTTCAAATAACACCAGTACTTCAGATGCTTTCATTCTTACCAACTAACCTTGAGTTGACTTATTTTTTTTTGTTTGAATTTTAGTGCAATACTTCCTTTTAACAACACAAACTATACATTGCTCTTATTGTTTATACCATCAAGATTTGCTTAGATTTACCTACTTGTTTACCAGTGTCTTTCTCTCTGTTTCTCTTGTAACTCAGATGCTCTTCTTGGTAACACTTTTTTTTTTCCCTTGAGGTTCCTTCTGCAGGAATTTCATTTGAGCAAATCTTCTAGTTAACTCTTCTGATTTCTGTTTGTCTGAAATCATTTTACTTTCTTGATCCTGGAAGAGACATTTTAAAAGGAAAAATATTTTGAGGAGCCTGTGTGGTTCAGCAGTTGAATGTCTGCCTTTGGCTCAGGTTGTGATCCTGGGATCCTGGGATCAAGTTCCACACTGGGCTTCCCACAGGGAGCCTGCTTCTCCCTCTGCCTATGTCTCTGCCTCTGTGTGTGTGTGTCTCATGAATAAATAAATAAAATCTTTTTTTAAAAAAGGAAAAATATTTTAGTTTAACTTTGAAGATAAAGATTCACTTTCTCCCTGATTCCACTGCTACTTTTGTGAAATTAACTATTAACAGCCATTTCATTGTAGGTAATCTTTTATTCTCTGATTATTTTTCAGAACTTCTGTATGTCCATTGTGTTCTACACTGTGTTTCACTGAAATTCAGTTAAGAACAAATTTAACTTTATTTATTTCAGATGGGATTTAGTGGCCTTTCTGTATTTAATGATCAGTATATTTTATTAATTAGCCATTAGTAATGGACATATTGGCTTTCCTTCATTCTCTTTATTTTTATTTTACCTTATTCCATTTATATATATTGTACCTTCTTTTTAAAAGATTGTATTTATTTATTTATTTATTTATTTATTTATTTATTTATTTGAGATAGAGAAAGCAAGAGAGAGCAAGCAGTGGGCGTTGGGGGGAGGGGGTGCAGAAACAGGCTCCCCTCTGAGCAGAGAGCCCAAAGCAGGGCTCAGGCCCAGTCCTGGGATCATGACCCAAGCCAAAGGCAGACACTTAACCAACTGAGTCACTCAGGTGCCCCATATTGTGCCTTTTCATTGTATCTTCTGTATCTCTTTGACTCTGATATTTTCCATCTCGCTGATCTTTTGTCTATATTCTCAATAGTTTGTTTTTAGATTGCAGTTCACTAATTCTCTCATGTCCTCCATTATAGTAATTCTCTATCCATCTGTATCTAAACTATGATATAATTTATTGTACATTATTATGGTATTCATTTCTAGAATGTTCAGTTTGTTTCTTTTTCCTATGCTCTTTTTCTTTATCTTACTACATATCCTAATTTCTTCATATTTCTTAAACATTCTTTTGATATTCTGTATCTAAATTCAATACATGAAGTCCTTATGGGTCTGTTGATGAATTTGTTTTTTGTTTTGTTTTGTTGTTTAACGTTGCTCATCTTGATTTTTCCTCTTCATGGGTTTTAATTTATTTTTTATTGTAAGTTATGTTCTTTTTATCTGTGGAGATTCTTTAAAGCCTAGGTTTTTATTCCTCCACACAGGATTTGGTTTGCTTTTGCAAGTCACCTGGGGAATGGCTAACCTTGAATTATTTAAATATGTATGTTTAAGCTTGGGCTTTGTTTTTGTAGGTCACAAGCCTAGAATAAGGACTTCCATATAGCAATTCTTAAAGGATACTTTCATCCCTCCTCTTTGAGTGTTCAGTGAAAAACCCTGCATATATCCCCACTACCTTACTCGACAGAATGTTTTTTTCCTATATTATATCAATCTTTATAAGTCTCAGCTTTATCCTGGCTATCTGGTTTTTCTTCCTTTTCTGTGTTAGGCCAGCCTTTGATTTTTCTGGTATACATGGTCCATTGAAACCCAGAGTATAAACTATCATGGGAAGTGCCAGATCCTGCAGATTTGCATACTTATTTCATAACTAATCCCTAATAAATTCCCTTATTTTTCCCCCAGATCAGCCATGTAGCATTTAGCCAGTGCATATAGTTCTATACTGGAAGAATATACATTTCTATGACCTTTAATCCACCATATTTTTCAGATTCCTATTTCTTAAGGATGCCCTTGCTCTGAACCAGAGAGTTTAATTTAAAGTGAGATTAAGAGTTGAAACAGGAGGATGTGTTAGAATTTGTTGAAATAGTCTAGGCAAAAAATTGAAATTTCAATTGCTATGGACTTGATAAAAGTGGAGAGTAGGGATGGATTTGAGAGATATTGAAGAAGTACAGTCAACATTATGGTGAATTGGATGTGGAAGTTAAGAGAGATGTTTGGGATGATGCCAATGTTCAGGATCCTGTCTGCCTTGTGTAACTAGATGGATAGTACTGAGCACTAAAAGAGGAACAGGTGAAGAGAGTGAAGATGATGGGTTCAGGGTTTAACTAAATGTGATGCCTTCAAGATTTCCACATCATATATGTGGGCCTAAGGGTCAAATCAGACTCTGAACTAGAGATATGAACTCATATGCCACTCTCATATAGGAATGATGAAAATAGGGCATGGACAAGGTTTCCCAGGAGGAGGACACAGAGTAGAAGAAAAGTAGGTTCAGGATTAAGGCTTGAAGACTTTAAGCTCTACTGACCAGGCAGAGGACAAGCTTGCAGAGACACAAGAGCAGAGCCAAGAAGGCATGAAAGGAGAAGAGTGTTGCCTTTGATCACTTCTTTTCTTATACCTACCTAATGTCAGCCATATCGACCTTCCTACCATTCCTTATCTTTTGATTTTTCTGTTTCCATGCCTTTGTACATGCATACTCTTCCTTCTCCCATGAATCTCTCCAGCCTCTTCTCCTTTTCCACTGTTCATTATTGGTCCTGATGAACTCCTATACAACCTTTAGGGTCCTGCTCAAAAGTCGGCATTGTCCTTCCTGAACCTTGTCTTAATCCTTTCTCACATAGGCATGGTTCATTGTCCTTTTCCCTGTCCCCACTGCATGTATTAGATGATATTTCAACTACCCTTCTGCCATCTGATGACAATAGATTTCCCCTTAATTGTGGGGCCAGTGTCTTATACAACACTTCTCCCACTGCACTTGGTTTACAGAGGAACCATTTCTTTTGAATAAAAAAAACTTAAAGTAGGTCTCCAACAGGATGTAGGAAGCATTTGGACAGAGAAGTCAGCCCACCAGCCGGCATTAAAAGAACCTAAGGTGTCCAATTAAAGTCAAAGAAATTTGGGGCTACTCATAGATATTTACCAAGGATCAGCCAACACATGCACAATCACTATATTTCTCCCCTTCCCTTCTATCCTTACTCATAAAACTGTTGTCCTCAGTGACATCATCTTTTCTTACTCTCTTTAAAGTCATACCTAATACGTTCTATCCAATCATTGTCTAAATGAAATATTAAGAGGTGGGCATTACAGTCAGCATGGGGAACATACCATGTGATTTCTCTTTAATCCTTTCTCTTGCTAAAGAATTTACTGCAGATAACAACATTGAACAAACTGCATAAATTACACTAAGCAAAGTAAGCAAGTACATGGCATGAGGATTAATGAATCAGCAACAGGGTGAGTGAACTTCACAAGGTGGCCAGAGAAGGAAAGAGGGCTTGGGGTAGGACTGGCACTGTCTTTAAGCAGAGAGAAGCTCGGGAGGGATGAATTAGAAGGGAATCCCTGAGAATGTTAAAACGTATGGGTAGAGGATGGGGAGTGATGGAAATCTAGCAGTCAGAAGAGGCAGGAAATCAAAAAGAGCCTTTAGTGGCATTGGTGTGGGTCTTTGCAACGCTCTCAGTGATGCTCAGTATTGTGGGGGATGTTCCTGGATCAGGTTACCCGAAAAGAGAGGACTGAGAGGCAGTTTCAAGACTGTTTGGGTTTTCTTCCCAGTGTTAATGCTTATTATGACTGAAATGGAATGACAAACAGCTTGTGCTGCTGACATCACTCCAGAAAAATTGGGGCAATGTAAGAAATCTGAAACAATTCTTCGGGGTATAGGGGAAAATGTCACATTGAGCTGTATTGGGCCGTGGGTAAGAGAATGATGGCCTTGCATGAAATCATGACAGATGGCCATCTATCAGCACCCAACAGCCACAGCACCCAGAGCCTAGGATCATGAGCTTAGCATTCAACTTTTTCTAGCATCTGCCCACAAATTTCTTCTTACTCTTCATTTCCCATTATTTTCCTGCATAACCCACGCCTCCCTGGCAAACAGAACTGTGCATGCTTCTTCTAATTTTAATGTGCCTTCCAATGCCCATCACATCATTGTCTCTTTTTTCCCCACCTGGCATGCTCACATTTCTGCTGCTGATCTACCAAACACAGCTTCTTCTGTGGGTCCCTTACCAGGTGCTCTGTCAAATAACCCTCTTTATGACATGTGTGTCTGTGTGTGTATGCATGTTCCTATCTACCTACAAACTCACACACCCATGTGCCCAGCAGCTCTTGGCAGAGCAGAGACAACACAAACACTGAATGAACCTAAGTAAACAGGGTCAGCAGCTGGCTGTGTCACTAACCAACTCTGTGATCTTGGGAATTTTATTTAACCTGTCTAGGCCTCAGGTTCCTCATCTGTTCTATTTATACCACAGGGTTTTGGGGACTATCAAATAACCTAATGTATATAAAACACCTGCAGTTCCAATGCATGATAAATGCTGATTCGAGTCCCTTACCCCTTATATAGAATTGACTATACAATTGACTGACATAGAGATATATCCCTCTCTCACTATTTTGTAAGCTCCAGAAGTAATGCTATGATTTTTGTAGTCCTTTTCTTTACATCTCTACAGGGCATTTCTCACTCAACAAACCACAGACTAATGAAAGAATGAGCAAACACACAAGAAGAAGTAAATTCCAGCACTACTTCAAGTGTGTCTGAACTGCTTCCTGAGACATGAAATTGTGGTATTTTAAACAAAAACAAACTCAAAACAAAAGCCAATGACTCTGCTGAGTTATTTCTGCTATTTTAGTCCCAATGACTGAAATGACTCTGTAATACCCATGAAGGGAAAAACTGTACTTTGCAAAGGTCATGGGGAAATCTAGGTGGTATGTCTCAACTAGCTCAAAACAGGCTCAGAGCTTTGCTTCAAACCTATATTTGTTCAAAGATCAAGCTTAGGATTATCATTTATAGCAAAGTATTTACCTCTATACTCTGATGTTGTTCACCCAGTTCTCCAAGAGCATCCTTCCTCTGCACCACAAGGATCCCTTCTTTGCAGGAGAGAAGCCCTGGTGGCTTGGAAGTGGGGAGGATGAGAGAGGACTGGATTATCTCTATAGATCCCTTTCAGCTTAACAAATGGAGTTCATTCAAAAGAATACACAGCACCTTCCAGGATAAAGAGCAGTTGCTTCATTCCTAGCCTCCCTTTCTCTCTGGGAATAAATCAACAAACCAGTAGAAATCCATGGAAATGTCATCCTTGCACTGGCCCTGCTTTGCCAAGCTGCATCTGAATTTTCCCCACTGATGTGAAACAGGCAGACATGGGGAGTGTAAGGAAGTAAAGCAAGAGGAATTGCTGTTCTAAGGAGCTCAAGAGGTGCTAATTATTGCTAAAGATCTTATCAGGTCTTAGTTAGAGGCATCGTTTAACCTCTGGCTCCTGGTGGCTGCTCTCCCAACCCCCACTGCTAGCACACTAGCTACAGTGGAAAACAGCCTTCTCCTCCCCAGACCTTCACTGTGACCATGAACACTGCAGAGAAAAGGCCCTTTTTGAGGGTGAGAGACCCCGAGCCAGGATCAGAGTCATCCAAGTAGTGGTAAAGCTGTCAGGGCCACCTAGGCCCAGAGGCCTAGTCCTCCCCACTTCCAAAACCTAAAGAACCACAATTTGAACTGGGGTTGGACATCTGCATTTTCCAAATCCTTTCATTTTCTTTGATAACAGAGAACAGTGAGAAAGCCTGAAAACAGGTTAGGAACACCCCACACTGCCTGGGTATATTTCCTGGCTCTCCACTAACAACTTCAGGTATACAATTTGTTAGTATTTGTAAAGCACCTAGAACATCATCTTGAACATAGTAGGTATGACAAAAGACTATTTAAAATAACACTAAATAAATATCATTGCTGTAGCCTTTCATCTAATCCAGAGGTTCTCCAAGTATAGCATTGAGACCAGAAGCCCCAGCATCACCTAGAAACCTGTTAGACATGCAAATTCCTGAAAGCCTGGGTGGCTCAGATCTGCCTTTGGCTTAGGTTATGATCCCAGGGTCCTGGGATCAATTCCCACATTAGGCTCCCTGCTCAGCAGGGAGTCTGCTTCTCTACCCCTCCTTCCTTGTGCTTGCTTGTGCTATCTCTCTCTCTCTCTCTTTCTCTCCCCCTTTCTCTGTCAAATGAATAAAGAAAAGAAAAGAAATGCAAATTGCTGCTGTTCTACCCCAGACTTCTTAAACTGGAAATGCTGGAGGTGGGGCCCAGCAATCTGTCTTAACAAGCCCTCTAAGTGCACATTCAAGTTGACAACAACTGATTTTAGCCATAAACTCTCACTCAAATTTTTCTTCTTAACCAGTCACCTGCCCAATGTACTCTTGCCAATCACCCTCTTTGTGCTCCCTGGAGAGGCATTTGAGTCATCCTAGAATTCCAGGTACTCCTCAAAATGCATATTTATTACTGAGAATTCTTTCGGTAGCAAGTGACAGACATCCTATTCAAGCCAACTGGGGCCCCAAAGAAGACGTATTGTCGTGTATAACAGAAGTGATCAATGCAGATGATGACAAGCCATGTTTATTGAGCATGCATACTGTGCCTGGCACTATTCTAAGCATTTTATACATATTAACTCAGGTAATCTCCACACAGGTCTGTAAAGGAGAAACTATTATTACCCTCATTGAAGAGCCAAAGGAATGAGGAACAGAGAGGTGCAGGAACTTCCCCAAAGCTGTACAGGGAATATGTGTGGTGGACCTGGGGTTCCAACACACAAGGCAACTGCAAAATTTTTTGCAAGGTCCCTTGCAAGGCCAGGCTGGGTCCAGGTACTTACTCTAGGACTGTAGGTCTGTTTTTCTCCATTCCCAGGCCTTGCTTTGTGTTGGATTGGCCCCACTCTCAGGCAGAGAGCCCTTCCATGGGGCCCCTGGGAGCACCAGGACAATGCCTTACATACTAGCCAGCTTAAGAGCAAAAGGTCGCCTCCCCCTCACTGTCTTAACAAAAGCCCTGGAACTGACTCTGAAAGGACTTATCTGTGCTACAGTGTCATCCCTAGGCCAGTAACCAGTCTGCCTCTGGAGAACAGAATGTGCCATTTGGCCAGACTGAGTCCTGTGGCTACCCTGGATTCAGATACCCACAGAGCCCAAGAGCTTGGAGGAGGCTTTCTCTGGAGAAGGAGGAAGCATGCTAGGTAGGCAAAAAGTAGCCATATCATGTGCTAGGCTGTGTTTCAATTCTTTTAAAGATTATATTTACTTATTTAAGAGAAATAACAAGAGAGCACAAGCAGGGGGAGCGGTAGAGGGAGAGGGAGAAGCAGGCTCCCTGCTGAGCAGAAAGCCAAATGTGGGGCTGTATCCTAGGACCCTGGGATCAGGACCTGAGCTGAAGGCAGATGCTTAAGGGACTGAGCTACTCTGGCGCCCCTAGACCATTTTAAAAGCATCATTGGGACACCATCTTTGGGTGTCTCAGTGGGTTAAGCATCCAACTCTTCATTTCAGCTCAGGTTATGATCTCAAGGTTGTGAGATCAAGCCTCCCATTGGGCTCCATGCTTGGCAGGGAGCCTGCTTAGGATTCTCTCTCCCTCTCCTTCTGCCCCTTCCACCCCCACTTGTGTGTGCTTTCTCTCTCTCTATCTCTCTCTCTCTCTTATAAAATAAAAATTTTTAAAGCAGCATATATATCACACCATTGAATTATCACAGAAATCCTGTGAGATAGCTACTGTCACTGCCTCATTTTCCAAATGAAGAAACAGAGGCAGCAGAAGATTAAGTAGCTTGTCCAGAGTAGCAGAGCTAATGAATAGCAGAATCAGCCCTGGACCTGTGCTGCCCACTGTGGAGGTTTATGCACCTAGCAACTAGACCAACTCCTACCTAGTGATGCTTTTGTCAGGCCTGAGTTAAAGATACTCACTACAAACTGTTAGGCTGTTTCCCTTAAAACATTTCTTGCTTGATGAGAAGACAAAGAATTTCCCAATCTCCCCCACATGGGAGTTTCTCCAAATAACAAATATGTCCCCTTCACAATATACCAAACACCCCAGAGTAGGGTTACCAGATTCAGCAAATAAAAACACAGGATATCCAATTAAACTTGAATTTCAGATAAAGAATAATGTTTGGGGTTTTTTTAAGCATAAGTATACTTCATGAAATATTTTACCTGGCAATCATTACCTCAGCATGATTTGCATCTAGCATTTCTAAATGTACCGGTCAGCCCAAGACAGAGTGAGTTCCCCAGACATTGAATTTTCCATGCTAAAATCAGGAATGTTCTGGGTAAACCAGAACAAGTTGGTCACCCTGCGTCTACCCCAGGGGCCGCTAAACAAAGGATTCAGAACTGGCAGGTGTCCTCCTGTGCCCAACAGCCAGTCCCTTTCAGATCAACTACCTTTGTGATCACTCCCTGTGGAGGTATGGTCAAATCCTGGGGAGCACACACACACATGCCAGCCTCTCATAGAGTTCCAGGCTCCTAGCTCCTCACCCAGCCAGAGCTCAAGGTCTCACACAGACACCTTCAAAGCAAGCTGAAATACTTACCATGCAAGGGCAAGACATATTTCCCTTCCTCCCCATCTTCCTCAGAGCCTCCAATAGTCTCTTCTCCTCCCACAGTACCTTGGCCACCAAAAGGCATAGGCCACCACAGGGCCTTCTTGGTCCTTGTCAGCTGTGCCTGAAGCCTCAAGAAATGGGGGGCCAGGGTGCTTGCCTGGGAAACGTGAGGATTGTGTCTCCACGTCCAGGGCATTCTGAAACTAAGGATTCCTTGTTCAGTTATTTATCTAGGCTGGCTTCCTACATGGAGCTTAGAAACCATGGAATATCCAAGGTTGGAAAAAGAAGGTAGCACTGTCTGTGGGGGAAGCTGCTCGATTTAGCAAAAGCAGAGATGGAGGCACAATGGCCATAACATATCATTACATTCACACTCAGATACAGAAAGCTGCTACTCCCAATCAATGCCATATGGGCAATCTCTAGCCCAGTGGGCAGGATAGAACTCCCATCTTCCTCAATTGATCAATCAGTTATCAATCCTTTATACTGGGGCCCATCTGAGCTGAGCTGGCACCTGCCCTGATGCACATAATCTATGAAGTGGCCTTTGGACTCTTCAACATTTAACCCCTTCCCTTGGACCTCTTTCATTCTTCTTTTTATTCCTTGAACTCCTCTTCTCCATAAACCTCTCTCCTGCAACCAGGATAAGTAGACAGCTACGCCCCTTTGAAAATATTTGTGTGACCTGGCATTGCCCCCACTCAAACACAAGCTCCACCATAGCAGAGATTTTGTCTTCTTCCCTCTGTTCTTTCTAAGACTTAGAACTGTCTGAACTGTCTGGCAATAGGCAGAAAGATTTTAAACACAGACTCTGGAGCCAGAGCCCCTTGGGTTCCAGTCCTAGTCCTTCCATTTACTCAGTGGGTAACCCTGGATGCACAGCTAATAAGTAACTAGCTTACCCTTTCATGTCTGAGTTTCCCCCCAACACAGATGGGGATATGTATTAGTCAGGGTTCTCTAGAGAAACAGAACAGATAGGATGCGTATAGAGAAAGGAAGATTTATTTTAATGAAATTAATTGGCTTACTCAATTACAGAGCCTGACAAGTCCAACATTTGTGTGATGGGCCAACAGGCTGGAGACTCAGAGTCAGTGTTGCAGTTCAAGCTCAAAAGCCCTCTGCTGGCAGTATTCCCTCTTGCTTGAGAGAGGTCAGTCTTGTTCTAATCAAGACTTCCACTGATTGGATTAGGCTCACGTTAGGAAAAGCAATCGCTTTACTCAAAGTCCTCCACGAATTTAAATCTAACTCCTACCCAAAATTATCTTTACAGAAACATCCAGAAGAAAATGTTTCACCAAATATCTGGGCACTGATGCCCAGTCAGTTTGATGCATAAAATACACCATCACAGAATATAGCAGTGCCTATTTCACAGGGTTGTTTTTGAGGACTGAGTCAAAATCTATATAAAGGATTGAGAAGTAGGTGCCCAATTCAAATTGGCCGCACAAAGGAGCTTTTTGAGCTCTTCCTCTGTGCCAGGTGCTGTAGGTGTTAAGGATGAAGAAAATATATTCCCTGACCCCAAGGAACTGAATCTAGTAGGACTGAGATGGGTAAATAAATAAACAACACGATGGAATAGCTCATTAAAAAAATTAGGTAGCTGCCTCACAGTGTCTATTACCTGGATTGGAGCCTCGTTGCTCCCTCCGTGAGCCTCAGAGACCCTCAGAGGGAGACCCGGCTGTGTGCCATCTCCTGACACAGAGGAGGGGCTGGTGACAGGTTGCAAGTCTTTATGTTGTCTGATATCCAGACCTCATATAATTAGAACCCCAAAAGATGTGGTCATATATATTCACCAATTCAAACCCCAGGTGGAAATATGTTGTGTTCACAAAAGAAGCAGCTGCAAACCCCAAAATGCCAGGAACAGGATTTGGTTTGGTTCTGTTTTTGTTAAGAGGAAAGAGAATTGCTTTCAGTCTGAACCCAGTGCCTTTCCCCTTCCCTCCCCACTCTCTGAATGGTCAGTCCCCTGTGCATTCCAGCCAACTGTTTATAACAAGAGCACCACCGCCCTCAGATTCTCTACAATGGCTAGCTCTTACCTTTTCCTCCACACTCCACCCTGCCCCACTGGGATCCGTCTAGTTATTAGAGCAGCAGTTCTCAACCCCACAGTGAGCATGCAATGCAGCGTGGTATAAAGTGCGTGGAATTTCCAGTTAAGAAGCCCTGAGTGTGAATCTCAATTTGTCAATGACCAGCTGTGTGACTATAAAAGATAATTATCCAAAAAATAAAAGATAATTATCCTCTCTTAGCTTCAATTTTCCTGTCTGCAAAATGTGTATGAGAATAACTTTGAATCTAATAATTGTTGCTGTGTAACAAATACCTCAAACCTAATGACATAAAACAACCATTTGATTATGCTCACAGATTTTGAAGGTCAGTAATTTGGAAACGACACAGTGGTAGAGCTTGTCTCTGCCCATGGATGCCTGGGACCTCACCTGGGAAGATCTAAGACTGGGAGGGACTTGACAGCAGCGGCCTGAAATCACGTAAAGTCTCCTTCACTTACATGTCTGGGAGTCTGAATTGGGAGGACTTGAAATTTGGTACCAGCCTACCAAGATAGGTAGGCTATCTAAGATAGCCAAGATAGCCCTCCAGGAATGTGGGTTCCATATGGCATCATGGACCGGATAGTTGGACTTCTTACATGGTGATCCAGGGTTCCAAAGGTGAGCATCCTTATTAATAAGACAGAAGCTATATCACCTTGTAAGTCATGGTCTGCCACTTCTGATGTGTTTTGCTGGCTATAAGCTAACTGCAAGCCTGCTCAGATTCAAGGGGAGGGGAATTGGCCTCTACCTCTTGATGGAAGGATGGCAAAGTTCTAGAATATATGGGAAAGAAAATACTATTTCAGCCCTCATCAGAAAATAAGATTTTCACCTTCCTTTAGGAAATTGTCACGAAGCAAAATGAGACATTGTATATCAAAGAACTTGGCAAATGATAAATGTTCACTAACCTGCTTCCTGCTCCTCAAGTCAGGTTGAATTGCCAACTACTCACTGGTGATATTGGAGAGCAGCCTTTTAAAGGCTTGTGTCGTCGTGTCTCTCTTCTCCCCACACATTGGACATCTTTTAGCATGTCCAGAACTGAACTGGATCTGCATTACTTTAGCTCACAAATAATCACAATTATAATCATAGTAATAAATTGATAATACCAGCTAACTCCCAGGCCCTGTGCTAATGCAACATTTGGTCTCAACTGCTTTTACCATAGCCCTCCAAGGTATGTCTCCTTTTGACAGATCAGTAAACTAAAAACCAATCCGAGTGATTACCTAATATCACACAGCAGCCAGACCCAGCACCCATAGTCCAACCTGAGTCCAAAACCTTCAGTCCTCCATTCCATATGTTGAGATGCTCAGGGGTCACAGGACGATGGAGAAGGAGTGGTCTCTTCAGTAATGTTCTAGTAAAAGTTTAATAACTACATGTCAAAAAAATTATGATGTATATATGAGATATTTTACTGTGTATGCATGTACATCTTATGCATTTATTATCAATTTTGCTGATATAAAAGATGTATAGCATATACTTTTGCAAAGAATATATTACACACTATTCTTTGTTGAAATTTCTTTTTTAAATTCTTTTTAAGATTTTATTTATTTAAAGTCAATTGGAGAAGGACAAACATTATATGGTCTCATTCATTTGGGGAATATAAAAAATAGTGAAAGGGAATAAAGGGGAAAGAAGAAAAATGAGTGGGGAAATATCAGAAAGGGAGACAGAACATAAAGACTCCTAACTCTGGGAAACGAACTAGGGGTGTTGGAAGGGGAGGTTGGTGCGGGTGCTGGTGACTGGGTGACGGGTACTGAGGGGGGCACTTGATGGGATGAGCACTGGGTGTTATTCTATATGTTGGCAAATTGAACACCAATAAAAAATAAATTATAAATAAATAAATAAATAAATAAATAAATAAATAAATAAATAAATTTTTTAAAAGATTTTATTTATTAGAGAGAGACAGAGTGCATGCACATAAGTGGGGGGAAGAGGCAGAGGGAGAGAAAGAAGCAGACACCCCACTGAGCAGTGAGCCCAACACAGGGCTCAATCCCAGGACCCTGAGATGAGGGCCTGAGCCCAAGGCAGATGCTTAACTGACTGAGCCACCCAGGCACCCCCTCACTGAAATTTCTACAGAGCCAATGGATTCTTACAGAATGTTTGTCATGATTTTTTTCCAAACTGTCATATCTATAACCAACCTATGGTTTCAATTGATAAATGAGTGTAGTTCCAATGTGAATGTTGGTAGATATTTTTCGTTTATAATCAATGAGTAAGATGAAAATGAAAACAACAAAGACATTCATGGGAACTTCACCCATTCATCAATGACATGATTGAATTCTTAGCTGAATTTGTAATAGTTTTCACACAGTATTTCCATACGTTTTTTTGTGCTCTGTTCACAAAATAATGGCTCAAATGTGACACACTTTTTTAATAATAAATATATTTTTTATTGGTGTTCAATTTGCCAACATACAGAATAACACCCAGTGCTCAGCCCATCAAGTGTCCCCCTCAGTGCCCTTCACCCTTTCACCCCCACCCCCCGCCCTCCTCCCCTTCCACTACCCCTAGTTCGTTTCCCAGAGTTAGGAGTCTTTATGTTCTGTCTCCCTTTCTGATATTTCCCACACATTTCTTCTCCCTTCCCTTCTATTCCCTTTCACTATTATTTATATTCCCCAAATGAATGAGAACATATAATGTTTGTCCTTCGCCGATTGACTTATTTCACTCAGCATAATACCCTCCAGTTCCATCCACGTTGAAGCAAATGGTGGGTATTTGTCGTTTCTAATGGATGAGGAATATTCCATTGTATACATAGACCACATCTTCTTTATCCATTCATCTTTCGATGGACACCGAGGCTCCTTCCACAGTTTGGCCATTGTGGACATTGCTGCTAGAAACATCGGGGTGCAGGTGTCCCGGCGATTCATTGCATCTGCATCTTTGGGGTAAATCCCCAGGAGTGCAATTGCTGGGTCGTAGGGCAGGTCTATTTTTAACTCTTTGAGGAACCTCCACACAGTTTTCCAGAGTGGCTGCACCAGTTCACATTCCCACCAACAGTGTAAGAGGGTTCCCTTTTCTCCGCATCCTCTCCAACATTTGTGGTTTCCTGCCTTGTTAATTTTCCCCATTCTCACTGGTGTGAGGTGGTATCTCATTGTGCTTTTGATTTGTATTTCCCTGATGGCAAGTGATGCAGAGCATTTTCTCATGTGCATGTTGGCCATGTCTATGTCTTCCTCTGTGAGATTTCTCTTCATGTCTTTTGCCCATTTCATGATTGGATTGTTTGTTTCTTTGGTGTTGAGTTTAAGAAGTTCTTTATAGATCTTGGAAACTAGCCCTTTATCTGATAGGTCTTTTGCAAATACCTTCTCCCATTCTGTAGGTTGTCTTTGAGTTTTGTTGACTGTATCCTTTGCTGTGCAAAAGCTTCTTATCTTGATTAAGTCCCAATAGTTCATTTTTGCTTTTGTTTCTTTTGCCTTCGTGGATGTATCTTGCAAGAAGTTACTGTGGCTGAGTTCAAAAAGGGTGTTGCCTGTGTTCTCCTCTAGGATTTTGATGGAATCTTGTCTCACATTTAGATCTTTCATCCATTTTGAGTTTATCTTTGTGTATGGTGAAAGACAGTGGTCTAGTTTCATTCTGCATGTGGATGTGTGACACACTTTTAAGTTTAATCTGAATTATTAACGTTTTTCCATTCCTTTCTACATAGACAGTTGTTGGTTCCCCATCAGGAGCTTCCTGGTTATAATCTGAAACTGATTCCCGAAGAAAGAGGCAGCCACCTCAGGCTGGAAGGTGGCAGGTTTAATACGCAAAGGGAATTTACTCACAAGTCTTGTCTCTAGCAGCAGCAGGATGAGTGGATCCCTGCACCTGCCGATCACATCTTAAAGTTCATGAAGAGGCCTTAACTGGGTTCAGGTAAAGGTAACTGGCAGTGTTCTCAGCCCCACATCACCATCTCAAAGCCAGGTTCTGGGAATCACCTCTGGGAGCAGGAAAGGCAAGCAGAACCGACATTCCAAGGACAGGGGATGGAGTAAGGCACCTGAGAGTGCCCAGGGCCAGCTTACAGGTCAACTGGTGGTCACATCTTGATGACCTTCCCCAAAAACAATCCACGAATTAATATAGCTAATGAGCCCCTCCCTTCTCCACTCTGCTCACCAGCACTCCCGGCATGTTCTGGTGCTGGTGCCAATATGGTACATTGTAAAGTAACATAAATGTTGCTATATCTATGACTTGGAACTGTTTAATATTTCTATTTCTCAAGATCACGATAAATTCTCCTTCATTTGCCCTAAGAGGGCCTCCAAGGTCTTCCTTTCTAACACCTGCAGTCTCTGTGTCATTTACTATGAAGCCCACCCAGTTTCTTCCAGTCTGGCCAAAGAGAGAAGTCACCTCCGTGTGGTTCACTCGGGTGCTGTAAATTCCCCACTGGCCCCAGCTGACTTTGAGGTGGTCTCTTCTCAGATGCAACTTGTTCTGCTTTACATCCATGCTGTAACTCATTAAAACTGTGTTTCACTCTGGCGTTCTGCTCATTACAATAGGCAGAGAGAGCTTTGCTTCTGGGAAGCACAGTTATAATGAGGACAGAGTGTTCAGCACAAAAACAGCTTCTAATAGCTCATTAGGAAAATTGACTAGTTAGGCAGAACTCTTGTATCCTCACTTTGACTAAAGACCTGAAAGCCTTTCCTTCTCCGAAGGCTAGGAACATAGGTGATCCACCCCAGGTTCCTAGTCAGGGCTGGCCAGAAGCTCTGGCTTCATCCTGGAAATTCCCTGGCATTCTCTAATGCTGAGGTGGTGCGGCATCCTCAAAATGGGGGGCACCTGGGTAGCTCAGTGGTTGAGCATCTGTCTTGGACGCAGGTCATGATCCCAGGGTCCTGGGATCGAGTCCCGCATCTGGCTCCCCATGGGGAGTCTGCTTTTCCCTCTGCCTATGTCTCTGCCTCTCTGTCTTTCATGAATAAATAAATACAATCTTTAAAAAAAAAAAAAAAAGACCCTCAACACTGTTGACCATTTTCCCTGAGAAATAGGACATGACTTTCTGTTTGTGGGTGTGTGTGCATTTGTGCATTTGCTTATATGGGATAAAACACAAGGAGAGAGAGATGGAAGCAATAGCAGTGATTACCCTTTACCCTTATTACCTCAACCCTTCTGATAGGAGCAAGTTGTTATCAGTTGGCTGGGGATCTTGAAATTCCCAGTCTTATTCTCAGAAGCTCCCCTAGTCCTTCTCTTTTAGGCATTTCTCACCTCTTGATAAAAAATAGTCTAAATTGGGCCTCCTACCTCAGTGAAAATCATTATCATTATTATGATAATTAAGAAAATAATTTCTCTGAGTCACTGGAAAACCAACAACGCAACCAGTTCAAGGACACAGAGGTTGAAGCAAGCACACTACATATTTGTGTCACCAAGTTGCAATCATTGGTAAGGTTTTCTAACTTTATATACTGTCGTTTTCAAACTTTATAAATATATGATTTATTATATGATTAGTCCAAGAAAAAATTTCAAACAATATCCTACATGGAGTCCAATCTATAAAACTGATAAAATTGGAGCTTCTCTGGGGTTGAAAGGAGGTAGAGGACCTGGGGTTTTGTCTATTCATGCCCTCCTGCTTCTGTTCCCTCTGGTGGCAGCCAGGCCCCCCTTCAGAAGCTCTGTGCACAGATTGAAACCACGGCCATGTGCCAAGGCCCGGATAATATACATGCCCTGTGATGCAGCAGTATTACTTCTAGGACTATAGCATAATAATCAAACAAGGGCAGCCCTGGTGGCTCAGCGGTTTAGCGCCACCTTCAGCCCAGGGCGTGATCCTGGAGACCTGGGATTGAGTCCCACATTGGGCTCCCTGCATGTAGCCTGCTTCTCCCTCTGCCTGTGTCTCTGCCTCTCTCTCTCTCCTCTCTGTGTATTCTCATGAATAAATAAATAAAATCTTAAAAAATAATTTAAAAAAAATCAAACAAGAGACAAAGAAGTTTGCCCACGGATGTTCATCTCATCTTTGTTTGTAATTCTGAAAATTTTCTAAGGCTAACTAAATGTTTCATAAGAATATGATTGGAAAATAAATGACATTATGTATATATAAAATGGGATAATAAGCTTCCATTAAAAGTGATGTGGATTTCTAGTTATGACATGGAGAAATATTCTTTCATACTGGTGAGTGGAGGGGGGGGCAGGACACAACAGTATGACATCATTTATGTAAAATTTTACATAGAATTTTATACACCCACGAAAGAATGCATTAAGATGGCATTTTCTGGGATCTAGGATGATGTTTTCTTTATTTAATTCTGTAATTTCTGTGCTTTTCAATTATTTATGATAGGCATGTATTATTTTTACCCCCCTCAAAAAAAGAAATACACTCCAAAACTTAAATAAAAGGAAAGGAAGAAATTGCTGCTTTTCATCACTTTTAAAGTAACATTCACCTCCCTTGACCTGTTTGAGGCTACTAAACATTTTCAAAACAAATATAGTCCAGTGATTTTTTTTCCTTCCTGGAATTGAGGATATTGTTGTTTGCAGCACCTGGCAACCATGGCCGGCTTACCTCATGGGACCTGGAATCCAGCATGTGGCTTCCACCTTTTCTCATGAATCCAGGCTGTAGATCAACAAAATGCATATGCCTCAGTGTGTGTGTGTGTGTGTGTGTGTGTGTGTGTGTGTGTGTGTGCTAGGGATGGGAACTGGAGAGGACAGTGTTAGGGCCTGCCTGGGCCCTTACTTATCCTACTGAGGTCTAGTGACCTGACTTTGCTCACATTATCATCTACTTGTAGGATCATAATAATATCATCTACTTGTAGAACCATAATTATAAGAAACCTCATCTATCAGCCCTCTGTTCCCTGGAAAGCCCTCCCCCATTGACCTGAGATGTGTCCAGCTCCCACTTTGTACCTGCAAAGCAGTCCAGTTCCACTAGCAGGATCGCTGCTCCCCAAGGCATGATGAGGCCTGATCTGCATTTCAGGGTCAATGTCCACCCAAAATTGTCACCTCTCCCTGGAGCCCTCAAGATACCAGAGCTGTGCGGCCTTTGGCTCTGAATGGAAGAAGCTTGGGTTTTGTCAGTCATGTTGGGCAGAGTTAGCAGGTCCCTGAGTGAGCAGTGGCACTCATGGCCCTTTGCTTCCATAATCCAGAGCACTTCATCCTTGGCCTCTGCCTACACTCTTGGCTGAAAGCTCAGAGACCAGTCACGGAACCTCAGCTAGAGAGTAAGCCAGGTGTACCCCAGGAGCTCTGCCCCCAGATGCCTGCCTGTCACCATCTCCTGCATGGCCCCTTCCCCTCAGGTGAATAGACACCTACAAGAAGTCATGTGCATAAACCATCTATGCTCTTTTATTACCTCCCTCTGCTCCCCTGGGATCTTCTTGGGTTTCAGAAAACAGAAACTCAAGTATAATATTCTAGCCCAGTAACTGCTCTGAATGTCTTCATATGATGTCTGAAGTTTTCCTCACCTTAGCCTGCTTACCTGTGACTTCCCTCTATGAGTGGAGCCTGAGGCACAGGATCCCAGCATGGGGAATTCCGGCTGTACTGGATGTGGCCTGCTTCCTTGGTTCCAGTTGCGTGCCTGTTAATGAACAAGCCACTGAGGCTTGGAGAGGTGAGCAAATTGTCCCAGACCATCCCATCAGTAAGTGATTAAATGGACTTCAACTTCAGCCTGTGGGACTCCAGCAAAAGGAAGACATTCTATAGTCTCTGCCTGGAGAACATGGGACCCAGCTTGTTAGGAAGAGTCCATATTATCCAGGCAGGCACTTGGGTGAGTTCCCGGAAACATCTCATCCAGAGCAGCCTTGAACTATCACTCAAATCATTCACAATCATTCTTCTTTCTGAAAACTTAAGAATCATGTCTCCCAGAAGACAGAAACCCCTCATAGGCTGGGGCTCTGGCTCGTTTGTCTTTATTTTCCCCATCAGCGCCTAATGTGATCCCCAAGGTATGTTTGTCGATTGCATTTAATTTCCTGTATATAATTTGAAAAATATCTAGAATGGATTAATCGTTAGGGGCTCTTACTCTTTCTATTATACATTATATTAACCTACTATAAAAATCAGCCTAATTGCTTTAGAAATTTTTTTACAAAGTGTCTTGGCCCTACCTGTATCCAACAGAGCAGATCAAAATGATATATCATAGGTGAAATTACTTTATAAGTTATATGAGCTCATATAAACTAAGTCATTATTTGTATTATTTTAGTAATATTTTATCATTTACTGTTGAATTTTATTTAGTATATACTTAGTATTCAGTGTTTTAGTGTTAGAACATATATAGTATTTAGTATTTTAGTATCTATTTTAGCAATTATTAGTTTATTTTCTATTATTATAGTAACCAATGACAGTAATCTCTCTGAACAGGCAGTGTTTCTCTGTTTGGACTGTGTTTCACATCTTCTATAGCTTATTAGAAACCAAACCAGTTGTCATCCATTATTATATGGTCATGAGTAAAACAGCAAAGGAGTGACAAGGTTTTGCCATCCCTTGAGAAAATCCAGCCCAGGAATAACTTTGGATCGGAGGCCCAGACACTGATAGAAAGAAAGAGAAGGGTTAGTTTTCAAGTTATTGATTAACCCAAGAATTATGAGGAACATTGTTTTCGAAAGGCTTAATTTATAAAAGAAGAATAGTTTTCACCAGACTCTAATAAGACAGTGTAAATAAACATAAAAATTAGATTAAAATATAAGACCTCTATTCTGTTCATTATTTTTCATGATCAGGGTTCTTTCTGCATCTCACCACACCATCTCTGGGCCAGTGCTCCAGACTCAGGAACCTCATCTCACACAGAAGAAGCAGTCTGCTCTGGAGGCCTTGGGACCAGGAGGCAGAATTACGGTCATTACTCACAGTTACCCAGGATGTGAACTTGGGAACAACCCTTGAATAAAGAAGCCTCAGATTCCCTATCTGAATGATACCAATGATAATACCTATGATGCAGGGGTTTTTCAAGGATTGGGTGATGTGATATTTGTGGAAATACATAATATTGGGGGAGGGGCAGCAAAGGGAGAGAGAGAATCTTAAGCAAGCTCTCTGCCCAGCCCAGAGCCCAGTTCGGAGCTGGATCTCACAATGCTGAGATCATGACCTGAGACAAAACCAAGAATCAGACCTCAACCAAATGAGCCACCTAAGTGCCCCTACCCCAATATATTTTAGGTGCTCAAGAAGTCTATTCTGCCCGTGTCTTAGATCACCTATTAAAAGCCAAATCTGTTCCCATCTATTACCATAGTATATACATTCCTTAATTGCATTGGTCACTTATTTAAATACTATCTACTATTTTCATTAATGCCAGGAGGTGTAATGCTATGGTCATTGCATTGAGCACCATCTGTAAAATGGGGATAATGCAGCGCACCATGTGGTCGTATGGGTCAAGCACATCCTACTGGACGATGCTTGAGGTGAGAGAGAATCTCTAAGTAACCTAGTCTTCTGCTGTCAACCACGCCAACCTGCTTGTGCCATACTCAAATTCAACCAGGGCCCAGGGTTGTAACTTCAATGGGACAATTTATCCAATTCATCCAAACTCTCTCTCTCTGGCTTCATCCCCACCTACAACCCTCACCCCATTGCTTCTATTTACTATTGTGGCCCAGGTTTTCCTTATGGAATATTGACCCTAAATCATGGCATTCTATGGCTGATTATTGGACTTGGCATTGTTCCCCAAGTGGTAAATCTGTCACCTCCCCATCACTACCCTATTACTTCACCCAAGTCCAGAATCTCAAGACCCTACCCCAATGCAACTCAATTTAGAGTCACTGGTTCACAAACTTGTCTCATGCTGTAACTTCTCTTTGAAGAGAGTAGAACCCTGACTTACTTATGTCTCTCTGTCTCCCTTCCCAGACTTCATAAACCTTCCAAAAACTCCCAGCTTGGCAGTTGGGTTACCACTATCAATGGATAGACTGACTAATCATTTTGCCTGTTTTCAGGACTTCAAAGCCCCTACCACCCTGATTCCCTTTACTCCACTCACCCAAGAGCCAGTCAGTTGTCTGAACTTGCTTCTTCTACTCTGGAACAGAGTGATGGATCACATTATGAAACAGGATAAGAATTTGAATTGATCAATATTACTCCATCACACCCTGTAGGATTAGCACTTCAAATGGATTGTCCTGCCCATGGACTCTGGCTAGCCACCAGGTAGCTATCATGAGCTAGGTGTCAGAAGTTCCACGGGGAAAAGAATCACTCTTTGTTCTGTGTTGTTTTCTTACCATATGAGGATAGAATTAATCAGTGAATGGTCACCTTAAGATATCAGGCTGTAAGTCTCCAGGAGTGGGAGTAGGGGGATAGATCTACATCCATGACTTCTAGACATAATGCCATAAATCCTGCCTGGGCCCTTCCCTAATTCCCTACCTTTGTCTAGCTGTGTGATTTGAACTAGTCACATAACCCATCTGAGCTTCAGCTGCCTCATTCACAAAATAGAAATCTTACAGTCTGCCCAGGACTATTGATAATGATCCAATAAATTAACATCTGTTGCAAAGATTACAGACTATGAATGGCTGAGGTAATAATTCTCCGTCATTTGTCTGCCTCACTGCCCCTCAACTTGTGTTTACATTGAGGACCTTCTCTCTTCTTTCACTAGGAAGACAGCACCCAGCTGGGACAAAGGGAAGAGAACACAGTGGAAAATAGATGACAAAGAGACTACTTTTAGTCTGTTCTTAACATCCCTCGTATGTTTCATGATGATTTATGCTGTATCCCTACTTTGCCCCTGCAAACAATTCCCTTGTTTTAATATACAGTCATCTCTGTAAGATTTTTTTCTTGCTTGTTTTTTTTCAAGTGGATATATTTGATTACAGCTGAGAGAATCTCACGGAAAAAAGCTCACGTGTCTCCTTGTCTTAGCTCCCCTCCCCTCCTGCACACAAACTGCTATCTCTAAATATTTTGCAAATAAATAGATTGATCCACTTTATATACTTCTAATGATGTATGTTGTTGAGTAAATCTAAAACCAATAAAAATGGAGATCACAAGAACGTGAGTCTGTTTAAAGAGGACTGATTATTTTTTAACAGTTTCCGCTTACTCTTCACACCTAGTTATGCCTTTCAGTCATCATCAAAAACTTCAGCATTGGGGGAAATAATAGGCCCTTATAGTTTACTGTCATGTTCACACCTCCTCCTGCCTTGGCTCACATCCCCCCCTCCCTCTTTCACTGCACCAGATGACAGGAAGTGTTTAGCATCCACTTTGAAAAGCATAAGGAGAGGGGAGATCTACACAGTTCCCCCACACCATATTTCATATCTCTGGAATATAAATATACCTTATGGGAAATGGTGCAGGAGAGAAAGACCAGCCCATGAGGAGGGCTGCTTTACAGCAACACTGAAATCCCATCTGGAGTCACGGATGAACTTGTGGTTGGTGCCTCATTCATATCCCCTTCACACGCGTGGTTCCCAGACTGACTCAAAAGTGTCATCCTGTGCACACTCGTCACTCCTTCAGCACCCTCCCACTGGAACATGCTTGGATTGTGTGAGGGGCAAGATGCAAGTGCCAGGGAGCTGATGCCCACGGGAACAGCCCAGCACCGCAGATGGATGAGAGCTGGAAATGCCCCCTGCTTCCTCCATATGTGGGTGGGACAGGTCTGGTACATACCCTATGCTCCCCCCTGAAGAGGACTGAGCCCCACTAGCTCACTGCAGTATCCTGTTCATAAACAACCCTTCAGCATCTTGCCTCACTTCTCCTCTCAATGTTTCCAGGGATCGCATACTAAACAAGCCACTCAAATCTCAGGATCTGCTTTTGGAGAAAATCAGTCTAGGATAGTTATTTTGCCAGAAACTTCTCATTCTTTCTCCTTCATCATCCTCCTACACAGGACTAACCCCTCAGTGCCTACACCATAGGAGTCATTCTATGGAAGCTGCTTTCAGAGCCTGACCAAGGAGGGCAGCATCTCACATCACCAACCCTCTTCCCACTGGCCTGGCTCCTCCCCAAAGGACTAGGCTTCCCATTACTGCTACTAAGAACCCCCATGTCCTTTGGGGTGATGATATTGTCTTATCCAGAAGAATAATTCTCCCAGAAGGAATTTTAAATGAGGTTATGGGCCAATGGAAGTGATACTGAGAGGTTGGGAAGCTTCTTGGAATGCTTCAAGTTATTCAGGGAGTCAGATGCCTGTCAAGTCCAACCTAACAGAATGTTGGACTTTGGAGGAAATTTCTGTATTGCATGTGTGTGTTTGTTTTTGTTGTTGTCCCATTTCTCAGTGTCTAATTCTGTTATTTCCCTCACTCATCTTCCTCCTCATTCCACGTTAGAACAAGTCTCTCCATATTCCATGTTCCTGTCATACTTTGTTTTCCCTTTATTATTACCTGGAAATGTTAACAATAATAATAGGACAATAATTATAACAATAATAGCTGATAGGTGACATCTAGGGAGAACTTATAATAATGCCAAATGCTATGCTAAATCTTAGCAAACACTGTTTCATGTAACCCCCATGCTGACCCCATGTAATAGGTCCTGTGATATCCTGAATACATGAATAAGCCTTTTTCCTTATCTTTCCCTGAATCCACAGCACCTCTTGCCCTGTAGCTTTGCAGCATTCTGTTCCTACAGGACATCACCTCACTGCTGGCTCCTTGATGCAGAGGGTCCCACATGCAACTGGCTATGGGATGTTAACAAACGAGATACAAGAAGAGACTTGGAAAAGGACTTTTGTGTTTCTGTTCATTCCATATCTTCTCTGACATGGACCTGAGATGCAAGTGGAACAGCTGACTCATCACAGTGACCCTAGCTTGAAGGTGTCCTAGATAACTCCACAACCAGTAACCCCCAGGTGTGTAAGCAAACCCAGAAAAGAACAGAAGGGTGCAACCAAGTCTAAACCTAAATTTCTGAACTACATTCACATGAGCAGATAAATGTTTATTGTTTTAAGCCCAAGTGTTGGGTCTTATGTGCTATTACCACAGTAGATAACTGATTCATAGCCTCATTTTAGATCAGAGGAAGCTAAATGATAGTAGTCACACAACCAGCGGGTTCTGTTGGGCTTGAAAGATAGTTCTCCAAACTTCACCCATTTATCTTCCTAGCTTATACCTGTAGAGTTGAGGGCAGGGGAAGTAAATTGTTGATATTTATTTCCTAATTGCACACAGTTACTGGCATGGTAGAAATCCAGTGTGTGTTGAATTATGCTGTTAAAGTTCAATTAAAAGAAATCATAAGTTCATTTTTAAAATAAGATGTAAGCATATTAAATGAAAACCTATGGACAGCACTTCATTTTCCCTTTTACTGAAGAACAGGAGTGTCCTATCAGGGCACTTTGTGCCCTAAAGTACTTTGACCCCTGAAATATTTGTGGACCACAGTGTTGGGTCTTTAGTATTTGCTCAAATTAGTCCAGGGAAAAAAAGTATTGATAAAATTCTAATATTTCTTGCTGGGAACATGAAGTTTCACTACATGAATCCCTCTGCCTTTAGGTAGGCTTGAAAGTTTTCCAAACACAGCATTTAAAGAAAGAATAAACTGCATTCAACAAAGGGCTTCAGTTTTCCATCTTGCTTAAGACGCTAACTTAGGTGAGTCCTCTACCATCCCAAGCTCCAGTTGCCTTCCAATACAGCCAGGATCATAAGAGTTTCATGAGCTTCCCCAAAAAGGAGCTGGCTTTTTAAAAATGCAGCAATAGGTCTGGCTCCCCTCCCCATGCAGTACTTGAATAACGTAGGGGGACCCTTTGACCCTTGGAAGTAAGCCATCCACATAGGTTTGCGTCAATGTGTTGGAGTGGAATGTGTCTACCACGCCACTCAATGACCCCTGGTTGTTTTCTCTTAGTCTCGGGCATGAACAGTTATTTTTATCCGCTGCCTATGTTCTGGGGAGTCTTGTGCTTAATGGTACAGCAACATCAATAGACTCCAGTGTTTTATTAAGTTTATCAAGTACCGGCATATCTTGTCAGCAGCACAGAATTATAATATTTCTGTCCTAGCATATCATAGAGCAGCTGTTCATGAGCGCATTTTGATTCATACTAATACTCTTATTTAATTAATTTATTGGCTCCCATTTGGCAACTCACTGGGGGTACACAAATTTGTCCTCACCCCATGCTATAAGCTAGGGCAGCAAGGAAACAACTCTGCTAATTACAAGTGTACCTCTTGAGGGGACCTCCATTCCACCATGTAAGTCAACCTTCCTAAATGATCCACCATCCCTCAAAACATGATACATGATGGTCACTGTTTACTGGGTAACATCTAGTCTCCTCAGCTCAGCACACAAGAACCTCTGTGATCTGCACCCTATGGATCTTGGTTGTGAGGCATGCTAGTAGCTCTACAACATGGCTGGTGAAAAGCTGGAGGTATTTGAAACTGGGTACAGAGCAGCTAGAGAAAGTAAGGAGGGTTTTCTAGGTAGTCTTTGTGAGGGCAGTTAGGTAATCAAAACACAGTAACCAAAAAGCACAATAAACTTCAGCTTTTATCAGACATCAGAATAGAAGAATCATACTTCAAGGAGAAAGAAAGGAGCTAGAATGTAGGGTGATGGTGTCCTTGAATGGGATAATGTACAAGAGACAATAAATGGCACATAATGGAGGCTCCATAAATTCTCGTGGCAAGGGGTGCCTGCATCACTTAGTTGGGTAAGCATCTGACTCTTGACTTTGGTTTAGATCATGATCTCAGAATTGCGAGATCAAGCCTGGCCTCAGCGTCCTCTCCTGGTTTAGCCTGCTTAAAGATTCTCCCTCTCCCTCTACCGCTCTCCCATCCTTGCTCACACTCCCACTCTTGCTCTCTCTTTCTCTCTCAAAACAAAACAAAGCAAAACAAAACTCATGGCAAGTACTATTTTTTCCCCATTTCACAGGTGAGGTAACTGAGACTCAGATAAATTAAGTTGCATGGTTTCACAGAAAGTAAATAACTGCCAGCTTTTGAAGCCCAGGCTGAACTATTTCCCCAACACTATACAGTAGCTAGGGCAGCATCAACTGTGTGGACAGTAACAGCCCAGTTTGGGGCCATGGTTGTGTTTGCTGCAGACCTCCCAGCAAGAGTGTCAGGTTGGAACAGGATTCAGCTGGGGTTCAGCCAGGTTTTTTGGATCCCTGGGGAATCATAAAGTAAAATGGAGAAGCCCATCATGTAAAGTGGATGTGGATGAAAGGGTGCATGTAGCTCACTGGTATAAGAACACCCAGGACCCACTTACAGGCAGGAGGAAATGTGGGTGTTAAGGCAGCCAAGTGAATTCAAGACTGGACATACTGATAGAATGAGGCAGTGATGTCCTTGCTCCAGTCAAGAGTAATGTGGCAATGCCCAGGGCTGATTGCAAGTCATAGATCTTAAAGAGTCACAGCCAGAAAAGGCTGAGGGGGCTGCAGGATCTGACAGGTACCACTTCAGAAGCTCTATCTTGCATTGCCACAACCACACCTCCAGTCATGTCTTTCTAGAAGGCAGATGCAATCATCTTCTGCTCTATTAACAGACTGGCTTGTAGAGAGATAAAATGATCCACAGTACAAAACCAGGTTTGAGGCCAAATAAATCTGGGTTCAGAACACAGTGCTGTCACTGTTTCTGGGCAAGTAACTCCCTTCGCTATGTGTTGCTAAAGTTACCACCTTCCATAGTTGCTTGAAGATTAGTATGAGTATAAAATAAATATTTGACACACTGTAAGTTCTCAATAAATAGTGATGATAATTTTTATTGTTGTTCACATTCCAGTATGATTTCTACTTGCCTTGAAGCTTCAGGCCTAATATTATTCATTTCAGATATGGTCTGCAAGAATGTGCCTTCACAGTGGCCCACTTCTGACCTCAGACAGACTGCTCCGTTAGCCTAGCTGTCAATTCAGAATATTTGACTGTAACACACAGACACAATACTACTCAATGAATTATTGTTCCAGCTTTTAATTTTGTGGTTTCAAAATAATTGTGCTTTTTGCTCTTACCCATTTCTACCTCCCATTTCATGAGCTATTCTGGGCCATCTTGCCCTGGTGGCTCACTTCCATCAGCCTAAACACTTTGAACAGCTACAGCTCATTGGGCCAGGATGCTCCTTAAACTTCTTGAGTTTCCAGGCCATTGGCTGGTACTACTCCCTCCACTTTATTATACTGATGGTATTATTATTATGTTTTCTTCTCAACCACAATTCTGCCGATGGCATTCCATCCTGTTCTCTACCATCTAGGGAATGAGAGTATGCTCTGAATGCCAGCCCTCCACCATCAGGGGATATAGACACCCAGGCTCCAACAGGAAACTGTGATCACATTGTTGCACGTTAGCTCTTTAGATGTGGCTGGATAAACATGCTTGTCTTAATCCAGGCTTTGTTTCCCAACCCTGGTCAGTCTTGAGACCAAAAAAAAAAAAAAAAAAAAAAAAGAAGAAGAAGAAGAAAACAAAAAAACAAAACAAAACCCAGTATAAGAAACTAGGTTTGGAAGAAACTCAGATTTCCTGACTTCTAATCAAGTGCTACTCATGAATTCTTCATTCTTCTTACCTGTTGACAAGGAAACAGCCTTCATCTAGGAACAACATAGTCTTTTATAAATCATCCGTATTTCTAGAAAAAAAAAATGGCAGCCACTCTCATAGGTCCCTATTTTAGGGTAAAGTGCTTATTCATCAATTTCATTGATTTCTTTGGGCCCTCTGTTGCTTTTATCTTTCAAGTTTACCTCCATTGCTTCAGGTTCACTCTTTCCATGGCCCTTTTGATGGATAAAACAAGACATCAACGCAGCTGGGAAATCACCCTCTGACCTAGCTAACCCATTTCTCTGAAAAAGCTTTATAATCCACCAGGACTCCACCTGAGGCTTACATTGCCTATCTGAGGCTTATATTGACTCTACTCTCCACCAACTCAGTCTCCCTTGTCTCACTCCTGATTCCAAGCTTCCTACTGCCTCCCCATCAAACACCTTCTCTCACCAGCAGAACCCAAAATATTGGGTCCTACAAGGTAGCAAGAAGCAGGAACATCATGAGGATGGGCTGAATCCATTCCTGGGCCTCTCCTTCTGATCCTGAGGATTCCTTGTTAGAGTCTGAATGCTGTCTTCTTTTCTCTTCTCCCTGGGCTTATAGTCTCTCACTGGCCAGTCCCCACAGAGAAAGAGAAGAAGGAGGAGTGATAAGGTTGATTCTGCCTCAGTGAAAAATAAGCAGAATTACCTTCTCTCAGGAAAGACCAAAACTATCAGTCATGTAGACTGGCCAGCACAAATTTGACCAGAGGCTCAAATCGTAAAATGTAAACTAAAAGTTTCCAAATCCAATCATTCAAAAATTGGAGGGTCTGGAGACAATAAACCCACAGTCTCATATGCCCATACATGTCCTGAGCTGAGTCGTGGACAAGATGAGATTGTACCCTTGGGCAGAACTACTATGTCATGGATGGCATGGAGTCTTGGGGGAGAGCTCAAGTTCAATGCACTGGTTCTCCATAGGCAAGAGTGGTGAACAGGCTTCTTGCATGGAGGGGTCCAGAATTGTGTCAAATCTAGCATATGTACCCACATCCCTGATTCAGAATCAAGTTTTCCAGTTTTAGTAGCGTAATGGGTATTCATTGCCCATGAGGAATACGGAGCAGACCAAGAGTCTCTTGGTCTCAGAAAAAGATACTACTGGAGGCTTGTTATTGCCAGTTGAGCCCACGACTTCTCCATTCTCGACTGGGAATTAATACTCGAACAGATAAAAAGACACAGATTTTATTAAAATGTCACAACAAGGGGGATCTCTGGGTGGCTCAGTGGTTTAGCACCTGCCTTTGGCCCAGGGCGCCATCCTGGAGTCCCGGGGTTGAGTCCTGTGTCAGGCTCCCTGTATGGAGCCTGCATCTCCCTCTGCCTGTGTCTCTGTCTCTCTCTCTCTCTGTGTGTGTCTATTGTGAATAAATAAATAAATAAAATCTTAAAATAAAATAAAATAAAATAAAATAAAATAAAATAAAATATGTCACAACAAGGGCAGCCCCAGTGGCTCAGCGGTTTAGCACCACCCTCAGCCCAGGGCATGATCCTGGAGACCCAGGATCGAGTCCCACGTCGGGTTCCCTGCATGTAGCCTGCTTCTCCCTCTGCCTGTGTCTCTGCCTCTCTCTCTCTCTCTGTGTGTGTGTGTGTGTGTGTCTCATGAATAAATAATAAAATAAAATCTTAAAGAAAAAGTCACAACAACAACAAAGCAAATTCTATGATTACTACCATTTATATCTTGGGAAATTAAGCTCAAAAACAATAACAAACCGGCCTTAGGTCATACAACCATAAATAATGCGACTAGGAATATAGCAGAAGTCTGTCTTTCCCAAAGTACAGGGTGATGACCACTGTTTCACTGTCTAGTAAACTATATCCTGGGTAATTTGGATATTGTGCTTAACAAAAGAGTTATGATCAAGAAAATAGAAGGAAGCTGAATATCTTATCACCTCTGTATTTCGAGAAGACCAATTATGATATCAGGGAGGCCAGTGGTCCGTGAGACATAGTTTGGGAAATCCTGTCCTTCAAAATACCAATTCCATATAATTAGGCTACCAGGAAGGGGTGCTAAGTAAGGTCTGTGTCTACTCTGAATACGGAGCAGGTTGATGGGGAGGAGTATAGTGTTAATGAGAGCAACTACCATGTATTCCCTCTCCACTCTGTGTAGGTGGCATGTTATAAATATTAACTTATTTAGTTTTCACAATTACTATAGATCAAACATCAGTATTCCCATTTGCAGATGAGAAACAGAGGATAACTCAAGAATTTAGGTAACATGCTGAGCATCACAGACAAATAAAGAGTAGGGCTTATACATTAACACCTTCCTTGCATCCCCCTCAGCCTATCCCCAGCCCACAGATTCCTACTGCTTTCCCATCAGGATTTTCCTTCACCCTGGTTAGTTTGCTGGATAGAGTTCTAGAAGATCTGGTGCATCTAAACAGATGCTCATACTCTGAAGCATGGCCCTAGAACCTGCAAACGGGGATTCTAAGATAGGAGATCTTGGTGACAGAAGGCCACACAAGGTCAGAAGGAAAATAACGAAATCCCCCCAAATATTACCATACCTGTCCCTGACCTCTGTTTTGTTCTTGATGGCTTTTATAAAGCAGCAAACCATCCCAAACAGAAATATTTTTATAAAATGAGATTCCCATGCCTCAGAAATAAGTAAATCATTTCAAGTACTCTTTAATTCCTGTGCTGATCCTTTAGACAAGCTTTTATAACATTGGGAAGTGTAATTACTAAGATCTGTCATAAAATGCATTAAAGGCACCACTAGTGACATTATTTCCCATTTCCTAGCTTTGGTGTCTTTCTCCACTTTCTTTCTCATTTGCCAGCACCCCCACCTAGCACTTTAATTTCTTAACTTTTATTACAACTCTTTCTGAATTTCCATAGGCTCTCCTCTGGTGGAGTCTGAGCAGCAGGTCCATCCCATCCTACAGTCATGAATGGTGTGTGTAGGAAACAGGCAAAGTGTGAGGTACTCAGAGGTGGGACCAATCTGGGCCCACCAGGAAAAGACAAACCAGAACTGATAACACACACTGACAATGAGAAATCTCAGAAGCCCACCAGAGACTGGAGGCAGCACAGAGTTTAGACAAGTGGGGACTGTGACCACCTAAGGCTGCAGGGACAAAGGTTATGTCACAGAGCCCAGAGGCTAAGATTACCAGGTAGAAGTTAGAACCACAATAGGCCTGTTCATTGGGCACTGAAGCCACTGCCAGAAATGCCATCAAAGGCAAACAGAGAGAGAGGAGGAGAAATACCTTGGCTTCTTCCTTCTTCCCAAACCCCACTTCCCCCAAGCCTCCCATTGTCTGAAGCCAGTTAAATGCCAGCTGCCATGGGACCTAGGAAATGCAGCCAACATTGTATTTCTGTTTGTTTTTTTTTTTTTTAAGCTCCTCTTTTATATTCTGAGAGGCTCATTTCCTTGAAAACTAGAATTTTCCAGCAGTAACATTTTAATTTAAATAATCTCCCCTTGGATGACAGCAAGCCGTAGGGACACAATGTTTTGTTCGAGCTCAGTGGGGCTTAGCAAGGGGATCAAGTTTGTACAGAGAACCACTGAAAACCATACAGAGCCCCCAGCGTCTCAACCTGGGGGGTGTAAGTGCGAAGGATCAGGGATGGGGCCGAACAGCTCTAGTATCTACACCTACTCCACTTTCTTTTCCTCTTTGCTGTGTCTGTCCTCCTATCAAGTAAGTACAGTGGGAAAAGCAGGACAGCATGCTCATGTCCTAGCACCAGGTTTATCATATTCTACTATTCACCTCTTCATAATAATACTAATAGCTACCAATTATTGGGAACATTCTGTGTAAATTTCACCGTAGGAGGAGCGCACTGCTATCATCTTCCACTTACTAATGAGGAAACTGAAGCCCTGGGTGATTACGTTGTTTTCCTGGCCTGAGGACCTAGTAAGTGGTGAAAGGAGGCTGTATTTGAGCCCATTCCTCCCTGACTCCAAAGCGCAACCAATAAGCTCTACTGCTTCCTCCTCCCCATGCGACAGGAGGCGAGGTGCTTACAATGTCTGAGTTTGCGTTAAATGAGGACGATCCATATTGACCTTGCTGGCTTTCACCAAATGGCTGGGATTCCCAAAGTAGATAATGTAAGTGGAAATGTTTTGAAAACTCTTAAGATTCCCTTGCTTTACATCCTATTATTTCCACTTCTGCTTCTAGCAGGCACTGTCTGGTTCCTTAAGTCTCTCCATGTGGGGCTCAGCTACTATTTTTGGCCTGCCAAGCTGTTTTCGTTTTTCACCAGAATGCATGCTCCATTTGGGTAATGGGAACAGATGTGACAATGGGAACAAAACTCCTACCAGCCACGTTCTAACCCAAACATCCCAGGAGCGGCTTCCAGAACTCATCTCCTCACGTCTGCTCCTGGACAGGGAAATGTGAGAACACAAAGCTCTGCTTCACCGTCTTTTACTAGCCTTGATCATTTCTGATACGTGCTCCTGGTAATCACTTTTCCTTTCCACAGCTTTGAGTTCTGGTGTGTTGTCCATATTATATTAATAAAGGTCCACAGGGAAAGGGTGATTTGTCGGAGGTTAAGAAATAATTGTAAGAAAATGTTTTGACATTATGTTAATGCCTGTCAGTGTATTATCCCCAATTTAAAGTTAATCACCAAAATTATATTGCAATTTCAAAAATGTAATGAAATAAGATTTGTTGAGGTGTGAATAATAAAGAAACCAAGAGCCTAGAGCTAAAATAGAAGTAAACTTCTCGTTTAACTCTTTTGTGGTTTCCTGCCAAGGGGCAAAGAAATAAATGGTGATTTGGGGCCTGTGGATCTTGGCAAAAAAAATGGATTCACAATCCAGAAAAAAACAAGAGGTCTTTGTCTACGAGGCAATACAACCAAGTATTGAAATAGAAAGTTGAAATTTAAATCTGTGTCAAAAGGGTTCCAAAAATCTGGATGTTTGTCATTATGTGGGCAAGATATTTAGACACTTGATAAATTATTCAATTTTCTTATAAAATGCTGGTATCTTGCCCGGTCTCTGACTTTATGCTTCCAATGGCCTGTCAAACTTTTCTGCTTGGGTACCCGGCCACCACCTTGAAATCAAACCAACCTTCTCACATTTCTCCCAAAACCAAAGCTCCTACTTATCTGTGAGTTGTAGCAGGATTTTCTCAGGCTCTGATACTTGGAACTCTGGAGTCATCTTTGACCCGTTCAATATTTATGCAATCTATTCATATCCAGGCCTTAACATTCTTTTGAGCTGTCCTTTAAAAATAAACATGAGAACAATAACATCCATTTGCACACGCTTGCCACAATACAGGCTTTCACTGTGAGATGCGTTTTAAAAATTATCCTTCTCCCTCCAAACAACTCTGTAAGATGGACAGCATTAACCCATTTTTAAAATGAGCAAACTGAGATTTGGAGTGGTCACTGACCTAGTTGTTTGCTCAGTAAGTGCTGGAGTGGGTCTGTCTGCCTCAAAGCAAGCAGACCATCCTAGAGCTGGTCTCTTAGTGCTATCATGAAGACCCACCAAGCCACAGCAAGCCCTCAGAAGGCATTGGTGGTACTTAACGCTACTCCTTCTTCCATGCCACACCCGCCACACCCGCCTTGGTCCTTGCTGCCACTATGCTTATCCTGCCACTCAGAACTCCTTGCTGGGACAGTCGCCCACCCTGGATCCCATCTCCTTCCTTCACCCTGAATGCAGCTGTTGGATGAATCTTCCCAGACACACTTTTTGAGTTTTGAAACTCAAAAATGCCCATTCTAATTCACAACTCTTTGAGGCTCCTCAAATTCTTTTGGAAAAAGTTCAAAATAAGCCAGCGCTTCAAAGCACTTTGTTACCTGCCATCTTCCATCCCCACCACCGTCACCCTATTGGAACCCTCTACTCCAACAAGGCAGGTATGCTTCCCAGGCTCTGGTGCCCTCTGAAGTGCTCACACAGTTTCTCCTACTGTGACTACCCCTTGACTTCCATTTTTGTCTTCTACTTCGCTCAAATCCCATTCATGTGCCCCGCCCCTTCCAGGAAGCTTTTCCAGGACCACCTGGCCCATTCTAGTTAGCTTTCCCCTCCCCAGACATCTCATAGTGCTTCTTATCTGCCTCAAACATGTGGCATTAATCAAAGTGGCTTGGACTGTGAGCAGCTCTTGCCCTCAGCTAAAAGCAGTGCAGTCTGGTGGGGGGAAACATATACTTCCAATGATGAAGAATGGGTGGTTGAGTCCCAAATCTGCCACTAATTACCCATTTGATTTGTCAAGCCACTAGTGGGTTAATGCCCATATTTTTAGTAATAGCGTTGGTAATGGCTTTTATTTGCCAAACACTGTCTGTGTGGCTAAGTGCTTTATAGGTGTTATCTAAAAAAGAGGTGATCATATTTTCCCCATTTTAAGGACAAAGAAAGTGAGCTTCAGAGAAGTCATTAGGTAATTTACTTTAGACAAAAAGCCCATATGTATGACTGGGATTACCCTGGGATCCAAAAAGAGGCTTTAATTTATCTCAGAGAGCTTTTAATTTATATCTTGAAACACATTGCATCCTGTTAGCATTTCAGACTTCTGCAATCAAATGCTATGAAGACTTCCTCCTCTACCCCACCTGCCCTAAAGACTCTGCCCTTCAGTCCCTCTGTTCTCAACCTGCCTATTCCCATCCTTTCCTGGTAGAAAGAGTGGAGGAGGGAAGGGAGCTGCCCACAGCATCTTCACCGGGCCCCCTTGAGTTCACACCAGGTAGATGCAGATAATCAAGGACCTTCAGGGCTGGAAGAGCCTCTCCACGCCACAGATGCAGAACTTGTGGCTCAGATGGGAGCAGCAGCTAGGCCAAAGATACTCACCTAAGTGAGGATGGGGACAATGCTTCTTCCTGGCAAGAACTTGCCCTAAACATCCTATGCCCTTCTCCATGTGCCAGGTGCTGAAGACCAGGTGCCTGCACACCAAGGCAAATGTCCTCTCATCCATCTCAAATCTGTTGCCATTTAGTTCGATGAGGCTGGATAAATAGGAACACCCACTTGGCCTTTGGGGAGTCCTTCATTTCTTCACATACCTCTGCCTGTGCTCTCAGGGCTCCATGCATTTCTGATCATCCAAGTTTCCCTTCTCTGCACTGCCTCTCACTCCTGATGCCTCTAATCAGCCACACTGCCCTTTGCTGGCCTTTCAACCTTTCATTTATGTCCTCATTGAGATAAGACAGCTGGCCTTGGCTGCTGCATTCAGAGTGAGGACGCACCACTGATTTATTGAATGGCATAATATTTCTGTATCTCATTCCCCAACTCCTTCACACAGTCATGTGTCTTGTCGCAGATCTGATGGCCACTGGGCATGGAGCAGATGTCTTCATTGAGCAGCTCATAATGACACTGGCTATTAGATCTCTCTCTCTCTCTTTCTTTCTCTCTTTCTTTTTTCCTTTCTTTCTTTCTTTCTTTCTTTCCCTCTTTCTCCTTTGAACACAGACATTGCAGTTAATTCAGAGGCCATTGATGTGTGCATAGAGTTTAAATCACTGCCTTTCAGTAAGCATTGGCTAGCCCTGCTGTGCAATGTGATAACTGCCTGTCAGAGAAATTCCTTAAAACAGCTCTGCTCCCCACGGTACTTGAACCCAAGTTTAAGGGTAAATGTTTGCTATGAGAGGTCACTCTGCCACCTGAGAAGCTCCTGGACTTCTAGGGCAATAAAGGAAAGGCAGTTTTCCAAGATGAGCATGCACTGATTTGCTGAGCAATGGAGATCAGAGTATGGGGAACTTTCTCTTCTCTTTCAAGGGTATAATTGATGCCACCAAGATCAGGTCAAGTTGGTGATAGCACTTGGTCCTCTCAATATCTGCAATTGAGTCATAATGCTAACGCCTATATTTTCAGAGGTTTTAGCAAAGAACTCCAGTACATTGTTGGAATGGTCATTTATCTGTATTCGTGTGTCCCTTATGGAGTCTGAACCAGTCAGGGTTCTTCACAGAAACAGAACCAGTAGGGTGTATGTGTGCACACACCCATACACGTGCTTGTGTGTGCATGTGCACATGTGCACACGTGTATGTATAAGAATTTATTTCAAGGAATAGGCTTACACAATTGTGAGACCAGCAAGCCTGAAATCCATGGGGCAGACTGAAAGGCTAGGAACTCTGAGCCACATGTCCTGAACAGACATGAACTGATGCTGTAGTCTAAAGGCAAAATTTCTAATTCCTCATTCCTCAATTTTGCTCATAAGGCCTTTTAGCTAATTGGAGGAGGTCCATGTATGTTATCAAGGATAATCTCTTTTGTATGAAGTCAGTTAAGTGTAGATGTTAACCACATCTACAAAATGCCTTCATAGCAACATCTAGATTATGGTTTGATTGAATAACTGGATACTATAGCCTAGCCAAGCCAACAAATTAATCATCTCAGAGTCAAAGGCAACAAACTGTAGCACAGGGGCTTCCTTTTTAAATCTCTACCAGCCCAAATGAGCCTCCTCACTGCACAGCAAATGTTAGCCCCAGCTGGGGACTTTCAAAACTAGCTGGCCCTGAGCTAGTCACAATGCTGGTTCTAGGTATTTTCCTAGGACCACCTGAAACTTATTCTTTACCCCTCTGCACCTTAAATTTCCTAATATTTTAGTGACACATTCAGGCCCTTCTCACCAGATTCTGGGATTGTTTTCCCCTGTGACTCTCAATATCACATGTACCCCTATTTTGGAGTCCATTTCACTTAACTTCTGGGTCTTCTTCTATCAGCTCCAACTTCTTCAATTCTTCTTCTTCTTCAGTTGCTCCACTGATTGGTCAAATGTCATCTGGGAGAGGAGGGAGACTCAGACAAAGAAGAGTGATTTATGAATGAGCAGGGAAGAGTAGGAATCAAGCAGGGTTCTAGCTACTCGGATGGATGAAGGCTACATGGAAGGGAAAGGAGGAAAGGGGTCAAACATCCAGATTAAAAACCTTGACACTTCTGCCTACTTGCTGTGACTTTGGGCAACTTGTTAAACCTCTTCAAGTTTTTGTTTTCCAAAATGCCGAGGAGGTGCATAAACCTACATCATAAGTATGGGGACATAATAATATATGCTAAGCAAAGTTATGTTTTCTTCTTTCAGAAGAACTACTCTTCTAGCCCCCTTTTAATTAGTGAGCCAAATGGTGGATTCCTGCCTGTTAAGAGTGGCATTCTAGGTATCTATCGCTATGTGAAAAAAATATCCCCCAAAATTTCTAATTTAAAACAATTAATAATCATTTACTATGTTCATGAACCTGCAATTTGGGCAGAGCTGGGGGATAAATTGCCTCTTTTCCATGTGGCATCCAGTGGGACAGCTTGACAGCAGCCAGATAAATTTCCAAGATTACACCCTGGCTGATGGCTGATGCGTTGATGCCTCTGTTTCTCTCACATGAGCTTCTCTACAGGGTGATGGGCTTCCTTGCACCCCCATGACAGGATTCTAAGAGAAAAGAAGATGAAGCTGCCAGTCTCTTGAAGTCTGCACTAGAAGCTGCAGTGTTACTTGTGCTATATTCTCTTGACCAGCCACATGGCCTGCCTATATGTAAGGGGAGTAGACATAAACTATACTTCTCAATGAGAAGAGTGTCAAAGAATTTTGGCCCCTGCTCAATCCACCACAACATTCAGTCAACATTGAGAAATAGGACCAGATTAACCTCTTACCTGAAATAATTGAAAACTGAACAAAATATACAAGTCAACATTATTCAAGACATGGACATAAGCAATGAAAGCTAGCAAGTCCTAAGGATAGGAAACAAAAAGGTAAAAAAAAAAAAAAAAAAAAAAAAAAAAAAAAGGTGAGCCCTAAGACTGCCCCAGTTTATGGCCTGGAGAAAGTTTCCAAGCCACAGAACAGGGAGAGAAACCCAATAGGAGTCTCACATTTCTCTGTTAGTTGAAGAGACAGAGTCTGAAAAAAGCTAAGGATGCTAGAGAGTATGTGGAAGAATACAGGAAAAGAGAAAGCTACAGAGAGAGAGAGAGGGAGGGAGAGAGAGAGAGAGAGAGAGAGAGCGCTCTAGATATCTACAGGAAGTCCCCCATCACACACTCAGTTGCATACTGAGCAGAACAAGTATGTGAAAACAAAACAAAACAAAGGAACTGTCTGACCCGAAAGAAAGAATCACCTGAAAGGATTACCAGGGACAGAGCCTGGAGGTCATGGAGAACCAGGAATAGTGCCAGTTCCCATATGTCAACGTGAAAAACCTCATAATTTTAAGGGCTAAGAATATCTTGCCTCAGGAGTTAGGGAAAATTAGCCTTATGCTAAGTGCCACTCTGGTCTTATCCAACAAAATTTAAAAGAAACACTTGAAAGTATCCAAGTGTCTCCACTTTAACCATGTCCTAGAACTAAACTAAAATATCTTTATAGGAATTCAAAATATCCCATAACCAAGAAGGCAATGGCATTAATGATGTGTAGCATCTAACCAAGAATCACCAGGCATGCAAAGAAGCAGGAAAATACAACTCCAAATGAGAAAAACTGACCCAAAAATTTCACAGATAATTGAGTTAGTAGACAAGGATATTAAAATAGTTTTAACTACTGTATTCCATAGATTCAAGAAGCTGCAGGAAAGATGGAACATATTAATCAGATACAAGAAAAATATTTTTTAAAGTGCAACAAGATCAAACTTTTAGAGATGAAAAGTACAATATCTGAGATGAAAAAGACACCTAGATGAGATTTATAGCAGATAAGATGAACTCTCAGAGAAAAATATTAGTGAAATTGTAGACATAGCAATAGCAACTATTCAAAACTCAACACACAGTAGAAAAAAAAAGTAAAACAAAGCTTCTGTGAATGGTGGGACAACCATAAGCAGCCAAATTTGAAGAAAACAATAAACCCACATATCCAAAAATCTCGATGAACCTCAAACAGAAGAATCAGAAAACTACTCTAATGCACATCATCATCAAATTGCTTAAAACCAGTGATAAAAAGAAAAACTTAAAAGCAGCCAAAGAAAGACACATCATGAACAAAGGGGAAGGGAAGGGAAGGGAAGGGAAGGGAAGGGAAGGGAAGGGAAGGGAAGGGAAGGGAAGGGAAGGGAAGGGACTTATTTTGGACTAGCACTAATGCTAAGTGCCACTCTGGTCCCACCCAACAAAGTTTAAAAGAAACACTTGAAAGTATCCAAGTGTCTCCACTTTAACCATGTCCTAGAACTAAACTAAGATGTCTTTATAGGAATTTTTGGACTAGCACTTATGCTAAGTGCCACTCTGGGTCCCACCCAAAATAAGGAAGACACTAGTTTTCTCACTGGAAATGACAAGAAGACAACAAAGCAACGTTTCTAAAGTGCTGAAAGCATCCCTGGTGAGGAAGCCTTCCACATACTCTCCTACTTTGTATTGGTTTCCTAAGGCTACTATAAAATTTGCCACAGACTAAGTAGCTTAAAACAACTAAAATTTATTCTGTCATAGTTCTGGAGGCCAGAAGTCTGAAATCAAGGTGACAGTAGGGTTGATTCCATCTGGAATTCTTGAGAATCTGCTCCAGCCTTCTCCCCTAGCATTTGGTGGTTGCCAGCAGCCCTTGGCTTACAGATGTATCACTCTAGTCTCTGTCTCCATCACCATATGGTATTCTTCCCTGGGTCTTTAAATGTTTCTTTCTTCACAAAGACATGAGTCATTGGGTTTAGTCATTGGGTTAGGATCTGCTTTACTCCAGAGTAAATCTTAACTTACGTCTTCATTATATCTACGAAAACCCTATTTCCAAATAGAGTCACATGCATAGGTACAGGGAGTAGAGACTTGAACAGGCCTTTTTGAAGGTCATAGTTCATCCCATTACATTAATCTCCAGTTTCTCAGTGGATGGAGAGGGTCTAGTGGAGCATTCCAATGCACAGTAGAAGGCCAAAGTCATCAAATGGATGAAACCTGGATCCCTAAATCACAATGTGGAAGACCACTCCAGAAGCATGTGACTGTGCGGTGACATGAATGAAAACATAAAGCAGTAGTGTGATAAGCCACCGAGACTCTCATGAAGACTATTAATGGGCCACTATTATGGAAGTAAAGTGAGATCATGAATGTAAAGGACCTGACACATGAAAGGTGCTAAATAGTTGGAAGCATAATTAGGATATTAATAAAGAGAAGAGAGTTATGAGTCTACATTAAGTCTCAGGTTGGGCTCCCTGTGACAGGCTTCTAGTGGATTATCAAAAGACTTTGATCCCAATAGGAATAAATGACCCACTAAAAAAGGCAAAGAAGGTTCCTAGGTCCCTGCAAAGCATGGCATTGCTCTTGTCATACTACCATTCTCTTCCCATTCCAAAAACTACAATAGAGTGAGCCAGTTTATTTAAGTAATCACAAGGCAGAGCAGACAGGTGATTCAAACTAAATGTTTGACCCAGTTAACTGGCAGATTCTGTCACAACAAACCCCAGTACATAAAATATCAGTTTCTGGCTAAGCCAGAAAGGAAATCTGATCTTCTGCTATTTCCAAGCAAGATCAGTTTACAAAATTACTTTGTTTCCCATACATCTTCTGAAATGACTATAGACCAAATAATAAATTGATTTGAAGCCATTTTTTTCTCTCATCCAAAAGAGAGAGACATTTTTCAGTCCTATCCAAAAGGGAAAATGTTAAATCACATGTGAATTGCAGATATAAGCATTTAAAGACTGTTTTCCTGTTTTGTTTGTGAATAATTTTTCATTTTATGAAAGAACCAAATATCTCAGTAGGTAAAATCAATAGCAACCACCAGAGCGGATGGAAAATTCTCCAGGCTTAATATGGTTTCATGCATGGCTGTCAAAGCTGAATGTCTTAAGGGAACAAATAGTGAATTCCCTGCCTTGGAGGAGATGTATGAATTAGAGTCTTTTCTTTTTAAAACTAATCTGTTGTATAATGGTTCATTCATTCAACAAATATTTATTAAGCAGTTATTGTGTGCTACATACTACATCAAATGTTTGAAATACGCAAAAAATAAAATAGGGGACCCACTCCAGAGGGAAGAGAGTATAGTGGAATAATAACTATGATTTAGAGAGCTTGTTAAATTTCAAGCACCATTCTAAGCACTCTGTACGTGTTAATTCATGTACCCTTCATGACACCTCTGTGAGGTGATATTAATATCTCTATTTTACAGATAAAGGAACTGAGGCACAGAAAGTTTAGAGTGTTCACAGTCCCAGATGTAGAGCCAGAATATGAGCCCAGACAGCCGAGTTTCAGAGACTATGCTTTCCTTATGCACAAAGCTGATATGCAAGCACATCATCTCACCAATGTGACAATTGTGAGACAGACTGTAAGAATCTTGATGGGAAGATTCTATGTCTATGTCTCATTTTATTATTGTTTTTCCCAATTCTTAGAAGAGTTCTTGGTCTGCAGTATTCTTTTATTTTTTTTCAATTGTTAAATTAAGTAATCAAATAGAGTAACAGAGAAAGTAATCTGGTAGACCCAAACAAGCAGCTCCCATATTTGTCTGGGGAAAGCATAGAAGGCTTTCCAGAGGAGGTGATTTTAAGCTGGTTTTTCTGAAAAGGTAAGTTAGGCATTTGATAAGTCATCCAGGGAAGGAAAAACATTCTGGGAAGCAGGAGTTCAAAAACACACAGGCAAAGGCACCAGGGCAGGTAAAGGATGCAATTAAGAAAAGAAAGAAGGAAGAAAGAAAGAAAGAAAGAAAGAAAGAAAGAAAGAAAGAAAGAAAGAAAGAACTTACAATCTTACAATGGTTGGTAAGAAGGGTAATTGATTATTTGTGTAGTGTTAATCTTTTTCCTGAGCAAGCAATTCTTCTCAGATAGTCTCCTGGAGCCCTGAAAAAGAGAATTGTTTGGTACTTTTCTTCCTCATTTTTGAAAAAAGACATCAGGAGGCTCTTTGGGTTTCCTAAGGATATTTCTCCTAAACAAAACCTTTAGATAAGTGCTTCCTAATATGACCCTGGAGACTAGTCGAGGCGCTCCAGCACCTTCAGAACTGAGAGTTGGCATCTTGGCTCACCAGGAATTCTGAGCCAAGTTATCAACTGGGAAGCTCTTTCTTAAGTGGAAAAAGTCAGCAGAACTTTGGCAAAAGTTGTTACAGGTATGGAATTCCATATATCGAATTGTCAAAAAGAAACAAAAGACAGGCCATTGTGTTGCTTTCTGGAGTCCAAGATTGTATCTGAACTTGAAAAGCACCTAAAGGAGTGAGCTGAGAAGAGAAGGAAACATGTGGTGATGAGAGAGATCCTTAAAAAAAAAAAAAAAAAAGCAACAGAAATAGGAAAAGGTTTAGATACTGGTCAAAGTGGACAAGAATGAGCCAAACCCCAAACAGAAGTTTCTGCCACTATCCCCCGATTCATGCACAAAATAAAGAATGTAAAGACCCTTACTGACTCAACAGTGGCCTTAGCCTTTTCACAAAGAACTGTCCTTTCTTAATTGCTTTTCTTCTAACTTTCTTAACTGACTGCTTCGGTGCTGACCAGAGAGTCTATGGTTACCTGATGGATTCTGTGCTCTGTTCATGTAAGTCATGCTGTGCTCAACTTGCCTCATAGTTTTTGTTCTCATCAGTTCTGACCATTTGGGTTCCAGAACCTGACTTCTAGTTACATTGTTTTTTCCCTCTTATGGCATCCAACCATCCCCAAATTTCAGCTAGAGTGTGAAAAACATTAAAGACAAAATATCTGAGCATGGAACCCTGCAAGCACCATGAGATAATGCCCACAAGATGGATATTAAAAGGATATTTCCAAAATGAATACCCAAGGAACCAAGGATTTGCTAATAATCTGAGTTTAATAGTGATTCAAATCCCTATGCTCCATGAACATTCCCAGTGAATCATCCAGTCAGAGTATTTATCAAGCATCTATGACCTTCCAGGTTCAGGGCATCAGCCTAAGTACTGTGGTGATATGGATAGTTATGCTATATTATTAACTCCTTCCAATAACCTATGTTCAGTGTGGGGGTGATTTCTTTCAGAGCGATTATTCAGTATCTCAGCTTCTCCAAAACTTATTTTTTTTAATGAAAACAGGAAAATTATTCTTGATATGTTTCTTTCTGTCTTATGTGGTCTTATGTTCCCAGATTGTTGTGATGTTGTCCATTAATGTTTCTTGCTTCCTAAAGAATCCATGGACCTCATGGAAACATCCTTGCCCTACTCCTAGAATCTGTCAATAGCCCGAAGAACCTACCTGCTGCTTCTTCCATGACTGCCCCATGTTCTGTGGACAGCCTACCATTACCAGACCTCCCTTCCTTGGGCAAAGCTAAGGCATCAGCAAGACCTAGAAGAACCCAGTACCTTTTCATGTCACCAGCAGGAAGAAGCTTGACCCACCATTACTTGGAGCCACTTGCTCAATCTCTGCTCACCTATAGTGATCAGGGAAGTCTACTTTTGAGGTTCTGGATGCTCCTTCCATCATCCCTATATACCTGTGGAAAGCCCTATGTCCCAAGTCACCAATAAGGAGCCATAATCCTGCTCTAGGTGGGGGCAGGTGTTTCCCCACAGTGTCTCCTCTCTGGCTGATCCCATGGTCCTAGAGTCCACTGGGTTTCAGTGTCTGCTCTTTCAACAAAACCTGTCTCATTCTCACCAACAGATTTCCTTTCTACTAAGGGGAGATGCTTTAAATAGAAAGAAGTTCTAGAAGGCACCATGTGGTAAACGGCAAACCAGTAGAAGAGTCAGAGTATAAGATCTTTAGGAGTTTAGATATGGAGGAATCACTGTGAAGGCAGATGCCCTGAACTGTGGGGCTCAACCTCAATCATGAAGGATGAGTAACTCTCAGATAAATGCATAAAAAGAAGAAGGATATTTTAGAAGGTGTGGGCACTGCCAGCAATATCAGGGGGAAAAGAGCAGAGGAGAACACCAATATAAACCAAGCAAACTGCTCTGGATGTTTGCAGGAAAATGTAAGAGGCCTCCATTTCTGGAAGCAGGACCCATTCTTTATTTTATTCTTCAGGGCATTCATCCAATGCCATGTTCTCTTGGAAGCCTTTCCTGGAACTGCCAAACACATGGATACTGTTAATGTGCAACCTCTTTAGTTCACCTAGGCATGCATTCAATGCATTTTAATTTGTGAGCATGTTTCTCAACTCTTCTTAGGCCATTGCAAGCTTCTTTAGGTGATATCATATTTTAGGCTTTGTGGAAGTATTAATAACTGAGACCTATAATGTATGCATATTATTTAGCACACAGCTAGGGCAGCCCTATAATTTATTTTCCAAACTAGGGCACTTTAGGGAATAAAAGGGGATCAACCAAAAATTACTCTAAGACAACAGGCAGTAACCAATATGGCCTCAGGCTACCAGGATGTATAACCACCCTACCCATAATAAATTTCTTTCTGTGAAATTAAAGGCTGATGATCAATTAAGGAATGCCAAAATGGTCTTCTGTTGAAGTTGATTGACTGTGTTATCTTGTGCTAGCTCAGTGTTTCTACCCAAAGCAGCCACTCTCCACTGAGTGTACAAGCTTTTCTACTCTCAGAGAGATTGCTCTTTAAATGGCATATTTATTTTATAAACATAGAATAACTGCATTTTTCCTAAATGCCAGATACTGTGTAATATTCAGGTAATATATGAGTGAAAGAGTCCATGTATTCACTCACTCACTCACTCATTCATTCATTCATTCATTCAATCATTCATTCATATATTCAACAAATATTTATTAAGAGCTTATCACCCATCAGGCCAGGTGGTGGTGAACAATCGCCCGTCTTTACCCCAGTGGAGCTCCCAGAATATACTCCAGGCAGCAGGTGAGAATAGGCCATTAATAAAGGTATTTATGAGCTTTAATGTTGGCTTAAAGGGAAATAGCGCTTTTGCGAGGATGAGTTAGTGGGACTTTACAGAGAAGAAAATGAAGACATAATCACCAAGTAAAAGAGGAGGGATAGATAGTTCAGACAGAGAAAATAGCACAAGGAAAGGTTTGGAGACAGGAAACAACAAGATGAGAGATGAGAGTGTAGGATTAGTGGGTTGGATCACACTGGGGCCCAGTGGCCAATCTGAGGACTTTAAATGTGAACACATTAGTCAACCAGGGGGCATTGAAGCTCAGCATCATGCTCATCCATTAACAGATATAAATTTTATAAAGATTATTGTTTTTGAGAGACCTATAGCAAACCCTCTAGGAGCTAATTTGCAGAAAGTCAATATGGACATTAGCCCATGACATATGCTACCTCCCCTTCCTTGCTTATTCTAGGTTCCTAGAGGTCAGTGTCGGGTCCACAGACTGTCCTTGTACTTGAAGAAACATAATTATTTTACAAAATGCTTTCTCCTAGATAGAGGGTATATTCCTACAAATAACTGTCCTATTGTCATCAGAGCCCTAAGGTGTACAATGAATTCTGTGCTGCCTTAGAATTGTTGATAGTTGAATTGTTATGTAGATGTGAGTTCTATGACCGGAGACTATACAGCCTCATAAAAATAACATCATTATAAGACCTGGTTTTATTTCTATGTCCATTTTCCAGTCACCTGGAGAGATATCTGTCTCGGCCAGAATAGACGAGGATGAGAGTTATCCTCAACATCAAATGATCGGCCAGCTGCCCCTGGTCCTGTCCCCTTGTCCCTATATCCTCCTAGTGGCTTCAGACTGTTCTCATTTCCTCTCTTGGGAGGCAGCTTATCCTGTGCAGTCTGCTTATTCAACACAAACTAACTTTTGATCTTAGACCTAAGGCTCTGAATTTTTGAATATACATGGCTTTTGCTTAATTCATAAGGACTATGAGAAGAATAAGAATTAGGCTATTTCCCCTGCACTCCAAAACAACCCCGTTGCCTCCCACAATAGCAAGATACTCTGGACAAGTTTCTCAGAGGCTGTAAATTCAGTTCTCTAATATTTTCACAATGGATTAAAATCTGTTAGAGGCTTCAGTTAATCCGCCAGAAACTATCTATGTCTCTTTAGTTCACTTTCTACATATCAATAGAGACCACAATCTTGGCCTTCAAATGCATATTTGGCAAAAATTTCAACTTCTTTTCCTCTATCTTAATGAATCTGTTTCAAGAGCATCCCATCCTGCTTCCTAACAAAAAGATTTAAACTTTGATAATTTAAGGTAAACTGAATTCAATGAGTCCTTTAAGAGGTTTTGTTTTTGTTTTTGTTTTTCAGTTTAGTCATAGAATAATGTCTCTTTTTCTCCTTGGATTTGGATCTAATTTTGGTATATTTATACAGAGCCAGACCAGCTACATTGTTTGGAGTGTCCAATGCCAAAGGAAGATGTGGAATCTCTTCTTCGAAAAATTATTAAGAATTACAAGACAGCATTAAACCAAGCACAAGGCCTTCTGAGCACAATGCTGTGTGATTGCATAGATCACATATCCAAGAGGCAGGTTGTGCATATTAGCTTGATACTGGGCTGGGAAAAAGGCATCTGCTGTATGTTTAGATCTACTAAGAAGGCCTAAGTCCCTCCAGGATACAAATCATTGGTCCAACCTGACATCTAAAAGAGCATTCTCTACTTTCCAACACCAAGACCACTGTCAAGCTGCTTTTTGATGTATGGTGACCCATTGATCCTTGACCATTGCCATGTAGGCATAAGTAGAACTTCTGTGAGGATGACTAGACTCCTTAACACACTATCCAATCTCCATCTTCATTGCTTCTTTACCAAGCTTGGCATATCCTCAGCTCTCCAAGTACAGATGAGACAGAGAAACTGGTTTTCTGTATTCTTAGATTTCCCAAAGCTCTCTCTAGATTTCTACTCAAACCCCCAACATTGGCCATGATCAGTTCAGAAGAGGCAGGGAGGAAAGCCTCTTCACAGAGATTATAACAGTATTAAATGTATGATTCTTAGGTGCCCACTCTACTTTTAATAAAATTTTGTAATTATTCTTTTAAAAATGGAGACATCATGGCGGCAGAGATATCACTCTGTCTTAGGAAAGGGAATATTATCTTTAAAATCATCTAATTCACTTATCTTGTTATATAAGTTCCTGTGTGTTTCCCATTACCTGAGGTAGTGGATTCATTAATTCACTCATTCACACATTTATTCAAAATTAAATTTATTGAATGCTATTAGATGCTAAGCACTGATTTTCAATGCTGGGCATATTGTGGGAGACAAGAAAGACAATGGTCTCATGAGACTTATTTTCTAGATCAGGTGTCAGCAAACTATGGCCTGCAGACCAAAGCTAGCCCACTACCTATTTCAGTAAATACAGTTTTAGTGAAACTTAGCCACATCCGTTTAACGTTCAAATTGTTTATGGTGCCACAATGGCAGAGCTAAGTAATTGTAACAGAGATTGTTTCATCTGCAAAGCCCGAAGGGCCTATTTGACCCTTTCAGGAAAAATTGGACAAGCCTGTACTAGCAGATGAGTGAGACAGGTAGTAAACAGATAAAAAATATATATGTAATATGTAAGATCAAGTAGTCCTGAAGCCTATACAACAAAGTTGGGGAATTCAGAATTATGAGCTAGCTGGCCTGGAGAAAACCATTTTAGATAAGCTAGTTAGAGAAATATTCTCCAAGGAGGGTGGCATAAAGGCCAAGAAAGACATCCCATTCCCCAAGGGACAGAGAGTGTAAATGCCCTGAGCAACAGAGTAGATTATTTTATTTGGAAATTGTAGTTAGCAAAGTCTAGTTGGAATGAAGGAGGCCAATGAATAAGACAAAGTGTGCATAATATTTTATTTATCAAAACTGTATTGCATTGTATAGTTTTCCTTTTTCTGGCCTTGATAATGATAGACACCAGAGGAAGGGAAGGGCCCAGAAATCAATTCTCAGAAATTCTTGAACTTTCATTGCTTCCTTTCCCATAACCTCTATTTATAGGTAGTTTCTTCTTGTCTTCTTACCTTTATATAAACTACAAAGGATGGAAAATGCTACAAAGAAGCACTAGGTGGACAACATTTCTATCATGGTCATGATAAACTGACTCATAAATGGAAGACATGTCATCCAGTTCCTCAACTCCAAAGGATAGAGAACACTAGAGACAAGCACTAGGTGAACAACACCTCCATAATGTCCATGACAAACTGACTCATAAATAGAAGACGTGTCACCCCAGTTCCTCTACCCAACATCAACATGACTTAAAATATAAAATGCTTTTAATGTGTTGTAATGTAATGATGGTGGATTTCAGTGTTACCGAGATGCTTTCCAGGCTCACAAACAATTTACCTTCTCTGAGTCACAATTTTCTAATCTAGAAATTGCAGTTAACAATGCCAGCCTTTGAGGATTTTTATAGAGAATAAATGATATAATGAATCGACAGTGACTGGCTGGGTTCCTGGGTGCTTACTGCATGTGATTTTACTACTCTCACCCTTCTTCCCTTTCTCATTCACCAGTGGCACAGCACAGCTTGCGTTGATTCATGACCTAACTGTGGCTCCTTCTGATCCTTTATCAGTCTGTCTAGCATCCCCAGAGGCAGTGTTGCCTGCCCTCAGTGTAAGGGGAGTGTTGACATGAGAGATGAGCTGTACCCGCTCACACATCTTGCTGATGCCCTGGAGTAGGCAATGGATTAGCCTTTGAGTACAAACATTTCACTTCTCTCTCCAGAGGCTTCCCTGTCTTCGCCCACCCAGCCTGCTTTTAGACAATGCTAAAATTGCTGACCAATTAGGTTAAGTTGGGAAAAGCAGTCTTTTGACTGAAATTGATTAATTATTTAATATTATCCAGGCCTTGGTGGATCTTCGACCATCAGCAGCAACACCTAAAAGCTTGTTAGAAATAAAGAATCTCAGGTCACACCCCTGACCCACTGACTCAGAATCTTCATGTAAACAAGATCTTCATGTGATCCACATGCACATTAAAGTTTGAAGACCACTGGGGTTCTTTTTTTTAAATTTTTTTTTAATTTTTATTTATTTATGATAGTCACAGAGAGAGAGAGAGAGAGAGAGGCAGAGACACAGGCAGAGGGAGAAGCAGGCTCCATGCACCGGGAGCCCGATGTGGGATTCGATCCCGGGTCTCCAGGATTGCGCCCTGGGCCAAAGGCAGGCGCCAAACCGCTGCAGCCACCCAGGGATCCCACCACTGGGGTTCTTAATACAGCTCTTATACAAGCGTCTTGACCCCAGTCCCAGAAGGTATTTCATTTGAGCTGGTATTTTCTGAAAATTTTGTGGATGATTCTCATGTTCAGCAAGGTGAAGAACTGCTGGTCGATGAACTACTTCTCTGGATTGATGTTCCCATAGGCCTCAGTAGTAGTAAGAGTCAGGCCCCAAATCACATAGTAAATGCCTAATATAGATGGGATTAGAAATATAGTCTCTGAATGCCCACTGTATATTCACTACTCTGTATCCTGTTACCCTTCCCTGGGCAGATGGGTAAGGATGTATGTTCACCCTTATAATAATCTGTACATCAATCATAGCAGACAGTTTAAGAATTCCTAATTCTAATCCATTGAACCTACCCAAATCAAACTCTCAAAAAAGCTGTCCTACAAAATTTTTATTTAGATTTATAATGAGGGCAAGATGATTTCATGAAACACCTTCACTGTACCTTTCCCTCTGAATAAATTTTGATGCTCAGTACTTCTCCTACAGTATTGTGTGTATTAAGCTAATACTGAGACACCTGGGTGGCTCAGTGGTTGAGTGTCTGCCTTTGGCTCAGGGCGTGATCCCAGGGTCCCGGTATCGAGTTCCACATCAGGCTTCCTGCATGGAGTCTGCTTCTCCCTCTGCCTATGTCTCTACCTCTCTCTGTGTATGTGTGTCTCGTGAATAAATAAATAAAATCTTTATAAATAAATAAATACTTTCCTTTCTTTGAAATCCATCTTTCTCTACTGATTTTTTTAAATATTTTATTTATTTATTCATTTATAGAGACACAGAGAGAGAATGAGAGGCAGAGACGCAGGCAGAGGGAGAAGCAGGCTCCACGCAAAGAACCCAACACGGGACTCGATCCAGGGTCCCCAGGATCACGCGCCGGGCTGCAGGCGGCACCAAACCGCTGCACCACCGGGGCTGCCCTTCCTCTACTGATTTAATTGTTATATACAATCTATCTTCTAAGCCCCGAACCAAAAACAGACTTTCTTTCTCACTTATTCCATGGTTCCTCTAAAAATGGACTTTTTCTTCCTTTAAAAATCCCTGTTGGGTCATGTGAAATTCTCTGAAGGAGAGTGGCAGAGATAGTGCTCTGAAAATATTCCGTGTGCCTTCATCTCTACAGTCTTCAGCCTCCTTACAATTAGATAGGAGTTGTGTGAACAGTTCATGCCAACAGACCGTGAGCAGAAGTTTTCTATGTCACTTCTTGACTAAGGCATTTAAGAGATCACATGCTAGTTCCATTTCTTTCTTTGGGTGAAAAATTTAGATGCCACTTGTTTATATGGTAGTGTCACAAAGTGAAGAGAACCTGGGTCCTTGTGTCACCAGATGGAGACAGCCTTTACCCACCCATATTGAACATAGTATGAGTGAAAAATGAAAGTGTCATGCTAAGCTGCTATGATTAGGGTAGAGGGTTCTGGGTAGCAGTTGGCATTATGTGGCCTAACAAGAAGTCCATAACATTAGTGTTTATCAAATTTTAATGTGAATATGAAACACCTGAGGATATTGTTACAATTGCAAAACTCAACAGATCTCTCTGAGATTTATATTCTTTATAAAGATTCTGAGATTCTGAATTCTTTGTAAGCTTCTGATGATATCAGTGATACTGGTCCTTGGAAAACAATTCAGTAGGAAGGCACTAAAACATTCTCCACTGATATTTAATACTCAAACATATTCTTTCTCTTTCCAACTAGACCATAAGCTCCCATTGGCATGTTTCAATGTTCATGCCACAAATATATTCAAGAAAGTTGAGAACATCAGCAAAACTTGTGGAACATAGCTCTCTGAAAATTCTCTCCTCCATAAAAGCAATGAGAAAAAAAAATCCACTTTCCAGAACTCTAGAAAGTAATCAAAGGCTTAATGCAATCTGGGGAACATATATGCAAGATAATTTTCTTTACAAAGCATAATCTCATGGGTGCTCTGGTGGCTCAGTTGGTTAAGCATCTGATTCTTGACGTTAGCTGAGGTCTTGACCTCAGGATCCTGAGTTCAAGCCCCACATCGGGCTCCATGCTGGGCATGGAGCCTACTTAAAAGAGGGGAAAAAAGGCATAATCTTGCTAATGACATTGAGACTACAGCATTTTTTTCTGTTCTGGTCTACTCTCATCACCTGCTTTCCAGCTCTGGATTTACTTGAAGAATAACTGACTAGAGACAAGTGAAAACCTGAAGCCTAGCAGCCATTGAGGGGAGCAAAATGTGAGGAGCAAAAGGATCTCTAGCTTTTTCAAAGCCTCATTCTCAGAGTCCAGTTATTATATGATGTGTATAGTAATTTTTCTTAAAAACCTCACTTACAAAGATGTCTGTATTTGATGTGATACAGAGATCTAAGATTGTGAAAACTCTTTTCCCCAGGGGAGATTATAAAAAATAATTATAAGCAAGTGCTTAACTTTCAGGCTGCCTGAGGCAGTGGAAAACAGGGCAAGCAACAAATGAACCAAAGTGCTTAAAAGGAAAATCTCAAAAATAAAATGTCCATAGGGCTTTGAAAAGGTCTGATACAGTCCTTGGAATCCAGATGCCATGTACATGACCAGGGAAGTACATATGCCCAGAGCAATACACTTGATCAAGATCTGAGAACAACATATGCTCTTACCTCTGACTGAACTTGAGACTTTGCCCAAGTAAGAAGTGAAGGCTGACACAGAGTTTTCAGCTACCAGGCTGAGTGTTGAAGGCATGTCCCCCACCCCACCCCTACCATGCACACAGATCCCTGATGCAAAAATTGAGATACTTCTTGGTTACCAGCATTTAAGGAAATCTCTGTCCAATCATTAGTTGACCACTAAAATAACCAAACAAATATCTAAGTGTCCACACATGACAAAGAATACAGATTTTATGGAATTAGTTCAGCAGATTCACTAAACAAAGAAGCAATAGCAGCTACAAAAAGCAGCAATGGGAGACCTGGGTGGCTCAGTCACTTAATCATCTAACTCTTGATCTCAGCTCAGGTCTTGATCTCAGGATCATGAGACTGAGCCCCATATCCAGCTCTACACTTGGTGCAGAGACTACATGAGATTCTCTCTCTTGCTCTCCCTCTGCTTCTCCCCCCATTCAAACTTTCTCTAAATAAATCCACAAACAAACTAATTTTCTAAAAAGCAGCAACAAACCAGTGGTAGAGTAGTGAACTGATTTCACTTATATATTCAGTTAATATATTATATATATTATGTATATAAAATGTCCAGTTTTCAATAAAAAATATGAGAGAGGAAAAAAACATGCAAGTATATACAATACACTTGTACTAGGGGGCAAAGAAATCAATAGAAACTCAAAGTTTCTCAGGAACTAAGGAAGCCCATTGAACTTGCTAGATGAAGACTGCAAATCAGCTATTGTAAATATTTTTAAAGAGTTAAAAGATGCTAAATATAAAGAACTAAAAGATAATATAAGAACAACATTTCATCTAACAGAATATCAGTAAAGACATGACAATTACAGGAAGGAAAGAGATAGAAATTCTGGAGTTGAAAAGTACAATAACTGAAATAAAAATACATACTACAAGTTTCAACAACAGATTTTATCTGGCAGAAGAAAGAACATAAGACTGAAAATAGGTTGATTGAGATTATTCAATCTGAAAAATAGAAAAAAAAATGAAGAAAATTAACAGTGTTTCAAAGACAATTAATACATCAAAACATGAATAATGGGAGTCCCAACAAGACAGGAGAGAAATGAGCAGAAAGAATATTTGAAGAAATAATGCATTTAGACTTATGAAATTTTATGAAAAATGTTAATCTACATATCCAAGAAGCTCCGGGAACTCCATGTACAATAAACTCAGAGATCCAACCATAGATACATGATAATAATATACAAAAAAAAGGAAAAGAAAAGAAAAAGACAATGAGCAAATTTTGAAAGCCACAATAAGACTAATCCTCAATAAGATAAGTACACAATTTCTTGTCAGAAACCTTGGAGGCCAGAAAACAGTAAGACAACATTCAAAGTACTGAAATTAAAAAAGAAAAAGTCAACCAGGAATTCTATATCCAGCAAAACTATTCTACAAAAAATGATGTATAAATTAAGACATTACTGGATAAACAAAGACTGAGAATTTGCCACTAACAGGTCTAGCTTATGTGGAATATTAGAGAGAGGACTTCAAATTGAAATGAAAAGACACTACACAGTGTTTATAATTCTTTTTTTCTCTATCTAATTCAAAAGATGACTATAAAAATTATAATAGTTATTAGTGAGTACAAAATGTTGAGGACAAAAATCAGTTTCATTTCTAAATACTAGTAATGAAAAATCTGAAAATGAAATTCAGAAAGTATTTCCAAATACAACATCACCAAAAAGAACAACTAAGGAGTAAGTTAAACAAAATAAGTAAAAAACTTGTAAACTGATAACTAGAGAAATATAGGGAAAGAAATTAAAGAAGATGTAAATAAATGGAGAGGTATCCTATTCTAATGGATCAGGAGATTTAATATTGTTAGAATGGCACTATTCACCAAATTGAGATACAAATTTAATACAAGATCTATCAAAATCCCAAATGACTTTTTTTTTTACAGAATGGACAAGCTTATTCCAAAATGGATAAAGAATTGTAAAATATCCAGAACAACCAAAACAATCTAGAAAAAGAACAAAGCAATAGGACACAGACTTCCTGATTTCAAAGCTTACTATAGGAATAAAAACAATGTGATAGTGACATAAGATAAACATTAGATTAATGGAATCTAATTGGTAGTCTATAAATAAACCCAGACATCTATGGTTATTGATTTTTAACAAGTCTTTCAAGACAATTCAATGAGGAAAGACTAGTCTTTTCAACAAATCATGTTAAGACTAATGGATATACATATGCAAAAGTATGAACTTGGATCCTGATCTCAAAGCATATATAAAAATTAACTCAAAATTGATCAAAGATCTAAGAGCTACAACTGTAAAACTTATATAAGAAAACATAGCAGTAAATCATTGAAACCTTCCTTTAGACAATGTTTTCTTAGCTATGACACCAAAAGCACAGAGAACAAAAGAAAAAAAAAACAGAGAAATTGAACTTGACCAAAATTAAAAACTATTTTGCATAAAAGGACACAGTAAGGAAGTGAAAAGACAATCTACAGAATGATAGAAAGATTTGCATCATATATATACAAAGGTCTAGTTTCTGGAGTTTAAAGATATTTTAAATTCGGCAATAAAGAAACAAATACCCCCTTTTTTATTGGAAAAGAGTCCAAATAAACATTTGTCCAAAGAAGATAAAAAAAATGGCCAAAAAGTACATCAAAAGATGGTCAACATCACTAGTCATTAAGACATGCAAATTAAAACCACAATGAGATCCTACTTCATATCCACCAGGATGCATATAATAAAAAAGATAGACAATAATAATAAGTCTTGGCAGGTATCTTGAGAAGTTGGAACTCTTGTGCATTGCTGATGGGAATGTAAATTGTACAGCCACTGTGGAAAGAAGCTTGGCAGTTCCTCAGTAAATTAAACTAGGATTACCAGATGACACAGCAAGTCCACTCCTGGACACATACTTCAAATAACTGAAAACATAGGACTACACAGAAACCTGTACATAAATTTACAGAGCAGCATTATTCACAATAGCCAAAAGTGGACACTCACCCAATGTCCATCAACCAATGCTGGGTAAACAAAATGTGGTACATCTGTAAAATGAAATATTATTCAGTCATGCTAAAACTTGCATGAGCCTTGTAAAGAAGTCCACATAATAGGTCACATATTCTATCATTCAGTTTACATGAAACATCTACTATAGGCAAATCCAGAGAGAGAAAGTAGATCACTAGCTGCCAACAACAGGAGTGGGGAATCGATAGCCCCTGGTAGCAGGTCCAGGGCTTGTCTTTGAAATGTGAAAATATTCCAGAATTAGAAAGTGGTGGTGTCTACATCATCTTGTGAATGTACTGAAAATGATTGAATTCTACATGGTGAAAGGGAGAGACACAGTATGTGAATTCTATTTCTATAAAAACATAAAAAAGAATTAAATAGAAATTATTGAGTTACAAAGTACAATAACCGAATGAAATGAAAACAAAATACAAATAAACAAAAAGAAAGTTGACTAGGAGGGCAGGAGGAAAGAAGGAAGCTTAGAAGGATAGAAATATTTTGTATTTGATTAGGAACACTGCTGCCCTTCTACAAGTTCCCTACATAAGCTTTGTTTCTCAGACTTTTTATATACTATTTCCTCTCCCAAGGAAATTCTTTCCACTCTGGTATGCCCTGAGAAAACATAACTCCTTGAGCTGAAAATCCACTCCAGTATTCAACATTCCTACCTCCAAGCATGTAGTCCCTCATTTTCCTGCATAATCATAGCACTTAGTCCCAGCTCTTGTGGCAGTGCATCTGTATTTTCCCTTTTTAGAAGGTATTAATTAAGGCACAATCAATATACAGTGAAGCATGCAAATCTTAAGTGTGAAGTTCAATGAATTTTTTATATTTTGTAAAAATATGTGTGTGTGTATCGTCATAGTCATGTGACTACACGCAGCTCAAGATATAGAAGATCCTTAGCCTCCCAGAAGTTAGCCTTGTGCCCCTCCCAGATAGATAATCAAGATAATCACTATTCTGACTTCTATCTGAATAGATCAGTTATGTCTGTTTCTTGGAATTCATATCCATGGAATGAAATCATTCAGTAGGAATGTTTTCAGTCTGAAGTTTTTATTCAACATTAGGTTTGTGAAATTCCCTCTTGTATTTGTGTGTAGCAGAGATGTGTTCTTTTTTCATTGCCACCTAGTATTCCATCACATGACTACACCACAATGTATTTACCTGCTCAAATGGTGATGAACACATAGTGTCATGAATAAAGTGTGGAGGCTGTTGTGAATAAAGTTTCGCTATTTATTTATTTATTTATTTATTTATTTATTTATTTATTTGAGAGAGAGAGAGAAAAAAAAAAAAACAAGCAAGGGAAGGGGCAGAGGGAAAAGCAGTTACTCCACTGAGCCCCGGACGTGGGGCTCCATCCTAGCACCATGAGATCATGACTTGAGCAGAAGTCAGATGCCTAACTGACTGAGCTCCCCAGGTGCCCCACATCATGAATAGTGTCAAGGAAACTTCCCACATATGTTTTTTGGTAGACATAATGTATAACTTCGTAGACACGAGCACTGAGTGTAAACTCATGAGTGGCAGTGTTGTGTTATGGTACATAAGTATGTCTAGCTTCAGTAGATAGAGACACTGTCCCAACTTAGCTGTCCTGTTCCACAACACAGGGAAGTTGTGTGAGAACATGGAGCTGTGTTTTAATCTCCTATGCACACACCTGTCTCCCTCCTACCCTGTTGGCACCCTGAGCATGTGGATTTACACTCTTTTACCTTTGAGTCCTAAGTATACGCTCTGGCAGGGAGGAGCTAGGATATAATGCCTGCAAGGCCCCATTCCAGAGACCAGCAGACCTCTTCTGTAAAGAGCCAGAGAGTAAATATTTTAGGCTTTGCAGGCCATATCACCACTCTGTCACCCCTACTGACCTCCACCACTGCAGGCCTAAGACAGCCATAAAGAACATGTTTTTAAAAATGGGCATGGCTGTGTTTTCCTGAATACGTGCTAGGTCATATTTGGCGGTGGTCCATAATTTACCAATCCCTGCACCTTATAACCCTCAGCCCCATACGTGTCACTTCTCTGGCCTCATCTCCTACCACCAGCATCCTTGCTCACTCTAGTACAGCCATGCTGGCCCCCAGAAGTGTCTCCCAACCCAGGGCCTCCTCATCACTGTACCCTCTGCTTACATTGCCCTTTTCAGTAATATGGCTTTTCCAGTAATGCCTCCCCAACCACTTTCCCTAGTTAAATGTTTTCCCTAGCATTTTCTGCCATTTAACAAAGTATATATTCTACTTATGATTTTGTGTCCGATCAGACTCCCCATATCACTCTCCCCCATCCCCATATGTATCCATAAGAAAGAGGATTTCTGACTATCTTTTTTCCAACAGTGTTGCATCCTCACCGCCTGGAACAGTGTCTAGCACACAGAAGTGTCCTATGTCTTCGTTGAATGCTTGCAAGTGCAGAAAGCTCCTGACCATAGGGCCCACGGTTATAATGCTTGCTCTAATCCATGTGCGTGGTGTAGATCCCAGCCATTCCTGCCACTCTCGTGGGGCATGGGGCATCCAGGCAGCAGCAATGGCACCAGCAGCACAGGAACTGAGAAACGATCCCCACCAGAGTTTGGGCTGAACAGGGGGGCGGGATGACAAGAGGCAAGTCGGCCACCGCAATTAAATGCAGATTTCTGTGGGTTGTTATACAATGATATTATACTTATATCCAAATGGAATGGCCATGTGACTTGCCAGGCAAAGCCTAAATAATTATGCCTTTATGCTGTAATTATACAGTACCACCAAATTACAGAAATTAGAGGTAGAAAACAATAATGTTGCTAATGAAACCTTGTTTTCATTTGAGGTCTTTTTTTCCAAATAGGTCAGAGGGGTTTTAGACTATTTCACAATGTCACTTTCCCAGAGGGAAAGAGGATACGGCAAGTTTAATCCCCATTTAGTAGAAAGGCAAACTGAGTTCCAAGGTTCACATAACTCCTTTCAGACCACATTATATCACTGATGGAAGGAAGTCAGGAATAAAATGCTAGTCAATTATTCCTTCCACCTCATCCCTGGGCTGTTCTGGCCCTGCACACTCCTCCTGGGAAAATCATTTGTTCTAACCCTCCAGGGCTCTGGAAAGAAAGGTCCCAGGCTCTGAAACCCACTCCATGGTGTCTTTTTAATTACTTTTTTATAGAATAAGCAATCATTGAGAAAGCTGGCATCTTTCATCACCCCTGGGTTTTAAAGATACAAACATACCTCAGAGGTTTCTCCTATACCCAAACTTAGGCCTTCATGCAAAATTAGATAACTTCATGCAATAGTTCTTTTATTTTTCTTTTGAGATTGTTTTTTTCACTTTGGAGAGAGAGAGACAGTGCATGAGCAGGGAGGCGGAGGTTGGGGAGCATGGGCAGGGGCAAGGAGAAGGAGAAAGAATCCGAAGCAGACTACACCCTGAGCATGGAGCCCTAGGTGAGACTGGATTCCAAAACCTGGGAGATCGTGACCTGATTGAAAACCAAGAGTTGGCCGCTCAAGTGACTACACCACCCAGGGGCGCCCACTTCCCCTCTCACCCTCCCCATGCGATAGTTCTTATCTGCCCTACTCAGGGTAGAAGAGCTGGGGGAGCTTTTCTGAAACATAAGATGGAAAGACCATTTATTGTGCAGATATAATATCCAGGCTTTTTGTTTAAACACTTGTTAAGTATATCCCTTGGTTTAGCATTGTTCAGACAGTATTGTTGTCCTTGTTTGTGGAAAGCAGGAAAATTGAGATGTAGAGAGGCTCAAAAATTGTCTGATATCACCCAGCTGGAGAGTAGCAGAGTAAAGATTCAAACCTAGGTCTTTTTAAACTAGAACACCACAGTTGCCATGTACTCTTGGCAGTGTGCAGAAATAATTCCAGGCAAACCACTGACTTCTTTGGAAAAGAAAGACACTTCACTCTAGAACCACATAAATTCGAGGACAACTGTATGAAAAATAAGGACATTAATCATCATTATCTTAATACACACTGATTTTTAATGTTTCAATGAGATACAATTCCCATACCATACAGTTCACCCGTTTAAAGCATACACATCAGTGTTTTTTAGTACATCTGTGGAGTTTCGCAACCATGACCACAATCTACATTTAGAATATTTTTATCACCCACAAGAAACTTCGAACCCATGAGCGGTCACTTTGCATTTTAATCTATTATCTGGTTTTATAGATGTACCTATTATGACCATTTTATATAAATGCTATGATATGTCATCTTTTGTGACTGGATCTTTGACTTAGCATAATAATTTTCAAGACTCATTCACATTGCAGCAGTATCAGAATGTCACTACTTTTTATTGCCAAATACTATTCACATTTTGGATATAGCACATTTTGTTTATGTACTCATCTGTAAACGGACATTTGGGTTATTACCACTTTTGGCCATTGTGAATAATGCTGCTATGAACACTTATAAATTTTTTTATGTGGACATATGTTTTCATTTCTCTTGAATACCTTGGAGTGGATTTGGGGATCATATAGTAACACTGTTTCAATTTTTGAGAAACTGCCAAAGTATTTTCCAAAGAGGCTGTAACCATTTTACATTCCCACCAGCACTGTTATGAGGATTCCCATTTCCCGGTATCCTCAGCAACACTTTGTCTTTTTATTATAGCCATCCTAATGAATGTAAAGTAGAATCTCATTATGGTTTTGATTTGTATTTCCCTATTGAATAATCATAGTGATATCTTTTGATGTGCTTATTGGCCATTTATATCTCTTCTTTCGAGAATGCCTATTCAGACCCTTTGCCCATTTTGAGTCAGATTACCTTTTATTATTGAACTATAATATATTTTTTATTTATATATATTTTTTACTGAACATAAGCTTCTTATCAGATCTTTGGCTTGCAAATATTTTAGCCCATCCTGCAGGCTGTTTAGTCTTGACAGTATTGTTTCATACAAAATCTTTTAATCTTGATGAAATTCAGTTTGGGTTTTTTTGTTGTTTTTGTTTTTGTTTTTGCTGTTTATACTTTGCTGCCTAATCCAAGGCTCTAAGATTTGCTCTGTGTTTTCTTCTGACATTTGTATAGGTTTAACTCTTATACTTATTTTTTTTATATATTTTGAGTTAATTTTCATGTATCACGTGAGGTGTGGGTCCGTGGTGATTCTTTCACGTGTGGATATCAGACTCTCTCAACACCATTTGTTGAAAAGACAATTCTTTTACCCACTGAATTGTCTTGGCAGCCTTGTAAAAAAATCAATGGCCATAGATGTATGGGTTTATTTCTAGACTATAAATTCTATTTTATTGATTTTTATGTCACTATCACACTGTTTTTATTCCTGTAATAAGTTTTGAAATCAGGAAGTGTGAGCCCTACAGTGCTTTTCTTTTTCTAGATTGTTTTGGCTATTCTGGGTCCCAGGCAAACCCATATAAATCTTAGAATCAGCTTACCAATTTCTTCCAAAAAAGTCAGTTGAAATTTTGATAGGGAGTGTTGAAATGTAGATCAGTTTTGGAAATAATGCCATCTTAACAATATTAAATCTTATGATCCGTGAGCATAGGATGTCTTTCCATTTATTTATATCATCTTTAATTTCTTTTCATAGTGTTTTATAGTCTTCAGTATATGTCTTACACCTCTTTTGTTTAATTTGTTACTAAATATTTTATCTTGTTTAATGACATTGTAAATGGAACTGTTTCTTTAACCTCATTTTTTGTTTTCTCATTGTTAGTATATAGAAATACAATTGATTTTTGTATATTGATCTTGATCTCACAATCTTGCTAAACTTATTTATTAGATCTCATACTTTGTATTGATTTTTCTTTAAAAATTACATTAACATTCTTTACCTCATTTGAAGTTAGAGCTGAGGAGAAAAGCATACATCAACCACCAAGCTCTTATATTTCAAAGGAAGAGTCTGAGACTCAAAGAGGAAAGTAACTATTCCAAAGACACACAGTGACAGAGCAGAGATTTAACAGTCTGTCATAGAAACAAAAGTTGAAGCCATGGGAACTAATGACCCTGCCCAGAAAGAAGAATCTAAGGACAAAATCCAGGAGCAAAAAAAAAAAAAAAAAAAAAAAAAAAAGAGCGAGAGAGAGAGAGAGAGAAGAAATCCAAGCAATGGGCAAAGATAAGTCACAATCTGAGAAGTAGGAGAAAAACCAGAATTGAGCAAGCACTGTAGGGAAATGGTGGGAGAATAAAATTTGGGATCAAAATAGCCAAGCTTATGGTGTTACCCTAAGTACCTTGTCATCTGTCCTCTTGCAGAATTAATATTTCCACCGACAAATAAGATTTATACTCTTTACTTTAAAAGGACATCATGAATGGGGAAGCACTGTGTGTACATCAAAGGGTTCAACAAATTCCGATCATTATTATTTGATTATTATATCATTAGCCAATAGTCTGTCCACTGAGGAAAGGCACTGAAAGTAAATATTATAACTGTGGTGCACAGAGGTCCCTCAGAGAACAGGTTTGAAACAGTGGTAGGGCAACAGCCAGAAAGGGGTTCATGAACACATGGGCAATATTTACATTAGAGCTGAACTCACTTTTCCTTTGAGAAGTTTGAGAGTGATGGTAAAGGGAAAAACCAAATAGAAGCTTAAGGATTTTCCCTTGTTGAGGGAAGTTGGACCTTCCTTTTTCTATTTGGGATATGGGGACATGGGCAGATTTGGAAGTAAATTAGGAGGCAAGCAAGAGAGGGAGAAATGGGTGGGAGGGAAGAGGAAAAAGAACTTAAGAGAAGACTAAGCTCTAACAAGGGAGGAGGGATCCTTCTCCCTGAGAAGCCAACCCAGAAGAGAGGAAAGATGAAGAGATGGAGCAATACTGACATGGATAGATAAGAAACATATTTATCAAAAGCATACTAACTGCCTGCACCCTGCTAAGATAGTTCATGTTGATGAATATGCTACAACACATGTGCAATCCCTAACACAGAGACAAGCAGCAGAGGGAGGGCGATGAAGCTTTGAGGAAACAGACATGTTCTGGGGAACCAGAATGATGGTGTAATAGCTGTCTGGTTTGATCGTGGTCTATAAACGAGGCTAGTCCACCCACTGCCGCTTAGCTGGCCACTGAAGAAAACCCTTCACAGACCAACCCCAGCCCATTGCCTCTACTACAAGTGTTTTAAACCCATTCTGCTAGGTCTTTCCCATAGAACACTACTCATTTCCTTCCAGCTGTTGATTTTTTTCATTGTCTCTCATTTCCTTGGCTTCTGTGGTTCTTCTCTGGAACTCTCCAGGATGTGACTTATATTCATCTTTGGCCTTTCCCTCTTTCCACTGTTCTGAAAAACCATCCTACACTGCTTTTGTCCCCAGGACCTGACATTCCTGCTCAGAGATGGGAGTTTTGACATTAGAAAAACAATAAGGAAAAAACATAAGATAGCTAAGGCCTCACCTGGAATATGGGTCTAATTCTAACTTGTAAAGTAAGTATCCTTAAAGCATGGGTCATAAACTCAAATAGTAGGTAACTTAAGTGTGAGAAGCAAGTCACATGGAGGTTATGACAAATGCACTCATGCTTTGCTCATCTATCGAGGGTAGGCTCCACTCATCTCCAACCAAATTCTGCCATGGGGAAATATGGGGGGATCCTCCCACAAGGGAAGATCTTCCAGTATTTCTTAAAATGCAAATATTTCTGATTTTTTACATGAATTCTCTCAATCTTTAACTGGAAATAGCTATCCTGGCATCTTAAGCACTATAGGAATCAGATAAATCATGTCTGTAAACCATACTCCACTCAGTTTGTACTCTGTACCCCAGGTCTTATAAGAACACTATCCTGAAGGATGTAGCTTTCAAGAGAAAATGCCTCTCAAACAGTGTTGTTCTTACTAGGTGTCTCCCTTCATCTGGCCTTCCCTCTGAAGCAGGGTCAGCGAAACATAGCTTATAGACCCCATACAGCCCATGGACCAACTCCATCCTGTGGTCTATTTTTATAAAATTTTATTAGAACGTCATCTATGCTCATTCATTTCCCTATTGTCTATGCTGCTTTCCCATCTCTATCAGAGATGAGTAGTTGTCATGGAGATCATAAATTAGTTTTCAAAGCCTAAACTATTCACTACATGGACCTTTACAAAGAAAGTTTGCTGGCTCTGCTCCAAAACAAAGTTCGTAACACATGCTAGGGTCGTACCTTGTTATTCCGGGAAGAGACCTCCTGGTGTCACACGATGTGGTAGCCCTGGTTAATAACGAAGCCTGCTGCTCCACCCCATTTTCTGGGGCTCTTCAACAAATGAGGAAGAGAGGCTTGGAAAGCAGCTCCTTACAGCAGAAATTTGGGTTTGGAAATAAGAGACTCCATTAGCAATTTTGTGACTCAGGCAAGTCACCTAGCTCTCTGAGTTCCTGGATGAGAATCTCTGCAGTTAGGAAGGAATTCTGACCTTCAGGATTGCCTTGAGGATTAAATTGGGCTTGTATACAGATGTGCTCACACAAATCCTGGCACATATTACCTGCCCAATTAGCAGCAGTCACCTTGAAAAGCACTTTGAGCACAGCAACATCAAGGATCATCAAGAAGCCAGCGTGGACATGAAAGCATTTTGAACACTGCAGAATTTAGGACTAGACCAAGAAATTTGTTCCACCTGTGGAAATGAATTGTGAGAAAGTGCTCCTCAAGCTCAGGACAGTGCTAATGGTTCTCTCTGCATATATCTTGGTTGGCCAATCGGCACTCTGCCCCGAGTCTGTTCTATACCTAGCCCATCCTGAGGTATCTTACCAAAAGTCAAGAGTCTACTCTAAACATTTCAGATCATCTCTCTCTCCACCATACCTCATCCCCAGCTTCTTTTTCTCTCTCTCTCCCAGTATCATGAAAATTGGCCAAATTCATAATTTTGAAAATGAGCGTGTGGTCATCCATCATCCTCCCTGTCACAGCCAAAGGGCATGCTGCACATTCCCTGAAACTTAATCAACTAAGATCATGGAGAAGATAAGTTCCTGATCTGGGCCAGCACTGAGTGTGAGCCATGCAAGGTGGTGAGATAATCACAGATGGGTGATCAATCCAAGGAGCAAATGGCTGAAGGCCACAACAAGGTCATCCAGCTGCCCAGAACCCCATGCTCAGCCTAATCTGAGATAGGGAGCCTCCTATCTCTCCCATGGCAGTTTCTGACCTCATGCAGAGGGCTGCGGGCAGCATGACCAGGACCCAGCTATCTTCAGTCCTAGGCCTCATGAGGATCACATCATCAGAGTTTTCTAAGAGATTATTACTATGAGAAAGAGACTCTTAGAACCAGAGAGCACCCTGCAAAAAAGGTAACTGAGCTGCTCTGAGCTCTCTATGACTCTCAATTCCTCTAACTGATTTCCTCCCAGCATTTGGTAACACCATATAAATAGGTTGCTCTCACTTTACATCTGATCTTGCTCAAGGACTCAGGGGGTTTCAACCTAATTAAAACCCAAACTGATTTATGCAACCTCTTCAGTGGTCCTCAATCTCAGCTCAGAACCCATCCATTGCTCCCACTGTTTGCATTAATGCAAGCAAAGAGACTCCTGAACACTGCAAAGATATCGAGCCCTCCAACACTGGCCCCTATTCACTGGCCTCCACACGTGGCCACATTCATCTTTCCTCAGCCCTGCTCAGACCATGTCTTTCCCTTCACTGACATGCACACTGACTCTCTTTTGCCTACTGAAAAGTGCTCCCATGCTTCAATATGATCTTCAAAACCCTTCCCTGCCTGGCCTGCTTTTACAAATTTCTTTCTTAAGATTCATCACCTGATCCCCAAATACACCAGCATCTCCCACCACCTACCTTTCCTTCAAGGTTCCCCTGACCTGGAATTCATAGCACCTCTCCTCACTATTTCTACCCCCACAAAATTCTATCGGCCCCAAAACTAGCTCAAATGCTCCTTCATAAGCACCCTCATTATACCCCTGGGTATATGATTTCCCCCACCCCGATCTGAGTTTGCCCAGCATTCTGTCCTCATGGTAGGGTTTTCTTCACATTTGATCATTTTCTATAATTATTTGCTTGTATTTGTTCCCTCCCTTGCTAGTTAGCAAGCAGCTCCGTGACAGAGTTGATACTGTGACTATCTTTGTGTAGCTAAATATGGTGATGGTGCCCAGCAATGGAACAAGCAAGGCTTTGGCATACAACAGACCTAATTTTACCACTGTCTTGTTCCAGAAACTTGGAGAGGTTATTTGCCTGTCTGAGCCTATTCCCTGATCAGCAAAATGAGAATACGAATATCTAATTCACCGTGTAGTTTTCTTTTTATTATAGTTGACATATGCAATGTTATATGGGTTCAGGTGTACAACACAGTGATTTGACAAGTCTATATGTTATGCTGTGTTCACCACAAGTGTAGCCACCATCTGTGCTATGTAGTTATTTAATTAAAGTCCCATGCTAGGCATGAAGTAAATATTTAATAATTTCCTCTCTCCTCTTCCTCCTCCATCTCTAATGCTTCCTATTTAGTGTGAATTCTCTAGGTGTTCTTTTTGTTCTGCTCTTTCATCAGGCACTGCATTTCCCTTGACATCCAGGGTAATGTCCTCTGTGGCCTCCTAAACACCCCTCCTCCAACCTGTATGAAGGTCCCGGGTGTCTTTCAAATTGCTCTAGACAATAGACTTCTTGGGGGCCTGATGAGTGGGCAGTAGTGGCAGGACTGGGAAAATCTATCTGGAGGCAATGTTTATTTTCAAAACTTTGCTCTACAGGGTCCAGATGAGAATTTTACTTTTAGAGAAAAACAAAAAAAATCACCACTGAGGACAAGTACTTATGGTTTTACTTTCAAAGATTTCCCCTCTCATCAGTTCCCTTCTGTAGCCCAAACCTTACATGACTCACTTTGCTCATGGACATGCACACTCCTCAGACTCCCACCCAAGGCTCTCCACACTAGGGCCTCACCCACCAATGGTGGAAACACCATTATCTCTACTGTTACCCCAAAGCCAGGCTGGTCTAAGTGTTTTCACTGAAATGCCCTGCTGGTTTAAGGCTGGTGACATTCCAACAGGCCAGGAAGAAGAAGAGCAAGGTGTTCACTAAGGAGAGGAAATCACATGAATAAAGACCTAGGTGTCCATGGGTGCCAGATGGTTGCATTCCAATCTCTTTTCTTTTTCCTGCTGAGTTCAGAAGGGTCATCCATCTAACTAGGAGGAGAATAAACAGGAGGGATCTTCTCATTCTTGTATTCAGCAGACAGGTCAAGAGGACCTACTTTGGATTGGGTACTACATAAACCCTGGGGCTTCACAGAGAGAAAACAACTATCTAGAACTTCCCCCAGCTTCTGAAAGCAGCCAATATAGCAGGGAAGACTGACACAGAGAGCAGCCTGAGTGGATGGATGGATGGATGGATGGATGGATGGATGGATGTAACACTGCAAATGTAGCAGCAAAGCTCTATAGAGGCAGAAACAGAATTATTTAGTCTAGGGTCTGTGATCTCCCATCAAGAAGGGGTCCAGGTAGCAGATTCTCCAACTGATCCTTGAGGGAAGGTCTCTACCATTGGTCTTGAACTGCTGAGAAGTCCTCAGTCTGTTCCACCTTGTCGGAGTCTTCCACATTTAAGGCACCACCAGCATCTACAAGCAGTTTCTTTCATTGACCATATCTGGAGGCTGAATACATCCAGTTGATCATTGTCCCTGGACCAGCAGCATCAGCATCATTTGGGAATTTACTAAACATGTAAATATTAGGGCACACTCTAGACCCACTGAATCAGAAATTCTGGGGGTGGAGCCCAGCAATCTTTGTTTTAACAAATCTTCCAGGTGATTCTGGTGCATGCCCTAGACTTTGAGAAGGACAGTTCTAGATGGTGGGCTCCAAAGGGGCCTGAGTGTCCAGAGATGGGAGCAGATGGTCTTAACTGCCTCTTTCTTTCTGTATTGATCATTAAGATACTCACAGAGACCCTAACATCTTTCATGCTCATGTCCATTCCCAACCACCATCTCATCAGTGAGCTGTGGCATTTCATCAAGCACACTGTCTAGGATTTTCTCAAATATATTTGACAACTTTTATTGTATGTGTGTATCCAGACAGGGTAAGCAGGTATGGAGGCTGGCACAGGTTACAACAGGAAAATGATTATTTTCTCCACAGAGAACATTCCAGCAAGTTCTCAGACATGTCACAGGCTGCAGCACCTGAGGACCATAGCACTGAGCCATCCTTAAATAAGAATGGCCAAACGTGTGACATCCAGCCATCTGTGAGTCTGCTTATGTGTCTAGAGCCCTCATTATCCTCTTGTACACAGGAAGGGGTCGGGATTAGCCTACTCTGAGGAGAAGTCTGGGGTCGATTTATTGCCATACAGGAGTCAGTTTCAGAAGTGATCCTTGCCAGTGCCCGCAGCCATTACTGCCGTCTAGCCTGGCTGACTTGCCATGGCTCCTGTCCAAAGGGTATTTAAGCATGTAGCACACAAAAGTGCCATGTGGGATGAGGATGGAGTGATGGCTTCCCCTTCTGGGCAGCATAGTAGGAAGGATACTTGACAAAGCTTCCCTGAGAAAGCATGGCCTGGAATCTGATATGCCAGGTTCTGTTTGTGCCTAGAAATGCAAGAACACAGAGACTGGCTTTCTTCAGAGGAAGTGGGGAGACAGAGAGAGGGGTAAGTGGGATTATAATGAAACAGCTTCCTCCCTACCTTTTAGCAGCTTACAGAGAGGGAAACAGGAAACGTGTGAATGGCAGGCTGAATGAGAAATCAGTTCTGCTCTAGATCCACTTCTCTGACAAGAGATAAATGGAACGCAAAGTACTCTGTGTCTGGATATTTGGGGTCCTCCAGGAGCCTCCTCACCGAATAGATGGCAGCACTAGAGCCCTGGTACGGGAAGCATGCAGTGGGGAAGAAGGGATAGTAATAACAGAGATAATGATGATGGGGATGCTGATGCCAGCATATGACACTCAGTGCTGCCCTGCAGAGTGTATGCTAAAAGCTTCATAAGCATTAGCTCATTTAACCTTTACAAGAGCCCCCAAGAGAGAGTTGCTAAGTTTATCTCTATCCTATAGATAGTAAACTAAGGCTCAGAGAGCTTGAGTAACTTGTTCAACATCTATGTTGGAACTGGGATTTGAACTTACACAGTGCCTAGACACTCAAGAAATCCCTACTGAAGGAATGCCTAGATGGCTCAGTTGGTTGGGCATCTGCCTTCAGGTAGGGTCATGATCCCAGGATCCTGGGATCAAGCACTGCATTCCACCCTCTGCTCAGCAGGGATTCTGTTTCTCCCTCTCCCTCTGCCCCTCCTGTTGCTTGTGTGCTCTCTCTCGCTCTCTCTCTCTCTCTCTTTCTCTCTCAATTAAATAAATAAAATATTTTTTTAAAAATCCCACTGAATGCCTGAATGGATGAATGAATGAATGAGTTCTATCTTACAGAGATTCACCCATTCAGGCACTCATCCATCCATAGATCCACTGATCTGTGCTTTGACCTTAGACAAACTATTTACATTTTTTTTTCAAATTTTCCATCTATAGTCATTTTCACATTACATATTATGGAAAGTTATTCTGAGAATCAAAGCTTCTTAACAAATGGCTACCCTTCCCATGCCTTTCCATGGCTGCTTCTGTTGGCCTGGATCAGCCCTAAATACTCTCTATGATTCAGCTCACCTTTCTTTCTCCTGGGAAGCCCACCTGGCCCCCTCCATGACAGCAATACTCTCCCCTTAGTTTGGCTCTTCCACCTATCTCATTGCATTGTGATCTTGAAGTTACTTGCTGGCTCCCCCCACTACCCTCTTTGATGGCAGAGACTATCTTATTCATTTTTGTATTCTCAGAGCCTGGTCCTATTCTTAGTACAGGTAGTTCTCGCGAAATGATTGCTGAATTTATATATATGCAAGCATGCATTTAGTGTGTGTGCGCGCCAAGAAAATTCCTTGGCCTGAATGTAATGGTGTGAATTAGGGAACAGAGTGCAGGATGAGTTCTAAAAACTCACAATGAAGTCCATAGTCTTTGAAGTTAGGCATTGACTAACTTTCAGTGGAATGTAAAAAAAGCTAGTTGAGCCTGAGAAAGAAAGCTTCCCTTGCTTTATGGTTACAAGGTTCACCTGCTTCTTCCTCCAGGTCGAGGTTTCTCACACTCAGCATTACTGAGATTTGAGGCTAGCTAATTCTTTGTCCTGTGCATTGTAGAATGGCTAGCAGCATCTCTGTCCTCGCCTTTATATTCACTAGATGCCAGCAGCATTTCCTTTCCTTTGTTGTCAAAAATGAAAACATCTGCAGACGTGCTGGCTTAATGTTCCCTGGGGTCAACATCACCCCCGGCTGAGAATATGATGCCTTAGGGGCTGTCATTAGTGACTTGGCATGGTATTTGGTTTTTGAGGTCTTTAGGTTAGATCTGTGCTTTGAGGACAGCAGAGACAGATTTGAAGAGTGGCCTACAAGCCATTATATGAGAGGCCTTCCTCCAACATCCAGGCAGATCCGAAAGACTGGGAAAATGTTAGGGACCTTAAGAACTTGAGTTATGGCTTATTTGAGAGACAACAAATTTGAGACTTAACATTAGAAGAGGGCTCCGTGGAAATGATCCCAGACTAAAGAATCAAACATAGGTCAAGAATCAAGGTTTTGACGAAGTAGTCTCCAGAGAAACTGATTGCAGTAGAGACAGATACCTAGCCTCCGAAATCAGGCTCCAAGGAGACTGCTAGGGATTTGAAGGCAAAATCTCGCCCAAGAAGAGGCAGAGGCCCCAGGCAGGGATTCAGGCAGGGAAGAGAAAGCAGGAACACTGTGGTTGGGAATATGCATCTCAAGGCCCCGTGACTGGCTGTCAACATGATAAACCACCGGCTCCTTCTATTCTCCGGCCCAAGAAACACAGTTCACTCCCCAGGGGTGATGAAGTGGTCCCCACTGGGGAAATGATTAGGCTTTCTCTGCTAGATCTCCCAATCCAGGAGATGGCCTCCCCTCCCTCAATAATTCATTCTTTAAGTTCAAGCACTGACTTTCCCGGAAATTAAGGATGCTTTATTTTTGTCATTCTTATTTGCAGCCATGTAACTCAGCCCGTTCAGCAAGTGCCCCACCCTGGAAACAAGAGTTTGTTTCATAACACAGTCTGGGGCTTGTCCAGCAACTTGCCGCTGAGGCCCATGATGCTCCTTCCAGGGCTAACCTTGCTAACACGTCAGCACTGCAAGGTTCAGTTCCTAGGAGGAAGCACCAAAGCAGTGCCTATACCAACGCCAAGCCGACAGATGAAAAGCAGAAGGGCAAAAGAGCTGTGTAGGGATCCAGAAGTTCCAGTCACAGATTTTAAACCTCCAGATGTTTGGAACTTTCTGGTCAGATTGGCTGCAAAGATGGCTGATTTTGTGCAGATGTGGGCATTGTTTAGGGTCAGTTCCAGTTACCAAGTGGGGACACACATATGGTATGCACACACATACACAAACACACACACACAGAGTGAAGGCAAATATTTCAGAACATACTTATCTTAACCTACTACATAGTGACAACCTCTGAACACACAAAGGAGATGTCCTGGACTGTTCTCAGAACTCCAAAATTACCCCAGTCTGAAAACATAGGTCTCTACCTCTGCCATTTTTGACATTCTGCTTTGAGAAGAGAGAATGATCGAATTCCTTGAAAACTTCGGCAATGTTTGGTCAGAATTGATGCCGAATGGAAACCGGGAAAAGAAAGAAAATTGAAAATAAGGCATATTTTATTTTTTTATTTTAAGAGATTTTATTTATTTGTTCATGAGAGACACAGAGAGAGAGAGAGAGAGAGAGAGAGAGAGGCAGAGACACAGGCAGAGGGAGAAGCAGGCTCCATGCAGGGAGCCCGATGTGGGACTCAATCCTGGGTCTCCAGGATCACGCCTTGGGCTGAAGGCGGCGCTAAACCGCAGAGCCACCAGGGCTGCCCAATAAGGCATATTTTAGAAGCTAGAGCTTTAAGTACAACACGACATTAGTGGTGTGTTTGGATTTGAACACTAAGTAGCTCTGCCTGCTACACATAAACTAATGCGTAAGGAGGAAGGATCTGTAAACAGCGTGTGAGCAAAATATAGTGAGGGGCAGCACATTTGAAGAAAATGTTCTTCTTTGTCCAAAACTCTTTAGCAAAAAGTAAAGTCCAAAAAACAGAGCCAAGGTTTCCCTCCTTTCAAAAGGAAATGAGTGCATTGGCTACTGGAGACCCACCAGCCCAGGTAATGAAGAAGGAAGGAGAAGATCGAAGGACAGAGGACAAGAATAAATGCTGAGTTAGGGACCTCACATTCTATATTTGTCTTTAACAAGAGGAGATAAATACAAGAAATAGAAGCAATTAGAAAGATATGAAATCTTTACCCAAATTGCTGTTGTCAGAAACTAGATAAGAAAAAGCGTGGGGAATACGAACATACACAAATCAGCAGATCTTGGTGGCATGACTGCTGGAGAATTAAGGAAATCGACTAATGTGCCGAACCACTTACAGTGATCAGAGTTACAAATTATTGAGAAATCATGAAGACTGGGGAAGCTACCCGGAAGCAGGGGGAAGGCAGTGGTGAAGAATTTAGGTTGGAAGAATCCACTGACATTAAATGTTAAGGAGGCCATTGCTGAAATCGTTTGCCAGAGTTTCTCACAGCCGTATTTCAGTTTTATGTCATCATTTTTTGCAAAGAGAATTCAGCCTAAAGTAGATAGGAAGATGAGATGCAAATATATATCGTCATGGGAATTTCAACAATTAATAGCAGGGGGTTCTATTCTCCCTCCCCCCATCCTCCTATCACTGGGGACTTTGATAAGTAGGCCAGTGAGACTTCTGTTTGGAACTTTATAGGTAATTGCTGTATGTTTACATTAGCAATATGACCTCCAAAGATTTGAGGACACTGGGAAAAAGGCAAATGCAACCGTGGAAATGACATAAGGCAGACTCGACAGCACAGCTTCTCAGAATGTACAACTAGAATAGCGAGCTCAGATCAGGCTACCTCATTCCCCGAAGGAGGAAGGTTTTATCATAGTCACAACTCAAACAAGACAAGTGGAAGAAGGTTTGGCCAATATCCAGAGACAGTAAAGTGCTTAAAAGAGGTGCTCAGGTTTCATGGGAATCCAGAAAGTATTGCGGGGTCATTCTGCGAGCAATGGCGCAGGCCCCCAGTGTGCTTGGCTGACAGCATGCTGAAAGCCTGCCTGTGTGTGGCACAATTTGTGTGGCCCCAGTGGCGACAGGACCGCTGTGTTACACCGTTTCCAACCATGCAGTGCAGAATTGCACCAGAAACATGTGGGGCACTCATAGCAACAGGGGCGTTCCAGGAGTTCCAGAGCAAACAGCATCTATGATGAAATCCTAGCTCTCCTTCCTAAATTAGCTCCTCAGAGACTCAAGTTTCTCACCTGTAAAATGGGACTACTAAAACCTATCCCTCAGGAGAGCTGAAAGTAGAGGTAATACAGTGAATGCACTTAATAGGTACCCAATAGATATGAGGTCTCCTGGATTGCATTGCTGATTTTCCAGAAGTCTGATATGGTAAACTATTGTTCTTTGTCATTGTCTGTAGAAAGTGGGGTAAGGTAACATAATTAACTTAAGCACTGATTTATAATATCGATCTGCTTGAAGTAGGTAGAATGATCTATGAAGACCTAAAGATTTCTCAAAAGCAAAGGCAATTGAATACAGATCTCAGAATCTGAAGGAGAAGGAAGTGGAGGAGTCCTCATTGTGAAGGTCCCTTCAATAGTCAATGCTTCTGAAAGTCAAAGGAATGGTCCAGACCAGGCTCAAGAGAAATGAGTGAGAGAGAAAGAGAGAGAGAGAGCAGTAGAGTCCAGAGCTGTAAAGAGTGGGATCATTTCCAGGTAGATCTGGAAGTAGGCAAGGAGGGAAGCCCTCTGGGCACTGGTCTGACATCATTTACCTGGTCCCCATCCTTTCAATCAACCAGTGATCCTTTGAAGACTCATCCAAAGGCCACACCTCAGAGGCACAATGTTCAGGAAAGAGGCTGTCTTGAACACCTGCACTCTCCTTTCCTTCTGTGCATCTGTTACAAAGCTAGCACTGGAAATGACGCAGGCATCAGCATCAGCATTGCTTCCCATGGTTAATGTGCAGCAGTGACCATCCCTTTGGTCCTAGAGATTCAAATCTGCAGAGAACAGAATGTGCCATCCTGGGATCCCTGGGTGGTGCAGCGGTTTGGCGCCAGCCTTTGGCCCAGGGCGCGATCCTGGAGACCCAGGATCGAATCCCACATCGGGCTCCCGGTGCATGGAGCCTGCTTCTCCCTCCGCCTATGTCTCTGCCTCTCTCTCTCTCTCTCTCTGTGGGACTATCATAAATAAATTTAAAAAATTAAAAAATAAAAATAAATAAAAATAAAAAAAAAGAATGTGCCATCCTGTATTCCCTCATGAAGTGGAAATCTAGAAAGCAATGCTGTCTCTCTTAGGAAACACTCCCAATCCTTCCTTTCAGTCCATTTTCATGTGGTTAGCCCATGTGCTCCTGATCCAGGCCAACATTACCATAAGTGGATCAAATTTCATTTTTGTTACCTGTTCTTGTTTTTGTTGTAGTTTTTCTCTGAAAGGGTAAAAATCCCCAAGGGTAGTGAGTGATGCAGGAGGTCAGCAAGCTCACCTTCAACTGTCAAACTCAACCAAGTTATAAATCTGCCTGCCATGGAATTCGTAGAGTGTTTTTATTCTCCTGCAGGTAATTCCTAAACCCTGTGTCCTGCAGAGTGTGTTTCTTGTCCCCAAATCTGGAACCATCCAATGATAAAGATGAGGGGCCTTCCCAATCTAAGAAAGTTTCACTGCTCTTCAGGAGTGGGAAGCCTAGAGAGACAACTTCAGGAAGACTAAGGGCTTGAGTGCAATCAGGCAGTACTTGACAGGGAAAGACAGTGAGTATTTACACTTTACAGTTTTATTGCCAACATCCTAAAATATGTAGAGACATAAAACTAAGTATATATTCCTTATTCTTATAATTCTTATACAACTATAAAATCAAAACAAAGTCACAAATCAAATGCAAACAAAGCCAATGATATTTAAATTAACAACATTAATTTAATGTGATGGATATGGTTCTTTTGCTAAAACTAAATTTCAGCTCCCCATGTGAATATCATACTGAATGCTGTGGAATAAATTATTTTGAATTTAGCATGCTAATACAAATGTGGGCTCCATGATGACTCAATTTTTTTATTTTTTTTCTTGCAAACTACTGCAAAACCATCTCTGGTTCAGGATGCAGTGACATCCCTTGGATACAAAGCATCCTTTATGTTCTAATCCACCTCTGTCTTTTCTTCCTTTGCCTAAATGATTGGAATAATACTAGGTGGCTTTGATATGATTCTAAGCAAACTATAAAGGTAGTCACTGAAATGGGGGCAGTATTTTTTTTTAATTTCATGCTAAGCTCTAGAGAGCCTACAGCACATAATTTGGCATAAATATAAAAACACAGATTTTAAATATCATGATAGAGAACTCCCAGAGCTCTCAAGAATTTGCCTGTGGACCACCCCTCCCTTACTCAAGTTTTTTAAACATCCATTAAAAAATAACACTGTGTGGGGGGGGGCACTTGGGTGGCTCAGTTGTTAAGCATCTGCCTTTGGCTCAGGTCGGGATCCCAGGATCCCGGGATCTAGTCCTACATCAGGCTCCCTACAGGGAGCCTGCTTCTCCCTCTTCCTATGTCTCTGTCTCACTCTGTGTGTCTTAAATAAATAAATAAATAAATAAATAAATAAATAATCTTTTAAAAAAAACTGGTGATGAAAGAAGCAGAAGGATCATACCAAAGTGAAAGAACTGTAGTATGTTCATATCAAACCACCCATTGGTTTTGTGTTTTCATGGTTCTCATCTTGGGTTCCTGGTTTAGGGAAGGACCCTGGAAGTTTAGTACAATGAAGCATGGTGAAAAGGGACAGAATGGGTCAGGATAGAACAGGATAAATCAGGGCAGAAGAGACTAATAAGATGATCTGAGCCCAGAAGGAATTAAATACAGAGAGTCACTTAATTTATATTAAAGCAAATGAAGACCGTAGATCCGTGTGAGAAATAATAATTCCAGACTCTCAGCAGTTGGCAAAAGTGGGCTTAGTGAGTGGGGCAAAGAAAGACACTTAATAATTTTTTAATGGATGAATATACAAAAATGACTGATAAATGAAATAATCATTTATTTATTCATTCATCTGAGCATATGTGTACATTGAATATATTTACTAGGTCCTATACTAGCTGGATGTTCTATAAACCAAGCAGACATGGTTCCTCTGCCTAACAGCAGAAGCAGCCAAAGTTTTGAACATCTAGGCAAGGATAGAAGCTATTTGCTTACTGCCTTATTTGGAGCCTCCTTCTTTGGAACCAGTTTTGCAGCTGAATCCTTCTGGAAGAGACAGAGACTTCAGTCAGAGGCTTTCTTGCTGTTCCCCCTTCAGGGAGCTGGTACATAACCCCTATCAACTTTCGGTCAGACTTCTGGTATGAGCTATTGCTATAATTATAGAGCTATGCTTTCATTAACCTCAGGAAGGTAAAAGTATACTTTAACAAAACATAGCCATGATTTTATATAAAGATTCTCGGTAGATATATGTGAGCCCAACATCTTGTAGCAGCCTCTAGCCACAAGTACAAGAAAAACTATGGTAATTCTCCTAGGTCCTGATGGAAGGCATCCTGGGACTTCAAACATGAGCCAGGAGGTAGAACAGGGAAAAGGAATGTAATGGGGGAAAGAAGTGAACACACTGAGCCTGAACTTGACCAGCTGTGGTCTGCTTCTAAGACCATGGGCAATAGTAAAAAAAATAAAATAAAATAAAATAACACATTGGAAGCTATGCTGACCTTTAAGAAATCCATTATGATGGGCACAGGCAGGGTTTCAGGAGTCTCTGGGTTCTAGTCCTGGAATTCCAAGTATATTCTGAGTTGAAGCAGGATTCCATCTAACAGCTGAAAGGCAGAGTCTGGTTTACCACGGGAGAGCATTTTTTTATATAGAGAGCACCTGGCATAGAGCCTGGCAAAGGTTCATGAAGAGAAACAAAAAGATGAATGGATGGGATCTTAAGACTAATGGATCATTTGAAGCACAGTAGGTTCTAGATTTCAGGAGGCAAGATGATCCCAGATTCCATCTACTAGTGAGGTAGACTCCTGATAGCAGAGGCTGTCAGGCTCAATAATCATAGGCTTAGGGACTGGGCAAAGCTAGTTCTGTGGCCTAAAGATATCTCATACAGGAATGGGCAGAGATGGAGCAGGGAGAGCAGGTTAGGCTTAGCCTGGTTCTGTGAAGCAGCCCATTCAGCTTTTCTCTCTCATTACTGGGATCAGCACACACACAGTGATAAGTGTAATTTTAGGATGATCCCCGATGAGTCACACTTTTGTCTCATCTCTTCCCCTTGAGTGCAAGTAGGACCTGCAACTTGCTTCTAGGCAGCAGAATATGAAGATAATGAAGTCATTGTTCCCGTTGATTATGTTACGTTATGTAAGACTCCATCTTAGCAAACTGGAGGGAGAGATTCTCTGGCTGGTCTGAAAGAAGAAGCTTCCAGGCTCTGAAGAGAGACTACTGATGGGACCCTAGGGAAATGACCTGAGGGTGGTCTCTCTAGGAGTTGAGAGTGGTTACCAGCCAACAACCAGGAAGGAAACAAAGACTTCAGTCATATAGTCAAAACGAAATGAATTCTACAACAAACATAATAAACTTGGACATGTTTTTTTCCCCAGTCAAACATCCAGATGAGAATGTAGCCCAGTTAACATCTTGATTGCAGCCCTGTAAGATCCTGAACAGCTGCCTTGTGCCATGCCATGCCATGTCCAGAATTATGACTCATAAAACTGTGAGATTATAAGTCTGTGTTGGTTTAAAGCAAAATGGTGGTAATTTGTAATGCAGTAATCAATAACTAGTACACTATCTAGAAAGAAACACTAGCTCTATCACTCACTAATTGTATGTTAAAGTTACTTAATTTTCGTGTCTCCATTTCCTCATCTGCAAGAAGAGGAAGATGATGAAAGTTGTGCCTGCCCCTTAGAGTCCTTACAAGAATAAAATAAATAATTTAACATAAATCTCTTCATAATTAAGGACAAAGCCACTATTTTTGGCATCTTCCTCTTTCAAGACTGGGACTCAATACAAGGGCAGATTTGTCCAAGATCCAAAGCTGGTATTCAGGTTATGTTATATATGGACATATTTGCCTTTTCCTGATTCATAGAGTATTTGATTTCTCTTTCCAGATCCCATTCTTTTCTGTTCCTCATACTGGCTTCAGATGTTTCCTTCCTCGATGCTCAGAGACCCTCACACATTGTTGGGCCCGGAATGGCAAGCCCCAGTTTAGCAATCAGAATCTGAACCCCTAACCACTCTGATCAGTCTGCCTTCTTCACATTGAGAAATTACAAGGATAAGGATGGTTTAAGAGGGACCTAGGTTTCAATCAAGTTGGTCATGGGTGATAACTCCTCAAACCTGTCCCCAGTGTGTGGCACCATGTAGAGCACATTGTTGGTGCCATCAGTGATGTTGACTTAAACCAAATGGGCCCAACCAATCACATGTTCTCTCTTAGACCAAGTTGTTCATCTGTAAAATGAGGTTGATAATCTCTAGATAATAGGATTGCTATGAGTACTAATGATAATATGCAAGTGTCTAACATGGAAGTAAGCCCATGGTAGGTGTTTCATGGTAGATTATCAGAAAATAATAGCTATTTTATTAGAGGGAGCTGAAGGGAAGTCTGTCCTGATTCAAGACTCTAGGTCACTACTATCTAATAGAAATAAATATGGTACAAGCCACAAATGTCAGCCACATATGTAATTTTAAATTTTCTAGCGGTCGCGTTAAAAAGGTTTTAAAAAGACTTACAACTTTTATGGGAAGGGGGAAAAGGAAAAAAAAAAAAGGAGATAGAGAAACAAGCCATAAGAAACTGAGGGTTGAGGGAAGGAGGTGTGTGGGGGGGGATGGGCTAGATGAGTGATGGGGATTAGGGAAGGCACTTGTTAGGATGAGTACTAGGCATTGCATGTAAGTGAAGAATAATCACTGAATTCTATCCAGAAACCAATATTGCACTATATGTTAACTACCTAAAAGTTAAGTTAAAAAGAAATTTAAAAAAATAAAAGTTTTGTCAATTTTGAAAGTTAAAAACAGGCAAATCATTATTTCTTTTGTATTTCTGTGACTCGGGGCACCTGGGTCTCTGCCTCTCTCTCTCTCTGTCTCTCATGAATAAATTAATAAAATATTTCTTAAATTATACATGTATTTCTGTGAATCTAGGTGAAGACAAACATCTCATATAGTTGTTGGCTACTTGAATCACCTCTTCTATGAAATGCCTATTCATCTATTTGCTTGTTTTGAGTTGTTTATATTTCCTTAATATTTAGTAGGAGATTCTCATATATTAGAAATGTCACTTTTTTCTTGTCATGTGTATTGCAAATACATTCTATCTATTGTTTTTAAGTTTGGCTTTGTTTTATGACATCTTTGCTATAAAACAAACTTTTGTGCGTGTGTAGACAAAAACACAAAGGTAAAAAGAAACACGAAATCTGCTCTACATTTTACATTGATAGTACATCTCAATTCAGACCAACTGCATTTCAATTGGCTGCTATATTGGCCAGCGCAGCTCCACATAGTGAATCACCAGCAAGCCAGTGAATTGAATGAGGTGGTCTGTGAGGGTATTAATACCTATACTACTATCTTTTCAAGTCCTGCACTATGGACTAGAAGTGAAGAAGAAACTACTGCAAGCCATCATGAGAGCCAACAGAGGTAGATTCAGAATTGTGTAGATTCCTGAAGGCAGTGAATTTCACAGACAGTTCCAGCATCTTTACCAGTTCATTACTAACAAGAGAAACTGTAGCTATGCCAGAATAGTCTACAGTTAAAGAAAGGGTCTTCATTCTGCCCTCAATCGACAAGCTATAACCATGACATCATTCTGAGACTCACCTTCTTCTATGCACTAGGGAGACTGGGGAAGCAATCCTGCTAATTAGATCTCTATTCACACAGCAGGATTTTTTAGCCTCTCCTAAGTTTTCAGCACCTCATCCAATGGACGGTTCATTGTTTCAGATGGAAAGCCATGCTGTGGGTTCCTCCATCACCCTCCTATGCTCCCCCTCTTCCTTATGCAGGCCAACCAGAATACTCCTAAATGGACAAAGTTTGTGGAAAAGCACTCGTGCCTGCAGGGACACCTTGGCAGAGAGCTATTTGTGTGAATATTAATTAGCACAGCAGCTAGTTCTGGACAATTGATTCCAAACTCCAGATGTTCCCATTCTAACTAAGAGTCATGTGGAAAGAAAAAAAAATTAATTGGCTAGTATGTTGTTCATTTTTAGTGTCATGTAGTGAAATAATCCAGGACTGCTGAGCTGATGGGATTTTGCCTTGTTCCTCTGGACTTTTCAATAATATCTTAATGTACTAACTCATTCTGTCCCTCTTCTGCCTGTAGGGTATTTATTTCCTTATGTGTCCTTCAGATGCAACCATGCTCTATTCCTCTTTAACATAATGTTTGTCCTAATAGAGGGAAATGTGGAAAATATGGTGGAATAAAAGGATATCATGTTTGTGAGCCTCAAGGTGAGCAGGAAAGGATTAAAATCTTCATCTCCATTTACAGGATTTTTCTGAACTTTTTTGTAAAGACTAGACAGCAAAGCTAAGACCTATCCTTAGTTTCCCTGGGTGCAATTTATTATCATATTTAGCGTTTGACATTTTCTAAGAACTTGGCAATCATTGTCATTGCATCAATCATGACAGCCAGCCCAATTGTTCAAAATTAATGAGGAAAAGAGAGAGGACAGAGAAATGGTGTTCATAGGTCTTCCAGAGAACATGTCCCCATACAATCTTGACAATAGCCTCATAATTTTAGTTTCATAACATTTCTTTGTTTTCAGTTGAGGTTCTGTAAGCATTGGAATGATTGACCAGGACCTTGACCTAAAGAATAATAATAATTTTTAAAAATCCAGAAATATGGGTGGATAAAAAAACTGAATTTTTTGAGAGTGCTTACATGAATATTGATCAGAGCCTAAGGTCCAGCCATCCTAATTAACAAGGCTAAGACTCACAATAAGCTCGGGAGGAATGGCCCATTTAGAAGATTTGGGAAGGTCAGGACTAGTTGCACTCCTAGAAAAAAACAAAGTCAAGAGGGAGTCACAACTGGATCACTTATCGGGAGATGTAGATATTCACTGGGTGGTACAAAAGGACGAATAGGGAAGGAGAAAAGGAGGATAGTTTGTCCTGAGCCTCCCAAGAGGATAAGTGACCACAGGCCTCACACCAAGAAATACAGAAGTGGAGGAACTACTTCATATAGGAGACAGAAGGACCCAATACCCTCACATGAGGTCCATTCTGTTTTCCCAAGAAAGAACCAATGGGAACAGTAATAACCTACACTATTTCAATTGGTTCAGCCAAGCTACAAAACTCAGTATGACTAAAACAAAACTCCTCCACCTTACCCCAATCCTTCTTTCTGCAGAAATGCCTGTATCAGTAAATATTGCCTCCATCTACCCTGTGTGCATAATGGAAACTCTCCACAAATTAGTCATGGAGCTCTTTTTTTTTAAGAATTTATTTATTTATTTGTTTGTTTGTTTATTTATTTATTTATTTATTTAGAGGGATCACATGAGTAGGGTTGGAGGGGGAGCAGAGAGAGATTCTCCAGCAGACTCTGAGCTGAGTGTGAGCCCAACACAGGGTTTGATTCCATGACCTTGAGAAATAACTTGAGCTGAAATCTAGAGTCAGACACTTAACAAACTGAGCCACCCAGGTACCCAAAATTCTGTCTTTTTTTGCCTCTCATGTTTCTTGTCTCCATTTCTCTTTTCCCCCATCACCACCCTACTCAAAGTACTGCTGGGGGCACTGAATAACATCCAAATGGCCCTCCTCATAGCCCTCTTATCCCCTCTCATTCATTCTGTCACAGTAGTTGGAGAAAGGCTTGAGAAATGGAAATCCAATCATTTCACTCACCCAAGTAAAGTCTACCAGTGGTTTCCTGTTGCTCTGGGGAGAGAATGGTCCCAATCTTTACCTTGGCCAACAAGGCACAAATGCCTCTTCAGCTCAGTTCTCCATCCAGTCCTTCAGTCACTCAGATCCAGAGCCTCGGCTTTCCTTCAGTTCCTAAGTGCACATGCTCCTGCCTACTCAGAGCCTTCACACATTCTGTTTCCTCCAATTCTTTCCCTCCTTCAACAATTTTTACCCATTCATCCTTCTGTGCACGCCTCAAAGGTTAATTACTTGGCAAGGCTTTTCTCACCCTTCCTCACGCATGGATCAGGGAATGTCTCCTTGCTATTATTGGTAGGAACACCCTCACCTTCTCTGGGGTCCTTATAAGGAAGTGTATTTAAATAATTAGTTGTACAGGTGTGTCTCTATTCTCCCCATAGGTGGTAAATTCCTGTTGTGTGGCTCACTTAGGACAGTACCTTCTGTCACGTTGGATACATAGTAGATGCTAGGGAAATGTTGATGGAATAAATGAGTGAATGAATGAAAGCATGAATGAATGAATGAAGGCAGTGAAGTAGAAGCTATTGTTCCTACAATGCCACCTCTTTAGAAAGCTCTCAGGCCAGCATAATATTCAGCTATAGGCTCAAAGGCAAATGAGAGGCTTCTTACCAGTGAAATGGCTATTGGAAGAGGATTAGCATAGAATTTATGCTAATAATCTATGATTCCTGATTGTGGAAAGGAGTTATTCCAACTTTAGAAGTAATAATTAAAAGACAAAAATTAAATGCAGAGCTGTATCTTTGATGTTTCAGTCAGGGATTTTGATGGCAAGCAACAGAAGGTACTTCTTTTGAACTTAAGCAAGCACTAAATTTGTTGGAAGGATGTCAGCAGAGAATCAGTGGAAAAGCTGTCCCAGACAATGGGCAGAAATCAAGAGAGCCTGGGCCCAAGAATCAGAGCCACAGTCTGGTGAAGGAAGAGTCTCTTTAGAATCCGCTTCTGGCACTGTCCCTAATGGATTTCCACTGAATCCCCACTAGAGTCTTACTAATGGCCCTATGCCTTTGCCTCATTTCTCTAAATTCAGAGTATAGAGTGAGTTGTCTAATTCTCCTTTCCTGGCACACATGCCAGAGTCCTAGCTATCCTCTATCAAAATGCAGGCCACGAGAAAGTTCTTAGCTGTAGGGACAGTGTTTGAAATATCAGCTCACTAAAAAGTTGTGATACAGGCACTTAATATCTAGAAGTAAAAAAGCACCATGAACAAACCTTACAGATAAAAATGTTTTTTGGTTGTTCTTTTGTTTTTTGTTGTTGTTGTTGTTGCTGTTGTTGTTGTTTTTTATGTTCAGAAACAAAACATAATCACAGTTAGGCTTTTCCTCCTCCATACCACACTCTCAACTCTGATTTTTCCCACGAGGCTGATACTGAACCTATAAAAGTTTGCCAAAGTTTAAAAAATGGTGAGAGGGTGGGAGAGTTGTGTGGATACAAATCGTATACATTCTGGAAAAGGCTTGAGGTTCTTCCGATGTAAATAAACCCTTGCTTTATTCATAGGGAAGCTGAGGCTGATATAAGTGAGGCTTTCTTAGAGTCTCACTCCAAGTGAATGAACGAAGAAAAGAATCCAGTTTCCCTGACAACCAGTTTTATGCTTGTTTTCATGGTAACAGGCTCGGTCCAGTTTTCAATCCATGACCAAACTTTGCCAGAGTGCCAGATCTGTTTTTAATCACAGCCCTTGACAGAATTTAACCAAAGGTTTAGACCACAACTTGACAAACTAGGGCCTAGGGGCCAGATCCCGTTTCCACCTGTTTTTGTAAGTGAAGTGTGATTGTTTTTGTGGTTTTTGTTTTTGTGTTGTGTGTGGCTGCTTTTGTGAATCAACAGCAGAGCAGAGTATTGGCAACAGAGACCTCTTGTCCTGCAAAGTCAAAAATATGTACTATCTGAGCCTTTAAGGAAAAGGTTTGTTGACTTTCGGTTTAGAGTCAAGAAAAATTATGATCCTTCCTTATCCACATGATTTTTAGCACTTCAAAGGACTCCAGCACAGAGGAGAGCATCTGTGCGTCTGTGAGCATGTGACTAATGGGATGACATTAACGTTCATTCATTCACTTAGCGAGTCCTAAGAGCGCTCCTGCTATGTTCAAGCTATCCTACCACAGCTGGAGGTGGCTTTGTGTGATGAGAGCACATGAAACATTACTTCATGTAATGTAAGCATCGATCTGTATTCCAGTGTCACATATCAATGAAATATACATGAAACTTGAAACAATTTTTATCATTCTCTTAAATAGTCTATTTTTTCCCCATCCATTGGTACAGAAAACAGTGCTGAGTGCAATAGCACAAACAGCCTTGGGTTTTGTATGTAAAAATTGAGGTAAATACCAGATCACTTCTTACTAGACAAAATCTGTGTATTTTCCAATCTTTAGATAACTTACAGGGTCAGTTTTGCTCCCCGAGCCATAGGCACATATTCTTCCGGAGTCGTGCTCCATAAGTGAAGGAGATGGGATTAAATTTCAATCACAGCAAAGGAGGAGACTAGCTGGTGGCCAAGCATGGTTTCCTAATACTTAGCTGCTCATAAAGCAGGCAGCTGAGTCAGACACTAGGGGGCAAGACCTCATCTCCCATTTTATGGCTACGCTCACTTCTCTCGATGCTATGCCTTTGGACAGAAGCTTGTCAAGGATCCTTTGCTTTGTCACAATGTCCCAAGAAGAGAGAAATAAGCCTTCTCTTACTGGGATAGCTGGATGAGGCCAGATGCTGGGAATGGTTGGTCTTAAGGCACTTAATACTCCCTGAAAAAGTTTCTCTTTTGACAAAAGATGAAATTCACATCCGAACTGCAGGCTCAAGCTGTGGGGAAAGACTATGAGGCTGAGGACAGCAGGTGAGCCATCCTGAGAAAAAGAAGAAACCAGAAACTCCTTTGGCCTACAAGAAGCTCCGGCATAACTGTGACTTCTATTCAGAGGATGAAAAGCCCGTGCAGCAGCAGGGATGGTGGCTGAGAAAAGGGAAGTGGGGGGATGGTGTTACCATGCATGGAAAAGTGACCCTTTCTTTCCCCTTGGTAGACCCTGTATAATAAGATTACTGTGTAATCCCTGTTGCTGGTCCTAGAAGCATCCTTATCAGAGGGACAGAGAGGCATTTTACATTTGGATCTACTATATATGTATGATCTCTCAGCTGCTCCTTCTAATTTCATTTTCAGACACAGGGATTTGAAGCTGACTGAAGAGAATGGAAATGCAGGGCCAGCCCCTAGGGCCTCCGGGCACCAACAGAATGCACAAGACCTGCCAAGCACGGAGACATGGTCCCCTCACACCCCACCTGTTGTCCCAGGCCCTGAAGAACTTTGAAGTTCGTGAGGACACAGGGGACACCCAGGTCACTGCTGGGGCCACCTGCCAGCCTCCTCGCGCCTGCTTGGAGTCAGCACTGGTCACTCATGGCACTGTCTGATGTAGCCCCAGGGACTGGAAGATGAGAGTTTAGCCAAATCTCAGCTCTGTGGGGCCAACATCAAGTGTCCTTTGCAGTCAGAAGCCCTTGTCAGTACACAGGTGTGAGAGGCAGTGCGACAGTTCTGGGCCACCAGGCACCTTCCACCATAATAATTTTCTCTTGACCACAGTTAACAGGAGAAATCAAGAACATTTTGCCAACCTTGCCTAACAGGGTCGCCAATAAAGGACAAGAGGAGAGGTAATAAAGTACAGAAGTGAAACATGCAACAGGAAACAAGAGTCATCTCTGGGCTCATTTCTCTGATTCAGGCATCTGAAGAAAGGGCTGAGTGAACCCTGCTATCAACAACCACCCCAACCTGAGCCAATGACCCCTGAGTGGTGAAGACCAGAGAAGGGAACCTGTAACCCCATGAAGTCATCCAGAGGGCATCAGTGCCAAGGGCCATGCACATGAATTCCAGGTCCTCAACAGTTTAGGCTCCTATGAAGAGAGCCCCGACCTAGAAAAGGCTGGGCTCGCATCCCACTCCAGTCCCTTCTCCTTTGATGACCTTGACAGTCACTTCTCACCGTCACCATGAGAGTTCCCATCTGTACAATAAGAGTCAATAGATTAGAAGTCATGAACCCCAATGCCAGTTGGGACCATGCAGATATGGAGATGAACTAATGAGGCGAGTGTGGTGCTCTGGGGAGTGGTGGGGACTATATGGACAGAAGCTTGGGTCAATGCAAAGGTGCAGCCACTACCCTACTTATCCTCTTGCCGCCATGATGAAATGTAAACCAGCATTCCCAGATTTATGACTTTGCAAGGGAATGGACAACCCTAGGCTTCAAGTGTTGGTATATCATTCATTAAAAAAAAAAAAAGTGTGCACATACACACACACACACATACACAAACACACAATATGGTGGGTCAGATTTGCCATGGGCTGCAAGTTTTTCATTTCTAGAGATGATTGCTGAGATACTTTTTTGCTCTCATAGTCTGTGATTCTGTCTTCTGCTCCAACAGACACTCAGAAAATGAGAGAATTCTAAAGCCTTCTGAAACAAAAATAGGGTTGGATCTCAGAGCATGCAAAGTAATAGAGCTCTGGGAACTTTCTGGAACCAGAGGTCTGCAAGGCAGTTCCAGGCAGAGCTTCTAAGTCTGTCCCTGCCTCAGATATGTGACACTTCCACAGTTTAAATTATTTTACAAAGTGAAGTACAAAGGGAAGGGAAGTTGCCTTGGGAAGGCATGCAGCAAGCTGAGAGTAAATCAGGGGCCAGTGGGAAGAAAGACTTCTGGCTTCTTGCTTTAAGAGCACCCACAGAAGGAAGGTCTATGGGTGCACTTAGCAGAGGTTCTGCAGAGACTGGACTCCCACCCAGTTCAGCTCCCTCTTTCCTCTCCCCCGTCCTGAGCCTTTTTCTGCCAAGAGCCTGCCCTGGGCCATCCATACTGTGTCTAGAAGGCAACATTTACAGGAATGATTTCAGAGGGAGAACTTGCACTGGAAACCACAGATCTTGACATGATAGAAACTTCTTTCTGGATCCACCTACCTGGACTTCCTGTTGGCCATTCAAAGTCACCTTGGTAATAACCCATCTACTGATTGCTGAGCCCATTTCTCCATGGGCATTATTTTTCAATCCAACTCTTTGAAGAAAGCACTGCTATTTTTCTAGTTTCACAGTTGACAAAACTGAAGCTGATGGAGAAATGCTAAGTACTTTGGCCTGAGTTCACAGCCAGAGGGGAAGAAGTAGGTTTGGAGCCTGGGCCAGGAGCCACAAGCCCACAGAACTTGTCCCAGGCTGAGAGACACCTAGAGCCTTGGATCTTCCCCTTTGGCTATCCCTGCTCCAACCCCCGCCTCAAATACACACATCCTCAGTCAATGCCCTCCTTATCTGGAACTGGAGCTGGGAGGGAAGGCCACTGAGGAAGAGAAATTTGGAGGAGTTCTCCCACCAGAAGCAAGGAGAGAGTTGGAGGTCGCCAGATAAACATCCTCCTGACCCTGAAAACTGCCATAGGTCCGGGGTGAGCAGCCTTCTCTGGCAGGCAGTTCAGCCAACGGCCATTGAATTCAGCCCAGGGCTGGATCTGCAACCAAATTCTGTGTTTGGGTGAGGCCACCTTTTCTCTTAAATAATAAGATGAAATGATTTTCAGGGGATTTGGGAAATCTGTTTGTTTATTTGTTTCCCTCTGCTTGGCACATCTCCACACCAAGAGCCCGCGTTTACTGCAGATACAATGTGCCAGCCCCTGTACTAAGTACCTTGCACGCTTCATCTCATTTTCTCCCCACAGCGATCCTACAGATAAATGGCATCATTGTCCCCATCGCACTGATAAGGAAACTGACCTCAGAGAGCAGAAATGACTTTGAAAATGGCCCAACTATTAAATGGCAGAGTTTCAAACGCAGACAGTCTGCTGCCAGAGAGCACAGTCTTACCTACAACACCATCCTGCCTCCCAGAATAATAAAGCCAATATTTATGAAGTGCTTACCCCATGCAAGCACAGTGCCATGTCCTTTTCTTACAGGGTGCCCGTTGATCCAAACTATGACCTAGGAGATAGATACAACCATTATCAGCCTTAGTCCACAGATGTGCAAAACAGGGCTGCAGAAGTTAAGGTGACTTGCTCAGAGATACAAGTTTGGAAAGTAAGAGAGCCAGGAATGGAACATAGACAATTTAAGTTCAAACATCCTCCTCTCCTAGTCCTATTTATTCCCTAAAATGCCAAGTGACACTCCAGGGCCAGGTGAGTTGGAGGAGGGCAGATAAGAGGGAGAGTAGGGGGATGGAGAGAGAGAAGGGAAGGAAGGAAAGGTAGGTGCCAGGTAGACAGGGGAGAAGGAGGGGAATATTATAGCTACTGATAAGCCAACGGGAGGATGGGGGGATTGTGTTACAAATGACACATTCTTTTGATGACCCAGATAAAACCCTCTCATTCTGAAGACAGTGCCCCCTCCACTGTGGGCAGGGGCAGTGGGGAATTGCATGAAGATGGCTGGGGGCAGGGGGGCAGCAGGGAGGGATGTGCATGGCTGTGTGTGTCTGCTTGGAACCTTTTCTGAATCCCTTTTTGCACTTTTCAACAAGATTCAAAACCATAAATTATGTAAAGCCGAAAGCTAAAAGGGCAGACCCTTTCTGGAGTTCATTTCAAGTCTGAAGTTCAGAACGCTTTTAATGACATAATTGCAAAAGGCAAAAATCTGTTGGAGTGCAAACTTCTCTTTGAACAAGGAGTGAATTCTCAGACAGTGGCACAGTGTTCCTCTCTCTGTGTCCCTGGAGAGGGGGCGGGGCTAGGAGCATGGGGCAAGAGACGCCACAGCCCAGGGTCGGGGAGAGGCCTGGGTTTTGCCAAAAGCAGTGGGCTCTGTTCACCATCCTAGAAGTGGTTTTAACTTTTTCTTTGGATCTAGAGCTGATGGGTTATAAAAAGAGTAGGTTAGGATATTAAAATTAGAATGATCTTAGGATCTCAGTGCCTTTAAAAACTATATATGCATGGGGCCCCTGGCTGGCTCAGTCTGCAGAACATGTGACTTTTGATCTCAGGGTTCTGAGTTCAAGTCCCACACTGAGGGGTAGAGCTTACTTTAAAAAATAAAATATAAACAAAAATAAAAGCTATGTATTTTTGCTTTCAAATACATACTATCTACACACGATTGGTGAAGACATACACTGGAATCAAATATTTCTTCCAAGTGTGAACCCAATTTTCAATTCTCCTGTCCAGAGGCTCCTATTCCTGCCAGAACTCTTTGTTTTTCCCCAAAGAAATTCTATACTTCAGTGAGCTCCCACATTCATGCACTACTATGAAATCACCAAGGTTGTGGGTGCTTGCTTGCTCCAGCCGGTCCTATTCAAGTCACCTTCGTCAGCCTCCCTAGTCTCTTTGTGTCTCATTGTGATGGTTGATTAATCGGGGATCATTCTGGGAAGCACCGGAGAGGGCTGGTTGTAAGGATTAAATGAGTTAATAATTGTAGAGTTTTAGAACACCAAATGGCCCATAAGGCCAATCTATGTTACCTGCTACTACATAAGGATATTATTTTTTACGTACAAATGGTCAAATACTATACATCTCTACTGAACGCTGCCTTTTTCACCCAACCTTTCAACCAACTCTGTATAATTTACAGAGCTGCCTTGTAATGGCAGGATAATATTCCACTGTATGAATGTGCCATTCAGATTGAAACCGCCTCCCACAGATGGACATTTAGGGAGTTCGCATGTTCTTGCTGTCACAAGGCTGCAGCGGTTGCCAACCTGGAATATGCCTCTTTGGTCACAAGTGCAGGCGTATCAAAGGATGGTGTCAGTCAGCCTCAGTTAACTAGACTGTGGCAACACAATTTCAACATCTCGGTGACTTAATACAACAAAAGATTTATTTCTTTGTTTCCCATTCCAGTGCTAATTAGGTCTCACTTCTTGGCAACTGTCCTCCTTCAATGTTGACTGGGGGATCCCAGATCCCAGCAATTTCCACATTGCAACTCCACATTTTGGAGTTCTTTACAGCCAGCCTGTGAACCAGGGATAGAGACCACCTGCAGACCTGCTCATGTAGCTCAGAAGGGAAGTCACACATCACGTGGGTTCACTTTCCCTTTGGCCCCAGCCTAAACCCAAGTGTAGTCAGGAAATCCAATCTTCTAGGTTATCCAGAGGTGTGGGGAGGTTCTTTGGGTCAAGGATAAATTCTGGATATTGACTTATGCAGCAGGATGTATTTTGAACTCATAATATTTTTTATGGATTTGATATCAATTAAAAAATTCAGTTAATAGGACTGCAACCCATAATGATGGAGAGTTCCTATGCATTTAATGGTGCTTTTAAAGAATATGTATGTTTTATTAATCACAACTCTGTTTGCATTGAGAAAAATAAATGATAAATAATGTAAGGTGGAGACATATTGCTTATTCTATCAGTAATTACTGGTGTGCATAGAGATTCCAAGACTTTGTGAAGTGATTCCACTGTCCCAGGGAGTCTGCAGACAGAGGTCAAGCCATTGATCCTCTGTGAAAGTGCTCAAAGGTAGCCATAATCTTTATCAGGGTAGCTCATGAACAGATTTACTCAAGTCTATCTTAATTCTATATTGCTTGAGCTACTGAAGAATGTAAGGCTTCACTCCTACCTTGCGGACCCCTCAACCACCCATTCCCAATATGGCCTTCAGTGATCTTTGACAAATGCAGACCACGTCATGTCACTCCCATCAGGGGTTCCCATGGCTCCTAAAATAAAATAAGCTTGACTATAACCTCCAAGGCCAGGAATAATCTTACTCCTTCCCACTACTCCAACTTCATTCATTTTACACAAATCTTCTCTTTACTTGCAATCAGTCAGATTGATCTCCTTTCTGTCCCTTTTATATGCCACACAATCTTTTCCTTTGGACCTGCTTTGCTCTCTGTCTAGAACACTCTCCCCATATCCAGCTTGCTGTCATCATCCTTCTAGACTGGGCTCAGATGCCACCTCCTCAGAGAGGCTCCCCCCACATCATCCCATCTATTTCCTCCAGATAATTTTCTCAGTGTAAATATCAAGTGTATTATTAATATACTCATTCTCCTGTTGCCCCCACCAGAATACAAGTTTCATGAGGGCAAGAATAATAAATATCTTGTTTATGATACTGTGCACTCAGCAGGGCTGTGGTGATGAATAATTTCACAGGACATTATTTATCATATATTCTGTTGAATGACTTACTGAAACCAGATATTCCCAGTTAGAGATGATTTCCTTTGGCTGAACATGTTACTCTTATTTACCCAACTCATACTAGGAATAGTAAGTGGTATAATTTATTTTAGCTTCTGTTGGAAGTTTTTTGGGGAGACAAGGTGTGAAGAAGGAAAGGAGGAGAGAGGGTGTCACTTAGGAGTGAAGAATATGTGAGGAAACCAGACAGTTCAAGAAGAAGAAAGAGTATGACCAGGAAAGATTTGGAGAGTTAATTTTCTGAATTTGAACAAAGCTAGTGGCAAGTGCAGAAAGCAAGAGATAGGATTTCTCAAGAAGAGGCCCTGAGAAAGGCAAGGTGGGTATCACATTCTTCACACTGGGACATCATTCATTCCCAACTCATCTGCAAAAGTAAACTGTTTAAAATATCCAGAATCATGACAGTGCTAAGGACAGTTGACATGCTGGGATAAGAGTATGGGGCAGACCTGCGATTGCCTTCGATGGCTGCAATGTTCAGACACCTTGCTGGAGGCACAAACAAATATGATGTTGCCCCTGGGGCCTCTCAGTAGAGGAGATAAACCAGGGAAAATGCCTTTGCTTAAGGCTGAGCAAAAGTAACTATGGGTGCTTGGAGGTACAAAGAAAGAGCAACAGGCTGAGTTGGGAAGTAAGGAAGGAAGGCTTCCTGGAGGTAGTAGTACCTCAGCTGAGTCTTAAGGAGTTTGAGCTGGGCAAATAAAGCACCTTGACAGCATTCTCCCAGGGGAGGTGACATCCAGGTCTGGGGACAATGGAGCGGGCACACCTGAATTGCTAGCTTGCATAACCCTAAGAATGGAGACTGATTTATCGGCTCCCAAGCTGAACTATGCCTTGGGGTACACCACTTGGAGAGATGTCTTCATGTGTAAACTCTCCTGGGGTTTTCACATACCTGGCAAACCCATTAGGGCCAGCCCACGCATTAGAAATCCACCCCAATAAAAAAATAAATTAATTAATAAAATAAAAATAAAAAATAAAATAAAATAAAATAAAATAAAATAAAAATAAAAAAAGAAATTCACCCCAAAGCCAAGGGTGGAAATGTTCGAGAGACTCTGTCACACAGTAAATTCCTGAACTACTAGGGGCAGTCCTGCCACCGCTTCTGGGCATCTGTGCTGCCTTCAACCCTATTTTAAGCCTACATGGGGCATTTCTCATTCAGAGACAATTAATATTTACTGATCACCTTGTCTAGTTACCTGCTGTTAAGTTATACCAAACTTACAGAAACCTCTAAACTGGTAGATAATAGCAACTCTTTTTTTTTACAAGTTAGAGACCTGATAAAGGTAAATCCCTCCCTCTGAAGACCCAAGATGGTTCCAGCTCTAGGCAATATCCTTTGCATTAATCTATTTAGCTTCACAATGGCCATTCAGGGTAGGTCTCATGGGTTTCCTCTTGACTGTCAGCTTTTACAGGTCAAGATTATGAAGTTTAGAAAAGGCAGGTAACCTGCTCTATATCACCAGATGGAATGCAGTGTACTTGGGGCCCACTTTTTTCCACCACACTTCTCATAATTCTTAGAGCAGCACATCCCAAAGCCTAATGTGTACATGAGTTACCTGATGACCTTCTTAAATTTGGATTCAGTAAGTCTAGGGAGCAGCTTGAGACAATCTTCCAGATACACTAGCTCAAGAACTACATGTTGAGTAGTGAGGTGCTAACCTAGATAAATGTTACTTTGCCAGGTGGGCAGTTCTACTTAAAGAACATATTACAGAATTCTGTTTCCTTCCTCTAGGCAGGGAAACCAGGGTTTGAACTGTTCAGATGCCTTAACCATACCAGTAGATACTTGCCAAGGGCAAACATCAGATGCTGCGGGCCAGGGAGCCATGCTATGTATGTGCTAACTTCTATGAATGTTCTTCTCAAATCAGCAAGGGGGTCTCACCAAACCAAAGGCTATGACTATGCAAGATAGACTTTAATGAGAGAAGTAACTTCAGCCATTGACACTGATGCTGAAAGTTGGGGGTCAGATCTGGAGGTTTGCAGAGCTTGAACCAGGGTATCTACATTCAATAAATACATTGAGTCTTGTTCCGTTGTCATCTCAGACATAGTATTAATTCAATGGAGACCCCCATACTACATATACGCCTTTCCAAAAAGCTGCAAACATTGAGAGACTCAGACAGACAGCTGGTGGGAACGCCAAGCCATATGAAAGACATCTGTAAGGCCGACCTTCAAAGATCCCTAACCACGTGCCCTACATTCACCTCGGGAATATAGCATGCAGTTGGTGAAATTTATATAGTATAGAGGAAGCAGAGGAGGCACATCCATCCCATGTGTCCAAGGAATATTCAAGCGAGATGAACAGTCAATCCATAGAACCCATGCCCAAATCCTCCAGCCATGACATCACTTTCCACGAGTAGAGGCAGAAAGATCATTACCGCCTGAGAAATGAAATGGAGATGTGATTGGAAATGTCACGCCTTGGGTGCATGAGCATTATTCCAATAATCAATCACCCAAATTGAATTGCTTATTTGTACATCTGATTGTCTTTGCATTATTTAGAAGCTATTTAATGGCAGCCAGGCTGACAGCATGCATCTAACACATGCCACATAGATTTAGGAGACTCAGAAACATCTCTTTCTAATTGTTTAGACAGGCATATTGATTGCTATTTCCTCTTCCAGGGTTCTCTGAAGCACATTATGTCCTCTGTATGCGCAACACACGTACACAGGCGTGCGCACATGTGGAGAATAAAGAATACCCAACGCAGAGGTGGGACTTGCAAAAGGCATCTCCATCTCCCCTAAATGGGGGGAATGGTATATCTAGAGCCAAGAAGGCAGGTCACAAGGCCCTAAATCATCATAGCAATGAGGCCCAGAGTCCTACCCAGGGACTGAGGAGAACTGCACTCTCCAGGATGGGTAAAAGTCTAACGATTATTTTGTATATTCTCTGGGTCTAGAAAGCATGGCAGCATTCTCAGAGAAACTCTGTTTGGCTGTGTTCTGATTGTCTGACACGCTCCCCAGGAAACTGAAGGAATTGGCCTGGAGTTAGGGCAGAGGGTGAGATTGGAGCTCGCTTTTTTTCATTTGTGCAAAACCACAAGCAGGTGCTGAAGACTCTGCCCTTTGGTGTGTGTCTGTGATTGGGAGACAGAGCATCGCTGTCTGTGATTAAGAAATGTTGTCCCTCCAGTCTTTCCCTCACTCTGGCGTTTCCATAGTGCAGCTTTATGACAGGGCGGGCTTTCCTTGGATGCTGCATATGAGAAATTAAAAGGTAACAACATTAATATCCTGGCAGATCATGGATTTTTGAGTTTAAGCCTGTCTCAAAAACAGAACAAAACAAAACACAACAATTTTGATATGAGAGGTACGCTTCTCCATAGAAATTACCCTTTTTTTTTCTTCTTTCACTGTTTCAAAGTTTATTTTTCTGCCTTTTATTTCTCTCCCGGCCTGCCCTAGAAGGAAATTTGCATGACCAATTCCCCGGGTGGCAGCATTCCTGGAAGCCTGAGGTTTGGTAAAGAGGATACCTCTGCCTCAGGAATTCTGAGCCCCCAATGCAGGCCCCAAATCCCAGCATCCCTTTGTGTTTACATTTGGCAGAGGAAGACCTCCTGCTCAAAGCAGAGGAACTTGGAGAGACTCAAAGCTAGCAAATAGCTTTTGCAGAATGACATTTTGATGAGTATATTAATCTGAAAGGCACTGACTTAATTCTGTAGATGTTTCCAAGGTAAAGCTCAGGATAAGAGTGGGACAGCCATTTTTCAAGCCAGGAAGTCCTTTGTCAATAGTCAACTGGTATTTTGAAGCACTCACGGGTCTCCTTGGTGTCAGGCCCACCCATAGCTAAATAAGAACATAAACCCGATGTGCCACAGATGCTGTCTACAGTCTCCCCTCAGGATCTCAGTTCCCTGGCTTCTCTAACCACAGCCTAGCATTTGAGCTCCCCTTAGGAGCACTATATAGGATGCTGGGGAAGAGCAATATGAAAAGACATGTGGTCCATGCCCCCAAATGCTCAAGGTTTAGTAGCAAGCCAAAAGACAAAACACTGTAAGAATCAGTATTGAATTAGCAGAGGAGAGATAGTTCAGCTTAGACTCTAGAATTGGTGAAGAAGAGTCAGAGGAAGTGACACCTGCATAGGGTCTCAAAGAAGGAATAGGAATCTTGCAGTGAGAGAGCAGCCTACATGTATTCATGGAAGCATGAAACAGCTGGCACCGTCAGACAACTGGGTGAGTTGGTATGTCCAATGCCCTCCCTCAGGCTCCAAATTTCAATTCACCAAACCTGCTTGAGTGAATCTTTAAGTACATCCACACATCCTTTGCCAGTTGCACTAGAGAGGAGACTTCTCAGCCCATAAGAAGAGTAGAAAGGGTGTCCTGGCCACACTGGTCTGGAATATGTGGGGAGAGGCAAGGCTGAAGAAGACTTTCCTCTGGGACAGTTGCCTGCCTCTCCATCCTGTGCACAAGGCTTTTTGATTATAGTTCATATAGCCCTTAGGCAGAGGAAGAGAATGGGGTGCTAGCTGCTGGGTGGGGAGTCAAGGAGGGAAGTGAAGACTCACACTCCTCACCCTGCACCAAGACTCATTTTCCAACAGCATCTGCACCCCCAGAAAAGGAACAGTCTCTTCACCCTCCAAGTGGGAATGTTCCTTATCACAAAAACTTCCCCAGGGCTCCAGGAGATGTCAGCTGTTCCCTGAGATCTTTCACAATGTAAAAGGTCTTTAAATATCAGCCTAGCGTCCAAGGATCCAAAGCCCCAAGTCCCTCTTCGCCCCCACCGGCCTTCCAGCTCCATCTCTTCCATCCTGTCCTCCCCAGCCCTGTTTATTTTTAGTGGCGATAAAGCCAGCTCCTAATCTTGAGAGTTGATCTTTTCGAGTAAATTTAATTAACTACATTTTTAACTCCACTCTCCTCGGCCTTGGCAGGCGAGAGTCATTTGTCTCACAGATGACTGGTCTGATGGAGAGGGAGAAGGAAGAGGGGAAAGGCAATGCCAGAGCCAAAACCCCCCTCCTTCCCCCATTTTGTCAAAAGACATCAGTTAATGATGTGACTCTGGGCCATGGAAGTTGCTGTAGATGGCCAGACTGGGGACCCAAAGGCCGGGATTGGTAGGGAGGAAGGAGGAGGCTCTGAACCTGACATTGGCCAAGTGAGAGATCAAGTGCAGTTCATGTAAGCATGTGTGTGCACGTGACTGTGTGTCATTGTCCCAGGGCTGACCACTCTGCTACTACTGCTGGCAGTTTTTATGGCCTCCTGCCAGGGAGGGAAAGGGGCAAAGCAGTCTGCTTTTGCCGCCTGTATTTTCCCCCTCTTTGTTTTTATTAAACGCTGATTATTAATATTAGAAATGGAACACTGCCACCAGAAGCCATTTGCAGTTAATAAGGCTGTTGCTGCCGCCTGGGGAGTTAATAGAAGCCTGAGGAAGCCATGTGAGAACCACTTAATAGCAGCGCTAAACAAGTGGGTCAAAAGCACATGGTGCAGCCTGCCCTGGTGCCCTGGTGAGGTGGGTCAGTTCTGGGCCAGGCTCACTGGCTGAGGCTCCCCCTATCCCTGTGGGGACTGGGGTAATGCCTGGGTGTGTGCAGCTGCTGGGTCGCAGGCCAACTGTGTGCAAGAGGCTTGGGGAGCAGCCTCCCAGCCCACAGCTGTGAAAACATTGACTGGGCTTCCGGGTAGGCCAGGCAGGTCTATCCCAGAATGAGGGGGGGTATGGCCCCCAGATGGGGCCTCCCCCCTTTCCTGGAACAGCAAGTTTCAGGGTACTGGTTCCCCACTTCACCCTGGGTCATGACCAGCCTCAGAATGGGAAACATGGCCAATGTGAAATTAACAGGAGGCAGCTCTTTGAAATTTTGGAGCTGCTTGATACCTAGAGGAAGAGAAAATTCTAAAGTCAACTGTTAATAGGTTGATTTACTTACTTGTAAAAGGTAAGAGCTAGGGAATAGGACAAGCGCCCCACTGCTGTGGGTCCTGGTAAAAGTAGTTCCCTGTGGATGATGAGAGAAAGAGGACAGGTGGCTAAGCCCCAGTGTCTGTTTGTCCTCAGGATTAGGGACAAGTATGACTGAGGAATAGCACCTACATCCCCCTCCCATAGGTATCCCTACACCTGAAGGAAATACATTCTTTTCTTTTCAAAATAAGAACAACCACCACGACAAAATAATAAGCAGCCATCCTGTTGGTGAATGGAAGAGACATGTGTCTGAGGGATTTCTTTCAATCACTGTTCTGAATTTACTGCATCTTACCAGCCATAGAAATATTGGAAGAAATTAGATACCTAGGAATAAATTTAACCAAGAAAGTGAAAGATCTATACTCAGAAAATTGTAAAACATTGATGAGAGAAGTTGAAGATGACATAAATAAATGGAAAGATATTCTGTGCCAATGGATTGCGAGAATTAATATTGTTAAAATATCTATGTTATTTACTTATTTTATCCATGCATTCTACAGATTCAATGCAATCCTCATCAAAATCCCAATGACATTTTTCACAGAAATAGAACAGAGAATCCCAAAATTTGTATGGAACCACAGAAGATCCCCAGTAGCCAAAACAATCTTGAGAAAGAAAAACAAAGCTGGAGGCATCATGCTCCCTGATTTCAACCGATATTACAAAGGTATAGTTAAAAAAACAAACAGTGTGATATTGGCATTAAAAACAGACACATAGATCAATGGAACAGAATAGAGACCCCAGAAATAAATGCATGCATATATGGCCAACTAATTTACAACAAAGGAGGCAAAAATATACGGTAGAGAAAAGAGAGTCTCTTCAAAAAATGGTGTTGGGAAAACTTGACAGTCTTTTACAAAAGAATAAAACTTGACTATTATCTTACAGAATACACTAAAATTAATTAAAAATGGATTTTAAATACTTGAATGTAACACCTGAACCCATAAAACTCCTAGAAGAAAACAGGAAGTATGCTCCTTGCAATCTGTCTTTTTGATGGTTTTTTGGATCTGATTCCAAAAACAAGGACAACAAAAGTAAAAAAGTGGAAGAAAGAATCATCAAACTAAGAATCTTTTGCACAGCAAGAGAAACCATCAACAAAATGAAAAGACAACCTACTGAATGGGAGAAGATATTTTCAAATCACATATCTGGTAAGGGATTAATATCTATAATATATAAAGAACTCATGCAACTCAATACTAACAACAATGACCAAAAAAAATTGCTTTAAAAATTGGCAGAGGGGCACCTGGGTGGCTCCGCGGTTGAGTGTCTGCCTTAAGCTCAGGTTATGATCCCAAAGTCCTGGGATTGAATCCCACATCAGGCTCCCACAGGGAGCCTACTTCTCCCTCTGCCTATGTCTCTGCCTCTCTCTGCATCTCTCATGAATAAATAAATAAAATCTTTTTTAAAAATGGGAAAATGATCTGACAAACATTTCTCCAAAGAAGACATATAGATGGCCAGCAGATTCGTGAAAAGATACTTAATGTCATTCATCATCAAGGAAATGCAAATCAAAGCCACAATGAGAGATCATCTCTCACTGTTAGAATGACTATTATCAAAAAGACAAGAAATTGAAATAATCACAAGGATATGGAGGGGAAAAAAATCATGTTGGTGGCAACATAAATTGGAGCAGCAACCACTATGGAAAATAGTATGGATGTTATTCAAAAAAGTTAAAAATAGAACTACCCTATGATCCAGCAATTCCACTTACTGGTATTTATCTATTTGAAGAAAATGAAAAGACTAATTTGAAAAGATGTATGTACCACTCTGTTCATTGCAGCATTATTTACAACAGCCAAGATATGGAAATGACCCAAGTGTCCATAAATAGAGGAAGGCATAAAGAAAATGTGGGAAACTTTCATGTATATGATGGAATACTAGTCAACCATAAAAAAGAATGAAATCTTCCTATTTGTGACAACATGGATGGACTCTGAAAGTAATATGCTAAGTGAAATAAGCCAGACAGAGAAAGACAAATGCTGTATGATTTCACTTATATGTGGAATCTAAAACATAGAACAAATGAACAGAAAGAATAAAATTCATAGACACAGAGAACTGATTTGTTCGTTGTCAGAGGGAAGAGGAGTTTGGGGGTGGGTAAAATGGGTGAAGGGGTCAAGAAATACAGACTTCCAGTCATGGGGAGTTAAGGTACAGCATGATGACTATAGTCAATAATATTATGTTGTGTAACTGATAATTGCTGAGAGAATATATCTTGAAAGTTCTCATCATAAGAAGAAATTTTGCAATTTTGTATGGTGACAGATGGTAACTAGACTTATTATGGTGATCACTTCTCAGTGTATACAAATATCAAATCATTATGTTATACAAATGAAACTAATATAATGTTATATGTTAATTATACTTCAATAAATAAATGACCGAGGGCAGCTGGGTGCACTATTATACATTGCAGATCTGTGTTTGTAGTGCATGTTTGTGTCCATGTATGTGTCACTGTAGGAATCAGAGGTTTACTCATCAATCTTTGTGTGAATTTAAATAGTGTATTTTAAATTTTAAAACTTTTTTTTAATTTTAAAACTTTTAAATAAAAGTTAAATAGTGTAGTTTTCCAGGCTTGTGTATAAACACATCTGGGGCAGATACCCTTCTCATTCCCTTTCCCTGGCCCATGCTCCCTCCTTCTTGGATGAAAATACAGCCTAAAATCTTCTGTGGTGAAATCCATTGGGAGTGCTTCATAGCTAAAGAGTTATGCAGGATGAGGAAGAGAAAAGGGAATCAGATCTGAGGAATGTGAATAAAATAATAATCATTCTGACAACAGCACTTGGAAAACTCCAGGGAACCTGGAAGTTCTCAGGTTCTTTCTCTCATTTGAGACACAGCTTATCAATTCTAGAGAACACAGCTCATTTCCCTTTACCCCTGAACAGAGTCAAGTTCTGCCTACCTTGTAATATCATCAAAAATTTGTTAAGCCCCAATTATTTGCAACTATTTTTGTGGTCAAACAAAAGTGGTTGAGTCACAGAGACCCTGCCACTAAAAGTGTATCCCACCTACCTAGAAAAGTGTCAGTATTCCCCAGAGTCCATAAATATTTGTTGAATGACAGGAGGAAGAACTTGCATGAAAAGACTAATAAGTATATTCTGTCTTGGGCACCTGGGTGTCTCAGTGGTTGAACGTCTGCCTTTGGCTCAGGGCGTGATCCCAGAGTCCTGGGGTCGAGTCCTACATCAGGCTCCCCATGGGGAAACTGCTTCTCCCTCTGCCTGTGTCTCTGCCTCTCTCTGTGTCTCTCATGAATAAATAAATAAAATATTTAAAATAAAAAAGTATATTCTGTCTTCTGTCTCTTCCCCCACCCCACATGCTTTTTAACATATGGATAGAACAAAGTTCAAAATGCTTTAAATCTGTCTCTTTGGACAGGTTCACCTAGTCAAACTCTCATGAAGCTTCAGGCAACAAAGATACATAGAGAAGAGGGTGTTTGTGGATGTAGTTAAATAGTATATGTTAAAAAAAACAAAGGGGGGGTTTCAACATGGTGGTGGATGGTGGTTCCAAGAATGGGCTCAAGAGTTCCGAGTTCAAATGTTGTCTCTCGCACACCTAAGCCCTACAGTCTTAGGAAAGGACCTTATCACTCTGTGATTTAGCCTTTTCATTCATAAAATGGGAATTCCTTATAGGGCTGTTGTGAGGAATAAGTCAAATAATGCATCTTAGCACTTTAGAACATGACCTGACACACATAAAATTATTGATAAAGATTAGCTAGTGCTGTTACTATCTCTAATGCAGGTGACCTGGAGAGGAATGATCAAGGTTTCCCTGGAACATCTTAAGGGAGTAGAATAAGGGCAGATGGAGTTGTTTTCCTGCAGAGAGTCAATGCCTTGCATAATAAGTAGAAACAGAGCATTCTTCTTTGAGAAGAAAGGATCTGCCATATTCCATATTTCAGACAAAGGGAAAAGCATGTGACCATACTAACAACATGAAGCACTGTAGATCTTTCTTGTACTGTTTCAGCTGGAGATAACCCCTAACATTCAAGATCCATTCATGCCAGCATTCACTAAGAGATTCTTGTGATGAGAAAGCTTGAACTGGGTCTTCAGGAAGGAAAACGCAGGTGATGCTGATCACCTTTCAAAATGATCTCTGCTTGAGAGCTCCTGGGTGGCTCAGGTGGTTAAGCATCTGCCTTTGGCTCAGGTCATGATCCCAGGATCCTGGGATTGAGCCCTGCATCAGGCTCCCTGCTTAGCAATGGTGGTCTGCTTCTCCCTCTGCTCATACTCTCTCTCTCTCTTTCTCTCTCTCTCTCCCTCTCTCTCTCTCTCTCTCTCTCAAATAAATAAAATCTTTTTAAAAAAATGTTTAAAAATGACCTCTGCTTGAATCACAAGTTGGATAGTTGAAAAGGAGTCCCTGGCCATTTGAGAATCTGAGGAGCACAATTTGAGAGATGGCAGCCTGAAGCTTTAAACAGCAGTGCCAGTAGCCGACTAGTTCAATATCTGCAGGGGCTCACCCACCAATCAAAATGTGTTATGGCGGGGCCAAGAGAAAAATGAAAGGAGCTGTCTACACTTGTCCAAATAGCTCACTTGACTGATGTGCGTTAGTTGACTTCCTGAATTGCCTTTCTTTTTCTCATGTACAAAATCTTGGTCTTCCCAGGAAGATGTTGACTATATATTATCTGATGGTCATATCAACCTGGAGACAGTATTAAAAGGTTTGGTGCCAGGTAGGTGCTGGAGAAAAAAGATCAGGAAACATAGCAGCCTGGATGCTGAAGACATCCAGTATGGTCATGGTCCCATGGGGGCCATGGGACCAGGGCCTATGGGCAAGCCTGGTAAATTGTATTCAATAATGAAGGGGGAAAAATTCATTATTTCAAAGAATAAATGGGTTTCAAAATGGATAGATATTTCAACAATCAGAAGACAAAGCCATGTTCTTCAGTTTTGTAACAAATTTTCCCAGTTGGCAATCAGGACTTGGAAAAGAAGCCATTATAGACACGTGGGGTAAGGAACCACACATGACAGAAGTTGGAGAGTTCTCTTGAAAATGCACTTTTGTCAGGGATTAGAAGCCTAAACTCCTAGACCAAGAATGAGGGAGCCATAAGCTATTGGCCACGTTCCTTAGTATGATGATGGGATATGAGAGACAGCATCTCCAAATGTCTAAGAGTTTGGGCAGGATTGAACCTGCAGATGACTGTTCCTTCCACAGAACACCTGTGACTAGCTATAACTATAACCGGGACAGTCATGGTCACAGAATGGGATCAGCCAATCTTGCCTCTGAAAAAGAATGAACTTCAGGCCCTTCCAAGCCCTGGCCCCAGTGCAGATCTGCTAGGCTGGAGACAGCCCACAATCAAGTAGAGAGCAATTGGAAAAATTATGATGCTTTCTCTGGTTCGAAGTTCATTCAAGCATGGCCTCTGGTTTCCAAAAGCAAACAATCCAGGGAAATGATTCTTAAACATGTTCCACTGCAAAGCACCTGGAATGTGCTTTTAGAAACATTTTTTAAACACTAATATGTGAAACTTGTAGCAACCAAACAAATATTTTCCAGGCAAATTAAATTATAACCCCCTTATACTAGATACTAGTTGAAACACACAGTAGAAAGTATCAAGGTTTTAAGATAAAATGTGGGTATTTAAATTTTTATCTAGTCAATTCATTTGTTTCTTATACTTGGAAAGCATACAGGTATATTTCATTTTAGCTGGGGAGCTCCTCAGCCTGGCTCCCAGCATCTCAGGATCGAGGTCACTATCCTAAGATAGCATACATAAACATCAAGAACTAGATCATTGTCAAGACAGGATCACCAGGGTGAAGTGGAAAGTAAAGAAATGGGGCAGCCCGGGTGGCTCAGTGTTTTAGCGTCGCCTTCAGCCCAGGATGTGGCCCTGGAGTCCTGGGATCAAGTCCCACATTGGGCTCCCTGCATGGAGCCTGCTTCTCCCTTTGCCTGTGTCTCTGCCTCTCTCTCTGTGTCTCTCATAAACAAACAAATAAAAAAAAATCTTTAAAAAAAAAGGTAAAGAAATAAAGAAGCCTCTGATATATCCAGGATGATTCTGGAGCCAGAACTCAGAGGCCAACTGAGACACTGAATGAGTTTTTTTTCTCAAATAGCTAGAACATTGGCAAATAAACAAAATATGGGCACAAGAAATGGGGATTCACACTTCCAAATGATAGACCGCAGAAAGTGATGGAAGAAGCACTGAGTTAATTTAGTCGAGACTTTAGAAACTGAGTTCACTTTGCACCAACTCTATTGATTAGTAGCCGCTTCCTGCAGCTCTGGGCTGGGAAAGATTTTAAGGCTATCGGACACCCCAGAAAAGCAGGGAGTGACCCATGACGTCTACGCAAGCAAACCCCAATCTACCCCCAGCCCTTATAGGAGACATGAAGGAGCACAGGTCCAGAAAGAGATTGGACAATTTAGATTGGACAATTTAGGTAGGGCAGCAGTAAAACTTTGACTTTCTGAATACTCATTTATACAACAGAATTACATTCAAATCAATATATATGGTGTTAGTATGTGTTTTACACTATGGTAGACTTTGGGAATACATAAACTCCTCATATTAAATAACATATATCCTGGGCTAACCACTGTTTATGGTTAGCATAGGTTCTTCCACTATTTTTTCCATTTCTGGTCATTGTTTTAAATCTGAGCAGCTAGAAGTACGTCTAATGTTCAAAAGAAATTCCAATGGCCTTGCCCATATATGTCGATCTCTGCCAGGAATCTTCTCTGACTCAGGCTGCTTCTTTAAGCTTTGAGTATAATTCTTTTTGTCCCACCCTAGGGTCACCATGCTGTGTGCAACACATCCACTCTAAAATAGTCATGCGGGATTCTGATTTGGTGTACTCTACGTACATCAGAGGGTCAAACACCTTTAGGCCATGTAAGTGGAACATTTCTTTCTTCCACACAGAGATATTTGGGTTGTAATAAAGCAAAAGGTACCTACATTCTCTATCAAATGCAGAAAATGCAGGGTTGTGTCTAATGCCACCAACAGCACTGCAACAGAATTCTGGAAATGGCATCATGAAATCCCATGGCTGGTGATTTGGTGGTTTAGCCAGTGGTTTCTCAACTGGCCACACTTTTTTTTCTTCCCTATTTACCCCAGCTAAGAGCATGGCTTGTTCAGAAAGGTGTTGATGAATGACAAACCTAGATAGAGAAACTTTTAATAGAAATGCATTTTTTTTTTTTTTTTTTTTACTAAAAGGATAGACATAGAGGCAAATGAGTGACTCTGGAGAATCATCTGAAGAAGTATAGGAAGAATGCCAATGTGGAGTGGGCCTGGTTCAGAGGGAGACTCATCTGGAGACCTGAAACCCATTTGGGTTCCCAAGAGCCCCATCAGAGAGGACCACACTGAACACAGAGTCCGTTTAATCTTATAATAGCTTTTCAAAGGGAATGTGAGGTACGTGCTCCTGCATGCAGCCCAGGAGGCTTGCAGAGAGCACGCACTCTGGGAACAGCCACAACTCCCACTTGGTTGGGGAGAGTCACAGAGGCAGGGGCACACTTAAGGCAGAAGTCCTCCCAAACACCCAACACTAGAACCCTCTCAACTCCCGCAACGTCACCTTCCAACTCCACAACCAACACTTATGTGGCAAGTCAAAGGACTGGGTAAATAAGCCAGGCTGAGCCTGGGTGCGGAATACTATACAGCTGTTCAAAGAGGAGTCTCTGGGGCACCTGGGCCGCTCAGTGGTTGAGCGTCTGCCTTTGGCTCAGGGCGTGATCCTGGGGTCCTGGGATCGAGTCCTGCATCAGACTCCCTGCAGGGATCCTGCTTCTCCCTCTGCCTATGTCTCTGCCTCTCTCTGTGTCTTTTTTGAATAAATAAATAAAATCTTAAAAAAAAAAAAAAAAACGTGAGTCTGCAACAGCATTTATAAAGGCAGGAAGCTCCCATGACACACTGCTAAATTAAAATACAAATAATGGAGGTAGACAAATCTCTGTGCTAGGGGGTTCCCTGGAGGAGCATCTGTATGCTGGCGGAAGGAGGTCTGTATCAGCAGATACTTTAGCTCTCCACTATTGTCACTTTCTGTATTTCTCAAAGCTTTGAAAGTAATCATGTACCTATTATAACTGAAAGAACTTCCACAGGAAGTTTAATTTTTCCTACTCTGGCTTAGGACTAATTGTTAAATGCCCTGCATAGACAGCCAACACACAATAAATGCCTATCAGTATATTAAAAACACATTCTGTGAGAGTCCAGGCTACAAACCATTGCATGTCTTTCTATCATGTTATGCCAAGCAAGATGCCATGGATAGTCTTCAGGGAAGATGCTAAGTCTCTATTCCCCTTCATCCCACTTACAGGAGCCGCATACTCTTATCGACCACACTGCATGCAGTGATTCCTGATTTCTCAGCACATCCTACCTCTCCACAGCACTGCCCCAAATTTACCACTCGGTTTACAAAAATAAATAAATAATTGAGTCTTTAAGAAACTGAGCATGAATGTATGTACATGACAAAAAGGAGGGAGTAGAAGGACATAAGCTGACATGAATAACCTGAAGTATCTCTGTATGGTGGTCATATAAGCCATTTCTATCTACCAATGTATGTAGTCTCTACACATCTCTGTGGGAATGCGTATTGCAGTATCTACAAGAATAAATAAAATACTTTTTGAAATACGAGAGGAAGTGTTGTGAAAATTTGGATATACAACCAGGCACATAAATTAATGTCTCTTACCCTGTAGAATATCTAAAATGTGCTTTTAAAAAGATAACAAGCAAGCACCTCATTAAATTTGCAAAGAATGGAAGTCTTAAAAAGTTTCTAGGTAACAAAGGAGTATAAAGGAAAATTGACTGTCTTCTATTCCTTGTTAATAGTGTAAACTGATGGTCTCTTTACTCAGTGCTTTTGACTTTATTGCTTTATTTTCAAGGATTGAAAACTGTTTGTATCCTGTTAATAGTTCACTCACGATTACAGGCCTCAAGCATTATTTCCTTGAAAAATCCTTAAGTCTTTAAACACAAATGACCCTACCACGGATTCTTCATATACAAGATTTTGTAGTAACTATGGCATTTATGAGCAAGGAGGCTGTCCTATAAAAATTTTATTTCTTTGCATATGTCCTTATTGATCCTCAACAAATTTTGTGGGGGGTTTTTGAAGTAAAATCACATTAAGTCTAGGTATCCTACATCAACATTTATTATAAATAAATGTAAGATTTAACTATAATAAGCAGAACTATAAAAATTCTAGGGGAAAAACCCGTAAGCGATTATTTCAAAATTATTTGATAATTTTAAAAGGAGATTGTCAAAGGCTACCGTCAAAAAACAAATGGGAGGTAGATTTTAAAGTATTAAAACATCTGCAGTGATTCTCACACAGACAAAACTGAATGGTGAACAACTCACAGGGAAGAATATCTGTCTGTGGCAGGTATGATTGGCTGATTTACTGTATTGATAAAGGAAAGTGCTCTTCCTCATCAATACAAAAAATGAGGGGGGAGGCGGATAGTTTTAGCAGGTGGCAGATGACCTGAGTGACCTATATGTATCGCGTGAGTCTCCAGGCTTCTAGAGGGCCCAGCGCATCCGAGAAGCTCTGGTAAAAATACTGTATTTCTCTTCAGACTTGAACTATGGGGAAAGACTCTAAAACTGCTTTAAAAGGGAAAGATATGTGACATTTCCTGCACCTGAAGGCCTTTCAAGAGTACACCTCCCTCTTTGCCTACATTCTCTGAAAAACAAAAGATCATACCTTAAGGGAATTTTATTTTATGCTCTTTCTAAGGGAATCTTGCTAAAAACTTTTACACATCTGGAAAAGTAAACAAAAAAAAATTAAAAATAAAACAAAAAATGGGGAGAGTTTACAGTGAGATTTCATGAGATACAAAGTGCTAGGGATGGCTCCTGGCATGGCTCAGTGCTGGACCCTGGTGCTAGCTACCCCCAGCATGGAACACACTTCCTCCACACCTGCCCAGACTTGCCCAGACTTGAATTCATTCAATTCATTACCCAAAGCTGTCTCGTCAGACAAGCCTTCCTTGACTACGCTTATCTAAATAGCCCTACATCTCTTTCTCCATCTCTGTCTGGGATTTTACTAAACATTTATTCACTTAATTATTTCCTTTCTGCCTGCTGCACTAATTTCCTCCATCTCCTCCAAGTCAAGGACTTTGTTTTGCCACTATTTTATTCCCAGGGCCCAGAGGGATGCCTGATACATAGTAAATCTCAATAAAATATTTGTTGATTGAACACATAGTAAACATTAAGGGATGTTCAATTATCATTAGAGGAATGATGATCGATCTTTATAGTGGTGGCTCATAGCATCAGTGTTGACTTTGGGCAGACAGTAAAGGTTATGTAGTGGAGTCAGACAAACATAGATTCCCCCCCCCCAAGTTTTATTCTTGAAAAACCCAAACCTACAGAAAAGGTACAAGAAAAAACAATTTAAAAATAAAAATAATAAATAAATAAAAGGTACAAGAGTAGTGCAATGAACACTCACCTGAAGTTACCAATTTGCTTAAAATTCTGCCACATTGCTTCCTTTCTCTCTCTTTCTCTCTCTCTCCATGAATATAGATGCGAGCATAAGTATAGATATATGTACATATATGCACACATACACATATATACACATACACGTACTTTTCTTTCTTTCTTTCTTTGCTAAACCATGTAAGAGGTGGTTGTGGACATCATGAATGACACTCAACTCCTGAATGCATAAGTACCTTCAAAGTACAAGAATATTTTCTCATAAAACCACAATATAGCCATTGCACTTGGGGAAATGTACTACACTATGATCTGATAAACTCTTGTTTAAAAATTTTATTTATTTATTTGAGAAAGAGAGAAAGAACACAAGCGGTGGGGAAGGGAGAAGCAGGCTCTCCACTGAGCAGGGAGCCTGGGATCATGACCCGAGTTGAAGGCAAAGGCTTAACCAACCAAGCCTCCCAGGCACCCCTGATAAATTCTTATTATTTAAATTTCCCTAATGGCCCCAACACTATCCTAGCTGTATGAGCTATCTTTAAATCTAGGCTCAGTCCAGAACAGCTATGCATCTGGCCAACATGTGTTTGCTCCCTCTCACCCCAGAACCCCCAGACCTCTTTGTTGTTTATGACATTGACACTGTTAAAAAGCCTGGTCCATCCAGGCTTGGATGATAACACATACCCTGCTTTGACTTTAGGCTCCATCATCTTATTTACCATGTAAGTCCTGGCAGTTTTCATTGCCTCTCTGAACCTTGACTTCCAAATTTAGAAAAGAAGGATAATAATAATATCTCTCTGAAGAGATGTTTAAATTAAAGAATGTTTGAAAAGTTTTTAGCATAAAGCCTAATTCTGGTGGTATCATTTACCAGCTGTGTGACCTTGGACAAGTGTCTTAACCTCCCTGAGACGTAAAGTCTTTACTTGTAGAATGGAATCATAGTAATGAACTCTTAGGGTTTTCTTAAGATTCACATTACACATGCAAAGCACTGGCTAGTATATAATAAATTTCCAATAAATATTAACAATCTCGTAGTCATTGACAAATGCTGCATGATGTCACACAGCAATACCATTATAGCTTTGAAGTGTAGGCCTGCTTGTTTCTTCTCCACATCCTGGGAGAGTTTGTAGGAATATGTATATTCCTTTTATAGCTTTTCTCTATCTTCTGTCAGGTTAAGCACTTAGACTTTTGCTCAGGCCATAGGACAACCCATCCTTACTTTTCAAATTTGTGGCTGATAACCAGCCTTTGGCAGTGGAAGCCAGATGACTATATTTGATAAAATGGAGTATAAGTAGGTAAGAAACTGAGTCCACACTAGTCCTTTCTCGCCTCCTTTTATTTTGCTCACTTAATTTAATGCTAAGCTTCTGGGTAAACACTCACCCAAAGCACAATGAACTGAAGTACCTGTCATCTAGTTTAAACAGCATAATACCCCTTAGAGTGGATCTGTAAGGCCAATGTGATTTAATGTCTTCATCAAGAGTCTGCCAGAGAATTAAGAGCATGGCCATCAATCTGCCAGACATCAGGCAGCATCTTTTAATTCAAAGCTGGACCTTGTACCCCAGAGCCTGTGGTCTTGAAAAGCGTGTTGGGGCCTGGGCTCTGTCCCTGGAGAAATTCTGGTCCTGTGTCTTAGTGCAACATGCCCCTCCCTTGTCACTGCTTCTGACCCAAGACTCATGTCTGACAGCTTCTCTGTGGACGACTCTGCCCTCAGCTTCCATTCCATCTGTATTTGGTCACCCCATGTGACCACCTCACTCCCCCCAGTATTCTCTGAGCCAGCCACCTCTCCAGCCTGCCCTGCCTCTCAGGAGAGAGAACTGACCAGCATCAGGGTCAAGCCAGCTCCCTCTGGTTGAACTCCAAAACAGATGTCAGGCTTAATCCAATATCCAGCCCAGCTCTTTCTTGGCACTGGGCAGAGATGACTATCACCCAGTTTATCTATTTTGAAACAACCTATGTTGTCTAACTGAGATATACCTATAATGTCAACTATCATTTTACATGGTAGGTAGACAGACAGACAGATAGACAGATAGATACATAAGCAGGTTTTGATTCAGTGTTAGACCTTTCAGCTTCATTTTTTCCAAAATTTGGAGATATAGTAATGCAGGATTCTAAGTGTATGTTTCAGAAGTAGCTGATCGGAGATTTTCCTTCTTAAAGAAATCACAGATAAAATACCTTCCCCTCTTTATTTCACATATGGCCTCCACTTTTGTTAGTTGAACAAAGCTGAACTCCTTCCTAAAAGCAATTTTTTTAAAAATGAAAGCCCTTTGGTTTTTCCAAGTGCTCCATAATGAGTTGCCCTTCCTGCTGGGGACAGGCATTTCATTAACTTTTCCTTTCTGGCCTTCCTAATACACGAGTCTCATCTCTCTCATGTTTAGAAAAATAATAAGAACTTTCTCTGCCTCCTTTTACCTTACAGGCGAGAACCAACATTTCAGAAGCCTGTGTCTAATAAACAACAGGGAATGCTATACACAACATGAATCTGATAAGAAGGCTAGAGGAGAAATACAAAAAGTAATGTGAAATGGTGGGTTTCCAGCAGGATAACTAAATCGAGGAAACAAATGCCATGTACATAGAAAAGGCAACAGGAAAATCTTTTCTAATTGTAAAAACCCAAATTCTATTTAATTCTGCCTTTTATGTGCCAGACATTTGCTAGAGGCTGGAAGATCGAAAGATAAGTAAGACAGTTTCTGCACACTGACTAGCAAGGGAGAGGCAGATGTTAAAAATTTGAAAGGATATTTTCATAGTACTCATCACTGATTTATTTCCGGGCCCAATGGGGACCCACAACACTACTGAGCTGGGCATTGAAGGGTGAGTAGGAGTTTGTAGCATGCATGTGAGCAGTAAAGACAATCTGAACAGCAAAAAGCATTCTGTGGCTACTTCACAGCTCATTTGCTGAGACATGCTGAGATATGGGGTCAGAATGCAAAGGGTGAGCAAGGCTGGAAAGGATGGTATGCACTAAGAAGTAGGAATTTGATTCATACCTTCCATTCCCAGCCATAGGAAACTACTGACAATCTTCTTAACATAACTGGCTTTTTCATGCATTTTGTCTTTCCACATCATGTTTTCTCTGCCTCATCCTGAGCTCATCCTGTTCATCTTGACAGCACTTAATCTTCCTTCAGCACTTCATTCTGGCTTCTTCTTCTTGATGAGGGCTTCACTGAAAACCATCCGGCAGCTCCCACCCTCCACTGTACTATGGCAGTATAAAAGAAATTCAAATACACAGTTCAGGAACAATTAATAAAACTACTCCAAGCTAAAAGATAGCCAGATTTGAAATCTAATTATACCCCAGCAAACACTGGAGAATCAATTTAAAAGCTCTTAGAATTTATTAGCGTTCCATAAATGGCCATATGCAATGTAAAAATATGAAAAATGTGAACAAAAATCAGATTTCCTATATGCCAGCAATAATAATTTCAGATGTAATGGAAATAAAATTACATTTACAGAAGCAAGCAAAAAATATCAACTACCTACCAAAAAAAGGCTAAGAAGATGTGGTAGGTCTCTATATAAAGGAAGCTATAAAATTAGGGATAGATCTAAAAATTGAGTAAACAATGCTCCTGGATGAGAAGATAGAATTTTTCCAGTATGATCATATATCATAAATGTAAGGAATAAGATTTAAACAATCTAAATTGAAATTTCAGAAGTCAATCAAAATTTCATTCTGATATTTTGAATATTTACCAAAATGATTTTTAAAGTGTCCTAGACAGAAACAGAAAAGAAAACAGGGGAAAGGGACGAGGTAATAATTTGCTATAAGAGATACTAAAATATGTTATAAAGCTGTGGTGATTTAATAAGTATGACATTGACCAAATAATCAAAAGACAGCCATGTACAACTGACTGGATAATTTAAAAAGATGCAGTGAGTTACTAATCGCTAAAGGCAATGCAGAAATTTTTTTTATTAGTCACCAAGACGCAGCAAAAATGTTAAACTGTTTGAAAAACAAATGAAGGGACATCTTGGTGGCTCAGCAGTTGAATGCCTGCCTTCTGCCCAGGGCATGATCCTGGAGTCTGGGATCTAGTCCCACATTGGACTCCTTCCATGGAGCCTACTTCTCTTTCTGCCTGTGTCTCTACCTCTCTCTCTATCTTCTCTGTCACTCACGGATAAATAAATAAAATTTTAAAAAAAGATAAATGAATGAAATCTTAATAGACACTCCCACTGAAATAAATTCCAGGTTTATTTAAGAAAGAAATATAAAGGCAATTAGAGGATGTAGATGAATATCTTCAGGCTGTCTGAATGTAAACAATATCTCCCAAACAACAACAACAAAAAGCAATAGAAGACAGGAAATATTAATAACTGTAGCTCTATAAAACATGTAAATTTATACATACTAAAAATAAGAATAGGTAAAATGAAAACATAAGGAAGAAATTAGAAACATTTGCAAAATTTGAAGAAGACTAATGACACTAATATGTAAATAGTTCTTAAAAACCAATAAGAAGGGATCCCTGGGTGGCGCGGTGGTTTGGCGCCTGCCTTTGGTCCAGGGCGCGATCCTGGAGACCCGGGATCGAATCCCACGTCGGGCTCCCGGTTCATGGAGCCTGCTTCTCCCTCTGTCTGTGTCTCTGCCTCTCTCTCGCTATCTGTGTGACTGTCATAAATAAATAAAAATTAAAAAAAAAACAATAAGAAAATATTGAAGATAAAAATAATTTTTAAAAATGATGAGCAGGGCAGCCCCGGTGGCTCAGCGCTTTAGCGCCACCTTCGGCCCAGGGCGTGATCCTGGAGACCAGGGATCGAGTCCCATGGTGGGCTGCCAGCATGGAGCCTGCTTCTCCCCCTGCCTGTGTCTCTACCTCTGTGTGTGTGCATGTCTTTCATGAATAAATAAAATCTTAAAAAAAAAACTGAAAATTTAAAAAAATGATGAGCAAATGAAACAAAAATAAAATTCACAAAAGAAGAAATACAAAAGGCTTATAATGATACTTTTTTAATGTTTAAACCCCACCAGTAGTAATAAAAGAAAAAAAATTAAAGGAAGCAAGCTTAGTCTACCAATGTTAAGTGATAACATTAAATGTTATCAGCATTAAGACTGACATGTTAATACACAGTTGCTGAAAGTGTGAAAAGATCTAACCTTTATAGAAAGTAATTTATAATATATATACACAAACATTACGAATATATCAAAATCCTAGATTTTAGGAGTGAATAAAAGGCATTTTTTTCTGTTAGCCTCTCAAAAGTAATCATAAAAATGCATGAAGGAAGTGATACGGGACCAAAATCTCCATTTTCCATGAAAGCAGAGAATGTCCTTAAATGTAAACATAATACATGAAATTAAAATGCAAGTAGAAAAATAAGAACTGACTAACAGAGTGTGAGGAAGACAAAGTTAAGTTGGGTGGTTGGCAAAGTTCCATGGAAAGCAAAGACTCAGATTTCTTGTTTTTCTGCTCTGCCATCTTTAGAGTAACAAATCAATCTTCCAGCTTGTTTCATGGTCACAAGATAACTATTGAAGCACCAACCATTACACCTGCGTTCCAAACAGGAAGAAGAAGGAAAAGGAGAAAGCCAAAATTCATCTACCTGCCCACTGAGCCGGTTCCCTTTGAAGAGCTTTTCCCTTTAAATAATTACTGCCTGTAAATCATCAGCCACCCTATCTATAAGGGAAGCAGGAAAACACAGCTCTCTAGCACAAAACATCATCACCTACTATGTAGGGTTCTGTTGCTAAGCAAGAAAAGGAGAATCAATTTAATCTGGAAAACTCACCATTTTTACTTCAGAAATCTTTCAAATAATACATAAAAATGAAGAACCAAAGAATAGCAATGCATGCACGTTATTTAGAAATATGGAACAAAACCCAGAAGAAACAATCATAAAATTTGAAAGGCTTTGCCTTTTGGAAGGAAAACAACAGAAAAAGAAAGAAAGAAAAGAAAGAAAAAAAAAGAAAGAAAGAAAGAAAGAAAAAAAGAAAGAAGAAAGAAAGAAAGAAAGAAAGAAAGAAAGAAAGAAAGAAAGAAAGAAAGAAGCAGAAGGCTGATGTGTTCTTTTTATTTTAACCATTTCAGCACTTTTTTTTAAATATACTATGACATACCCTCATTTATCAAAACAAAATATAATTTAAAAGTTCTGCTTCAGGACATCTAGGTGCTCAGTGGTTGAGCATCTGCCTTCAGCTCAGGTTGTGATCCTGGGGTCGTAGGATTGAGTCCTGCATCAGGCTTCCCCCGGGGAGCCTGCTTCTCCTATGTCATAGCAGAGCCTATGTCTCTGCCTCTGTCTGTGTGTCTCTCGTGGATAAATAAATAAAATCTTTTTTAAAAAGTTCAGCTTCAAGAGCTCTTGACAATTGCAAAGCTGCTCAATGTTATTAGTCACCAAATTAAAGGGTAAATTAAAAAAACAATGAGATCTCACTTTCACTCATCAGTTGATAAAATATTAAAATCGTAATAATAGCAAGCATTGGCTCAGGTGTGCAGAAACAGGTCCTCAAATGCTGTTGATATGAGTGTAAATTGGTACAATGTTTTTAGAGATAAGTTTGGCAGTTTCTATTAAAATTTAAAATATGCATATCCTTCAACTCAGAAATTTCACTTCTAGATACCTACTCTAGAAAAAAATGCAGCTACTTGTCATAGATGTAAAATGGCACAGACAAGGATTTTCCATTGCATAATTAGAGTGGGAAAAAGTTAAAATATCATAAATGTCCATCAATAAGAAAATGACTTGATAATATGCTCTATTTATTCCATGGAACTCAATGTACTGCTTTATTGTGGGAGGGGTGGGTTCCTTGTTTTTTTTTCTTTTTTTAAAGGAAGTGAGCCTTATATGTTTTATCACAGAAAGAACTCCTACATATATTATTAAATGAAAAAGATAAGTAAGGCGTGGATTACATAAAACTTAAAACAAAACCATACAGCATATTTAATATTTATATATTAAAAAGTATGAAAGGATCATCTTTAAACTGAATATAGTGGTTCCCTCTATTGAGTGGAAACTGGAGAAAAAAAGTAAAGTAATGGAAAATAAGACACATTACAGACTTAATCTAGTAGTACAACTTTATTCTTAAAATATCTTAGATTGGGATCCCTGGGTGGCGCAGCGGTTTGGCGCCTGCCTTTGGCCCAGGGCGCGATTCTGGAGACCCCGGATCGAATCCCACGTCGGGCTCCCGGTGCATGGAGCCTGCTTCTCCCTCTGCCTGTGTCTCTGCCTCTCTCTCTCTCTCTCTCTCTCTCTCTCTCTCTCTCTCTCTCTCTCTGTGTGTGTGTGTGACTATCATAAAATAAATAAAAATTTAAAAAAATTAAAAAAAATATCTTAGATTTGTAAACATATTCCAAACTTAAGAACAACATTGGGGAAACAGTCTCCTGAAAGACAGAGTGTGTGTGTCCTAGTATTGAAGAATCTATGAACCCTGAAACCACCCGGTGGGGATGCAACTGGTGTGTGCCTCCTTGGTTTCTGGGGAACCTTCCATCTTAAGGAAGGAGGTCACCATTGTTATTCACTGAAACAATCTAGGGTAGAATTGAAAACAACCTATTTTTCACTTTACCTATTTCTGAAATGTGTGTTTTAATTGGGTGATTAGCCAGTTTTGCTCAGGATGTGATTACAGACATATATTATCCTTCGAAAACACTACTTGAAAAAAAAACACAAATGTAAACAAAACCAAACATAAAAAAAACAATTCAAATCCAACTGTGCCGATATTTTAAGAACAAGATGTAGTCAGTCAAACACAAACACTGTTAACCCTTTATCTACCTGAATTCTCTTTTTCCAGCCCTCTCTGCACTTGGAATTTGGAAATCACAATTGTTACATCTGGACCAAGTTGTAATTTCAACAAGTACGTTCAGGTCCTGATTGGGAGCCTGGATTTCAGGCATGCAAGGTGTATTGTAACTCACTCAGTTCAGGGAGCAGGTAACATCAGACACAGAAGATGCCCTAAATCTTTGTGGGGTTGAGAGGAGACTGCCATTAGAGCAGAAACCCACCACATTTCCCTTCTGTCCTGCACGAGGCTCCAGTCAGGATGACAGAACAGCATTATCCATGCCAAGTGCAAGAGCAGGGTAGATTTCAGGAGGTCAGGATATAATTACATGGTCAGGAATTTCCCTCCTTCGAACCCTGAGGGAATAAAACACCCCACTTGTATTATTGCATAACGAATATTTGAAATATCTTGGATGGGATCCAGGAGCCCGTCTGAGGTCCTCTCCATTCCCTCTTTCAGCTCTGGTAAGGAAATTTCATGAGCTGAGCTCTATGTGTGTGGAATTCTAGAGCAAGGTATCTGCAGCGTTTGCACATCGGACTGGAGTTACTTTTTGCTACCTAGGCAGAGTTTGCGGATGAGAGAAAAGTAACTGCTCCCTTTTTAAATAAAATGCTCATCCATTGCAAATTGCCCCCAAAATATCACAAGAGGGAAAAAAAACCCGACCTCCCCATTTTTATTGTCCTTGGCAACAAGTTCAAGTGCTCAAAATTAATTTTGCAAATAATTGTGCCTTCTAAACGGCTTCTCTATAAACTGAACTGGAACCTCCAACACACAGCAAGAAAAGCTTGTGAGAACCTTCGTGATGATAATAAGCCCCAGCTCCGCGGCTGCTTCAGTGTGTTCTATGAGAGAGGTTCACACCCCCGTTTGGGGTCTTCTCAAAGGGAAGTAACATGTATGCCCTGCTTTTTTTATATGCCTGGTTGTGTTTTTTGTATTGAATCACTACAGCAAGCACTGGGATGTATGTGTGCCAGAAAGGGAAACTGAGGCCCAGAATCAGACAGTCTACAGGAAGCAGAGACTGGATGCAAAACCCAGGTCTTAAGGATTCAGCCAGAATCCCATATACCAGAGTCAGGTCTCAAGTGCCCTCCACAGTGACATCTGGTCAGAAGAGCTGCAGGAAAGCTGCCACTGAGATGCTAATGAGAGGCTGGAGATCTGAGAAATGGTTCCTCCATCCTTCTGGCAACTCCAGAAGGACTCCACACTGGCCAAGGCCCTAAAGCAAGATGCCCTCCACCCACCCCCTTGCTGGGGGCTCTCACCTCCTTGAAAACAGGAATTCTTTCCAGCCCCAAGCCTGGCCCTTCTCCCTCAACCTTCAAAGCCAGTCCCACCAGTCTTTATCATCCCCACAGCTGGGATTCAGCTCTTCCTCAACACTCCCATCATTTTTGACTCTTTGTCTATGTGGCTCTCATGCTGATGGCCACACTCTTCCCAATGTTATGGTCAGCTATGAACATGAACATGTCTGTAACCCTCCATCCTCACCCCCTAAATAGTAAGTCTCTTAAGGGAAACACCAAGTCCTTCAAGCTTTTTCTAATTGGCATGTTTCACAGAAGTTAAAATGATTTGCACATGTTGGGTCCTTACAACTTGAAGTTCACTGAATTGAGTTGCATTCCACTGGCAAAAGGAAATAGATAACAGCACGGTTTTATACGTTTGGTAATACTTATAAAACACATAAGCTAGGGGTGCCTGGGTGGCTCAGTCAGTGAAGCATCTGTCTTTGTTTCAGGTCATGATCCCAGGGTCCTGGGATAGAGCCCTGCATTGGGCACCCTGCTCAATGGGGAGCCTGCTTCTCCCTCTCTCTCTCTTTCTCCCCACTGTGCTCTCTCGCTCTCTCGCTCTCGCTCTCTCTCTCTCAAATAGATAAATAAAATCTTTTTAAAAACCACTTAAGCTATGTACCTGCACTAGAAATAAATTTGCATCACTTAATCCTCACAACTACCTTGTAATATAGCTAGCAGAACTGCGTTATTTTGCTGTTTAGATGAACACCCCATGACTCACAAAGTTTAAGCCCCAGGCTATGGTGTGAATGAGGGACATAAGTCCCATTCAAATCCAGGTCGGCCACCTCTGTCTGCATCCAACCAAGTCTCTTTATTTCCTAACTGCACTTAGTTCTTTCAAGGAAGCAGGCACTTTGACCTTGGCATTCCCCCACCTTGCCCCCTTTCACCTTCTCTCAGCATGTGGCCTGCCATGAACACACCATGGACATCATGTGAGGTTCTCTCTGCACCAGCCCCCCCCCCCCCCCTGCACTCTTGTCCTGCCCTATGCATCTTTCTGGGAGCATCACTCAGCCACTCACTCAGAGCCAGATTCCTCTTGCTGATGCTATCTATGTTCATCCCAGGAAGAAACAAAGAATAGTTTATACGAAATATAAATGTATATTATATTGTGGATAACATCTTTCTCTCCCCTTCAGAACACAATACTGCCTTGTCCTTCCTGACGTGCGTTTCTGGTGGTTCTTGATTTCACCATCTTTCCAACTTCCCCTCCCTGTCTCTCTGTCTCTCCTTCTAATCAGGCTGGAAAGTGACAGAAGGAAACTGGCCCCCCTGTGCACAGTCCTGGGGTCAGCAGAGGGGAGGCCTCCTTGCCCATCTCAGGTCGGGGTCCCCAGGGCCGGCCGTGCCAGGACACCAGGGCGGTGACAGAAGAGGCAGGTGCCACCAGTTGGGCCAATGTTTGGGCACGAGGTGACTCTTGTGTCCATCCTCCTTTTTCAAATAGGAAACTTGTTCTTGATGTAATTACACTGATAATGCTGTGCAGCATGGCAGTTGTCCTCAGCTGGCTGCTGTCTTGGCTGCCACCACTTCTGCTGCTCTCGCCATCACCCCAAGGCCAGGGGCACATCTGTGGCTTTCCTACCCCCTTCCAGAGCACAGGAAAGCATCATCGACTGGGCTGGTGATCAATCCTGCCATCTGTGGCTCCTTCTCCATCAGGCTTCAAATTCCGCTGGGCTCCAGAAATTCTCCATCTACCTGGAACATTTCCCACCAAGTCTTAGGATGGGACATCAGGCCAGAAAAGAGGATGCACAGTCTCTCTTTGATCTGACTGCCATAGTAGATCCTTCCTGCAAGGGCACAGTCATAAACTGTGGGATGTTGTGTGCAATGCAGGATCAAAGGGTGATCAGCCTCTGACCCTGACATGAATCACAGATGGTTCTGCTTCTCTGGGCCTCAGTTTCCTCACCTGTAAAAGGAGAAGTTTGGAATAATGGGCCTCCTCAGACCCCAGCCAGTCCCAACCTGTAATTTCAAGTTGTATATTTTTCTACTCTGAGGTGCTCACTTGTTAAATGGGAGTATTACTATCTGCCTACTTTATTCTCCAAGATCTTTGTAAGGATGAGTAGTGATAGATAAGAAAACTGTTTGGAGAGGTGGAGGCAAAGTGGATATTGTATTGGAGGCTGGAAAAGCTCTTACCATTAATCCCTGCAGCCTGGGATCCACTGTCAGTGGCACCACCTCAAATGAAAGCTCCAGGCTGCTTGTATGAGCAAACCCAGCCCTCTCTGTCATCCTTTTGCCTTCTTTACCTAGATCACCTCCTACCCTCCAAGGTGGATCCTTATGAAGGAACAAGTCATGTTTGCTCAGTCAGAAAAAAAATTTAAAAAGGCACAGTAAGTTACAACCATGAGAAGTCTCTAACACTATCTAGATATCTCAGTGCTATAGACAAGTATCACTCCCAGAATATTTGGCCTCAATTCACGTTTCTGTAGTGGCAGGGAGCTCACAACTTCACAAGGTAGCCCATCCAATGGTTGGGTCACTCAAATGAGTAGTAAGTCTTCCTTCAGTTGCACTAAAATCTGCCTTTCTAAGATATCCAAATATCCAAGCATTGGTAATAGTGATGCCCCACACAGACCTTTTCATCCTGCCAAGCTCGGCACTCGAACCCACCCCATCCACCATATTCAGTCCTTCATGCCCTTGGCCCTTTGGCCTGCAACTACTGCTAGGCTTACCACCACATCTGAGGGCAGTGCCCCATGCGCCCTCTCGCTTGGCCACATCCCTTGAATAGTGTGTTGAAGGCTAGTTTGGGTCTAACTAGCATGGGATGGTATGTCACCTCCCACACTCTGGACACTCTTATGAGAGTTCTAGGGCAAGTGTGGGGGAGACGTATTCAGAAGTAATGTTTGCACAGTTTTTACCAATTAATAAAATAATTGTATGCCAATGATTTCATTCCTTCCTCACTTCTGCCATAGGAGATGAGTATAATTAATACCATTATTCAACTTAAAAAAGAACCAGAGAGGTGAGGAATCCTGCTTATGGGGACCCAACTCATAAGTGTAGATCCCTGTTCAAAATGCTTGAATGCTTCCTAAGTATTCCTGAATATTTCTGGAAGTTTCTTTTAGGTCAGCCCTAACCTATATCCTCTTTATCCTCATCCAAGCAACTTTTTCTTATAGTCTGAAGGGTGCATGAGTCCATAAACCCTGAGTACTCCAGATTCTAGACAGCTCTCCACTTTGCTCTTGCCTTCACATCCTAGACCACCAGCTGCTGGGATTCCTGTGTCTGTCTGCATCAACCCCTTAGCATTATTCCATTTCTAACTGGCACTTCCTCCCTTTCAGCCACTTGACACTCCTGCTCCTCATGGTCATCATCACCAGCCTCTTGCTCTTCAGAAGAGGCGGGGAGTAATCCGCTTCATTTTTACTCTTGCCTTTAATGGCCTGACTCAGCAACTTCTTCCAAATAGCATCTGTAATATCTTATTTTCCACAGCCGCATTTACCAGTCCAGTGTGATTCTGTAAATGAAGAAATCTGGTTATAGGGGACAAGTAGTGCATGAGCCCAACAACTATCAGGAAGAATTAGAAGCCTGGAGCCCCCAGAGTAGGAGAGGCTCTCAGGGAGGGGTGCTGCCCTCCAGGGGAATGCTTCTCAGGAGCTTCAAGGTCTCGTGGTTATTCCCTCCGTGAGATTTTGCTGTTGCTACTGCTTCCTGGCATTTCCACGCTCTTAGTTCCAGGAATCAAACTGATGGTCCTTATGAAATGGTGAGCTCCTCTGGACTTGGCCATCCCCTTGTTTGACAGGAAGCTTAAAGCCAACATGCCCTGGGTTCATTTCTACCTCTTACACATCCAGCTGTGGCCTAGGAACATTGCCCCATCTCTTGGCTTTTTTATCTAGAAAATAGGTATGTTTATTTCTTCCAAGGAGACTACTCAGAGGATAGAGGGAGATATTTTCCATAGACTGCTTAGCACGTGACAGGTAACTAGAAACTGTAGTTGCTAATTGGGAAACTTACAAATTCATTGTAACTCAAAACTTAGAAGCTGCTTAATAGATCAATCCAAACGTGTAGGGTTTAAAAAGGCTTAAGAAGCATCTTTCCACATCTGAGTTCCTATTTCAGGTAGTTAGGTCATTGGAAAGCCAGGCTAGGATGGGACTCCCCAGCTCTCCTCTGCTTGCCCTTGAATCACTCCTGCCCTGTATTACAGGGGTGGGGGTCCCCACAAACAGCATGCCCCAGACTCCATCACCTTCTGGCTTCCATCAGCTTCCAGGATCAGTTGGCAGACAAGAGTCCAAAACAAGCCATTTCTGTTTCTCTCTGTCTTTCTGCTTCAAGTGACATTGTGATACTAGTTGTGTGCCCACGTGGCTCAAGCTCTGGCCAGTATGTGTGTCCCCTCCTTCCATTGTCCCATCCTCTCCTAGAAGCTCTGGATCTTGTGCTCTGACAAAACCACCTTTTGCCACTGTCCCTACAGCTTGAGGATGGCAGTGAATTCCCGCTTGGTGCTAATCGTTGAGGTTTGTCACTGCCCCATCTGGCTTTGCAGTGTTTCCAACACTTTGTAACTGGTTCCTTGTGTCACGTTCCCTCTGCTGAACTACTTGGCGTGAGTTTCCTTACTATAACCTTGACTGATACACAACCCAGACCTAGAGGTACCTTGTTCTTCTACTTGCAATTGTAATTTCCTAAGAAGAATCGGGAAGACCAGATTTGCAGTAAAAGCTATTCGTTAGGTGACACTTAAAGTTAATCTTACTAAAGTTAAAAATCAAAAGCTTCTTAATCATAGGTTGGGTCAGCTTTCCTTTAGAGATCAGCTAAGTCTAAATCTTTCAGTATTTTTCCTGATGAAGAATCTAAGGCTCTGAGAGTTTGGAGGATTTGCCCAAGGTCATTTGGTTGGTGATCCTTTTTATTCTCTCAGTGGGCGTTACCCTGAGATGATTTGAATGTCTACATCTCCATAACACAAAGACAAACATCATATATTTTTATTTCACGTGAAGGGGTTGGCCTATATTTACATAGATATTTCTTGAAGGGCAGGATGCAACTTTGCATCTTTGCATTGCAAATAAGTGTCAAATTCTACTAGGTCAAATATAAATAAGAGACAATGGTATGGCAAGGCTCTCCCGGATTACTAAATTCGCGCCATTGTATCTCTATACATACAAATATAGACGTAGACATACAGATTTAGATAAAGAGACACAGGTACAGAGAAAGGAACAGATACAGATATAGATATAATGTTCTCCCCTTAGGTCATTACTTGGTTTTAAAAGGAATGAAAACAGCATGTTTTTCCACTCACCATGCATAAATCATCACTGAGAAGGAGCTCAGCAGCATCTTTGCAAACTTGTCTTGAAGAATTGAAATGCACAGAGGTTCCTTTCTTGATGACCCAAGCAAAAAAGTTCAAGGACAGAGTGCACTTGGCTGGAGTGGGGCTGGCAGGAAGAATGGCCTGGCTCACAAAGGTGTGTACACCAGGGGGAGACTTTTTAGAACAAGGCTGTAATTACAGGGGCTGCAGCTGGGCTGGGACAGAAGTGCTGGCTTTACAGAAGAGCGCTCCTTCCCAAAACACAAAGTCTGAAGCTGGGGCCATGGTTTGGAGTCAGGAGCAGAAGCACAACAAGCAAACAGCGTCAGAGGGTCACACAGGGGCTCTTCCAAATAGGAGACCTGTGGCAGTCAGCTGTGGGAGAAGAAGAAACTGGTGTAGAAATGTGACAAGAACCAAAGTGACAAAGATGAAGTTTGAAATAAGAGCCAAAACAAACCAAAAGTGGACATGCAGAAGATCTAACCATGCCTGGAGACCCACTGAATCCAAGTGAGGACAGCACCAATGAAAGAGGTTTTCATCCAATCACAACTCTTGGGTTCACCCATTTGGTCCTTAATGGGGCTAGGGTCACATTCCACAGTTAGAGCGTCATGGTCTGGGCACAGCCCCAAGGAGGCCAAGATTGGAATTCCATCCTGCCAGAAGTGTCATCTGACCAGTAACCATGGACAAGACACCTCTCAGATGTTCCCAAGTGCACCTCCTGGACAAGAGGAAGCTCAGGCCCACTGGATGAGAAGCATAACAAACCTGATCACTTCCCCTGGTGGAACATTCTGGAGCTCAGGAAACATAGGTCCCAGTGCTAAATCAAGAGCCTTCTGATTTGGCCTTATTTCTTAGTTATGTTTGCCACACTCCGACTCTCCAGGGAGTCACAGAACCCTCTTTTTCATTTTCCTCTCCCTCTTTTTTAATCTTGTTTGTGTTTCTGTCTCTGGTGCTCAGTAAATATTTGTCAGATCTGAATTTGGAATTCTTTTATTTTTAAAGATTATTTATTTATTCATGAGAGACACAAAGAGAGAGCCAGAGACACAGGCAGAGGGAGAAGCAGGCTCCATGCAGGGAGCCAGATGTGGGACTCAATCCCAGGACTCCAGGATCACTCCCTGGGCCGAAGGCGGATGCTCAACCACTGAGCCACCCAGGTGTCCCTGAATTTGGAATTCTAAAATGTATATAACATGGGACTCATCCTATCAGCTTTGCGCACTAAACAGAGTGTAGATCTATCATACATAGAATTCTCCTCCCATGTCAGATTGCTTTTCCAGCTGAGACTGTGGAGTTGGCAAGAAGAGGTGATGGTGGACGTCATTTGGGCAATGGAAGCAAAGAAGTCATCCGATCAGAATGAATGCACAGACTTTGAAGACCTGTGGTTGGTCTCATCCTCTATGAATCCAGCAGACAAGTTTGAGGACCCAGCTTGTGCAGATAGTGAACATGAGGAATCAGACATGCCATGCCCACTGTCTCATGCCTCCACTAGTCCAAAATCTACTTGCACTATAAAATATGAGTCAAGCAAGCCTATACCAGGGGGAAGATCAGGATTGGAGGGACAATATATATATGATATACATGAAAGTAATAGTATGCTTTCCTAAGGTTATTTTTAAAAATTAAATGAGATATTTTCAAAAGGAGCTTGGCTCATTTTTGCCCACCTTCCCTCATTGAAATGTATTATAAATGCCTTGTTACTAACTAAAGTAAAATGCTACTGAAGTTCCAAGAAGTGAGACATCTCTTTTGGCTTCAAGATCAAGGAAAATAACTTGGAGAAAATGCCAACAGAGCCTTGAGGTACTCGATGGATTGGTGAGAAGAAAAAAAGCCCAGAGGGCATTTCTCTGATGACAGGGTAACAGCAAGATTCCAGATACAGGAACAGTGATGCTTGGGGTGCTTGCCCCTTTTGCACAGGCTCTGACTACAGAGCCCAGACCAACAACTCCTTTTACTGAACACTCTTTAACTCTCTTTATCCTTTGCATTTTATTGTTAGAATAACTTTTTTTAAAGCACCATGCACTATGCAAGGCCCTAGACTTACAGTCACAAATAAGACAGGCATGGTCTCTGCCCTCCCCAGTTTGATCTTTTGCTCACCAACATTGTTTTCCCTAAAAGCCAGCTGAAGCAGGTACACTGCTGCAGACTTCTTTATTTCCCAGGATGCTGCCCACAACAAAGCAATAATAAATAAATAAAATAAAAGCTTACTGGTTAATTAGTTGACTTCACTCTGCAAACTCTGCCCACCTCCAGCCTCAGATTTTACTTATAACCTCATTCGGTTTTCCTCCAAATATCTACTTTCAATCTTGAGTTATGGTGAGCAAAGCAGCTTGTGAGCCACTCTCAGGACAATGCAAGGAAAATCCAAAGTGTGCACCCAGTCAATGGTGAATGTGAAATGGTCTATAACGGGAGTGACGTTCATATGCAAGAAAGTAAATAAAATAAGAATAAAATAAAATAATCTTCAGACCACTAGACTGCATCAAGTCTATCTAGATAGACTTAATAGACACACAAAATAATTAAGGATAAAAAAAAATTTTAATGCATACAGAGTCAATATACAGAACATTCAAACTAGCGATTAATGAAATAGCCTCTTTGTGTTTCTTTAATTGAATGAAATTTTGACAAAATATTTTTTTCCTTCACTCATTATCACTCAATGAATATATTTTCAAATTAGCTTTATTGCCTTTAAAGCGCTGACTTCAGGCATTTTGGTGCACTAAGCATCCATTCGGAGAATATTTTCTTAATTAACGTTTACTATTGCTCTGACACGGGTCTCACCTGCCTTTGTGAGTATGGAATCTAATTTTTTTCCTTGATTGGGTTCCCCATTTACAGAACACACCCTAGAAGGAATCTCCTTTTAATATTCAGATTAGGCTCTCCCTGTGAGTCTGCCAGACTGTCTCTCCGAAAGCAAATGGAACACTCCTAGGGGTGCTTGGAATTAGGAAGCCCTTCCACAAATGCAGCCCACTTTTCACTGACCAGGGTTTAGGCTTCACAGCAGTGAACACCCATGCCTAGAGTCACCACCCCCAGGCAGAGCCCATGTCCAACACATGATACCTCATCTGAAAACTTCCAGGGTAAGGGCTGACTCATGGAATAAAGAACCGAAAATGATGGAGATAGGAAAGGAAGTGACCTTGAGAGAAGGATAATTTGAAAAAAAATCTGGCTCATACGAATGCTACCATCCTCGAGGGATGAGGTAGTTCACAGAGGTCCGGAGAAGCCTAAGGACTCAGGACTAGTTAGAGAAAATGCCGGAAGAGGATCCCAGATGTGCTCAGTTTGAGCGGCCAAGGATGCTATGAGCTAGAGATATTAGTAGTTCAGGGAGTGTAAAACAACACAGGAAACCTGTTTTCTGTCTTCGTTTTCCGGTGCTCTCTTTGAGCACATATTACAGTGCAGAGCCTAAAAGCTGTCAGTCTTCTCTAGCACAGCCTGTAATCCTATTAAAAGGATTATTCCTTTGTCCTGGGCTATCAGATCTTGGTAAGAACTCATTTAGGTCAACCTTTTAGGAAATTTACACACACAGGGGGAAAAAATGTTAAATAAGCCACTTGCAATATTTCTTAAAGACAACTGAGCCCAGCAGGCTTGAAGGAGTACAACCCTGTGGCTTTGGGCTTTTTCTCTTAAATAAAGCCTCATGCAAATTCTGGCCCTGTAGCCTCTTTGGTCCTTAGTCCTAGCAGCAAATGGTGTGTGGGGTGGGGGTGGGGGGAGCAGATGCCCAAGCAGGAGTCAGAGCCTGACAATTTCCAGGGAAAGGCCTGGAATGTTAAATCCACTTCAGTCCTGTTTGCTTGCTTAGAAACCTCATCCTCATTCCTCCCTTTGTCAGCTCAAGCTCTGAGGGAGAGAGGAGATGGGGACAGTTGCACAGGATGAGTGCTGGTACCCAGTCGGGGGTTGAGAGGTCCTTTCTACAGGGTTTCTCAGTGTCTTGTGCCTCAAAATGATTTAGGTGCAGGCTGGCTATTTAATGTCCCCTGCCTCACCCAGTGCCTCTACCTCCACTTAGAATATGCGCATTTCAAATCCTGGCTCCACCAGTCATCTTTGTTCAAACTATAGCTCCAAAGGTGTCTTTTGCTCCTTCTTTATCTTCATAACCGACACCCCACCAGTGTTCTTCATATCAGTTCAGCACCCTCAATCTCTCCCAAAGCTTCTAACCTAGATCCCAGGGGTCCCCACATCCTTGTATCATCCACACCCCTGGACTGTTGGCTGGACCTAGCGATTTCTAACCAATAGAATAGAGTGAAGATGATAGTGATGGGGGAAAACAGGGCTAGCTGAGGACAAGGCATGAGCCTAGGGCAGCACATTGACACATCCTTGAGACAGACAAAGGGACATTCCTCTACGGACTCAACTGCCTGGATGTTCATACTTTGCTAAAAGCAAAAGGCAATCTTAGCCCAACCCCCTGGATCCTATAAGCCTACTTTAACATATAAAAATTCCTTTAGAAATTTCCTTTATCTCTACCCCCCAAGATACTTATAGGCAATCATCCCCCAAGCACATGGCCCACCAATACACATCTGAAGGGTCTCATGACTCAGGTTTTATTAGATGGTAATAAGTGACCTGTTCCCAACAATAGCTAGCCCCCTCAAGGTCCTGGAAACCTAGCTTCCAAAATTCCTTACAGAGTACACTATCCCCAAACCCCTACTAACTCCCAGATATATAATCAGCCACCCTTCACAGTCCCGTGGCTTCCTGCCCATGGGTTCTGTCCCTGTGCTTTAACAAAACCACCATTTTGCACCAAAGAGGTCTCAAGAATCTTTTCTTGGTCATCAGCTTCAGACCTCACCTATATTCCAAAACTTCATCAATAGATCACTTCTGTCATTAGGTTACTAAAGATCATGACTTCCATTTTGCTCATTCTCTCTCTCTCTCTCTGGATCTTTTCACCTGCTTGTTCTGATGGAAAGAAGTATGGGGCAACTGAGGTCCTCAGTCCAATAGCTCAGGAGATACTGAATCCAACAATCCGCAGGAGACCTTGGAAGGGGAACCAACCCTTGTTGATCTCAAAAGGACAGTACTTAGGTCAACACCTGAATTGCAGCTTATTGGAAACCCAGAAGCCATGCCCAGACTTCTGAGCCATACAAAGGATAAGACACTAAATGTGTATTATTTGAAACCACTAATTCTGGAGTAATTTTTATGCAACAATAGATAACTAATAGACACACACACACACACACACACACACACACACCACATTCCCTCCTCTAGAACTGCTCTCATTCTCCCTTGTCTAGAAAATTTTAGAACCACTTGACTGGTCTGCCCTGCATCCCCAAGCTCATGTGTCATTTGCAATGTCATCAAGTGATCCTCCTAAACCACAGCAATGAGCATGTTGCCACAAAAGGATGAAATCACCAACTCCCATTTCAACCAAATCAGTTTCAATTCCGTGTGTTTTATAGTGCATGCTTCTTGATTAAATTTCCTTTGTGGGGTAGGGGGAGAAAATTGTTATTTCACTTTAAATATAAACCTAGGAAAATTTGGCGGTGGGGTAGTCATGGGAGCATTTATGAATATTCTGATTCTCCATGACAGGACCATTTGTCTCTGCCTTCTTAAGTTTGAGTGTTTCCACGTGACTGATTAGGGCCAATGAGATGTAAATGGTACATGTCACTTTTAGGTAAAAGTATTTAGTTCCCATCACTTGCATGGCCCCTGGAAGACTATGAAGAGCAGAGCCCACTTTACCCAACTCTGTTAAAGCAGAGCAGGAAATAAATCTTTGTTGTATAAAGTCCCTTAGAATTGAGGGCTATTTGTTACAGCAGCACAACCCAGCTCACTCTGACTAATGTAAGGCACCAGTGAATTAGCCCCACCTTTAGTTTCATAGACATGAGAACTAGAGAGAGAAGAAGGAATTGTTCAAGGGTATCCAGCAGAACACCTGATCCCACACCCTCTCCAGGTTCACTAGACCCCTTACTATGCTGACAAGCTCTAAAGAAATAATTGCCCAAGCTGCCTCGCAGATGTCAACATTTCCCTACAGAGGGACTGGGAAGGAGCTAGTACTTGTGATAGGAAAGAATAAAGGATGAGGGGATCTGTGTTGCTATAGGGTCTCAGAAATAGGGAGCCAAAATATCTCAGGGGTCTACAGCAATTTCCAGTGAGTTTCCAGAATTCAAAGCTTTTTTGCTGTGCTTTCAAGATATGAAGGTGGCCAGACATTGGCCCAAATTCCTTCGAGCAAGTCATCCTGATTGCTGAATGGCCTTTAAAGTACTCTGAAATAGGTCCTTGGTAAGCTGAGGTGGGTTTTCAGCAGGGTGACCCGATGTCCTGGCTTGCCTAGAATAGTCTTGGTTTACACCTATCGCCCCGGAATAATTATTAATAGTGCTCGCTTTCTCTCTCAGATGTGTCCCAGTTTGGAAGATAAATTACACGGTCACTCTAGCTTTGAGGCTGCAGTCATTTGCCAAGCTTCATTTCCCAGTTCACTCCCTACGGACCACTGGCCACTGGCTGGTGGAGGAGAAAGACTCTTCACCAACTCCTAACTGCCAGAGAGAGAGTCAGCTTCAGGCAGCTGTTAGGCTATAGGGATTCTGGGTTCTGGTCTCCTTGCTGCTACTATCTGACTGTGTGATTTTGAAAAAGTTGGTTTCCCTCCTTTGACCTCAGCATTATGCAGTAAAATGAAGCTAGATTGAATGATCCTTTGATTCCCTTCCAGTCTTTGAATCCATAAACCTTCTCTGCCAGAGAGGTTTCCAACAATGGAGGAATCCACATGGGTACCAATCATTGAATGCAGATGGAATCAATCATGCAGCCCATAGAAGTATTTACAACTTTTCCTTTCAAAGCTGTGTAGGTGCTGCTGTGATTGACGAAATGCAAAATCTCCTAACAGCACTGTGGAATTCAGAGTCGCTGCGTGTCATTAGGTATTTTCTCAATCAACAAGCTGAAAACTTCCAGTACTTGTATGTTGAGGAAGGAGAGTAAAAAGCAAAACATACTGACATTAAATAAAAGATATCCATAGTGGAACGTATTGAGAATCACTGGGCTACAAAGAGTAAGCAATCAATAAAAGCAAAATTTTGCATCATCTGCATATTTCCTTTTTCTGGGGAAAGACACCAGGGGCGTTCATCAGCCTCTCCAAAGAGTCTGTTAATATTAAGCCCTAAAACAATTATTTTAGAAAGATGAAGAGGTCAACAGTTTCTAGAAGCTGTGTTAAGCCCCATGCCTACCCCCAAATAAAGCAATATTATTTTCTATTTGTTTCATCCTTATTATGCCAGACATCCTGCTAAGTGCTTTGCATAGAGATCCCAGTCCCCAAAAGAGATGAAATGAGAAATTGAAGGTACAAAGGAAGGAAGTCATTTACTCTTACTGGGCAGAGCCAGGGTTCAAACTCAAGTAACTATGACCAGCCACTATATTCTCCTGCTATGGCATGTTGCCCACCAAACCCACCACCCACTGATGGCTAAAACCCAGTGTCTGTCTGTTCTAAACGGTGTGCTTTACTGAAGGAGGCAGCATGCAGTGGAGGGAGAGAAGAAGGAGGCCAGTGATATTAACAGCCATGACTGGAATGAAGTCAATTTCTCCTTAAGAAGAAAAAAAAATCCCAGATCAGTGAGAGAGATTCTTCATTTAAATTTTTTAAAGCATCTTTAGAAATTTTCATCAACAAAATTAGATGCTGAGCTAAATTCTCTCCTTTTGTAGTTAAGTGGAAATTAAAGAAAATGCTCTTTATTAATTTTCTTTCTTAGCATTTTCTGCAGTAAGGACCACAATATAAGGCATGTAAAAAAATAAATCCTCAGAGAAGGCAGGTGAGCCAAGAGGGATCCAAGAGGTGACTCTCTGTTCTCAGAGGGGTATCCTGCACTATAAGCCATGTGCAAGAGGCTTCCAGGGAAGGGCTACACCAAACTTTGACCAGTTTCTTCCCTTTCTAAGTCACCGGGTAAGAAATCCTCCCCAGTGTTCCAATGCATTCCTGGGCCACAGCAGGCCGGTGCCAGGGAGTCCCTGCCAGTCCCTGGGATTCCCCAACACAATCCCTTATCATGCTCCTCCACCTGCCTTGCCCTCCTGTCTTATGGTTCCTGCCTCTTGTATCAGTTGGGTGTTGGTAGCTACCTGATGATTTAAGACACATCCTCCTGGGTCTATGGACACAGGACATTTCACTTAGATGAGCAACGTCCCCCATTCCACCAGCCTCATCTAGTACCCCAACCTCAGCTCTGTGGGGTGGGAGACTCCAAGGAGCTTCACTTAGCTATCTTTTGAGCAATCAGAAGGATGAGGTAGGGAGTCTACTAGTGGCTACCTTTGCTCTATCACATTTGAATTCAAACAAAATAATCTTTCATCTTATATCTTGCTTTACTTTTAGATTCTCTTGGCCTTAAAATATTTATGTCAAGAGCCACTCTCATCACATGAACATTTTGGTATCCTAGCGAAGAGTATCTTTTTCTTTTTCCTCATCTACTGAAAAATATGTGGCAGGGAGAGGTGGTGTCTGCCAAATAGCCATGCATTTCTCTGTGGCTCTTGGGGGGCTTCATGACCAGGCTGGCAAATGAGATGGGAAGTAATGTGACATGTGATAGGCTTCCTCCCTCACTCTCTTTCCCCATGGAAGCAACTTTGGAGGCCACATGTTCCAGATGGCATGGCCACTGTACGGAAGCTCCAGGACCTCTACGTCACTGTTCAGAGGTAGGCAGCTCTGAAGAACCACCCAACCATTGCACAAAGGGAATCCATCATGGACCTTCTCCTTCCACATCAAAGTGGCTTATCTGCACTCTGTGACTCTGTTCCAAATCTCAGGGTCTCAAGGCAGAGATCATCCAATTGGCCCCATTAGAGTGATCAGTCAGGGCATGAAGCTGAGCCATGCAGCATGGATAAGGCCACAAGGACCATACCTGTGAATTGAGGCTTTTCCAAGAGGAGGGCAGCTGACCGAGACAGGCTCACACCCAGCTCTCCTAATGCCTCCTGAAAGCCAAGTGCAATTAAAAACCAAAACAAGAGGATCCTTGGGTGGCTCAGCATTTAGTGCCTACCTTCAGCCCAGGGCGTGATCCTGGAGTCCCGAGATCGAGTCCTACATCGGGCTCCTTGTATGGAGCCTGCTCCTCCCTCTGCCTGTGTCTCTGCCTCTCTCTCTCTCTCTCTCTCTCTCTCTCTCTCTCTCTCTGTGTGTGTGTGTGTGTGTCTCATGAGTAAATAAATAAAATCTTTAAAAAAACAAAACAAAATAGTGCTGATGTACAGAAGGGTAAAGAGAAAGAGGATGACTGTGGTGGGTAGGAAAAGAAGGGATAAAGGGGAAGAACAGAGGTTTTAAAGAGACAAGACCAGGTGAAAGAGGAAGGCACAGTGGCCGGGGGTGGAGGAGAAGCCACATCATAGCATCAAGAAGAACGTGCAATACATAAGAAACTCAACCAGAGCGCTAAAAAATAAGTGTGATTTTCTCAGGAAACTGTATCTCCTATTTTAGACTCACAAACTTAAAAAAATAATAATACTGTGCCATATGTGTATGAATGTAGGTACATCCACATATACATCTTGTAATGACCTCTTTCCAGAAGAACAGAGGGACAGCTCCCCAGCCCTACCCCATCCTGGGCTGCTCCCAACACCTGCCTGGGCCAAGGATCTGCCGCAAGTATCCCAGAAGCAGCAGGCTCTCCTGTGAGCAAAGCCATTCACTGAAAACTTCCAGCATCTTCCCCCTCTGCTTGTCTTCTTTGGGACTCCAGTTTACCTGGGGCCAGGAAATGACAAATTCACATTTATCACTTCACATTTCCATTTGTGCTCAAATTGCAATTGCTCCTAGCTCCCATCCCCTTGCCCAGATAGACATTTAACTTCCATCAGAGTGTCTGCTACCCCTGCAGAAGACTTTCACAAGTGCCCACAAAGTAGTCAGTGCCATCTTTACCACAAACTGTCTCTCTTGGTATTTCCCTACTCTACCAGTCACTTGGCAAGTTTCACAGCCCAAGAACTACCTGAGAAAGCCTCCCTGCAAAGGAGAGCCCCACTGTGCCCTTTCTCCCCAAATTTACAATCTTAAGGGAGTCAGGACTGTCTCAACTTGCAAGTCCCTGAAGGAAAATCACAGCCTGCTCTCAAACCTGGGTAGCCTAGGACCCCATGGTCTCACATCAGCATACTGGGGCCCAGGGCTTCACATGGCATCTCCAGACAAGTTCTATCAGCTTTTGACTTGCATCCCAAGGGCAGATGGGAAAGACCCATCCCCAATCTCTCCTGCTCATCCTTTTGCCACCTTTACCCTTGATTAAAATACCTCCCTCCTACCCTACCCACCCCTCCCATGCACAAGTAACTCCTTGTTTATCAGTAGGCTGGGGGACAGAGTAATTAAGTTTGTCTACACTGTTGGCCCCAGCTCAGCCAAATTAAAATGCTCCGATTGAGATACCCAAAATCCCAGCCTGCATATGAAATATACACAAGGTAATGGTGACCCAGGCTGACCTCAAGAGACTTAAAGATTCTGCAAAGTTCATTACCATCAATACAAACTGGAAACAGTATTTGTCCTGATTCATGACGTTGCCTACGGTCTCCAAAAGGGCCTGGTTCTTGATGTAAAGGGAAGACGAGAGAATGTTTCAGGCCCAGGAGTAGTCCAATTAGAGGGACTCCACATGTCTCATTCATTCTGTCTCCCTGTCCTCCTACCTGTGACAGCTACTCCACCTTCACCTGTAAGCCACTGTTTCTGGGACCTCAGAGAACATAACAGTTCACAGTTCTAGTGGCAGGTATGGTTCTCCCTCCCCCCGAACCACCCCAACCTGTACAAGGGAGCAAAAAAGAGATAAAGTAGCCTACTTACTAGAAGTGCTTGCCAGTGTTCCCCCAAAAGATTTCCTAATCTAAGTTTAGGGTGGGAATGGGGGAGTAGGGAAGGCGGGAGTCAGATCGATGAGGTAGGGGCTGAACTGTCCTCATCCAGAATCACCCATAACCACCCATCACACACACATGCACACATATGAGTGCACACACACATACATGGACATACATGCACACAGTAGCAAAGGTGATTGGGAAATAATCAAGGGGGAGCCAGATGCACCCTAAAATGATGAAAGCCAGCAAAAGCCTCTCTTTCTTCAGGTGGATCTCGTCTCGGGTCAACAAAAGAGGGAAGCCTATAGAACACTTCTGTGTTCTTCTGACTTCCCTGCATGATCCCTGAACTGGTGAATAATCCTCACACTTAATTTTTCCTAATCCAAAAAGGAAGGACGGAAGGAAGGAAGGAAGGAAGGAAGGAAGGAAGGAAGGAAGGAAGGAAGGAAGGAAGGAAGGAAGAGAGAGAGAGGAAAGAAAGAAAGAAAGAAAGAAAGAAAGAAAGAAAGAAAGAAAGAAAGAAAGAAGGAAGGAAAGAAAGAAAGAAAGAAAGAAAGAAAGAAAGAAAGAAAGAAAGAAAGAAAGAAAGAAAGAAAGAAAGAAAGAAAGAGACAATGGAAAGAAAAGAAAATACTGTAACTGGATCAAAGTGAGGAAAACTTAATGGCTGAGAAAAGAGGCAGAGACACGTACTGCTGTCAGGGTGTTTGCAGCCAGATGAAAATAAAGTGAATTTCCTTGCCCCCAAGAGTGCAAGATTCTTCTGAAGAAAACACTACATCCTTTTGAGTTGTCCTTCAAGCCGATACCAAGCGCCCTCTCTTCTATCCTCTGTATGCCTCCCCTGCTTCTTCTCTGATTGGGTAATGAGAGCTTCTCTGCCAAAGGCAGGGATTTTATTTCCAAACTGCTTTGCTGCATTTTTCCCAAACACAAAAGATGAGTGTCCAGAGCACTTGCTGAAACAAGAAGCTGTTCACACTTAGCTCAATAGCACTAAAAATGCTGGGTGAGGACAGCAGGGTGCCATGCCTTTCCTGGAGCAGGGACCAGCCCTGACCACTGGCCCTGGCATTCCTGCATTGGATGGGAGACAGGAAGCCAATGTCATAGGGGACGGGGCACCTTGAAGTCCTGCTGGTGATCCCCCACTTATAGTCCCTTTGTCCAACAGGGCCCAACAGAGCAGCCTGTCCAGGTGTTGAGGAGCCCTGCTCACTTCTGGAAGACCCCTACAGGCCTCTTGTCCATCTTAGCTAAAGGAAAGCCTGCCTGCAAAACACACAAGTCATCTGTTGATTTAGACTCAGAGCGAGGGGTCGAGCTGGGAGAGCTGATGGGAGAGATGATGTGGCTGTTTATGGCACTGAATAAAAAGGAGCTTCCTAGTGCAGAATGAAAGGAGGCCCCAAAATGATCCTCTAGGCCCTTCATCCACCCACCAGAGATGAGTGCCGAAAGTTTCCTGCAAAGCCTGGCAATGGTCTGTTCCAAAAGCAATTTAAAGGGCCAAAGTAATTGACTTTCTATTAGCTTCCTTGAGGGATTGTTTCATCCCATCAACCTCTGGTCGTATGAAGACGTAATGTCCAACTTAGCGAGGCAGGAACAATTAGCAAGGTCCTGAATTGTGTCTCTCCTGCACCGTTTATTACAGTGACCCATGTTTGAAGTTAGGACAACTGCTTCCCAAGAGCTTTTAACAAGGGCTTGTGCTTCATAACCTTAAATTGGCCAAGAGAGACAGATCTACAAACACACTTTTGGGTGCTAACAGCTGCAATGAAGAGGGTGCTGGTGTCCTAAATGGACCCTTGAAGACAAGGCTCTCTGAAAATACTTTTAGGGAGCCTTAAGAAAATCTTGACTGCTTTTCAGACCCTATTTTCATGGCAGTGGGGAAACCAGAGATAAATATGACAACATCTCTGGCTCTAGGGCTCATACTCATAGCAGACAAAAGGAGGCAGAAGGCAAATGGCTTTAATACAAGCAAATTACGAGAGATGCTGTTAAGGTAAAAAAGAGACTACAATGACCATGTGGTTAAAATGGTTTTAAAAGGGGGTCCCTTGAGCTAAGCCTCAGACAAGTGAAAGTAGAAGAGACAAGAGGGGAAGTCCAAGATGAAAGCAAGGACCACATGCTGAGAACAACAGTATTCTTACTGCTAATGAGAAAAACTCACCACAAACTGGCTTAAACAAAGAAAATTATGAGTAAGGCATTAGCTCCCTGCAACTGAAAATTTCATAGCAAGGGGTAGCTTCAGGCATAGCTGGGTCTAGGGGCTTAACTAACATCAGCCCTTAGCTACTTTCTTTCTTCATTTCCAAGCTTCATTTCCTTTTCTGTTGGTTTCACCCTCAGAGAAGCTTTCTATATCTAGTACCCGAGGTATTTCAAACTTACAATACTACTGTAACCAAACCCCCCCCCGGGGGGGGGGAGGTGTTTTCCTATATCTACAGTTCCAAAGAAGTCCCAGAACTGAGTTTCTTATGATCTGACATAGGTTAAGTGCCCAGGCCTGGCCCAAGAGAGATTGACTGTTCTTATTGACCAGGCTTAGATCATATACACACAATCTCCTGTATTCCTGGACTACAAACAGGGTGTGAATGAGTTCACCTTAACATCTCAAAAAATAAAGTTTTGTTAAAACAAAAAATTTATAAGTGTGTGGCAGATAAAGACAACAGAAGTAGATGCCAACCTGATCAAACAAGGTGCCGAGCAAGGAAATCTGGATGTCATTAACATGATTAACAAAAATTCACTAGATTCACTAGAAATCCTACTCAATGACCTGAGATTTTAGACCTAGAAGGCATTTATTTATAATATTGTTTCTTAAAATGTGTTCCTAAGGACACCAGAGCTACAAAGTTTTAAGGTGTTTCTGTAACAAAGAAGGGTTGGTTTATCACTGGATTATACTAAGTGAAACAGATGACTGTGGGACTTCTCAGAGACTTTTTAAATGCTAATGGACATTGTGAATCCTTAAGAGGGACATATAGTGCGCAGCATTTTTCAGTAGAAGCCCTCTGGCCCCTTCTCCTTCTTCTTCTCTTCCCCTCCCTCTTCCCCCTCTTTTTCCTTATTCTCCTTAAAGCTCTTGTTCTGCAGAACATGCTTCGGAAGATGTACGTTTGGGATAATTCACCTGGTGGAAAGTGTGCTTGGATTGGAAGAAGAATTGGAAAAGAAAGGACACTTGAGCTCTGGTTATCTTCAGCTTCTCCCTGCTGCTCTTGCCCTGAAGCTTCAGAATCTCCCTAATGCCCCTTTCCCCAGCACACACACATACACACACGTGTGCACACACATACATACATTACCTGAGTCTGAAGGGACCAGGATGGAGTCAATATTAACAATAGCTCAGTGAGTCGCACTCTCTCCTGATAACCACAGGTTGGTCCAGCCTCATACTGGTGCTGCTGCTGCTGCTTCCCTGCCTGCACCCCAGCTCCCAGAAGAACATGTCCTCATGCACAGGTTGTTGAACCTAGGCCCCATGGAGACACCCCTAGTCCTACCACAAGGGGCTGAATTCTACAACTTGCATTTCCACTCATTGAAGGGAAGGATCCATACTTGTTGCTAACCCTGGTGTATCCTGGCAGAAAGGAGAATGTGAGCCAGGATTAGCACAGAGACAGAACCTGGAGAAACTGACCCCTACCACAGGGTCATCAACACTATAAGCAAAGATAGCATGAGCTCTGGAACAGGCCAACCTGGTGTTTCACATTTGTGAGTCTCTGTTTACTCATCTGTAATAATAATTAAATAATAATAATAATAATAATAATAATAATAATAACTTCAGTGGATCTCCAATATAGCTAGTCATCACCTGGAGAATTTTTTAAAGAAAGTTGTTTTCTAGGTCTCTCTAGAGATCTCCTGAATCAGAACCTCCAGGAGAAAGATGTGGCTGAGGGGGGAAGGGCATGAGCTAAGGAGGCCTTCAAGGATGAAAGCACTAATCTCAGGTCTCCCAAACCTGCCTGATCATAGGGATCATCTGAGCACTTGATGAAAGTATGAACATTCTGGCATCTTTCCTAGAGAATTTGATTCCATGAATTTGGATGGGACCTGAGAATCTACATTTGTAATTAGTCCCCAGTGATTCTTATAATCAGGCAGAGTATGGGAAAGACATCTATAAATTGTTTCAGTCAAGCCTGGCTGCATATTCAGATCACTGGAAGAATTTTTAAAATGTCCAATTCCCAGACCTGACTAGAATAATCTCCAGGAATGGGGTCTAGGCATCAGTGCCCTGTGTGGTTTGAGTGAGCCACTGGTCTATCTCCTAAGATTGGATAGAGCTTGGGATTGTATAGATAGAACAATTAGTGCAGTGCCTGACAAATACTAAACATCCAATAAATGTATAATCATTAATTCAGGTGATATGAAAAAAAGATCCTATATTTTTTAATTCAAAAGCTCTGGGATTTTCTTTAATAATCCACATATACAGTAGAAGAGAGAGAGGAATATAACAAGTATCCATATACTCACTACCAAGAATTTTAGAAAAAATTTATTTATTTATCTTAGAGAGAGAAGGAGCATGAGCAGGAGGGGCAGAGGGAGAGAGAGAGAGAATCTCAAGCAGATTCCACACTGAGCATTGAGGCTGATGCTGCCCTCAATCTCATGATCCAGAGATCACGACCTGAGCTGAAACCAAGTTGGATTCTTAATCAACTATGCCACTCAGGTGCCCTCAGGATATTTAAGTATCAAAGTTTTATCATATTTGCTCCAGATATTTTTTAGTTGAAATAAAAGCCATAATGAATACAATTCAAATTTCCTATACCTTTCCTTACCTTCCTAGACAACCTCTCTACTGAAATTCGTTTCCATTCTTTTGTTTATCACAAATACTTCTATACACATGTACCTACCCATAAACCCCGCAGAGTATCATGTTATATAAATGTACATAAAAGATAGTTTTAGGTATCATGCTGAAATTTGAGTTAATATTTTTGTGAAGTTCATCCCTATGAAGCATATAACTCAACTTCATTTATTACAATCAATGTTAGATCTACCATGTGAATATGCCACAGTTTGTGTATCCATTTCCCCATTGGTGGAAACTGTTTCCAATTGTAAACTACTAAAAACATCTGCTACAATGGATACACATCCACCTGGGAATATAAAAGGGAAACTTTCTGACATACTCTTGGAAATGTAAAGTTAGTGTCATGGATACCAGCATCTTCACCTTCACTATGTATTGACACTTGGTTTCAAGAGGAGACCCAGCCTTCAAGAGAGGCTGTAGCAAATGTCCTATTCCCCAGCAATGTATGCCAGATCCATCTCCCCTAATCCTCACCAATATTTGGTATTCTTAAGGATATACTAAAAAAAAATGATATACTCAATAGAAACAACTCTAGTTGATCTTTAGGGAAAAAATTATGTGAAAGACTGTATAATTGTCAGAACCACCTACTGCAAGGGCTGAGATCCAGGTTCTCCTCTACTCAGTTCAGCATAACATTCAAAGTCCAGTCCTGTGAGGCTATTATTCTTGGGCTGCCATCAACTTCAAGTGCTGCTCATTGCAATGATACCACTTATACTCCTAACACTGCACGCTAGAGCCCCCAGTCATCACCACCCCATGTGGACTCAGCACACTATTGTCCCATGATCGTCACTACCCCCTCAAAGACTTAGTCACAGTCAACAACATCTGACTGGTGGAGCTCATGTCATATGTCCCATGCCCTACTTCAAGGGAAGCTAGGACCACTAACATTTAGCACTTTCAGCTTCCTAGAGGAAGGCTGGCCTTACCTCAAAAAGTGGGAAGAACTCCCAAGCACAGGAAGAAGGTTTAGATGCTAGATGGACAAGATGGACAAATACCCATGACACTGATGCTCTAACGAATGCAAAAGTCATGTTGTTGATGGTTTAGTTTGCATTTCCTTATTACTATGGAGTTTGAACATCTTTTTCATATTTTTATTGATCTTTTGAGTTTCCTTTTCTGGAAAACATTCTTCATATATTTTGTCCATATTTTCCACTGAGTTGTTTATTTCATATTGATACATAGTCATTTGCATATTCTGAATAATTATCTTTAGTCAGATGTGGCAAATATATTCTTCCATTGCTTGTATTTTCTTCATATTCTATGGCAACTTTGTTATGCAGAAGTTTGTAATTTTAATATTATTAAATTTATTGATAAATTATTTTAAGAGTTTTATTTTTTGTTCCTGCTTAAGTAATTTTTCTCATGGGTAGCCCGGGTGGCTCAGGGGTTTATGGCTGCCTTCAGCCCAAGGTGTGATCCTGGAGACCTGGGATCAAGTCCCACATCAGGCTCCCTGCATGGAGCCTGCTTCTCCCTCTGCCTGTGTCTATGCCTCTCTCATGAATAAATAAATAAAATCTTTAAAAAAAGAAAAGAGATTTTTTTTCATAAGTCAAGACTTGGAAGATCTTCTCCTTATATTATCTCTAAAATTTTTATTGAAGTTCTGATTTTTAGACTTAGGTCTTTAATTCATCTGAAATTTATTTGTACAAATGGGATAAGGTAGGAATTTAAATTCATAGTCATGTATATTTTTCCTATATATAGCCAATTTCCTTTTTCTCCACTGGTTTGTAATAGCACTTCAGTGTGATACCATGCTACCATATTTATTTTTGTCAGCTTGTAATACCTTTATTATAGAGATATGCTGCCAAATGCAGTAGCTGTGAACCACATATGGTTATTTAAATTTAAATGGATTGAAATTTAATAATATTAGTAATTTTATTTCTTGGTCTCTGAAGCCACATTTCAAGTGCTCAATAGCCGCATGTGGCCTGTGGCTACTATTCTGGAGAGCTCAGAGTTTGAATATTTCTATCATTGTAGAAAATTCTATTGAATTTGTGTATAATGTCCTTTTGCTCAATTTATAAAGTTAAAAAATTACTATGGCTTTACAAGTATTGATAGTAGATAGGGCAAACTCTCTTTCAAATCCTCCCTACTCATTATACTTAAAAATTGGCTTAGCTATTCTTAGACATATATACTTCCAAACAAATTTTAAAGTCAATTTATGAAATTCTATGTAAAGTGTTAAGTGAATTTTGTTTAGAATTTATTGAATTCACAGGTTATATGAAAGAATTCACATCTTTATGATATTGTGCCTTTCCATTCATGGCCATGGTATATTTCTGGGTTTATTCAGGTTTTTATGTATTTTAATAAGGTTTCATAATTTTGTCCATATTTTTCCTGGATGTCTTTATTTATTCCTTTACCTTATAGTTCTTGTGAGTATAGTAAATGACTTTTTATAAAGTACATTATGTAATGGGTAGAGTATAGAATCTATTAGTTATTGCCTGCTGAGGTTTGTATCCATCATTTTTATATCTATTCTAATTTTTAGTAGATTCTTTTATATCTTATGTAGACATTCATTCATATATCTGCAAATAATAAAATTTTCCTTCTTTATAATCCTTATATCTCATTTCTTTTGTCTTTGAGCATTGGCTAGGCCCTTCAGTACATATCCAATACTAACAATGAGGAAAGAAGATCCTGGAATTGCCTCTGATGTTAATGGGCCCACTTCTAAGTATCACCAGTAAATACATTTTTGGTAAGTTCGCTCTCATGGTAAAGAAGATTGTTTGCTATCTTAGTTAGCTATAATATCTTTCTAGTTATCAGTATATTTTCAAATTTCTCAAAAGGCTTTCTTCAGGAGACCCTGGTTTCAGCTCAGGTAGTGATCTCAGGGTTGTATGATAGAGCCCCACTTGAGGCTCTAGGCTCAGCATAGAGTCTGCTTGAGATTCTTTCCTCTTCCCTCTCCCTCCTTCTCTGCTCCTCCCCACCCCCCCTGCTCATGTGAACTTGCTTACTCTTTCTCTCTCTTTAAAATAAATAAATAAATAAATAAATAAATAAATAAATAAATAAATAAATTGTTAAAAATAGTTTTCTTCAGCATCTTTTTAGGTAATCATATGATATTTAGGTATTAATATGATGATATGGTAAATAGGTTAGCAGATTAATGGATTACATTAATAGAATTTCTAATGCTAAGCCAATTTTGCACTCTTGGGATATATTCCATGTTTGTTTTATTTTATTTTGCCACATTTTTAGATTTATTTGTCAATGTCTTTAGGACTCATTGCATCTGGGCTCTTACACATGATTGAGCAATAATTTTCTTATACAACCCCTGTTTGACTTTTTCATCTTCTAAAAATAAAAAGTTTCTTTGAGTACTCTCCCCCTTATTTTCCCCTTGGAGAAATTTGCATAAGATAAAAATGGTCGCTTTCCTGATAACCTTAGTGACTATTGCTTGGTTCAGGGTTTTCTTTGTCCTCCTGAATAAATTTTGAGAAATCAAAAGTTTTATTTGTCTGTTTTTTAAGATAAGGTAGTTTATCAGCAAAGAAGACAGAGTCTGTGGCTGCAGTTAATAGGTAAAAGCTTCCAGGAGACTGATTTAGCTCTATACCTCCTTCTGAGATATGGGCGAGTTCCTGGACTCCCTTTCCCTCCTGTCCTCTGGTCCCCTAAGGCTTTCATTGCCCTCCTCCTGCTCCAGGGTCCAAATGTAGTCTCTCCATAGGGGTTCTTTGGCCAGACCCTGAAGCTTTCAGAGTGGTACATGGTATCCCCAATTTTCACTTCTTCCCAGCACTTAAGACAAGGCCATGAATCCTCTCTATTTAAAGGGTTTTATAGACCACTCACTTTATGAAATGACAGAGGAAGGGTACAGGGTCCCAGAATCTTATAAACCTGTTATAGACCTAGGCCTTTGTAAGTCTTGACTTCCTTGTGAAAAATGGTAACTAGTGGTCCTGTTGGGTCCCTGATCACTTTTATTCCTGGGGATGTTTCTCTCTCTCTCTCTCTCTCTCTCTCTCTCTCTCTCTCTCTCTCTTTTAAAGACAGGCTGCCACATGCAGTGCCTCATTTGGATGTGTCTAGAGTCTTGAAAGCTTGGCTACCCCACATTGTCCTACAAATGGACCTTGAAAGTTTGTTTGGGGGTTTTAGCAGGGGAGCGCAGCTACTTATATATACTCTTGATCGAAAAACTATCCTCCTCTATCGGGGAAGGTCGTCCTCTTCCACGGATTGCAGAGCTTCAGGAGGGACACACATGGAGCAGTGAGGGAGGAAGGCCTAGCCAGCTGGATCAGCCAAATCAACTGAGGTGATCAATGGGGTAACAAGTCACAGCCAGATAAGCCTCATATCCTATTCCTGGGGATGAGTTTCATGAGAGCTTCCCTCTCCTTCCCCCCCTAAAAGCCATATTTAAAATGTCTGAAAAGGCCATCAGGACAGATTGATAGATGTCCCTGGGCATGTAGGTGGGTAAATTGCTTCTTTGAGCCCTTCAGGTTGGATCACCACTTGTGTCTAGGCCTCTGCACTTCTTGTCATTTTGTCATACCTCTCTGGCACGTTAAAGAGGCTTCCTTGCCAGCTCTTGAGAAATGGAGAAGCAACAGCCACCCATGTGCCGTAAGACTGGAAAATTTTCCACAGTTGATATAAAGGAAGGTCGAATAAAGGAAAACTACTGACTGCTCCTGTCCCTGAGCCAGATGACTCCAACTCCAGCCCTCCAGCCTGCGGGGTGAGCAAGAGCTGAAAAAGGCTCCCCTGAAAACACATCACAGCCATCCAGCAGAAACTGTACAGTGATATCTGCAAATAATTAAACATTGCATTTATGCATTATATTTTATTCTTGACAGGAAAGTGTTGGGGCTCCAGTGCTGAAGACAGCTTTGAAGCTCTGTCATCATGAGCCCATGACTTTTCTGGCTGGAATATGTGCTTCCACCAAAGTGCCTTCTCAGGGAAGTGAAAACTGGACTGAGTCAGGGCCTTGGGCTCTTTGTATCTCCAAAGACTGTCTGAATTTGTCCTTGGACTTAGAGTGGTTTCTTGTTTTCAAACAAAACTTGCTCTGGATCTTCAATATCCATACCTCACTGTCTAGGAGTACTGATTTCTGGATTCTGAATCTGACCCCAAAAGGTCAGGAATGTCTACCTTTTGGCATATCCACTTGTACAGATTTCTCATGGACACAAGATCTAGACAAATCTAGTCTTTCCTGTAGACTAGATGAGAAGCATGTAGATAAGTCAGCCTCGTCCCCTCCAGCATTAATTTTGAAGGACATATAAATCACCTAACCCTGCAAAAAACACATTATAGTTCTGATAATCCTTAGCTAGTCCTGTGATTTTTAACTACTAAAAACATCTCAACTGCACCTGGGGAGTTGTAGGTACTTAACTGGTGATGAAAGAAACAGCCCTTGCATATGGTGTCTGGTGAACTTATCTGGAAAGAGACATGCTCCCCATTTGGAAAAGACCCATCCACAATGGAGATAGAAATAAAAATAAAGAGCCTCCTATAAAATTATTACCTTGTCATTTAAGTCAACAGTGGCGATGCCATGATAGAAACCAGCGGTTGTGTCACATTGTTTTATCACTCTAATTACATCAAGAACACAGTAACTGTCTGGCAGAGATAAGATTAAGGGAAGCAGAGCCCTTCTGAAATTTCCAATAGACAGCACCTGGATTTATGGACTGATTTTGTGTTTGGACATTAAGTTCAATTACTTTTCTTTAGCTCTGAAGAGTTCTGTCGCCAGGGAAACGTCATTCAGTTGATTCCACACCACCACAGCCCTGCTCCCACCACCCTCTGCCTGGTCTGGTCGCTGATCTGCCCAGACAATGCAGGGTTTCACTCTGGGAGACAGAACCTGTCTGTTTTTTCCTCTTTTGCCTTCCCTTTTTCCATCCCCTTAGAGGCTGAGCGGGAAAAGTCACAGCTTTTCTTGCTGACTGACATCTCAGGATCAAAAGAAAACAGAATCTTAGAATGTCTCTGGCAGGGAGGGTCCACTCAAGTCTAATATGGCCCTGTCACTCTACAGTGGTGACAACTGGGGCTACAGGGTAAGTGGTGGCCCAAGGGCACACAGCTGGAACCTACATGTCCAGGCTCTTGGAGAAATGTTAAGTTTAGTTTTGCTTCTCATACTAAGCCTCTACCCTTCCTGAGCTTACACTGGCACGAGTTCAGTCACCCTGCCTTAGAATTTGTGTCCGGCTTTAAAAGCTAAAAATACATGCAGAGGGGAAGTATGGGTCTTGAACTTCCATTCTCTGCTCCTTTTTCCTCTCCTCCCTGTGGTCTTCTCTGTTCTTCTCTTTCTCCCCTTACTTTCTTTGAGGTGGACAAGGGCAAGGTGGTAAATTTGGGATACTATACTATACCCTTCTTCCAGGATCCCCATGAAGTTGGAGAGACCAGCCAGATTTTGGGGGCAGCCCAGGTGGCCCAGTATATGGCTTCTCTAACCTGATTACATAACTGAATTCCTTGATAACTCTTGAGTCTCTCCTGGACCCTCTAACTGGAATCACTGAGTATGAGTTGATAGATTTAGGATGTTTCCTATGAGCCTCCTAATGGCCATCCCAGAACTGATGAATAGACCACAGTTTGGAAATTGTGGAGTTTTGGAGTGGATAGGACAGAAGTTTTCAATTAAAAAAGATCTCAGCTCTAGCTCATGTACCTCATTGTGATTTTGGACAACTTGCTTAACCTCCCTGAGACTCAGTTATCCCTTATGGAAAAAATGGGCTAAGAATAAAATGAAATATGTATACATATTATGTGCACATATTTGCTGCATAACACATACAATTTACATATCTATATAATACCTATGAATAGTACATGTGCAACAAATGGCAGCAGGTGACATGTAGTACAACTTGTAGGCCTAGATTTAGGCCTTCAGGTTAGTCCTCCCAGGATCCCCATACTTCTAGTGCCCCCAGGGTCTCTCCTTCATGGTCAGAATCCTGTTCCTTATGTTCTCTTTGTGTGGGCACTGGGCACTGGGGGTCCAGTTCCTAATTGTGTCTGCTGTCAGTAAAATCATAAATCAATAGGGAAAATGTGCTTCTGACCTTGAAGGCAGAATCTTTGTGACTGGTCTGTGAGGTGTACACAATTTCCTATTCTGTTCTGTAAGCACTTTAACTACTGTATTCAAACAGGACCCTGAACATTATGGCTGGATTCCACCCCAGCTTAATTCCAGGCCAGGAGGAGCCCAGCTGGGGTATTATTCATTTGGAAGGTAGGCAAACAGAAAAGGGAGCTGGAGGGAAGGGAAGAGAAATCTTTGGTCCCAGCAGCAGAAGCACTACAGGGGTCTTCATGCCTTCTGACAACTTGTGTCTACTGTCCCCTCTCCCCTAACCCCCCCCCGACCCATTCAGTGTATAATCTATAAAAGGAGTCACGGTTGCTCACTATTCATTCCTTCTTAACTCTTCGCGATTGGCCTCCTGCAAGCATTAGATCACAGATGACCTCCTAATCACAAATTCAATGGCTTTACCATGATTTCATGGATATAAATTTGTTTCCCCAATCCTTGCAAAGAAAAGCACATTTTTTCTAAATTAATTTACCAAATACTTATATAAGGCTAACAATGTGTCAAGCAGTGTTCTGACTGTTTTTCAAATATTAACTTATTTAATCCACATCACAGTCCTATGAGGTAGCCCCATTTTATAGAGGACACCAAGGTTCAGAGATACTAAGTAACTTGCCCAAGGTTACCTCGCTAATAAAGTAGCCGGGTTGGAATTCAACTCTGGATATTAAATGATGTTATATTGTCTCTCAGAGCAAAGTCAACTCTGAACACTTGACAAGGCTACAGAGACTAGCAAACTACATTACTGGGTTCTTTCTTTCCCTCCACTGGATCATAAAAGAATTCCTGAGCTTAAGTGTCTAAGAAAGAAGAAAGAAGGCCGATTCTTGGTCCATGGTGGTCACTATCACTATATTTGCTCCCTCTGATACACAATGCCATCGTCAACACCATCCTCCTCTTATGCCAAGATGTCAGGTGCTCCTGTTCTGAAGCAGACTTCAAAGGTGTCCTTCACAATTCCCTTCTCTACTGACCACAAGGAACACCTCTGTGGGCAGCAAGGCTACAACATTTGATATAGAGTCTGCATGGGTATCAGAGGCAAACCCCTTTCAGGTGCTGTGTAGAAGCTAGGATCAGGTCACTGACACTCACAGAACTTCATCTTCTTCTATCCCCTTTATCACAAAGGATCTGAGTCATCAAAGTTAGGTGCCTAATTTGTTCAAGTTTGCCTACGACTTTCCTGGTTTTAAAAATGAAAGTCCCACATTTCAAAAAACCCCTCAGTTCTGGGAAAACTAAACCAGTTGGCCATTCAAATCCCAAGAGCAGATCTGGGGATTGGTCTCTTTTAATAATCTTTGACAGATGCAAGTAAAGATGGGAATTATATATAATTACTTTTTGGCTGTTAGAGTATGTTTCTTTGCATGTCATACCATGTAAAGACAGTCATATGTGAGTAAGAGATTTATTTGTGCTTCAGTGCACATTATTGCTCTATCAAATGCTCCCCTACTTTGATTCCTGTCCATGCATTCTCCAAAATCCAGATCACTTCCCACCTCACATTCAATCTTTCCCTCAGCACTCGAATTGCTTCCCCTCTGAATTCCTTGGGAAAGTAGTATCCTTGCATGTCATTTGCCACTGAGTCATATATAGTGTTATTGCTATCACTTTGAAAGAATAAGCTGACATTTATACCTTCTATTGCTATTTAATTTATACCCAGTTCACGTCTTAAATTGAAAAGAAAATTCCTTGATGGGAAGAAAACTATTATATGTGTATCTACCTTTAAAATTGCCCAGATCCCAATTTGTGGGAAGAACAGATTAGTCTGCCACCAACAAACAATTCTCTGAGTAGCAGCTATGTGTGTTGCAATTCACCTCAATTCTGACACCATCTACCTGGAGAGAGCATCAGATCTCACAGGGTAAAGGTTCAGTCCTACAAGACTAGCCCTGCCCCTTCAGATGCCCGTTGGAACCCCAGGCTGTTATCTGTGCTTCTGACCGACCAGGTACAATCTGGAGGCTCAATGACCCCTCTAATTCAGAATGTCATTGCAAGTCTAGTACTTCTATTCGACTGGCTATAAATCAAAGTTTCCAAAAACCTCCTCCCTGGGTTTAATCCATTTGCCAGAGTGGCTTAGAACTCAGGAAACCTATTCACTAGATTATCAGTTTATTATACAAAAATATAATTTAGGAACAGCCAGATGGGAGAGATGCACGGAGTGAGGTATGGAGAAAGGTGCTGAGTTTCCATACCTTCCCCAGGGGCTCCACTATCCCCACACCTCCATGTGTTCACCAACCTGAAAGTTCTCAGAACCCCATCCTTTTGTTTTTTATGAAAGCTTCATTACATAGACATAACTGATTGAACCACTGGTCATTGGTGATCCATTCAGCCTTCAGCCCCTCTCGCCTCCCTGGAGGTCAGAGGATGGGAGGGAAAGACTGATTCCATTGGCAACCTGCACCTAATAATCTCCACCTTAACATAACAAAAGACCCCTTTACCGTTCTCACCACTGAGGAATTTCCAAGGGTTTTAGGTGCTCTGTGCCAGAAATGAGACTAAGACCCATTTGTACTTATATATTTCTTATTATATTTTTCTTATTATAAATCACAATATCACAACCCCCAAGGCAGATAGAAAGCCTCACACATAGTGATTATTGAGTCACAATTTGTTTGGTTGACTTCATTTCAGTTTGGCATAATTGTCTGTGCTTCTCTGTAAGGAAGCTGCTCTAAGATGGTTTGGTGCTGAACCAAAGAATCATCTGGAATACTTATTACAAATAAAAATTTGGAGCCATATCCCAGAGCTCCTAAACATAAGGTCTGATAACTACCTTTGTAGAAGAATGATCCTAGAGTTTTAGTCCAATATATCTGGATTCTCATGCAAATTACCACTGCCTTTGAAATGTACCTAGGAGCCTATTCACTTCTCCAAGCTTTGGTTTACTCATCTGAAAGATAATAAAATAAAATATTGCAGTATTACTGTGAAAATTAATATTATAACTGGGGGAAAGAACACAGTACTTGCAATATTTTAAGGGATCAATAAATATTACCTGCATATCCATATAACCCATGGACAGATTTCTCCTTCATATGAGACAGCACCTAAGTCTCCATAATGTCACACACTAAATGAGATTTAAATTTTCCTCTCCTGGGATCACCGAGGCCCATGTGGGCTCCCCAGATCTTACTGAAACATCTCACCAAACAGAAATGTATTAGAATAATAAGATGTGTGATTTCCACGGTGGCCCTTTTTAGCAGTTGCCCTATGAGACCATGAACCCTAAAGAAAAAAATAAAAAGAGAGTCAAACCACCTGACCAACAGGAAACAATGAATAGAAAGAATCTATACTTCAAACACTGAATAATTGCAGATATAGAGAAGGAAAGTTGGTTACATAAAGAATAAAAATAAGAAACAAACAGGTCTAACATAGAATAGCCTCAGAGATCAAGACAAAGAAACAAGGAAATAAAGAAGAGGAAGAGGAGGAATAGGATGATTTGGATGAGAATCAGATATCATTTAAAGTAAGGTTTCCCCATTGGTGGGGTAAGCATGGCATCTTTAATTAATACCAGAGCTACATTTTAGGTATTCTTGTACTTTACAGGTTGTGTGTTATACACATTTTTTGCTTATATTATGTTCATACATTTTCCTTATTCATTCTATCACATAGGGATTTTTCTCAGTTAATATTTTTGTTGTCAAAGGGCCCCTTAGTTAACATAATCTATCTGAATTATACTTTGTGTATATTTCTGTTATTGACTCTTTTACATTGTCATTTATATTCAGAGCTATCTTCTCTTGGGAAAATCCAGAAGTTTCATTCATCTTTGTGTCCTGAGAATTCAACACAGGTCTTGGCACATAGTAGACAGTTGATATTATTGTGTTGGATTTACTTGAGTTGAAAAAGATGTCCGAACATTACAGTCACTTTCCCAGCACCTGGCATGGACAGACAAGGTGATCGCGTGTGCAGATGGGGATCCAAACAGTCATGCCTTTCAAAAGCTGCCATAAAAAGACCAAAGAGAGATCAGCAAAGTTTACCAGTGATGTAAGTCCTCCCTGCAGTTCAAACCATGTGATTCAAGTGCTCTGAGAACCTATCCTCTCAGGGTGAGAAAAGCAATCAGGCGACCTTTAGTGGCCATAAGTTTCCAGCTGGTAGCCTCCCCTTGGGTTAACATCCTGGACATTGTACCTTCATCCATTATTTTAAAAGTCCCAGAACTAAAATCCCTGTGGATCCCAGAGAAAATCTTTGCATCTTACAAGTTTTGCAACCCTGGGCAGGTTATTTAATGTCTCAGCCAAAAGGGGATTATGATCTTATGTGTGTTGGGCAGAATCAAACAATAGAAAGAATGTGAAGATTTTGGCAGCCTGACACATAGTAAATGTTCAATTAATTCAAGAATTGGTGGAGGGGAGAAGAGGAAGAGAAAGAGGTGGCTGGAAGGGTTAAATGAGACAGTTATAGATGTATCAGCCCACTTATGCTCTGGCCCATAGTAGGTCCTTAATAAATGTGCATTCCCACCCACTCAGTGTGGACACTCAGTGAAGTATTGTTGAATTGCTGAGTTGTCATCCCTCAATCAATCAATAACTGAATTGATGAGTATTTGACTTGGAATTAAGCAGTTCTATTTCAGACAGCTTTCTGAGTAAGCAAGTTTGGTCTCTCTCTCTCTCTCCTCTCTCTCTCTCTCTCTTCTCCTTTAGTTCTTCAATGACCTTTTGACTTTATAGTGTGAAGCCTCCAGACCTCCTCAATGTTTCCTTGACAAGTCAGTATCTCTGAAAGCTTTCTCTTTTGATACTTTGGGTTAGAAATTCAATCAGCGACACTGATATCTGTCATTGCCAGGTGGTCAGAATTTAGTCTGAGTAGACAGTATAAGCCCCTCCCCAGTTCTAGGAGGCAACCCTTCAGGGTCACAAGTTTGGTGGGAGCAAATATTCAGGAGGCAGGCTGGACAGTCCACCAAAGTGGTACTCAAGAAATAAGCCTGGGGAGGGAGGTGGCCAAATTCTGCCTATATCCAGCCTAAAAAGTCAGAGTCTCCTTCCCTCTCCCCCTTCATTCTTCCCTGTATTCAGTGAATGTTTCCTTATTTTGTGTTTGGCCCTCAGGATCCAGTGGTGTCAAGACATGGCCCTTGTCCTATGCAGGCCTCTATGCTGGCTGCCCTCAAGTCACTAACCCACAGTTAGCACCTCTGACTTCTGTTTTGTGCTCCATAAATGCTATTCAGACTACTACACCTACTTACAAACCTCTTCATTTTGAAATAAGTTGACTTACAGAAAAGTTACAAAAATTGTACAAATAATTGATGTATAGTCTTCACTCTGATTCTCCCAATTTAAAATTTTTACCACATAGGCTTGATCATCTTCTCTGTCATATGCATGTTGTGAACCATTTTAGAAAGATTTGTAGACATGTGCCCCCTTTACAACTATACATTCTTTGTGTACTTCATAAAAGCAAGAACATCTTTTTTAAAAAAGATTTTAGGGACGCCTGGGTAGCTTAGCAGTTGAGCATCTGCCTTTGGCTCAGGGTATGATCCCAGGTCCAGGGATTGAGCACCAACCATATAGGGCTCCCTGTGAAGACCCTGCTTCTCTCCCTCTGTCTATGTCTCTGTCTCTGTCTCTCTGTGTCTCTCATTAATAAATAAAATCTTTAAAATAAATAAATAAATAACACAACAGTGATGCCTTATTCACGGTGCATTATATCAGGTGGCACGTGGGATATCTTTGTCCCAGTGCTGGTGATCTTCATTTGGATCCCTTGGTGTCCATCAGAACCACTGATGAGGCTGTAACAGTACCACTAGAAGGTATTATTTTTCTTTTGAAGTATGTAACTGCCTTGTGGAGAGGTACTCAGAGACTAAGTAGGTATCCTTTTCTTCATGAAAATTCCACCCATTAAATTTAGCATTCATTGATACTTCTTGCCTGAAAAAATTATTATTGAAGTGGTTGCAAAATGAAATTTTCAAACTGGACCATTCCCTCTTCATTTATTAGCTAGAATTTTACTATGGAGAAGAGCTTTTTCTTCTCCATCATTTATGCATGTGTACTTGTATGCATGTAGGTACAGTGTGTCTGTGTGTATAGCAGGGTATTAGTTTCCTATCGCTGCTCTAACAAATGACTACAAACTTAGTAACTTAAAACAATACCTGTTTATTTTCCTAAAGTCCTGGGGACCAGGTTCAAAATAGATCTTCTAGAGATAAAGTCAGGGTGTCAACAGGCCTGCATTCCTTATCTTTTTAAAAATTACTTATTTGAGAGAGAGAGAGAGCATGCACATGTGCAAGCAGCTTTGGGAGGGGGCAGGGGGAGAGAGAGTTCCAAGCAGACTCTGCACAGAGCCTAATGCAGTGCTTGATCTCACAACCCTGAGATCACCACCTGAATGGAAACCAAGAGTCAGATGCTCAACCAGCTGCACCACCCAGGTGCCCAAGTTCTGAGTTCTTTCCAAACGCTCTAGAGGATTTTCCTTTTCTGACTTTTCCAGCAACCAGAGGTTGTCCACACTCTTTGACACATGAGATCTTTCCAGAAATCACACCAGTCCCAACTCTGCTTCCATTATTACACCTCCTTCCTGACCTCTGCTTCTCTTTTGGATTTATAAGGACCCCTGTGATTACACTGAGCCCTCCAGAGGAATCTTCCCAGCTCAAATTGCTTAATCACATGGGAAAAGTCTCTTTTGTTTCATAACATATTAAGGTAACATATTCACAGGTTCTGGGAATTGGGATGTGGACATCTTTGAGGACCATTATTCTGTCTACCATAATCAGAATGGATTCACAAATTCTTATTTTACTCTGTGGGTTATAATTTGTTGCATTGCTGACTTTGACTCTCAGATTGTCCAAATGTGGTCATTGGGAGCTGCTTTAATCTTGCTCCTGATCCTGCATCTTTTTGACCCATTCCCATTAATCTTTTGGTACTTTCATGCTTTCTGGAACAATATGTTCTAGGTTCAATTTATGCTTTTCCTGTCCCAATTCTCTCTGGAATCAGCCATTTCCTGAAAGGCTCTGCTTTCTTTTATCGAAGAATAGTATTTAGAAGCTAAATCTAATCATCTGGTATGTTCATTACTACAGTGTCCTCTCTTTTGGGTACAAACTCACTCACCTATTATCTATCTATATCTAGGTGTATGTATATATACTAAAATATATCACGCTGAGATCTCTAATTCCAATCCAAACCACAGAGTTTATTCTAGTCTTCCTTTTTCACATGCATAACTCCCTTCTCTGAGAACTCTAGCTTTCCTTTCCACAAAATATTTTACATATTTGCTCAACTCTAACTATACTTCATTTTTGAGTTTGCTAACCCATATTCCTGTGGAAACAAACATACTAACTGCAGTTCAGTATGAGGTTCTGTCTGTCTGTAGCCCAAGAATATATGGTTAGAATACAGTATTCAAAGGTTACTTAGGTTAATTGTCCCCCTCTGCATTTACAGCTGTTACATCTCCATGTTTTTTTTTTTAATCTTGTTTCCCTCAACAGGAATGGCCACTTTACTTCACCAAACAAATGTTGATCAAAAACTACAAATCAACTGGGAGCCCTTCCTATTGAAAGAGTCAGTCCATTTGATAGCTCCGTTATAGCAATTTCTATTTTATCTTAAATTGTTTTCTTTTCTCTGGGTCTTTCCAATCAGAATGAATGTAATGTTAGGGTAGAAGAGTGACCTCTCCCCATTCTCATCTTCCATACAGCCTCCAGATAAAGGATATAAATCTTTGTGGAATCAATGAAAACAGCCCTCTGGCTAGAGAAAGTGGTACAGATGATTAAACGGATGAGAAAAAAAAAAGAAGAAGAAGTAGAAGAAGCTGAGGCAATGCAATCGTGTCCCTTACAATTTCACCATTTTTGGTTCTTCCCGATCCTAGTAATACTTGACTTGTCTGTAATATCTAGAGCTCCAATTTGAAGTTCACAACATCTATCGGGCATAAGGAGGGGGATATTATTGGTTCCATTCTAATAAAGGAGAAAGTTGAGGTTCAAACAGATTAAATAACTAGCCCAAGCACCCTGATTAATACATGGTCAATCCCAGAACAGGAATCTCCTTATAATTTTTTAAGGAAAGAAATCCTGTCACAAATGCATCTGCTTATTGGAACAAATCAAATCATTTGGAGAGGCATGAAGAAAAGTTAATAGTCTCCCCTTCTCTTGTCCACATACCACTGATATAAACCATGTGGCATGTGTCTTCCTACACTTTCATGTCTCAAAACTGTGGAATCTTGATACCCTCATGAATACCAGGATTCTAAGAGTGTAAGATCTCTGATCAATATGAGATGAGGGAACTGAAGCCAAAGACTCACTTTGTGATGCCAGTCTAACTCTGACACACTAGTTGCCTCCCAGATCTGATAGAGACAGATTTCCAAATTATGGTTGCTGCAGAGAGAGGAAGTTCTACCACCAGGAGTCCCCATGGTTCTTGGGGACATTCAAATGCCTTCTCTGTTACTTCTGAGGCTATAAAATGCAAGAAATGACTTGGTTGCACTTCAGAGTTTCTTTAGCTAGACAAACCCATGATAAATAATTTACTTCCTCACCCTTAACAGGAGAGTTCTGCATTCTTAATTCTCCCTACACTGGAAAAGCCATGGGTGGTTGCGGGAGAAGGCAACATGCAGGAGGATGCAAAAAACTTTCCCTTCCTCTTGGGAAGCATTCACCTCCTTTGAAGAGATGAAGAAAATGTTAACACCTTGAGTCTTAGCTAGACATCTTTCCTTAAAGATCTCAATTTTGTTTTCTGCCAGGTGCCTGCTTTAGCAACCAGGACCCTCTTGGAAAGCTGATGATGTCCATTTCTGGCCCAAGTAACTCCAGCAAGTGACTGGGTGGGAGAGGTCTGTCTCCAGGGAAGACAGGTGGGTTCCTTCTCCACCTGTCTCATCTTCCACCTCCTGAGTTTGAAAGTATGAACCAAGAACCATATCTAACGAGTCTGGAATATGTGTAATTCAAGACAAAGGGAGGAATTGCTCAAGGAAGCTTTCAAATAATACATACAGTGGATAAAAAACTCCTGTCCCATCTCCCCTTAGTGGAAATTTCCCAAGAACTAAGGAATGCCCAAGAGTGGGATTCTAGCACATTCTCTGTCATGATTCCTAGCTGTCTGTCTCTAGACAAGTCATCTCAGTCTCTGAGTCTCACACAAAGAAAATTGTTTTGAGTAGATGGATCTCTACATCTCTTCTAGCCCCCACACACAAGATTTTAAATTGAAATTCAACAACCATTTAGACTTCACACAGCCTTGAAGGACCTTTCCCCTCACATCTTGACTGGAGCTCAGTCCTGGGCTGGGCCCCCAATTTCTTAATAATAATGGGGCTGCTCTTCACTAAGGGCCAGCAAGCCTCTGACCACCTTCCTTTGCTCTCCTGAGGTCATGCAACCTATTCTTCCCCTCTTCATTATAATGTGCAAGATTCATAAGCCCTCAGCATCATAATAGACCTTGGTGAATAAATTACCATTCACTGTGGAGGCTTTAGACTTTACAAGTGAAATCCAGTACAGATTTTTCAGCCAGCCTAACTACCTCTCAGAAGCCACATAGGTTCTAAAATTAATCACATCCTTCTCTTTTCCCTATTCCTATTTTACACCGTTACTCACCTTGGCAAAATGGTCAAAGGTTCAGTTCAGCGGTTCCCAACCTGGGGTCTCTAGACCTGTAGGGATCCACAAAAGGAGTAGCAAAAGGAGTAGTGGAGGTCTTTGAGCTATTTTCAATATTTCCAAAAGCCTGACAGAAATTGTATATTATTCGAGATAAGGCTGCATAGGCTAACTAAAATGTCAAGTTGCTGAGCTTGTTGGCTGTATCTCACCAGTTCGACGTGTAGCTTTCGCTATCAGGTGTTGATCTCAAATTGGAATTTGGGAGACATGTGTACCTTTGATGAATAAGAAAGGAGAAACACCATTAGTTATACATACAGGTTGCTCATTAGACAAAGTATTTTAAGGCATGGGGTCTATGTGGGGAAAATAACAAAAAGAACCCTGAAAGTAAGGAATTTGGAATCCCATGAGCTTAACCCACAAACCACCCTCATATTACCATCTGAGCCTTGCCTAAGGAAGTGCTTCAGTGAAGTTGTCAACCACCATGGTCCCTTTGCCTTGGAATATATGAATCTACTGTGGAGAAAAGCCAGGCATCTGCCTAGTTAAGCATTTGCCAAATTAGAGAACCTGTAAAGAAATTCTAAGGGAGCTATGGAAATTAGAGTTAGAGAAGGAAGAACTGATGAGTCTCTGGACCTTGCTGACATGTCAGTGTTGGTATGTGTGTTTTGAGGTGTATGTGAATGTGTGTTTTTGTGTGTGTTGTGGCAGTAGTAAGTTGAGGAAAAAACAAATGCAGTTTGTTTTTGTTCTTAATTTAGAGTTAGATAACATATAGTGTGGTATTGGTTTCAGGAGTAGAATTTAGTGATTCATCACTTACATTTAACACCCAGTTCTTATCCCAACAAATGCCTTCCTCAATGCTCATCATGCCTCTAGCCCATGCTCCCACCCACCTCACTTTGTTCTCTATATTTAACAGTCTCTTATGGTTTGCGAAAACCAGATACATTTTAGGTGATTGATGGATGGGTGTGATCTGCAGAGTGGAAGTGAGTTTATAGTGTTGTCTGAACTGTTGGTAAGCAAATGTCCATGGAGTGACGTGCGGTGTATGTGTAGGTAGGGGCTGCATATGGATCCTGTGGGGAACTGAGAGTGGGCAGGTGGGGAGGTGTCTGCTTGTGCATACTTGTGTGGGGGTGTGTAGGGAGTAAAGTGGAGCCCTGGAGCCTCCTTATATAAACATCCAAGAGGAACTCTCCCCTAGGCATCTGCTGAGTACAAATACAATAGAGTTTATGATTTCATAGATTCTAAATAAATGGAGGGTTAAATCAAGTTCATCTAAAAGGAAACAGCCAATGATAGAGGCCCTGGGGTTGCAGAATCTGGCAGGGGGCCTCTGGTCTTGTCTTCCTGACCCAGAGACAGAGTTTGAGTGTTTAACCCCCAGGGATTTTGCAGCCCTGTCTCGGGGACTAGGGGTACCTGGGGGGAAGGGGGATTCATGAGAGGAAGAAATAAATTGTGCTCCAGGTGGTGGCCTGCAATGATCATGAGCAGACACTCGGGTGGCCTGGGGATCCTTTCTGTGGGGATGAGAGGGTGAGATGCAGCCAAAAGACCCCTTCTCAATTAGCGACTGTCACGGGGACTGTTCCTTGGTATTTTACAAGCTAGCGGCTGGTAGAACCCTGAGGATCTGTGGTTCAGGGAGTGAACCTCTTCCAAGCAGATGACTCTAATGCCTCGTCTGCTCTCAGCCTTCCCTGTCTTCCTGACCTGCATTTGGGAGACTTTCTCTCAGGAACAAGGGGTTCCTTATCCTAGGAGCTGTGGGTTCACAACACAGCACCCATTCTCCTCACTGCAAGGTTTGGGGTCTTTTGTTGGTAGTTTCGATTTTCCTCCTATAGGACCCATCCCAAGATACATAGATTTCTTTTGCTGATGTCTTTTGCTCCAATCAATAATTTCTTCCAATCAATAATTTCTCAGTGCACATTCAGAGGCTTCAAAAGGCTAAAGGTGCCCAGTATAAGGGATGGGGCATTGATGGGAAACAGGTGCATCCTCATGGGTGTAACTGGCCAGGTCATGTCTCTCAAGACTCAGGTCCCCAATCACCTCTGCCCCCCTCCTTGTCCCCAGCCCACTCTCCCCAACAGCCACACAGCAGACTCACGTGGGCCACCCACTCCCAGACCCTGATCCCTAAACCAGTCCCAGCATCATCACACTAACACAGTTTCCAAGGCCTAGCTCCAATTCTCCTGTCTGCAACAGAAACACAAACATTCTTTACCTGATGTTTCAACCGTCCAGAGTGTCTTTACACACTAATATCCTGCCCCTGTCATTGCTATTGCCATTAACAACATTGACAACATCCCTTCCTGCTCTGTCCAAACAAGTTTCTGAGCCCCACATAAGGAAAGGCAAAAGAGAGAAGTACAGAATAAACAGATGGGCCAAGGCATTCTTTTTCCACTGATTTAAACATGCCAAGGGGCAGGGCACCTGGGTGGCTTAGTTGGTTAAGCATCTGTCTTTGGCTCAGGTCATAATTTCAGGGTCTTGGGATTGAACCCTACCACAAGCTTCCTGCTCAGCAGGGAATCTGCTTCTCTCTCTGCCCCTCCACCCTCCTCCACTCATGCTTTCTCTTTCTCTTTCTCTTTCTCTCTCTCTCTCTCTCTCTCTCAAATTAAAAAAAAAGGAAGAAAGAAAGAAAACCTTTAAAAAATGCCAAAGGCAGCCTGGGTGGCTCAGTCTGTTGAGGGTCTGACTCTTGGTTTCAGCTCAGGTCATGATCTCAGAGTAGTGAGACTGAACCCCGTGTCTGGCTCTGTTTTGGGCATGGACCCTGCTTCAGATTCTTCCTCTCCCTCGCCCTTTGTCCTTCCCCCACTCTATTAAAAAAAAAAAAAAAAACCTTTTTAAAAATGCCAAACCTATCATGCAAAAAATATCCATATAGTCTTTTTTTTTTTTTAATTTATGATAGTCACAGAGAGAGAGAGAGAGAGAGAGAAAGGCAGAGACATAGGCAGAGGGAGAAGCAGGCTCCATGCACTGGGAGCCCGATGTGAGATTCGATTCCGGGTCTCCAGGATGGCGCCCTGGGCCAAAGGCAGGAGCCAAACTGCTGCACCACCCAGGGATCCCCATATAGTCTTTTAGAGGACTCACACCCCCTTATTCCATTGTTAAATTTACTCATGGTAATGTTTATCAAATTCTAGCCCAAGGATCCAGTCTGGCCCACCTCCTGATTTTGTACAACCCACAAGCAAAGAACTGTTTTACATTTTTAAATTGTTTTTTAAAGAATAATCAAAAGAAGCAGTGCCTGGGTGGCTCACTGGGTTAAGCATCTGACTCTTAATCTCTGCTCAGGTCTTGATCTCAGAGTCATGAGTTCAAGCCCTGTGTTGAGCTTCATGTTGTGCATGGAGACTACTTGAAAAAAAAATCAAAAGAAGACTATTTTTTGAATGTGAAAGATACATTAAATTAAAATTCTAGTATCGATAAATGAATTTTTATTGGAACACAGTCACCTTCATTTGTTTTATCTTATGCATGGCAACTTTTATGAGGCAGGTTTGAGTAGTTGTGGCAGAAACCGTATGACCCACAAACCTGAAAACATTCACTATTTTTACACACACAAAAAAATATGCTTACCCCTGATCTAATCTAACACTGATATTGCATTGTTTAAATTACCCTAGTTTTATAATATGTTTTGATACCTACTAGCAGGTGAGGATTTAAGTTTTTTGAGGGAGGATCTGACTCTTTTTCTTTTTTTAAGATTTTATTTATTTAGTCATGAGAGACACAGAGAGAGAGAGAGACACAGGCAGAGGGAGAAGCTGGCTCCATGCAGGGAGCCCAACATGGGACTCAATCCAGGGTCTCCAGGAACACGCCCTGGGCTGAGGGCAGCGCCAAACCGCTGAGCCACCCGGGCTGCCTAGGTCTGACTCATATAATTTGGGGGAACTGCTTTAAAAAAAGAATACCAAATTACAGTTCAAATTAAATATAAGACTGAATATTTATTAAGAATGAAAAAAAGTCACAATAAATAGCACATTTTAAAAGTTTCAAATGCTACACAAAATCCAGAAAAATAATATTGTCTATTTAGTACATTATCTGCATTAACTTATTGACTGCCTCCCTGGTACTTTTTTTCTACGTTTTTGGGGCTATATACTCTTTACAACCTTCTTCACCTAACAATACTTTTGTAGCATTTTCTGCAGGGAAAATAAAAAGTTATTCAAACTTTCCTCTAATACAGTTCATTATAGTTTAGGATTTTTTTTTATTATTATCAAGTGCTTCAAAAAGTCTCTTAGAGCAGTGTACCGTGTAATCGGTAATGACAGGTAAAGATGAAGATTTCTGTCAATTTTGGAAAAACTTTTGCCTGACTTCATTTATACTTGAACTGTAAGGTTTCAGAGGATTTTAAGTTTTCTCGCACTGTGATAAATCTGAAAAACTCTTAATTGACAACATTCCTTAGCCAGTTTCATGCCAATATTCTTGTTGTAGTGGCAAATTATAAGTTTGTTATTTTTGTTGATAGAGACTTATTGTGTCAAATCAGCAATAAATGTAAATATTTTCCAGTGTGTTCCTATGATCCATTATCCTTATTACTTAGATCATCAAATAATCCTTGACCTTATTTGTAACTTCTATTTAAAACATATCTCTTTCTCTCGATATAATTATGACATTTTTATAATTTGGCAATTTTTTGTTACACTTTTATCCTCAGCGTCTGTACAATTCTGCTAATTCTGTAACTCAACTTTATTGCTTTGGTTTCCTGCTTCACTTTTTTCTCTGACTTCTTTATTCTGTAATAAATAAACATGACAAAAGAAGTTTACCTTTTATATCCACCCAAATCAGAAGTCTATAGTTTCCCACTATTTTATTGAAATGTCCCAAAACTTCTTTCCAAATTACAGTTAGAAGAGTGTATTCAAGCTTTATCAACTTTATGAATACGTAAGTTTCGTCTCATTTCCTTTCTGGTTTCTCTCTCCAAAATGAATTTTACAGCCCTAGAAATATCACTGCAACTATACTGCAAAGTTTGGGCACTAGGTTTGGGCTTCTGGCTGAGGGGAATTGAGTTTGGGATAAATGTATGGGGTTCATTTTGCATATGGTTTGGTTATTGCAAAGCCATCCCCATATAATAAAATTTTCCCAGCATAGCCACTGTGCCCTAATACCATCACAAACCTGTCCTGATCCAATACCACTAGACATAAGTTGAAACATGACAGAGGGAAAGGCAGAGCAAAGAGATATGTGGTTAGAAAATCTTAATTTGGTAATTTTCACAGAAACATAAGACTATATAAGTATGCAGCCAGGCTCCTCCCACTTCCTTGGGAGGAATAAGGAAAATATCTTTCCTGAGGTTAAAGCTTCATTTGCTACATGACAAACACACCTCTGCCAGCAGGACATGTTTGCCCTCGTTGTCCATTTTCAAAGCTGCATTGATTCTACAATCTTTTCTATACATTTGAGAGTCAGCTTGTTAATCTCCATGAAAACTCCTGTTAGGTTTTACTAAGATTGCATTTAAATTACAGATAACCTGAATCCAGTTCTCGTAACTTCCAATACTAAATACTTCCATCAGGAATGAGCTCCATCTGTTCATTCCTCCAGGCTTTTTTATGTCCTTCAGTAGAAGTATTGCTTTTCTCACAATGTATGCTTCACACTTCCTTGTCTTCAAAGCTACCTATTTTCCTTTGCTGACCTTGAATTGCATTCTAAATGTTCTTATTAGTTTAAATATTTGTCAGGAGTTTCAGTAGAATATGGTGTTATCTGTAGCAAAAAAAAAGATATTTTTGTCCATGCTTTTCTGATATTTATAACCTTTTTTTTTCTTATTTTGCTTCATTAAATAGGGCTCCAAGTACAGTGATACTTCCAGCAAATATCTTTATCCCAAAAAGAAAGTTGATTTTTATTTCCAGTTTCCTAAGAGGTTTCTTTTGATTATTGGGGGTTTTTTTTGTTTGTTTGCTTGGTATGAATGTGGTACTATAACAGATACTTTTACATGGATGATTTGATAGTTATCTAGCTGTGTTCAAGGGACAAGGCAAGATCAGGGTCTCCCTACTACTCCTCCATCTTAACTCACATTCTTAGGTGGATTGGGATAAGCAAATAATTTTCCTTTCATCTATTAGTATAGTGATTTTTATTGATAATTTTCTAGTATCTCTTTATCTTTTCTTTTTTTTAAAAGATTTTATTTATTTATTCATGAGAGACACACACAGAGAGAGAGAGAGAGATAGGCAGAAGGAGAAGCAAGTTCCCCACAAGGAGCCCAATGTGGGACTTGATCTCAGGACCCTGGGATCATGACCTGAGCCCAAGGTAGACACTCAACCACTGAGCCACCCAGGCATCCCATTTATTTATCTTTTCTTTCCTTTCTCCATTTGTAATTTTTAATTCATCAGTAGTTTGCAACCCCCTTTTTAAATTTCTTTTTCTTTTTTTAGGGGGGGTGCGAATGGGAGAGAAATAGAGGGAGAGAAAGAGAGAGATCTTAAGCAGGTTCCAGGCCCAGGGTTTATTAACATTTAATCTTTCTTATTGGCTAACATATGCACTTAAAGTTACAGATTCTCTTCTGGCACTTATTTAGCAACATGTTTTCTGCACAATACCCTTGTTGTGGTTCATTTCTAGCCTTCACAAAGAAATAACCCTTTTTAAACAAGATACAAACTATAAAAGGAATGACTGGTAAATTTGACTACATCCATATTAAAGTAGTCTAAATTTTAAAATGAAAAGAAAAAGCAGATTTGAAAAATATTTTCTTCCCATGGAAAATTTAACATCCATAATTTAGTAATGGTTGCCACAAATCAATAAAAAAAATAACCCAATATAATACTAGGCAAAGTTTACACACACAATTTCACAGAAAAGAAAAAAAAATACATGGCCAGTATATATAAGAGAAAAATGTTAATGTCCCAAGTAATCAGTTAAATGAAAATGAAAACAAGGGCATGAAACTCTCTTGCTAAACAGACTGGCAAAGAGGGAACCCAGAATAGAGTGTAAGAGAGGTAAAGCCCCAAAGACCATGTATAAAGAAAACTCAACAGCCATTCACAACAAAACCCTGAGCAATCTAGGACTGAAAGTGAACTTCTTCAATCTAACAAAAGACATCTACAAACAACCAATAGCTAACATTATATTTAATGATGAAATAGTGAACACTTCCACCCAAAGATCAGAAACAAGGAAAGGGGGACCATTCACATTACTTCCATTGAACATTATACAGAACATCCTAACCATTGCTCTAAAACAAGAAAAGTAAATTAAAAGCATAAAAACCAAATAATAAATAATAATAATAATAATAATAATAATAATTAGAAGTTACACTGTTGCAGATGACATAATTGTTTAGATACAAAATCTCAAGGATTTTACAAACCAACTAGTAAGGATAATAAGTGAATTTAGAAAGATCACAGAATGAAAGATAATATACAAAAGTCAGGTGTATTTTTATATTCTAGTTGCAAATAGTTAGAATATGAAATAATGAAATTCCATTTACTAGTGCTTTGGAATATGTAAAATACTTAGTGAAAATTTTTTACAAGATGTGGAAATGTTGTACATCAAAACTAAAAGGAAAAACCTAAGAAAAATTAAAGAAGATAAATAAATGAAGGGATGTACCATATTCATGGATTAGTAAGCTCAATGTTATTAAGATGTGAAGTCTACCCATAATGTTTTTTTATGATTTTTTTATTTATTCATGAGACTCACACACACAGAGAGAGAGAGAGAGGAGAGAGAGAGAGAGAGAAGCAGAGACACAGGCAGAGGGAGAAGCAGGCTCCATCCAGGGAGCCTGACACAGGACTCGATCCCAGGTCTCCAGGACCTACCCCAGGGCTGAAGGCAGGCGCTAAACCGCTGCACCACTGGGGCTGCCCAGTCTACCCATATTGATCTACAAATATAATTCCCAATCAAACTCCTAGTAAGCTTTTTTGGTACAAATTGACAAGCTTACTCCAGGTTTTAAATGAAAATGCAAAAGACCTAGAATATCCAAAGCAATTTTAGAGAAAAAAATTGATGCATTTATACTACCTGATTTCAAAACTTACTGTAAGGCTTCAGTTTTATAGACAGAGAGGTATTGGTTAAAGTATACAGACCTCCACATATATGGTAGGTTGATTTTTGATAAATATACAAAGGAATCAATAGAGAAAGGATAGTCTTTTCAGCAATGGGTGCTGAGACATTTGAATACATATATGCAAAAAATTAACCTCAATTCATACCTTATTAATTGGAAAGCCCAGAATAGAGAGCCCAAAATAGACCCACATTTTATAATCATTTGATTTTGGACAAAGACGTCAAAGCAATTCAACAGGGATACAAAAGTCTTTTTGACAAATGATTCTGAAATAACTAGATATCCACATGCAGACAAAAAAAAGAAGAAAGAAAGAATAAGAAAGAACTTCTCAGCCTCTGCTTTACACCAAACACAAAAATTAATTCAAAATTGATCATAGACACAAATGTAAAAGATAAAACCATAAAGCTTTTAGGAGAAAACAGAGAAGATTTCAGAGTAGGCCAAAGTTCCTTAGTTCACAGAAAACAATTGACATAAAAGAAAAAAATAACTAATTTCATCAAAATTAAAAACACCTGCTTATCACAAGATACCATTAAGGAAATGCTTAGGCAAAGCTATAGATTGAGAGGAAGTATTTCTAAATCATGTCTGGCAAAGGATTGTGGGTATCCTGAATATGAAGAATCTCTTTAACTACTAATAAAAAAGCAAATAATTCATTAAAAAATTGACAAAAGATGTGTATAGGCATGTTACAAAATAAGACATACATATAACCAAAAACAGATTAAAAAAAAAAAAAACACTCAACATCATTGTGTATCAGAAAAAAGCAAATTTAAACCACAATTAGATACCTCTACATACTTGCCAGAATAATTATATATACTTAAAATCACTGACAGCACAGTATTTGCAAGATTGAGAAACAAGTGGAATTCTCATACAATTAGTGGGAATATAAAATGGTACAATCACTTTGGAAAAAGGTCTATTGGTTTCCTATAAACATATACCTGCTATAAACATATGCCCAGTAATTTCATTACCATGTACTAACACAAGAAATATAAAAGTATTTGTTCTCAACAAGACTTGTATGACAATATTCGTGGCAGCTTTATTTACAATATCCCTAAACTGGAAGCAGTCTGGGTGTTCATCAATAGGAGGATGAGTCAAGACATGGAGATACATCCATACAATGAAGTAATGGTTACTGATACCCTTGACTTTGTGGATGAATCTCACAGACATTATTCCGAATGACAGAAATAAAACAAATAAATAAAATAAAACAAAAGAGCGCAAACTATAAGATCCCATTTACGTGAAATCCAAGAAGAGGCAAAATTAATCCATTGTAAACAATATCCCTTTGGTTATTTTTTATAGTCAGTCAACAATGACTGATGAGGGAACTTTCCATGATGATGATTAAGTTCAGTGCCTTTATAAGAATTTGGGGAAATTGTTTACCCAAACTCATGCACATTCAAGAATCATGCATTTTGTTGTATGTAAATTTTACTTCAAAGGAAAAAATCCCATAAACTAACATTTAACTATAGTTATGACAGAATGCTGAAATATTTTGGGGAGTGAAGCCTGATATTGCAATTTACTCTGAAATGCACCAAAAATGAGATAAATTAATGGATGAGCAGGATGGATGAGTAGATAGATATCTGACAAAGTAAATATAGCAAAAAATGTTCACTGTAGAAGCTGGATGATAGGTATATGGGTATTCACAGTAATATCCTTTAAACTTTTTTATATGTTTGAAATTTTGTATAAAAAAATCTTAAAAGAAACAATGAGATTCCCAACTCCATAAACACTTCAACTTGACTGCTAGAGGAGCTCTAGCAACAACCACCCCAGCAGGATTTTTCCTACAAAGGAAGGAGCAGGGCTCAGCTGGCTACCCAAGATGCTATCAATTCAGACAAAAGAGGCTCTTCCTTTCCGTGGCCCTTTTCTTTTGTAAAATGTGTTAGAATACAATAGTTTCCTCTGATGTTTAAGCATTCATTTATGCCTTCAAATTCATTAGAGGGATAGTACAGAAAAGCTGAGAAACAAATGCATTTGGAATTTGACAAATGCCTTTCTGTGGACAATAAGGGAGAAGCCTGAAACATTGTGTGCTTTGACAGAACTAGTCAATTATAGTTTTCAGAAGAAATAACCTGTAGACATTAAAAAATATATATCAGATGTGCATGGAAAGCTGGAGTTTACCTCCAATCCATCTGTGAATGCCTCCAGGCTGAGCTGTCCGCTTCTGTGAGATAAAAGCCTTTTTTAAAGGATACTCCACAGGATGAGATCTGAAGATGCACAGGTGAGGGTTGCAGGTAGAAATCCAAAGAGGAAGAGAAATGTGACCTTGAGATGGAGGTTGAGAGCCAATGTGACTCAGGTCGCCGCAGAGTTGGCTTCAAAGGCTCTCTAAATCTTGCATTGGTGTTGCATCGCCTTCCACCTGTCCCAGATTTTTCTGTTCACTTCCAGTGCTGGGCACTTTGCTCACTTGGTTGAAGGTGGCACCAACACGTACAACCACAGCTGTATTCCTCTAGAAGTGCCTGCTATAAGTCTTTCATAGTAAGACATGAATTGACACAAAAGAAGCTTTTGAGTAGGCTCCAGGCAAATTTTCTTGTTTCAAAGACTATCATTAGCTATGGCAATAATAGGATCAGGAGCTTTTTATTGAGGTTCTACTGCATGCAACATGTTGCATCGCACACTATGCCTACAGTAATTTCCAACATCAAAACACACCCTGAATGATAGCTTTTCTGTCCACCCAATGGAAAACTGAAGATTCAAATTCAAAGGTCTCATTGTTCAAAGCAACACCACTGCCAACTAATTCACAGTCATAGTATTGAAGGCCACCTGAGGCCCCCATACAGGCCAGGCTTGTGCCCAAGAAGGCAACCCTGGCCACAGGGCAAACAGAGGCCCCCTACGCCTACAAAATGCAAGATGCATCTTTTATCTTGAAGGCCTAAAGTGAGAGCTAAAGCAGGAGCTTCTTGGGTTTAATGTGCTTATTCCAGGAGGCTTCTATCAGTGAAATGAACCCAGTCCATGAAGCATTCCCTTCCCATACTGCTCACAGTTCCATGGTTTGCATGTATATTGAGATATAGGTGAAAGTCATGATCATCTGTCTACAGGGCTGGATATTACCCCCCAAGCCAGTGGGTCATTAATTCAGGGAATTCCCAAGGCAAATAACCTCACTTAACCTGACTTAACCACCTCAAATTTCACTGAATTTCCTCCCGTTATTAAGACTCTATGAGATTAGCAGTTTTCAGATCCACTTTGAAATAATAGTTTTTAGAAATCAATTCTTTTCAAATAGTTTTTAGAAATCAATTCTTCTCAATTATTTTAGCAAATTCTTAGAAACACTAATTAAACAAGATTCATGTAGCACAGTATTGGGAACAAAGATGGTGGCACGCACCATATCCAGTAGAATGAATCCAGTTCCAAATTCAGCTCTTCAGGGTGAGTATTGTCCACATTTTACTATAAGGTAATTAAAACTCAGAAAACTTAACTTACCTAACTAATATGTGGCAAAATCCAGATTCAAATCTGGGCGTCATTCCAAGCCCAATGCTGTAACAACCATAAACTTTGCTTTTAGATCTGCAATATTTGAAACTCTTATTTATTTTATTTATTTTTTTTAAACAACTATTTTTTTGATTTTTTTTTAATTTTTATTTATTTATGATAGTCACAGAGAGAGAGAGAGAGGCAGAGACACAGGCAGAGAGAGAAGCAGGCTCCGTGCACCGGGAGCCCGACGTGGGATTCGATCCCGGGTCTCCAGGATCGCGCCCTGGGCCAAAGGCAGGCGCCAAACCGCTGCGCCACCCAGGGATCCCTGAAACTCTTATTTAAAGGGTTTACTTCTCATGACCTGCATAAGGCAAGTGATTGAAGGCCAATCCAGTATGGTTGTGTTTCTTAACTGGAGGGACATGTTACTTCCCAGAGGACATTTGCCAATGTCTAGAATCATTTTTGATTGTCACTACTGAAGAAGTACTACTGGTATCTGGTGGGAGGGGCCAGGGATGCTACTAAACATCTTATAATGCACAGGACAGCGCCCATAATAAAGAAGTATCTAAGCTAAAATGACAAGTGTCCAAACTGTGGTATGGAGAGGTGGAGATGAAGGAGCAGAGAGCTGGAGAGGAATACATCTGAATTAATACCTACAAAAAATTACTACGGCATCATAAAAGATGTTGCCTTTCCTTTTGCTATTTTTTTAAATAGAGCCATCAGAATTAAGAAGAATTAAAGCTTGAAGACAATCGTACATCACTGGTATTACAAAGCATAAACACAAACTAGCCATTTGGCTCTTAGTTCCTACAACCCAGGTTCTGCCTGGGAAGGAGTAGAGATGTAGGGTTTCAAAGCTAAAAATTGGGATCCCTGGGTGGCACAGTGGTTTGGCGCCTGCCTTTGGCCCAGGGCGCGATCCTGGAGACCCGGGATCGAATCCCACATCGGGCTCCCGGTGCATGGAGCCTGCTTCTCCCTCTGCCTGTGTCTCTGCCTCTCTCTCTCTCTCTCTGTGACTATCATAAATAAATAAATAAAAAATCAAAGCTAAAAATTAACACAGTCTTCTCAATCTGCAAGCTATGAAGCCTGAGGGTGCACAGGGAGGGGTGAAGTCTGTCCATGGCAAAGACTTACTACCAGCTGTGTGAAAACTCAAATATGTGCATACATGTGCTACAGCATTCCCACTGGTGGTACTTGATGTTGTGATCGATAGAACACAAACACATTTTAAAACACTACTGAATGCACTGGTGTTATCTTTTTGGTTAATGAATTAAATAATTAAGTTATTGGGACACCTGGGTGGCTCAGCAGTTGAGCATCTGCCTTCGGCCCAGGGCATGATCCTGGGGTCCGGGGATTGAGTCCCACATCAGGCTTCTTACAGGGAGCCTGCTTCTCCCTCTGCCTGTGTCTCTGCCTCTCTTTCTGTGTCTCTTATGAATAAATAAAATATTTCAAAAAATAAATAAAGAGTTAAGTTACTATTATGATAGCAGATAGGGGCGATTATGACTAACCTAAAAGCATATTCAAGAAGCATATAAACAGGACAGTACCCAAATTTCACTGGACCCCATATGCAAAACATCACCCGTCCTTGATAGATTGATAGCTGTGTCAGTCCTGTGGAAGAGAGCACAGAGTGGGTTTTTGTTGGCAAAACAGTATTTCTGATTCATTCTGATACCAAATTTGACTCTAGGACAAGAATCAAATCTGGGAATTCTAAACGGCCAGACTTCCAGATTGTCAAAGGGATTCTGAGTCCAGTAGGACAGAGGACAGAGCTGTACCCCACCTCCATGGATGGCCTCAACTGGGACCCCAGTTAGCCCACATGGCCCTTATTCCTCCTAGAGAAATCATCCTCCCAGCCACTTCGTGGTGGGAACCTGCATTTCTTGGGACTAAACATCCTACCCTCAACTACATGAAGGTAAGAAGGTAATTTAGAGACAGAAGGAAAAGCAAGGAACTAGATTTGGAAATAATACTCTCATATAAACTTCAAGATAAAATCAATATTGCAGTTTCATAAAACACCTGAAACTTAATAAACAACCCTAATTAGGAAATATTCCTAAAAAACTTTGACATTCATCTGCCAAACATGAAAGCGGCTTGGAAATTCACCACCAACCAGTGAGCTCTGACACCCAGACGGCTGCTGAGACCCACATGTAGCCACAGATACACCCCCCCCCCTGCGCCTCGGGTGCTGTCTGGGATGGTGGACAGCTGGAGCTCTGGACTCAGCTAGACCTGGACCACATTCAGACTAGTCAAGTATCACAAACCTGCCTAACCACTTTAAACCTTCATGTTTCTCTTCATGTATAAAATGGAGCCCACTCACAAAAAGACTTACAGGGATTTTTGCAAAAGCAGAGACAATGTGTGTTTAACCAGTACCCTCAGGACTGTAGCATGCAGGCAAGATACAGAAAAAATGATAAGAGCTCATTCACCCCAGAAAGGAGGATCTAAGGATTCCTGGAGCTAAGCATGTAGACACTTAGATTTTACTGTCACTTGTGTCATATTCCTATTTCTACTCCTTCGGCTCCTTCTGCTCCTCTCACTGGGTGAATTCCCAGTCTCCTGCCTGGTGGCTGACATCTGGGGCAGCTCTCCCAGAATGTGTAAGTAGAGTTTGGTGCAACCAAGAGTCTGCAGCAGGACTTCCCAACGTGGACATTATTGACACTTGGAGCCCACTAATTCCTTACTATGAAGCTGACCTGTGCAGTGGAGGATAGACTCTGGCATAAAGGAAAGCAGACACGGGTTGGCATTTATTTCTTTTAAAGATTTTATTTATTCATGAGAGACAGAGAGAGAGGCAGAGACATAGGCAGAGGGAGAAGCAGGCTCCGTGCAGGGAGCCCAATGTAGGACTCGATTCCCAGACTGCAGAATCACGCCCTGAGCTGAAGGCAAATGCTCAACCGCTGAGCCAAGCAGGCACCCCACAGGTTGGTATTTAATAGCAGATGTCATAGGTCCCCCTTCTCTCAAGCCCCCCCCCCAATCAAGAGATGCTTCTCTGAAGCTCTCCTCCACCTTTCCTCTCTTGCAGACCACCCCCCCCTTCTCTCCTCTTGGGCCTGTTGCTTTATTTGGCAGACAAATGTCTCTCTTTCTTGATCTCAGCTCACTCTACCTGGAGTAGCTCATTTTTCATGACCACCAACGCCATCGAAGTGGACACCTAAATAAAGAAGCCCCCCTTTCTCTAGGGATCTCTTTTGCAGGCTTTCCCAGGCTGCCTTTAAAAAAGTGCCCCAAGCCCCATCTGCTGGTGACCCTGTCATTGTGCCTCATACTGCTGTACCATCCCTCAGTCTCCTCTGTCATCCCACTGGGTGCTCTTGGAAGAAGTACTGAATCCATCCTTCTTGACTCTGGAATTGGTCTGCAGCTGTTCATAAATAGTGACTAAGGACATCAGCTACCTCCATTTGACCTAAAACTTTCTAATTGATGAAGTTCTTCTTTCCAGTTTATCTCTTAACTCAGGCAAAAGGCCCAGTGGGCAAAGCACCTGGTGATGCCTCCCCCTCAAAAGATAGGGACTGTCCTGAGTCAACAAGACCCCCATGAGTGACCCCAAGACAATGATCAATGTAACCTTCACTGCCCACTTGCACATACCCGTTTACTTTCATGCCCCATCCCCTGATACAAACCTGGAAGTATCTTCAGCACTTGGAGAACAGTCTTTGAGATGCTGGTCCGCTGTCGTCCTGAAGCTGGCCTCGCTGAAATAAATTCCTTTCCTGTTTCACTACCACTCATCCCACTGCCTTTGGAGTGTATCAGCTGCAAGTGGCCAAGGCTGGTCTGTTTGAGAGCCTCAGAGCTGGGTGCTCTTGCACCCCAGCACCCCAGCCACAAAAGCAGACTTTTATCTCCCATCCCTATATCATTGAGAATCACAGGGAAGCAGAGTTTCCAATAATGAAAATCATATATTCAATAATTCTTGTTAAAGAATTATTGATGTGTGTGTCCTGTGTGTGTGTGTATGTGTGGGTACGTGTAGGGGGGCTCAGGGGACAGGGGCCATGGGTAGGACACAGGAAGGTTCTATCAGGGAGCACATGGCGGCAACTGAACAAGGAAAGGTTGGACACTCATGGCACCTCCAAAGGCCGGCTTCCCTCTCTTGCTGAAGCTCGGCACACCAGCCAAGGCTGACGTTATTGCTATGCTTCAAGGCCTCGCTGTCCTTGCCTTATAGTTTCCAGTTTCACGGGTTTAAGTGTCTCCCTTTGCCAATAACATTTCCCCTGCTGCTTCTGTCCTTTCCATCTGACTTGTATCGATCGCTTCCTCTAGGTCCTGAAGCTAAAAAGCTGCAGTAGCTCATGTGCCCATCCTGGCCAGCGGCCTCGGCAGCGGTCATGTCCATGCCTGGTGCAGCACATCAGGCTCCAGCCCTGGCCCCAAGCGCTCCGCCTGAAGGCCTCGGACATCACGCCTGCCTGGTCATGGATCATAAAATGTCCGAGCTGGGAAAGGATAAAGGAAGTATCTAGTTCCACCTGCTCTCCTAACAGATGTGGAAATACAGATCAAGAGGGGAATAAGAACTTGCCTGATGCCACCCAGATCGTTCACTCTATAGACGTGCACCTTGAACTAAGGGATTTTGGAGCCTGGGTCACATTAGAATAGTTTTCTGTACTCTTCATTTCATTTTGGAAGCAAAAACTAGCCTTACTTTAGATAATTTGGGTCTGCCACAGTACATGTGACTTTCTCAAGGGATAATTTGGTTGGGTACTACAAGAGACCCAAATAACATTTGAGGTCTTTGGGGGCTTGGTTATGCTGGGAGTGGGTAACCCCAACATGTCAGCAATTCCAGCCAAGATCCCTTCAGCCAAAATAACTGCATGTCTTTATTATTATTATTGATTTATTCATGAGCAGCTCAAAGAAAGCCTGATGCAAGACTCGATCCCAGGATTCTAGGATCATGACCTGAGCCAAAGGCAGATGCTCAACCACTGAGCCACCCAGGAGCCCCATAACTGCATGCTCTTAAGATGTCAGATCCCTACAGAAAATTACTGTTGTTTTTAACTTGGAGACACTCCATCTAGCTTTATGCAAGAAATATGCTTCTAAAAACTCATCTATCTAATGAAAATTGATGCATAAATGCTGAGTCCAAATATCCTTTTAAAATATTCACACTAGAGGTAGCCATAGTTGCAGCTATGGTGGAAGAAGCATCCACAGTTAACACAAACCAGTTTGGGTTTTTTTTATGAAATTACATTTTTTCATTGACTTTCCATTATAATTCCCATGAAGCATTAATGCCTCTTCATCCCTGATTGATCTTTAACTGGTGGTGGCTTTTAACACTTTGGCTTTTTGGTTTCCTAGTCTCCTCCCTAAAATAGGCAGTATGGGATCTATCAGAACACATTTACACACCCAGGAATGCAAGCTGCTGGGGGCGGGGGTGGGGGGGATGCTGGTATCAGGTGCTTGCTATTTAAACAGAACTCTGTGGCAAATCCCTAGATAAGCCAAAGACTTGTTATGTAATAAAAATAATTGCCTTTTAATTGGCCTATTTGATTGTTTATTTTTTTCCTTTCAAGCTCCCTTGGGAGGCAGTACAGAACACTGGGAACTATCCACTGAGTGAATCCCATAATTAAGGCCTGACACTCTGCCATTTATTCACTTTGGGATTTAGAGCAAACCATTCAAGCACTCTGTGCCTTGATGTCCCCAACCTGTAAGATGAATTGTCGTGATGATCAAATGACTACACAGTCTCCCACCTTCTTCTCCTTTTGTCCTTTCTTTATTTCTTAAGACAAACTTGCTAGGCTAGAGGGGCTGTTTCAGGACAGGCCTCACCTAGGCCACCTGCTGACCCATCCTCAGTGGAGATTTATTGGCACCACCATGTGACCCATCCCTGGCCTTCTGGGTCAGTCACTTCCTCCCCTGGCATGTCCTTTTCTCCCTGTGAGTAGGTCTTGCATGTTGCTCTAGCATCAGTGCCAGAGCATCTGTAGAACCCAAGCACAAAAGGCATCTTCAAGGCCCTCAATCTTGGCATATCGTATGCCCCTCACCAAAGCACCTTCTCCATTTTGTCCATTTCGTGATTTCAGAGAGACTCAACAAAGCACCACCTCTCCTGTGAAACCTTCTCTGCCTAGTGTGCTCTCATTACTGACTTGATTTTACAAACAGGGTCCGATCATGGGCTCCATAAATCTCCACTGAGCTCTCCTGCAGACACATCTGTCTCTTCAACTAGTCAGTAAGATCCTTATGCAGAACAGCTTTGACTTATTGAACATGTATCCCCACCATGTAACATGGCCCCTGATGCAGTAGGTGCTCAGTAAAAGTTTGTAGAGTAGATGTGGGAATGCAGGAATGAGTGTTGAACTAAAGCTGGCATAAGCAGAGTGTATGGTGCTGAATAGCACACCCCCAAATTCAGAACCATGAGAACCTGTGAATGTAGCCTTTTCTGGAAATAGGACCCTTACAGCTATAATCAAGTCACCCTGGGCTGGGAGTGCTGTTATTCAGTGACTGGTATCCTTGTAAGAAGAAAATCTGGACACACACACACAGAGCAGTTGGTCATGTGAAGTTGGAGGTAGTTTGGAACCAGGCTGCCTCGCGCCAAGAAATGCCAAGGATTATTGGCAAACACCAGAAGCCAGAAAAGTCAGGGAAGGATTCCCCACCTAGAAACTTCAGGGGGAACATGACCTGCGGACACCTTTATTTACAATTTCTAGCCAGTGAGAGGATACATTTGTATTGTTGTAAGCCACCCAGCTTAAAACTTGTGACAGCAGCTGTGGGAAATGAATGCACAGGACAAAATTATGTCTCATGGCTGTTGAAGCAATGAGCACACCAGCTCCTCCAGTCCTGCTCCTTTGGATTGGATGGGTCCCTTCCTCCCTCTCCTGGAGACCCTAGCTTTGCTTCTCGCTCACTCCCTCTCATTTCCTTTTTCAATTTTCCCTCTTTGTTAAAAACTCACAGCACCTTTCCATTTTCTCCACACCATCCGAATCTTTCCGAACCCCAGTCTTTGCAACAGTCACTCAACAAACATTCCCAGAGCATCTCTGGATATGTAATGGCTCTTCACAAAGGCCACACAGACTCAGACATGAATGAGGTTGACCTGCCTCGGGGAAGTTCCAAGTTTAAGGAGAGCATTGTTTCCTGGAGTCTTCACAACACCTTTATGCAGTATTTGTAATCAGGCCAATTTTAAAATTGTATTTATTTGAGAGAGAGAGAGAAAGCGAGAACACAAGCAGGAGTAGGGGGCATAGGGAGAGGGAGAAGCAGACCCCCACACACTAAGCAGGGAGCCCAACATGAGACTTGATCCCAGGACCCTGAGAACATAACCTGAGCTAAAGTCAGATGCTTAACCACCTGAGTCACCAGGTGACAGCCCTATTTTAAAACTGGGAAATCTGACATTCATGTGAGTCGATTTCATTCCCTCCACTTATGTAGATTGTAAGAGCAGGGCTGGTACCCATACCCAATGTCCCTAAGTCTTTAAAACAGTTAGCAGGTTCTTTCCACTGCAGCATGCCCCTGAATTCCCATCAGTAGGGAGGTGGAAGGTTTCCAGAGTCAGCTCTCTTATTTGCAGTTCCTCCTCCACCCTCACAGCTTGGGACACAGCTCAGACTCCCCCACACTTCTGCTTGGGTCACATCCTGATGTCCTCACAGCTGATCTTGGGCATGTTACTTAATTTTCTTGTGTCTTAAGTTCCCCACCTGTATGTGATGACGTCATGAGAGTTAAAGGAGTATGGCATGCAAAGGTCTTGTAATGGAACACAGCAAGGGCTACAGAAGTGTTAATGCCACTCTATGACCACTGGTTCTGTAGCATGGCCATTTTTATGTTTTTTTCTCAGCTTGCCATTCCACTGCACCCCCACCAGCACGCCGCAGTGAGTTGGCTAGCCAGTGCTCGTAGACAGCATCCTGAGGATACCCAGCATTTTGAGTTCCAGCCCATGTAATAATGCCCAGCTCCAGACAGATGGATTAGTTTGAACTATGTGACACTGCCTATATAAAATTGTTTCTGACCTACAAAAATGAGACTTTCATATGACTTGATCTAATAGATGCCAACTCTTTTTGTCCTTAAAAATTGAGAGATGCAAGCGGAGTATCTTGCTAGCTTTCCAGAGAGAAATCTTAAAATAAGCTTTTTAAAAAAAAGTTTGATGCAATTGGAAGGATCTGTGAAGTATATGCCCTTTGCAGCCTTTTCTGGCAAAGAAGGAGTGGGAGGCCAGGAAGGGGAGTCCCCCTTCTGGGGAAAACCGGGTCCCAGAGCCCACCTCTGTGATATGAAGCAAGCCTGAGAGTGAGGGGGGACTGAGAGGGTGGGGAGCCCTCTCTCTATTTCTGCATGTAAGACACGACTTGGCCCAGAGCACAGTAGTTAGCACTTTGCCTTCTAGAAGATGATGAGGAGGATGATTTAAAAACAGTGAGACAGAGAACAAGAGGATCAGTTCTCAGAACATCTGAGCTGTCCTTCCCTTCTGCTTCCAAAGAGGGGCCCTCAGATTCACTCAGGGCAGGTGGGCAGGGCCGCTTTCCAACCAACTCCTTTGAAGTGCTGTTCAGATCTGCTCCTTCTCCCAGAAAGCCCCGCCTGCCTGCCTGCCTCCCCAGTGTTAGCACCTCATTAGCACCCTGCCAGCAAGAAAAATCTATTTAAACAGCTCTTGCTGACACAGCAAGCTTTCTCCCTTCCACGGAGGATTCTCTCAATCCCCTTCTGACAATGACAATCTGGGGCCGGGGCCCAGCTTCATTGGTTCTGAAGTACCTGGGCTGTGACTTTGCTCTGCCGAGGGTCTCTCACATCAGCTGGCACTAGGTGGGCTGAAAGGTGTGGGGGGCGTGGAGAGCAGCAGAAGGTTCTCCAGGGTCAGGCTCCATGGGACTCCTGCAATCCTAGGCCCAGTCTCCTTGGTCTTGGCTTCACACATGGATATGCTAGTAAAGGACTCTGGTGATGTCCATTCCATCCAGCAAAACCCATTCTTCCTGCATCAGAGTCCTACAGCTGTAGGAGTTGCTGGAGGGCAGTAGATACCGTCTCAGAGCCATTGGTTCTTTGATGTGTTCACTCAAATGACTCCAACAAACCCTCATTAAACACATATTAGAAAGCTTTAGTTTGGGGACGCCTGGCTGGCTTAGCAGTTAGGCGCTTGCCTTTGGCCCAGGGCATGATCCTGGAGTCCCAGGATTGAGTCCCACATCGGGCTCTCTGCATGGAGCCTGCTTCTCCCTCTGCCCGTGTCTCTGCCTCTCTCTGTGTGTGTCTCTCATGAATAAATAAATAAAATCTTAAAAAAAAAAAAAAGAAAGACAGCCCTATTTTGTATCTATGTCTTTTGTCATGGGGGCTACCAAGACATCACGGCTGCTCAAAATCGACAAGCATTGATCCAGATCGGGAATATCCACATTGGTGGTTCTTGGAAGCATGTGGTTTTGACCAGCTAAAGAGAGGGGTCCTATCATCTTCGAGAAACTTGAAGGTTTGGAGCACATGTGCATCTGCTGCCAGATGGAAAAAGGGACGGATAAAACTAGGGAAACTTGAGGTTGCTAAAATGCTTCTAATCTCTGGTCCTATTAGGCATCCCCCAGCAATGCTAGAGTCTGGACCATGTGGGAGACTTTTGGAGCCTGCCCAGCCAGTGCCCCTTCTAAGTGAAACTGCCTAATGTCAACACCCATTCAAGGGCCAAGTTAAGCAACTGTATGTTGTGTCACATGGTACCTTCCCCTGAAACAACTGAATGCATCAAGGTGAACGCGTAACAAGAATGACCATTCCATAGATTTGGTATAAGAAGACAAGCTGGTCAGTAGCTTAGCTGGAAAAGAAGAGCTGAGACTAGTCACATTCCCTTTGTCCAACTGGGACACACAGAAAGGTGGAACCCAGGGCAGCAGAGGCTCAGTGAAATGAAGCTAGGAAATCCAGTCAAGTATCTGTGAGCTCCATGCAAGCCAAACTCACCAGAGCCCCAACGGAGGAGGAAGCAGAGGAAGCTGGCAGGACAGGCGGGAAGAGCAGAAGCCCAGAGAGAAGCAGGGGTGCAGGGAGGGGACATGAAAAGGAGGAAAGAGGTGGAGAGGAAGGGAGACGGAGGGGAGCCAGGAAATGGAAACAGGAGGGACGGGGAAGGGAAGAGAAATCTAGCAGCAGCTCCAGGAAAGAGAAAGTGGAAGAAGGAGGAGAGAGAGAGAGAGAAGCCCCAAAGCTGCCTCCATGTGCGATGACCCTTCTGTTCTTCCTGTAGTTGCGGCAAACATGTGCTGTCGCTACACACTCCCCTTTCCAGCTACCGCCGCATCTAGAAGATGAACATGCCACCCCTTCCTCAAGGCCTGCTTATAAATGGAAAACTACAGAAGGTGCTGAGGCCTGAAGCCCGGCCCTCATCGGAACCGCTCAGGGCCCAAGACACGTCGGGATGTAGGCATTTCAGCCTGGAAGAAAGGCATCCGTGCGCACGTGGTCCCCTCTCACCGACACCCCCAGCGGGGTCTGGGGCAGCGCCCGCAGCCAAACATCTAAGTATTCCGGCAGCGACACATATGAATATTCACACTGAACGGATAACCTCACATCACAGAAGGTCAAATTTTGCAGCCAGATGAGTTCAGATGAGGTCAGGTCTTGCTGCCAATTAAGTTATAAGAAAGTTTCCATTTTCTGAGCTCTCAGAATTGCAGATAAGGCATCGGTAGGCCCGTTGTGTTTGCTAGGGAAATACCGGGCTCGCTGTCAGTGGCCTTCTTTAGAGCAGCACCGAGGAAGGCCCGTGGAGGCCTGCCTGGGCCGCCGAGGTGATGCCCACACAGGAAGCAGCCAGAGGGCCTTGGAGTGAGGCCAGCGCCCCTGTTGGCAGCACCATCCTGGCTTGGAAAGCTCAGGGTTTTGCTGACTTGCTGCCCATCCACGTGTACTCTCCCTCTTGACCTTCCGGCAGAGTGATCCTCTTTTCCCAAGACACAGCAAATCCAGCCCCAGGAAATGGCCAGAAGTCACTGGCCTTGTGCCAAAGGTCCTCATTAAGCTCTACCCTGGATGGGGGGGAGGGGGGTGGGATGCAGGGAACCCAGTCCTTCCTGGAGCCGCCTCACCCTCCCTCACTCCCAGAGCTATTGCTTTATTGGGTTCATTCACCTGTGTGAGTTTCCTAGGAAGGAAGGGCCTCACTGGCAGCTGTGCCCCTTCCCCAGCTGGCTCTGTGGTGGAAACTTATGGGAAAGGACAGACACCGGACCTGGCTTATTCTGATAGAGGACCAACCCACTTGAGCCTCTAAGGTCTGCAGATTCACCTCAATTCCCCCAAAGGTTTAGTGAGTGCTTTTCTGTGCAAGGTCTGGATTAGACACCTCAGAAGGCACCTGCCATGTGGGAGGCCCTGGTATAGACGCCTCAGGGGGCGTCTGCCTTGTGCGAGACCCCAGCGTAGACACCTAGGAGAACACACAGGTGAGTAAGAGCCAGGCGCTGTTCTAAGTGTAGAGGATGGAAGGTAATAAACTTTCCTGTGGCCAAAGGCTAGATGCTTTACGCACTTTCATACACTGTTACTCCCCTGGGAGTTCAGTAGGCTCATCTGATATTCCAGATGCAGGCTTGGGCAATGGAACGTCCTCCTTCCCAGGAAACAAAATCTGTGGTGCTGGAAAGGCAGCCTCAAAACCGAAACTCCATCATGGACAAGTAGAATCTTAGTATTTTCTCCTTTTCAATATGCTCTCGCACCCCTATTTCATACATACATTCTAGCTTATGAGGTAGTTAAGGCTGCAATGATTACTTTATATGATATAAAATAATATGTAGATGTATAGATACACAATATAGCATATGTAATTATGTATCACATTATATATTATAAAATAGGCAATTATGATATAGTTATACCATATATAATTATATTATAAAATAATAAAATATATAAATCATGTACTAAAAAATATGTAATATATAAATTTTAAACTTGAAACATCACATAAATAAGATGCTTACCCAGAGTCACACTAGCATTTTCAAACTCAGCATTCTGAACAAATGTACCCCAGAAGTAGTCGAATGACCCAGTTTTCAGGGTGTGCATGCATGCGTGTAGGTGTGTGAGAGTGTGTGTGTGAGTGTGTGTGTGTGTGTGTGTGTGTAATATGGGTACTGTAGTGGGGGGATGAGGCTGGGGACAGGATGGGAGGATGCATTAACCTTGACTAGAAATCATATTAAAATTGATCTGGGTGAGACTGTGACATAAAAAGTTTGATTTAAACAAGCTGTTTTTCATGAACCCTCTTGTGTGCCCAATTGTTAGAAATATAATTATTATTAAGATCCTGACTATGCCCTCAAGGAACTTACTATAGAGCGGATGGGGGGCTTGTATCTAAGTCCCTAGAGAACGGGCTGACCCTGTTGTACTGTGCATTCCTATGACCACATCAATCCACACAAGAGCTTAGCAGGAACCTAGCATGGAGAAAAGATACTCAAGAAGGTTCAGGGGAATGAATGAATAATGAACAAAAGGTGGGTGAACCCTCCTGGTCCATGGCCAGACTCCACAGGGTACCCAGGTTCTGAGTTCACATCTCCCCCACTGGGTGACAGCACTGCCTAGGCCACTTGACCTCAGATAGGAAGGTTCTGAGATCCCCAAGCAGCCTGTTCTTATAACCAGGCTCCAGCTTTCCCAAAACACCAAGTCCTCCCACCCCATCTCTTATAGCCCAGGGAGAGACATTTCATTTCTGCCTGGTAGGGGAGCCCTCCACACCCCAACTTAGCTTCATGTTCTTATCAGCTGGCCACTGGGGCCAGCATTTTGCCCTTCATAACCACCGAGGGGCTGGAGTCAAGCTGCTAGATTTTGAGGTGCCCCCAGTGGTAGCTTCTTGGGTAGCTTTGGATCCCTTGAGTGGGGTTCCCCACACCACACTCTTCCCTTCTGCTGGGGTACATTCTGTCCCTGTCCCTTCCCACTCACCGCGACTGAACATTTGCCCCAGCACCACCTGTTTCCCTTCACTGTGCACTTGGCCTGGCGGGCTGGCCTTCCTCCCAAACCTGCAGCTGTGTCTGCCCCACTTGGTGCTTAGCATCATTCCAAGCTTTGCTCCATCAAAAGCAACACATCCATTGCAATTGGCCTGATCCCGCCTGGCACCAGTCAGCATACCCCGTGCCCCCAAGCTGGGGGGTTGCTGGGGGCTTTGGAAGGAGCAGCACCAGAAAGGGGCTGCAGACTACAGGGTAGCCCAGAGCCCAGATGGCCAAACCCCATTCAATAAGCCAGAGCAGGGAAGTCCAGAAGCAGAATCAAAATGAGCAAGTGGAGTAAAAGAAAATCAGACCACAACAGCCGAACCATCCACCTATGTGCCAGGGCCCAGAGACCCTGGGCCACGGTTATTCAGTGCAGCTCTTCCCATAGAAGCATCACTTCTCTCGGGCTCTCCAGTGTGGCCCTGGCAGAGAGGAATCCTGGTGGCTGTGGGGGGAGAATGATGGATGCCATCTGTATACTGGACCGTCACAAATGCAGAAGCAGCTGCCTCCAGTCTGGTCCCCAGGGCTTAATCCTCAAAGATAAGCAGGAGGCCAGGAAGCAGGTCTCTGCCCCAGAACAGTACTGCTGCCCATTCTAAGCCTAGGGCTGAGGCTGCTTCCTCAACCCTTGTCAGCTTCCCACATATTGCTGCTTGATGCTTGATGAGAGCTTCAGGAAATTTCCAGAAGCAGGATGAAGAAGGAGAACAGGCATGGTGTGTGAGACTGATGGCAAAGGGGGCAGCTCCCTGGGACTGAGCAAGGGGCCCCATGCCCCACCGTGAGCTGCAGAGCCAAGATTGAGCAGGGGTGCACCCCACTGGGGGTCCTTAATTTCCATGGTGATTCTTGTTATCAAGAACACTTACGAAGCTAAAGAAATTTGAAGAAAGCAACAGATAAAAATGGATTAAGACACTTCCTATATGCCAAGAATGTTCATATTCTGTGCATCTCATTCACTTGCCCCAATAACCCTGACAATCATTGCTCATTCCACAGCCTGGACAGGCTTAAACAATGCCCAAAGTCTCAGAACAGAAGTGAGTACCTGACACAGAGTCACTGAATCAAAGCCTGCATGACACAAAGTCCACCACACCATAAGTTCACGTGGCCTGATGGAATTAAACCACACAGGGGATCCCTGGGTGGCTCAGCAGTTTAGCTCTTGCCTTTGGCCCAGGACATGATCCTGGAGTACTGGGATGGAATCCACATTAGGCTCCCTTCATGGAACCTGCTTCTCCCTCTGCCTGTGTCTCCACCTCTCTCTCTCCCTCTCTCTGTGTCTCTCATGAATAAATAAATAAAATCTTAAAAAAAAAAAAAACACCACACAGGATTAAGGTGGTACATCCATACAGTGGAACACTGAATGAAGTACTGGCAAAAGCTACACATGGATGACCATTGGCAACATTACGCTATCTTGAAGAAGTCAGTCACAAAGGGCCATATCATCTATTATGCCATTTCTATGAGTGTCCAGAATAGGCAAGTATATAGAGATAGAAAGTAGATAATTGAGTGGTAGCCAGAAACTGGGGTGGTTAGGGGGAGAATTGAAGGTGACTGTTGAATGAATTTGGGGCTTCTGTTGAGAATGATGAGAAAGTTCTAGATTTAAATAGTGGTGATGCTTTGTACACATGGTGAAGGTATTTAATGCCACTGAATCATACACTTTAAAATGCTGAAAATAGCAAATGTTATGTGTATCTATTGTACCACAATCAAAAAAAATGCAAAAATAAAAAACATAATCCACTCGTACCTTACTAGAAGGCAGGGGGGTCTTGTCCCTCCTTGCAGGGGAAGATGTCCACTGAAGCTCTTCAGTGCTGTGTTCTTCTATTGCTAACCTTGCTCAAAATCCTCCTGGAGACCTAGGATGACCGAACTCCAAAGAATGAGCAGTGGTAAAGGAAGGCCAACCCTCTTAAAGCTAATCACCCTTCACAGATGCAGAAGTATTGAGTTTATACATTACCTATGAATGCAAGAGAACTTACACATATGAATGGGGGTATGGGTACAGAGAAAAATCTCATTCATTCACACTAATTACCATAAGAGCAGCTATAATTTGAGTGGTTACCTTGTGCTAGGCATGAGGCAAAGTGCTTTTGGTGACATTTAGATTTTATTTTATTTTTTAAGATTTTATTTATTTATTCATGAGAGACAGAGACAGAGAGAGAGGCAGAGACACAGGCAGAGGGAGAAGCAGGCTCCATGCAGGGAGCCGGACGGACGTGGGACTCAATCCCAGGTCTCCAGGATCACGCCCTGGGCTGAAGGCGTGCTAAACCACTGAGCCACCCGGGCTGCCCGACATTTATATTTTAAAACAATTCAGCAAGGGTGGTATTCTCATCCCCATTTTACTGACTGGGAAACTGAGAGTCTCAGCAGTTAAGTGGTTTGTCAGGGACTATCAAATTGATAGTAGGGCAGGCAACAAAATCCTTTCTCTAACTTCAGAGTCCATGCATACCTAGAGGAAGAATTGTCTGTAACAGAGAAACTCCTGAATTATAGAATACAAATATATTACTGCAATTTAATTTTTTTCAAAAACATTCATTTAAAGATGGAAATAGAATTTTTCCTGATAGGAGTACCCAGATGTTAAGTATTACATATAAATTGTATGCTAAGTTTGAAACTTGAGTTTCTTTGTGCTGATTTGCGGTGTAAAGGTTCACTTACTGGAAAAGAAATTACAGTTGACCCCTTGAACAGCGTGGGGATGAGGGGCACCAACCCCACACACAGTTGAAAATCTGCGTTTAACTCTTGACCTCCTCAAAACTTAACTGCTAGTAGTGAGAGCCCACACTTTTTACTGTGATGTGAGACTTACTAGAGACACTAACTGCTCAAGTGGAGGCGAGCCTCACCCAGCGCTTTAAAACAATACTGGCAACACTTGAGCTCACTGCAACAGTGATAGGAGGTGGTTAAAAAACTGTACTAGAGTTAATTTCATTCCATTATTATTTAATACGGCATTTTTATGTTTGTTTACATTTCTCTGGACTGCAAATGGTGCCCTGGATGGTCTTAAGAGTATTTGTATGCAGAAGTTTTGGTAAGTTTTAATTTTTTATAATAGATTTATGTGTATCTCCCAGTAGCAAATGATAAAAATACACTAGGATTTACATATATTTTATGCATTCATGTCACAAACCTCCAAGATTTTTCCAATATATTTATTGAAAAAAAATCCACATAAGTAGACCCACATGGTTCAAACCCATGTTGTTTAAGGGCCAATGTGTATTTGCAAAGAAAAAACAACTCAGTCTTTTCACCCAGCCTGGGAAGTCAGCAATGCTAAATTAGTGGAGACCAGTTAGTGAAGTTTTAGTGATGTGTAATAGAGGTGGTTTCATAACTGTGCAGTCCCATCAAGGAACAATGCTAGACTTAGTCTTGCATGTGGTCACCATCATCCTATGAGTGTCAGGGATCCCCTTGCACCATTTTTGGCATGGGAAGGGTGTCTGTCAGCTGGACCACTCAGTGGTCACCTGTGGTTGCTGTTGATGGAGAAGCCTTCATGTGATAGGTCCTCCCTGTAGAACAGCTTCCCAGCCTAAGCAGCACAGTGACCATCCAATTGGTGGGGAGTGAAGGAGAGATTGCTTTCATGTCCAGTGGCTCCCTAGAGCCAAGCACCTATGGGAGTCTTTCCATGTTCTCTCCTATCACGCCCCCCACCCCACCTCCGCAGCTCAGTCCCCTAGGAGGGCAGAGAACATTGAGGTTAGTATTATCTGCACCTGTTTCAATCCCTTCTAGCCTATTGTCATGGAACACACTGTGCCCAGTCCCCTCATGTTCTTCCATTTTGATCCTCAAGATCTTGTATTGGAAGTTTAAATATAGTTATTTTTCTCTGCAGTTCCCATTTCAACCACCCTAATCCTTGAAGCAACGCAGATGCTGCAAGCTCAATGGTATCCAAAGTGGAGCACAAGGTGATGCATTTGGATATAGGAGAAAATATTAAAACTTTAATATACTCTCCCAAAAATGTTTAAATTATGCTTTATTGGCTTCAAATATGTATAAATCAATTGTTCATAGTACATATGTTTTATAAGCAAATACACATATAGCTGTTCAACTAATTGGAGTGTTCAATAAAAGAAATACAGAAAAAAAAAAGAAATACAGAAACTCCTGGGTGATAACAAAGGGTCAAAATATGTAAAATGTGGAAAAGGAATTTTAAAAAGATGATAACTATTTGAAGATACTGTCAGCTTTCATTATTTGGACACATACTGTCTATAAAGACTAAGCATTCTCTTAGCAGAAATAGAATTCAGTAGTTTCTGATACAGTCCAGGTCGATATTAATCTACCTTAAAAAGTGCTCAGAGCCCAATGGTACCAAAATTGTTGCAAAATACCTGATTTGGGTTTTGGTTTTATAGCACTGCTCGTTCCATTCCATGGCTCTGTAAGGGCTCTCACTTTACTGTGAAGCCCACCTCAGGATTTGGAGGTATGGGTATGTACAAACCTGTGTACAGCATTGGGAAAGAGAGGAAGATGCCCCTATGGAAAAACTATCCATATGGTCCTCTGAATCGTATGCTCCCCAATGCCTGGGTTTGTTGGTCAAGAATGCCCCAGTGATTGCAGAGCAAGGCTGAGTGCCCCAAGTGAACCCACCCACGGGTGTGAGCATCAGTTGTACATGGGCTGCTGTCTTCCCTTGGCTCAGTACTCACTGAGATCACGTTAAGACCTGGAGGCCTCTCGTGGGGGAGAGAAGAATACAATTTTCTTATTGTACAATCCATTTCATTCCCAGCTGCGGGATTAAATTTATTCCTTTCTGAAGTGTTGTCTGTGTGTATAAATCACTTAAGTTTATATGTTTTCGTTGCTGTGGCAACTGTGTGGCTAATTGAATTCCAAAGTGTCTTTCTCAATTTCAAAGCCATGATAAAGAGCCACAGCACTTAACAGTGGGAGTCAGAACAGAGGCAGAAGAGGAGGTGGAAGCAAAATTTAAATGACACATTCTCCAACTGGCTCCCAAGATCCCAGAACAATGTGCCACTCTAACAAGCCAAGCAAGGCCACAGGGGATTTCTTCTAAAGTGAAGCACTGATGAATGGTTGCGGGGGCTTCTCTGAAGTATCTGCTTCTTCTGGCCCTGAAGCTCCAGGGTCTCCCTCTTGTCCTGCCTCACTTGCTCGCTCTGCCAAGGGCAGGGACTGAATCTTTTTACACAGAGGTTTACTAGTAGTTAGCAAATACCTATCCAGTAAGTTTCTTGGATGGATGGATGGACAGACAGATGGAGGGATGGAGGGATGGATGGATGGATGGATGGATGGATGATGGATGGATGGATGATGGATAGGAAAAGGATTACTAAAGACAATTGAAAAGGAAGCTGATATTCTTTAAGGGACTCTCCAATTCTAGGCATAGTCTGATATACCTATCACAAGCTCAAAGCAGCCCTTATAAGCAGGTTTGATTGTTCCCATTTTATAGATGAGGAAACTTCAGACTCCAGTTTAGGGAACTGGTCTAGTGAACCTCAAGTTATATGGCAGATGCAGAATATACCAAAGTCTATAAAACTCCAAAGCCCATACACAGTCTACATTTTCAACTACATTTTACTAGCTCCTCCAATCAGATTAAGTGGACCACATCCTCCTACAGCATCTCCCCATATATATTACTTCATTCTTCCTTTCTCTCCCTTTCTTTTCCTTCCTTCCTTCTTTTCCTTCCTTCCTTCTTTCCATGCTTCCTTCCTTCTTTCCTTTTTTCTTTTTCTCTTTCTTTTCTTCTATTTTTCTTTTTCTTCTTCTCTTCCTTCCTTCTTCCTCCCCTCTTTCTTTTTTGAACTTTTATTTTATTTTATTTATTCATGAGAGACACAGAGAGAGGCAGAGACAGGCAGAGGGAGAAGCAGGATCCCCACTGGGAGCCTAATGTGGGACTCGATCCCAGGACCTCAGGATCACACCCTGAGCCGAAGGCAGACCCTCAGCCACTTAGCCACCCAGCATCCCTCCTTCTCTCTTTCTCTCCCTTGATTCTAAACTTTCTTGAACAACTCTACCCTTATTTGTGAATATGATATATGCACACTAAAAAATTAGACAATAGAAAAAAATTACAAGGTGGTGGAAAAATCACCAAATATCTTATCACCCGGAAATAATACTCCCACTAGATGAATACTATTGCAAGCCTCCCTCTCTTCATATACAGGATGTAGATAACATTTTTAAATGTACTCTAATATGGTTTCTATTTTACATAAAATTATTGAATTGAGTTATGGCTGAACTTTTCCCCACTCGTGTTTATTCATCACAAGAAACAGTAATCACTAAAAATTAATTCACAGTTGATATAAAAATTTTATGAAAACATTAAAATGTTGAAGTTGTTTTTGAAATTATTTGTTTCACTTTGGATGCTATTGACTAACACTCCAACAGGAGAAATGAAAAAAGTTCTTACAAGGGCTCCCACTAAATTTTGCTACTCATAGCATAATTTTTATATTGTCAATTTTTATATTATTTCATGGTTTTTAAATTAATGTTGCCACAATAATTAAAATGACTATAATTTAGATTTTGTTCCATATTCACAAGAACTCATCGTGAACCCCACAGGTTCTTCTTCCTGAATTGTTTTCCTGTCTTTATTGAGAGGAGACAGGAGCAACACAGTGACCCCTCTCTGTCCTTTGACTTTCTACATGAGTGACAATTTGCCTGGATTTATGAAATACTTTGGGCCTACATTCTTTGTTAAACCTTGAGGCAAATGCTCCATGGTCTTCTAACAAGGAGGTTTTAACCAGCCTTTCCTCTTCTAACCATAGTTCTATGGATGAAGAGATTTCATCCTCAAAGAGTTTTGTCTTGTTTTCTTTTCTGCTTTTAAGTAGAGCCCACTGATGGTGGCCCTGACTTGAATAGCAAAAAAGCTGCCCATCACTTCCTTGAGTCACACTTTCTTTCCCATGAAACCTTATAGACATAGTCCTGTTGTCTCTGCACATTGATTTTGATGTGAAAATATGAGACCAAGCTGATTTTCACTCCTTGAAGAAGACTTGCTTTCTCACTCCTGTCTCAAAACTCTTTCTATATAAAATGCAACAATTTAGGCAGAAAATGTCTTTGTGCTCAGCTTCCAACAGTTTGACCACTCAGTGAATGAATACATTTCTTCTTAAATTTGAGGATAATTTTCTTTTATTATAAATTCAAATACTATTTCCATGTCACCTCTTGGATTCTCTTCTTCAAAGACAGCACTTAATCTGAGCTCCCTTAGCTCTGACATCCATATCTATTCCCTTGTCTCTACTTGCACTAACCTCCTTTTCCTCACACACACGATGACTTCCTTAGGCTCCTTTTTGTGTCATAATTTCAATTTTGACTGTATCTCCTGTGCTTGTTGCTGTTTTTGATCTACCTATTAGTTCTGAAAGGAGGATGCTGATGCTCTTCAATTTACTTTCTTAATTCCTGAAGGTCACTCTTTTATTATTATATTTTTGTGATTCTGAGTGCTCTTGGAGAACTTATTTTCTATGTTCTCTGTTCAAGACTTAGCTCTCTATGTTTTGCATGCTGTTTTCTTACCTATTGATCCTTCATTTATCCAGTTGTCTTTATTTTGTTATCTATATATCTATATAACTTTGGTGTATGAAAATATGTATGCACATATAGTCCATTTTTTACTAGCTCTTTCTTAATTAACATGGGCAGCTATGTTCAGACCTTCTATTTATTCTGATCCAGAGTAGGTGAATTCTCTTGGCACTCATCCCACCTTAATTGAAGCCTTCATCCATCCGCAAGAGTTTGGGGGTTGAGTATTGTGGGTCGTCAGTTTTTCTGTAGAAATCCAAAAAGGAAAGGACTTCCTAGCAGGGACCACAGTTTTGGAGGACTCCGTGTTGTGCAAATATCCTTTGATAGAATATTTGGCTACTATCCAAGGCATGACTGGATAACCTAGAGGTTCGGTTGGATCTCTCCCTGACAGAGTGGAGCTCTGGGCCCTAGAGAGCTCTAACAAAGTTTCCTGCCTCTGATGAGAGTCTCACCAAATCAGCAGAGGCTTCTACATCACAAGGTTTGCCTCTAGTTTCCTGTACTCCCTCAACCACTTATCTGCAAATCTCAGCATTTTTTTCCCAAATCACATTGTTTCTCTAGCATTCTTTCTAGAGGCTGAGGGGAGTAATAGAAACTGTACCAGGTCCACCAGGATGTTTGTTGCTATAGCCGTGCTTTTTGAAGTTTATGGCATGAGGTTATATCCCAGTCCCTATTGGTTTCCTGCTCGTAAATTGCATTCAGTTTCTTTCTCTTCATTTCCCCTTTTTTAATTATTGAGAGAGAGAGAGAGAGAGAGAGAGAGAGAGAGAGATTCTGTGTCTGTGCTTAACTCCATCACCTTTATACAGATATTCTCTCTTAGTTTAGGATTCATTTAAACAACATAATGGCCTTGGGTTTAGATGGTCTGCAGACCTTGGTGTGAAACCCGTTTTCATTCCTTATGATAGTAGTTTGCAATCAGGGTCAATTTCCCTGTCCCAGACGACATTTGACAATGTCTAAAGAATTTATTTATTTTTTTATCCAGAGAATTTAGATTATTGTGACTGGGGAATTCTACTAGCATCTGGTGGGTAGAAGCCAAGGATGTTGCTCAACATCTTCTATGGTATCATCCGGTGGTACCATACTCACAGGAAAGCCCCACACAACAAAGGATTACCTGGCTTAAAGTGTCAACAGTGTCAAGGTAGAGAAACCTTTCTTTAGTAGCTCAGTGCTTTGGGGCAATTTTTTTAACTTCAGCTAAACTTTAGCAACTTGGTCTCTAAAATGAATGTCCAAGATCATTGATAAATGACAGGTTTTTAACGTTAATGATCATCTTAACTATATAATAATACCTTTCATTATTATCATCAGCATTATTAGCAATAAAACTGCCATTTTTTTGAACAGCTGTATAACTGCAAGCAATTACCTCACCTATTCTGATGTTTAATTATTGGACAGAGTTGAATTCACTTTGAGGGCGTCATTGTCTTTGGCTTACTCCTACTGTTCCAGCTGTTGTTTGTTTGAGACTCAGTTTTCTCATTTAGAAAATGAGAATAAGGGCAGCCCTGGTGGCTCAGCGGTTTAGCGCTGCCTTCAGCCCAGGGCATGATCCTGGAGATCTGGGATCGAGTCCCACGTCAGGCTCCCTGCATGGAGCTTGCTTCTCCCTCTGCCTGTGTTTCTGCCTCTATCTCTCTCTCTCTCTCTGTGTGTGTGTCTCTTGTGAATAAATAAATAAAAACTTAAAAAAAAAAAAGAAAATGGGAATAATAAGGTCCACCTAAATAGCCAACAGATGGATCTTAAATGGTAGTTTGTACTTTTTCCTACCCCTTTTAATCACATAGTTTTTGGCCCAAGGATAAATTTTTACTTTTGTAAAATTTAGTCCAGTTTTGAAGCTCTGAAAGCTTCATTAGTGGCTGCCTGTGACATTCTCCTTGTGTGACAGTTAGAGAAAAATAGCCATGACCAGACTGGGAGAAGCCGAGGAGAGATGGATTAAATTTGGGCAATGCTTGGAAAAGTGTGGAAGCCAGGCTTTTCTTTTATTGTTTGATTTAATGAATCTTAAAGGGGCTTCATCTTGGGAGTCACAAATCAATAATGTAACGTTAGTGTTGTCAGGAGCTTTTATGTCCACTTCTACAAAGAGAAAGTCTCCCAGATAACATCCAAGCCCAGCCAGGGAGGCATCGGGTTCTTAGAGAAGTAGATGATGGAGACCACTTGCAAGCAAGTGAGGAAACAGTTGATGGTGGTGATGCTGGTGATAGTGATAATGATGATCATGATGATTCCTGCCATTTATTTAGGCCCACTAATTGCAAGACCCTGCACTAAACACTTTGTGTATACACCTTATACTAAACACTTTGTGTATACGCTACTAACTAAACACTTTGTGTATACAACCTCATACTGTGTACTAAATTGACATGACTATATATCTTTTACATATGAAAGAAAAAAAACTGAGGCCAAAAGAAGGTAATGGCTTGTCCAATATCCCCAATTAATGGATGAGGAAGGCTTTGGGAAAATAAGAGATATTTTTCCTTCCTACATGTTCGAGAGTGGTAATAAAGAAATCAGAAATTTTCCTTGAGAAATCCTCAGAGGCAATACCTAATAGGAACAACATTTTTTTTGCAGTTAGACAAACATAGGTTTGAATTCTGCCCTTGCCTCATGCCTGATTTTTTTCTGTGGCAAGAAAATGAATCTTTCTGAGATTCAGCCTTCTGAGCTCAGTGTCCTCACCCAGAAATGTGAAGATAAAAATGGATAAGTCAGGGGGGCCAGTGAAGCATCTGACTCTTGATTTGGGCTCAGATCATGAGATTGAGCCCTGCATCAGGCTCCACATTCATCAGGGACTGCTTCTCTCACTCCCTCTGCCTCTATCCCTTCTATCTCTCTCTCTCTCTCCCTCAAACAGAAGAAAAAGAAAGAGAAAAAGAAAAAAATAGATAAGTCATGGGGGTGGTTAATATGACTCAGTGAGGGCTTGTTGAGGTGCCTTATGGTGCACAGGACATGCTTGGTGAAAGTTAGCTTCTTTCTCAGGGGCCTAGAAGAGGCGCCAGAGCAGGGAAGGCCCTGGGTAGGGGTCCAGATGGACACAGGAGCTGAGGGGACTCCCAACTGTGGGTATAACACCAAGAAGACAACACAACAGTATGAAGGAAAGTGGCCTCTTGTCTCCAGAAAAAAATGTGAAGTTCCTAGGAGAAAGATGAAGCCATGTTGTAAAAAGTGTCATGTAGGCAGCCCGGGTGGCCCAGGGGTTTACCGCTGCCTTCAGCCCGGGATGTGATCCTGGAGACCAGGGATTGAGTCCCACATCGGGCTCCCTGCATGGAGCCTGCTTCCCCCTTTGCCTGTGTCTCTGCCTCTCTCTCTCTCTCTCTGTCATGAATAAATAAATAAAATCTTTTAAAAATAATAAAAAAATAAAAAGTGCCACGTGCCTCAGGGAAATTTGTTGATCAGCTATCTGTGGATGGAAAATCCTACATTTAGAGAGAAAAAATGCTATCATAACTCTTTCTAGGTCTTCTGGCCGATTTTGATCTCTCCCAATTTAACATGAGAATCTTTGTGGACATTTGAGAGTGACTTCTCACCCTAACACATCTGATTATGTTTGAATCATGGAGACTTAACCATGATGAGACCATCAACTCAGGATGAGTGAGTCCAACACTCTTCTGTCCATATGAACCTATGCCCCATCCAAGAGCAAAGACCAGTGTTCCTTTGATCCCACCTGTGGACTAGAAAAGGAGGAATAAGGAAAATGACACAGTTGCCATCCTTCAGGCAGAATCTAGCATGCTCTATATCCCACCCACCAGACCTGCTTTAAGTGGCCAAATACCATGTTGACTCTAAGGTGCTTTTTGTCATTTACTCCCACTGGTTCTAAATCTCAAGAGATATTCATCATAAGTCTCCATATCTCTAACACATACACAGGTGTCTGGCACAAGGCACAAGAAGCAATCGTGAAGTCTTCTCACTTTGGGATGTCAGGGCCCTAGCCTCATGCTGGCAGACAAAACGAGGGGCTTAGAGCCCAGTGTATCCCAGAAAAGGACAGAATCCCTGATGAGCATACCATCAATAAATACTGGAGCAGATGCCATGAAATTCCAATCAGAAGAATTTATAATGTGAAGTCAGATATTATATAGTGAGAAATAAATAAACAGAAATTGTCAGTCAAACTCCTGGCAGCTGGGGCCAGCATCAAAGGCAGTAAATGAACTAACTCCATAAATCACATTTATGATCAGCCCCATTGCACATAATTTTGCCAGTGGGGCTTTCCATTATGTAGCAGGAAACAGTGGCTTGTTGCATCCCATAGAGATAGGAAATGAGGATAGCCAGTGTGTCCCTGGTGTCAGGCCATGATTGAAACATCACCCTGCTCTTGAGGTCAATGTATGCAGAAAGGGCTTGGGAGAAGGGTTCTGGCTTCCCACCTGGAGTAAAATCCAGGAGAAGGTCAAGGCTCCTGCTGAATTCTGGCTAGATGTATCTCAAAGCCCTAAAACTTAGCATACACAAATGAGGGGAAAAAGGTGAGAAGTTGACTCTGTTCTAGAAGGAGCATTGTGAGTCTCTTTATCAAAAACCTTTCCCTTAGCCATCACCCCAAGTCACAAACTAAAATTCTGTCCTTCTTTGCCTTCCCTCTGCATCTTATTATGCCCTTGCTTTTAGCCATATAGACCGTCTTCTGTTGACTTCTGTGGGATCCAGAGTATGGGGCAAAGTCTCCAGGCTCTAGCACTTTGGAATACATCTAACATAAGAGCCCTCCTCAATTTATGACATAAATAAATGAATGAATGATTATCCTAAAAGAGTCTTTCAAACACATTTCTCTTCTGTTTTCTTGGCTTAGAATCCTCCACTGTGGTCTTGGGCAAAAGTTTCTATCTATGTGATAGGAAGTATACAGTGGTAATTAAGACTGTATATTTCATAGGCTCCTGGGTGACTCAGTGGGTTAAACATCTGCCTTCAGCTCAGGTCATGATCTCAGAGTCCTGGGATCAAGCCCTGTGTTGGGCTCCCTGCTAAGTGGGCAGTCTGCTTCTCCTTCTCCCTCTCCCCCTCCCCCTGCTCATGCTGTCTCCCTCAATCTCTCTCTCTCTCTCTCAAATAAATAAATAATCTTTTCTAAAAAAAGACTGTATATGTTAAATCCAACTGCTGGGTTCAAACTCTACTCTGCCTCAAGTAACGGAGCAGCCTTGAACAGTTACCTAACCTTTGAGGCTTGATTAGCACATCTATGCAATAGAAATATTAATATCTGTCCCTTCTGAAAATAATTAAAGAGAGCTTGGCAAACAGTGACTTTTGACCTAAGTATGAATGCCCATTTTTCAGTCCTGGCACCATTGCTATTCCATGGTCTCTTTCCATTATATTGTAGCATTTGTCAGTTAAGACTGCTTGAGCTGGAGCAACAAAAGGAGTGTGTGCAAGCCCTCAAAAGTCTGAGGAGAAGAGGACTATGACTAAGATACTCAAAGATTTGTCGATTCAATCCAAGAATTGTGCTTTCCCCTGAGGTTTGGCTACCGAACAATGAGCTATAGTCAAAAGATGGCCTTATCCAACAAATTCTCCCAGACTGTACCATCCAGTTCTCCATAATAAGACTGAAACTCCCAGAGAATTTTCCAGGGAAGATGCCCCTCCCTACTTCACTGCCTTAAAGTCATTCTCTGGCCGTTGCAGCTCATCAGCAAGTGGCAAGCAGGGCAGTAATTAGACCCTCTGCTGAGCCCTGCAGTGGCGATTTGAATAACTGAGAACATTGCAAGCCTTGGTGATGGAGGGAAAAGAGAGGCTAAAATAGAACATCTCCCTGGTTAATAGCTAAGTAACCTTGAGCATCCCAGTAGGATGAAGGCATAGGGTATGGCCCAGGCCAAAGAGCACCCCCCCCAAGCCCATGCCTTGAAATATTAAGATAATGTGTTCTGAGAGGTTCAAGCAGCATTCCTGGTGGCTTCCTCTATATATGTCCATAATCCATGCCATGAAATTTTTTTGTTTGCTTAAAATAATTTTTTATTGCCCAGGATATTTTTTTCTTGTGTCTTATTTTGTTTGTTTTCTTTTTAAATAACTATAAATTCAAGCTTAGGGAAGCTTGCTTTGTCTTGGAAGAAAAAAGAAACAGTCACAAGAAAGCTGTTCTATCATTTGCTAACCTGATCACATTTTAAGAGAGAGATGGTAGTCATCTTGTAAGAGTAAAATTTATACCATGAATGATGCAGGTTTAAGTCTGGTGGCACTAAAAGGAGACAATAGCATTGTTGACAAAATTATAATCTGCTGGTGGCATTTGGGGAAAAGAAGCTCTTGCGAATTTCTAAATAACAGTAAACTCTGTTAGGAAATTCTAAAGTGTCTTACAGGCCAAAAAGGGAATGAGGCTAGTAAAATGCCTCAGAAGAGTTTGAATAAAATACTGGATTGGAGAGTTACTGGAACTTAGATATGTAAAAATAGGGTGGTAGTTTGGGTCATGCTTACAATGGTCTCAAGTTCAAATAAACTACTGTGACAATACACCACTTCACAGGTCACACACTTTTCCAAGGCTGTTCTTTTCTTTCCTTCAGTAGGTGTTGGCAGAAGGTGTGCTCAGTCACTTTCCAATATAGATGCCTAGCCCCAAAGCCAAAACATGAGAGAGGAAAAGAGACGGAATGAACACCTTAAGGAATTCTGCAGAGAAAATACCCCTTGATTCATGGCCCCACTTTTCCTCATGCTTAAAGTGATGGAGCCTTTGGGGTGTCTGAAGTGGAACTCCTTAGGTGCAATGTTTTCGGGTCTACTGGACCAGTCGGACACCCAGCCTACACTTTTCCTCAAAGCATCAACTTCTTTCTCTCCTTCTGCAGCCTCTTCTTCTGACTGAGAGCTATGGTCCCTGCTGGTGTGCATCTCCACATCACACATAATCTGCCCATCTTCTTGGGAAGGGCTGTCACAGTGAGAGCTGGCTCTTGAACTACTCTGTCCTGATTCATGCTGTGCATCCAAAAGAATCTTCTCCATGTCTCCATTGTGGATAGAGGATGAGGAAGGTACATATTCTAGCCCCCCATTTTTCCCATTGCCATTATCATTGCCATTGCTGCTGTTCATGGGTAGCTCCACCCAGGAATTGTTGAGCCCAGCTGGCGGGGGCAAAGGCTGTTCACCTTCCTCGCAGTTGTTGTTGTTGTGTGGGAGCGGCGGCTGCTCTACTAAATGAGCCTACATTGTGGGGCTGCTGAAGGAGCTGCGGCGCAACAGGACCATCTCTGGTTCTCAGGCAGCAACACCCATGCCAAGAATTAACCCTTCACCAAGGACATCAGCTTTGATAAATTTGCATCTCCACGTTATGTTTAATGAGTGCAATCCTGGCACTTCTGATATTGATGCTATGAGAGGCAACCTCCAGGTTTATTTTCAGGAATGGTCAGTTGCTATTTCAGAAGTTTGTTAGGTGATTGCCTCCTTGTGTCACCCCTGGGGTGATGATTTTTTAAAAGCATGATGTCTTTATAAAACAACAGTATTAGTTATATCTTCCAGTATTGAAAGAGGCTTTTATTTGAGAAATTGTTCCAGTTTTTATTTACCTAAGAATCCTAACTACAGGTAGGTAGTTGAATGAGATTATCAATCAAGGATCTTCCCTGCCCAGAAGTCCATAAATGTATCCAATTCTTGGATTCTCATTCCAAAATAAATGCCAAATAATGGATTACAAGGATGTGAGGACACCCTAAAGTACAGATGTGAGTCCTTGGGGCCTTTGACCTTCCTGTACAGCAGGAAGGACCCTTCCCCAAGAAGGATGGGCTGAGGATTTCAGGTATGTGGGATAAGATCTCCTGTCTCTCACTGCACTTCAATCTGTCGCCATCACTGGTCTAAATAATGAAAAAGTCAAGCAATCAGGCCTAGATTTTAGAGGGCATTCCAAGTCCTACCTTGAGAAGCGTCTACAATTGCCTTCAGTGGTCCACTGCTAACATTGATGCTGCCATAAGAAGTCACCAATGCAAGACCAGCCACAGACTGGGGAGAAGAGACATTTACTCACTACTTCCATGCTGTCAGGTTGTTCAGAATCCTGGATCCTGAGTAGTTTTGGTAAGTGAGGTTCATGAAGCATAGTTGTGACACTTTGAATACTATAAAAATGATCTAGGATCCCTGGGTGGCTCAGCAGTTTAGTGCCTGCCTTCGGCCCAGGGTATGATCCTGGAGACCTAGGATCAAGTCCCACACCAGGCTCCCTGCATGGAGCCTGCTTGTCCCTTGTCCCTCTGCCTGTGTCTCTGCCTCTCTCTCTCTCTGTGTCTCTCGAATGAATGAATGAATGAATAAATGAATAAATAAATAAATAAATAAATAAATTTATCTGGGCCTTTAAGAATGAGAAATTCAGTTCAACTCAACAAATGTATATACTTAGTATATTAAGTATATACTATGCACATATCACTGTACAGACAACATCAGCCCTTGCCTAGAAAGATTTAATTCAAGCTCCACTTACTTACCAGAAAAAGTATATATACTGAAGATTTTTGTTCCAGGTCTACAAGGGCCTAATCATGACCTTGTAATTTATATGACAGTGTGGCAAGGGCCAGATGAGAAGTATGGTTTATTACAAGGGACAATTGAAGGAGAACTGTTTCTGTTCTTTAGGTATGCCAGCTTCTTTCAAAGGGATATAACTTTCAAAAAGGCCACTTGGGTTTTTTTCCATTTGGAGCCATATATATTATATATTTTTTGAAAATTGCTATGAGCAGGTATTCTAGGGATAACGACATGTTTAATACATGGAGATTACAGAGAGATTTCAATTGTCTTCTGAAACCCAAATGTGGTATTGCAACTTAATCCTTAACAGTGGGCTTTGAAGGGGTATATGCTTAGAGAAAACAGACAAGTATACCATCAGGTGCAGACAAGCAGCTGGTCTAGAAAGGGTTGGCACACAACCTAGGCTCTCAATTTTCCTGAATTTAATTCTTCTTTTAATATCATTTGATATTGTGTGATAAGATTTAAACCCTTCAACTGGTAGCTTTAAACCGTGGCAACATTGCCCCCCTGGGGGACACTGAGCAATATTTGAAGACATTTCTGGATGACACAGCCTAGGAGGGCAACAGAGAGGAGGAGAGCTTCTAATAAAAATGCTGATAAGCATCCTAGAAGGCACGGGTCAGCCCCCCACAACAGAGAATTCTCTGGTCCAAAACGTTACCAGTGTCAAGGTAGGGGGACCCTGCTTTAAATATTTCCAAATCTCTGTTGACCTGTCACAATTGAAATTACAACCTGAACCTCCCTCTTTTCCACAACCCATCAGTGCATTTGAAAGAAATCAATGGAAGGAAGTCTTGAAATCTCATCATAGGAAGTGCATTATATGAAGGAAAGAGGAAAATAAGATGTGGAAAAAGGAAGGGAAATTGGAAAGAAAAGAATAAAGAGAAAGAGTTTTACAGTAATTAGGTCTTTGAGTACCTGGGTAGCTCAGTCTTGATTTTGGCTCAGGCCATGATCTCAGGGTTATGGGATCAAGCCCTGCATTGGGTTCCATGTTCAACAGGGAGTCTGCTTGAGATTCTCTTTCTCCCTCTGCCCCTCCCCCCACTTGTACTTGTGTGCTCTCTCTCTAAAGTAAATAAATAAATATTCAATTAGATCAAAGAATCCTAAAATCTCTGGGATAAAAGAATATCCATGGGAACATATTTTATAGTATCTTAAAAATGTAACTGAAATTATTGTAACTAGGAGATTGAGGAGTGACAGGATAGCTCAACGACATAGAGCTGGGCCCTGCCTCAGATCATAAAAGTGTGTATGTATTTCTTGAAACACTCATCTCAATCCAATATTCATCCTAGGAACTACCTTAAACATTGTGTAAGCTACTTTTGCTCTCAGAAAACCTGGGTCCCAGCTCTCAAGATGATACTGGATCCTATAATCTTTGCACACATTTGGACTTCATCAAACTTCAATCTACCTTTAAACCCAACACTCTTCTCTACTAAATAACAAATCCAAATAAAACAAGGGCATTCATGTTTTATACTTTATTTGAGAAGAGACCCTACATAAACTATGTCAGGAGGATACAGGTCTACACACAGTTTCATCAATCAATAAATGGATTTGTTAACATAACATTGAAGATATGATACCATGAGCAAGACAGACATATGACCAAGAAGTATTTACAACTATCACATATGATATATTTATACTGGAGATGGATATATACATATATACATGTACATGTGCATATACATACATATGTCCATACATACACACACATATATACATATATATGTATAAAATGTTTTTAAGCAAAAACCAAGAAAAGAGTTTGTCTTCTTGTAGCAATTAACCATTTGAAAGTGAAGAATGGTTGGTTTTCATTAATGTCATGATGTTAAATCTCCGCCCCCACATTTAACTTCAACACTGATAGATTCCGATGAAGACATATGTTTGCCTTAGGATGGAAGCATGAGGGTGAAGAATGAGGTGATGGGTACGGGGCTGAGTGAAGGACATGCACAATGGGAGAAGTGACCTTTGGTGATACCATTAAATCATCCTTTTGTATTAAACATAAATTATTAATACAATTTAAAAAAATAATTTTCTGTTTTCTTTTGAAGTTGGAGAGGAAAATAGGGTGGGGTAGGAAATAGAGAAAGGGAGGGCACTTGCCTTTTCAACACATCCCTCAGTACCAACTGAGAACACATCCTCCTACCCTGGGGCCATCTTACCAAGTTAGAATCCATATTTTTTTGCATAAACGACACCTTTACAAAAGAATTATATTTAAACCATGAGCCTCTTCTCTGAAGGCAAATACAATCATTTTAACTAAATTGATTCTCTAACATTTGCCAGGATGTAAATAAACTTAGCACAGCCAATGGATTTATTTGTCATAAAGGAAAAGAATGGAAAAAATAGTGCCTCAAGGAAGGGTTACTATTAGTAAAACCCAGTTTACTAAAACCTCAGTCACCCATCTTAAGTTAACAACTTTGGGATCCAAATAATGAGAAACAAGTATAATCATCATGTTCCAGTGGCCTGGGGAAAAAATAAACAAGGATCATGATGGAATATTTCTAAATCATTAAATAGAACTGAGGAACAATCCATTGTATTAAAATAAATTATGTAAAATCCACTTGAGCACACCTCAGCTCTGCTGCTGTCAAGGTCTCCCCCATGAATGGTGACTTGGCTGTATTATATCCACTGTTGAACATTTCCCAAGCCATGCCACATTTTCCCCCCTAAACTCTGTAAGATTAGCTTGGCCTCAGAATGAGTGTGTGCATGTATCACGTGTCTACATGCCACGTACACCATTGTTCAGCAGTTGCCATAATCCAAGTAACGCTTCAGATGGCCAATATATTTATATAAACAGTAGGAAATACACACAAACACATGGGATCAGACAAGATATAATCACTTTACATATATTTAGTACAGAAAGCTTAGGGATAGGGATGAAAATCAGCTATAGCAGCACCTAAACTTCATTTGCAAAATTCTTCTCTGAGAATATAACATCCTACTAGTGCACTGAAGTAGGTACCAGCTGATTTTCCAGATATTGAAAGTTTGCTGCACAACATCAGCCTAAAGATAAAGGGACATGTAATGTCCAGTAGGAAACAAATCAGTGTACATCATTTACACGGCAATAAATCCTTCATTTCCCTTGAAATAAGATATGTAAAGTAGCACTTAGTTTAATACAAGTTTTGTTCTGCTTTAGACCTAGCTGTAAAAAGCCATTCATGCAAAAAATTACCTCCAGTTTTAGCTGGATGTTTAAAGGACACTTCTCCTTAAAACAAATCCCTTTCACATAGGGAAGGGGGAAATAATCCCACTCAAGACAGCCAGTGTTGACTGACAGTGGAAAATACAAGACTTTGGTGTTTGTAGGGCATTTTCCTTAAGAACCCAGAAGTAGCACTGAGCTCACCTTTAAGTAAGCAGAGGGCTAGACGTGCCCTTGAATGTTGTAGGAATTTTCCAGAAAAAGTATTGAGAACCTCCATACAATTTTATTCTCTGGCCTGTTCCCTCTTGAGGCTTTCATTGGCATCACCTCTACTTCTAAAGATGTCTGCTTCTGTATCTCCAGTCTTAGACTACACTTCTCCCTGCCCAGTGGATCATTTGTTTCCCACCAGTCAATCTACAACTCCTTCCTCTCTGTTTTAAGGGAAGGAAATTTCTCTTACTGAGCTTTCCTATAGCTGTTGCACTATCATCTATACATTCTTTCTAAACTAAGATTGTTTGTTGATTTCAATATAAAACAAAGTTCCACCATCCTAAAGGACTTGAATAGAGAATGTTTGACCCTGCTTTCCCCTAGGTATCACACAAATAATCTAGAGGAACTCATGCCTTTCTTGCATGGCAAGTGTGAGCTCTGGAATGGGACACCCTCAAGAGGACAAGGAAAGAGAAAGGATGGCTTCTCCTCAGACCCACTCTAAGGTTAAAAATCACAGTTTCATCAAACTTGTTCCTATGATATCTGGCTCTAGCCTGTTGCTATCACTTGATTTACCCTAAAAAGAATCATAGACCACTAAATGTTTTGAATTATGAGAAACAACACTGAAGGTAGAGGGGTGGGTAGTAGAGAGGGTACAGAGGAATATTCGGAGCCTTGGATGGTCCAGAGGGAGTTGAAATTGAATTTATTTAACATCTGTGAAATAGAAGACAGTATTTAAGATGAAATCTGCAGTAACTGTTTTGCTTTCACAGCCATGGGGCCATCCTGACAAAAGTGAGGAGGACACAGCTGATTCGTTAAGGAAAGACAATGCTACCTCTAAGATGGCATCTATGCACTATTGTTCTAAATGACAGCTGGCCAATCACAACACAAAGTGAAAACATTTGCTTCTGTTATACTCATTTTCTCAGGGACCCCCTTCAGTCTGGCATGACTGAAGTATTTAAGAAGCCATTTGCATTGTTAAAGGCAAAGTTAGCTGCTGAACAAGACTCAGGACTGAAGAGCTGCCTTTGACATTCAAAGCAGTGTCCCTCCCCCCACCCTCACCCCAGTTTCCAAAATGCCTACGAACAGCATCACTAGCCCCTTTTTTTTGTCTCCAAAGTTCATAGCTCCTGTTCAACTCCTCTGAAACATTTCCTACAATGAATACAGAATGAAATGTGGACTCATGCATTTTAGGAATTGCACAGACATTTTAAAAAGGAAGAAATTGTCAATGATCAGTCCCCCTTGTGGGAGTTTACAAGTCAATGGTGCCATGTGAGGACTTTCTGCAGGGGCTTCCTCTGCCAAAGTCCTCCATTCATATCTAAGGGTCTTTCTTTCCATTCCTCTGAGCCAGGAGACTTGGCCGCATTAGTCCAACCCCCATCATTTGTTAGCTAGCAAGTTGAGAATGTGACAGAAACAGCTAAGCCACTGGGCTCAGAACTAAATAAAAGATGTAAACACCTGAATTTAAGAATTTAAGTCTTGCAGATTGAGGCCCCACTGGATAAGAAATAAAGGAAAACCTATCCTTCCTTGCCTGGAAGGCCAATCAGGAGAGACGGCCTTGGTTCAATTGAAGGAGATGTTTGCTGTCCCTGGTGCTGAAAACAGATACCCAGGAAGAATCACTGGCAGGGCAGAAACTATGCCTTCATCAGACTGAAAACTCTTTTAGCAGATGCTGACTTTAGGTGGCAGGTCCCAAAACATGTTTCAAATGTCTCTTTTTAAATGAGACATTTGAAGTACTATTGCCATTTTAAATGAGAGTAGCCCCTAAGTGACACTAGTTTTCCAGCAGGACAGAGTTAATGCATTGCCATAATACCAGTGGGAAACTCTTCAAACTTCCTCCCCATTCATCCCCTACCAGCATATTCCCTCATGTGATTCCAGGACACCTAACTCTTAGAAAAGAAGACTACAAATGGATGCAGCTAGGGGCTGCAGAAATTGCCCACTGACTTCTTTTTCCCAATACCAGTTACAGACATGGGATTGATTTGGCTTGCTGTGATTAAATGTTCCTGAAGGAAATATTTGGATAAAACTATACCACATACTGGAACATGGTCCCTGAATTCCTCTCCACACCTAATTTTATTGTCACATTTTGAGAAACTGAGCAGAGCTTTTACTGTGTTTGAGAGAAGATCTAAATTCATAATCGTAACTACTTCCTAACTGGCCCCATCCCCCCCTTTCAGCCAACACACACACACACACACAAAATCTTAGAAGTGAAACATATTTGAGAAAGAACATGAATCTTCCCTTAATAGTACACAAATCTTTTCCATAGAAAGCAGGACTGCTGTTTTCTCTCATATTCAAAGTGAGAGTTTTCTTGTCCTGACTTGCTTTCTTTTCATTGTATTTTGACAATGCCCTTGAGCTCACCTGCCATAGCCCACACACATAAACAAGAAGGGTCCTTGACTCTGTGGGGCCACAGGAAATTAACATGGGTCATTTTGGTTGCCTCCAACTCCACTGGGCTTGGGGGAACTTTTGCTTTCAGACATGAACTATAATCAATCTTTTCCAGCCTTGAAAAGGAAATATCCCAATGGCCTCCAAGAAAGGCTAAATTCTCAGAGAGAGGAAAGGGGGAAAAAGCATTAAAATAAGTTCTTCTTGTTCCTGTTAACATATTAGATCAAATTTTCCATATCCAGTGAGGTATTTCTCAAACGATGCCTCTGAAATCCTTAAATAATCAGCCTTGTCACTAGGAAGCTACACACTGAAACAACTTGTTCAAGGCAGGCCTCCACAATACTGTGAAGGAGGTTACCGCCTCAGGATTATCAGAATGAATTATGGAACTCTGCCCTAAACCAGTTTGCGTTCTCCAATTTCACACCATAATTTAAAATCTTAGTCATAACCCAATTTGGACTCTCATTTCAAAGAAAGCTGAAATGCTTTCTGTCTGCTAGAGAGCTACAGGGGGAAAATCATCTGAACAGAGGTCCAACATGAAGATGTTTCTTTTCTATATAAAACAAACAAAAATGGAGCCCAAGATTAAAAGAGAAATGAGAAGCCTGAACTTGAGCAAAGTATTTGTAGATTTGTTAGGATTTCAGGTATTCAGCTTTATTATGATTCCTTTTTGGAGTGACTCCCCTTTTTTAAAATCATCCACAGCTCTTAGTTACATCACACCTGGTTGTGGTTTGGAGATCTAAAGGAAATCACACTCCAAAGATTTAACTTGCCAACTAGTCACCATTTGCAAAGTACTTAAAATAGTGGCTGATGTTACAAACACCTGGGATTTTTTTAGGGCCTGTAAATGACTTCATTGCTGTAACCTTGGCAATCTGGCCTCGGGATTTACTGTTGAAGGGGGGGGAAGGAGGTTCATTTTCAATCAGATGCATTTCTCAGTGGGAATCCCACTCACACCTATTTGTTGGTGCTCAAGGCTATCAGAAGTGTGGTTTAGCATTTGGTTTTCACTCAAGCAGTTCATTCTATCTTAGGGTTATTTCCCCACGTACAAAATGCTGGCCCCAGAATGAACATAATACTACTTCAGGTTCATTATTACTTTGGGTGCCTCCTGAAAGATTAGTTTTACCACCTAATTTATACAGGAAGCTTCAGTTAAAAAAACTTTACACTTAAATCTACAGAATTTCATAAAATCAACAATATGATACAGAGTTAAATGCAACAGGAGATGCCATTTTGCTATAAAATGTCCAGGGTTCCAGGCCTGAAAACAAAACCTACCAACAATCCCTCTTCAATGAGGAATGAATGGGTAAGCCGTCCTCTTTCTGCTTGTATTTTTGTAAAGGTATTCTCCATCTCTCAATGCTCAATGGTCATCATTCAAAGAGAAAATTGCCAATGCTATAATTCTAGAAACCAGACTGCAGGAGGGATTTCAGAAATTTGAAGGAAAAGCTTTTTGTGCACCTCAAAACAAGGCACATTACAGAGCAGCTCACAGCTCAGCACCAGCAAGCCTATTTGCAACACTCACAGCCCAAGAGTGGGTCCTATGGTTCTCACAAGCACTTTGACAGCTATGACCTCATTAGGTGCTCATTATAAGCCTCTGTGACAGGAAAGGGTTTGTTAGCAGCTTTTTTTTTTTGTTAAGAAACTGAGGCACGGAAGGGATAATGCTTTTCAGCAGAAGTAGAGCTCAGAGGTCCCCTGTCTCCTAGGCCCATCATCCTCCTCCACTCACCATTTTAATCATAGACAGAATTTAAAATTGAACCCATGTCTTTCCTAAAGAAATAAAAGTGAAAAAAATTAGAAATTGCATTGAAAATATTAGAAGGCGCCCAGGAAAGAAAACAACAATATTGAACTATCCCCAGAATTATGAAAAAAAAATGTATTTTTTAAAAATAGGGGTTGGGTTAGGCATGATGAAATTGTTTTAATAGTAAATGTGAAGAGTTGATCATTGTTCATTATTGTGTTTTCAGAGCCATGTCAAGGACAGAGTTGAAGCATCTATTCATACATAATGATCTGTGGAATAGAGGGTCTAGTGTTCCGGTGATTTCTCCAGTGATTTCTTCTACCGCATTGTTCCCTAAAGAGGGAGCATGTTCTCAGGTTCATTTCTGTTCTTATGGTATAAACCTTTCTTGTGCTATCACAGTAAAGATCTCATTTGATAGAAAAAGCCTTTTATTCCCTTCAAGATTTAGATACTGCAAATCTTTGTGTCAATATTATAGCCACTCGCTAAATAAATAAAGACTTTGCTGACATATTGCGCTCCTATTTGATAGGGGCAAAGTGTACTCACATAGGTAGGGTCCTGGAAAACAAAAAAGAAAACCACAGTTTGTCATTTACCAGTGTATTTAAAAGTCAGGGAAAAAAGCCAGAAATATTTGAAGAAAAAGCTGTTTGTGGCAGGCTCTCCTTTCCCAACCAAGCCGGAAGGAAGGGATGACTTCAAAAAGACAGACTACAGCATTATAATAGGCTTGTTGTTCCAGAGTCTCTTGTGCAAGAGCAACTGATGAGGTGCTAATGAGGAGCTAATCACTTGGTCCACAGAGCTGGAAAGAGACTGAAGGATGGCTGTGAGAGCACACTGTTTTCTCCTCCAGAAACATAGGCTCAGTCACAAGTGAGGCTGATGCTCAGGTGAGGGAAGAGGGAGATGGGCTCAGAGGGCTTCCCCTGATTTTTCAGAGATAAAAGCGAGCCTTTAAGGGGTGGATTCAGGGACATTGGAAGGACCACAGGAGTTCAGAGTCTGGACAGCTTTCCATGGCAGGTGAACTGTCTGCACAATGAAAGGGGGGTGACTCTGTAGGGTGTGCACACTTGTTCTAGAGGAGACTTGAAACAGTATGCTTTATTGATCCTGATCAGAGCAGTGGGTGAAGTAGATCGGCTTGCCCCTTCACTGGAACCAGAGAGGTGGCTAGTCTGCAACTGGCAGCCAGCTGCCCCCTTATACTAAGGACACTTCCACTTGGCCAGGAAAACTGAAGTGACCTGTGCCCAGTCACCCACCAAGTAACACCCAGTCCAGTCTGCTCACTTCCAACCCAGGATGCCTTTCATGTCCCCTGGAAAAGGAAGATCTGATTCTTTCCCAAGTTCTGATTCAATCTGAATGTTTGAGTTTTCTACCTAATTGCTTCAGCTCCAAGATAGCTTCAGGAATCTGTTTGAATTAATTCACATTTATTTCTCTACTTAGTATGTATTCTTCAAGCTTTCCCACCCCCATCCCCCAAAATTAATTAAATAAAATCTGCACTAAGGTTTGGTTTGGTTTGGTGTTTCTCCTCGAAAACTAGTCCAGACTTTAAATATAAAGGCTCTGAAAACTTAGGATTTAGTCTCCTTTGAAAAACCCCAGCTCCATAAATGACTCATAGTAAAAAAAGTCAAAAGCTGTGTGATAATTTAAAAAGAGAGAGAGAGGGAGAGAGAGAGAGAGAGATGAACTATAGATAAGTTTAAGAGGCCACATACCTGGAGCACACTTATTTGCACATACTTTAACACAGGGCTCATTGGGAAAAACAGAAAGCCCACATTGACTTGTTGGATCATATTGGACCAAGAGGGGTGTAGATGTATTTGTGTGTGTGTCAGGGATGGGGTGCATATGTGTGCATGTAAACAATTATCATAAGTAATGAAAATGAAATGTGAATGTAGTTTGCACGATGTGAGCTTGAGCTTTAGAACAAAACATAACACTTATAATTGCTTTTAAATAAAGTCATCAGGTTTGCCTCTATATGATTGTGACATTACTTGGCTCAGAAATCTATTTTGCCCAGTCAATAAACACAATGTCCTTGAGCTGGCTTTCATTTTTCCTAAAGAAATATCTACGAACATACAAGGAGATTGTTACTCATATTCCAGACAAGAGGCAAAGTAGGAAAAATGATTTCAGAGAGAATCAGAATCAGTAAAACCCCAGAGAAATATGTTCTCTGGACTTCACAGTATTCTAAAATTCTGAACTAAGTTTCCCAAGACACCTGTGATGATGTGTTGCAGTGCTAAGGAGTCTGAAGGTGGAGGTGTCTTAATCTAAGCTGCCTATTCCTAAGATTTTTAATGTAATAGCATTAATTTGTAAAGAAGTTGTGATTTCAATTTTGAGGTTTCTGCTAGCCGCTTACGTCTTGATGTGGTACCACACAGTGAGTTAGAAAGGGGAGTGGGTTACACCGGAGCCCACCACCCCATAAGGAGAAAGCTGACAAGCTGGGACTTAGAGGACAGATGCACACTCTGTCCCAACCAAGAGAAGAAGGAGCAGGGACTACCTTTCTCATAAGGAAAATACGAAACACCAACACAGACCCAGCGCAAGCCCTTTGTCCATCAGAACCCACTACTCCCCTGGCTACCTGGCAGCAGTTCTAATCTGTTGCATCCACACCTAGAATTGCTGCACCGGGGGGTGGGGGTGGGGGGTGGGGGGTGGGGGGGTGGGGGGGAGGCAGAGCAGGGCTCACTGATGCAGAGCACACTAATTCTTTATAAACCATTTCACTTTGTGCAGCACCGAAATATGCTGCAAAGCTGTTTGTCATCAGCAGAGTGGCTTTCATAACTGATGTGCAGTCCCCTCAGGGAAAATCAAGACAGTGACAACCACTGTCACTCCCACTGAACAGAAAGCCTGGCCCAGTACTGTGGTCAGAGAAAGGTTGAAACTCCCTTTCCTCAGGTCAGATCCCAGTCCTGGCTTCTCTGCTCCTGGAGGCTAAAAGTTCATGGATGGAGAGAGTAGTGGGTGGGAAGGGATGAGGGTTTGCTGAGGGTGGGCCACTGAGAGTTCCAGATGGGATTTGCGGAGATACACCACTTGCATCTCAATGAGCTTTGCAGTAAACTTCACTGCACAGAGGTTAATCTAGATGTCAACGTTGTCTGACAGCACTAAAATTACTCCGGGGCAGGGCTCCTTCACAAGTCTTAATATAACAGTCAATTCCATCCTGCCTGCAGGAAATGAAGGTTTTCTGCTTTGTGTGCCGAATCATTCAGCGCCAATTTTCTCACTGTTTGAAGTCCTAACTGTTTGTGGTCCTGGAATTCACCTCACATTAAGACTTTCATGGAGTTTGAGAAGCTGGATTGTCAGTCCCATGGAAGCAAGAGGAGAGAGTCAAAAGGGGGAAAAAAAAAAGAAAATGTAAAAAGCATAAAAATGAAAGAAAATCTTCTTTACTGAGATTTACTTCTCTTCTGCATAAAGTAGAAATCAAATCGCCTGGACCAGGTTTATTTATTCACTCCAGAGGTGGGCTCAGAGTCATCGGCTAAATGTCACACAGCTGTTAAGTGGAGATAGAGCATGGAGAGTTCTCCAAGAAAGAAACACGACATTTCAGGAAGCTATTCATTTGAGTATACACTCTTCTTAAATGAAGGAATAACTATCAGACCTAGATTTGAGTACTGGCATTTCTCATTGGGCTTTTGGGAAACTGCATTCAAAAAATATCAGACAATGAGTGGATATCTGGGCTTTCAATCTTCCTTTGGACTTTGAGGAAAGATATTTAATTGGTCATTGTCTAAAATGAAAAGAAATCAACTCTTCTCAAAATATGTCAAACTGGAAAGCAAGACACCTAAGCAAGTGCCAAGGCACTTCTCAGAAATAGATAACCAATAGGCCTCTCCTCATCTGTGTTATCTTGTTGTATCTATAAACTTCTAGCTTTGTTGGCCATAAGTATCTCTTGCAAGCTACAAGTTTGGGCCATGGCACTGCACACAAAGGGATGCTTACATTGGTGATTAGAAAAAATTAACAGAGCTTACTGTCCTGCCTCCATATGATGGGAAATAGCTCAACACACTGGTTTAAGACATCATCCCAACTGCAAATATCAAACTGAACCTTGTTTTAAATTTGGAACTTAATTAGCCAAAGAGGAGGGGGAATCTGGATTTTATTACTCTGATCAAGAATTTCAAGTATTTTTGAGGGGGACCTCAATCTCCATAGATCTTATGAAATCAGAAAGTGTCTATGTTGGCATACTAAGACTTAGGGCAGAGACATCTCTTGTTGCAGAGTATAGAATGGGGTGGGGGGACAGTCAAGGAAACTGTACTTGAGGAGATTGCACCAGGGAAAGACTCTATTAGAAGCCAAGATTCAGATCCTCAGGGTAGACCAGCCTATGGTCACAACAAAAGACATATCAACCAAAGTAGTGACACTGATGTTCACCACATCCACCACAGTCACCTTTCTGAAAGAGTATTATCAATATCTCACATTCTCTCTGTCCCATCCCACCTAGGGGGTGGTTGTACATGTATCCCTGGTGAATTCAATGCCAATACCCAAATGGAGTATGGTATAAATCATTTCTGCATGGTCATCCATCAGACTGCCAGGAGGAGAGATTTTCAGATGCCCAGAATGTTGTCACCAGCATAATTTAATTCAGGGAGCACCAAATGATCAAATTTTACAAGATGACATATTTCCCAGTAGCATCACTTTGACTGGCTCTCTTAGGCCAGGCCATCTCTGGATATCTCACCCCCAAGGAATGTAAGGCTCAAAAAGACAAAGCATCAAGGAATCCATTTGCTGGCTCCAAGCAGACTTTCACTGAAGCCAGTACAATTAAAGCTATAGATGCAAGAATATAATGTGTACGGGCCTACACTTCCCCTCAGACGATGATACCAGTGATATTAAGCAACCCCAAAGCATTTTCTGGAGTCTATACTGACATCTTAAAAATGATACAAAAACTTGGAATTTCCCTTTAGAATGTAAGTGTTGGCCAAAAAAAAAAAATTTATTTAGTAACATAGAAAAGTTTGGCGTACCAGGGACCAAAAACAAAGTGGCTATGGCACCAAGCCATGGGCTACAGGTGCCATCTTGCTGAAGGGCAAAGGCCATCAGGTATTCTAACTGGTTGTCTCCATCAGAGCTGACAGTAGCCATCCCAGAGGCATTTGAGGGCAGTTCTCTAGACCGTGGGCATGTGGGCTCATTCCACAAAGAACTATAGATGTTTCTTTGCGCTCGACTCTAGCAAAGCACAGGGAGGATCCCAAAGCTCAAGACTGCCCATTGCAGTAACCACACCTCGAATGAGCTAATACTGCTGCTGTTTGGTTTGAAAACGAGGAGCAAGGACGCCACTCTGCATGACAGAAGGGAAAAGGACTTTGGTGAAGAGTCCACAACTTAAAACACTGCCCTCTTTCCAACTTCCTACCCCTTTGAAATAGCAGGTGAAGATAAACATCTGTCGGTTTTTAAGTTCAGGTTACCAGTGGCCTGCGCGAGAGGTGGGCAGGCCTGCTTCCCTATCTTGGAGTAGTTGCTGCCAGCTTAGGGCATGTTGTTGGTGAATGGAGAAGCTTGTGAGCTGAGGAGGAGAGCCTGTGGAAGTCAGCCACAGGGCCCAGGCAGCAGCTGGAGGGCGGGCGTGCCTGGCTCCCCCCACCAACATCCCTCCAACCTAAGGATCATGGAGTCTTCCCTGTTTGCCTTCTATAATCAATGTCTTGCCCTTGGTAACTTTCCCAACTCCCCTTCTTTACCTGCTTCTCATCTTCTCTCTTATTTCTAATAATCAAGTGAAAAAAAAAAGTAGCATCAGAACAGACTGGTTTGTTTTTTGTTTTTTGTTTTTGTTTTGTTTTTTTTTTTTTTTTTTTTGAGTGAGAAGGACCCTAAGGATATCTATTCTAACCTCTTAAATGCCTCAGATGAGAAATCTGATAGTCTGAGAGATTAGCGAACCTGGCTAAGGTCACCCAGGTAACCAAAAGCAAAGCCTGGAGTTTCATTGAAGTCTCTCCACATCACTGTATACTCCTACCCAAGCTCCCATGTATCCTCTACCGTCCCGGCATGACTGACTCACTTCCACTTTTGAGTGGAGTCTCACGCAGCCCTGGATGCTGGCTGTCAGCTCTCTTGTTGGTGTTGATTTCTGTAGTATTTAGCACCAAAAATATTTACACTAGTATATTCCACAAAGTAAGCATCACTAGAGAAGAATGGTAAAGTTCAATCTGAAGCCAGGAGGACCAAGCTTCCCATTGTCTCCAGTAGAAAGCCTTTCTCCAGGGATGATCTGTGCGTGATCTGCTGAGTGGAGGAACGTAAATCCCTCTTCTGTTAGCAAGAGAAGGCTTAGTGAGTCTCAAGATCCACTTTGGGGCTGGGGAATGTAATGAGAGGGCAGCATCTGGGACACATCCAAAGTCAAGAACAGGGAAGACACTTGGCCATGCCTCCCTAATCCAAGCGGTCTCCAATAGCAGGCCACTGTCACTCAACCCAGGAGGGGATCAGATGAGGATGACATGGCAGGACAGTCAGCCTGGGTGACCCACCAGGAGCTTCTACCAAAGTTCACAAATTTGGTCTGTATCCAGCCTCGCCCTAAGAGCTGCTCTGGCATATGTTTTTTGTTTTTTGTTTTTTTAATGTGGATTGTGGCGTGGAGGGATGAGAACTGGGTGGATTGGGGTGCCACACTGGCTGAAAGGATGTCATTTTTAAGACTCATTCAACCACATTAAGCTCTTTGAAAATAAACAGATAAATAGGCATTTGCCAGCACTTTCTGGTGTACAAAGAGGCTGGGGGTGGAGAACGAGACCAAATGAGCCCTTTGGGCTGAAATTCACCTCAGACACTTCACACTGTAACGTGGAGGAGTATCTCATGGGACCCATGCATGCCCAGGTCCACGAGCCCCTGGGAGCAGCTGTCTTTGCCTCCCAAGCCCGACAAGGGCCACCCTGTCATTCCAGGGCGGTGACCCAAAGCTGTGAGAATCGAAACATTTCAAAGCCCGCAGGGCCAGAGATTAACGGGCATCTCTCGTTTGACAGGAGCCTGAGACACAGGACAGGAAGTCTCCATGGTTCTTCTCACCACAGGAGGAACAGTGTCCTCTGCTTGCCCCCCAGGGCCCTGGGGTGCTCCTTCAGTTCCCATAGTGTCCTACTCTCTACCTCCCTCACCCTCCAAAAAGCTTTTTATTTTTTTACCTGCTTGACATAAAATCGACATGTACCCTCCATACAGAGAGCATACATAACAAGGGAGGAAGAAGGCCCATCCTCCCTCTCTACTCCTTCTTGCTCGGCCACCCTTCATTCTTCCACTCTTAGGAGAGGCAGCTGCTCAGGGTGGATGTGACAAAGCCACATCCCCATACAGTACAAGGGCCTGTGCAATCTGACTTTGGTCTCCTTCAGGGCTCCTTGCTCCTGAAGGAACTAGCTTCTCCCATTAGGCCATGATGCCTTCAGACCCTGAGTTGAAAACCTAGCCTGTTCCTCATTCCCAGCTGCCCAGGAGCTTCCAACCCTTTCCCATGCCCCATGCTTCCCAGTCTATCAGCAACCATGAAGTTCTAGAAACACAGCCTATGAGATGGAAGCCACACAGGGTGTGTTTGGGGGAGACTATTCTGGAGTTTGTTTTGGCAGCAACAGGAGCCTTGGAGCTTCACGTCTAACCAGAAGACCCTTCTCCCTCAAGGCCCTCTGTCCATGAACAGCTTTCCTTTCATTACCCTGCTCAACATGAGACTGCGTACATAGCTCATCCTGCATTAACAGCCCCAGAATAGGCCCAGGGCCTCCACGCAGAAAGACAGGGGGGATAACTGCCAGGGGACAGCCAAGGGTTCCTCTGACGTGGTCAATCCACCTAGCTCTCCTCGAAAGTCCTCAGGGATGGGAACCCAGCACAATGCCAAACCCACATCAAACCCTGGTTCCCCTCCCACCCAGCTGAGCAGCCTCACTGATCCCTGACTCCCAACCAAGGCCAACAGTCCAAACACAGCTCTTTTCTATTTGAATAAAAACATTTGTTTGGAAAAAAAAAAAAAAAAAAAAAGCAAAACCACAAATAGAGGACTTAGTCCTAAACCCCATAGAGATGCCCACACTGAAGCTGACCGGGCTGCTCAAGCTGCTCCAGCCCCTCAGGCTGACAGGGCAGTGTGCCAGTCAGAGGCCCCCTGGAGGCCCCCAGGGGCAAAGGCCAGTCTATTAGGTAGCTCTGTGCTTGGGGTGAGATGGACGGGCCAGTGAGCTGAGAGGGCCCTGTCCTCTCTCCAGCAGGAGGGCTCCGTGGGGGCCAGGCCATTGCCTTCCAGGGGCATTTCATTGTCACGTGTCAGGGAGGCCCAGGGATCTGCCCTTGTTACAGCCCTTGACAGCAGGGCTAGGACTGCAGCCCAGAAGCCTCCTTCTCTCTCGCTGGTCAGGGCTCCATCCTCATTAAGATGCCAAGCCTGTGGCTGTGGCCAGGCAGTGGACACCTCCCAGAGAGGCCCCGGCCCCTCCCCCACCCCCAGCCCACAAAAGCGATTTTTCAGCCCCTGAGTGTTCACAGCAAGCTCAAAGGCAGATGCATCAATCCTTCCAGGGGCTGGAAACGTGAGGAGAATGCCAAGGGGCCGGTGCAGGCACCAAATAGATTCTCCGCTGCCAGCTCCTGCCCACTCCACGGCCTTGCTCCCTGAAATAAGCACTGCCCCCCACTCTCACTAGACCTGGCTTCCCTCCCTGGCAGTGAGGTTTACCTGGGACTTGCAAGAGGCCCAGGAAGTGGGGGCTAAGGATCTAGGGTGGGCAGGATGAGAAACAGGATACAGGGGGCACACCTTATAATGACCTACAAGGAACAAAGTCTCCTGCTATTGGAACCCTGCTGTGTCCACATTCACAAGCAACATGGGGAATATTCCCTATGCCCCCAAACTCCCCCAAAGGCCTGAATGTGGGAGGTGGGGCCAAGGAGTCTTTCCAGTGAGGAAAAGATGGAGGCAGTGCCTTGATAGGGAGGGTTCAAATTTCACTTTTTCTTCTGTGGTTAAGCCCAGAACGTCCAGTTCTTGAAGTTCAGAGAAAGATGACACATCTCTTTCAAACTGAGGAAGGAACTTGAGCATGGTTTACACCCAAGACGGATGTGGTCCATTGTCATCATGGTTTTGTGGTCTTGTTGGTTGTTCAGTGTTTAGTGGTAGGTGCCCTCATTGACTTCCAAAAGCATCAGGACTCTACTTTCTAGAATGGGCAAATTGGAGAATTGTCTTGAAGTGGAGGAAAGGGGAAGGCATGGAGCAATACTCAGGGGAGACATGAGGGATTCCAGAGCCCCTGGGCCGATGTTACTTCCTGCTGCATCCTGAGTGCAGTGGATGAGGTCTGCCCATGCACCTGTGCAGCCCTCAGGAACGGAGGAGGGGTACCACACAGGTGCAGGGCATCACCTGCACAGCGGTGATTTGCCCTCCAGCCCAGTGCCTCCTGTCCCAGCATGAAGACGGTCTCTGCGTCATCACGGTCTTCCGCCCCAGAAAAGCCGGAGCCAAAGAACCACGGGCTCCAGCTTCGGTCAAAGGGAACTTCCATTTGCGTTCATAACACTTAAGATTTTCTGAGTTGTTGTTACAGTCTTACGGTTTCTGTATCAGCAGTTTCTCTCTGTATTAGAGAATGTATCTCTCTGTGGATATAGATAGATAGATAGTTAGATATATATATAAATATATATATATATATATATTTGCCAAACTGCCTTACAGGTTTTTTTCTTTCATTTTTTTCAGTGTTGTATATGTAGCAGGCACTTGAGTTTATGAAGATGTTTGCTTCAGTCAGGATGGAAGAAAGGAGTGTGAGGTGGACGAGGGGGGGTGTGAGGCCAGGAGAGAGGAGGCAACAGAGTATGCATCCGTGACCACTAGCCACCGACCACTAGCCGAGGATGTCCAGGTAGATGGGGGCGGCTTTCCCCAAAGCATGGAGGACTTTGTAAATCTCCTTGATGTTCAGCCGCTGCTGGGGCTCCCTCTGCCAGCACCCCAGCATGACGTCGTACACCTCTTTAGGGCAGACTCGGGGCCGCTCCAGCACCCGGCCTTGGGTGATGCACTCGATGACCTGAAAAAAATGAGGAGAACAAGGACATTACAACCACAGACCCCCGGGCCCTGTGGCTCACACTCAGCAGTAGGCAACGACTTTATGGAGGAGCTTCTGTGCAGAGCCGGGGTGTCCACCTGCACAGGCAGAAGGCTGGCTGGAGACAGCACTGAGTCTCTCATTTGTCCCAGGCAGGCTGCTCTCTGGCCATGCTCACCACTGCCCTTTGCACCCCACCTCTAGAGCCAGGCCTTCATGGATTCCCACACACACTCCTCCCTATACTTGACTCTTCCTCTCTAGTCCTGTATCTTATCTGGATGCACTCATTGCTACTTGGCAGTGGGGATTGGCATCTCACCTGTCCCTCCCCTCTTATGAGCCTGGGTGACTTTGAAACCCCCTTGAAGGAACTCTACACCATCCGGTCTCTCCATGCCTCCCTTCCCTCCCACCCCCAGCCTCTATACATAGCACCAAGCTTACATCTAACTCTAAGCTGCCATGCCGTTCCCTTTCTTAGTGAGGCACCTCCTCCCTTGCTCTTTGCACTAACCCAAGCATTTGGCTTCTGTTAAAGTCCTTCACACCAGGACTACTGCTTGATTCGCCACTGCCCAGCTGGTGACCAGCACAAGCCAGTGAACCTGACAGGGCCTCAACAGCCTCACCCAGAAGATGGGGATCAAATGCATGCCTTGACTACCTCCTGAGTAGTCGTAAGGTCCCAAGAAAGCCAAGAGCATAAAGCGTGGCCCAACATACCACAGGGGAGGTGCTAAGGAGGAGTAGGAAGAAAACAGCCTATGGCTAGGCCAGCCCCAGCTGGCCATGTAAGGACCAAGCCTGGAATTTGTGGTTCATTTCCAATTTTCAAAAGCACTTCTTTGTTGACATCGAATATGTGACTTTTCAAGTTTTCATCTTCCTCATCTTGGATTGCTTTTTAACTTCTCTCTAACTCTATCACTGTCAAACCTTGGGCAACTTACCCCAAACTCCAGTTTCCTTGCTCGGAGATAGGTTGTAATGACAGACTACACAGAATCATCTCCAGTCGAATGCCTCTGGTAGCTCTGCCCTCACTAGACTGTGTTCAGCTGGGCAAGAGAAGTGCCTTTTATCTCCTTTATCTCTCCATGCTGCTCCCAACAGCGCCTTGTCTGGGACATTGTCTTATGCCACACTGACCCTAAGACAGCTTGTCAGACCTCCACTATGTCAGCACTTTCCTGGTCCTATTCACCCCAGGGTCGGCACCACCCCATGAGGCTCATTTCTGTGCCAGCCCGATAGGTCTCTAGCTGCTCATATGCTCCATTCTTATTAGAGCCCTGTTTCCACAGTCCATTACCTTCACCTCCACACAAAGGGACCCAGCTCAAACTGCAGCAGCTGTTAATGCTGTGATCAAAAGCGCTCGGTAGTGTCTCTTTCAGTGTGGGGCTTGCTGGGTTGTCAACTTCCATAAAGAAACCCATGATCAGTGGCTGCCAGTACCTGGCTGCCCTGAGGTGTGGAGTGGGACAGGTGGCTAGAACCAGAAAACCCACCTTAAAGGCCAATGTCTCACCAAATTGTGTTAGAAATTATCAGAAACGCCATGTTGGCTATGAAAAGCTAGCTTAGTATCCAGGGCTGACCTTCTGCTGACACCAATAGTACCCTCAGTCCAGATCCCCTCTTTACTGGGGCCACCAAACTACAGGGAGGCTGTGTTCAGAATGTGTGTGCTTGTGTGCACCCATGTTTGTGCATGTGAGTGTGTATGTTTGCGTTTACCACTAATCACACACCCCAAGAAAACACCAACAACTTTTTAAAAAATACTGCAATAAGTGTGTTCTGATACATGCTTTTTTTTTTTTTTTTAAAAAAAAGCTCATTAAAATGTTTTGTCCTATTTTGGGAAATGTGGTCAAGACTCATTCAGCTTGTGATTGATGAGATATTACAGATTTAAAGAAATGCCTTCTTTTTAGTCTCTGAAACTCACTGCTTAGAGCACAAGAAAGCAAAGATGAACACAGCTTCCACAAAGATATGTTCTCAAAATTCAGATAAAATTGCAATATTAAAAGGCCCTTGCATTCATGTTTTTGTATAAAACAAAAAACCATAAGAATAATCACAATCCAAAAAAAAAATTAAAAAAAAAAAAAAGGGATCCCTGGGTGGCGCAGCGGTTTAGCGCCTGCCTTTGGCCCAGGGCGCGACCCTGGAGACCCGGGATCGAATCCCACGTCGGGCTCCCGGTGTATGGAGCCTGCTTCTCCCTCTGCCTGTGTCTCTGCCTCTCTCTCTCTCACTGTGTGCCTATCATAAATAAATAAAACAAAAAAAAAATTAAAAAAAAAAAAAAGAATAATCACAATCTCTTATAGGTCTGCTAGGTTGGGAATCTGAGTCTGTTACTGTCTATTAACTATACTGTATTCTCCAGGGAACATGAGTCTGGTCCAGACATAAATGAGAACCATTCTGACTGGCTTTGGGGGCAAGAGTCCTGTGACCATGGCCCACGTTTTCTCCACGCCACAGAAGCTCCCATCTGAGTCTCTGGCCAGTCATCTCCAGAACCCCAAGCAGTTCCCTTTCCTTTGCCCTAAATCTCAACAGGTATTCATGTGGAAAGTACTGAGCTATTAATACAGCTCAAGTGCTTAGAAGAGCATCTGGTACTAAATGTTAACTATTGTTAAAATTTGATGACTGGTGTTTTTATTATTATCACTATAAATCAAAATTATAAAAACATATAATATGTTTATTATTATTATACTTACTATTATGAACTCTTTTATTCCTGGAAGTCCACACACAGCTCTATCAATAATGCAAAATTTGCTTTCCCAGTCCACCAATCCTTCACATCCCTGGGCCTGGCAGGCCTAAAACCTCTGGGAATCCAGATAATTTGGGTGTTTCCACAAGATGGCACAATTGAAAAGCTCAGAGTTGTTCTTTGTTTTATTTTCTGTCTTAGTGAAACATTTGTGATTTTTAAGTGTAACAGAACAAACAGAACCATGACTTGCATCTCAATTTAGACATCTGATTTCATGCTCTCTTGACAATTATACCACACTTCCTACAGCTCTAATTTTTTTCCTAAGAAGCTCTCCCCTCTTGCTTATACCTATATTTGCCCTGCTAGCTCCAAATACCATCTAATGTTTTGTATACCATGTCTAAATCCTGGCCTGAGATGACTCCTATCAGCCTTCCCCAAAATCGAGGTTCCCATCTACCCCCTTCAGTACCTCTGTGTTTGAAAGCTGGAACCATGGCTGCTTTCCATAGGTGAAGATCTCCCAAAGGATCACCCCGAAGCTCCACACATCGCTCTCCGTAGTGAACTTTCGGTACATGATGCTTTCAGGGGGCATCCAACGGATGGGGAGCATGGTGTGTCCTCCCACCTAAAAGGGATCAAGACAGAGGCACACACAGAGTGACCAGATGGCCAGAATCACTCATTACCTGTCTGTACTCTTCAAAAGTAGATGCACTCTTGATGCCTCTTTTTGTAAAAGAGCCACAATTTGATGCAACTTGTGTCAGAGGCTCAGTGGAGGTACTGACATCCAAGATCTATAATAATGGAGGCAGCTAGAGTGGCAATTAGAGATAATCCCTAAGGGAAAGTAGGTTTCTTAGTATAAAGATCACAAGATGATTTAGGGTAGGAGAGGTTTTAGAATCCAGTACTATAGTGAACCTAACCTTCAAAGAAGGTCCAGAGGGAAGTCAGCAGAATCACTGAGGTATTTGCAAACATCAGGTTAAACTCCTTGGCCAAGGTGGTTAAAGCACAGTATTATTCAAGTGCATCTAATCTGTAGAACTATGAGGTTACCTTCTGACTATCCTAAATTTCTCACTGTAACTTATGTCTCGGTGTTTCAAGTGAAGGGGACAGGTTAGTCTCAAATGTAGGGAAGACCACATGCTAATAAGAAATTGAGTGGACCAAAAGAGAATTTACGACAGTTCTTAGTAACATCTCAAAGGCCAGTGAGAAAATTCTTTTAAAATAGCCTAAGGGGACCTATCTGTAGGTCTACACATCTGACAGTCAAGGACAAGAGGAAGTGTTTGACATTCAGGATACCCTTTCCTGAGAAAACATTAGGGAAATCCTGACTAGCCCAGCAGGCTAGAGGTATTAGCATAAGTGGAAGACAACTCACAGCATGGTTTAAAACTCAGGAACTCGCTGCATCATTAGTAAACAGAACATCAGAAATGGAAACTTTTGGCTAATAAAGAGAATTTTCTCTTAGAAAAGTGCTTGCCATTGATAGAGCTCTCTACAATTGTCCTGATGAACTATTAATTAGAAGTTCTCTCTGGTGGGTCAGGTGGAGGGATGATAATAATGAACACTTAAAAAAGAATGACTTATTGGAAAATGGGCAATATTATTTCTAAAAAGGAAAATGATGCTTGCCTTATCCACTTGAAATATTTTAGAAGATAAATGATGATAAGGATGTGGAGAAACTGTTTTCAACCTGAGATAATCAAGACAGCTCTGTGTCATGTGTAAAGACAAATGGAGGGGTTTCTTTCAGATAAGCAAAGACTCAGAAAGTATACCACTCACAGCTTTTCAGAAAATAAAGGAGCAAAAACTAATTCAGGATTACTCCAGAAAAACAGAAAAAAAGAACCTAAAATAGACAATGACTTGGAACATAACAAATAATGTAGAGCATATAAGTCACAAAAATGCAATTTAAATCTAAATAGTGGTTGCTAATTTGGTAGTAAAATGTAATACCATTACTAATAAAGTCTTCCTGTAAAATAGAGACATAAAGTAAATAATAATACTAATAATGCTAAGAGTACTACCACTGCTATTATTAACACTACTTATCTGGAATGAAACCTTCAGATAATTTCAACCATAAGTGCATAGAAGAGTAGGAAGAGAAATCATTAAATGCCTGGCAAAGGCTTTGTCTTTTAGGGACAGGAAGGGAGTTTACAGACAGTCATCAATTGTTGATTACAACAGTTTCAATTTTAATTTGCTTACTAAAATCTTGAAGTGCCTCCTAGGAGAATAGAAACAGTACATATAGCTTCCAAACCAGTATTTAGAAAAGAGAACCAAAAATCTCTAGCCAATGCCAAAAAGATGACAAAGAAGAGGAATGGGATAATGGTGTTGAAGGTACAATATGAAAAAGAAGTTCAAATAATATTTTTGTATATAATTTATATCTTTTATACAAAGAAAATAATATCTTTATATATAACATCTTTGTAATAATTTGTATATAGCATAGATACTATATACAAATGGGTTATACTGCTTCTTAAATAAAAGAAAATTTGTTAAAAAAATCAAGATGTAGGGGAACCCTGGGTGGCTCAGTGGTTTAGTGCCTGCCTTTGGCCCAGGGCGTGATCCTGGAGTCTCAGGATCGAGTTCCACATCAGGCTCCCTGCATGAAGCCTGCTTCTCCCTCTGCCTGTGTCTCTGCCTCTCTCTTTCTCTCTCTCTCTCTGTGTGTCTCTTATGAATAAATAAATAAAATCTTTAAAAAAATCAAGATGTATGTTGTTTAGAAAAGACATGTAGACAAAAGGAACAGAAAATATTCAAAATGAAAGAAGGCATAAATACAATAAAGGGGAAAATGAATATGTATTTTGATATATACAATATATAATTAAATGTATAATATTGAATATATAAAACATTGAAAATTAAATACATGTGGAAAAAATTAGAATGCCAAGAATTAAAAGGAGAAAAAATAATTTACATCATATTTCAAGATGGCAAAATTCACCATTATGATAGTGATAAATTATTAGGCTCCAAGTAACATAGCAATAAAAATATACGAAGAATAAAAATAGGGTATAAACCAAAGGAAACTGACAAAACCATCATTATAATGAAAAATCAAAAATCAAAACACTTCTTTCACATATCAAGAAGACAAGATAAATGAAGATATATATACATATATATGCATATATATTAAAGATTTTATTTATTTATGAGAGACACAGAGAGAGAGAGAGAGAGAGAGAGAGAGAGAGGCAGAGACACAGGCAGAGGGAGAAGCAGGCTCCATGCAGGGAGCCTGACATGGGATTCGATCCCAGGTCTCCAGGATCAGGCCCTGGGCTGAAGGCGGCACTGAACCGCTGAGCCACTGGGGCTGCCCATATTTTAAAGATACAGATAATAAGTTTTAATTAATAGATATGAGTATTGTGATTGTGTGTCTTTCAACCTCCCTAAAAAGTTGAATATTATTTCCAATTATATGAAACAATTTATAAAACCAATCGCATATTATACCTCAAATGAAAGCTTAAATGGCAAAAGAAAAAACACAGTAAACATAAAATAAAAATGAAAAACATTTTCTGTGCCCAATAGAAATCCACAATAAAAGAATAATTTTTTAAAAGTTTCTCTTTGGGCAATTAAAAAACTTGATAAAAGAAAATTTGAAAATTAAATGTAAAAATTATTATGATAATAATTAAATTTGTATTCTTCAAAGTATATGAAATATAGCTAAAGTAATTTTTTAAATTATAACATGTAAGCACTTATTTTTAAAATAGTTAATAAACTAAAATGTGATTCAACAAAAAAGGTAGTAAAGACCTACATGCCAATAGAAAGAAAGAGGAAATAAATGATAAAGATAAAATGAGGAATTGATATAAAAGAAAACAAAGCAAAACAACCAAAAGGGAAAAAATTTTAAAAGGAGACCATATCTACACAATTAATTGGTAGTTCTTTAAAAGTAATATAACCCAGGATCCCTGGGTGGCGCAGCGGTTTAGCACCTGCCTTTGGCCTGGGGCAATCCTGGAGACCCGGGATCGAATCCCATGTTGGGCTCCCTGCTTCTCCCTCTGCCTATGTCTCTGCCTCTCTCTCTCTCTTTCTCTCTGTGTGTGTGACTATCATAAATAAGTAAAAATTTAAAAAAAGTAATATAACCCTTTGACAAGGTTAATAAGACAGAGAAGACAAGTGAAAAATGTTAAAAATATTATGACAAGAAATTTAGAAATAGAGATGCCATAATTGATTTAGTAGAAAAAAATTTTAAAAAGAGAAGTAGAAAATTCAAACACACACAAAAATTTCAATTGTAGTAAAAATTCTGTACGTTAAAAAAGTACAAGGCCAGATGATTTGGGGGGGGGGTAAGTTTCCCTTAAATTTTTTATCCTATTTATACTTTTCCAAAACAAAAAATAAAAAAAGTTAGAAACTTTCCCAACTGACTTTCTGTGACTTGAATATTTCTGATGATAAAATCAGTCAAACATAGCATATAGCCTTAAATACATGAGTATAGTTATAGATATTTTATCTATATATGCATAAAATTATGTTATGAATAGAGCCTCCAAATATGAATAAAATATAATTATATTGAATCAGCAAAGTATTACAAGAATTCCATATTATAACTCAGTAAGATTTATAATAGAAATGCAAGAATGCCTTGGCCTTAAGAAATCTACTGTTTAACTCACTAAATTAAAAGATAAAAGAAGAAAATCCATCGTTTCAAAAGATGCCAAAAATTTCCATAACATTTTCCTGATTAAATGCCCAAATTCATTAGTAATAGAAGGTAACTTCCTTTATTTAATGCACTGAATATTATATGTGCTGATAAAACTTTAGAAGCATAGAAAAGTATCTTCTATCACTGATTTAACACAGTGAGGTTAATATTGTTGAGGTGGTCCTAGCCAATTCAATAAAACAAAGGTAAAACGTAGGTAGAAACATTAAAAAGGAAAAGTAAAAAACCATTGCATGCATATATTTAAGACTTATTCAGGGTATTTAACTAAAATTAGCAATTAGAATCATTATATGATTTAGTAAGCCACCCAGATATAAAATGAGCCTGCAGGGATCCCTGGGTGGCGCAGCGGTTTGGCACCTGCCTTTGGCCCAGGGCGCGATCCTGGAGACCCGGGATCGAATCCCACGTCAGGCTCCCGGTGCATGGAGCCTGCTTCTCCCTCTGCCTGTGTCTCTGCCTCTCTCTCTCTCTGTATGACTATCGTAAATAAATAAATAAATAAATAAATAAATAAATAAATAAATAAAAATGAGCCTACAAATATCAAACTATCCTCATACACCAGTAGTAGCAAACTCAGTGGAAAATAAAATTTTTTGTATAACAGCAACAAAAAGTTTCAATTCCTAGGCATAAACCTTAGCAGAAAATGTACAAGGTCTATCTAAAGAAAAGTATTGAAAAACATAAAAGATCTTCATATATGGAAAGAAATGTCATTTCCTTGAATAGGAAGACTTGATGTCATAAATCTCTTATTCCTCCCTCAAATTAGTCTGCAAATTCAACACAATCTAAATGAAAACCCCAATGGAATGATGTATGGAAATTGACAGGATGGTACCAAAATTTGTCTAGAAGAATAAATACTTGATAAAAACGAAGATATATTTGAAATAGAACAACAGGGGAGATTTTTTGGATTGCAAAACATATTACCAAACTACAGGAATGAACACAGTGTGTTATTGGCATAGATATAGACAAATTTCATTAATCAATGGAACAAAATAGAGTCCAGAGGCAGACCCATGTATAATATTGGAATTTAATATATGAAATGATGGGTTAGTAATCAAAGTGTTGGGACAATGAACTATTCATTTGAAAAGTACACTTAGATACCTACCTCACACCATATACAAAAATCATTTCCAGATGGATTAAAGAGCTAAACATAAAAACAAAACAATAATAATATTAGAAGAAAACTTAAGAAAAGTATCTGTATAACTCAGGAGAAGAAGGCCTTCCTAAATAAGACACATGTTCCAGAAGCCATAAAGGATAGGATTTAGCAATACAATTTGTAAAAACCAAACACTTTTTGCATGTACAAAATATAAAATAAGTATAGCTAAAAGACAAATGACAGAGGGAATATATGCAATATATGTAACAAAGAATTAAAATCCATATATTATAAAGTGTTCCTTTAAATTAGTTTTAAAAAAGTAACCCAACCAAAAAAAAAAAAAATTAGTCCAGGATAAGAGTAGATGATCCACAAAAGGGCTACAAATGAGCACAAACAGATGAAGGAATGCCAATTAAAACAACAGAGACACATTGTTGAACATTATCAAGGGAGAATTGAAAAGATTGATACTATCTAATGCTTGAAAAGGTACGAGGATAGAGTCAATCTAGGTGTCACTGCTAAGAGGTGGAGCCTTATCTGCAGGCAGCTTGGCAGAGTCTGTCCACACTAAAGGTGTTGAGTGCCTTTTAACTTAGTAATTTTACTTCGAGGAGTAAAAATTAGAAAATATTTTCTCCTATAAGCAAAAATAACTAGTTGAAGGGCATGTTTATTTCATTGTTTTTAAGGGCAACAATTTGTCTGTCATTATACATATATTTGTAGTGGAGTGGTTAAAAGGAATATAGTAGAGTATGTGTAGTGATATGTAAATAGGTCTAGGATACATTAAATGAAAACAGGGAATATATGCAATATATGTAACAAAGAATTAAAATCCATAATATAAAGTGTTCCTTTAAATTAGTTTTAAAAAAGCAAAAAAGTGATATGTAATAGGTCTAGGATACATTAAATGAAAACACAAGACATTAAAAATATATATATTAAGCATTCCTATTCATGTAAAAATGTATATACATAAGCAAGTATATTAAAAGGAATAACTCATAAGTCTGTAAATGCATCAAAAAGATCCAGAAACAGAGCCATTAAACTAATGTTTCCTCTAGAGAAGGAAGTGAGAGTTAGCACTAACCAAAGAGAAAAATCTCACTTTTTACTATTTGTATTTCTATGCTGTTTATAATCTCATCATGATCATGTATCACATTTGAAACGTTTAAAAACTATAAAAGGAAAAAGTAAACCGGTGGGCCTAATTTATGTAAGTTCTGCATCAAAAGGTGATGTTTTGTAAAGAAAGATTATGTTTGTGATAGAATTTTGTAGAATAGCTTATTTGACCTGGTTTCTTGGTGAAAAAAAAATAAAAAACCAGGAACACAGAATCATTCTTCTTGATGAAAAAATTTAAGTCATGGATTCCTCCAAACTAATGCTAGTGTTTGCTTTATTTAATGGTTTTATACACAATCCAAAAGAGATGTTCCAGACTGAAATCTCCAAATTTATAGAGAGGGAGTAATTCAAATGTGTTGGTATAAACTTTGATGATCCTAAGTGTTTGGGAATAAAAGTATTAGAAGGGTATTAACTGGCTGCAGGGATCCCACTAAGAAAAATTTTATCAAGATTTTCACCACCAAAGCGGGTAAAATTTATCAGGCATTCCTCTGGAAGGGAACTAAAATATTTCAAGAGGCTAGTAACAAAATACAAAGAGAGTCAGAAGCCCTGGATTGTGATGTGACCTTAGACAATCACTCAACCTCTTTGAGTTTCAATTTTCTCACCTGCAACACAGGAATCACGCAATGCCCCTGCTTAAGTGAGATGAGGTATGTAAAATCCCACTGAGTATCGTTAGACGCAAAAGTATATACATAAAGTGCAATGACTATTCACTGTGTGTGTGACCTACATGTTCACGGGCAGCATAACAAACCAAATTTCTTGGTTTCTATATTCCCCATCAAGACCCACCTAGCCTACACAAATTTTCCTCCAGGAAAAAAATTACATCCTTCTCCCACTTTGGAGAGATCTAGTCTGAAAAAGGTAGTGGTTAAGGCCTTTGCTAGCAAAAAATATTGACAAATAGTCCCTTGGGAAAACCTAACCAGGCAAGCAATGGGCTGACATAATAATCTTCCTAAGAATAATACCAATTAATTTACACTGAGTACCAGCCACACCCCTCATGTAATTCCATCCTATATAATAGGATTCCCTATTATCCCCATTGCACAGATGAAAATAAGGTAACTAGCTGAGGCACTACCTGAGAAATACTAGCTGATGATCCAAATTCTCAAGTTACATTAAAAAATGTGAAGGCTGAGCTTAGAAACAGGAAACATATAGGAATAAGGCAAAGATTCCAAAAAATTATTCTGGAAAGAAAAGAAGTACCTAGAGATCCTTGGATTACACTACCTTGGAGGATACCTTCCACCACCTGTATTATCATGGATCTCCATATTGTCAGCATGATCATCCACTGTAACATCCTCTTTCACCTAAGGCCCTACAAGGCACTGATGATTACTGCCCAGACCCGCTATTTCATTAGTGGCAACAAAAGGGTGGCATTTGACTTCTAGCATGCCCTCTGCATGTACTAGCTGGAAATCTATAAGTAAAAAAGTTCCTCATTAACTATTTGGTTATACTGATAACACTTCTATAGGAAATGCTTGATTCTCTCCCTTTATTCATGAGTGCTCAGAATAATGAATTTATTCTCCAGCATTCTCCGAAGATGAGGTTTGGTTTGGTTATGAGAAGCATTATTGACTCCCGTATGGACGTATTTATGTGTGTGTGTGGTGGGGAGATGTAGCCAGGTATGTCTTTTAACACATTGAAGTGTTTCAATTTATTGTAATTGCTCTTGTCGATGCTTACTGTTCCATGTTTGGCCAAGGACGGCCCTTAAAGTTGGTGCCTCTCACGTATTCCCAGTAGTCCTTGATAGCATCCTTGCTTCTGACATGAAAAAATATTATAGGCTCATCTCGTACATTTGTTGCTCCCACCCTTTCTGGGGCCCTGGGCAGGCATTTCTCTAAAGATCCCTGGATCCTTTGGGTGGACAATGGAATTTAGACACTACACTATGGATGACAGTTGTGTTCATTGCTATTGAGTTGGTCATTATTTCTAGGTGTTTATAATAGAAGTAGCCAGGAAAAACTTTTCTCTTAAAAGAAAATACATCATGAGTTCATATTGATTTTTCCAACTCAAATTTAGGATAACGGAGCTTTTACTTAACTTCTTTGATTTTATATCAGTATTTTTTCTTATTCTGAAAATCTTGATTCCTATATTAGTAATATCACTATTTGCTTTATCCTAATATACGTTTATAAAATACATATAATATACTTAATACACAGCTAGGCTTATGTGTTTCATGTTGCTTTTTATTTTTAAGAACTGGTTTGATTCTACAAATTTAAATGTGAAAACTGTCCCATAGTTTTAAAGTCAAAAACAAACAAAAAAAGTACACGAAATCCAAGTGTGATACCATCTAGGTCTACTCTTCCCACTCTGATTTCCTCCTTCCTTATAGATAACCATTTTTTTCTTTAATTTGACTTTAGTTTATTTTTCTATTGCTTTTAACATAAGAAAATACAGATTATATTCATTTTCTTCATTCTCTCAGATAAAAAGTAACATACCATACCTGTTGTGTACTTTGCATTTTCTTGCTTCTCATAGCTAAACAGGACTCCACTGAGCATGATCATAACCATGGTTGATCCAGCCAGACTCCCATTGATAAGACTTGGGTGTTTCCACCCTTTTGTTATTGTCAGTAGGGAGGATGCCCTTCTTACATATAACTCAGGTGATTCTTCACCCCATAAAGAATAAGAGTCTAGAATTCCCATTGAGTGTAACAGGGACTCAGACTGCAGATGAAATGGTTCCAATATGGAATCCATATAACTTTGGAGACACATGAAGTTTTTCCAGTGGGCACCCAGGCAAGGATAGCTTTGAAGATTTCACGAATCCTAAACTCCGATTATGGATTTTTTTTCTAACATTGACTGAGCACCCACTGTGGCCCAGCAACCTCCTCTCCCAATGGTGCCTGTGCACATGCGCGCACGCGCACACACACACACACACACACACACACACACCTGCCACTCTCAGTAGTTTCCAATTCTTTTCAAACAGTTGAAGGGGAGAGACCTAAAAGAATGATCAGCTAAGAGGAGATTGAAAAGAAATTTTTGTAAGAGGCTAGTATGAGATCTTAGGCAAATAGCCAGACAATAGTTCAAAGAATTGAGTCATATTGTGATATCAAAACTCCTGCCTTCTCATCTATTTATTTAGTGTAAATAACATTTTTCAGTTCTTATATTTAATATAAATAAAAAACAGGAATAGAATTGATTCTGAACTTTCCTTACTTTAGCAATAAATGATATTCATTATGGACTAATGGAAAAATATAAAAGATGAATTTCCAAAAATATCATACTCCTTATCTTTCATATTCATTGAAGTTGTGATAAATATGCATTATTTTTATCTGCTGCCTACTTCTGTGTATTGCTAATAATTGTAATGATAACTCAATCCCAAAACTCTTACCATCTAGAAACTAATGGTTATCAGACATTAAAAATTAAATTTAAATCTTCATATGTATTTTTGTCACACTAAATTATGACAGAGAGCCCAATAAAAGGCTTTCATGCATAAAAATATAATACATAGGGATAAAATTTGGTAGGGTAACTGGAATGAAAACATAAATTCAGGAAGAAAAAGGAGGCATGTAAAACTGACTGTTTAAGCACTTGTTCATGTGTTTAAAAGATGATGTATCAAATTGCTCTGGTATTTAAAGTTCATTAGATACATTACAGGAGTGATGTATTTTTTAATGCCAATATTTACAGTATCCTGGAAATGACATCATTTGCAACTCTTTAAAATTACATTGACGATTTTATACAGCAACTTAAAAACGTGCAGGTGGCATGAATAGGTGATTTTTCAAAGTTCTTTTAGTAGCATCAAGGTTTGAAGACCACAGGTCCAGGGACTGTGCCCCTGGTGGTGTGAAATTTGGAGTCTTGTCTCTCTGTCTCAATTCTATGTTCCTCAAGGCAGTATCCCATCCATCCCCGTCAGCAGTATAAGGGGAGGGGATGCAAAAGGTGGGAAGCAAGAGAAGCAGCCTCACCTCTAGCCAGAGGTGCCTACCTAAAATCCCCAAATGCCACTTCACTAAGTCTAGCCCTTGTTCCCTACCCTGCCCTGGGGACCAGGAGTAAATGGGGACTGAATGTGTAGAAGCTGAAGGAAGATCTCAGGCCCTAGTTCCCATGGAGGCAGGATGCCCAGCTGCACAGAGTTCTTCCTGGGGTGGGGTGCAGGTCCCACCGCCCACCTCCCCACAGCCGCCTCTCTCCTCCTGTGTCTCTTGAACAAAGCACTATCTTGCTCTTTTCCACAGAGAGACACTCATTCCCCTGCAGGCACAGGGATCCCACTGCTCTGGGTTAAAGAGGAACTCTGAGCTCTAGAAGGCCTTGGGGTCTCTGCATCTAATTACACAGGAAAAGAAGCAGCTGGTGGGTTGCAAAGACCACACTTCTCCTAGAAGTTCAAAACAGCTATGCTCATGCAACTCTGACAAGGTATAAAGGAGACAAAGTGACCCATATATCCAGATAAAGAAACCACAGCCCAGCAAAGGTGAGCAAACATAGATTCACAGGGTGTGGTATTTCTGGAACGAACAGAAGGATTCAAGCTACCTCCATAATCACTAACCTGCACAGGCCAAGTCGAAATCCATTAAAGTCCGTGAGAAGGGCAGTAGCTTTCTGAAGAGTTGTAAAAGCTTTGCAATGCATGTTAACAGCCAAATAGCTTAATCATAAAGATCACCATTTATCGTAGATGTCATTTTTTAATTTGATTTTAGTCTTTCTTGATTGCATGTCTTAGCACAAAGAAGAATCTCCATGTGCATTAAGAAAAAAGAAAAATCTTAGCATGTGCTTTCTCCAACCCCTGGAAATTCTCCTGGTTTCCCTCATGCCTCAGTGGCTCTGCCTCTTACCCTCTGCTCTGCATGTCCAAGAGAATCCTCAGCCAAGGCTGGTAGTCACCTTGGACATGCCCTCAGCAGCAGCCCAGCAGCCACTACTACAATCTTAAGAATCATTGCCACTCTTGTTTAGGGTTTTCACACACATAGGCTGCACACAAGGATTAGCTACATCTAGCACACAAATACATACACCCATCTATCCTGAAGGAGAATGAACATATGTGCATGCCATTGTGCATGCAGGCGGGTACAATCATAAATATAAACACAGGCCTGCCAACCATGCCCTGATCACATGACGTTGGTGAAATCTCCCTTGGACACCTCCTGAAATAAATGACCTAAATGTAGGAGGAAAGGCACAAAGTCCTGCTCGAATGTATCCTGTCTCCAAGGCAGCAAAAATAAGTGGTTTCACTCTAAATCAGTGGATTTACTCTGTTGATAGTTTCAAAACTTCAGAATGGCATGACTGTCCTTTCAGGAATTAACCCTTCTCACTGCCTGCTTCCCCAGCCTAATAGCTGTGCTCTCCTAATAGCTCCTCCCCTACACATGCGGGAGGCTGCCAAATGGCAGTCTGTCCTTCCAGATTGTCCCCTCTTCTATCTACCCTCCTCCTGTCCCTGATCCCCTCTCCCTTCATTTTTGCCACTTGGCTATTTTGAATTACAGACACTGTATTTGCAACCAGCCTTTCACCTCTTTGCCCAGCCCCACTGGCCCACTCCCCAGGCATGTCACTTTGGTGTGAGGGTCTATATTCCTTCCAGGGTGCTCTTTGGGAGACCAGAGCTATCCCGTAACTGTACCTACTCCATCTCGCCAAATCCAAAACTCATCAGAATCCATGGCTCCAAAGGAGAGATTCAATGTTGAAGTTGTAGCTCAGGAACATACAAAGTCTGGAAAGGCCCTGGAAATTACCTAGCCTGCCTCCAGGCATGAAAAGCTTGCCTGGAAGAGAGACAGTGACTTGCCCAAGGTCACTAAGAACAGTAAATGAAATGAAAGTCCCATGGAGTCTTGTTCTTGTTTTCAATGTAAATGTATTCCTGGAGCAAAGCATATATACATACAGGCATACAAATCAAAAATATATGGACTGAGTCTTAAGAAGATTACATTTCAGTTCTATGGCTTCTTTCTTTCCACCCTGTTGTGTTTAGACTTTGGGTCACCAAAGAACTCTGTTCCCCCAGTGGTGTGGGTAATGCCTTAGAGATGTATTGGTTTGAATATTCATCTGAATTAAACCTACAATATGCATGTGCACAGTTACAGATGCATGTCTGTCCGTGACTTTACCCCAGTTATAGAAATTCCATGGATGAAACACTTAAATTAACATGAGACACTGAAATTTTCTATAGTGATGTCAGACTTCTGACTTCATAAGGCAGGATTTTTGCCTTCTTTTTAACCACCCCCCTCTTCCTGATATAGCAGGGCATAATAGTATATGTCTTGTAGACACAAAGTGAAGACCTCAGCCCCAGGTCTATGAGGTAGTTGGGATTCTCTGGAGGGAAGGTGCAGAGGAAGCTCACAAAGACATCATTATAGCATGGCTCCCTCTGAGCAGGGCTTTGTGACAGTTTATGCAAAAGGCATCCATTTAGCAGAATCTCAGTGGAATGGCTGTTTCAGACTGAGCCTCTAGCCCCAGGATTAGGAAAAACCCTTGGAGTCTTCCAAAAATACAAGGAGTTTAAGAGCCAAGCTGTTTAGCAGTGTGAGCCTAGAGGATAAATAGGCCCATTGTGATTCTCCCCAACTCTCTTACCTAGAACTACATCTGCCAGAAGCAAGTTCTCAGATGGAAGCCCTAGGAACACATACTTTCTATAACTTCCCTTTTTGTTTTCCCCTTTCTAAATCCTGTCTAAATGCTGGCACTCATTCTGAGACCTTACTGTCCTTTATTGCCCTCAAGCAATGTCTGTTATATATATATATATATCAGACAGTGCAAGTCCAAAGATGTAGGTTGAAAAATAACTTGGCCTTATTTTCTTTTACAAATGCCTACATGTGGAGCCTCCTGGCTGCACTCAAATCTTCCAGTGGAAACAAACCATAGTGATGTTGTTAAAAGGGCTCAATGCACTGAACAAAGCTGGAGGTCTCACTTCAGCTCAGATCCATGGATCACACTGGATCTAGACTGATCCATCCAAACCCCAAGTGCTTGCTAAACATTAATAGGTCAAGGAAAATAAAAGAATAAAGCCTTCTTGTGATAAATCTAGATTTTTAATGTACCCTGTTCAGCTCTGGCTGTACTACCAAGGTTTTGATTTAGACTTACAGTTATTTAGCAAACATAAGAAAATCTCTTTCACACGAGATTGGCTTTGTTCAATATTTAATGCCAAAAAAAATCTAAAAATATGATAACTGATATCAAAAATGTGTGTACAGGATAAGGAAACAGACAATCTGAAGGAACAAAGGGGGTAATGTATAACCTAGCCAATGCCTTTCACTAGCTAAGCAACTTTAGGGAACTTATTTAACCTCTGGAAGACTCAGATGTGTAAAATAATAAACCACATAGAATGTGTTCAGAAATTCAGCGAGATATTAAATGAAACAGCAGCATGCAGGTTTTTCTTACACATGCACATATGTGTATGTAGCATCTTCCAAAACACTAATTTCTCAGTGTTTATGTTTATCGGGTAGCACTTCTGTTTTTCCAGAAACTTGGACATTTGGTCCAGTGACCCTCACCACAATGAGACACGATTCCTGAATTACGGAGAAGGAAATCAGCTCAGGGATGGAATGTCAGCAAGTCCATGGTAAGCAGAAGCCAAGTTTGAAGTCAATCCCTTGCCATATTCCAAATCCTTCTCCTTATGGGTTTTGTGGGTTTAAGACAATTTCACCTACTAGAAACAAGTTTCCAAGATCAGCATGGCTGCCAATTCCAATCCTTGAACTATTTGGCTATTTACAAAATCAGGGTTTAGACACCCAGGAAGAGCAGCTAATGCAAGTCTCAGAGTAGACAAGCCTGGGCTGGTTAGCATATTTTATGGACAGAGTTCAATGACTTCATTTCCTTTGTGTTAAGCCTCATGGCAAGGAAAAGAAGGAAAAACAAGATGATTTGAATTTAAAAAGCGAAAAATAAGACAGAATCTTTTTCCTCAAAAGGCAGGCTGAGCTGTAAATTGTCTCCTCCAGCCATCTTCTCAGCGACATTAGTAACAAAAAATACTTCCTATTGATTGAATACCCATTGTCCTTAAAATGACAGCACTGGATGCCTTAATCGTGATCCTAGTTTTATGACATCATCTTCCAATCCTGAGCCTTCTGTCTGAGCACAGTAGTGACCAGAGCTGACTTGGACCAATGGCACTCCGAGAGAAGGAGCAATTCCAATAAGTGACAACATATTCTCACTGGTTAGCCAGTGAGGTCTCATCTCTAAATGAGTTCAGGCCAGGTGCCCACCTCTTAGCTTTGGATGAGAAGCTGGACTGCTGGCTTTCTTAATTGAAAACTTTTTTTCTAATTCCGAGACCCCAACAGGTTGGCACACTTGACCTGCCACTTGTAAGTGTGTGATGCAGACTGTGTGCTTCGATCATGGGAGAACCTGCTTACACAACCACTCCCAGGGCCCTAAATCAGCTGCCCTAGAAGCAGATGGCTTGATACTGCCTCCATTTGCTATTCTTGGTCTTCATTTACCTCAGAGAGACTTTGAGAAGCCTGACTAATGAAAGACAGTTTATAAAGTATAGTCAGTAGTATGAAATGACTCTTGACAGTGTTCACATAGAGCATTATTTCCTACAATGACAAGGATTTCTGTCCTGGGCCAACATCTGTCACTCTGAGGGGCTGCTTCTTAACTGTGTCTAAGAGAGGTTTTGCTGGCTGCAGCCTCCCCACATTCCCATTGTGAGTGTGACGTGGTTTGTGTATCTCTCATCTCTGTGGGCCACAGGTTGGAATGAGGCAGGTAGCTAGCTGTGTGTCCGGGCTGGTGGAGAGGTAATCCAAGGCAAAGCCTTAAGCCTCTGTCAAGACTGCGCCCTGCACACTCCACTCAATGCAAGGACAAGATGTCCTATGAGAAAAGCTGGTGGGTGCAGAAATAGGTCCTTCTAATGGGAACAGAAGGCAGCCCACCCCTAAGCAGATCTTACAGTAGGGGCACAATGGCATCTTGATACACAGACAAACACACAGCTACAAATTCATAGCCATGTCACTTCAGGAAATCTGTTAAACCTTTCTGAGCCTCAGTTTCTCCATCTATTGAACATCAATGACTATCTACCCCTAAAATGACCACGAGGATTGAAAAAAGCAAGCTATGTAAAGCATTTAGCATAGCACCTGGAATGCAGCAAGCCTCAATATATGTTACCAAGGTTCCAGGAGCAACACTTGCTATGGCAGGGCTGGAGAACAGTTTTCTTATATTTGCAAGAAGCATTCTCTATAAGGAAATGGGTTTTAAATCTCTGTGTGTGCAAGTATATGGGGGTATCTGGTGGTAGTCAACACTGAGGCTGGATTAGGAAGTAAATTTCAAGTATCCTTGGCTATAGCTCTTTCAATGTAGGCTTACCCCGAGGAAAGAGAAGTCTCTTCTGGTTTTGCACTGTGATAATAAACAAACTAGACCCTTGCCCCCTTCCTGCTCCCTCCTTGCACCTGCCCTGTGCCCTTTATGAAGCATTCACATCCCTGAGTTATAGTGCTCAGAGCAGGTTGAACGGATCAGCCAAAAAGGCACGGCTGTAGCTAGAGGTAAAATCCACAACTTCCAAACCACTCCAAATTAATCATTCTAGCTGGAGGGAGTCTCGGGCCTTTGGGCCCCCCTTTTGTTTTATTAACTGCCAACTGAAAATGCCAGAAGTAGCTGGGGAAGAAGCGCAAAATGGAGGACAGGGAACACTTTGCATATTTTAATTACTTAAGTAAACAATACTTATCGTTACAGAAACCTACCATCGAAGGCTACATCCCCAGGCAAAGGAAAGCTGGAAAAGCATCATGGGACAAGACATAAAAAAATATGCAACTCCTTCCACTAGAGGCTGCCTTACCTAGCTTCTCAGAGCTGAAGCCAAGCTTCCTGTCCACCCACTAACTAGCTGCTAGAGCAGTTCCTACTAGAACAAGGAGAAGCAAACGCTAAGCGTCTTTTCACACACCCAACTTTCTGGAGAATTGAATGCACCTCTACACCCATGGAAAATGGGATTCTTCTTTGAGTCATGAAATAAGACCCTTTAATTCTGAATGAAGTTCACTCGGCACCCAGGAGGAAAGAGCTCTGAGATTATTTGCTAGATCTTTGGCAGGACCTGGCCACTGCTTATTTGAAACAGTGGATAAAATCCTCCACCTTCACTTAAAGGTAGGGGTTCAACTTAGAAAAAATGATGGGATCACATTCTTAAGGCAGCCTGCAGATGGGTGACATCAGCAGTGAAGTGTGAACTGCAAAGTGGTTAATAAACATAAGTTAGTACCACTATTCTTTTTACACATCACAGATTCCTAGGTATCCCTTCCCCTGAGTAATTCTAGGAAAGGGGTATTAATTAAGCCAGCCACACAACCCATACAGTGCCTAGAAAAGCCTCAAAGCATCCTAGGAGAGAGAAAGCTGGAAGCAAGATCTGCCACCATGGACGATGGTGGAAAGAGCACTAGACTGAGACTCAGTCTGGTGCTTTGGCACCTTCTGCCTCCTCCTTCTCTCACATTCACATCTGTAATAATTACATGGCTGGTGCAGAGGGTTGCTAAGATTCTTCTCCATTCAAAAATTGCCTGAGGTTGTCTGAAGCCAAATGTTCTTATCTGAATCTATATACCACGAGCACCAAACAAAAGCTCATCTCAACGCCCTCCCCAACGTTGGCAGCCTGACTTTCCAGAGTGGCGTGTGTATGCATGTACATGCGTGCTTGTGTGCATGTGTGCATGTATGAGTGTGTGTCTGTGTGTGTGTGTGTTGCAGGCAGGCCAATGAGAGCAATGGGCCAGAACTTAGAAGCTCCAGGGGCCTGACGTAGGTTTACATCATACCACCTGGCTCATCCCTGGGCCCCTGTGTCTCATCTATAAAACTGGTAGGGTGAGGAAAAGGGCTGGGCTAGCTGGCCCTTAGGTATCATCTAGTTCCAAAGTACTATGATTCCATGAAGCAGAGACTGGATAACCTCTGGATGCCCCTCCCAGTGCTAGAAGGTTAGAGCTCTGAGACCTGCAAGTTTCACACAGCCCGCTACTCTACAACTGGGTCCCAGAATGCCTCTTTGCAGCAAAGGGTGTGAGCCAAGGGTAGTCTCAGATGAAAGGCATGGAAGAGCTGTCCCTCCACACAGCATCTGGCATCCCAAGCCATAACCTGAGGCATGCAGCTGTGAGCAGCTCCTTCTCCCTTTATAAACAAGCCCTACCTCTTGGCTTCTCCTTCAAGGTCAAAAGGCAAGGGAAGGCTGCTCTGAGGATGAACCCAGGAGAAAGTCTTAAATGCTAAGCCAGTAATCACAGTTAGGCGGTTTTTTCAAAGGCATTCCTTCCTACTCTATTATACACATTCATGTCTCCAAAAGCATAGACGGAGGATTAGAGTAGGTGGACTTCTAGTTTTCAGGCTAATGAAATTGAAGAATCTTTCTCAAGGTCACCTGGTGGGTCCCCAAGAGATGGAGCTAGGCTAAGTCTGGAGTAGGTAATCCTAAAAGTTGAGTCTTCATCTTGATTTATCATAACAGGTAGAAAAAGATGCTTTCAGTATTCCAAGGCTGCGGCTAGTAGTGGAAGCCTTGTCTCAGGGATACAGAACTCACTGAGTGTCTAAACTATGCCAGGAGCTGTGCTAAATGAATTAAAAGGCACTGCTACTTTTCAGTCCTCCCAATGTGCCTTGGCTATGGAAATTACTATTATCAACAGCATTGCACAGATGAAGGAAGAAAGGGGGCAAGCAACGCATGTGAGTTCAAAAGGCTGAAGAGTGGAAGATCCAAGCCTCACGCCTAAATTAGTCTGATTCCAAAACCGATGTTCTTCTGCACCACCTAGTCAGAGTTCTTATCCACATCCAAATTGAAGGAAGACTCGCTGGGATGTTTTAAAGCAGATAAATTGATGGGTTGGAGTGGCAGATTTTGGAAAATGTGATAGAATCCTAGAACTTTATTTCTATAAAAAACACCCATAAAAGCTGAAGAGGGATTTTTTTCATTTAGAAATAGCTAAATCTGCAGATGTAATGAACTAAGACAGGAGCCTACATCAGCCCGGAGAGCACCCATCAAAATGACACAAGAAAACACTGTATGCTCCTCATAGACAGACTGGAAAAAGCAGTCAGCCATAGGCTTTGCTTCCTTTGTCCTTCTTTTGCAGCTTTTCTTAGCATAATGTCTGGCCCAACTTAGAAATGACACTGATCATTTCATGCCTGGTCAGTGGGGCTCCCAATGGCAAGGCATCTCCAGTGAAGACAAGTTTTTGTCACTGAACATCTAGATCCCAGATCACTTACTCAACTGCTCAACCAGCATTTATCATCATTATTTCCAAAAATGTATTAGCCTTGATGGTTTGGAATCTATTTCCCCATTATTGTCTCTTTCCCTGAGATCACTGTCTCAAGCAGAAAAGGGAGAAAACGAGAGAGAGGGAGGGATAGTAGGAAGGTTGAGTGGAGATGAGAGAAAGGAGGGAGAGAGAGCAATGTATGTCAAACCCAGTGATTTAGGCTGGTCTTAGAATTAAGCCACACCAGAAATAAGTCTTAAATCTGGATTCTGTGATTATGAACACAATACATTGCCTTTTTGCTTAAGATAGATTGGATTAGGTTTCTGTCACTTGCAGCTGAAAGAATTTTGATATAACACTGGAAAATTCAACTCTCAATTTAGTTTCTATTCCTAGGAATAAAATGTCTATTTCTAGAAATGAACCTTAAGAGGAAAGACTTGAGAGAGATCCCAGAGGCCCAGAGAGAAACCAGCTGCACAGTAAGGGCAGCCCTACAACATGCCTTCTCTCATCCACAGAATGACCTTTTCTCCTTTCCCACCCTGTATGGTAGCACCCACATACCTGGGTTTCACCAGCCATAAAGCATTGCAAGGACACCACTTACAAACATGTGGCTCTGAGACCAACATTTGTACTGAAAGCTTTCCTTGCATGGCTGCATCCGCCCACAAGCAGGCCTTCTTCAGCCCAGAGCATTGGGCTGGATGTTACATTAGACATCCACTTTCCATTAGGGTTAGCCACAAGTGCCAGGATGGGAGGAGGCAACAAAAATCAGAGGAACCAGCTAATGCTCAAGAGAGGCTCAGCTGACCCAGGCAAAGGAGATAGCGGAACTCATGTGATCTGATCCACCCCCCCGCCCCCCAGCATCCCCAGACAGGAGGTCCTGTCGCAATTCTTCCAGACAAATGGGTTTCTCATGAATCATTTGTCCCAAAAGAATTGCAGAAACAAACAGACTTGACCAATTTTGAAGATAAAGTCCAGAGCAAGGAGTACAGAATCCCATCACAATGACTAGGGAGACTTTCCTAATGAACAGTCTCAAATGGCACATCTAGAATGATTCCCTTCCTTCACTGTACTCTTCCCTCTAAATCCCTCAGCATCTTCACATGAAGACCTGAGCTCCACCTTATTCCAGGAAACTCTCATCCTGCTGTTCTGGGAGCTTGCTCTGATAGAAGACATCTATTTTCAGATCATCAGAGAGCAGAATGTTAAGGGAACTACAAGTTTGAAGATTAATTGCCATTTAAAGGACAGGGTTCCTATCTCTGAATAAATCTCCAGGTGAGAACCCAAAGGACTAGTCTTAGGAACACCAACTGATTTCCCTGAACCTATAAGGACATGAGGTACCACGTAATTAAGAGGCATCTCCCCACAGGACAATGTATTAGGTTCCCTAGCTAATTAGCTAAGAGATGATCTTAGCTATCTTGAATTGCAAGGCTCGGGAAGCAATGGGAAGGTGGGAAATCACAATCTACAACATCAGGGCTGCAAAACTATCAGAGTCCTAGTGTGTGTTAGAACACTCTCCAGCTCATGGACACTTCACTGCAGCCTGATCTACCCTACAACCTCAGTTGTAGCTAAAGCATACCAACACGCAGAGAGGGGTGAAAACATGCATCCAAAGTTCTTGTTGTGTGCTCTGGGCATGCAGAGACAGATAAGTGTTCTCAGGTTCCTCAGCAAAATTGTGCTTATTTGTATGGAGACATACACCCCTGGGCTTCTTGTCTCTAAGCAGGTTTCTAAAGAGGTCTCTGGACTCAGGCATAATTGTGACTATGTGCTCTCACAGACTTCTTTTGAAGGCCTGGGCACTGTCCTTCCAGCTGCAACTAAGACCTTCCTAGGACTATAACAGACCCTATATGTGTGAGTGCATGGTGGGCCTTCTGTAACCAGTGGAAGGAGGGATATCTTTGTCAGCTTGAAATAGAACCAGACTTCTAATCTTTACCCCTGTTCTCAGCTGGGACCCCACAGGGCATGAGTGTAGAACAGAGAAACGAAATGATGTTGAGATGAGTTAATATCTTAGAAGAAAAGGTAGTTTGTTTGCTCATTTGTTTTTGCCAGAAAGTGGACTCAGTGGGATAAGTCAGAGTCCCCATGAAGGCAGATGAATGAGGCTTTGCCCTCTAGCCCTGAGTAGCAAAGTGATGGAGGGAAACGAGACAATAGGCCATAAGCAGTAAAGAACCGTGATTTGATGGAGTAGTCATAATCCAATATTTGGAAGACCACAGTGAGAGACATTCACATGCCTGGAGTATATACCTAAGTGACACTGACATTGCGATGATGAAGAAAACAGAGTAATAACTTCTGTCTACCTATATGACACATATCGTGACACTGAAAGAGACATTGCTTTGACATTCATTGAAACATTTGGATAAATATGTTACAGAGTCCAAGAAAATAACAGCATCACAAGTGGAAATACTCTCCTTTAGTGCAAAAGGAAAACTGGAGAGGGTTATTGACATCACAAGATAATTCTTCACTTTGCTATAGCAGCTCTCTCAGGTGCATATAAATGATGGTTTGCTTGCCATATAACCTTACCAGGAGCTTATGCATAAAATAAGATGCTACCTAAATTTTTTTCTGGGAAGTATATAAATGTTCATTACACATAAATACAAGGTTACACGGTGAGACTGATGTTAAGTATAACCATAAGATATGGTCCAGAGACATCCTGCTTCTTGCTAATAGCAGTCCCAAGACTGGATGTGGTCAGTCTGTGGATTCCACTCACAAAGGCAGGCAGGAAATTTAGGATTCACTTCAAACTCAACTCTTCACTCAAATCCGTGTCAGAAAACCTTTATCCAGCCTCAGACCTCCGCATGCATTTTCCCCACCCCCATTATCTACACAAAGACCCATGCACCGCCCCTCCTTCCAACGTGCGTGAAACCCAGAAACACTGACACACTGAAGTCCAGTTCCACCTCTGCCTGGGATGGGTGCCACAACAGGAAGACTTGCTCTCATGCCCCCCACATCTTCCATGCCTATCCCCATTCCCGATGACAACAACACACAGAGAAGCAGCAGAAGTTGCTGTACCTTCATGCACCATCAGCAAAGACATCGACCACCACCCCAACATATCTACTGCTCCTGATCCAGCCATGCAAAGAAGCCCATTCGCAGGACCTTGGGGGTAACCTAGAAAATCCTACCTCTCCTTTCTTTCTCCCACTTCCTGCCAATGGGTATCTTTGTGTGAATCTGAGACTAACTGGTAAAGGCAGGATTTCAGACTTAGGGCCACCTAGACTTAAATCCTAGCTCCAATGTTTTCCAATGTCCTGTTTAAACATTGGTTTTCTCATCCCTAAAGTGGCACCATGATAACTTCTTCATGGGAACAGTATAGATGAAATAAATTAGCCTGCTCAAAGTCCCTAGCAAAGTGTCTGGTGTAGGTTCTCAGCAAGGTAAGCTGCTGTCCCTGACCACCCCTGAAGACAGCAAATGGGAGAAGAAAGGTCCTTAAGAGGTCCTGAATGGACAGTGCAAGTCAAAGACTGAGGAGCTTTCTACAAGATGCTCCCCCAAGTGGAGAAGTCCACAGGCTCACTTCTGACAGTCTCTCAGTCGAGACAGTTGGAGGTGAAACCTAACTATTGAGCAGACAAGGTATGCTTCCGATACCATGGCCACCTGATTCTCTCTTCTTCATTTTTGTCATTCTGAAGTTTGTATTTCTTGCTTTGAATTCAAAATGGTCTAGATCTGACTTGTCTCAGAAAAATTTTATCCAAGCCATTAGAGCTCTCCTTGGCTAAGTTAAATCAACTAAATAAACTAAAATACACTACATTCTTTAGGGAACTCAATTGCTTTGACCTCTCTGTCTAAAATTGTGTGCACATACATGCAGATAGACACACACATGCACACAACCATCACCACCACCACTACCACCACCAGACACTTCTTTTTTCCTTTTCTGCTTTATTTTTCTTCTAAGGATCTTACATACTATCTATTCTACTTTATTGTCTATTTCTCTTATCAAGGGCAGAAGTTTTTGCCTGTTTTAATCACAGTTGTATCCCCTAGCACTGCGAATAGTTCACAATACATAGAGTGACTTTCTGTCCCAATTTACCAAGGAAGGTAACAGTTTATGCCTGTGGTATTGATTTAATTATTAATAGCTTCTCTTTTTCAGTCTCAGAGGTGTCCAACTTTAGACAATCAAATATACAGAGTTGATTAATAATAAGTAGTTGTTGAATTTAATTAATAAATTTGACCAATTTGATACTTTAATTAAACATGTCAACTCCTCAAACCAAGAGTTTTACCCTGAGGTAAATGAAATACATATGATGTTTAAAAGCATGAGAAGAGATTGATTAATCTCTTCTAATTGTCCTGCTTTCAAAATTCTCACAAGGCTAGCAAATATGTTCATTCTGATAAACTCTAATTCTACACAGCTGTTAGTGTTCAAAAATCCTAAACTGTAATGCTGTTATTAGTAACAGTGCCAAGAGGAGATACATATAAAAACGTGATCCTGATAGAACCTGGGAAGCTATGCCTAATTTACCTCCCTAACAGTATCATAGGAGAAATGAATGAAATTGGAAAAGTATCCCTGTGCACTTGCCCATCAGACTGCAGCATCAGGATAATATCACATACTGGAGACTGGAGGTTTTTCACTTCAAAATGAACTACATCACACCCCTTCTGTTTGAAAATGGCATCCGGCCTGTGGGAAAACATCTCAAGGTGGACATGTGGCCTCCTAGGGCTGGGTGAGATTTTTAAGGCTGGATAGGTAAATTCTGTGGTGCTATTTTCCCAAGTGGACTATTCCCAAAACAGAAGGAAACAGCCCCTAAGCAAAAAGAGGAAGGAAGCCATCCAATTCAGCCTGATGATCAAGGCAAGACAGATGGAACTTTGATTCCACATTACGTCCATCTCCATGCCAGAAATTACCACAGAAATTAACATGGGAATGGGAAAAACTTTCCCCCAAATAGAGAGATGACTCAGTCATGGGGCTCTGTAATAACTATCCTAAACATTCAACTTCTTAGACAAGCTTCATCTGAGGTCAACAGGGAGACCCTTTAGCCTATGTGGCATTTTCAGTTCCTTAAAGGGAGTGTAGGCACCCAATGTGTACTCAAAACTCAAGGTCACACTTCCCGAAATGCAAGAAAGCAGCCAAACCATCGTCCATGCAGAGCCTCCAGCCTCCACCACACACGCAGGCTTGGACAGAATCCTTGGCAGCCATTTGAACTCCGGCGCTTCTCCCAGATGTGCACCTAATTTTAGCAGACTATGGCCCCTCCACCCCCCACCATGCTTCCTCCCCATGAGACATCCCAAGCACATCAATGGCTTTGGCAGGAAACTTCCATGGAGGCAGGGAAGGAGAGGTGGGAAGCAGCCCCAGCCCATGGAAGTTCCTCTCCAAAGTCTGCAAGCTGTCGGTCTGTGTATGGACTGCCCTGCCCAGCCCCCTGGTCCCAGAAACAAAATCCAGACTCACTGTGGAAGCTGCCGGTGCTGCTAGCCTCTGCCGCTGCCATGACACGCTGATCGGGCCCTTCTGGCATGGCCCTTCCTGACAGTGAATGGAGGAGAGAGCAGGGTAGGGGAAGAGAGAAGAAAGGATGAAGGCAGAGGAAGAAAGCATGGAGGATGAAAGAAGGGAGGAGAAGGGGAGTGGGTATATCTTTAAGTGAATGGCGGGTCTCTCCTGACCACAACCTCCAAACACGTCTCACACCACTAAGGGAAAAGGTGACCAGTCATCAACCCAGCTCCAGGACCCTCACTCAGGAGTCCACCCAGAGATGTTACCCACAGCTCAGCAGGCACACCATCATACCACTCTTAATACATGGCACCCAGCTGTCTTTCTCTTGGTCTTCTAAAAAGATCCAACTGGCTTCCCTCCAAGGGCTCAATTCTACTTCCAACAAGATGAGCCTCCCAGCCAACTACCATTCTGAAAGGAAGTGGGTTTTATCCAGAATTTTCACCCCCTTAAGTCAAAGAAATAGCACCTCTCCAACCTTCAGAGGAAATATCTGTCCTTCTTGTCTCCAGCAGAAAAATCACTGAATTCATCACTACTTTCAGGGCTTCCTTCCCAGATGCCCTTCCCTGCCTGTCCAATTTGGAAAGGAGGTGAGCTAGCCAGATGTCATCTGTGTGGATCCTCAGCCCTCCTCCTCCTTGCTGTCAACAGAGTCAGTGTGCGCATTCTCCATTATAACTTGGGAAAAACTCATTCCTCTTAAAAGGCCTCTTGAGAAGTCAGAGAAGTGGGTATGTTAGGTAGCCTTTGAGAAGGGATATGCAGTGACTTAGCAATGGCATTTCTCAAGCGCCTCTTGTTCAAAAGACAAGAGACATAGCCCCTGCTTTCAGTCAAGCCAGAGGCAGAGAAGCACTAGAAGGACTCAACAAAGAAGTATGTTCATGAAGCAATACAGCTCTGCATGTAAACAATAGGGTGATGCTGGGGAGACCATCCGGTGAGCACACTGGGTTTTGATAGCAGTGAGAAACAGAGAGAAAGAAACAGAGAGGGAGATGAAAGAACAAATGATAAGTTGAGAAGAGAAGACATTATGGGCTGAATAGTGTTGCTCCACCCCCAAGATTCATTATGCTTAAGTCCTAGTACTTCAAAATGTGGCTATATGTAGAAAGGTAATTAAGATAAAGCGAGGTCATGTGGGTGGGTCTTAATCTAATATGACTAGTGTCCTTGCAAGAATGGAAAATTTGGACACAGACATTCACAGAAGAAAAAGGAGGTAAAGATATGGGGAGAAGATGGCATCTACAAGTCAAGGAGAGAAACCTCAGAAGACACCAAGCATGCTGGCACTTTAGTCTCAGTCCTCTAGACTTCAGAACTATGAGCAAATAAGTTTTTGTTGTTTAAACCTCCCAGTCTCTGGTACTTTGTTACAGCAGCACAGGAAATGTATACAGAAGGTCTCAGGGAACTTTAGAAATGAACAAGTGCCGTTAAGGAATGGGGGCAGGCTGGCTGGGGTGGAACTGAGGGGGCTTTTTGTAAGAATAGTCAGAAAGCAGCATGGCAGACTGTCTGAGGGCACTGGGGGTCAGGGTAAGAAATTTATCATTTTGAGAAATGATGATTCACTCAAATATCTTAGAGAAGCAGCTGGGATGATGGAAGATCTGAGGAGCATGGGTAGGATGACTCTGAGTCTGAAGGTTGCATGCATTGATCCAAGAATTGGTCTGGTCAGGGAGTGGACTAGGGAAGCTCCTGCTGACACCCAAAGGACAGGTGACATTGAAGAGAGGGCAGAGCAGAATCAGGTAAGGAGTCAGGTACAGGTCATAAAGAGATAGGTTCAAAAATGACTCAACTTTGGGAAACATCCCAAGAGGATTTTCACTGATGCCAATTGGCTGTTTGAAAAGCAAGAGGTGGCCATGGCGGCTTTTGTCTCCAATAAGCCAAGTCTCAACCACCAGCAAATTCTCAGGGTAGGCTAACAGCTTAAGCAATCAAAGAGAGAAGAGGTGGAGGCTAAAAATGTAAATTCAACCAGCTTCTGCCTAAAAGCAAAAAGGCATTATAAGCATGAGGATTTCCCAGAGTAAATGTTTAAAACAGCAGGACCTTGGGTGCCTGAGTGGCTCAGTCAGTTAAGCGTCTCCCTTCACATCAGATCATAATCCCAGGGTCATGGGATCAAGATCTGCATCAGGATCCCTGCTCCGTGAGGAGCCTGCTTCTCCCTCTCCCTCTGCTGCTCCCCCTGCTTGTGAGCTCTCTCTCTCTCTTTCTCTCTCTGTTAAAAAGATAAATAAATAAAATATTAGAAAAAAATGTTTAAAAAGTAAATATAAAATAAAATAAAATAGCAGGACCAGAACTTTAAAGGAGAAAAAGAAGAAAAACCAATGGATGAGGTAAAGGATGGCTGTAACAGGTAATAAATCGCAGAGCCAGGCGTCGCAAAAGCACTGAGTAAGAATGTTAAGCAGTGAGGAATAGAGGGTGGAGAAAGAATGGGGCAGCTATTAATAATGTCATTCAACAGATAGTTCAGAAAAGGATTAGACTTTTTAGAGGAAGGCATTTGAATTTTGCCAAGATGAGATAATTAGTGACCCCAAAAATTTAGAGTCAATGAAGTGGTGAGATCAGAAGCCCAAAAATTAAGACAGAAGATAAAACGACCTATTTCAGTATTCGAGGAGATATTTGTCAGTTGGAAGGGGCAGAAAGGTCAAATGAAGATTTTTCTTTAATGTAGAAGAGATGGTGGATTTTAGAGTAGTAAGAAGGGAGAACAGCTTCATTTCAGAGTGGGACAGACAGTCACAGAGAGCAGTGGGCTAGAGAGGGCAGGTGACAGATGGTGAGGTGTGAGGGAAGTGAAAAAGAAAGCAGACATGTGAATTTGTAGATATGAAGAGGGTGAAATATTTCATAGCATCACAGAAATATATACTTGATACAGTTCCTTGCACATGCATAATAATGCCTCTTTAAATTACTTTGCTGCTTTATACCTATCTAAGCACTTTCTATTATAGAACTGACTCAAGATCTCAGATTTGGGAAAGAAACAAAACTTTGAGGTCCTCTACTGTAACCTCATATTCAATGCATGTATCTCCATAACATCTCTAAAATGTGGTCATGTGGATTTCCTGGAAAACTCTTGGGGATGAAGACCCACTATCTTAACTGTGTGGTCCGTTCCATTTTCACACGATACGAGTAATTGTCTGGGGTACTGCACTTCACCACCCTGGAGTTCTCTAGCCCTGTCACATCTGTGCATAAGGAAACATGTTGCAGAGTCCATTTACCAGACCAAAGTGATGAGGGACATTTCCCAGGGGCATCTTTGAATGTGATGAAACCTGGTTTTGTGATTTCTGATTGTCCCAAACAGCAGTGCCCTGGAATATCATACCAGTTCAATCATTCACCAAGAGGTGTACCTGCCTCTTTGTTTATTTCACTTAACAGACATTTGCAGAAAGCCTATTATATGTCAGATATGGAGTTATGCGACGAGAGAAATAAGGCCTGGATACTGCCACTTCAGAAACCCTGAACTACTATAAACAAGTACATGTTGACAGATGTTCTTGAGGATACATTTTCACAATAAAAATGTAAAAAAAGGAAAATCACTTCCTGCAACATATTTAGAGGTACTAGGGCAGCATTCCTCATCTCTGATGACCATCTCCCCTGTTCCTGGCATCTCTTCCCTACTCTTCAGTTTCACCCAATCTATGTTATATTTTGGGGACTATAATTGGCCCAAATCACCTTGCTGGTGCTTGTTTTACCGGTACCTTGGAGACTCCAAACTCCTTAAATTAAGGTCTCTTTTCTTATTGATTCACCCCCAGTGTTTCCCTCCTCTTCCTTAAATATCTTTGCCACAAAGCCCAACTAGAAAACAGATCATGGAACTGGCTTACTATAGGTTCACATTTCTAATTCTGAAGTCTACCAAACCTCACAGAGACCATACTGTACTGGTACACTACTCAAAACTTCTATTCAAAAATGACCTCACATTCCTTTTTTTTTTTTTAATTTTTATTTATTTATGATAGTCACAGAGAGAGAGAGAGAGAGAGAGAGAGAGAGAGAGGCGCAGAGACATAGGCAGAGGGAGAAGCAGGCTCCATGCACCGGGAGCCCGACGTGGGACTCGATCCTGGGTCTCCAGGATCGCGCCCTGGGCCAAAGGCAGGCGCCAAACCGCTGCGCCACCCAGGGATCTGACCTCACATTCCTTAAAGAAACTTACCTATGATTCAGAGCAGTGAACCCAAGTCTGTCCTGCCCTAATTTTTTGTGTAATCTGAATATTAATTAATCTCTCCAAGCCTCAGTTCACTGGTCTGTAAGTAGGAATGATAATACTGGCCCAATTGACCTCTACATACTTTGATGATGATCAGAGAGAAGCACTGGATCTGAGATAGAACACCAATATTCTTGCCTGGATTCTACTACTAAATAGATGCATGAACTTGAGAGACACCTGCTCTTTCTCTGGGGTTCAATGTCCCCCATCTGCTAAATAAGTGAGTTTGACAACATCATCTCCAAGTTTATTTCTAGTCAGAATTTCATAAATTTGCCAGCATAGACTGCTTACCCAAATTTTACTCAGGGATTTATCAAGGACTCTCACAAAATACTTATGAACAAAGAGGTTAATGTGTGTAGAAGAGTCCAAATGGCTGGAGTCATAAATGTTGATAACTGAATCAACAGCTGCTTGAGAACAAGACTCCAGCAGCAAACCCAAGTCTTGAGCCTCCAACATTCCAAAAAATTAAAAATATGCTTAAAGTAATTGCTGGTACACTGATGAAAGTTGCAGGTGGTACAGAGCTGGGAGGAAAAGCTATATCTAGACCACAAACAAATTTTGGCAGAGTGGAAGATATCTACCAAGAAAAGCATAAGGCCTTGAAAAAAGAAAACTAGCAACAACAAAAACATTTAAGTGAAGAGTAATAAAAAGGAAGTACAAGATAGTTTAGGATATTGGGATACTAGCCTCATCTATGTAAACTTGCGCATAGAAACCTTAGTCCCAGTAATTCAGGCCTACCTGGCAAAGTCCTCCCTCTGTACATGATCCTTTAACACAGATAGAAGCATTTGATAAACTCATACCTATGCCTTAGTTGATCCCTCCAATTCTGAGAAGCTAAGGTTTGAGCATGAGTAAAAGGTTCATGTAGAATCCTTGAATTGAAAGCACTGATTGGGATGGGATATGGCAGGACTAGGACAATATGACACTCATGGTAGGCATCACCAATTAATCCCACATGATTTTCACTGATTCTAGATGCAACCACCAACTTTTTATCATGCTATGTTGAACAACAACAATCATAACTGGTACCTGAGATCTACCTGCCATCCCTGAAGCATATATTTGGTATCAAAGCAATTAGATTTGAAAGCAACAAGTCCTATTTTAGGTATAGAGGAAATATAGCAACATGGAAAGCATTAGGGACTTTACCAGTAAAGTGACTTCTCCATATTTAAAAATGAAGAATATACGATGGTCTCTTTAGGATCAGCATAAAATGGATGAAAACAAGAATATATGCCCAAGGTCATCTGAAAGAGCTTGAGTGGCTTCCAGGCAATCATGGCTCAATTGTACCCTGATGGATACAAATGAAGGAAAAAAATATGTCTGAGAAGGGGCATTGGCTGGTCATAGAGACCTGGAAAGAGAGTAGACATGGAATTGGATGGTGGCAATGTTTATCCTTTCCTGGCTTCAGTGGGGGGAAAGGGGCAGATTTGGGCAGAAGATTTGGAGTATTTCTGAACCTACTGGGAAGCCAAGGGGTTGCTGTTATCAAATGGATATGGGTATATCAGTCTTTCTTAGCCGGATGCTACTGACAATTTGATTCATCTGACTTTCTTGCTCTGACTTCTTCTTTAAGCAACCTTCTCAGTATGATCAGGCTTCCCACACAGACTGGCTTACTGAGAGTGAATGCTTTGATCATATAGCCTTTGAATAATCTGGCCCCCTGTGTGCATTAATAAATTGTCCTTCAGGTGCTAACTGCAGTCTCATGGGTGTTTTAATTATTGAGGTATCCCCTTAGGCCTCTTCACTGATAAGCAGATGTTTGGCCCTTTGGTGGGGAATCAGATCCAGATAGATGTATCTACCCAGAGTCCCCACACACTGATTATTGGTGTATGGCAAGGGGGGACTTATAGGCATCCATTTAAAATGAATTAAATGCTTGGGCCATTATTCCTTACCCATTATAAACATTTGACATAGGATTACATATTTTTAATTAAGCACTTTTATTAAGCATTTTCATAAAAACAGAGTAGGTTCCTTTGCTTTCAAGGAAATTTAGGGTATGGCGAACTATAGTACATGCATGTACCCAAATAGACATTTGGGCAAGGACATGAATAAAAAAGGCAATACAAAGATCAGGAAGCTAGGGGTTGACAACCATTGGGTATGAATATGATCAACTTCAAGAGCAAACTGGTCCACAAATCAAAGGTCCTTCCTGGCTGTAGAGGCTAAAGAACATAAATCAATGGGGAAAAAGTAGCCACGGTTGTCATGGTGACTGGCAGAATGAGAGGGATGGCATACTGACCAATCCCTGCCAATCAACTTTGGGATGTTGATGAACTTGACTCATTTTTTTCTCTAGAGTGTACATGATCATTTACTAAGCATACTATATTGGTCACATTGGTGGTAACAGTGTGATGGAAGTGGTGATAAAACCAGCAGTACCCAAGCCAACATTTCAACAGTTCTTCTCCATCCATTTTATGCACATAGAAAGCAGCGACCATCATGCCTTTAACAACAAGAGAGAAAGGAAGGAGGACTAGACTTAAACTAGCCTTATATAGATCTATATACATTGCCTATATACCTCTATCTAATATCCATATTTATATCTTATCTATATGTCTATAGATATTATCTGTATCTTCAAGGCTCCAGTGCACATGATCCCAAAATCTTCCCTTTGGAGCAATAAGGGATGGCACACACTTAGAAGGCCTGGAGGATGGGCTGTAATTCTGAAGACCTTTGTCTACCATAGAACTCATGGTCTACAGTTTTCAAAAGTTAGCTCCTAATTGGAGCTACCAATGCTACAATGGGAATCTCTTCCCTTGACCTACTCTAGGCTTTCTCTTTCCTCCCGGACTTCCAACAGACAAACCCAAATGTCTAAACCAGTCCCAGTGGAGTAAGTAGCTTTGCTTCTTATTTCCCTGAGTTCTCTCCAGGCTCTCCTCCCCTCCAATTTTAGTATCCAGCACCAAAGACCATCATAGGAAATACCTTGGCTTGTAATTTTAAATTATTTAAAATTTCTTATATATAATTTCTCCTTTTTCACTTACATAGAATAATAATTACCATCTATTGATTGAGTGCCTAATAGGTACCAGGCTATTTGCATACATTATCTTATTTAATCTGCCTAAGAAGAAGAAATTGTCCCCTCTCTCTCCCTCTCTGTTTCAGATGAGGATCTAAGACTTAGAGAATTTAAGAAAATTTCCTAAGGTTGCAAAGCTCATAACCAGAAGCTCAGGATTCAAAGGCATATCTATCTACTTGACTTCAGAATTAGCAGGCGCTCTGCCCACTTTCTCTTCGGTCCCCCCCACCAAACCCCCACCTCAGCTTTGTCCTGTGGGATTAGCTAAACCTGAAAACAAAAACAACCAGGACTGTGTTTAAAATTCTGAATTTCAGATGCTATACTGACCCAGTCCTCTGCCTCTTCATCTCCCTCCTCCTCCTCCTTCTCCTCCTCCTTCTGTTTAGAAACAAACAGATCACAAAGTCTTGGGTTTTGAGGATTAGGAGAAAAATACAATTCTTTACCAGGAGGAAGTCAAGGAACACACTGTTCTCTTTACATGCAAATATCTTAATTACAGCTGGTAAAGAAGATATTTGTATGGAAATTTATGTATCTTTATATGTTATGTATTCAGTTTGCCTCAGGGGGGAAAAAAGCCTTTTACACTTCAGGAGCCCAAACAGGGTCTGTTAAAATGCAGGCCACTGCCAGCCCATCCTCCGCTGGAACAGAGAGGAATGAAAGGAATCCACACCTGGTTCAGAAGCCTATGATACAGCCTCTGCCTCACTTTTCTTCAGGATGAGCTCCGGTGTAAACATGCCTCAAGTGCTCAGAATCTTCTGATGGGGCACCTCCCTGTCTTATTTTCTAGTACCTGTCCCTGTGGAAGTAAGGCGGACTATGACAGCACCCGTCCTGTACCGCTCAAGACCATCACAGATGGAAGAAAACAGCCAAATTTCAGAATTACAAGGAGATGAAACCAAGTTTAGGAGAGACCACTGGGAACTGCTTTCAGGAAAAGGATGTAATTTTTTGGCAGGGCAAGGGAAGGAGATACATATATTCCACAGATTCCTCACCAGTCAAGATACACCCAGTGAACAAAATACATCCAATTATCTATGAAAAGGCCATATTGGTTTCAATGAGCTTCTTAGCATTTTCCTGGTGTTATAATATCTGCTTTGTAATATAAACCATGTTTATCTCGCCTAAGAGTATAGGATGAAAGAGACTTACCTTATAGCAGGTAGAATTTTGGCTAGACATAATTGAGAATGTCCCACTTCTAAAGGGTATTACAAATTAGAAAGAAAAAGATAAATCTCTCACTGATAATGACTTCCCTTCGCCACATCTGGAAGGAATAAGGGGGGACCTGTGGAATCCCAGGAGATGTACTAGAATAGAGTGAGCAAACCATCTGTCTGGGGTGGTTTTGATGCTGTTCTGCCTGGGGCCACAGGGGTGAAACAGATGACATTTAAGTCTCCTTCCAGCTTCATGTTTCTTTAAAATGGAATGATCTAGCATTTGTTCATCTGTTTCTAACACTCGAGGGATGCACACTGGGATAGGTGGCCTAAAAGATGCATTTGTTAAAATATCCATCCTGACCCTCAATTTTACTGTTCTTCTTTTTCAAGGTTATGATCGAAAACCGTAAGAGGCTTTGAGCGCCCAGGCCCTGGCCTTCAGTTGACCTTCCCAGACCCTACTGATTCTGATGGCTTCTCTTCCACACTCCACTACTACCTCCAGGGCACAAGGCCTCATTGTGGACTTGCCTGGACTACTGCCCTGACCTGCCTTAATGCTCCTGAGTTCCTGCAGTCTGTCCTATATGCTACTGCCTAATGACTTGTCCTCACACACAGCCTCCCTCAATGACACACTTTCCATGACTGTCCATTGGCACCCACATCAGAATAGCTGGCCTTTCAAGACCTGCCACAATAGCCCCATGCTTTTTCTTTCTTTTTTTTTTTTTTACAAACATTTCCTTCTATGTATCTTCTTTTTTTTTTTAATTTTTATTTATTTATGATAGGCACACAGTGAGAGAGAGAGAGAGGCAGAGACACAGGCAGAGGGAGAAGCAGGCTCCATGCACTGGGAGCCCGACGTGGGATTCGATCCCGGGTCTCCAGGATCGCACCCTGGGCCAAAGGCAGGCGCCAAACCGCTGCGCCACCCAAGGATCCCCTTCTATGTATCTTCTACACGTCTGCAGTTTCATCCTGTTGAGTGACATGCTGTTCTATATCACCCTCCTGGTTTGCTTGCCTCCAACCTATCTCCATACCTTTGCTCATACTAACCCCTCTGACAGGAATGTCCTCCTAAAATTCAACCCACTGACTACCCACCAACCACTTAAGACCCACGTCATCCTTCTGATTAAATAGGCTTTTGAAATTGGTAACCCTTTTGTATGATTTTCCTCCCTCTGGCTTGTGGAGGAGTTACAAATTTTCATCCTGCTTTATATTCCCTATGAAATTTTAATTTCCTTGGAAACACAGATTGCATTCTATTCATCCTCACGCATAGTCAGGGAATTGAATTAAATTCTGTCCCCAGCACACGGACCTTCTCAATGGCTAGAGGATTTGGCACAAGGGGAAATAAACTAGCATGGACAAAGGTCAGCAGATGTACAAAGTGGATTCCTCATTTTAATGCCTAAGGCTCTACCACTGACTTTACTATTGGGAAGTCTCAGGGTCTTAAAAACATCAGCAAGCCTTTCTAAGTTTCCTCCACAAAATGAAGGCTAATAATCCCTGGCAGCTTACTTCTTTGCAAGGTCTCAGAAGACCTTCTTCCTTCCAGGCAGAACATTAAGAGGCTGGTATGCAAGCACAAAGCCCCACAATGAGCATGTATAAAATAAGCATTTCTCTTTTAGCAGGTTTGGGTGTAAGGGCTTCCATGGTCAACTGATGAGCCACAGAGATGAAGCTATTCATTAAAATTCAGTCAGTCATTCACTGATTCCCTGCTGCTACCATTCTTCTTCTTCACATCACTATTATGTGTGGCTGGAACACATAACACATGTTCTAAATCTTAACTGGGGAGCCTATAGAAGGGGTCCCAGTGATCATCCCTGCAGGGCATGGAAGCCCCTCCACAGAGTGCTACAAGAGGCCCACAGCTGGGGGAAGACCAGAGGTAGCAGAACACCGGCTCTAAGTGTTTTTCCACTTCAACTGAGGCAGTTTGTGTTTATCTATCTATCTATCTATCTATCTATCTATCTATCTATCTATCATCTATCTACCCATCTTCTAAGGGCCATCTGAAGAAAATGTTTTACTGCTATGTAAAAAAAATGTGTTGGGGGCAGCCCAGGTGGCTCAGCGGCTTAGCCCCGCCTTCAGCCACGGGCCTGATCCTGGGGACGCGGGATCGAGTCCCACATCGGGCTCCCTGCATGGAGCCTGCTTCTCCCTCTGCCTGTGTCTCGGCCTCTCTCTCTCTCTCTCTCTCTCTGTGTGTGTGTGTGTGTGTCTCAAATAAATAAAATCTTAAGGAAAAAAAGTGTTGGAAAACTATACATCTAATCCAACCTTGTAAGCTGAAAGTCAAGAATACTGATCTAAATTAATATCACCAAAGTAAGTGAGTGGCTGAACCAGAATCCAGTTCTTTAAGCTCCATCCAAGAAAAGGATCAGTAAAGCTGTCAATGAATCTTCAGACAAAACCACAGAATATCTATCAAACTCCCAACCAAGTTTCTGTGAAGTGAGAGAAAATAATGCTATTGGGATGGCCAGTACTTGTGAAGAGATGAGAAATCTCAAGACAATGATGAAGAAAGACAAGAAGGGCCTATATTACATATGGTAAACTCAAGTCCATGGCAAAAAAGGTATTTATTCCACATCACTGGTCACAGCAGGGACTAAACCTAGGCTTCCTGCCTCTGCCTCTGGTACTGCATACTAGTCACCACATGAGTCACAGGTTGCCAAGACCCCATAAGCAAAGATGGGAGGGTATCTCCCAGCAGTAGCATTCCAAAGCCTCTGTGGGGAGATGCCCAAAATAAGTCCTTTACCTCATTACTGGAGTCCCATTGTTTGTCCCAACTTCTTGGTCATTATGTCCTCTCCAAGTCACTTTATACCAGATTGCTGAAGCGTTCCATGGCTCAAAACACCATATCCCACCCTATATTAACTTCTGAACTTTGTAGAATGCTGTAGTTGCAGGTTGATGTCCCCAGCACTACCATTGTGTTGGAATAAAGTATAATACAGTCTAGGAAGGTTGGAGGTCTGGAAGTGCTGAGATGGGCACAAGAATCCAAGTAATTCCCATCACTGAAAAAAAATCAAGAAAGTCTGCCCAGCCATTCTTATGCCCACAAGGCTGATTTTTGTCCACTTACCCTAAGTATCTCAAAGAGGAAGAAGAGGGAAGGGAAGAAAGCAAGTTTCAATCACTAAAGTAGATCCAGATATTGTGAGGAGAGACTATTTAAAGACTGGAGGTTGTTTCCTTGTTTCATCTGGAAGAGGATAGGGGGCTGGGATATTGAGCAGCTATGTTCCAGGGCAAAGCAATAATAGAGACTGCTTGAGAGAACGTTGACTTTATTCTTGTACCATCAGTCCTATCCCCTTCTATTCTGAAGAAACCAAGCCTTTAGCTCAGTTATCATTACCCCTGGAACTTAGTCCCATAGAGAGTAAAATTTAAAAGAGACCATAAAACCAGGATCCAAAACCCAGATTTTATAGATGAAAATGAAGCCTCTAACTGGACACATTGAGACCAAGATATCCTAAACAGCAGTCCTGTCCCTCGACAGACTTGGAATTCCAACATGACTGATATTTTTTGGACAATTAGTGTGCAAATCCATTGGCTTTAATCAAGGAATCAAGGTTGTAATACCTATAATTAGCACAAATCTATCCTCCACACCTTCCTCCATGTTAATTCCCTCTGTAGCTTTGTGCAACTGAATGGGTCTTAGCATTTAAGTTGTTTTTCAGATTTCACTCAGGATATGTGTACTGTGGCACCAAGTCCTACAGCAGACATTCTGGCGACTGAAGCTCAAGCATGCCCAGATGTCTACTTGTGGCCATGTCTCTCTGCCAGCATGGGGCACCCTCTTCCAAGGTGGACAGGGAACCTGAGGAGTCCCAAGCCTTCCCTTAGCCTCCTAATCTAACCTATATCAGAAAAAGTGGACTCTAATCCTATCTACTTACTCTCTAAAGACAGTGACCAATGTCTGCACAGCTTCAAAGGGTTCCTTTAAGAGTCTGGAGTTACAAGCTACGGACCAAATAGGATTCCTCAGCAGCCTCTTATAGCCTACCTAACCCTCTTCCAGAACACAGGAATCTCTGGAACTCTAGGGCCTCTGAAAGGTGAATGAAGGGTTGCCCCAGGGCAAAGGGGACCATAGGATAGGCTCTACAATAGGGTAGTAGATCCCCTCACCTCTGCTTCAACCATAAAAGTCCTACTGCCTTTAAAGAACAATGTAGTGTAGTGCAGTGTGGTATTCTGAAATGGACGCTGGGACATTAAAAAGAATATTAGTGGGAAAATCAATAAAGTCCAAACAAAGTCTAGTTAACAATTTATGCCAAGAAAAAAAAATTTATACCAAGGTGGATTTTTTTTTAGGTTTGACAAATGTACCATAGCCAACAGTAGGGAAAACTAGGTGAAGTGCATTTGGGAACTCTCTCTACCATCTTCGCAACTTCTCTGGAAATCTAATATTATTCCAAATAAAAACATATTTATAAAAAATAAGAGATGAGTCCATCACATTATTTAGGAATATAAACCTCTTCCCATTGTTCTCCTCCAAATAAATAGGAATACAGGTAACAAATTTTTAAGATATCCAACAATAGCAAAGGAAAGATCAGGCCCAGTAACTGGGCTCTGGCCACTGGACAGCCTGCATGAGACCCTCATCTTCTGATAGTCAGAATCACTTTTCCTACCATGGTGCCTAGGTCTAAGGAAAACCTAATGGCTGAAACCCCAGGGACAAGCTGGCTAAGCCCTCTCTAAACTGGGCTTACTGGTCAGCACCCCTCAAGGACCAGTATGCCCAGCTACTAACCCTCTCCCAGGCAGTGAAGCAGGAGGTCAAGTCTCCCTACTCTTGGCCTCAGGATGGCTGGCAGTCACTTATCCAGGTGGGGATGAACAGGGTTGTAAGAGACCCACCCTTTTTACACTGTTTCATATTTCCAAGAGTAACAACTGGTCACCTCTTCAGCATGAATCCCACCCTTGGTAGGAACAACTTTTCTGCCTGGTGGGAGCCAACACATAGGCCACACCGTTTCCCCCATCTGATGGGCATCTGCCTGCCTACAGAGAACAGAAAGGAGCCTCAAGAGTTCTGTCCTAGTAGGGCAAAGCCTGAAATATTCCCAGGCTGCCATGACAGGTCAGAAAGTCTAGTCTGGGAATTCAGTATGAGGGACCTCATTGTTGCTGCACAGTGAAGCCACCATCTGCAACTGTTCTAGCACTATACAAGTGCACATTATAATCTCCATCTGCCTGGGTTCTCTGTCTCAAAGAGCTCAGAACTCAGAATCTGAGCAGGGTATAGGGGTGCCAGTTACTGGGTAAGCTTCCCAAAACCCCAACAAAGAGCAAGGAGTATTGTTGGCTCCATATAATCCTGAAAGTCAGTTAGCTTAAATCACCATCACTAGCTTTTAAAGGTAAAAGTAAATTACAAGTTATTTCATAGCTACGGTTCTCCTTACCACACTGCCAGCTACTTGATTTTCATCCATGGGCTTCCCCACTTGAGACCAAAAACTAATTAATTAGTCAACTCAAAACTTTGAAAATGTATTTTCTTTTCTATTAACTTGGATTCCCTTTGATTTGGAACATTCCCTCTCTTTCCCCACCCAATCAATTCAATGTGTTTTCTTGTCGGTATGCCTCTTTTGCTTTCCAGGAGGACAAACAAAAGCAATGGCAGGCTGGGCTAAGCTCCCCTATTGCTTACAAATGTCATGTGATACCAGGACTTTGCAAGTAGAGGATAAAAGAGGCGTCTCAGGATAATCGTCTCCATCTTCAGGATGGGAACAGCAGTGGAACGTAAAGATATCTTGTCCTAACTTTCCTGATAAATCATCAGACACAGGGTGATATGCCGTGGAATGTTGGAAGAGAAAGTTTTTCTTCACCCATAATGTGTAAGAGGTTGCCATTTGCTCACTACAACCCATGTTCTTCTCTTCTACCTGAGGACATTGCTACACTCCATTTCTCAGCCTCCCTTACAAATGCATATGATTGTGTTCTTGCCATGAGAAGTGACAGGCCCCACTTCCAGGTCAGGTCCATTAACCACATGGATTCCTTCATGCCCATTTCCCCTTCTAGCTGTGGAATGGGAATGGATATCTTGGGTGAGCAAGGATAGCATATAAGGAAGAGAGTAGAGCTCCATCAGCCTGAATAAGTGTATGGGGGCGGGGGGGGGGGCTATTTCTCCCACAAGTTCATCTGCTCATACTGTTATATGACCTAGAAATAGGCTTCTATTTGTGTTGAACCATTATACATATTTTTGCATCTCCTTGCTATAGCAGTTGACCTATCTTAACTAATGCATTTAGGTAAGCCTTATTCCAAATGCCCATTTTGGAATTGGGAAGACATTTTTATTTTAGCTCTAATTATAGTAACAGTAATTAATATTTATTTAACATTGATCATCTTAAGGGCTTTATATTAGTTAACTCTTAATCCTCATAGTAAATGTATATGATAGGGACCAGTAGCCCCATTTTTACAGTCGGGGGCACTGAAAGGTTAAATAACAACCAAGGTCCTATAGTCAGAGATTATAGGAGCTGAGATGCAAACTCAGATAGCATAGGTCCAAAAGATGACACTTGTTCATCACTGCCATCATAGTATCCACAAAATCAAACATTCTACCTGTCAAATCAGTTTACTCCAAATTATTCCCACGTCCTAAGGGTTACCATTATCATTCTCCCCACGGGTTTCTAGGCATCCTGATCTGGAATCTCCAGCTTAGAACCCAGAACTTGCTATCATCTGCCAGACCTGCTTTATGTCCTCCAGACGTGTGTCTGCCTAGATTTTGGCATACCTTCTCTCGTATCTCCCAGACACTTGGCTCTATCCCCTACCTCTAACTTCGAGCCATCCTTGACTCAGACTATCAGTCACCTGCCTCCTCCAGATATTGTCCCCAGATACTGATTCTACTAGCTTAGATAACAGACTCCCCACAACATCTGCAAAGACTCACCTCATTTAGGTAGGCATCTGTTTGCCTGTCTAAGTTCCTCTTGGTCTGGCCTGACCTACTTCTTGCCTAACTCTGAACTCCCATTCCAACTTTGTTCATTCATATTGGATGCCTACCAGTGGTAGGCACAGAAGATAACATGGTGAACAGGCAGGCACACTCCTGGTCCTCTGGATGAGGAGGATCAGAGCACAGGGCCTTCTGATCCTGCTCTTCCCATACCTCAGCATATGGCCTCCCCTCCAAATAAATCCCACCCCCTTTCAGGACTCTCAAAACTTTCTTTGATTCTAGATTTGACCTCTAATTTCTTCGTGTCATCTGATGTTCTGAGAAAGGTATAATGATACCAAAAACCCACACTTGTCCAAGCCAATTTAAAAACAATCTCAGGATGGTAGAGTGAGTGACCACAGGAGGAAAAGGTATCTGTCACCAGGCCATAGTCTTAAAAAGAGAGAATAAATGGTCATGGAACTCTAATACAGAGATGTTTGTTTTCTCTTTCTAAATACGTAACAGGAAATTAGCAAGATCACCTTTGTAAATCGTTTGCATGTCATTCATACATGAGCCAGATGGTACTTTTTTAAGAAATTAAAAATAAAAAAGAAAGAATATAAAAAGGAGCTTATCTCCATCTCTCTCCCTGCTCTTATATATACACCCTGGACTCTGTACCGGGCAGATGAATACTCAGGAGTGCTCACGCACACACACACACACACACACACACACACACACACACATACAAAGAGAGAGGCCCAAATTATCTGCATTTAACTGAATCAGGCACCAGAAACTAGCAAACTCCTAGGTTCAACAGTTTTCAGTAACCTACAGTAGCAAATCTGTCCCAGATGTCAGCTTGCAGAGAGAATCCTCAGTGCTCCTGCTATATAATAAATCACTGCATTCCCCCAGAGCCTCAACTGGTGTACCAAACAAAAAAATGTTTTGTAAATCACCTGAACATGAGCCTAGCTCTAGCTCTATGATCATGAGGACCATATAAACACTGACCAGAAGAATAAGCAAGTAAGTACTGATGCTCCAGTCTGTAAGTGGAAACCTTGAGGAGGAAAGTTTCCAGAGGTGGGTCAACTTACAGATTCTATATCTTTGGGGCAGCTGCATGATCCCAGTTTATTTTCCAGTGGCCAGAAGATCTTTCTCTCTGACCCAAGAATTACATCTGGAAATCAGATTATCCCTGTGCTTTTCCTGCCTTGGGTATGTAGGAAACAATAGTTTATCGAGTAAGCAATGTATTCTAGGCTCTTTACACAAATTAATTTGCTTAACATCAAAATAATTCTGCCAAGAGACTATATTTGTCCTCATTTTTTTTAGTCGGAAAATTAAAGAGAGATTACGGGAGGTGCACTGGGGTCCCAAGGCTGCTAATGGTAGTGTTAGGTAAGATTAGGTCCCCAAAAATAATGCCTTGGTCACTCTTATGTTTTCCAATTTGGACACAAGATTTTGGAGTTCATTACTGATACAACCTCTAGAAAATCTGCTTCTACCTTTTGTTTTACAGAGGGCGAGGAAGGGGGAGCTGTGAATATATTAGGATGTTGTGAGCAACTGAACATGAAGATATGATACATACTACTCTTGGAAGATGGAAAACATAATATCTACCCACCATCAGTGGGATATGCAGTTTTCCCACAGGGCACTGTTTTTTACTACAATAGCTCTCTTTTTTATTTCAAATTCCTTGGGACCAAAGACACACATTTTCAAGCCAGCTGGCCTCAGCTTACACCTGGCTTAGAATTCATGAGAAAGGAATTGCAGATACCTGAAGAGTGAATGTTTTCTACCTCACTCTCACTTCCTCAAGTTCCAATAACCCCTGGTACCCACAGAAATGACATGGATTCACCCCTTCTTGCTCTCCTAGGAGTAAAGAGCATCAGTTCTCAGTTGTTAAACCAAGGGCAAAGCATTATCATGTGGTAACAGATAGATGTGATTTTTAGACTCTTTAGAATCAGAATCAAGAAATATTAAGTGCACTCCTCCTTGAAGTGAGTTTGAAAGCTGAGTTTGCACCCATTCTGGTCTGATTTTGTTTCCCAGGACCGTGGTAAAGCCAGTTGAGAACAGATTTTCATAATGACACATCTGCCTCAGAAAAACGATGATCCATCCCATGCTTTTATCAACACCAACATAAATCTGAGCTCAGCCAGATAAGCCAGCAAACCCCATTACAGAGAGCACAAAGGCAATTAAATGGTGCCAACTCCAGCTTGACTCAAGAAATCTATGGCCCATGGGCCCTTAGCAACCACACCAATGTCTCTGTTGGAAATGAGTAAAAAAAAAAAATAGTCTAGATGCTAAAGAAATATTTTGCTTTGATGTTTCCGCCCTGGCCATCCATCTGTGGTTACTGCTACATTGTGTTCCCTTTGCCATATTTGGGGATGTTGGACAGGGTGGGTGGCTTAAGAAACTGCCCAACTTGCTTAGACATACTACCTTCCCTGCTGTTTGGTCTACTTTGCCTCATATTTTCTCCTGATAGTATATCATCTGCCATCCTTTGGTTGTACCATGCACACATCACTTTCTAGCCACTGAAGGCATTTCTCAAATATTTCATTTTTCTTCAGGCTATGGCTAAAATGAAATGTCTTGAGTGACCAGTTCTAATGTCTGGGCAATGTTGTTTAAGCAAAGCCATCAAGAGCATGTAGATAGAATTGAAATGCACATGCCAGCCCCAAACTCCCAGCCTTGTAGTCCACCATGCTTAAGCCAACAAGACAATCCTATCTGGGCTCTTTGACTCACAATATGATCATTCATTCCCTACAAAGAAGACAAAACCAATGGCTCCCATGCCTCTTAACTTCCAGAACTGTGTCCTCCCCTCTTCATATACCACTGATCCAAATTCTTCACTCATTCAATGTCCCTGAAGTAAATCTTCCATATTTCTTGAGGTATGTATCTTTCAATCAGTTTGCAAAGGTTAGGGCACCTCTGCGTCTCAGGCTTCACCCATATTCCCCTCTTTTGGGGTAAATTATACTCATGCCCACTTGTCCTTTCCCTGGCAGTAATAACACTGTCAAAACCGTTCAGTAATCCACCGAAAGTGGATTTCCAAAGACTAAGAGAAAAAAATAATTCTGGGAGCAAAATAAGATACCTCTTAACATAAAACATACCACTGTATAGAAGTAATATTGAATATGATGCCTCCTATCACAATCACAAAGCTTTTTCTAAGGCCATCCTGCAACTCTCTCCAAAGTTGGCAACAATAACATGCTTTCTTGCTTCATCTTTCCTAAATCGTTCAGGTGATTCTGCTCAGCAGGACATTAATGATTTTTGCTACTTTCTGTGGGTTCTGGCTTCTTATCAAGATGTAGCTTTGAAGACAAGATAAGCCTACACAGTCACCAGATAATTTCAGAGAATAAAATGTGTTGTGCGTAAAGCTGAATGAGGGACTGAGTTGGAAGTGTTAAAATGTAGCACCAAGTTGAACTTGATTATGTGTGTATTTGGGCATACACATATATGTATGAGTCTGTTTGCATGAAGAATGAGTATTGATGTAAATAAGAACACAACGCATATGTCATTGCAATGTAACCATACTGTCAAATTAAATGTCCAAGAGGATGGGAGGCATGAGCTATCGAGAAAATAATAAACAGGTATGTCAAGATGTAGGAGTGGCCAAAGGATAACCATCACGTGTATGTCTAGGCACAGGTGCATATGTGTGTTCTCCAGAGTGACAGGGTTAATGGACAATGACAAAGACATGTGAGCAAGGTGTTAGCTCTGCTGCTGAGTCCTGCAGCTGGAAAAGCCACCTTACCCTGTAGTAATCGGTGCTGTAGACATCTCTGGACATGCCAAAGTCCCCGATCTTTACCAGCAGATTGGCTCCAACCAGGCAGTTCCTGGTGGCCAGGTCCCGGTGTACGAAGTGCTGGGAGGCCAGGTACACCATGCCTGATGCGATCTGACTGGCGATGTGGAGCATTTGGGAGAGCCCCAGCTCACCTTTCGCCTGGCGTGGCTGCCCATCCACAAGGATCATAGCATCCGGCCCATGGGCCCTGTGAGGGGTGGGGGAGAAGACAGGGGACAGAGAGAATTCAGGAGATCAAGGGGAAGAGCCTTCTTGATTCCCTGTTCTCTGGAATACACCATAGAAATGGATAAAATCTCTCTTAGCCGATCTATTGCCTATTTCTATTTACCCAACATTACATTATGTGAGTGTACATGTGAGTACAACACTACAACCAGATTCCCAAATAAATGATGCAGACATACTCTAATAGATCAGGAAATAAACCTACTCTTTTCAGTATCTTAATGCTATCCTGGGGTTTCCCCGGCTCTAGATACCCACTACAAAATCGTTAAGATAACAACTAACTCTTCCAGAGCCCTTAAGTGTTCCAAGCTCTGCCCTAAAGATCTCATATCTATTAATTCACTTAATCCTTCCCCTCCAATTTTGAGTTAAAGAAACTGAGGCACAAAATGATCGGGTCACCTGGCCAAAGTCACAGGAGTGTCACAGTGGCCTTATGGGTAATGGGGAGGCACTGAAACCAGGCATGTGGCTCTAGAGAGCTTTAAACTTTATGGAGCATCAAGAGGGCTGACTGAAGAGATTCCTGGGCCCTGCCCCTTATGATTCTGATTGGCAGGGCAGAGCTCGATCATCTGCATTTCTGACAAGCTCCCAGTGCTGATGCTGCCCGTGGGCAGTCCACACTGTGGGTAGCAGGAGCCTTGTGTTCACATTTCTATCCTGTCCACCACACTGCCTAGGATTGGACAACATTTGTTGGTGGCAGAGCTGGATGGAGAGACCCTTCAGGCCCAGGAAGCCCCAACTCCCCCTCCATCCCAAATCAAGGCCCTAGATTTGTTATCCTAACACCTTGCCTTGTCGTATCAGTCACTTTTAGTATTCACTCTTTTTTCCAGAAAACCCAATGAGCCGTAACCACACCCAGAGCCCTTATTTATGAAGTTGTGGACCAAGGAGCCCTGGTATACAGCGAGACCTCGGCCTGTTTTACTGCTTCTCCAATTTCCACTGAAAGGGGTCGTTAAGCATGAACACATTCATTTTATTGTCTTCTGTGGAGTCTTCCTACTCCGCCCCTCCCAAGGAAAGTTACTGTGTCAGATCACAAGGAAGGGGCATCAGCAGCCAAGCCTGTGTTCCCATCTACCAGGAGAGGAGCTGCAGCCTGACCCTAAAAGCCACCAAATGGCTTCTATACTCTTTTCCTCCCTCTTCCCTTCTATTGAGCATGACAGTGGTACTCAGGAGTTCTCTGTAGCCTTACCTGTGGCACTTGGGGCTAAACGTACTGCTGAATCTATGGCACAGGCTTGGTGGGAAATGAAGCATGTCCCTCTCACCACCCCAGGGGAATGCAAGCACAGCATAAAGATCTTGAATATTGGAAAAAGGCATTAGTAACTACCCTGGTTCACAGTCCTGATAAAATACTAATTGTAATAATTTAATGGTAGCTATCATTGACTGAGTACCCAGCTACATGGAAAACTCATCTAGGTATTTTACAAATATAATCACCTCATACTCATAATAGCAAACCTGTGAAGCAGTTATTAATAGTCTTGTTTTCTAGGAGAGAGAATTAAGTTTTAATAACTTGCTCCAGGTTACATCACTAAGACGTGACAAATTCAGGATATGAAACCAAGTCTGTCTTACGATAAGGACTGAGTTCTCCAAGAAAGGAATGAATTTCATTATGAAAATCCAAGTTCAGGAGGTTCAAAACATCCTACAGATACTATCCATTCCTCGGGGACCATTTTTGGAATCCCAGCTCATAAGAAGTGTTCATTATCTGCTACCAGCCCTTCCCTGCCCCCTCTAAACCACAGCACGCTAGTGAATGTCTCACTTGAAGGAGATATTCTCAAGTTTTGGTAAGCATGTTAGCATGTTCCATGCCTACATTTGAACTCTGAAAATGTCATTATCAGCCATGGGATTCAATGGAATTCAAAAGGTGGCAAAGACTGAACTCTGTCAAGGGCCTGATTGTGGGTAGAATTCCACAGACCTTCACACATGGCTGCCCCCTCCACATCTGGGCACTATTTGCAAGTAGCAGATGTGGGAAGCAGAGAAGTGCCAACTCTGCTCTTGCGGTGGGAAGCTGCCTTCCTTGGGGAAGGTAGTCTGCACTCCTGCCCTGAAACTCCACCCAGAACTTCTGGCTGAGGTTCCAGTCTCTTACCAATTTCATTAAGAGCATCTCAAAATCCAGATGATCCTGAGCCACGATTGGAAACACTCTTACAACAAATCTAATCTTTCTAGAACAGTGCTATCTAATTTAATACATTATTAATGGAAATATTTATACTGTACTGCTCAATATGGTAGCCACTAGCCACCCATGACTACTGAGCACTTGAAATGTGGCTAGTGTGACCAAGGAACTGAATTTTTAAATTTTATTTAAGTAATGTAAATTTAAATTCAAATATCCATATGTAGCTACAGTACTGGATAGCACCATCATATAAATTTATCCAAGGAAAATCTGCTCTTCTTTTTTAGCCATCTCTGTCTCCTGATGAGCTTGTAACCTTCTACCTTCTTATTCATCATTTAAAAAAGTCCCCAAGGGGGGGCACTTGACAGGATGAGCACTGGGTGTTATTCTGTGTGTTGGCAAATTGAACACCAATAAAAAATAAATTTATTATTAAAAAAAAAAGTCCCCAGCAAGAACGTTTCCAGAAGGGGTGTAAGGTTTTAGCTCCCCTTGCAACACTGAGAAACATAAGGCACCAAGTGAGAAAATTATTCAGATCATCAGGAGAAAGGGTGGCTCTGGAGTCTCAGAGTTGAGTTACAGGCTGGAAAGCCCTCTGGGCTCCCTCCTTGGACTCCTTCCAGACCCTGCTCTTGTGGTCAGTCCACCCTGTGATCAAGAAGAACATACTCACTTGTCATAGCATCCTCAGTGTCTCCCCTCTAGAAATCTGTGACAGGGGCCTGAAGCTTGCTGCTCAGGAAATGATATGAAAGACTGAAAGGCTGCTTCTCATTTCTAATCCCCAGACTTAAGTGTTCAGAAGGGCTGTGTGATTTCTGGCTCCAGGGGAACTGCAGACGTTCAGTGGAGCTGGGAGGGGGACTAGGGCTGGGTACAGAAGTTCGTGCTCACCTTAAGAACTTGTTTAGGTCTCCATGCTTCATGTATTCAAAGACCATGATGAGCGGGTCCCCATCACCACACACCCCGTAGAACTTAACAATATGCTCATGCTGCAGGTTGGTGAGCAGCTCAGCCTCCCTCTGGAAATCCTTCCGGGCAGCCAGGGTGGGATCCTTCAGGGCCTGGAAACAATGCAGGACATGGTTTTTAGCAACCAGAGGGCAAGGACCTGCCTCTTCCCCTCCTGGGAGGAAACCTGTCCATAACAAAGACTGCTCGTTTCCAATAAATCAGATTTTTAATCAGGGTTTAAAGACCATGAGATGACATTACAGCCTCATCTTTGTAGAACAAAAGCTTGTTCATCCTCATTCACCCTTGTAGAAACAGAAGCCAACTTTCTGACCCCCACCTCCATTCCACTGGCCAGTGATCTCAATTCATGTTCACCTTGATGTGAATGCCAGAGGCAGGGGGCTATGCAGGTGGAGATCCTGACAAAGGCCCCTTCCCTTAAACTTTCCTTGAAGAAAGGGTCCTACAGTTAAAAAAAAAAAAAAAGAGTGGAAAAACCACCACCACATGAACATGTTGGCTTCTAGAAGGCACCTGTGTCCTTCCTAGTAGGAAGCTGAAGGAGCATTTGGGGGATGAGTGGGACTGCAGCTATGGGAAAGGCAGTGAAAGGGCAGCAGCCATAGGATCCACCCAGAACCAGGATGGGGTCAAGTCCTGCAAAGTCGCAGGGTGGGATGAGGAAGTGGGCATCTGGTGATCACTAAAACACCACAGTGTAGCCCCTGTGTCATGGGAGAACCCAAGGTTAGTGGGAGGCATCAGACCAGGGCCCAGGAAGACAAATGGAAGAGCAGTTGTCAGGAGGGGTGTCAGGTGTGAGTGCAGACTGAAGTGGAAGACTCTGGGCACACCTGAGAAACCGTGGACAGGGCCCTGCCACAGGAATGCAGCTAGGTTGGCCAGAAGGAGGATGAACAATAATGGGGAAGGCAGGAGGCACTGTCTGGGCAGGTGTGCACACACATTTCAGACTTCCCTCCCTTCCCCATGAGGTCAGTAGGCAAATGGAGCCAAGAAGTCACTTGCTTCAACCAACATAGTTTTGTAACCTCACCAGACACAACACGAGGCAATGAGGGAGTGAGTGTGAAGTTTGCACACTATTTTCAGATTAGTGAAAATCTAGACAGGCATGAGATTGGTTTGCATCCTCTCTGCCAAGCATCTGGGGATTTAGGCAGACTGACCTCCCCTGTAGATCAGGTTACTACTGAAAGGCCTCCCCAGCCAGAGGTCTTTCTCCTGCCACCTCCATGTCCATTAACTGAAACCCACAGGGCTGCCTTGGCCGACAGCAACACAGGAATGTGCATGTGCAAAAATCCTATTTAGTGGGGCCCATCAGACCTATGTCAGTCATTAGCACCAGTAGAGATGATGCACTTTTAGCACAAAAGGGGCCCTAAATATCACCAGCTTCCTTTCACCTGCTCATTGCTGGAGTTGGAGAAACTGAGGCCCTGCCCTGTCTGGGAGTCAGTACATATTCACACGCCTCAAATTACAGATGCATAGAGTTAAACTGGACCTCAGCCATCTCTGGCACCCCAGAGTTCCAAGATCAAACCCACTCCAAAGTTAAACCAGCACCACCTTTCATTCTTTTCAAAATTTGGAGCTGTCACCAAAAACATTGATGTATTTAATAAAATGGTTCAACCATTGACAGAACTGTTGGAATGTATCTGATGTACCTTTCCCACATGACAGGTAAGGAAACCGAGCTCCAGAATGGAGAAGCAACTTTTCAAAGGCCATACGAGTAGCCATTGCCTGAATCTGGAGCCTGGAATCCTTTCCTGTCCAGCACACCTGCTTGAGCTAATTTACCAGGTGAACTGGCCACTAGGCATGCCCCCTAAGGATGGTGGGCACAGACGTTAAGCAGTATGAAAAGGCAGAGGAGAGGGCTGGGTAAGGTGGGGGGTATGGCGTGCTGGCAGAGGGGCCAGACACAGCAAGGATGCCAGGCTAGTGGGGTCAACTAACATTGGAAGGAAGGTGGGCTGCTCATCACTAACTTTGATCTCATGTGCTCTGCACTTCGGCTCTGGCTGCCTTCTCAGGGAAGCTGCCCACTAAGAAAGGAGCATGCGTGTCCACCTTCGGTAAGAACAATGACATTTGCAAAGGCTTCTCGCTATGGGTGGAAGAAGGCAGAGTCATGATGAGAGGGATCCTCCCAGGGACCCGAGCTACATGGGCTGGGCTATGGGTAGAGGATGATGGCCAGTGATTTATTTATTTTCATGAAGGAAAAGAGGAGGGGAAAAAGAGGAACCCAGCACGGGTGGGATGGAAACTACAAAGATTTATGTGAATGCTGGATTTACGAGAGGGAAAAGTAGATCAAATTTGGGGCCAGCCAAATGGCCTCTCTCCATCTCTGTAAATCATTCTCTCGTACTGTCTGGACGCCAATGGCAGTCATGGGATTTTTCCATTCTCAGCTCTCCAGCAGTGCCAGCCAGCATCCCCAAGCCTGGTGTTCTACACTGCCAGGCAGATAAGTTCCTTATCTGGGAGATGGGGCAACTTCTGTTCCCCATTGTCTCCACAGATCTTCCCTGCTGCCAGTTCTCTCTTCACCCTGGGATTTCCAGGTCCTGGGTCCAACCTGAAGTTCCTATGTAATTGGCAAAGTGTCAGGTGCAGCATCTGGGGGCCAGGGCTGCAGGTGGCCCTAATTCTCAGGGATTGATGCAACTGGGACAGAGATGACAGGAGGAGACTAATGAGGAGGAAAATCAGCTCAGAGCTCTCCCACCCTTCTTAGTGGTGTCCACACTCAGTCCCTTCCCCAGGGCTGAGAAGCTCCAAAGTAGGTCGCCAGTCAGAGGCAGCTATGAGCACCAGGGGCAGAAATGGTGCTCATCATGGCTGCCAATTGCTGCAGGGAGACAGGTCTCACCAGAGGGTCTCTGAAGCCAAGGAGGCTCCCCTAGGTCCTTTGAGAAGTATCCCTAGAACAAAGAGATCTGAAATTTGCCCCCCTTCCCCATCTCCTTTCTTTCTCCCCAAAGTTTGAGGACATTGCACTTTCTGATCTCCCCTTCTATGTGCATCATAACTCTTGCCCACCCCAGCTCTGGGTTTTAGTGGGGTTGTTTGGTCAGATAGGAGGGAAGCAGTCTAGAATACATGAATTTTTGAATTTCTTGGGCACCTGAGTGGCTCAGTTTAAGCATCTGACTCTTGATTTTGGCTCAGGTCATGATCTCAGGGCTGTGAGATTAAGCCCTGCAACGGGCCCCACACTGAGCATGAGTCTGCTTAAGATTCTCTCCTCCCCTCTCCCTCTGCTCCTCTCCTGCTCACTCTCTCTCTTAAAAAAAAAAAAAAAAGTTTCAGTGTTTGGTTTCAAATTCCATTAGTATACTGGAACCCATTTAATATGTGCAGAGAATCACACATTCCTAAATATTCAAACATGTGCACACACATGTCAATCTGCACTTTTTATACTAAAAAGTGTAGATTTTCTCTCAAAAGCCACTGTCACTTCTCCTTATTGACACTCCCAATTGATTTTATAAGAGACGAACCTGGGTAAGTTATCACATACATAGGTGCTCTTCTCTCATCTGTCTCCCTTGTTTACAGTTGGCCATTGGTTCCCCATTGTTTTTAGGATAAAATCCAAACTCCTTAACACAGTCATGGACTCTAAATGTCGGGTCTCCCCATTTCTCTCTGCTTCCTTTCTTGCCACGCCCTTCCTCTCCTTCACTCCTATACTTTGGTCTCATTGGTCTTTCTGTCCTTGGTGCCCATCAACCTTTTGCCTGCCTCTGGTCCTTTGCACATCCTGTTCTTTTGGCCAGAAAAACTCTCCACCAAGTTATATCTTCATGACTGGCCAAATTAACTAGTATTTAACTGGAATATCCTGACTGGCACCCATTATGCCCTGAATACCCACTCTTAGTTGGATACCCAGACAGACACTTTTATCCAAGAGGGGAGCTTGCCAAGGGTCAGCTGTGATTATTTTCCAAAATCATTTATGATCCATCTGTTAATGTCATTGCTTAATGTAATGAAACATCATAGGAACCAATGAAACATGAGCACAAAGAATTGGCTGGTTTTGTTTTGTTTTGTTTTAAAGATCTGAGTAATTTTGGGGATGCCTGGGTAGTTCAGTCAGTTAAGCATCCAAATCTTTGATTCTGGCTCAGGTCATGATCCCAGGATCCTAGGATTGAGTCCCAAATCGGGCTCTGTGCTCAACAGGTATTCTGCTTATCCCTCTCCTTCTATCCCTTCTCCCCACTGTCTCATTCTCCCTCTCTGTCTCTCTCTCAAATAAATAAATAAATATTCTTTAAAAAATATTTTAAAAAAAGATCTGAGTACTGTTTTTGAGAGTGTGTGTGCTTGTGATGGGAAGAGGGAAAGAATCTCAAGCAGACTCCTTGTTCAGCCCAGAGCTCCATGCAAGGCTCCATCGCATGACAGTGAGAAATCAAGAGTCAGATGCTTAAGTGACTGAGCCACCCAGGTGCCCCAAGTTTCCTGTTTTTATGTGACTTTTGGTGAAGACTTTAGAAATATCTGGTAAAGATCAATGGTTAAACAGTGTTAAGAATAAAGAGGAAAGGGATCCCTGGGTGGCTCAGAGGTTTAGTACCTGCCTTCGGCCCAGGGCATGATCCTGGAGACCCAGAATCCAGTCCCACATCGGGCTCCCTGCATGGAGCCTGCTTCTCCCTCTGCCTATGTCTCTGCCTCTCTCTCTCTCCCTGTGTCTCTCATGAATAAATAAATAAAGTCTTAAAAAAAAAAAAGAATAAAGAGGAAAATCTCTTTTAAGAAATTGGGAAAATACTAAAAATCTGAGATTCTGCACTCAGATTGTTTCACAAATGTCTTAAATGCCTATTTCAATGTAAACTAATTGAAACTGAAAATCATGAAAACAAAAACAAAACAATGCTCCAAACAAAAAGGAACTCAAGAGCTGAAGTTCAGACAAATTGGAGGAAATAGAAGGTTAGATCCCAATGATTACAATTATCAATAACCACAACATGAATTTCCTGCAGTAAAGTTTATTTTATATGACTAGGTTGATAGAGATGTTAAAATGAGTAAATGTTCAAAGATAGTAAAGAAATAATTATTTTAAAAAAACACCTAAAAAAGTATGCACCAAAACAGAGAGAAATAAAATTAAGATAACTGTAAAATCATGAACCAATTAGATATCTTGGAAGTAGATTATATGGTTCATTGATGTTAAAAAAAAAAAAAAAAAAACCTCCACAGACAGGACAAACCCTACACTACATGAAACCAGAAGAATTCATGACTGGGAGCAATGCTGAGATTCACCCAGAACACAGCATGAAGAAATGGAGGAAACCTGGAACACACCAATGTTCTAGGATTCTGAGATGTGAGCTACATGGGCCTGTGTGTCCCCTTGCCCCCTCCATCCCCAGTGTCTCATACAGTTCCAGGCACATAGTAATTGCTCAGTAAATATTTATGGGATGAATAAATTAAGCATATTTTGAAGAATGTGATCAATCTTTGAAAGAAAAATCTTTAATAGCTCATTGAAATATTACAAAGCTAGCATCAGTGTATCCTCAAAGTAAGGAAAAAATAAAACACTATCAACCCCTCGGAAGTGCCCCCACCCCAAGACCCACCCCCTCCAATATTCCCTCTCCCTCACCCCAAAGGTAACCACTATCTTGACTTACAGAGTTCATGGTCTTGCTTTTGTAAAACACTTTTTACTACCTAAATATAAATCCCTAACCACTAGAGTTCAATTTATATATAAAGTGAATGGATGGATGGATGGATGGATGGATAGATAGGTAGGTGGATAGATGGATGGATAAATAGATAATAGAAAGAGACATAGAGTGGGTATAGGTATAGAAGTGCTAGGTCACACAATATGGTAATGTTCTAGAATACCAAACTGTTTTTCAAAATGATTATAACACTTTACCTTCCCACCAGCAGAGTAGGAGAGCTGCATTCGCTTCATATTTTGTCAGCACTTGGTATGGTCATCACTATTTAGCCATTCTGCTTGGTGTTCACTGGTATCTCGTTATGGTTCAATATACATTTTTTAAAGATTTTATTTATTTATTCATCAGAGACACAGAGAGAGGCAGAGACAAAGGCAGAGGGAGAAGCAGGCTCCCCACAGGGAGCCTAATGTAGGCCTCCATACCAGTACTCTGGATCACCACCTGAGCCAAAGGCAGACACTCAACCACTGAACCACCCAGGTGTCCTTCAATATGCATGTTTCTGATGATTAATTAGGTTGGATACCTTTCTTATACTTTTATAAGCTATTTGGCTATCAGAGGAGACTCCCTGAGATCTTGTGAACAAGTGCGCTCTCTGTCAAATGACTATTTCATTTTTTTTTACTTTTTTTTTATTTTAATAAATTAATTTTTATTGGTGTTCAGTTTACCAACATACAGAATAACACCCAGTGCTCATCCCGCAAATGACTATTTCAAAATTTGTATCACCTATTTTAAAATATGAATCTCGTGATTTTAATGTCAGTCTTACACTACTCATATGTCCAAATTATGCTCTGTCTTGTCCTCCTCTCCTTCCTTCCTGGGTATTCTTTTGTCTCCCCAGCAAACTGCAAGCATCTTTAAAACAGAGGCTATGATGTCTGCTCCGTCTCCCCCATTGCAACCACTAGGCGAAAAATTCTTGCCAACTAACTTAAAAACCATAATTTTGGGAAGACTTAACTTTGGTTTATACTTGGATGTGTTCCCTGAAAGTCTACATTTACCTGCACCAGTATGAGAGCAAACTTAAGAGGAAGGAGCTTGCACAAAGGAGAAAAATCTCAAGAGGATGAGAAGTAGAAAACACCATTTTTCGGCCGTTCTCCAGAGGAGATGAGTGTCTTCTCCAGGGGCTGGTGTCTAGGTGGATCCCCTGGGCAGCAAATGGTATAAAATCCCAGGGCACTCATTTCCTCCATGTTCCCAGACTCAAGGAGAAAAGAAAACCCTCTTAAAATGATGAAAACAGAAACATATTTTCTGTGTTATCTGATCTGGGTACTATCCCTTATCACCGACTGCTCAGTGAGAAACATTTCCCAAGGTTTGGGACCATCATTCCATTTCCTGCTCAAAGCACAAAAATGTCCATTTCATTTACCAGTCTCCAGAAGGATGCTGGAATGCCTAGTGGATTAGTGTCACCCTATAAATTAAAAGTTTCAGGAAGTGCAGATTCTTTGTTTGGGGACAAAATTAGAAATCTTTCCACTTCCCTGGTCCAAGTCATTTAAAGACATCCTTACTCATCTGACCATCCCACTGTCTATAAGGCACACTGAGCAAGTTTATTCTCAGGCTGTCTAGCCATAATAATGATCAGCATTCACAGAGGAAATATTCTAGTTTCTTCTTTATTTTCCAGATCATGGGTCAGCAGACAATGCCTATTTTTGTGCTATATATACATATATATACACATATATGTATATGCTATATATGTATATGTACATATATATGTACTATATGTATATATATATATATGCCTATTTCATATATATATGAAAATGGCCCACCAGCAGTTTACCTATTGTTTATGCTCCGTTCTCACTGCTTGGGCAGAGTTGAGTATTGTAATGGACGGCATATGGTCCTCAAAGCAAAAGATATTTACTATCTGGCCCTTGTAGAGAAAAAGTTCAGCACCCCCTATCCTAGATGGTACGTGCAATCTTGGCAGGTCTTATGTAACGTGTCTAAGTACATCCAATAAAACCAACATCGAGAATAACGGTGGTAATAGAACCAAGTAGCAACTATTCCTTCTTGAACATTTCCTATGCCATCGGGAGGTGGTGGGGTGGGAGCGCTCGGTGCTAAGGGGGAGACCCTTTTGAGTCCAGCTGAGACTCCTCAGTGGGGAGCAGTAATCCCCTGCTCTCAGCCCACAACTCCAGGCCGAATTCGCCCTGCCCTCGGAGGCTTTCCTGCCGCAGCCACGGAGGCCACCCCATGCTCCAGGGCAGGGCTCCTGAGACCCATGGGTGCCTCAGCGAGGCTACCTGGCTGTCGTCTGTACAGATCACGTTCAAAGAATTGTCCAACGCTGACTTACGGGAGAACCTGTTCGCTGCTGGTTGAAGTAGGGGCAGGGGGAACTGGGCGCAGCAATCTATTCTCTACTGCCCCATGCAATTCGGCTCCAGCGGCAGATCTGCACAGCTGGCTCAGCTAGACAAAAGCCCTGGGGTCACTGGGCCCATCTTAGTGGCTGCCAGGAGGCAGTTACCCTCAGACGTGCTGCCCCTTGGGCTCTGAACTTGGATCCTTCGGGGGCTGTAAGAAATCTTTCCAACTTCACTCACTAGTCTCCCTGTGAGAGACTGACCACTCCCCCGCCTGCCCCTCCTATTCCCAGTGATGTGTGCTGTCCTTAAGCAGGGCCTCCCAGGGCCTCCTTGAGCTGTCACTCTTCACTCAACTCTATTCTGAGAAATGTCCGTGACTTTCTAGGCACGGACAGCATATCCTGCAGAGTCACTGAGGAGGCAGGAGGGCAGCTGGGGACAGGAATGAGCCAGGCTGCTCCTCCAGCTGCACCCCAGGCACACCCGGGCCCAGATGCCGCAGCTCTGCACTCCCGAAGCCAGAGGACACTTCACTGACCTGGGAGTGAAGGCCCCAGGCCCCTGATTGCATCTGAAATGGATCGAGCCTCTCCTTCCTGTTCCCCAGCCCTCAGCAACCCCGCCTCCTTCCTGGGGCCTGAAGACCTCCAGGATTTACCTTCACAGCCACGAGCATCTTGTCCTTGGTTGGGCTGAGGTTGTAGCACTCGGCCAGGAAGACCTTCCCAAAGGCTCCCTCGCCCAGTTCCCGCTTCAACACGATGTCCCTCCTCTTAATGTGCTGCACATCTGTAGGAGGGGGACAGAGGGGAGAGCAGCCAGTCAGTCTGAGGTACGCGTCCTCATTACAGTGGGGAGTGCTGCTTCGGAGTCCATGGCATGGAGACACAGACCCAGCCACGAACTCCAACTGAGTCATGAAAACAGGCATTGCACTGCGGTTTGAGTCTGACCCAGAACCAAATCAATCTCGGCTCTGCCCAGGACTCGCCCTTAACCTGTCTAAACTCCAGCTGCCTCGGCTGGAAAACAGAGTCAACAGGAGTTAACACACAGGATTCTGCAGCAATTAGCTAGAGTTGCTGGAGAGTGTGTATGTAAAGGGCAGTCTCAACAGCTACTGGCACAGGAATCCCCTGGGCATCCTGCAGGTTCTGACTCGGGAGGTCTGACAACCTGCACTTCTAATAATTCTCAGCTGATGCCCGTGTGCCGTGGGCCAATGGAGGGCACTTTGAACAGTGACGTTGGAATCCCAGCTCCACCTCCTTGCTAGTTTTTTCAGCTTCAGAAAGTTATTTCAGACCAGAACCTCAATGTTCTCATCTGTAAAATGGGATTAACACCAATACCTTCCTAGCTGAGTTCTTGTGCCGATTAAATGAGAGAATCCACTTGAAGAGTTTGGCCCAGCGCCTGGAACAATCTAACCACACACACACACACACACACACACACACACACACACACACACTCAGGCACACACACAGACACACACTGGCTCTTCTTATACAATAATGGCTGTCACAGTCCTAGCACAGTGTCTGGTTTGTGATGGAGATTACTAAGTGGGAGCTAAAATTATCTGGGGGAAGCATCTACTTAACAAATCCCTCTCTTCTGAAAGACCAATGAGATCATGAAAGCCAAGGCCAGAGACCGCCCCGGAACCACGGTCTATGCAGAGAAGAGTTGCCACCGCCTCAGCTAATTCAGCAAACTAATTAAAGTCCATCTGCCAGGAGAAAGCAAAGACGTGACCTCAGCCGTCCACCCTTATTTGGAAAGAATGCTATGGAGGAACAGTACAAGCAGTGGGCTGGTGATGAAAGGAACAAGCCTGGAGTTTGCTCACTGACCTTCCCAGTAATTGTGCAACAGGCAGAAGCCCACCACACACCTGCAGTAACATTACGAAGAGCATTGCAGAGCCTGGAAAGAGGACGGTCTCCAATGATCTTGTCAAAAACTGAAAACTGGGGCAGCCTGGGTGGCCCAGCGGTTTAGCGCCGCCTTCAGCCCAGGGCCTGATCTTGGGGCCCCAGGATTGAATCCCACATTGGGCTCCCTGCTTGGAGCCTGCTTCTCCCTCTGCCTGTGTCTCTGCCTCTCTCTCTCTGTGTCTCTCACGAATAAATAAATAAAATCTTAAAAAAAACCAACAAAAACAAAAACAAAAAAAACCCAAAGAACAAAAAAACCCTGAAAACTGGAGACAGAGGACCACAGCAGGCCAACTGTCCCCATGAGCAACAAGACACAACAGACAGGTGTGGCTGCAAGGCTTTGGTGTTTCGATAGGCTCAGGAAATCTATTCCTTTTAGAACAGACTATACAAATCTTCTGTTTGTTTGTTTTTCTATCAGAGTTCCTGGTATCCCCACCGTGTCCCAGATGACCTGCCGGCAAGGATCTGTGGGAGGAAGCATTTGCAGACCATTTTTCTCTCCGCCCAGCAAGTCAGACCTGCAGGCTCCCTGTGGCTGGTGGCTGCTCCTCACGGGCCATGTGACTGCCAGGTGGCGGCCATACACTGCAGGGCTTTGCCCCAGTCTTTACAACAAAGGAATTAAAAATCGGTTCCCCTCTTTACACCCTGTGTCACATTTCTTGACCTATGAGGAATGGGATTTGTTGGCCTTGAAGGGGAAGGCTAAAGAGTCTCCCACTGAGAGAAAATGGGAGGTCAGGACCTCTCGGGGAGGCCATCTGCTCTTTGCTGCATAATCATTCCCAGGTGACTAGTGATGATGCACGGGGTCCTACAAGGTGAGCATCCTGGCATGGCCGCGGAGTGCAGATGGGCTGAGAAGCAGCTTTGTGAGGCCAAGTCCACGCCTCTGAACACGCAGGGACTGGTGAGGAATGAGGAGTCAGGGGCACCTGGATGAAGCCCTGGATCCTCCTCACAGTATGTGCTTGGGCACCTCAACAAAACATCTTAGGACTCAGTTTCCCCATCTGTAAAAGGGGAGTGAAAAGATAACACAGGTTCTACTTACCAACTATGTGAGCTATTGTACATGAAGGTTTGTAATTCCTCAAGTCCTCTTACATGTCGGTGTGTTGTGCTGTTTGCATCATTGTGGATATTATTTTACAAGAAAGGGAAACAAGGGCCAAGTCAGAAGTCCCCACCTGGTGGCTGAGACAGGACTAGAATCCAGAGCATCAAGACATGCCAGAATAGTCAAACCACTAGGGGACAAGCCCCTTTTGGCCCTAGACCCCACCCCAACACCAATCTCCCTCAGCACTGTAAGAGGGCAGTGTCATTCTCAAACTTGAGCTGCAATAGAATCATCCAGAAGGCTTGTGGGGCACCTGGGTGGCCCAGTGATTGAGTGTCTGCCTTTGGCTCGGGTTGTGATCCCTGGGTCCTAGGATCAGGTCTTGATTTGGGCTCCCTGCAAGGAGTCTGCTTCTCCCTCTGCCTATGTCTCTGCCTCTCTCTCTGTGTCATTCATGAGTAAGTAAACGTAACCTTTAAAAAAATAAAACACTGCTGGGCCCTTCTCCCAGAGATTCCCATTCACAAGGTCCAGGTTGGGGCATTTGATGAGCATTTGCCTTTCTTGCGAGTTCCCAAGTAATGCTGCTACTGTTAGTTCAGGCACCCTACTTTGAGAACCACTGGAATGGGATGGCATTGGTAGGGGAGGAATTATCCAGTCCTTAACAGACAGTCCTATGACCACAAATGTTTATTCATTTTTACCACCTAAAGGCCCGTGATCCTAGACTTACTGGAGGCTTCATCTTCCCACCTAGCTTTAAGGCCTAGGCTGAGTCAAAGTCCCTCTCAGGGCCTCAACTGCTCATCCATGTGATGAAGATCATGCCTCCCTCACCTTCTGATGTTCTGGATGCATCCCCACAAAGGCAAAGCAATGGTATATGAATCCCTGGATCCCTTAGTTCAACTCCAGGCTGAGTGATCTCATCAGCCCCTTGAGCTCTTCTACTCCCAGCTACTGTGAGTGCAGAATGAGGATAGAGGGACACAGGAATTCCATGCAGAGTGGGCTCTGTTCAGCTGTCAGTCCTGGGCCATGTCTTAGCGCCCATTAGCTCCGTTCCTCCTTCAGCAACATGAATCATAGGCCCTGAGAAGTTCAGACAAGTCAAGTGGAGGCAGCAAACAGCGGGCCATTTCTCAACCCCCACTCTGTATCCCAGGACTTGAGAGCCTGGTGGCAGCAGCAGACCCCCAATCATGGGAGGAGGGTAGTATTAACACCTGTGAGCCTTGAATGTAGCAGGGGTTGGGAAGAGGGGGGAGGTAACTGTGTTCCTAGGAACTCTTCTCTCTGCAAGCATGAAGGAGAAGCCTCCCGGGGACCAAAGTGTCTTTCCCAAATCTCCAAAGGGATTTTTTTGTAAAGATTTTATTTATTTATTCATGAGTGACAGAGAGAGAGAGAGAGAGAGAGAGAGAGAGAGAGAAACACAGGCAGAAAGAGATGCAGGCTCCATGCAGGGAGCCTAATGCAGGACTCTATCCCAGGACCCTGGGATCATGACCTGAGTCAAAGGCAGATGCTCAACTACTGAGCCACCCAGGTGCCCCTGCAAAGGGGTCTTTTTCAGAGACTCAGAAACACCCAATTGCTCAGAATCAAATAGGCCTGGTTCACTCTAGTTGGCTTCAGGGAGAAGTATTTTGAGAGCGATACCTGAGCTCAGTCTACAAAGGGAACGGTGACATCTAGAAAGGGCAGCAGGAGGAATGGAAAATAAATACAGATTCCATTCCACCATAAATCTTCCCTCAGGAGAGAACAACAACCCCAGTTCTGGGGATGAGAAGCTCCGCACGGCAACTGGGGGGCTTTGGCAAAGAGAGGCTGGGTATGGGCCAAATACATGAGGTGAATCACTTCCATGTGGCTGGCTCCATGTACTGACAAGACTCTAGACTCTGAAATACCATCGGAGCAGCTGCTTTCCCTGAACCTAAGTAGGAAGAAGGAGGGCAAAGGGAAGTTCATCTGTGACCAACCCTACTCCTTGGTCAATATTCACTTCTGATGGTAACCACAAGAGACAAGGATTATTGTGCCCCTTTCACAGATGAGAAAATGGAGGTAGGAGTAAGTCTCCTAAGTTCGCAGGGTCAGAGCATGGCCAAAGAAGGCTCCTCTCCTTTATATGGCTACCGAGCTCATGTTCCTTCCATTACTCGGGATGGCCTTTCTTCCGTCCTCCCTTAATCTGTGGCCACCAAGACCAATCAGTACCCAGAAGGCCAACCCTCCATCTTCCCCTTCTTCCAGCCCTGTCTGACTTCTCTTACCCTACTCCTCCTGGGACTCTATCGTCCAAGGGAAAAGGAAGGAGCATCTTCCCAGAGGCCCCGGAGGAGAAGGGTGTGGGAGGAAAGGGTGTTGTTCAGGCCCTGGGGAATGGCAGGAGTGAGTTCTCAATTCTGACGTCCTCTTGTCTATTGGGGCTTCTTTCTGTACTTATTTTTAGCTCACACAGTGCTGCTCAGAGCTGCCTCTGGTGAAGCCATTTGACCCACATGCCAGAAAGTGATGGATTCTCCTAGGAGGAGAGGGCATCAATCTCCTTTTACTGCCTGGCTGGCTGGCCCAGCAGAGTCTGGGTCACAGGGCTCAGACGCTGGGACACTGGAAGGGGAGGAGGAGGAAGAGGGACACACAGCCCAGGCTGTGGGAACACCTCCCTATCTCTAGGGAGGAGGGGCTGCTTCAGAGAGCCGGGGGCCAGTGGCCAGGAGAAGTGGTTTGGGGGATGACAGGGCTCCTGGCACTTTCTATCCTGACTCTTCCGTAGCTCCTTTCTTCAACACGGCCTCCACTTGGGCTCTGCCAGAGGAAGCTATCCAAGGAGTTTCTCTTTCCCGCAGGACAACCAGTTTATCAGACAAAATAGAACGAGGATTTCTGTTTCTGTTACCACTCCATGAATTTTCTGTACCGAGGACCAAGATAATTATACCATATGTATGGGATTCACCTCTGCAAGGTCTTCCAGGCCTGGAGCAAGCCTGACCTAGGGCAGAATCACTAATCCCAGGAGGTCGCAGCCACCTCCATACAGGAGACCTCGGAGCCCGTAGGCAGGCTGTGGTCATCCCCTCGTCCTCCCCGTGTTCACCTAAGCTGCCTGGCCCAGCGCCTTCTGTGACCTGCACAGGTCCAGTGGACACACAGACATGGCTGGAGACGTAGGTGACCACTGTCAGCCTCACCTCCATGTTCTGGGAAAACAGGGCTGTGCCAGGCATAAACTTCTCAGTGCTGCTGACCAGGTGTGAAGCGGAAGCATAAAATTCATGGAAAACCAGTGTGGCTGAGAAATGGAGGATTTGGGAAAACAGACAGCTTGTATCTGAACTCTGACCCTGCGGCTCACTGTGCCGTATCCACGTATCCACCCTCGGGCTGTAGGTGCTTGTCTGTAGAATGGGTATGTGAATTGTCGGAGCTGTCAGGAGGACAGATGTAAACTTTCTGGATCAGAAAGGTCATTGGAACTATCTGAAACATAACACAAGTGTGTTCCTTCCTTCCTACAGGATTTTCATTCACTGTGAACAAGAGTGACTTGGAAAGAAACCTGAAGAAGGGGTCAAGATAGTCTCCTGCAATGAAATGGCTAAGGCTGTTCTGGTGGGGGGGGAGCCAGCACCAACTCAGGGGGCCGCCGGCAGCCTGTCCACACCTGCCACCACGATGACCAACATCCTCCCTCTTCGGAGTCCAAAATAGTTTGCGGGAGGAGGTTGGTCAGACAATGCAATAAAGACATTGAAGGCAGAGACAGCCACCTACTAAAGATTACTATTGATCAGTAAGGAAGAAAAACAAAACAAAACAAAACAAACAGATTTCCCAGGGTCGGTGGTTATAAATAATGGTGGTCCCGACTCTGCTATGTGTCAAGCAGCAAAGTCAATGCGTCAAAGCTGGCAGGCTCCCTGAGTCAGACCCAGAATGTCTTCACAGAAGTCCACTAGCCCCTTTGGTGCTTTGGCTGATGACTGTCCTAGGAGACCGTCCTAAGAGACCGTCCTTCCCAGAAGGCTATTTCCTAAGGGAATAGGAAGCAGGTCTTCCCAGCACCCCTAAGGGCTGGCAGGGTGCTCTCTTGGCTGAGGCCTAAAGGGCTGTCCCGGCCACCCTGCCTTCCCTTCTCACCTGGCCTGCTATCATACTCCGTGCCTAACTTGGTCCCAGCCTCATTGCTGAGACCTCTTTGGTCTTTCCCCAGAGCCTCTGACACCCTGCACTTCTCTCTGAGCTTATTGTTATCCCCTGGTGCCCTTGTTAATAATGCAAATAAGTACCATTGAGAGAGCACACACCCTGAGCCAGGCACCGTGTTAAATGCTCAGCATCTGCGCCATCTCATTCATCCTCACAGCTGTCTTAAATTTTTATTTTTTATTTTTTATTTTTTATTTATTTTTTTTTATTTATGATAGTCACAGAGAGAGAGAGAGAGAGAGAGGCAGAGACACAGGCAGAGGGAGAAGCAGGCTCCATGCACCGGGAGCCCGACGTGGGATTCGATCACGGGTCTCCAGGATCGCGCCCTGGGCCAAAGGCAGGCGCCAAACCGCTGCGCCACCCAGGGATCCCCTCACAGCTGTCTTAAACACAAAGTGCTGCCAAAGTTCAAGGTGATAAAGCCACTTGCTCAAGGTCACCCAGCCATTAGAGATGGCCCATCACGCTCTAGGGTCCAGTAAAAAGAGTCTGTGCCACCCTGCTCCCTATCACTCATGACAGCCCCCTCGCCTCTGCCACTCCTACCCCCATGGAAGGCGCTGCTTTTTGAACCGGCAACAGAACACGGTGGAAACCGATCACATCTATCACGACAGGGAGAGAACCATTTCTGATGGAACCCACTCTTGCCACCATTGGTCATCACCACCTGAGCTCAACATGAGCAGTGAGGACTGCCTCTGGAGATGAGGATGGTACCAGAAGGTAGAAATGCAAGGCCCCGATGCCTCACAAAGAAGAGAGGGTCTCCACAGCCTTGGAACTCTCACGTGACACGGTGAGTCCTTGAGGGCACCTATGTGCCAGGAGGAAGGGGAGATTCTTGGCAGGAAAGGGAGGAAGAAGGAACAAGATAAAGAAGGGAGGATCTCTGAGAAGTGTGTGTTTTCTTTGCACTAGCCAGACCCGAGGGTCTCAGGTTGCCAAAAATACTCAGAAGAAAACATCAATCCAATACCGCACATTTAATTACACGTAAAATGGAATGTCTTTAAATGGAAGAATAACATTCCCAGAGCTCCAACTGTGGGTGTTTGAAGTGGCAGGAGGGAGACCGAGGGCCAGCTCTGAGTCTTTGAGGGGGAAGGAGACTGCCGAGAGAGGGCAGGACTCCGGCTTTTGCTAGAGGTAAGAATTTCTGCCTGCCCTGCCAGATGTGCCCTCCCTGCTTCTCTCCGCCCCACTGGCTACATCTTGCTTCCTGCCGATGGGTGGCAGGGTTGATTGGAATTAATCCCCCCTCCCCCCCCGCTCCGGTATTTCACCAGAGCAGAGCTGGGTAAGCATGCACCCTTGCCAGCTTCGGACGTGCTGCAGGGGTCTGCAACCAACACAGTCAGCCCTCTGCGCAGATGGAAGAGCAGAGCATGGCCAACCCATCCTGGTCAACCACTCTTGCACTGCCATCCCTGGATGATTCCCAGGCTAGGAAAACAAGACGACTTCTTGAGTTCATCTCAAGGATCTTTGTATAAGAAATGACATTTCAAAGGCTGGAGAGCCAATTGGGGAACGCTGCAGAATTGGTTCTTGGAGGCCTGGAACTTAGCATGTGCCCCCCATTTCTCACCAGATGGGGGTAACCATGATATGGAGAAGGACTCCACTGTCTGCTGCTGCGGCTGTCCTGGGGTGAGGCTGACTCAGGGTTGTAATACCTGAAATTTCTGCTGACCAGTCCGTGTCCCACCCCAAGGCTCCTCTAGCAGGATTGGGGCTCCCCCGCCCAGTTTGAGGGCTTTGACAAAGGTTGCTGGCAGGTGCTCAAGTCAGACACCCATGCTGTGCGTTGTTAAATATACATTGGGCCCCAGCACAGGGCACAACGCACAGCAGGTACTCACTAAATATTTGACGAATGAACGAATGGATGAGAACTCTCTCTGAATCACTGCTAGGCTAGGACCCGAGTGAGAAGAACACTACAGAGAGGGAGGAAGAAGGGAGGCTGAGGGAGCAGTAAAAAGAAAGGAAAGATGAGTGAGAATGGGAAAGGATCCAGAAAGTTCCAAAGAGCAGTCTTATTTATGTCCTGGCTTCAAGTCGGGCCCCAGGAACCAGGACCACATTGAACCAGGACAGCTCTGAGGCCCACATCCTGACCCTCCCTCCCAGCACTCGGGTCTTCTAAACAGTTTGCCCTTGTGGTCTCCTGTGACCAAGCTTGACGCGCACCAGGCATCCATGCAGTGGCACGTGTGCGCCTCGAGGCCAGGGGTAGCGGGCTAGGACTCCAAGACGCCGTGTTCCCACTGAGATGAATAAATAAATAAGACACCCTGCTGTTTCTGGAAGCGGAGGAGAGAGAGGATCAGCAGAGGACTGTCTGTTCTGGGGTGATTTCCAACTCACGTTTCCTGACACAAGAAGTTCAGAGAGTGAGAGGGAAGTTCAGATGTGTCTCCCCCGCCCCCCACAGGTGCTCCCCTTTGGAGCTCGACCCCTGAGCTGGGGCATCTATGAACATCCGAGGCCCTCACCCACCCTGCCTTCTGTACCCACTTCCTTCATCTACGTGTCACGTTGGACCTTCCCAGGGTGACAGGACCCCTCTGGCTCTCATGAAGCATCGACTGCCCAAGCTGAGAGTGCAGAGCAAAGGAACTCCCTAAGGAAAGCATCTGGAATTGAGCAGCTAGGTGCTGAAAGATGAACCTCAGGCTACAACTGGAAATCTGTCCCTCCAGTAACTTGCGTGGCTCCCCATTCTCTCCCCCTCCTCTGGCCTGGATGTTTTCTTTCCAACTTGACGGTGACAAACTCTCATTCCAAATGCCCATACAAGGGGCTCATTCTGCATCTCGGTCTCCCCAGAGGCTCTTCTTCGCCAGCAGCTGTTCTGTCCTCTCAACCCTGGCATCTAACTCTGTCTCCCAAGTCCTTCCTGGGACACTGTGGCTTTTCACCAGCAAACACAGAGCAGAATGTGTTCAAGGCTGTACCTTCCAGCTCTGTATCTCAAGGCCAGGATGCAGACAGCCAGGCACCGTGGAGCCAGGAGGATACACCTTCACACAGAAATCTTGGGATCAGGAAGCAGAAATGCCTGGATAACTACCGGGTGAACCAGAGGAGGAGGCCCAGAGGACCAGGCACCCACTCACAGCACATGCCATCAGCCATGAAGACTACCGGCTCCCTCAGATCCAGGAGGAAAAGGGACCCCACCAGGCAGTGGAGAGAGGAATGGGCATTAAAAGATTTATACTGGCAGAGGCAACAAAATATCCAAATGCACAAAAACAAGTACAAAAGAAGATGAAAGGGACAAGGAGGCCTTCTTTTCCATAAGCACCAGTATTAAGAGCCAGAGCATAGTTTTGGAATGAGGGAAAACTGGGTAGGAATTCAGGTCGAACAACATATCTTAGGAGGCAGAATGGGGTAATTTTCCGAGCCACCCTCAAGCTTCAGTGTTTTCATGAGTGAAATTAAGAAAACACCCCACTCACTGTCATGAGGGTTCAGTGAAATTCCGTGTGTATAGTAACCTGTCTGAAGTGTGTAAATATGTATTAATAATGGCTACAAAGCTTCACAAAGTAATGCACCAGGTCTTCCCTCTCACTAGCCCCCTACTCAAACTTTCCATGATCTTCTCGGATTACCTAATCTCTTTGATCCTTAATTTCCTCAGCTGTTAAAAAAAAACAAAAATAAAAATAAAAATCAAAAAAAAATTTCCTCAGCTGTTAAACGGAAATAGTAAAAAAATAAAAAAATAAATAAAAATAAAAAAATAAAGTGCCTATTTCACCGTGTTGTGGTATCTTTAAATGCAGAGGTGTTGAATGCTTAGAACAACATATTAGCCCATAGCAGTAATGCCTTGGGGTGGGGTGGGGCTGGGGAGTGTCTCTGGTATGCTATTTGAGAACTCTGATAACCTGGCCCAAATCCCCAGGCTTTTTTCCCTCACAAATTCCCTTCATACATGCAAAAAATAGGACCAACAGATGGAGGGCTGTGGGTTCACTGTCCTGTGAGCTCACCTCATGGATTCATGCCCATGCGTTTTTACCAACACCGTTCTTCCATCTGGGTACCCTTCCCTAGCTTCCACCAGGAGAAAGCCCATACCCCAAGTGCAACTCCAATTCCAGTTTCTCCATAAGATCTCCCAGTCTTCTTCAAGATCTCACTATCTCCCAGCCTGTCTGTGCCTACTGCAGAAACAGGTGTCCTGGGACCCTCCTCTGCCTACTTTGCTTTTCCCGTGCATAAACTCAGCTCACCCCAGGGGGCTCACAGAAAAGCAGTTCAGCATATGCTTGATACCTCACTGGAGAGAGTGTATGACATGAGCAAAGGCCACCATGAGACTTTTTTTTTACTATATACGCTGGGTATATTGAGACTTAGGACCTTGTGTTATTTGCAGGAAGAAGCCCAGCCCTTAGATCTCCCACATTAACCAGCTGCAAAAGGTTGCTGCTATCTCGTGGCCTGAAAAAGTGTGTTTGCTCTCATTCTTTTCCCCAGCAGTGAACTCAGTGAAGATTTTAGTTTAGACAACCCTAGGAAGTGAGCAGGTAACCCAGTGAGGCCATGGGATCCTATCTTAGGGCCCCAGGAGGCCTTTCTTTAGGAAGGGTCAACTTCAATTCTTCCTGAAGCACGAGGCAGGACTCAAGCACCAAGAGAGAAGGTAAACTGGGGTTCTCAAGGGAAGGGAAGGCAGGACACTCAGACCTTGGGAATTTAGAAAGGCAGATCCCCGTATGGGGTCCTCGGGGTCTCTCAAGAAAGACTCATCTTTCCTGTATGCAGGGTTGAAACTCAGGACATAATTGGGACCTTCTAGGACATACCTGTGCCCTCTTTGAGGGAGCTTTCATTCTGGAGACAGCAGGAGACTCCTCTCAGGTGGCTTTGGTCACCCTGCTTCCTGTCTTCCCCCAGCCATGCAGAGGGGTTGTGGTGATAAACTTCACCTGCTGATCCCCACATCCCCCCCTTGCCCGAGGGGCTGACAGCTTCCTCGGTCCTCCCAGCTCAGCCCAGCTCCCACAGGCTTCCTTCCTGGCTCCCTCAACACAAAATGGCCTTTGCTGCTGGCTCACCACAGGCCCACCCCTTGATTCCTGGCCAGATTTCCCTTTACCTGACCACACCTGTTCTACCAGACTGTTGGAGAGCCCTGAAGCCCACCTCCACAGACAGAGGAGGCTGTTGGGGGCCCAGGGAGTCAGTGGCTGGGCCCTTTCCAAGGGGATGTTCCCATTTCCAGTTCTCACTCCCAGAGCTGAGACATCTGCCAGGCACCTCCCCCTCTCCAGGCCTCTTGCTCTGGTCCTCCCTCTCTTCGGCCTTGTATCTGATGGGTTCAAGGTCAGAGGCCAGAGCCCATGGGTCCCCACCACGCAGGCCCTTGGCGTGGGCAGCCTGAGCTCAGTGCAGCCAGCAGATTCGTTCCGCACGGCCTCCACAATCCCGGATCCGAGCCTCCCCTGTCGCAGCCCGCTCGCCCTGCCAGGTGTTTTCCCACCACATCCTCTGAGCTGACTTCCAAGAGTTCCCCCACACCAGATGTTAAACGCACTGGCCGGTGGTTTCCTGGCCTGTCTCCTGAACCTCCCCCTGTCCTGAAATTCCACCCAAACCCCCCCCCAAAAAACAGCAAAACAAAGAAAAAATTGGAATTGGTAGAATGCTTGGTGCCCCACCTGACCCCTGGAATCCCTCCATGGGCTTGGTGGCTCAAATTAGGCCTATCGAAGTTCCTCATGTTCTAAGCTGCCTCTAGGGCATTAGTAAAGTCACCAGCCACATTTACATGGTGTCTTGGATCAGAAGATCATACTTTCTAGCTCTTTTGGTGCCAAAAGAAATGGGGCCACATAGATGTTTGGGATTTGAATGATGTCTCACTAGTCCTTTGGAAGATCCCAGAAATCGGGGGTCAAATGGCTGTAAGGCCCAAAATTAGGAGGGAAGAAGTCTTCATTGAACATCATTAGATCTGTGTTGCTGACAAATGGCCAGCTCCTGTTGTTGGGTCAGGACACTCTTGGGCAGTCCCCAAAACATCAAGATGGGACATGAGGCTCAAGTCCTAGAGAAATTCACATAAAACATTCTCAGGAGCCCGATGAGAAGCCATGCTCCCACCCCCTGCAGGTGGGCCCCAGCTCCCCCTTCCCACTGGCCTTGGGGACGTCTCCCCTGTCATTCTTCAAAAGAGATTGTTGCTTGATGTAGTGACCTCCACACAGTGGACCTCTGTCCACTGTGGTCATCTTTACCACAGTCCACTGCAACCTCCCTCTCCTGACGCTTACCCACCCCTTTCTCCATTCACCCTTGGAGAAGAAACTCTTCCAATCCCCTTGCCCACCTGCCCCTGCCCAGGTGGGTCATTGTCCTTCATCACTGGCCTGCTCTTAACTGCTTTCTTGCAGCTGCTCTGCTCCTGTCTGACCTTTTCAATCTGTGTACTTTCTTTTTCTCTGAAATAGATCTTCACTGCTGGCTCCTCAGGCAGGTGTGAAAGGCTCCTTGAACCCCTCCCCACCCCAACCCCCGCCCCCAACACAAAGCACAAGCAGGGCCCACAGGTCTGGGCTGCCATCCTTCTCCCTGCCAGCTCCTGGAGAGGCCAGTCCTTGTGCATGGCCTCACCCATTTTCCCATTTTCAGCACAGAAAGTGCAGAAGCTGAATGAGCAGGTGGTAAGGCTCGCCCCCGCCCCCCACCCTGGAAATGTGTCTTGTGCCAGTTACACATGGATGTCATCCTGTCTAACTTTTCCATATCTATGAGATGTGGAATCGAACATATGTGAATCTCCAGTTACTCTGGGTCATGAGTTAGGCGGGATGATTTAGGAAATCCAAGTTATAAAATCAGGAAGGAATTAAGTATTTGGATTGAAGACTGGTTGTGGGAAAAAAAAATGGGGAAAAAAAACCTTATCTGCAACAGAGCAGAACCACTTGATAAATGTCTCCTTGAAATGAGAAGACCCCCAAAAAAGTCTCTAGAAGGCCAGTGTTTGGTAAATTGAATTTGTTGCATAGTGCTCATGATTACTCATTTAACATGTGAAAAGCCATGGCATGCTCTCCACCTGGTGTGCGGTCTCTTCTGTTTTACTTTAGTGGATGTTAGAAATAAACAGATTAATAAATAAAAGCATAAGTTCCCGACAGCCACAGGGATTTCAGGGGGTCTGAATTGTTTTATAACAAATTTTACTGCTCGAGCACTATTCCTTTGTCATAGATTTTTCAGGAATGCGGTAGGAAGAACAAACCGCAAGATGATAACAGGGTTCTGCTCCTGTGGGCAGGGAAGAGCCAGAGGTGGAGAGGCATTTCTTATGCCAGGATGGCCAAACACCCCAGAGTTGGCATCAGACACTTGCACCTCTACTACTGACTAGCTGTGTGACACTGGGCATGTTACTTAACCTCTCGGAGACAACATCTGTTCTGATTGAGCGTGATCCCCCTCGGATGTTTCTAAGCGAATGCGATGACATCAGTCTGTAAACCTCTGAGCACAGTGACAGGCATCCAGTGAGCCTAAGACTCAGATTTATTTCTACTCTCCTACCCAAGACGGTTCAGTTTGGGCTTCCTCACAACCGCTCACACACCTTGGCACTGTGGACAACAGAGGCAAATGTAGACTTAAAGGTCTTCTCTCTTCTAAGAACACACCTATTGCGCCTGTCTACCCGAAACAGGAATTTGTCTGCAGAAGCCTCTGCTGTCACCGTCAGTTATAGAAACCTCTGATCGCTCCAGGCTACAGGTCTTCAAATGGGGACACTTGCCTGGCTTACAGAGGCTGTTTGTTATCTACTGTCTACTACAGAGGGTCAGGAGATCTGGGGACATGGCAAGACACAGGGAAGCTACAGGGCAAGGCATGACAAGCTCACAGTAGGTGGAAGTCACCTGGAGTAGCTTTTACATTGGCATATGGAGCCTTAAGAGTGGCTTAATAATATGCTGGCCAGTGAGTGCTCTGCATCTGGGTCCTGGCTAAGAGGGTCATAGAGCTGGAGAATGTGCACCCCTGCCGGCCCCCATGAGGAACCTTTCCTACCCCAAAACCTACCTGGCAGGTACAGCCCGTTGCATGGTGGTAAAACTGGACAGATAAGAGGCCGGTTCTATTAAAATTGTCATTTAACAGTAATGGAAACTGGGGTGCCAACCTGGACTCCTCCACTTATTTGCTGAGGGGCCATATATGCATTCACTCTGTAATGTGTTCAACAAATGTGCATTGAGTTACAGTGTGGGTCAGGAACGGGGCTCCGTGCTGGGAGCTCAGTGGGAAACAAGACGTTTTCTCCCGGAGCTCGGGTCTGGCGTGGAAGGCAGACCAGTCGCAGGCAAGTCCCATCCAGGGTAATGCACCCCATGGGGGAGCAAGGAGAGGACCTCTGGGGCACCTGGAAGGTGCATCTAACTCGGTTTCAAGGGGTCGGGGAGATGGCTGTGGGGAGACTGATCTCTCTCTGATCCTCAACTTCTTTTCATATAAATGTGAAAATACATGTAAAAAATGACTTTCACACAACAGTCGGAGGGAAAATGTTCTGGTTCTGTTACCCACCAACAATAGCAGTAAAAATGCCTGTATCACTTGTGTCAAGTCCCCGCAGGTACTTATAGACTGCGCCCCTCTGGGTTTTGGTGGTGGTGGTGGTCATCTGGAGGAAAGCTGCCCAGGAAAGCTGGCCTCACTCTCCACCACATTTCAATGCTCCAGTTGTGCCTAGAAATTTCCTGTCCCTCAGGCATAGTGGTCGGTTTTACTGCTTCCTTAACCAAACTGCTTGGCTCTGGCCAACACTGCTTAACACAACTTAGAGAATCAGACTGCCTGGGATCAAATTCAGTCTACTCCAATCATTTTGTTCTGTGACCTTGGGAAAGTTGCTTAACTCTCTGACTTTTGGTTTCTTTACCTTAAAAAAAAAATTGCCTGCCTCATAGAAGTGTGTTGAGTGAGTATAAATGTGTTACTATGTGTAAAACACATATTAAAGTACCTAAATCAGGCATCATCATTAAAGGTCAGGTATTGACACCACCATCTTCATCATCAACAAGATCTTCATCATCTTGGTGACTACAGTCCCACAGAAGGAGCATTTCAACTGGTTGTGTGGTGTCATTAAGAGGTTGGGCTTGACTCAAACCCAGCTGCACTGCTACTCGCTGCTTTAAGCCGATTTCCTCATCTGTGAAATAGTGCTAATGGCAGCACTTATACCATGGTATTGCTGTAAGATTAAATGAGATCATATATGGAAAGCAGCCTGGAACAAAAGAGGCTTCTCAGTAAATGGGAGAGGCCATGTCACTACTAGGTTAGCACAGAGGAAATAAACGTTCGCATCTAATCTAAATGGAGTCACTCTGTCTTTTCAGGAGGGGTGACACACTTCATATAAGTGAGAAATAAATTTCCTTATTGCTTCCTCTACCTCTCAGAGACTATGAAAGAAGACAAACATTTTAAGCTCCTACTAGTTCTCCATACTGCTGGAGGTTGGACAAAAGTAGATAGCCCATAGTTTGGTGGAGCACATGAATTTATCTGCCTAAATGCAGAAGCAGGCTCCCTGCTAAGCAAGGAAGGAATGACATTGCTCTAGACATTGAAGTGTGATGACTGGATTTCCCTGGGAGGAGAACACGACAGAGAAGAAAGGAGAGCCTTGCAGCATGGGGGTGGCCTGTTGGTGGGGTGGCTGAAGGACTTTTCAGAACAGAAACATCTAAGATTCAATATTTGCTAATTTGTGTTGCTGTCCCATAACATCAAAACTATAGCAAGAGTCACTTCTCTACATGCAAACTTCACATGTGTGTGATGTTCTGAGCATAAAACCCTTATCAAAAGGATGTTTCTCATACTGGGAATGAAGATTCAAAGAGCAGAGGTCCATACAGATGCTGAGGCAGCCTGTAAAGTCACCCAACCCAGTGAAAGCAGAGACTCTGAAGTTTTCACAAGAAGAGCAAGACAATCTAGGCCTCCCTCTTCCCGGGCCTTCTTGGAGACACAGGGTGGGGAATTGACTATGTGCAGTAAGGGTCCAACAGTTTCATCTGAAGGATGTTCAGTTGCCATTTGGCTTGTGAAATCATCCTCATTGTCCAAATCCCTGCCTACCATCTCTGCTTGGGGGTGTCTAGTGATCTTTCACATGTGGTGCAGCCAAAAGAGAAATGTCACTTCTTACCCCTGCATCTGCCCTCCCCAGGAACTCCCTGTGTATAAACAGCACTTCCATTCACTCAGTGACACAAGCTCCTAATCCACCAGCTTTCCTTGATGGCTTTTCCTCATGTGCCACCAATGCCTATCAATAAATTCTTTTGGGATCCCTGGGTGGCACAGCGGTTTAGCACCTGCCTTTGGCCCAGGGCACGATCCTGGAGACCCGGGATCAAGTCCCACATCCGGCTCCCGGTGCATGGAGCCTGCTTCTCCCTCTGCCTGTGTCTCTGCCTCTCTCTCTCTCTGTGTGTGACTATCATAAATAAAAAAATAATAATAATAATAAATAAAAATAAATTCTGTTGACTGTAGCCTCTAAATATGTCTTAAATCTGTCTCCATCCCCAGTAGACACACTTCTTCCCATTCCGCCACCATCACCTTCATCGAAGCTGTGATGGCCTCTTATCCCAGCAATGGGCTCCTAACTGAGCTTCCATTCTTCAACCCACCCCTTACTCCCATCTCTAACCCCCTTTCTGGAACATGATCAGCTAGCCAGAGTCATCTTTAATAAAAAGCAAAGTAGGAAACTTCATCTCTCTCCTACTTCAAATCCAAGTTTAGAATGAAAGCCAAGCTTACGCTATCATTGCCTACCCTCTGACCTCATCACCAGCCCTCCTCCAACACCCCACTCCACCCTTCACTCTTGCCCCTGCCTTTCCTTCTCTTCTCACACATTTCAATCTAGATGACACTTTAAAGTCTGGATAGCAGCCACTATCTGTCCCAGAATGTCTGGTCTGTAGCCCTTCTTATCATGGGATATTGTTTTAATTTTCCTGCATAACACAACTTCCCATTGGAAAATTGTCTCATGACTTATTTATCAATCTGCTTATCACCTGGCCTCCTGAGTGGGAAGGCAACCCCACAAAAGCTAAGACTCCTTGTACCTCTCCATCAGAACTGTACCCCAGCTGCTCAACACCTTTGAGTTAAATGGATGAGTGACTGCCTTGGTGGGTTTTTATTTTTGTTTTTGTTTTAAATCATTGTTACTTGGGCTCCTGACTGTGAAAACACTGAGGACTACAGATCCAGGACAAGATGAGGTGACTTGCAGCTTCAGCAGAACTGAATTCTGAAACCCAGACAGCTGTGCCAGTATTAAACCAGGGCAGGGCCCAGTAGGAGGACAATCACAGCTCTGATTTAATATGGAACTTAAGACCATGGTCCTCTGAGCATAGATTCCATCAGCAAATTCAAGCATGTCAAAGTTGTTGAAAATCAGAACCTGAGGTTCTTTATCTCTTCCGAAATCCCACCTTCTCCTCAACCTGAGGCTCTAAACCCAAGCTTGGGCCCAATCACAGCATTAACTCATGAAACCAGTTGACACCAACTAATAGGGCCATCTCTTCAACTGGAAAGTCCTCAACTACACAGTAATTGGGTGGGTTCCATGAACCGTTTCTCAAGGGTAACAGCTAGGAACAGGCAAGATGTGGGACTCGCTGACTTTCTGGGACACTTGGGGAGCATCCTTGTATGAGATCCGCTGGCTGCCAAGTTGAGTTCTCAGCAAGGTGGGATAGGATGAAGGATGTTGACTGCTGTGCTTCCCCAGGTGCATTCCACTAGGCAAAGGGAAGAGCAGCAGACTCAAAATTTGGCTCTGACACAGGCAGAATCAGGGAAATTGAGATCAGTCAAAATTCACCGTAGTGAAAACAGGTAGTGTTTGCCTCCCTTATGAATTAAAGTTCATCAGTCACCCCGTGACCCACCTGTCACAATGTCACAGTGATCTCCTGATGCCCAAATCAAATGACTTTTCCTTACTCCTCATTCAATACCAGTGAGCTTCACATCCTTCACAGTCCCACCAAAGCTTAGTTGAGCTCTCTCACCTTTAGCCATCTTGTGAAAACAACTAGGGGTACTCACTTATCTTGTCAGACATGGGTATGATTAGGATTCTGGAATTCCATGAAGCCCAAACATACATTTACCATAATGTTGCATGTGACTTCACTGTGCACAGTCATCTTCCTATGAAGCAGCAACCTGATTTGAATCATCTCTGCGACCCTGATGCATAACCCCACTCTCTGCATTAAGTTCCAATCATTATATCATCTCATTCATTAAATCACTGAATATCATTAAGGTAGCGTGTGTCACTGAGGCATAAGGTGTATGGGTAGACTTCCAGGGAAACTTAAAGCACTCTTTGCTGGGAGATCTTTAAAAAAGGAAAGGACTATTTAATTAATGCCTTAGTTAGTAAGTTTTGAAAAATGAACAACTATTTATTAAGCCCCCACTATGCTGGGCCTGTAGCATTAACAGATTTGCAGAATGGCATGCCAGCTGCAGAAGGAATGGAGGAAGGGGAGGGAGAAATTAGGCAAGCAGGAAGCAAACCAGGTTCAAAGTGGCTGATGTGGCAAGGCCACTTCCTGGGTGTGTGCTGTGACCCCTGGAGGGACTCCGCTTCCTGAGCTGGGACAGGTCCTGCCAAGGGCATGGCTAGACAGAGTGACCTATGAATGGTCACTGGTGTGTTGCTGAGGGCACCCGGCCTAACCTCTGGCCTGGACATTGAAAGCTTAAGTCCTGCTCCAATTGCCTGCAACTGCTTCTTTGCAATCCCACTGCAAGGAGGGAGCAGGGCAGTCTTCTGAGAGGTTGCCAGAGAGCCTCATATGGTGGGCCACACACGCCTGAGAAGGCATCCAAGCCTGGCATCCACTGTCCCTCCCTCTGCCTGGCAGATAGAAAGGGCCAACACCCAGGGATCTTGGAATACACATGGCATCTTGGCAGCCAGCTCTGACAGATGACCAATGAACAGCTTGCTTGGGCTGTAGGAAGTGACACAAACCTAATTGCACTTGTTGGTTTGACTTCAATGCTCCTCCCAAGCCCAGTTTTTTTTCCCTCCCTTTCCTGTTGCTACCAGATCTTGATCCTTAATACCACCTCCTTATGCTTCTGTGCCCCCATATATTTGTGTTCCTTCTCTCTCACCTGCTGTGCTGTCCATGGTCCTTCCTTGTCCCCAGGACCTCATCTCCAGCAGACAAGAGCCCAGGAACTCAGAATAAGGGATGACAAATTTCCCCTTCTTGGCCCGTTCTGTCCCATGTCCACCCTCAGAAGGACATTAAGGACCCTTTTAGAAAAAGAGGAGGAAGCATGTTGGAAGCCCAGCATGGGCTTTGCTTGTCACCACTCAGAGCTGCAAGAGAGAAAACAGCTACCCCTTGGCCAAAAAGCTGCAGGTTTAGAGAATCTCACCATCAATCTCCACCCCTTCCTATTTCCTGTTGCTATTTCCTTGGATTCGCTCCAGAGGGCTGACTTCTCTCCAGTTTGGGCCCCTCCTCCTCCCGGTGCCCAGATCAATGGGTTGGCTGGAAATGCCTTGCTCTGAACTGTCTGTGGCCTTCTGACAGCTGCTTTCAATCTCTGCTGTCACGTCCCACTCAGTGTGCTCCCGGGAGGCCATCTGCTTCAAGGCCAGGGCAGGAGGTCAGGATACATGGGCACTGCCTCCCAACCCTCACCCTGACCTTGAGAAGGTCAAGGTGCCACGCTTGGTTAGCCATCTGTACGACATATGAGATTAGAAGCTTCACTCAGAATCCCATTAACATTTCTGAACTGTGCAGCTCAGAATCCCCAGCCCTAAAGTGTGGTAAGGCCCTGACCAGAAGAGTGTTTGGGGGGAAGAACATTATGGGAATGTTGGCAGCACTTTGAAGTTACTTGGGGAAAAAGTAATGCCTCTTGCCTTCACCAGCTGTGCATCCTGGGACTTGAAGCCATCATGTTTCAGAAGGAGATGACTTTCCCTATGTCAACTCTCTGTTACAAGAAGACAGCTGTCTGCAAAGATTGTCCACGGGGTACCTGCTTGGGGAACCCCTAGAGACCCCAATGGGTCACAAGGCAGTGATGTGGCAACACACAATGCTTCTGGTGAGGATGCCAGAGCCATCCTCCCACCCTCAGTCAGCCTAGGTACCAAAAGTTCTGAGATACCTGGTCTGTTATTTGTAAGAATTGAACAACAAAACAAAATATTCCAAGTTTCCAAACACAGGGGACAAATGAAATCAATATGGTATATCCACAAAGGGAGACATTATCCAGCCATTAAAAATGCTGTGACCCTCTATTTACTGAGGTTGTGGAGATTCCCATTCTCATATATTACTATGGACAGTACACATTGGTATCACCCCATATAGGTTACATACACAAAACAGACCAACAAGCCTGGGGGGGGGGAGTGTATCTGGCCTTGTATTAGTATGATATTTATGTTTAGTCATATGTCTAGTTCATATAGATAGTTTCAAACCACTGGAGAAAAATGAGAAACAGAAAATAAAATACTGTGAAGAAATTAAGAAAATTTGATTATGCCTATACAATGGAATAGTATTTATTTAAAAAAAAAAGTTCTCTAAGAGCTTTGAGAAACTGGCTGGGGGGTACTAAAAAGTGTAGAATAATATGTATGATGTATTGCAAATATGGAGGAAAAACAAGAACACATTTCATAGTTGTTCATTTGTATTTGTTCATATATAATTGAAAGGGTGCACCATAACAGTGGTTACCTGTGTGGTGATGGTGGTGGTGGTGGTAAGAAGAATCTACAGATGAGGGACAGGTGTAGGAAGGAGAATTCTCACTATATAGATACATAAATAGGTACTAATGGATACACATATTGACATATGCATATAAAATAAAATTTAGACATATACAATTTATTGAGGTATTAATTACCTCAATATTATCAAGATACATGTATTACTTACCTCAATATTATTGATATATAAATATAATTCTTCAATCATATATCAATATGTTAGTAGTACCTCAATACATGCATAAATAATACCTCAATGAAGTTTATGTATATAATATAGTAAATATATAGTAAATATACATGTAAAATAAAGTATAAATAAGCATATAAGATACAAAATAAACACATGTAGTATATTTATGCAAAATAAAGTTTATACAAAGAGAGGTGTCCTCTACTTCAATATCACATATCAATACATATAACACATGTTATTGATACATGTATCAATAATATTGAGGTAGAGGACATCTCTCTCTATATAAACTTTATTTTACATAAATATACTATCTACATTTATTTTATACATTACATACTTACATATATTTTGCTTTATATATATATTTATTATATTAAATATATAAACTTTATTGGGGTACTATTTACCTCCCATTGAATTCACTCATTTATTTTAGTTTTAAAGATTTCATTTTTTTAAATTATCTCTACACCCAATGGGGGTTCAAATTTACAAACCCAAGATCAAGAGTCACATATTCCACTGACTGAGCCAGCAGGGAGTCCTAAATTCACCCATTTTAATGTACAATTCAATGATGTTTAATAAATCTACCAAATAGCCCAACCAGCACCGTAGTCCAGCTTTAGAACATTTTCATCACCCCAGGAAGATCTCTTGGGTCCATTTACAGTTACTCCCCAAACCCAGGACAACACAACCACTAACCTACTTCTCGTCTCTATAGATTTGCCACTTCTAGACATTCACACAAATGCCATCTTACGAAATAAGGCCTTTTGAGTCTGGCTTCTTCCCCCTAACAGAGTGCTTGTGAAATTTATTAATGTTGTAGCATGTGTGAGTACATCATTCCATTATATTCCATTCTATATACATATCACATTTTGTCCATTTGCCAGTTGAGAGGTATTTGGGTTCTTTCTATCTTTTGGCTATTTTGAAAAATGCTGCTATGAATATTCATGTATCTTCGTGTGTGTGTGTGTATGTGTGTGTTTGGAACCATGTGAAATAACCTGTACAAAATTTTAATGTTGCAAAATATTGTTTAAATGGCACATGCAATCTTACATAAAAAATAGCAAATAATGTGTGTGTGTGCACATGCACACAGAATGATTTGATTCTGTTAAATAATTAAATACATAAAAAAGATTAGAAGGCAGAAAGCTAAAATGTTAACAGTGTTATCTCTGGGTGATAGGATGGTGGATAATTTATGTGTTTGTATGCTTTTCTGTATTTCAACAAATTTTCTACTGTGAATATAAATTACTTTTGTAATCAGAAAAAAACCCACAATGTTATTAGAAGGAAAAAAATACATCCTTCCATTCAATTTCTCCTGGGTCTTTACCTCTCTGTTACAGAATGATATTCTCTCAATAGTCCAAAATGGGGAAAGGCGGAGGATGCAGCCCTGCTCTCTCTCCCTCCTGCACAATGCTGGTCACAACATTCAGAAAACTGCAGGTCCCCAATAAATACCAATCAATTTTGAGGGCCTCAAGATCAGTCTCCATGGCAACCTGACAAGGGCATAACACTGCATGAGCACTGCCCCAGCATGGAGATGGCCCAGCAGGAAGAATGCCTGCCTCCAACAGCCTGAGGTGCCAAGAGATCATGTGACCATGGCACCAGGCTTCCTAAGGCTCTAAGAGAGGGACCTCTCTTTAAACAATGGAACACCAAAAGTCTCAACTGATCATCCTAATTGTGGGGTTTCCTGAACTGACATTTCCACTTCTACAGCTACAAACAGACGTTACATTTCAGTATTTTTAAGAACTATCTTTAAAAACTAAATGTCCTTCCTCTATGCTTACCCCATGCCTAATTTCATCACAGTGCTTCATAATCACCCACTGGCCTGCACCAGGCCTGCCCTTTGCAGGACCAGGAACAAGAGAATTACTAGAAGTCTGTATCTCACACATCTGAAGACTTGAAAGCTATAAATCAAGCTAACACACTGTTAAATATAGCACATCCTATCCTTCTACCTTGTTAAATATATTTTCAGAATGAGCTGGAAGGCCAGGTGAGAATTCAGATGTCTCAGGCTATGAGTTGGGACATGTAGTGCCAGAGTTGGCCCCAGCCTACTCCCCTTCTTCGCACAGCCAAGGCGCCTTGTGTGCATACACATGCACACCCATGCCACACACACACACACACACACACACACACACACACACACACACACACACTCTCCTTTGCCCTGAACAGCAGCCAGGCCCTTGGCCACCCCTTGGGCTTAGAAATTGCACATGGCTGCAGGGCAGCCCACACTTAGGAGGAGAATAGACCAATGGGGATGTCTGCACATGGCATGGAGGTGAGCTAGAGCCATTTTGCTGAGGAATTCTGGTTTAGGCAACTACAACCTGACCTAGAAAGGAAGTGACACCCAGGTTCCAGGTGGTCACTTCTCATGGCCCTTGAACTTGTGGCAGCTGAAGGAGGGCCCTGAAAAGTGTGGGGTCCCTCTTACCCAAGACTAAGAGGTATCTATCATCCTACTAGACTGAGTTTCTTGACCTTGGCGTTACTGACATTCAGGGCCATATAAATTTGTTTTAGGGGCTCTCAGTAGTATCTGCTTTCAGTTGTGACAACCAAAAATGTCTCCACACATGTCCCCTGGGAAACAAGTCACTACCATTTGAGAACTACCACACTAGACTATAAAGCTTTTGAAGGCAAGAAATAGATTCTTTCACTTAAATGTTTGAAGGGAAAATCAATTAACCAACATTTTTTCATGACCTCGGAAACATTCTTGCAAAACCCTATTCCCCTGCAGACGATTGTGATATACTGGTTCCAAAGAGGTCCTCAGAACAAGCTGAAAGCAGTTCTTGGTCCCTGATCCCTGGATCCCTTGATCCTAGATAAATCTGGGGCATGAAGGTAAAAAATGATAGGAGACCAGAAGAACAATGCCATACACCCAGAACTCCACAACTCGAGGGAGCTGCCTGATGTGTGCATGGAGTTAACTCAAGGGTTAACTTCCGAAGACATTATCCACCTCATAGTACAATCTTCCTCTACCAAAACTGCGTAGGAGTGTGAGGGAGAGGACAGGGCCTCTAAACTTAGACCCTCCTATGTGACCTTATAGAACATGGCTAAACCCCAGATGTTCCTTAGACAAATCCAAATGTGAGATACTGGGAGGTCTAGGATACACATGATGGGACTTCTGATCTGCGAGGTGCTGACCGTAGATTCCCTTCATCCCACGCCATTCATTCCACTCTCTTTCACCATCAGAATTTTGCAAACCCTGTTTATGAGTCTCTTCAATCAGCCAATAATGCTTACTGCTATAGCAAGTCCATGCTCCCTTTCCAGAGCAAGCAAACATCCACTACTCAGCTTTCTTCATAATAGATGAAGTCCTTGTGTAGTTCCCAGATTCCTAGCAACTGCATATCTGCAGAGTCAGCAATATCTGCATGAAGATATGGGGTCCTGATAGTGGCCCTACACTTGGAGCAAACTGCATGATTGGTATCATTCACTGACACCAAAGAGACTCTGCTTTGAGAATCTGCTTGTGCCTTGGTTTCCCCATAGCAGCAGGTCTCAAAACATGGTCCAGATATGCCTGGTAGCCCCAAGACTCTATAAGTAGAGCCATGTCTTAAAACTATTTTCATAAGATGGTATAAGGTCTACTAAGATCTACTGAGATGGACTCATTCTCTCACAGGTATATATGGAGTGTTTCCAGTGGCTTCCTGCTGGTGATGACACTGTCTGATGGCTAACTGAAATGTGTGCATGTGCTTGTGTTTTTAAATCCTTCTCAGTTTTGATCTCAACTGCAATAAATAGAGATGGCTATAACCCACATACACAAAAGCTCTTTGGGATTCTCATAATTTTTCAGGGATCCGAAGACCAAGAAGCTTGGGAAACACTGCCCTAGAGCAACAATGCTGGTCACATTTCTTCATCACTGAAAGTAGGGAGTGGAGGAAAAATATTTGGAAGACCTTTCTGAGAGGTAAAGTTACTGAGTATAAAAATAAGTACAGTTTCAGAGTTTTATAACAGGAGTGTCACTATGACATTTTAGCTGCAAAATGTTTTCTAGGTTCTTCCAGGTGGAAAAAAATGAAGTCTAGAAAAACAGCAAAAGCATTAATATTTTCAATAAAAGCAATACATGGTCAACACAATATTGCTTATTTAGAGTCTTACCCATGATCCGATTTGCACTTGGACTAGCTTCACCTCAACATCTCAACCTGTCCAAAATTGGTTCCATTTGTTTTCATCTCCGAGAGTGTCCAGGGTGTGCAAAAACAATTAGAGGCATAGGGACCAAAAGCACATTTGTATTATTTGTGGAGAGAGAAAGGAGAGCATCTGAAGCTTGTGATTTTTAATTTAACTGCAATTCTGAGATTATCAGTGGGTTTCAATTACCTACACTATAGAATCAGGATGTGATTAGCAACCAGAAGCACTTTTTTAAAACATTGAAACAACATCACTGTCCAAAATAAACTGACAAAAGACCTCATTCCTTCCAGCTTTAACATCAATCCTTCCATCACTGCTGATTTTCACTTTATAAATTTCTTAACTTCTTTTCTTCCTCTCCCTTGCATGGTATTTTCTCTCCTCTTCACCCTCACCCAGGCACCGAGGTGTTCTGAACACATGGCATCACTCACTTGCCCAGCATACCCAGGAGAGGCATATGACAGTTGCCTTCATTTTGCAAGTGGAACAACTGGGAGATAATATCCACCATGTTGAAATGATATCAACAGGGCCAACTGGTGGCCAGGCCAAAACCAAAGTTCTTCATACCCATCCAGGAGCAGGACATAGGCTGGTGGGAGTAGAAAGAGGTAGTAAAGGACATGCTGGAGATCCTTCAAGAGGAAGGGATTAATTCTTGCTTTCTGCAACAACCGTTTTTAGAAATTGCCTACCCCCAACTCCCATGTTCAAAGGACTCGAGTTTTCTTAATTAACATGATAGTAATAGCAATAGTAATAATAAATAATTCAAGGAGAGGTCAATAGCATGTCACCAACAAGAAAAGTTTTACCAGTTCAAGGCTGTGGCAGATAAACAATGGAACATGAACTACCATCTTAAGCTTGGCCACTTCTCTACAGCCTGCTTCCATCTTCTGTGCTATAAATAATTCAGTTTCTTTTTTCTTAAATATCACAAGACCAAGTCGGAATCTTTATGTGAAGGATTCTGCTGTGTCCCTCTCTCCCTCCTCCTCTCCCTCCCTAGCCAGCCCAGGCAACTCCCCAGAGAATGACCCCTCAAGCTTTAACATTTATTCTTTGACATTTCAGACTATTTGTTAGGCAGAGCTGCCTTCTTGAGATCAAAGTCGGAAAATCTTGCTGAGAACTCCCGCTTGGCCCTGTCCAACTGTGACAGAGAGGGTCTATTAACCCCCAAGCATCTGCTTCCTTCCTCATCCAGAGAAATCCACCAGCCCTCACGTGAAAGGGCGGCCATCTCTCTCACTTCCCTCCCCTTGCCTTCAAAAGCCCCAACATTTCAGGAGGGGGCAAAGGTACTCTTCCCACGTGATACTCCAAGACACAGAAGAGAGATGGACCCAAGAACCAAAAGATGTCCCCCACCAGGAGACAACAGCAATTCCTGGGGATATGGCATTTGGAGGACCTGTCTAGGTGGACTCTTTTTATCTGACGACTAGCAAGCTCAGAGACAATATGCAACAAGGAAAGGTAACTTACCCCAAGTCATTTGGCTAGTGGAGGTGCTGAGACTGGACTCCAGGTCTTCATTTCTGTATACTACCACTAGATGATGTCTCCTCCACCAGCCAAGGAAGGTGGCCAGGTTTTTGTGCTGAAGTCTTACACTCATGTGAGATGACTTACCATTTTCTTCTGAGATACCACAGTGAAGATTTCCTGCTCTTCACAAGAGTACCTACCCATCAGCTCTCAAAATCATATCTGCCTCTATGCCAAGCAGAGGGCAGAAGCAGGGACTGAGCCTATAGTTGGGCAAAGGTGTTAGGGTGTGGTTGTTCATCTTATATCAAGGTCAGTGATTGATTAACGTCCTGCTTTGTTCTACTAAAAAAATAAACAAATACCTCTGACCACACCAGAACCCCAGTGTGTGTGTGTGTGTGTTTGTGTGTGTAAATCTATTGATAGGCATTAAGTGAAGAGCATTCTGTGTTCAATTAGATTTAAAGCAGGACTTCTCAGAGCCTTTAATATCCTAATGTGTATCGTGAATGTAAAAGAGATTGGCTATACCATGCAACATTCTCCAAAGTGATTGGATGGGCTCTTAGCACCTCATGAGACTCTATGGAAGCATTGTCACAACCAATGAAAAGGGGAGCACCTGATCCTGATAACATCATTTATGTAATAACTGGAGTAAGAGGAATAGGTTTCTCTGCAAGTTCAGGACTCAAATTAAGAGAGAGTCATATTGCAGACACTGAAGCTTTGCCCAGAAAACTGGTCAGTTCATGTGAGACTATGGCTGGTCAAGTGGTTGACCCACTAAAACTACAAAGATGGCTAAAAATGCCATCCCGAAAATGCACCATGGGGTTACTCTGGTCTTAACAACCAGGTTGGCCTTTATCCATCAGGGGCGCTAGTGGCAGTTGCCTATTATGGGAGCAGAGATGCCAAACTGACAGCCATCAAGATGGAAGGATTCCATGAGTCATGCAAACATGGGCTCAGAATTTAAATTCTCCCAGGAAGGACATTCTCAGAATGTATTCTATATTTGTGATGCCTCCTCTGCTCCCCACTGACTGTGGGAAAGAACAGACTCAAGTTCTCACTGGCCAGCTCCGCATCTGGCTCCCTCTGAAGTGAAAGGCTTCGGTCCAGAGCTGTGGCCCTCAGACAAGAGCAGCCAGAGTCACGGATCCTGGCTGTGCCCTCTTGGCCAGACTGAGGCTCATGACAGAAATGGCTGTGAGATTTCCCCCTTGGGCTGTCTTGTGAGTTTTCTCTCAGAACTAACAGCAAGAGAAGGCCAACACTTTGATGTCCATAGAACACAGAGACTGTACTCTTCAGCCTGCCTTCTGGCACCTTCTTTCTCCCTGAGACTGTCTGAAGGAGGGCCTGGGAGCAACACCTACATTTGGTGCATGGGACACAGACTTTAGGACTTGCACTTCTTGAGCCCGGCAGCGACAGAGCAGCTCTTGGGGACTACTGGTCCAGCTGGTGCTGATAAAGACTGAGAAGGACAGAACTCTTGTCAGTCCAGCGGTCTCCTGGGTGAGGGAGCCCCCACACCCTCTTTCCCTGAGAAGTCCATTTGGGAGTCAGCATAGCATGACCTTTGGCCAAAGGCTGTTGCAAGCCTTACAGAGGTAAGAACACTGCATTGAAGCCACATCACAAGGACCAAAACAGGCCAAAAGTAGAGGGAGCTTCAGAGCGGCCCTTCACGGCTCTATAAAGGAGGCATTTCCCGGCCATATTTGACAGCAATGAAATCACTTTGCCGGGACAGGTCCCTGCCCTTCTCACTGCAGAATGAGCTTGGGGATAAGGGAGGAAAGGCTGTGTCTTTTTTAAGGGAAGCAGGCCAGTTGCTGCAGTGGGGTCCCCAACGGCAGAACCAGGCTTCATGTTGCTGCCGTGGTAATAGCTCGTGGGCAGCAGGAGCTGGGGAAGAGAGTCATGAAGACAAGCTGGTTGTCACTATTAGCCACCAAGGCCTCCGGCGTTACTTACCAGAGTCAGGCTTGGCGGGAGTGTTATCTGAGCTGACATGGTGCCCTGCCCTCCCAAACTTTGATGAAGCCACAAACCAGAAAGCACGATCCTGGAACTCATACCTTTGGCAGGCTGGCTCCTTGGTCTTCGAACCCTCTCCATTGCCGAGTGGGGAGTGTTGACCATCCCTCCAAACCCTCAGTAATCACAGGATACTGCTCTGACGGGACGCGCGAGGATGGGGGTATGGCTCAGCATCTCTGCCTCTCAAAAAGCCAAGCTCCCGTGTTGCTGTGATGCCATGTGCTCCCTCTCCACCCTTAGCCAAATCAAAGTCAGATTCCTCTACATTAGAGAGGCCTCCGGCAGCCACTGCTTGCAGAGGGCTGTGGGAAAAACCATGACCCTGGAAGCCCAGAGCTGTGCAGGAAGTTTGTGTGTCTCCTTCCTCAGCTTGGGAAGTGTCATCAAAGCCCTCAGCCTCTCTACAGCTCTGGCTCTTCTCTGAGAATTTGGTAATCATGCTTCTCCCCTTTATCCCAGATAGTTGCAGATTCTCTCCCAAAGTGGGCCCACATGGACTGGGTCTTGCCTGGGGCTGGAGGCCTTTGACACAGAATCAGGACCAGCAGAATCCTCTACTCCCTGCAGGATCTGTGCTTTTCAGAGATCCTCTACCTGCTTGTTCTGCTTTCAGGGGAGCCAGCAAGGTCTTGTCCAAGGCCAGGCCAATACTTCCTCCTTCTCCTCCGTTCTCACTGTCCCCCACCCTGGAGCACACAGAACACTCGAACCACAGACTCCCAGCCCCCTGCAAGCCCAGCATGGTGGGGAAAGATCTAGCCCTCTGAGGCATGCACCCTGGTATCTTGTGACGGGAGGGGAAGTGTCCTGGCAGCCAGGGCCAAAGCTACAAAGAGGCCATAGACCTCCTCTCCATGCAGAAACCTCCCCGAGCAAGCGGAGGAGATTTTACTTTATGCAAGTGTCACCCACGGAGAGGAGGAGCTGGGATTAAAATCCTACCCAAATGGATCTTAGAATCCTGATGGAATTCTTGAACCACTCCCCCAAAACTCAGATGAGGGACCCCTCTCTCACCAGCACATCTCTTTCAATTCATTTTTGGGTTCAGGTAGGGTTGAGCAAGGCATCCTACTTAGCTCAGAGAGTGACACTGTCAGGCCCAGGTGAGGGTTTTCGGGAAGGTGGGAAGTGCAGGGATGGTCATGGGATTTCTAATGGCAAAGCGCAAGATCAGAACCACTCAAGGCAACTGAAGTCTGCAACAGCTTTGCCCACACCAACCCCACGGAAGAGGGGGTCGTGAAGGGTGCCACGGAGCTGGGAGATGGCAGGGCGTGAGCCCCAGGTCTCCTGGACAATCTGCAAACCAGGCTCCCATCCATTCCGGGGCTCCTCACTGCCCTATCACCACCTCCACTGTCACACTCAAGAGTTTCCCTCTGTTCCTGTCCTTCCCAGAGGAGCCCCAGAGCAGCCAGCATCATCGCCAGCCCCCACCTCCTCGGTCCCCCTCTCCTCATTTCTCTCTCCCTTCTAGAACTACTGTGGCAGCAATGCAGGAGTCTAGCCAGAGCTCAGAGTCCCTGAACACTGAAGGGCGAAGGCCCTCTGCCCAATCCATGTGAGGCATGGCTCAGAAAGCTGCACAGCAACAAAGCCCTCCTGCACTGCTGTCCCAGCTCCTGTCCTGTCTCTGTGGCATCGAACCCACTCCTGCCCTGCACTGCTGTGTCTGAGATACAGCGGCCTCTGCTCATGCCTGGGCTTGACCTGCAGGATCTGGGCCCTGCCAGGAGAGGCGTCCCAGCCCAATCACTCTGGGTGGCTGGGTGGTGGAGGTGAGGACACGGCTGCTGGAAGCCTGGCTGCAGAAGGAATTCCCACACAGGAGGGGAAGAGCCAGGGTGGCCCAGAGGCCAGCTTCTTGGTTTCCACACTGCACATACTTAGCATCTGTTCTTTTGCTGGGTGAGAAGCACATGGCTGATCTTTGACACACCGGGAGGTCTTTCAGATGGGACAAAAAGTTCGAATGGGGGTGAGTCAGGTAAGGATCTTCCTTCCTTCCACCACCTTCCTGTCTTAAGCTGCTCACACTTGCCCGAGATCTGGGCAGCATCACCCACCTGAGGATCAGGCGTCTCCCCCAACAAGCCCTCCCCAACATCAAGCCCTCCCACCATTGTCTGCTTGGCAATCTCACTGACTTCAAGCTGGGAATTCATCTTAGACCTAAGACCAACCATACCTTCGGGAGTATGGGGTCACAAAATGCTAGAATGAGTGAAGAAAAAAATACTGTAGACATTCTTTTCCGCGGAGTCTTTAAAAAGCACCCTGCTTGGGGGCACCTGGGTGGCTCAGTGGTTGAGCATCTGCCTCTGGCTCAGGGCAAGATCCCGGGGTCCTGGGATCGAGTCCCACATTGGGCTCCCCGCATGGAGCCTGCTTCTCCCTCTGCCTGTGTTTCTGCCTGTCTGTCGGTCTCTCATGAATAAATAAATCAAATCTTGAAAAAAAAAAATGCACCCTGTCTGAGGAGTGCATGTAGCCTCAAAGAGCCCCCAAGAGACTTGTTCAGTGTGGGAGGGGTAGGGGAAGACTGTGGCTGTGCAGCCCCCAGGACTGCAGCCTTTCAGAAGCAGAAGCCTGACTGCTCCATGTGGCAGCAGAGCAGCCGGGGAGGAACACTGTAGTCAGGGACCCCTCCTGCCAGCCCTGCTTCTGATTGTCACAAGCTGTGAAAACCGGGGCCAGCCACTGATCTTTCGGGGTCTCAGCTTCCTTCTGGGTAAAATGTGCTTGGCTTTGAGAAGATCTGTGTAAGTGACCTAGTGATCGCTGTTAACGTTCTGCAGGCAGGGCCCATTCTTCGGCGCTTGGTAACCAGTCTGGGATCTGGCCGTGTAACCCTCGTCAAAGCCTCCAGTCCTCTCCGGAGCATGTCCCTGGAAGGTCCTACCTCTGTCTTCTCCTTTCACAGAGTGAGTTTCCCGCTCTCCAGGCTCCCAAGAATAGGGTTCATTCAGAACCAGTCCTCCCCAATGTCCCCCTCTAGAATTGAGATCCAGAGAGGCACCTGGCAAGAGCACCAGATTCATGGCCTGCATCAGCTGTGGATCTGAGCTGCAGGACCACAGTACAAGCTGGAGTCCCGGAAAACCACTGGGAAGTCCTGTGGGTGACATTCCAAACTCAGGAGGTGTTGCTGGTGCCCCGAGCTGCCCTGCGCGAAGCCAGGCCCGGCCAGCATCCTTCTGGGTGGAGTCTGCTCTCCGGGCCTGCCCCCTCTGGCTCTAATGGGCCCAGAGGCTCTAACACTGGGATAAATGCCTGGCACTTTAGGGTCTGGCAGGAAACATGGAAAACAGAGTCCTGGACACTAAACCCTGCTCAGCCGGTCCTTGATCCGCCTGACAACTCCCTGTGCTTCCCTGCCCTCTGCCAATGTCTCCTCCGCTGCACTTCAGACTTGCTCAGCTCTCCCTAGATCTCACTTCACAGACAAAATAGAAGCCACTGCACAAGCTCTAGTCCCCTTCCTTGCCCCCAAACCCCCATACCCCCATCTTTCCTGTTGCCACTTCCTATGTTGGAATAGCACACCCTTCCCAGGGCTGGTGTGGGGCCCTTGCTCTGAGCTGGGTGCTCATCTCCCCTCCACCCCTGCATTGGAGGTTTCATGCATTGGAATATAACAAAGCTCAAATCTCTTACCTAAAAATGAAAGTTCTCCCCATGGTTCCAAAGGGCACTCCAATTCCAGCCCCGGAACCAGAGAAAATAGGAGAATGGAGAGCTGGGGTAATGCCCTATCCAGGCCACTCTAGAGAAGAGGAACTTCCATTTGGGGTGAGGTTGTGAGGGAGGGGGGCTCAAACTCAATTTAAATAAGAGATTAAGTCAATGGAGGTCAGGAAAAAAAGCACCACCCTAGCCTGACCAGTTCCCTGTTGAACTCCCACTTTGAGCTCACCCACCTTGCTCTGTTACCTAAGTAAGCCAAGTTCTCACAAAGCCTGTGGAGGCCCAGTGAAAGGTCCAGTTCAACCCAGGAAATCTTCCTCACTCTTCCCCTGCCCTTGACTCCTGCTCCAGATAGCCTGTGTACAGAGTCCCCTCCTCCTCAAAGGAAGATGTTCTAAGTTAGAGGCATGGCAACCCTTCCAGCTGTGTCAGGGCTGGGAACGCAGGGCAGATGGCCACACCCAGCTCACTTAGGCCTCATCTCTCAGTAGGACCCTACAACTGCCTACCACTCTGGGCAGCCCACAGGAGACCCCGGTGGAGAGTCTGGTCCACCGGAGTGTGTGTATATGGGTGTGTGGATGGGGCGCCCCTGAGTGATCAGCAGACTAGCTTATAAGCCCATAGCCCTGTCTTCCTCTGGGTAAGGTCATGTCCTCAAGATCCAGGGAAAGAATGAAACTGCTCCATCTGAGGGAGAGTCCTAGTGACTTGCTGGGGCAAGAATCTTTCAGTTCTACTCCCAAACCTCTTACATATCAGCTCTGAAGAAAGGATCATTGTAAGCCTCGGCTGCTGACAACAGGAGAGTCCCTGAGTCACCAAGGAGGTGAGGGTCTCAGTGGCCTGAGTGGTGTCTGGATGAGTCAGGTTTGAATCTTGCTTCTGCCTCTTGTGCTGTGTGACCCTGGGTGAACCATTCAGCCTCTCTGTGCCTCTGAGTCTTCCTCAACAGAATGAGGAAAACACTTCACTAGATGGATTTGACCTAACTGGAGGAGTCTCAATGAAAGCAACTAATGCAACAGATTGTAAACACTTTTGCAAACAAGGATTGAACTAAGAAACGTCTTTAAAAGAGGATCAGTAAAAATGGGGAGGGGAGGCAGAGGAGAAATGTGGGAATTTCTGTATCTTCAATATTCTTTGCAAAATTGCCAAATAAGAGGTCTGATGCAGTCATTTCATTAGAAAATAAAGTGTTTATTAAGAAACTATACACTGAACACTCCTATAAGTCTCTGTGGAAATACAACGCCCCATTGTCATAGTACAAGGTGAGAAAATGACAGAATAAAAGATGCTGGGATGGATGGAGCCTGGCAGGCTGGAAATGAGGTAATGATTTACAATAATTAAAAAACATCATCCTCAAGCTTACTCCTTTAAAGCCACACTCGGGAGGAGGCCCCGACCCAAAGGGTCAGCAGGACACAATGGGGACAGCCTGACACGAAGCAATGGGGAGCAGGATGGCAGGAAGTTGGCAGGGGCTAGAAACACACACAGCTCGAGGCCCTGGAGAAAAACTGAACCCCCGCATCATAGTCTGGACACTACAGTGTCTGGGAGGTCATCCCAGAAACGGGCCAAGAGCTTGGAAAGCTTCGTGATTTTAAATCCCAGGGAGGCACCTGCAGAATCAGAATGGGAACTTAGCACAAAGAACACCATCCACAGGACCCAGGAAGGAAACGTTCAGTGGGAAGTTTGATTCCCATGTCAATTTGCCGAAGCCAGAGAATCTACTATCTCTTGCTGTGTGTCACCACCCCAAACCTAGTGGGTCTGTCCTAAGAGCTCCCCATGGGAGACCCCCTGCTTCATGCTCTCCATCATCAAGGGACAGCTCTTACAATGGAGGTAACACAGGTGGGAGTGGCTGGGCCCAGCCCGAAGTCCATTTGGCCAACAGGGCAGCAAATATGGGACAGGTTCGGGCCCTACGGCTGTGCCTTTCCTATCGAAGCAGGGCAAAGCCATCTCCTTCTCTCTCCCCCGTGGATCAAGCTGAAAATGGGAGGAATAAACCCCCTCTTTGGGAGAGGGTGGCCATGGAGTAAGGCATGAGTCAAAGCAAGCAAAGTAAACACATATATTGACCAGAGAACAGGATGACACTTCCACTGGTGCCATGAGAGGGGCTGGAGGAGGCCATTTTTCCTTCTCTTCCCCTTCAGCTCATCTTGGCCTTGAAATGGTGATTCCATTGGGTTCCAAAAGTTCTCAGAGTCAAGAGTAAATGAAAGTGGGGGTAGAGAGCCAATCCTGGGGCCAGGGACTAGCAGGAAGGGTCTTGGCCCCTGACTCCCTGGGTCCCTTGTGGTCCTAGGAGGACGGTCAATTCACGGGCAAGACCTCCTGTAGCAAAAGCTCGTCAGGACTGCAGATGTAGGGGCCAAGGAGTTTTGTAATACCACACTCACTGTGAGCCATTCCAGAGAAGAGGAAGGAAGGGGGAAAAATGTGTCCCAAAAAAGTATGGTTTTCTCCACCAAAAAAAAAAAAAAAATATATATATATATATATAGATAGATAGATAGATACACAAATGTATCTATCTATCTATCTATATAAATATATATATAGATATATATAAAATGATTGGTTTCCATTCTTTCCTCTGAGACCTAATCTTGTGCCAACACTTGGGCCTGGCTCCCCCTCTCTCACCACGTGGTCTCCACCTCTGCTTAGCCGCTCTTCCCCACTGGAGGTTGCAGGGCGATGAGATCGCTAAGAGGATATATAGCCTGATATCCTAGGGAGAGCCAGGGAGACCCCACACTTCCAAGCAGGGTTAGCGAGGCCGGAGCACGGCTGGACTTCGTCAGGCTTTCTCGTGGTGGTTGGGTTGTTTTTGTAAAGCAAGAGAATGGCTAGAGTGTGTTTAAAAGATGGTTCTTGGTGCACAGGTTTTTAATTCTCTTTATTGGCTCTAAAGATGGCGGCAGGAGCTGCCTCGGAGGCCAGGGGGTAAAAGGAGCACAGTGATGTCTGAGGGGAAGGACAACCCTGCCGGTGACGGATGGGGGAGGACCCCCGTCTTGGTGGTGTTAAAGGGTGCAGGGGGCACCGGTGGCTCATGCAGTTTCTACTTAGCATCCCCGGATCCAAAGAGAACAGCGCCTAGAGCTTCCCACCTCTCAGAGGGCCCAGCCTACCAAGGTGACATCAAAACAGGGAGTCTTAAAAGGAGTTTTTAAAAGCCATGACGTCCTTTGCTGAAATAAACACTGACATCCTCAACATAGATGCCATGGTTAAGAGGCTTGGAATGTCCGGGAAGGCTTATTGGATTCAACATAATTTCTCTGAAACCTATAAAAAACAAAAACAAAAAAACAGAAAAACAGAAAAAAGCAAAATAAAGTAAAAACCAAAACCCCCAAAGAAGACCAAAACTAAGAGGGGAAACAGAGAGGGAGCTTGAAGGGGGGGTGGGGAGGGGAAGGGTTAGAGATATGGATACATATATATATTGGAAACTGCCAAATGAATTGTCAGCAAAAGGGAAGGACAGGAGGAGGGGATTAACTTAAAACCAAGCATGGTCAGAGAAACTGGAAACACTCCATACTGCTGCAGCCTCCACTGAACCGAGAGGAAGGGAAATGAACAAACTATGTGGGGCTTGGCCTTGGGTTGTCACGGAGGAGCAGGAGCAGCCTCATCTACTGGGGAGGATCCCCTGAGGATGAGTGGACAGGTAGATGGGAAAGGGGCATCACCACTACGGTCACTGATGGGGCAGAGAGGTGGAAGGGAACGCTTCCTCAGGACTTGCATTGTTAAGGGCCACTTCTAATCCTAGGAGCTGGAATCCTATAGACTACCATCCCTGGGGGTAGGGGCGCTATTCTTCCAAGCCTGCCAGCTCTTTCTTGTGGACTTTTTGTTTTCATTTCACCAGCTCCATGGCAAGTTTAGGAAATAACAGCTGCTCTTTTGGCCTTATCATAATTCCAAGTCTTAGAGGGGATGGCAGTGTTCTGGAGGAATGACACTGGTAGCTCCTGTCTGGCTACATGGTCATGGCCTGAATGACTCAGGATGTCCAGAGTGTCCAGAGACATGGGTGTTCCTGATCAAACCTCTAGATGGAGGTTTCTCAATCAACCCCAGATTTTTAAGAGTGCCTGTAAAATAATGTCTGTACAGTGTGTATGTTTGTTGATGTGATGTGTGCGGACAAGACAGGAGCAAGCCTATCTTCTCATGAAAGCCATGTGCAGGCATGTGAAGGTCACAATGGGCAGCTGGATGTTGGAGCTACGATGGGAAGAGACTGAGTTGGTTGCATTGAGACTCTCCCTCCTCATTCCCAGATGACATGATGTTCAAAATACAGTTGAGTAATCTGGGCATTGGGAGCTCTCTGATCTAGAGGGAGCGGGGTCAGGTTTGAGAGGACAGAGGGAAAGAAACTTCCTTGTCTATGACATGTTGAGCTTCAGGATAAGATGTGGTGTTAGCCCAGGATGAGGGCTCTCTTGGTTCTGAGGTGAAAGGGGTGCAGGCCACTGGTCTGGGCAGCCTGCCTAGAAGGTGTGTGACTTCACTGTTTCTCTCTGGGCTACAGTCCCTCTCCCACACCCCTTACCTTGGCCCTATGACATGTCCTCCCTGGAAGACTCCTCTGACCTATGGGATTTTAGTAGCAATCCCACACTGGGCACCTAGTCATCCCCCAGTCCTCTGGGACATATGGAGACTCCATGAGGTCTTAGTACTCTTCAGCAAATCAGTTGGGGGAGGGGTCTGTACTGAATACAAAGACGTCAAAGGAGGTAACTCACCATGTGACCTTGGGTAAGACACTTCCCCACTCTGGACCTCAGGTTCCTCATATATATAGTGAGTTGATGAGACTAGATGATCTCTATTATCCTTCAAGTTTAATATCCCATGATTGTCTAGGTTTGAAAAGACCCCTGGCAGAAGAGGCAGACACGGGGGAGTTAATGGTCAGTATTGAGCCCCAAGTGCAACAACAGGGGACGTCATTTTCACGTGCACAATGCCAGAAACGGAAGCCCAGGTGTTCCCTACTCCTGCTTTACCTGTAGGGCCACCTGTTTTATTTTATGCATAAGATCCAGACACGCTGTCCTCGGAGTATCACACAGCGGCATTAAAAAACTGTAACCAGGGAGTCAGGAAAGACTTGTCATCATCATGAACTCTGTCCAACCCTTCCCTAGCATGTTTGCCTCCCATCTCCCTTCTTGGGCCACAGCACCCTGACCCTGTGCCCATCGCTGCTAGTCTGCATGCCATTCCCAGGGCCAGAAGGATGATTCTTATCACTTGGGTGATGACCCTGCAGGTCCCAAGACCTTCTTTCTGGCCTCTTCTCTCCCTCAGAAAAAAATTCAGCTAATCTCCAAGAGGAAAACAACTTGATAAGAGGGGATGAGGAGGGGATGGGGAGGGGGGCGGTGATAGTTTTGAGTTTGGTCCCTTAAAATATTTCTTGCCTTCGTTAGGGCATAAACAGTTGGAACCAAGGCTGTTGGTTCACTAGACCCAAGGACTAAAAATCCTACAAAAAGTGTATCATTACAGCTTGAGAGTGAAGTCTCCTTTGGAGGCCATGCAGCATCATGGGCCCTGGAAGGCTCCATGTCGGATCCATTAAAGGCAGGGGCCAAGCCTGCTTAAGGCTCTGCCAAGGTCCCTGAAGCTGCCTTCGTGAACATGAGCCTTTTCCCATATTAGCCGGGATCTGAAGTTTGTTTTCTCTGGAACTCTTTCCCAGGTGGAGGCTTTCCAAGATTCTAAGTGCTGAATCCTGATAGCATAGGAGGCACTGCTCCAAGATCCTCCATTCCTCCCCCCTTATTGCTCAGAACAACCCTGGAACAGGAAGGAAAAGGCATCTGCTTGGGGGAGGGCAGGGGAGACCAGGACCATCGTGGACACTGACCCAGGAAAGGCAAAGATGGGTGGAAGGAAGAATGAGGAGGGGCAAGCCCACTCCAAAGAAGGCTTCGCCCACCACACCCCAAGACCTCTATGTCTAACCTCTTCCTCCATCTGGTGACAGCTCTCCCAAAGCCATGCAGCATAGAGTTCGCTGCAGGTCCTCTGTGACTCAGAACAGAGCCTGGTCTGCAGGGACTGTCTAGGTATAGTTTCCTGAGCAGTAAGCCAGAGACTCTGGAATCATTTTGGGAAGTGAGGGTTGCTGGGAAGGAAGGCTGGGGAAGAAGGGGCACTGAGCACCCACAGGACTGGGTAAAAGCACTGGAGCCTAATCCCACTGGGCTGAAAGCAGGTTCAACCTGCAAAAAGCAAGGCCTTCAAGATTCATTGGAGTAGAAAAGGCTCAGCTCTGATGGCGTGCGACACAAAAGGGGGCTAGACCGTCAGCCTTGCAGAACCCAATCACCCACCCCTCTCTGGGGTCTCAGCTCGGCTCCACTGCATGCTCTGGCCTTGGGAGTCTAGCGCCTCCAGCTTTCCTGCATCCACTGGGGAGAACGTGCCTGCATCTCCTGCCTACACACTCCTCATGCAGCTTCAGATTCTCAAGGCTTCCCATTCTGTCCCTGCTTCCTCCTTTTGTTATCTGACATGATAATTTTATTACCTAACTCCATAAAGTGGTTTAGGTTATGGCCTTGATAAAAGGCCCAATACCAAATGGAGCTCTATTGGATTATTTTCCAACATTTCCTCTTCAAATGTATTCGTTTGTCATCTTCAAGTTGCTACATCACACTAGTGCTTAGCACTTACATGGTATCGGCTGTGAGAAAAGCACTTTAGACTCAGGAGTAGGTTGAAATACACAGGAGTCCTGGTGCTGAGGTCAGGGGTGCCTGAACAGGGACCCAGCGACACAGGGTAATTCAGATCCTTGTCCAGGAAGTAAGAGTAGGAGGGGACATCAGGACAGATGTGAGGGTGAGGAGCCCACTCTGCACCCCACCCCAGCTGGGGGGGCATTCTATCCACAGTCTCCCCAGCTTTCCCGAAGAGGAAGAAGAGGTGAGATGTTTTGAACTATGCTGTAGGAAGGCACAGACTGAAGAAGGGATCCCCCAACCAATGTCCCGCTGTAAGAGTCCTACCATCAGAGGCATCGCTGAGCCCCCTGGAATTCCAGGATCAACACGTATGGTAGGGATAGTACCAGGCACTGCCTACAGCTAATCCAGTATCCCCCAGTATCTTTAAAAAACTGCGATTATTAACCCTATTTTAAATGTGGAGAAACTAAGGCCCTATAATATATTTTAAAACACAAACAAACCAAGCAGCCTGGCTGGCTCAGCATTTTAGTGCTGCCTTCAGCCCAGGCCGTGATCCTAGAGACCCAGGATCGAGTCCCACGTCAGGCTCCCTGCACCGGAGCCTGCTTCTCCCTCTGCCTGTGTCTCTGCCTCTCTCTGGGTTCTCTGTGTCTCTCATGAATAAATAAATAAAATCTTAAAAAATAAATAAATACAAATAAAACACAAACCAACCAAGTTCACTTTGTGGCAGAGTCTGATTTTGAACCAAGCTCTTCATAACCCCAAAGTCCTTAAAATTAACTACTTTGCAATATGGCTTCCCTTTGTTGAAAATCTATATCAAGAACAAGAGGCTGACATGGAAGTCAAGGCAGCAATCAGTGGTGGGGACATTCTCCAGGGCAAGTGGGGCTTTATATACAGCTCCCTCTGCAAGGCCCGATGGAGGGCTAGAATGCTCTTTCCTCACTCACAGCTTCCCTAGCGAGGAAGATGAGCATGCCCATGCCTACTTTTGCCCCCCTTCAGCAGGTGCTTGGTCTAACCTTTCTCTAGGCTGCTTCATTTTCTGCCCTGCCACACCCACCACTCTTACAGTAACACTTTGTGTGCATTGGGACCTTCCAAGAAAGGAAACCCAAACTCCATCTACACATTGACTCCTTCATTTTGATGATACTTTTGGGAGTTCAGCTTAGGAAGGATGAAAAGGAAGTCTGATGAAAGAGAGATGCTAATGAGTTTGGAGAGAGGAGCAATTATCCAGAATATAGTCACACCCACAGCAAGAGGATGGAATATTTGAGAATACCCCTGGGAAGCCAAGGATGGTGCAGGGAAGAACTCTCCCCAGCACCCTCCTCTAGACCACTACATGAACAAGAAGTGTCAAAAAAGAGTGTATTATGGTCAAGAAAATCTCCCTCACAGATAGAAATCTCTTGTTTCATGTCCTGCTTGTGTGGTGGCCTCTCCAAAGTCATGGAGAGAAGGTGACCAAGGAGGCCTAGCGATCCCTGGAAGTTAGGACAATGGTTACTTTGTTCTCTACTTTGCCTCCTAATGTGGCTACTCTGTTGTTTCTATCCAATTTCTTTCTTCTCCTGCCATTTGATTCAGTAGAAGGCTAGTGGCAATGACCCAGGTAGGTGACACTAAAATGTGTAGTCTTGCTGGGCATGACTTAGCTTGCTTAAACGTCTCTTAAAATTGCTTAAATTTCTCATAGCTCTTCTTTTATTCTGAGGTTGCAAACCTAACCTATAGGCCATATGTGGCTCTAGGATGTGTCTTTTTTCAGCACAATTTCTTTTTAAAATTTTTTACTTAGTTGCCAACATTTAAAACTTGAGAGATTTCACATTTAAAGTTTCTGTATTTGTAGCTTCCCTTGAAAATCTAAGAGTTCTGGCAATGCTGGGCCAGCTATTTCTGCATAGTGCAAATCAGCTAGAGCAACATGGTGGCCACTCAATTTAGACAGGGCATGTGTTCTCCACTTCACCATATACTCTACCACTCCCTATTATCCTCTACCTGACCCCTCCACTTGTTTACAACACCTGCATGGATGGTTTGCCTTAGCATCTGAGTTTAAAACTTTGCAATAAGCATAAAGCTAGCACTAGGTTATGGCTATGCATTAAAGAACTGGGGAATGCCATCTCAGCAAGCCTCCCTGTCGGTCCCCATAATGACCAAACCTAGGCTCCTTCTGGTCACAGTGAACAATTATAAAGAAGGGGCTGAAAACCTACATCCAAGGGACGAACCTATCTCAGAAAGTAGAGTTCATTCCAGAACTGAATCTCATGGTAAGAGGGCATAGTGTTTCAAAATAACAGTCCCAATGACAAAACATGCTGAAGACCACTTACAAGGCTGCTGTTGGGAGACAAGGCAGCACTGTATTCTCAGCTGGCTGTGTGTTCCAGGTGCTTAAATGTACAAGGCACTTGACCAAAGGTTGTCAGGAGCCAGCTAGCAGGTCTCTTCATATACTACATTCCACGGGACATGATCTGACTCAATTATCCCCACATCCTTATATTGACAAACATGCTTACAAAGGGTTCTGAGGGATACTGAAATGTTCTTAGAATTGAAATGTCCCTGCTGTATGCTTCCTGGCTAAGAGTGTGGAACTGGTTCCCCAACTTCAGTATGCAGTACCTCTTCTTGTAAAGTTGACTTAATACGACTTGCAAAATAAATGATGGGACTGCCCTGGCCCAGGTGCCAAGTCTGGTTCCAGCTGTGTGCAGATACCGAGGGAACGGGCTGAAACTAGATGTACCCCAAATGTGTTTTGGTCAATAGAATCATATCCATGGGAAGTCAGAATGTGAAGGCATCCACACCTAGGTGACATGAGAGGGCACAGAACACTGAGATCCTCAGACAATGCAAAAGGCTGGTCCTCAAAGGAATCTTGAAGGCTCTTAGGACTCTTCCCTGACTGACATGCAACTTTTGCACTCAGAAGTAGGAGAATGTGCCTGGGGGCTCTACCCTTGGCATTACAAAGATTGTCCCAACAATTGGTAGATCTTGGCTGAAAGGAGCGGGAACCTTAGTCCCAGAGAGAGAGAGAGAGAGAGAGAGAAATTCCTTCCACTCTGGGATGTGGATGAAGTTACCTCTTAAAATGAAAATAGTCCATAAGCCATGGAGTAAGATTAGTCGCATATTCACCATTCTCAAAATTAACTACATAAAGGACAATTTGTGACACCAGAACATCTCTTCTTGTTTAACTGAGAGGAGAAGGAGTCTTATGTATTAAAAAACTTTATCTTGGGATGCCTGGGTGCTCAGTGGTTGAGCATCTGCCTTCGGCTCAGGGTGTGATCCCAGCGTCCTTGGATAGAGTCCCGTATCAGGCTGCCCACAGGGAGCTTGCTTTTCCCTCTGCCTGTGTCTCTGCCTCTCTCTGTGTCTTTCTCATAATTAAATAAATAAATTCTTTAAAAAAATAAAAAAAATAAAGACCTTTATCTTCATCCACCCACTCACTCTCTGAATTTCAAAATATATATGAGTATATATTTGTCTTTTCCCATATAAGCATAATTTCCCTTTTCTGGAAGGGAAATTTATTCCTTTTCAAATGTTTGAAATGTCTGAAAATACCCAAATAGTTGGAGGAATAGAAAAACAATGTGCCCACCACCCAGTATTAACAACTTACAATATTCTCATATCTTCTTCCCAAATTTTGAGAGAAATAATACATTATAGCTATGGTTGAGAACCCAAATGAGTCTGGCCATGATCCTGTTCCTGTTTTTATCCCAAACCAGAGTTAATCACTTCCTGAAATAGATGATTATTATTTCTAAGCATCTTTGAATAATTTTGCTACATAGGTATATAACAATAAACAAATTATAGTATTGTTTTGCCTAAACAAGGGATGTTTTCTAGATTTAACCATGTTGAACCATGCTGATCCATGCACCTCTCATTCATTAATTTTAACTGATGTAATCCACCATGTGAATATACTGCAAATTATTTATCTGTCCTACCAACTGAAAATTGTTTCCATTTTGTCAATATTTTTTAAAAGCTGCAATAAATATTACACAAGTCTCTTTATGTGCATGTGGGAGAGTTTCTCTAGAGCAGCAGTTGGCAAACTTTTCCTACATTGGGACAGACGAATACTTTAGTCGCTATACAAATCATCAAATCTTTGTTGCTACTACTAAATTCTGCCATTTAGTCTGAAAGCAGCCATAGCACATAAATAAATGACCGTGTTCCAGTAACATTTATTTATAAAAATAGATGGGAGCCACATTTGGTCCTTGGTCCACAGGCCACCATTTGCTGACTTCTACTCTAGAGGTTTGTTACTCCAAGTGTGGACATATGGACCAGCAGCAACAGCGGCTGGGAGTTTGGTAAAAAATAGAAAATCTCAGATCCCACTGAATCAACATCTGCATTTTAACAAGCTCTTCAGAAGGTTTGTGTGCAAAAAAATGTTTGAAAAGAATAGCTTTAGAAGGTATCCTTATAATTTTGTGCATATAAATCCTTCAGTGTGTTCTTCAGTGTTTCCCCAAAGTTATGTTACTAATTCATGTATCTAAATTACTAAATGGGTGAACTTCTTGCCCTGCATCCCCACATCTGACATTATTTGATGTCATCATTATTTGATGTGTGGTAGATATTATCTCCTTGCACTTTAAAGGTGCTTCATTTCCCTGATCACTACTGAGGCTGTGCATCATCTCAGCTGGAGTTTCCTGATCTGTGAATTGTCTGTTTGTATCTTCATCACTGTGTGTATTATACGTGTGCATATGTGTGTGTATATATATAACATGTGTATATATAGATATGTAATGTATATATCTACATATAACAGGCTGCTGGTCTTTTTTATTTATTCTGTATGCAAATTCTTTGTTGGATACATGGGTTGAAATTATGTTCTCCTAGTCTATGGTTTGTCTTTCAACTTAGTAGATGGCATCTTATAGAGACATATTTTTAAATTCATGTAGTCAAATGCATTAATCTTTCCCTTTATGATATTTATAATCTATATCTTAAGATTCTCCACCCTCAAAGTCAAATGATATTCTCCTTTTCCTTTAAAAGTACATTTAAAAATCTACCCTAGGGAAAAATTGCAAATAATTGATGTAGGCATTCCTTACTGAAGGAGGTGAAGCTTAACTCCACTCTGAGAATGTGCTTTGCTTATCAGTTTCCCTTCAAAGCAAACAGCAGAGGGTAAATGTAACTTTACAGGGGAGAATCCTAGCAAACACTGTCTCAGCCAGGTGATCAAGGTGAGCATCATCAGTGATGCCATATGATAAGCATATACTTTGGATGTGATGTGATGAGAATGGCACTTGCCTCTATAGTCTTCCCTCCTAAAACCCATGACCCCAGTTGATAAGCCCAAATTAGAAGACATTCTGCATAAAATCTGACCAGTCCTGTTCAAAACTATGAAGGTAATTAAGGACAAGGAAAGTCTGAGAAACTGTCATGGATCAGAAGCAGCAAAGAAAACATGATAACTAAGTGTAATGTGGTGTCCTGGATGAGATCCTAGAATTGAAAAAGGACATCTGGGAAGAAAAACAATAAATCAGAATAAAATACTGAGTTTAGTTAATAGCAATGTACTGATGCTGGTTTCTTAGTTCTGACAAATGTATCATGGCAATACAGGATCATTACAATAGGATGATTGCAATTTATGGAGCTGGGGGATAATCAACAACTTTATTATATTGGTTCTTCCTATTCATGCTCCACTTACTATTTTTCTTCTATATTACTAATAATGTTTTGGTTTTCCCATAAAATCTTGCATATCTGAGATTTATACTTTTTTAAAGCTTCACTTTTTTGGTTTTATTCCATTTTTGATATTATAAATATGATTTGTTTTCAATTAAATTTTCTTTTTTTTTAATTTTTTTTTAATTTTTATTTATTATTATTTATGATAGTCACAGAGAGAGAGAGAGAGAGGCAGAGACACAGGCAGAGGGAGAAGCAGGCTCCACGCACCGGGAGCCCGACGTGGGATTCGATCCCGGGTCTCCAGGATCGCGCCCTGGGCCAAAGGCAGGCGCCAAACCGCTGCACCACCCAGGGATCCCATCAATTAAATTTTCTGATGGCATTTAGGGAATATATTGATTTTCGTTTATTGATCTTGTATTTGGAATTTTGCTGAATTCTCTAGGAAGTTTTATAGTTCTTTGATGTTCTCTATAGGGTGATTGTATCATTCATGATTAGGACAGTCATCTATCTAATTCTTAAATTTATTTTCTTGTCTTGTTGCATTGGCTAAGATCACCAGAATAGGTTTGAATAAAAGTCATGATAACAGGCATGCTTATTATCATTATTTTTTTTTCTCACATGCCTCATGCTTTTCAATTATAGTTTATTTTGAGTAGGAATTTTTTTCCTTTTCTTTTTTTTTTTCCTTTTCCACTCATTATTTTTTAATGTTGTTGTTGTTGTTGTTTACTGCTGCCTCTACCTGGATTCTTACAAGATCAATTTTGAACTAATCCTATGATGATGGTTTGGGGCCCCTACATGGTAGTACTAAGGATACAGCAGAACAGTCTGCAGCTAGTTGGGTGGCTAAATTTAGTTCATCACCTCAAAGGCTGCATCTTTATCGTTTCTCCCTGACTTCCTTAGGCTCAGAGATTCCTATTTCCTGTACTCCCAAATAGAGAATGACAACATTATTTTTTTCAGATTCTTTTCATTGGTGTAAAAGTTTGTTCCCAGCCCATAACTTCAAGCAGTGAATCTAATCCTCTAATAATCTGGAGCAAACATAGTTTTGCAGATCCCTGCAGAGCTAAATTCTCTCCCTACTTTTTGCCTCCAGACTTGAAGCCAGAATGAGAATGGCTGTAGCTCTGCTCATCATCTTTTATTTTTGTACTCTTTCTGGTCCACCAGGTTATTTATCTTGTTGGTGGGTGGAAGGGGAGGGTTGGTTATGTCTTTTTATGCTTTTCTGTCATTGTTTATGTTTGGAGCAATGGAGGGACACTAAAGCATGAACTTATTACACCATCTTAACCAGAGTCCAATTATTTTTCTTTCTTTCTACATTAGAACATATATTTTCCTTGTTTCCAAAAGCTAACCGTTTAAGTGATGCCTTCAATCCTGTTTCCAACTAACTTCTTTTTTTTTAAATTTTTTTTCCAACTAACTTCTTTAATTATTTCTTATCTCTAGAATCTTTCCTCTCTCCTGTACTATTCCTTTCTGCAGAGATCTGTATATGGTCACCTCTATCATTTGGTATGTGCACATGTAACAAACCCAGACTCACACTTACAGACTCACAACCTAAATGGTGGGGCAATGCTCTCCACTTTACCATAGCATTTGCTATCACTCCATATCCTTATTTCCTTTAGGCACCAACATTTTGCATAATTGGATTCTAAATATAACCCCCACTGTCAGATCACTCATGCTTAATTCTCCATAATCTTAAATTTTATTCCCTCCAGATAAACTACACTCTTGAAGGTTACCAATGATTACTCCACAATGAGATTTTCTCCATTCCTCTTTACCTTGATCAATCCACACATGTGGCACCTTGACCACCTCATAACCCCTATGACATTTATTTTTATTTTTTTCCCCTATGACATTTATAATACTGGGACATTCTACTCATCTTCCCACTTTTCTGCTTCCTTTCTTTCTGTTGGCTTCTCTTCCTCCTCCAGTGGTTTCTCCATCCTCTAATCCCAGACTACTCAAAGTATGTTTTTTTTTTAAGATTTTATTTATTTATTCATGAGAGAGAGAGAGAGAGAGAGAGAGAGAGAGAGAGAGAGAGAGAGGCAGAGACACAGGCAGAGGGAGAAGCAGGCTCCATGCAGAGAGCTCCATGTGGGACTCGATCCTGGGTCTCCAGGATCACGCTAAAAGTGGTGCTAAACCACTGAGCCACCCGGACTGCCCTCAAAGTATGGTTCTTAGACCAGCAATAGCATCACCTGAGAGCTTGCTAGAAATGAAGAATCTCAGGCTCTATTCCAAACCTACTGAGTCAGAATAATCTGCACTTAACCCCTCTGCTATGTTGAAATCCAAGCAGGATGCATGTGCAAAAGCTCTCCCTATTTTCCCACCTGACAGACCAGGATTTTAGAGAATAGAAAAACTTGTTTTTTAGAACCGTGTGACATGACTCGTGTATGTGTGTGAATCTGTATAACAATATGCCACATTATTTTGAGGTTCTACAATAGTATCTTGGCATTTGCAAGGCATTTCTTCTTCCAAAAACTTTAAATAATGATTATGTTAGCCTCAAAATATCTCTGTGAGGTAAGGAAAGAAATAAAAATTGTTATCTTAGCATCAGTACCTCCTACCCCTGACCTGACTATGTGGCCCTCCCAGAACTAAAGTCTTCAAGTCTTTCTGGTGCTGCCTGACTCTCCTCAGGGTCATGACCATATTGTTTGGGATTCAATGAGAAAAAGGCAAGTGTCAGAGTCTAGCAGAAAATGTAATCAACAAAGTCCAAATCCCTGGGTGGTATCAATTTTAAGAAGATTATCTGAGAGCAGGGTAAGGCTAATAGGATCAGAGAGCTGATGCATTATAAATTTATAGCCCTAACAATTAAATAATATAAACTTAGGAGATGCTTTTCTGGCTCTGATTTCCTATGATTAGTGATGATGAAGAAGATACTGAAGATGCTGGGAGGAGAAAATGAAAAAGAGACAGAGAAGGGTCCAACCATTCATCTGTACAGAGCAATATTTCCTAAACTTTTTTGGGCCCTCTTTAATTTCTTTAATGAAAGCATGAATATTCACAAGACATATAAAAAAGACTCATTTTGGGCAGTGGAGGTGTCACAATCTCCCTAAAGACCCAAATTAACAGTGGCAGACATATGTTATACAGGTCACAAAGTATCAGCATTCTGCAATGACAGGCACTGTGGCCAATACCAGCAAATAGACTCAAACCTCTGCTTCTGTTGTGCTCCAAATCTCTAAATGGCTGACCCATGCTGAGGGTCACCTATGCTCATGGGCGACTATGTTCAGAACTTGAAAAAGGGAATACCAGGATGAGTAAGACATAATTATTGTCCTAGATTAGAAGCTTAAAATTTAATCCAGAGCCAAGAATGTGAGGGATACACCTTCCTAAGATTACCTAGCAATAATTTTCCAAATATCTGAGTATCAATCTTCCAGGAGCCAAAGGAAAAAAAAAGGAGACAAGTAGTTTACAGTCTACTAGACTCCTAGAACAAATGCTTATATATGGGATGTAGTCCAGTGACTGTCAAGAGAGACGTACCTACTCAGAGCAGTGGGGAGTTCAATGGAGGAGTGATCACATACAAGGGGAAAGAGGAGGTGGTACACATGGTTCCTAGGCAGAAATACAAGAGGTGAGGGGAGGCTAGGGCATTCCAAATGTTGGGAGCAGCTTGGGCAAGTGGGGAATCCTTGTAAGTTTACTTGTGCCCCTCCCAAATATATCCTTAGCACTTCAGCATGTGGCCTTATTTGTAAAAAGGGTCTTTGTAGATGATCAAGATAAGATGGGTTCATGATGGCAGCCCCTAATATGATAAAATGGAAAATCTGGATAGATACACACATACATATGTACACACAACACCATGTGAACAAGAAGGCAGAGATTGGGGTAACATGTCTACAAGGAATGCCTGAGAGAGCTAGTAAAGTACTTGAAGCCAGGAAAGAAGCATGAAACAGATCCTTTTCTAGTGTCTTCAGAGGGAGCATGGCTCTACTCTATCACCCTGGCCTTGGATTTCTGGCCTGTGAGACAACAAACGTTGTTTTGAGCTATCCAGTTCATGGAATTGTATTATGTAAGCCCTAGCAAACTAAGACAGGGATGTCCTTCCATAAAAGCAAAGAGTATGATTCAGCTAGAACATAAAACACGAGTAAGGGAGAAAATAGGAAGAAGCTCAGTAGGGGCAGTATAGGGTACAACCTATAACATTACAAAAATGGGACTTCACCAAGTCAAGTGACAGTAGTGGAAGTGTGCAGTGGAGAGAAGGGAGAAGCCCGGGCTGCTATGAACTGATGACAGATAGCTGAAGACTGATGGATGGATAAAGGAAGACAGAGATAATGGATCAATAGATATGAATCTATTGGGTGGATTCATGGGTAAGAGATTTGGATTAAGTGACGCATCAGCTAATGACAATGGCCCCTCTACTTAACGTTAAAAGTCAATTTCCAAATGTAGAATTCTGTTTCCCACTTTCAAAACAATGTCTTAGGGTTTGGGGAGAACAAACTTCCTGTAAATTCATAGGAATCCTCCCCCCCCCCAGCCCTGGGGGGAGGCCCTGTCCTCGGGAGCGGGGAGCCCCTGATTAGGCAGATGTACTTGGTCTGCACTTACAAACTCTAGGGCGCCCACACCACTGGGACCTCAATCCTAGTTTGGGCCCTCTGGCTTTGGCTGAGACAGAAAAGGACCTCCTGTCATAAAAGCAACACCAAGAGAGCATTAGGGCATTTCTAGAGGTTAACTACAGTGGGAGACTCAATCTCCTTGGGGCAGGCTGCTTTTTCGGTGAGGCTTGAAGGAGAAAGAAGATTTCCATGTAAGAAGATGGAAAGGAAGTTATCTCCAGCAGCAAGAACTGTGACAGTGATGGTCTTAGTGGAGAGGTAGAAGATAGATCTGAGGAAGTGCAAAGGGTTCTCACTGGGGAATAAATGGAGACAATTAGCTGGGGAGATCCTGAAGGAACTTCAGAAGCTCAGATGATGGGTCACTCCTGAAGGATTTGAAAGAGTGGATGACCTAAGAGCAGATAAAGGTGAAGGGAAGAGAAAGACAGGTGGTGGTCAGCAGGACGGGACAGAGGCCGGCAAGCCTTTTCTGTCAAGGGCCAGATAGTAAATATTTCGGGCTTTACGGGCCACACGTCTCTGTTGTAACTACTCAACTCTGCCGTCGAGTGAAAGCAGCCACAGACGATTGGTAATGAATGAGTGTGGCTCTGTTCCCATAAACTTTATTTATGGACACTGAGATTTGAATTTCATATCATTTTCATGTGTTACGAAAGATGATTCTTCTTTTGATATTTTTCCAACCATTTAAAAATATAAAAAACTTTCTTAGCTCTGGCGCTGTGCAAAAACAGGTGGTGGCCTAGATTGGGGCTGCAGCCTGTATGGTGTGTGGCCCTCCGGGTTAAAGGGTGACCCCTGACGGGCTGGGCAGTGGTAAATTAGGGCGGGGATCATGGTATAGGAGAGCCAGGGAGATGGATGTCAGAGAGACACAAAGTTAACTTCAGCAAATCAGACTAAATCTGATTAAATGTGGGAGAGGAGGTGAGGTCTGGGCAGTGCCAGGTCTCTCCAGTGTGACCGAGGAGGAACATAAGCAACACTGGAGACACCTGAAAAGGAGCAGGTGTGGGAGGGCAGGTGATCTTTCGGCACACACCCAGGACAGCATGCTTGCAACCCTTAGGGGAAGTGTGGCAGCACTTAGAATAGGGATTAAAAACCTTATGTGCCCTTGACTTTACTTCACCAGCCCCGAGGCAAGACACCTGCCATTAAACGATGCTCTTCAAGCTATGCATTGTAGCACATGGAGTAATTCTCAGCTCCGAGCACTATGTAGTACACTCCATTCAGAGCAGAGCTGCTTTAGCCTGGATAGGATCAGTAAAAGAACAGAGACTAATGTCGGGTCAATTTATCTCAGAAACTTCTGTGGATGAATTCTTCGGGGATTTCCTTCTGTCTATTATCCCCCTGAGCATACTGGCTACCTTTGGAGGCAGGAGATGTGATTTCTGTGCTCTAAACTACTACCATAGTCAACTCACTCAATGCCTTAGTGACCCTGTTTCCTCTTCTTCAAATGAGGATGGGAGTATTTTTCTTGATCAAGGAGCAAAGAGTAAAATACAACTGCATGAATGGTTAACATGGCAACGCTCAAAGAAGAATGAGCCCATCCCAAGTTTCACGTCTACTGTGATCAGCAAGGTGTGGATCATGTGCAAGTGATGTCAGCCTCCCCCCCTCCCCCCCTCCCCCCGCCCCGGGCTCAGTCTTTCCACTGTGTAGTGGGGGTAATTATAATGGTGATAACCAAGGAGTTACAGATATGTAGGTGAAATGCACAGCTCAGCGCCTGGCCACAATCAGCACAAATTAGATGTTAATTATAAACGTGACACATAGGCAATGTGCAATAACAGCTATGCATGCCCTAAGAAGGGAGACTAGGCCTTGCTTTGAACCCCTTCTTATGGAGTCTCTTAATGCTACAAATCCTTTAAAATGCTCAGGTGGTGATAGTGTGATTATAGTTATATTATTATCATCCCATGTGACCCTTCTCAGGTTTATCATCCCACTAAATTGACAAGCCCTGGAAGGTATAACACCTCTAAATATGCATGCAGACAGACACACAGATAGTTGAGGGGTGTGTTTTTTAGATGAATGCTTTTTGGCAGATCATGAGCTCTTTATTCCAAAAACACAACCCTCCCTATTGTCACAACAGACGGTCACACATTATGTAACTGCCAGGGCCCCAAAGCATGTCAATATGTCAGTGTCAACTGGTATCAGACTGTGCAAATAATCATGTTTTTACCCACTGTAATAACCCTACTCCTCCCCAAGTATCAATTGTGACCAACTCTTAACTTTTTACAATACTTTTTGATGGATATGTGCTCTTTAATATCCAGGGGAAAGGTAAGAAATTGGAGTACCCTTCTTACATTAAGACACCTGGGGTCACGGTTTCTCTAGAGATGTGTGTAAGCATTCAGGTAAAACTCATACCCCTCTAGACACTTGTAGAGACCCCAAAGCTCACATCATCCCACACAATCTATTTGAGTGGCAATGCAATGAGAGCTAGATGGCCCAGCCCTGGAAGAGTAGAAAGGATCATTCTCTCTCCAAGCTTCCATTTTTCAATCTGTAAAATGGAGGTAAATCAGTTACACCTTCTCCCTCACCAGGTCATTCTGAGTTTTAAGCAATGTAATTGTGGAAGTCTGCTTTGAAAGTCATAATGCAGGATTTTGTAGCCTTGATGCTATTAAATTGGGGGCCAGATAGTTCTTGACTGTGGGGGGCTGTCCTATGGACTGCAGGATGTTTAGCAACATGCCTTATCCATCATATACTACTAGCATCTTCCACTCCATCAGGACAACCATGTCTCCAGACATTCTCAAATGTCTACTGGGGGGCTGAGTCACCCTGGCTAAGAACTGCTGCCATAGTGTCTTCTACAAGAGCAGGAAATTTCTTTTTTTAAAAGATTTTATTTATTCATGAGAAAGAGAGAGAAGAGGCAGAGACACAGGCAGACGGAGAAGCAGGCTCCATGCAGGGAGCCCGAGGTGGGACTCGATCCCGGGACTCCAGGATCACACCCTGGGCCGAAGGCAAGCGCTAAACAGCCGAGCCACCCAGGGATCCCAAGAGCAGAAAATTTCAAGGCAAGCTGCACATCAGAAACTGGGGGAATCAGGACCCTTAATGCTAAACAAAGTTCCATCTTCAATGATAACATATTCTGATGCTCCCCAAAGCCCATGGACTATGAACAAGGGCTGAGAATGTCCTAGCTGTGGGTAATGTGGCCGAGGATACTTTGGCTGCATGAGCTATGGGACAGTGGCCATGCCAGTAGAGTGGTAGTGTGTACCATGGTGTTGGGGGAGCCAGGGTGGTGAGCAAACCATAGTGAACTCTTAGGAGTACTTTTTTTTCATATATGAGTTTGTATTCTGATGCATTTTTAAATCCATGTTCATGCACTGCCAACCACCCCTTATTAGACCATATTAAGGGGTTTTAATCACTTTTAATCAGAGTCTTTCCTAGATGACCAGGAACAGAAACTAGAAAAACTTCCATAACCATTATGCCAACCAAGAGCAGTACAGATTCGATCTGAGCCGTCTCCCACATGGCAATCATGCTAATTAAAGGCCCCCAGAAGAGTCAAGATAAAAATGTCAAATGAGATTTGTTCTGGACTTCAGTGATTTACTGCCTCACATGATCAAGTTCCAATAAGTCTCAGAAAAAAAGTCTGGGCATGGGGTGGAGGTGGAATGGGAAGGGCACTGCTGGCAGCAAAAAGCTGACCAACAAGGTCCCAGATTGCCATACTGGGAATGAGGATGGCAATCCCATCAAGCCTCAACAACAGATTTCCCCAAAGGCCCCCCATTTGCAGGTATCGCCTGGGTCTCGTCAAAATAAGACTCCTGTGGGTGCTTCTGAAAAGCTTTTTTTCCTCCACCTACCCATCCACCCACTTTGTGAAGTGGGTTTGGGCATGAAGCCACTGACTTGCATCAAAGGATATTTTAACCAACATTCCTAAGAGGTGCACCATTGGATCTATTTTCAGGGTGCTGGTGAGTATAATTTTGCATCCCACACTCTGTTCTTTATGAGGTGCTGTGGGAGAAGCTTCTGTTAGGCCACAGCATTTGGAAAAGTTATTCTTCCTCTGAACAGCTGCCTGTAGCCTATGATGTTTACCTCTGTGCTTTGGCCACTAGGATGCCCAGAGCCAAATATGCAAGCCCCGTCTAGCAGCACACACTTAACAGTCTATTCTTTTTACTAGTTTTATTTTATGTCCTTATATTTATTCCCTTTTTCCAGATACTGTCACCCCCCCCCTTCATTCATCTTGTTTCACTGCTTGCATATCTTTGTGAAAACCACCTCACTTTTTGCAATGAGACAAGATATCACTGAGTAAATAACATGTGACTTTTCTTCTCTTCTCCCATGTGAATTTCATTTCCTATGCATTGAGCCAGGTATTTATTTACCTGGGAGGAATATAGTGGATTCCATCATACAAAGCTGCTGTGGGTATGGGTTTGATGAGTAGCTAAGGACATACTGAATTGGGAGATTTACCTCCAAGACGACATATCTCTGAAACCTGGGATAGGCTCATGTAATTCTGAACTTAGATGAGGAAAATGGCATTGGGACAGACAACAGAGGCTTCCTGCGAAATACAATGACCTTTCTCAGAGATGGAGTGAGGTCAAAGGAATGAGAGAGAAAGAGAGAGAGAGAGAGAGGGAGAGAGAGAGAGAGACTTCCATATGGCATTATAATATAATTCAACAGAACTAGGCACTTTTCCACCACTTTCTGTGAGACCCTACTCAAAAATACTGATTGTAGTGCTATTTTATCAACTCCTGACCCACAGACTTAAGGACTCTGAGTTTTCAGAGCTCAAACTTCTTGGTGTTATGATGGTCATATTCAAGCCATGCGTGAGTTGTATATGTTTTCTATTGCTCCTGGTAGGGTATGGAAGTCATATGATTCAGGCACAGGTAAGAGCTAACAGTCAGTGGATATGCACCAGTATGTTCATACCACTGTTAAAATGCTGAAGTATGTCCACACCAGTTGGCAACTAGCCACATCCTTGACTACCCAGCCCCTCAACACTGTTTGGCCCTCCTTTGAACATCTCTATAATCTAGCAAAAAGGGCCCCATGCAAGGTCCAGGCATCTATTCAAGTTGGGCAGTGTCCACATAGGATTGCTATTTTTTTTCATAATTTTAAAAAATTAATATGTAATTCACAAACCATAAAATCAACCCTTTCAAAGTGTACAATTTGGTGGGTTTTAGTACTTTCAAAAAAAAACCTGTACAACTATTACTCTATGTAATTCCTGAATATTTTCATCATCCTCCTACAGACTAACAAAACCATGCAGACACATCAGCAGTCACTCTTGCCCTCCCACCCCCGGCCAACATTAACCTATTCTCCTATTCTCTGTTACGTGGATTTGCTATTCTGGACAAATCATATAAATGGAATCATGAGTTATATGTGCTTTTTGTGTCTGGCCTCTTTCACTTTCTCTAATGTTTTCAAGGCTCATCCATGTATCAGGGCTGTGGTTTTTTGCATGACACATGTTCTCAATTCTCTTGAGTATATACCTAGAGGTAGAACTGGTGGGTCATATGGTAACTCTGTGTTTACCGTTGGGAGGGAATAACAAAGTGTTTACCAAAGTGATTGCACCATGTTTCTTCCCACCAGCAATGTATGACAGTTCCAATTTCTCCACATCCTCACCAACACTTGTCAATGGCCAACTTTTTGATCATAACTATCTTAATGGGTATGAAGTGATACCTCATTATGGCTTTGCATTTCCCTAATGGCTAATGATGTTGGACCTCTTTTCACGTTATTAACCATTTATATATCTTTGGAAAAAATACCTATTTCAATCATTTGCCTATTTTTCAATTGGGTTATGTGTCTTTTTGTTGAGTTGTAAATGTTCTTTTTATCCCCAGGATAAAATTCCCTTATTAGATAATGATTTGCAAACATTTTCTCACATTCTGTACATTGTCTTTTCATTTTCTTCATGGTGTCATTTAAAGGACAAAAGTTTTTCATTTTGATTAAATCCAATGTGTATGTATTTTTTCTTCTGTTTCTCATGCTTTTGGTGTCATATCTGAAAAGCCATTACCTAACCCAAGACTACAGAGATTTTTACCTATGTTTTCTTCTAAGAGTTTAGTAGTTTCAATTCTTACATTTAGGTCTTGGTTCCTTTTAAGTTAATTTTTGTATATGTTGTGTGGTAGGGGATCAAACTTCATTCTTTTGCATGTGAATATCTAATTGTCCCAGCACGGTTTGTCAAAAAGACTATCCCTATTGAATTGTCTTGGTAACCTTGTGAAAATCAATTGAACATATATGTATGTAAGGGTTTATGTTGGGGACTCTCTATTCCTCTGATGTATATGTCTATGCTTAGGCCAAGTACCATATCATCTCAATTACTGTAACTTTGTATCAAGTTTTAAAACTAAAAAGTTTAGGTCCTCCAACTTTGTTCTTCTTTTTAAAGATTGTTCATCTATCCCACATCCCTTGTATTTTAAGGGATTTTTAAGATCAGCATGTCAATTTCTGCAAAAGGCAGTTTGAATGTCTGGCATCAACCATGTGTGGAATCTATAAGTCAGTTTGCAAGTATTGCCATTTTAACAATAGCAAGTCTTCCAATCCATAAATGTGCACCATGTTAAATGAAAATAATATTTTATAAAAAAAATAAAAAAGTATAAATATTTATGCATTGATATAATAATGGCTCATGGGAGGTTCTGAACTCCCCATCATTGGAAGTATTCATGGAGAAGTATTCATGAGAGGTCTTCGTGGGAGGTATTCATAGAGAAGGTCATTGGTAGTGTGAAAAGGATTTCCTCTTTATGAAAAATACTATTTCTTCAAACTGAAAATCTAAGAACTGAGCTGTTTTGAGTTTTCTCTACTCCTTAAGCTATAAAGCACTCAGGATCTTACAGAAGCACTGTACCACCATAAAATCTCAAAGAACAAACATAAGTTCTGTCAAGGATGGATAATGGAAGATCTTATTCAAGACATTTCCACCAGCAACCTGACTCTTCCTTCAAGGAAATGGTGAAGCTGTTCATAATGTTTATTTATGTGCCCAACCTCCATCCCTGCTGAGGCTTCTAGGAATGACAAGCAAAACAGGGGACTCCTATCCCAATCAATATCCTCATTGGTTACAAAACTAGGAATTGCCAGTTGGAAAATCTTTGGCATCTCCGCTTTAATCCTTAGATATTTGTTCCTGGAATAACAAAACAAAAAACGAATAGGTATATAATTACTGTTAGCATTCTCCATTTCTGTTGAAATGGAGAGAAACAGTATTTAAAAACTAAGACTCAACAGAAAATCCAAGATACTGTGTGTGTGTGTGTGTGTGTGTATTTGAAATTTACCAGAAGCCGAGGGAAAATAAGATTCCAATGAATCAAAATACCCAGGTCTTTAAAACCCAACAGAAAAATGAAAACAAGCATGGCTAATCAGGTGAATCTCAGCCTATGAAAACTAGGATATGGATATATTAAAAAACAAAAACAAAAAGCAAACTGCCCAAGCTAAAAAAAGAGAAAGGATGACTGGGGAGATTAGCAAGCAAGTCCAAATGAAGGTCTATTCAGGGAGTCTCAAACACTCAAGGGCCATTTTGCAAAACCCTCCAAGGCCAGAGAGAAAACTTTCATTCTACCAAGGGCAGCATGCCAGTATGTGAATCCTTAGTTCCACTCAATAATCACGGAGCAAAAGGTAGGCCTAGGGTTGGGAAAGAGGCAAGGGAAGGGTGTCTGGGTGGTTCAGTGGTTGAGTATCTGCCTTTGACTCAGGTCATGATCCCAGGGTCCTGGGATTAAGTCCCCCATCAGGCTCCCTGCAGGGAGCCTGCTTTTCCCTCTGCCTGTGTTTCTGCCTCTCTCTCTGCTTCTCTCACGAATAAATAGATAAAATCTTAAAAAAAAAAAAAAAAAAAAAAAAAGAGCAGTCCCAGTGGTGCAGTGGTTTAGCACCACCTTCAGCCCAGGGCCTGATCCTGGAGACCCGGGATTGAGTCCCACATCTGGCTCCCTGCATGGAGCCTGCTTCTCCCTCTGCCTGTGTCTCTGCCCTCCCCGCCCCCCTCTCTGTATGTCTCTCATGAATAAATAAATAAAATCTTTTAAAAAAGAAGAAGAAGAAGGGGGCAAGGGAGATAAACATTTTTGTATTACTTGATTAATTCTTTACCAAGGCAGTCAAATGTTAAGATATCCCTCATCATCTTTTGAAGCTGACAGATGTGGAGCACATAAGGAGAATGTTCTGAATCTAGTGAACAACTATGTAGAGATAAACTAGGAGGCCTAGAAGGAACACCTTGGAGCACTGAAGCAACATTATGAACTTGCAGACCTGTGGACTAACTTGTTCATGTGCCTTTGTGGAGAACCAAGGCCACAAAGGTAAACTGCATGCAAAGGTGATTCAGAGCTCCGTAAAGAAAAATCTTAGTTAGCACATTCTGAGGGCCCACTATGTGCCAGGAATTGTTCTGAGTGCCTGTCAGCATTTACTTCCTTTAAACCACATAAATTCCAAGATGCAGGTACCATACTGGCCTAATTTTGTTGATGAGAGAACTAAACACAGAGAAAAGTGAAGTAACTTCCTCAATGTTACACCGTTACTAGGAGGCACAGCTGAGATTTGAACCGGGCGAGATGCCTCCAGCAGCCACACACCTAACTACTACAACACTCTGTTCCTCCAAGAAGCAAGAGGACCATGTAACACATTTTCAACCAGGGAATCCACTCATTGCTTAAGCCAATGGAACATATGGAGGAATAAACACGTTCTTCATAAGGAAAAGTCAAACCTGATGAAAATCCTCAAGGGAGTAAATAGGCACAAGGGTGTAGGGAACCAACTGCTATGATATATTTGGATATTTTTTTTTTGCACTAAGATTCCACCCAGTGGCTATTTTTAAAATGGAAGTCTCCATGGTAATTGAGGAGCTATATCATCGCAGTGGGGAGACTGGTCAGAATCTCTTGGAAATCCTTCCACAGTCAAGAGCAGAAACACTTGCTTCAGGGCCACATACTCACAATAAAAGAGAGACAGGACAGGTATCCTTCTTAGCCTATCTGGCTTTCTTGGGGGTGCTTTTGTTTGCTGTGCCCCTGACTGGGTTCTAGTTTACCTGTCTTATCTCTCAGTATCTGTACCATCCTCCACCTGGTCTGATGCCCCTCATTTCACCCATCATAAGCTCCTTCACTCTTTACCTGCTCTCCTCATCCTCAATGTACCTTCTGGCATCCTTGAACCCCAAGGGGGACTATACCAGAGTACCTCTGGTTTTTAGAACCTTATGCTCTTCCAGGTAATATAGTGTTTTTTTTTTTTTAAGGCATAAAGTACAGGAAGATCCCAAGAGATTTTTTACATGTGTCTTGGGCAACACGGAGGGATAGGAGTGGCCCAGAAAATGGACAGATAAACTTTCATGTGGGCAAGAAAAGGGAAGTGCTTTTCATCAATGGAAAATCCAAACTATGCAGCCTAGAAAAGAGACTTAGGACAGATTGAAAAGCATTCCTTGAGGATATGGTCTCAAAATGCGCTACTCTGGCCAAAATACCAACACACTGCCAAGCATTATTAAAACAGCTATTGGAAAAAGAACACATTGTCCTACCCTTGTGCCAATTCAAGGCACATTTGCATCAAAAAGAGTGTGTACACCACTGCCTCCCACAGGGCAAGAAAGATATGAAAACACCAGGGAAAGCTAAGGAGACAGAAAATGTTTAGAAGTTAGCAGGTGTGTTCAGAGCGTGAGAGGTCAAACCTAAAGGTTCTATGCAACTCAGCCTTGAGATGCTATCAAAGTTGTAGAAATAGTGAGGGAAGATTGACTCCAGTAAATGATGGTCTCACCATCAACTTCTCTTGATCAGGGTCAGCAGAAGGAGTGGATAGACTATCATAGCATTGGAATATTCCTTATATGAAATGGCATGCCATTTCATTTTCCAGATGCCTGGCAAAATGTCATTTATTATTATTCCCATCTTACAGAGGAGAGAAATGAAGCTCAGTGAAGTTAAGTAATATGTGTAAAGATATGGCAGTAGTAGCGTTGGGATTGAAGCCTACCTTTGTATAACACCAAAGGTTTTCTACCGCATTCTTTTCCCTCTATTGACTCTGGGCTCCTTGCTCACTGGGACCCATCCCATTAGGCACATACACTGGTCTTCTTGATCCATGCTCTCTGGAATACACTGACACCCGCAGAGAGGCCTAAGTAGAGGCCACCATATTTTCCTGAGAAGGAACTAGGCACTTTATGCGCTTGAGGTCCAGGTCAGTCAAGATGTCTGATGGTCCCACATGAGCCTGTGAAGTAATAATGTCACCACCTGGGATACTTGTGTTAGGATAAAAGTCTTTTGAGGACTTGCCAATCTCCCCACACAGCAGTCAATGACTCTGTCAATGGGTCTGGAAATAGGCCTATCTCTAAAGCCTAGAATTTATCTGCCCTAAAGTCACATTGGTCTTTATGGACTGCTTCACAAAGCCATCTGATTTTACCCCACTGCAGTCTGTGGGAACCCACTTTATTTATTTGTAAAAACTTTTAGACTCCATGAAGAGAATAGAGAACCTCAATTCTAGTTAATATTTTAACTCTGAATAGGCCTCTTTGATATCCTCCAAATCCTAGAAAAACTGACATCCATATATCACACAACCTAACAGACAGGACACCAGTAAAAGATATTGGTAGGGAGCCTTCCCCTCCCGTTACTTACATGAGCCAGGGACCTTCATATCTCCCGCCACAACTATACAGTCTGTACCTTAATCTCCACAACACTCCACTTCCCCTCATCTAAGATTTTTACTCTTCAACATTATGAACAACCTACTAGAGACATGGTGTACGTTTGAAGGGATCCTTCTTCAAAGAAATACGGGAAATCTAAGCATAACCAAAGCATAACAAGTCTGTCCAGGAAGGGCCTCTTGTCCTCAAATATGCTGTCAAGCACTGGGGTGTGCTAGGAGGCACAGAAGCTATACAGCATTTCCCAAACTCTTTTAGAGAGGAACCCCTTCCTCCAGAGCTTCTCACAGGACTGCTGAATCTCAGAACACATATAATTTGCAGCATTTGTAATTGTCAAAATAGCCCCTGATTTTAAAAAAAGAAAATTAAAATTTGCTCCTCACCAAATCCAGCAGGCAGCAGGGTGGGTGATTAAACAAGAATATTTCAGTCATCCTCCCCCCAAATTTTTTTCCACAACCTCTCAGACTTATTCTAGGCTTTTCTCTCCTTTTCTCCCACTCCCTCCATCAGAGTGGAACTCAGGAGAGGGATTTAAATTACATACAGATGAGACTTTTGCAGCTATTAATATCCTACATGTCTCAGGTGTCTCCGTGGCAAAGTGTTTTTCAGATTAGTGATGGAGACAGCTTTCCTTGAGGAGCACCAGGTGTGACGCCAAGCCCTACCAGGAGCTGCCATGCCCTACCAGGAGCCGGTGGAAAGTGGATTGATGGCGATCATTGCACACATCCACAGATCCCATGAAAGGGATTGCCGGCAGCAGGCGGCGGCCTTGGCAGAGAGGCAGTTCTGTCTGGGGGCAGCAGCCCTCCATGGGCACACATGTGGCTTCAGGTGAAAATAAGGTATGATCTGAGAAGCCTTGACCCCTGAGATGGGATTCTGGTACTGAAAGCAGCAGTGAGCCTCTCCCCGATACAAAAAAAGGTGCCAGGATATCTGTGGCTTTAAGACTAATGGAAAACACACACAAGCACAGGCACATCACCTTCAGAGAGAAGCATGCAAAGACGCACGGCTGGAGACACACGTGCTCACGCACACACATGCACACACACATACACAGACTCACAAATGCACATCCCACTGACAGTCCCTAAGGATGTGGATTCTGAACACAGCACTGACTCACAGACATGACAGTAACACCAAAGGTAGTTTTCATGGCTCCCTTTCTCATACATGGAAGAGGAGGCCCACCCCATAAGAGTGCTCAATGGAGAGGCCGGCTGGGAGACTGCCAAGAGCACATGGGCCATTTCCATGGGTGCCACCTGAATGGTCACTGAAGGTTGTGTTAAGGTATAGTGTGAAAAGAGGGGAGACATGACCACGGGCCTCCAACATGGGGAAGAGCATGAGCCAAGAGCCTTCTTATGCTGGGACGTGCTGTAGCTACAATGTGCAAGACACCTTGTGTTAGGCTCATGGGTGATTCTGACACAGGCATCTTGGTAACCCTGTTTTACAGACAAGGCTCAAAAAGCAGAAGTGGATTATCCAAGTGACACAATTGGTAGTTGGCAGTTGGGTCTGCCTAGTGTCAAAGCCAGTGTCCTGCCTGCCACATGGCCCTGTTTACTGAGTGGCTCCAGGTAGAACAGTGAGGTCCAGGGAATGGGTCCCCAGAAGGCTGACTCCCGAGTCAAGAGAGAGTCACTGTCTCACAGTCAGAACTGCTTGAGTGGGCTGGACCAACCTGGAAAGGGGAGCTTCTGGTCCCTAGAAGAAGGAACTGAGATTGGGTGACCACCTGCAAAGGACATGAAGGAGACACATGCATAGAAAGATCTCTCATGCCTCCTTCAATCTTGAGATTTTCTAATGCACTTTGTTGAAACATAAGACAAGACTTGCATTCAGGAAACCTGTTTTATCTCCTGCCTTCATCCTGTTTCCAGGTGAATGGAATTCTTCTATTAGAAATGTGCTTATTTGAATCAACTTAAGGGCTGGGCACCGGAATCTTGAAGACCTGAGTTTTAATTCTTTCTCTCTTCCACACACAAATCACCTATGTTTCTTAGGCAAACCACTCGACCTCTCGATGCCTCAGTGACCTCATCTGCAAATTGGGTCGATGCATCAGACACCTGAGGCTCCTTCTACCCCATGATGCTGCCATATCCAGGAGTCCTTGCTTACCAGGCAAATGTCCCTTCACAGCTGTAGCTCCCCAGCATCGTGGACAGGAGCATTTGCCCTGGAATGGTCTACTAGGATGACTTGGCCACAGCTCTGTAGAGAAGTGGAACCAAAATATTTTCATACAAGTAGGGGGGAAAAAGGTTCCTTTTCAGAAGGAAAGTGTCCCCAAAAAGGAAGGAGCTAAAATTAATCTGAATTGGGGCTATCTGGTAGAAGAAAAAGAGCAGAATACTGACAGTGACCAAGAGGGGATATACTGCAGAGCCTGAGAGAGGCACAAAGGTGCTTCTGGAAGAACCATCCATGTGTAGGATGTTAGGAGGGAAATATAAGTGAAAAATAAGGTAGAGCACCTGGTTCTAATTCTACCGATGTCACCCAAAATATAGTATCTCTCGGGACAAGGGGCTTAACCACATAGGGCTTCCCCATATGTAAAGCAACAACCCTGGACGAGATCAGTGAGTGCCAAATGTGCATGTGCATCTGATCCCCATGAGAAGCTGGCAGGCTCACTCCCAGACCACAAACCAGGATTCTGGGGTGGGAGTCCAGGATCCAAGTGGTGTTCTAAAAGCTCCCAGACTATTCAAATGCAGACAATTGAGGATACATATTCAGTATCCGCAGGACTAGGTGACCTTCAAGCATGTCACATTTTATATTCTGTGACTCCAGCAAGTGAGTCTATTTTTCCATCCTCGACCCCAGTCTCCTGGCAATCGAGATTCTTGGTAGCAGTGGAGTTGCAGTGAAGAGTAACCAGGGTTCTGCCCCCAGCAATTTTTCATATTAAACAGATGCTACAGTATCTTTGATCCATGCTCCATTATTCATAAAGTCATATCAGTTACTGAAATATTATCTTGACCACTACCGGGAAATGGAATAAATAAGATCTACCTCTATGACCATCACCTCCCTTTGCAATCCCTGCTGGAAGATCCCCTTTCCACTGGCAGCAGCTCATATATCCCAGACTTCACAGACAAGCCTCATTCTGGGGCCCAAAGAAGAAACAAATTAAGATTGAAGGAGAACAATGTCAACGCTCAACTACAGGACAGACTCCTGGTGTCCTTCTCTGTCGGCCTCTCTGGCCCTCCAGCTGAGGGACAGGTTAGTCTAGGAGATACCTCAACCTCAGTGACATATTCAAGGAGTTTAATTCTCCATGTGGTTGAAAATATGAGGGTAATTCTGATGATCATGATCATGATCATTAACTGATGATCAGGAACTCCTATTCAATTTATGATGCTAATACTAAGTGCTGAGCACTTTGCACATGTTTTCTTTATTCTTTGCTCTTTTAAGACTCCTTCCCCCTTCCTAACTCACAGCCCAGCCCAGAGCACTAGTTTAGAGCTTGTGCTCCTCTCTATGCTTTCTCGTTTCATATCACTTCGCTTCATTCCCAAGGCTCCAACCACCACCTCAATGATGATTTAAGATATGAATATCCTGAGGAAAGGAGAAAAATTTATGTGAAGTACATTGGCAGTCCTTTCTCCACGATTTTTAATATTTTTCCTGAAGTAGAAGAAGAGTTTGAGAAGAATTAAACTACCCTTTTTTAATTGTAAATGATGAATAATACAAAGATATTCACATACTGCTAACAGGTGTTATTCCTGAAAGCAATTTAATAAACATCAAATAAAGAGAGTTTTATTTTAAAAGATACACAATGTATTTTCATCCACTTAAAGTCCAACGAACAGAAATCACAAATGTTAGAACAAAAAAGAGCAAAACGTATTTTTACCTCCGGTGCTAGAATTTACACACACACATACATAGTAGGTTCATAGCAGTTACCTCAATCTGGCTTTTTCTAAACTTTCAGTTCAGAGTTCTTGCCATCATACAACACTGCCACCCTTATGCTAAGGAAAGAAGGGGGGAAAATTCATCTTTTTTGACGAATGTTCTTGTTTCTTTTTGGTCCACAGCTTGTTGGAGGATATTCCTGTCATTCCTCCATTATTATCTTGAAATGGTTTGGGATCAACAAGCATGGCACACAGGCCAGTATAACCTGGCTCTGCAGCTACCTTATACCCCACTCATTCAGGACTACTGACTCTTCCCAGAACACAGCTCTGCAGCTTTGCATATGCTCTTCCCTCTGCCTGGTTGCCTCTCTACTCTTGCTGCCTATAATTCCTCCTCATTGTTAAGCATTCACCACCAGAAAAACCAAGTCCCCAGCTTGCTTTTAAAAAGTCAAAATAGGGGTGCCTGGCAGGTTCAGTCAGTTGAGCATCTGACTCTTGATTTCAGCTCAGGTCATGATCTCAGGGTCATGAAATGGAGCCCCATGTTGGTTGCCATGCTCAGCAGAGAGTCTGCTTGAGATCTCTCTCTCCCTCTATCTCCTGCTCACACTCACACTCAATCAAATCTTTAAAAAAAATCAAAATAGAAAGGAATTTGAGAAAGTTTAGCTAGGAACTGATTAGAGTGTAGATCTACTCAAAATTCGAAGGACTTAAAAAATGTATACATTTCCATACTGAACAGGAAAAGGTTACATGTACATCCAATATATTAAGGGGCATTTGCTGTATTTGTCTATTTTCAGAACTTCTGAAAATCATGATTAAATTCTCACTAATCTGAGATTTTCTGGCAAAAATCACCTCCTCAACCGTGGCAATGAGGTGAAGCTTGGGCCTGGGTCATGGTTGGGGTCTACTCTGAGGAGAAGCCAGGACTGAAGATACACAGGTCCTGGCTACCTGCATATAAGCTGGGCACTGAATGACATCAGTATAATGTGACACTGGCTCCATGTGCAGAGACATTTCCCACCAACAAGTTACTTGCAAATGATGTCAAACCAAATCTGCGGGACCAAATAAATATTCCCAGATGACCTCGTAGGGCAGACCTGTTTTTGTGACATTTAAAGATTCCTTTTTCAGTGTAACTAAGGCAGACTATAATAACAGTATAAACAGCCCAATAGAATTGAGTGATTTTGTCCCAAGTGCAGGCAACTGTTCCAAATCCCTTGCACACATTCCCTCACTTAATACATAGAATGCCCTGGTAAGGCAGGTCCTCCCATTATTTCTACTTTATGATGGACACATGGAGGCTCAGTGAGGTGGCAAGCAGCAAATCCGGCTTCCTGTGCTCAAGCCTACACGGCTCAAGCTCCTCATGCCCCATGGCCTCATGGGCCAGGAAGCGGAATGCACACATTTTGCCTTGCAGAAGTCCACACTCAGCTAGCTGATTCCCATCTTGCCACCTCTATGTCATCCACAACCCCACCAGACAATGGATCTCTAGATGAACAGGTTTAATCCAACGAAGCCATTTTGACAGGGCTGCTAAGACACGGAGTCTGGACGTATGGGAAGCATTTCCACACAGCTTGAAATAAAAATCTTTATACTTGCATTATTATTCCCAAGTAACACAAAAACTTGACATCCTGACCCCATCTCTGGCCTCTCCCTACACCTTGTCCATACTTATTTCTCACTTTCAAAACACTAATCCTAAGCCTTGACAAAATGCCCCACATGGAGAAGCCAGGGATGGCACAGAAGTCATAGAGGGGTGAGGATAAGCAATAAGATGAGGGTCTCTTGTTTATGTTATCATTGCCCCAAAACTGTCTTTAGATATTTGTAACAAAGCAATCATATCAAAATGACCTATTTCTTTGCTTAGTTGTCCTCACAGCACCCAATATAGTATCTAGAGCTTAGCAGATGCTCAATAAATGTTTACTGAAATAGTACTACTTTTTAAATACCACCAACAATTGTATTGAAACACATCTCAACTTCTTCAAATATTTCATATTGGGGGAGCGGGGGAAGCAGGTATCTCACACAATGCTTCTTATTACTTTGGTGTGTATCAGAATCACCTAGAGGGCTTATTAAAATGCACATCCCAGGGATCCCTGGGTGGCACAGCGGTTTGGCGCCTGCCTTTGGCCCAGGGCGCGATCCTGGAGACCCGGGATCGAATCCCACGTCGGGCTCCCGGTGCATGGAGCCTGCTTCTCCCTCTGCCTGTGACTCTGCCTCTCTGTCTCTCTCTGTGTGACTATCATGAATAAATAAATAAAATCTTTAAAAATAAAATAAAATAAAATAAAATAATGCACATCCCTGAGCCTCACCCCAGAGTTGATGATTTAGGGGGTGAGGGGTGTTGAAGGGGTGATCTCAGTAATTTGCATTTCTAACAAGTTTCCAGGTGATGCTGATGCTGCTGGTCTGGGGACCACACCTTGAGAACCACCATCTTAAAAGAACAATGGTCTTCTGAAGCTCCACTGTGGATAGCTGAAACTGTATCGTGGCAGGAAATTTAAAAATTACTAACACCATCCTCCTTTGGGTGGGAGTTGAAACAGGTCATGGGTGGTGTGGAATGGAAACCTTTCCTAGCCCAGGCTCTCCACCCAGTGAGCCATCAGCTAGGGTTTGCCCCTGAAATGCTAGAGGGACAGACCCATACGTTGGCGACACTATAACCTCCAGCCCTCCACAGAAAGAATGAAAGGAAGAGAAACCCCAGTGTGCTGTTTGTTAACTGCACATGAAGTCATTTAGAAGTTGAAAAGTAGAAATGGGCTGACCCCATTGTGAGCTGATGAAGTAACACGAAAGCTGCATGAGAATCAAATAAATGTCTAGCCACGAGTTTGCCTCCTGTTTAATGCCATTACGAACCCAGACTCTCTTCAAAAAGACTTGCAGCCAAGTCTTGTTGCCAGAATAACTTCAGGTCCAAGATTTGAAGGCAAAAATCTAAGTGAGGATCATACTTTAATGGCAACTGACTGGTTCTAAAACCAGGGCCAACCAGGGCTTTATCTGGAATGGCCATTGTTCACCCTGGCAAACAGGCTCTCTCTAACACTTTAGGAACGAATGCCTCTGGGACTCTGCCTTGCATATCTTTCCTGCAACACAGGAGCAGATTCTTCATAGGAACATGGTCTCTGATTCCTCTTCTTACCAGCTTCAGAGACTTTTCTTTTCTTTTCCAGGAGTGAAAGGCATTGGTCTATCTATGTTTAGAAATGCACACAACAAATCAAGAAATAAATTCGTATGTGGAAGGACAGAAATGCTAGTCTCAAAATCCAGGCAAACTTCCATTTTCATAAGCCTATGAAGACAATATAAATAAATCAGAAATTGTCGAACCTGCTGGCAGCAATCGTTAAATTTCTCTCATTCTCTGGTGCTCTTTCAGGCACAAGGGGTCTTTCTGTGTCTGCTTCAAATAGTCCCTAAATTCAACGAGAATCACCTACTTTGTTTTACCTCTTTTATTATAATGTCCGTAGCGCCTTTACTTCTCAAGTCATTACCTGTTTCTGAGAAACTGATAACAATGTCAACTGTGGTAAATAAAGACTGGAACTATTTAAATGCAAATGCTATGAATAAATTCATAACTGTTGCTTCAATAACCTAGACTGTGTAATACATGCACAAGATTTGCTCCCTCCGCCAAAGGGGCTCTTCTCCAGGCTCCCGTGACCTCCCATCCCTGTCCCTGCAAAGCCTGTCTCTGCTTCCAGCTCCTGCCACTATGGCCTGGAAGCTCCTGAGCTCCAGGATCTCTGCCTGTCTAAATTCCGCCTGGCTCTAGAGAAAGCTCAAATCCTCCATCCTTTGCCCACCTTCACCCAAACCCCTGCTTCCCTACTTTAAACAAGCCAGGGCTCGCTCTGCACACCTGGCCCCTTGAGCTGCAGGGTCCCCGTGACATGGGTCTCTGAGACATGCTTTGACGCCTAGATCACCAGGAACTGGAAGAGGCCTCTCTCCCCAGCTGGAGTCTGGCCTCTCTCATATGGGGACGATGCCACTCTGTTCCTCTCTCAGCCTCACCGCATTGATGCTGCAGCTAGGTTGCTCCATAATTATGAGCTCTGTGCAAAACCCATCTTTTGTCCTCATTTTTCTCCCGCACTGTGTTGACTCTGGAGTTGGCACTGTGATAGAGAACAGAGAAGTGCGTTTTGATTGACTGATTGCCAGCTCTACACAGCACCAATGTGAAAACAGCCCTGGCCAAACATACACGAGCCACTAAAAATAACTGCATGATTTTTAATGATATGGAAGAAAGGTCCAGGACATATTGCTAAATGACAAATTCAGATTACAAAACCGTATGCCAACTATGATCTCGTTTTGCATAACACAAGCGTATGTGTTGCTGTATACATGTCTGCGTGTGTTATTTGTTTGTGTTTATGTATCTCTGCAAGGAAAAAAAGACTGGAAGGCAGTGCATCAACATGTTCACAGCATTCATCGCTGGGTGCAGTGTGGGGGTAATTCTTGCTTCTCCACATTTTTCTAGATTTTCCCCAAAAATATTTACAATAAGTATAGAACTACTTTAAAACCAGAGACAAATAATAGGCTTTATTTTATTACCTTTTTTTTTTTTTTTTTTTTTTAAATGAGGCCCAGAATGGTGAACCAGAGTTGTGAGTCACACATCAGCTCAACAAAGGATCAACCACTGACATGTGATCCTGCGGTGCCTGGTCAAGACGTGCAGGGAGAAGTCATGGGCAGTGGCGCTTTAAGGACCAGGAACTTCATTTTCCAACAGAACTGTTCCTAAGCATAGCATTACCCCTTCCTATGAACTCTCCCCTGGACCACAAGAGCTGGAGCTATTTGGGTCACTTTGCTGAGACCAAGGGGAAGAAATGAGCTTCTGTCTTGTTTGAGAGCGAGGCCAACCTCCATGGCCAGCTCCCTCTGTGACTGGGCACAGCAGGGCACACCGGCTCCCAGGAGCCTCTCACTCAACGCCTCTGCCATTTACATTCCAACAGTGTAAAATGACGGATACTTTTAATACAAGAGACCTGTCATTTATTTATTAGCTGGGGACAGGCGCTGCAGCCGAGAAGGATGCATTATAAATCAACTCCTTTCTCAGCCATTAAAAATTAATACAGTTCATAATGTAGAACGTCAGTAATTTCTTTATTAGAGCCGAGCATAATTTTTTTTTTTCTTTTCTTCCAGGTTTTGTTTTTACTTCGTCTCTTCCCTAAGGATATCGTTTTTTCTAATGACTGGTTGGGTATAAATTACCCTAGGGAAGGGTATAAGGAAACAATGTCTTTCAGATAAGAGGTCAAAATGGAGGAGTAGCATTAGAAGCTCTGAAAAAAAGACCGCTGACCAATGTCCCCTCAGAAATACAGTCTTACTATACCTCATGGAGGCTCAGCCAGGACATCTGTCATTGGTTTCTGGCCCACTCCCCCCCAAGGTGTTTTAGGTCCCTGATAGGCTAGCAGGAAAAAAGTACACAAGGATGAGGCACCTGGGTGGCTCAGTTGGTTAAGCATCTGCCTTCGGCTCAGGTCCTGATCCCAGGGTCCTGGGATCAAGCCCGGTGTTGGGCTCCCTGCTCAGTGGGGACCCTGCTTCTCCCTCTCCCTCCATAGCTCCCCCTACTTGTGCTCTCTATCTGATAAATAAATAAAATCTTTTAAAAAAAGTAGATAAGGATGGTAATTACAGCTAGGTTGGGAGGTCTCTGTATTATCTGCTTCCTTTTCCTATTGTCTGCAGATTAACTTGACAGTAACAAAAAGAAGCATAGGTGTCCAAAGCCCAGCACCAGACCCTTCATGCCACTCCCTCCTTAGATCTGGAAGTCAAGGATGGAGGGTAGACCAGGTGATGCCAGAAAATGCCAACAAGCTGAGACACTGAGCCTTTCTGAAGGCCTCCCTTTGTGAAAACTTGCCATTAGAAGGAGGTTGACATTCTGTACTCCCTAACTTCAGAGGACACCTAAAGGAGAATCCAGAATCTACATGTCTCCATCCACTCTAAGTATATGGAGAGGTTTGTGATGGTTGGGTCAACCAGGATGACCTTCTCAAGCCCCCTACCCAAGGGAGTGTATTAAGGGGAAGGGGACCTTTCCACACCTGTCTTCACTCCCCTCTGGCATGTTTCTTGGCCCGGGGGATATCTCTTACGGAGGTGAGCAGCATGGCACCAACGTAGCCTGAGAGCGTGGATGTCTTGGTCAAACCAGCCACGACTGAGTTAAAGCTCTTAAGTAACAAATCCCCACAAATCCCCAAGCACATATTTAAAATCTATTTTCAGAATTACACTGAGCATAATTCAACCAATCAATGAGCCATTAGGAGTTTAGTCCCAACACTTCTTCATTACCGGTGGCATTAGGGCTGCCCGACTCAGCAGAATCGAAAGCGAAGAGTTGCTGCATCACCAGGAATTCTAGGTCTGGGGATGGGTGCTAACGCAGTGCCTGGTGAGAGGCCTGGCTGGCCACAATCTGGGCAACAAATTAAGCTACACAGCCACCAGGGACAGAATAAGGGGAGGCCTGGCCCAGAAAGAGGTCAACTTGGCTCTAAGTCCTTTCATCTGCCTCCTTCTGTGTAGCCCTGGTGTCACCTCCAGGGCCTGTGGCTAGCTGGACCCTGCTCTGAGAGGCCCCCCTCTGGGGTTCCAGATGGCCTCCTGGGGTAGAAATGAAGAGGGGGGGCTGCCTACAGAGGAAGTCCCTAGAAAGGGACTGCCTTCTATGGACTCTATGGCAGGCCTCATAGGCCACCCAAGCTAGCATCTGTCTGCAAACCTGTGAGACCATCCTCAGTTTCCCAGAAGGGGGGTTGCAGATGGGTGAAAGTCAGCTAATGGTGAGGGGAGGCAGCCCGGGGCCAGGGCACAGGTGTGTGCCTGAACCCCTGAGTGTGTATCCTGGCTCTGCCATGACCAGAGAGCAACCTCAGGGCAAATACCTTAGCTTCCCTGAGTCTCAGTTTCCTCATCTTTCAAGGTGGGCGGTGGGTCACAACACTACCAATCCAGGTAGGTTTCATGTAAAAAAACCTCACGAGGGCAAGAGGGGGTGGCAGGCTGTGTCACACCACGGTGTTGTCACTTCCCAGCTGGGAGCCTGTAGCAAACGTCTTAACCTGTCCTGCGTCTCAGCTTCCTTATCAACGAAATGGGGAAAGGTAACAGCACCTACCTTATAGTGTGCGTAAAAGTGAAATAATCTATTATAGTTAAACTGTTTTCAATGCCCGAGAGTAAACACTATGGAGTGAAAGATTTTTATGATTGTTTTAATGTACCTAAAGTTCAGAGCCTGGTTGGTAACAGGCACTGACATGTACCCGGCAGAGGTTACTGCTATGCTCCTCACACCCTCCCCTCTTACTCTCCCCTCACCACCCCCTGCTCCCACCTACTCTCCAGAAACTATGCTCCCAAAGGACCCTACAGCAGCTCCCAGGAATTAACAGTTTGCTCGGCTGAGATCATCATATCCAGCTACAGCCACATGAAGGAATCTTTCTTTGCTCGGGCATGTAAGTATAGCCTTGAAAATTAGCAGGACTGTTTTCCAGACCAGAACAGCACTGACGACAACCACAAATTACCAGCTTGCTCTCCCTAAAAGGAAAAATACGAGTAGCACTGACACAGGATCAGTGCCCTCACCCTCCTCCTCCCACCTCTACCCCAAGAGGCCTCTGCTCACTCTCAGGGGAGCAGACAACAGCCACCACTTGTGAGGCAGAATGATGAGGTGAGCATGGTCTACCCTTGGAGAGGACTAAAGTGGCAGCCACTGTTATTTCTAACAGCCACTTCTCGTGTCTTCCCTGCTAACAGAACCCTGTGGAGGTATCTGCCCACTCCCCTCCAGGCAGCTCTATGCCTCAGGAGAAGTGAGTTCTATCCTCAAGTCCAGGGGACAATCTAGAAGGGCCTAGGGTGCTTGTGGTAATTCCATTCCCTTTGTGGGCAAACTGCTTTAGGAAGATGACCTAATTCTGGCCCAGAAGACAAGAGGGAAAGACTGCTGGGGGCTTCAGGGAAAGGTTTTGTCAATTCCAATCGACCCTAAGAAGACACAACTCTGTGCTGTCCTTGGTCCCTGGGTTTAGTGCTGATGGCTGAACCTGCTGCAACCGTTCTGTAACCATGAGGGGAGCCAGTTTGGTAGTAAAGCAAAACACAGAAAGATAGAGGCAAGAAAATCATGGAAGAGCAGATCCAAAGGCCTCCTTCACCAGACACCTTTCCTAGGCTATTTACTTGAGTTATGTGATGCTCCGTTTCTATCTTGGAAGCCCAGTGGCTCACAAGGTCTAGTACTTGCAGCCAAAGTACTAGACCATTGTGATTGCAGTGTCCAAAACATGAGATAGGTGTGCAAATATGGCAAGACCCACATACGTGTCTATTTGTGTATGGAGGTCTCATGTATGTTTGCTGAGAAAGAATGAAGGGGTTGTATACTCATGTTTAAGAACAAGCAAAGGGATGCCTGCATGGCTCAGTTGGTGAAGCATCTGCCTTTGGCTCAGGTCCTGATCCCTGGATCCAATCCTGGATCTTAGGATTGAGCCCTGTATTGGGCTCCCTGCTCAGAGGGGAGCCTGCTTCTCCCTCTCCCTCAGCACCTTCCCCCTCACTCGTCCTCTCTCTCTCTCTTTCAAATAAATAATTAAAATATTTTTTTTAAAAAAAAATAACAAGCAAAACAGGAAGTCACTTGAGCATCAAAGCATCATGGTACAGAGGGTACCATGAGGGCATGGACATATAAGTAACTCAATGTGAGGCACTTGGATAGGAATACAGAAAAGCAGGGAGGCTTATGGGTGCTGTAGTGTCAACGAAATAATGTTTGCTGACAAGGAGAAGGGTAAAATAAAGAATAAAAAGCTAACCAAACAAAAGAATCCCACCATGAATCTGTCTACCACCTTCAAGTTGGGCTCACAGCTTTTCGGTCTCATTAACCCAAACGGAAATTGGCCTGAGCCCATTACTCATCTACACCAATTACTTCCTGACAACCAACATATTACAGCCCTAACTCCTATGAGCATTTCTGTGGCTGTGGAACTGGGTGATAAAATGCTATTTCTTAGAGTTGGGGAAAAGAAGTCATTGGAGGGAAGGATGCTTGTCTTTTGAGAAATATCATCAGGCTTTGAAAATCTCTATTTTTGACACCACCAAGCTGGTTTCCCCCAACAGCATATTTGAATCAGGGATTGTAAAAACAGTTGTAAAAATACTGTTGTCAAGGGAAGAATGATTATGTATATGTCACTTAGGTAAGTTGACAGGGCACTTCCAAATTCTCGCACCACTTCATCTCACAAAATATCAGCTAAGGTGCTCACATTTTCTCATCTCAAGTCTAGAGAGGATGGATGTCTTGCCCATAGTCATGCAGTGACAGAGCTGGTAGGCTGGGACCAAGATCTAGGACCAGCCCTCTCCCCACCCTACTCCTTTTATTTTCTAATGAAAAAGGATACCGTATAACCAAGGGTTCAGTTCACTCTCTTGGCTGGCTGAGACCTTGCCCTGGCCCATTTCATGCCCAAAGCATCATATATCCTTCTTGAAATAAAGATGTACTTTGACATTCCACACAGTGATTTGGAAACAGTGGCTTGGGAGGCAGTATCTTGCATCTTTGTGCATTTCTTCTTAGGAACAGCTCCCTGAAATTTCAATCCTAAGTGGCAAATCTGCCTGGAAACAGTGAAATGCAGGAAGCAGGAATGCAGTGAAAATTTGGCCATGACCAGCATCTCCGGATCTGGGGGTTTAGGAAGTGTTAGAAGCACCTGCAAGAGCTTCTAGGCAGAGAACAAGAGACAAAGACCCCCCTGATCCACTTGAATGAAGGGCACTTAGCTCTCTGCCAGAAATCCCGAAGAATGCCACCACCCCAACTCTGGGCATTCCCATGGAACGCAGCCACTTCCTCTCCCTCCCAGAGGCTTGGGAAGAAATGTGACAGTACACATGCCAAACGGGTTCAGGCCCATCTGGGCACTCTGTCAGATGACTTACCACATCTGCTGGGGAGGCGAAAACAGAACCCCAAACCCCCAGAACAGCCCAGAATGTGATCCACGGAACATCTGTGTCCACAAAGATGTTAACAGGTATACCTCAAGAATCAGGCTCAGAGGCTCAATAAATCTGGGAAGTGCTGCAGAGCCAAGGCCCCTCTTGCAAAGTTGCAATGACCTTTATCCTTGAAGCCTCTCAGCATCCCACAGTAAGATACTTACTTAATCCACGTTTTCCTGAACTTATTTGACCACAAAACATTGTTTTTGAGAAATGCCTATTAACATCCCTCAGAGCATACAGCATTAAAGGCAGCTAAGGAGAAGTTGGAAGGGCATTTGGACTCAGGGCTTCTGGCTAAGAGGTGGGTAGCACTTGGGTTTTTAGTTATTGACCATGAAGAATATAGCACAAAGGGAACAAGTACCTCCGGCCTCTTTGGCAATCTCCCATCAGAATTATGACTCATGTGCTCATTCAGAGGAAATGGAAATGATGATCATTTTCTCCTGGAAAAGGGCTTTTGGAAAGAGAATACTAATAGGGACCACCACTAATGATAGAGCCCCCTGCTGTCTCTAACCACGGGGAGGGGGAATCTTTTTTCTCCTTCCCCGTCTTTTAGCCTTTGTCCATAAAAGAGGAGTTTTTATCTCCTTGGAGACAAAAGAAGTAACCCCAGCCTTTCCCTCAACCTGGGCCCGTCGCTCCTCCCTCTGAGAAGCGAGTGAGGTATCTGATGGATGAGACAAGCAGGGTCCATCATCGGCCATCCTATTTCTTTTCTGAGCAGGGCAGAAAAGGAAGATTGTCCCTGCATGCTGCGTGGTTTTCCAGAGGGCAACAGAACTCCCTCACTTGCAAAAGGTGAGGCAGACCATAGCCCTCCACGCAACTGGATGAACATCTGCTCTGCAGATGCGACTCCTGTGTGTGCATCTCAAGTTCAAGCTTTGGCAGAGGTATCAAGAAGCCCACTTTGGCTTTAAGTCCAAGCAATTTTCTCCAGTCCAGCAATAAAGCCCCACTTTTGATTCCTCTCTGACCCCTGTGTGTATTTCTTAGCTGACTCTGAATTACCATCCTGAAAAAACTCAAAGCAGACAGGATGCCAGAATCCAGTTGGAAGAGAAGAGAGAATGGTATCTCTGGCAAGTCTTGAGCTGGAGAGGATCTCCAGAGGGGAGTTAGTCCTCCTACTCCTTGAGGACAAGTCTGAGGACATGCCAAGGAGACAAGTAGTCCTTCTGTGTGTAGGGCTCTGAGCAGGAAACAAAAGACCTGCTCCACATCCTCCTCACTTTCAACTGTTGGGAGCAACCTCTCCTAGGCCCGCATTGCAATGATGCTACTCCAGGTTGGGGGTCTTAGCATTCTTCACTTCCTCCACCTTGAAGCACATGCTTATCCCCCAAGTACTTTTTTTAAGCCAATTACTGTGTATTTACAGTGAGCACAATTATACCTAATTACTTAATTAGCATGACTGCATGCAGCTACTAACTTTGAGTATGTGATTATGGCACGGAAGCAGAGAACAAATGAGGTCATGATATTCAATAGGAAGGCAGGTTGTCCTGGCTCAGGGAGATGGAGGTGAGTCTGTCCCTTTGGACTAGTTGGTTGCAGCTCCAAAGTGCGTGCTCAGGAATGTCTAGTAGATTCAGACAGTTTAGGGGAAATGGCATCATTTGATTTTTTTTTTCTTCCTGGGACAGAGAACAAAGACAAAATGTCATGCTTTGATTATGCCTAGATCTGGGGGTCTTGGGAGTCAGTGACCAACAGAGGTTAATCTCTAGGGGCTGAGACCCCCAGGACCAGTTTGTGGGCCTAGGACTTAATGCCCTGGACTCCCAAGATAACCCACTTTGGCATCACCCAGATCTTTCTAGAAAGTTAAATGGGAATATGCCTGAGCAGTCCTTTCCTCTAGGAACCTTGGTCTCACCAAACCTAACATTGCAGGATCCTGAGGGATCTGCTGCTTATTCTAGTTGTATCTGAAAATAGGACTGAAGAGGAATCAGAGGAGGAATCGGAAGAAACAATCCTAACTTATGTTCACTTAAAATGTTCTATGAGGAGGCGCCTGGGTGGCACAGTCAGTTAAATGTTCGACTCTTGGTTTCAGCTCAGGTCATGATCTCAGGGCCCTGGAAGCAAGGCCCATGTCAGGCTCCACACTGAGCATGGAATCTACTTGAGATTCTTTCTCTCTCTCTCCCTCTGCCCCTCCTGCTCATGGATATGTGCACATGCACAAGTGCACATGCTCTCTCTCTCTCAAATAGATAAATGTATATTTTTCAAAAAGTTCCATGAAAGACTACCTGGCAAGCAAGACCTGGAGACAACCCATTGGCCGAAAAGGCTAAAGTAAGATGTCAATATTACCTTCACTACTATCTGATCTATAGTTGGACCTGCAGTTAGCCCATCTAGATCCATCCAGCAGAATAAAGGGGGAGATGCCTCAGAACCCCCACCCCATGTCACATCTAGCCAAGCCTGCCTCCTAAATCAGCCACAGGGAGAAAATGGCAATCCCTAGTATGCCAGCTTCCTCTTCTCAGCTGTACTCCCAGAGGAGGAGCTCCCAGCCCAGCCCTGTAACCAGATCCCCTTCCTTCCATCAGGCAAGTCCATCAGAACTTCTGCTACAGAAAAACCTAGAAAGCCTTCCTCTGCAGGAGCAGCTGCTGCTGCTGCCGCTTCTGTTACTCATGACAGGCAGGCCCCAGCCTCCCAGACAAAGCAGCCCATTTTCCATATTTCATCTGCAAGTCCATTATGCTGAGCTAAGTGGCTGGGAATAAACACCCATCATTACCCTGCACTAAGCGATGTTTGTTAGTACAGAAGGTGACAGAAATCTATATCATGCTGACGCGCTATTAATACTGCATTACATGCACAGACTCTGGGCTCCCCACCACAGCTGGGAAACCAGCTTTAGCAGCTCCTCTTCTAGAAAAGGCAAGCTCTATGGCCGACTGGCCCAGAAGAGGAGGAGGAGATAAGCCACTCGCTCATTCTTGATGAAAGAACCACTGGTTCCAGCTGAAAGGGCACAGTCCACAGACCTAGCAGCTCCAGCTTGGGTTATCTGGGTGGAAGTCCTTGTCTTGTAGGCTGGTATGTGAGGGTGAGTGAGTGCATCAAGCAATTGACCTGGGGAAAGAGAATGAGGCTAGGACCCCCAAACAGCTGCAATGTAGCCAAAGTGGTGTTAGGAAGGGGGGGGGGATGTCCTCCTCTACACTCTAGCGCCCACAGCAGAGTACCTGACACTTCATAAAAAATCAGTGAATGTCTTCTCACTGACCAGGAAATGAAGGAGAAGATAGAGTTTAAGGGAACCGACAGAGATGGTTTTAGACTGCCTCATAAGTACCAGGGGCAGTGAAGAAAACCCCAGGACAGAGCTGCCAGGTCAGCCAGGGAGGATCTGTGATAGATCTAGGGAAGCGGCATGAAGAGGTGGCCAGCCAGGAGGGGCTGAAAGTCAAATGCACACCTATGGTTCAAAGCATAGAGACTCATGTGGAACACAGAACCAGCGTGGGAGACCTGAAGTCCAGAGCCAGCGTGACAGTAACACATGGGGATACAGTAGGCATTAGCCAGGATTCAGGGAAGCTGAAACAAAAGGAATCAGTGGCACTGAAGTCCTAATCCCCAGCACCTCAGAAAGTGATCTTACTTGGAAACAGGGCCATTACAGATGTAATCAGTTAAGTCAAGATGAGATTAGATAAGTCATACTGAAGCGGGTTTGGAGGGGCACTAAGCCAAAAGGCCAGGTGTGCACAGGCAGCCACGGGTGGAAGAATGCCATGTGAGGACAGAGGACTGGAATAGTACAGTGGCAAGGGATACTGGCGATGCCACAAGCAGCTATATAAGGGCGAGAAAGGGTTCCCCTACAGGCTTCAGAGGCAGTGTGGCCCACTGACACCTTGCTTTAGACTTTTAGCCTCTTGAACCCCAAGACAATAAATCTCTATTGTTTGAAGCCACCCAGTTCGTGGTACTTTGTCCCAGCAGCCCCGGGGAAACTTGTACAATCCTCCAGTGGAAGAACAGATAAGAAACTGCAGGACACCCATATGATGGAACATTATTCCGTGGTGAGAAGAAATAAGCTATCAAGCCACAAAAACACATGAAAGAATCCAAAATACACATTACTAAGTGAAAGAGGCCAATCGGAAAAGCCTACCTACTGTATAACTCCAACCATATGACACCCAGAAAAGGTAAGACTGTAGGAGACAATAAGATCAGTGGCTGCCAGCAGTTGGGAAGGGGAGACGACCAGGTGGGCTGAAGAGGGTCTGTAAGGGGGGCGAGACTGTTCTGTGTGACACTGTAATGGTGGATTCATGACACTGCTTTTGTCAGAACCGACAGGATGACACCACCCAAAAAGTGAACCTACTGGCCACGGACTTCAGTTGACTACTGAATACGTCGTACTGCTTCATCAGTTGTAACAAATGCACCACACTGGCAGGAGAGGGTGACAACAGAGAAAACCGGTGGCAAAAGTGGGAGCAGGTGAGTGAGAACTCTCCGTGCTTTTGACTTAATGTTTCTGTAAACCCGAAACTACTCTAAAAATAAAAAGTAAAGAAAAACTGCCTTAACCCCAGGGCCATGTACTGCCTTATCTGAAGGCAAGCATGGTCTCTTGGGGACTCGGTTCTGTGGAGAATTCAAAGGGATAAGGGCCGATAGCCAGATCAAGGCTGCCCCAGCCGCATGACCACAGGGCACTTCAGCCGAAGTCCTCCTGGGGATCCCAGCCCTGAACAGCCTGTCTGTAGCACTGTCCCAATCCAGGAAATGAGGAGAACAGTGGGCCTCCACAGAGCAGCAAGACCGTCCTTGGTCCTCAACGGACAGCTGCCCTGAGCTCAGGAGGTGCTGAGCAAATGCCTGTGAAGCACTGGAATCCTTGGCAATGCCGGCGTCAGCAGGCCTGGGTTTTAATGTCAAGCCTCTCTCTCAAGAGCCAAGCAATCTAGAATAAGTCACTTAAGCTCACTGAGCCGTAGTCCTCTCTACAGAGTGGGAATGGCAGCATCTTCCTCAGGAAGGGGGTGCAAGGTTCCCCGAATAAAGGAAGTGTAACACCAAACTACTGCTTGGTTCAGAGGAGGCTGCTGGGTGCAGAGCAACAACCCTTGCCTCTGTCTGTGCCATCTCTAGAGAGCCCAGGCCACAAGGATACACTTGCCAGGCGTCATCCGGCGCACATGGCTAGTTGCTATCTCCTTGGACTCCATTCCCGTGCTGTATCTTCAATAGGAAATGAAGAATTATGACATGTAAGAGCTTCTTCTTGGAATAAATTCAAAGTCAGTTTGGGAAACTGAACGCACATTTTTGAGAAGTGACAGGATGACCTAAGATTTGATTCAAAGTCACTGGAGACTAGAGTGTGGCATTTACTCTGGTCCAGGGGCTCCCAGGGGGAGAAGGTCATTTTGCCATAGCGTGGGCCTAGGAAGAGGCTGGAAATAAGCCAGGTGTTGAACAATGGAAGAGGGTGCAGAAAGGGAGAAAGGGGTGTGTGGGCCAAGCCAGAAAGGGAGACGGGAATCTCAAGCAGGAATTACACTAAAGCAGGAGTTGGCAGTGTGGGATTGGCATTCTGGAAAGAAGCCACTATGGTTTGAGGCTGGGGAATCATGGGCAGAAAGGTGGGGGGTGAAACCACAAGGTTCCGTGAGTAGTCCCCAGGAAACAGAAGATGCCATTTGCATCTTGGAGATCAGCTACAGTTGGCAACAAGTCCCTGAGGGTAGGGACTATGCATGCCCTGTTCCCCATTGCTTCCAGAGTCTAAAAGAAGGCCTCCCACAACCCTCAATAAATATGGACTGGGCAGATGAAAGGGAGGAAAATCAGCACAGTCAGAGTGGCTTGGATGCTAAGGATGAGAACAAAGAGGAGTATGGTCAAGTTTTGCAAAGAGATCAAGGATGGTGAAGTCAATGTTTCTGGGTAAGCGGAGAGAGACATGGAGCTGCAGGGCTGGGACCCTAAAGAGGTTCAGGGTTGAGCGCAAGGTGATCAAATGGACCCACTCTGCCAGGGAAGAGAGGAAGGCATAGCTAGCCAGGGCAGGGACAGGTCCCTGTGCACAGGCCCACCAGCAGGGGCAGAGATCAAAGGGATGGAGAGGTGGGGTGGGCTGGCTCTGGGAAGTGACAACCAAGATGGAGACAACCTGTGACTAAACCAGATGCCCTGATTTGGGGACAGAGAGAGGGAGGACACTGCTTAGCTCCCCAAATAGCCTCTGCTCACTCCACCAACAGGCAAACAGTCTTCTGAGAATAGGTCTTGGAAAGAGGGATGAACAGAGAAGTCTAGGGCCTGAAGCAGAGCCAAAGCGCCTTCCAGCTGGCCTGGGGGAAAGAGCCAAAACGTGACTCCTTGGACAGCAGCTGGAGATCCAGCCCCAGCATATGTATAACTACTGTGGCCCAAGGCTGTCACGAGGTGACCAAGGGCCCTGTGTTGCTACAAACACCTCCAACTTCTTCCCACTGGTCCCTCTAGGCCAGCCCTATGATTTCTCATTCCATACGATCTAGCCCCAAATCAGCTGTGTGACAAGGAGGCCTGGATCCATTTCCTGACATTTTTGAGAACCAGGGGGTTTTCAATACACAAGAAGGGGGCCTCATTAGGCTTCAGCTTCCACACCTATTCCCGAGTAGGACCTTTATCACTCGGGTTTTTCAGAATCCCTGGAAAGGCCAAATAAATTGAGAATGAAGACGATGCCAAGCGTAGAGCGCTTCTTGGGAATGCAGGCAAGCCTCTGAAAAGGGATGGTACAAGGCAATCTCCAAACACCCTTGCAGCCCTGACATGCTGTGAAAAATGCTATGGATCAGATGGAAGGCAGATAGAGGGAAAGGCAGGGAAAGAGCGGCATCCTGATAACTCTGATCAGAAAGGTCCCACCACTTATGGTAAACACATATTTAAGAAAGCGAAGTGCTTTTGTGCTACATCCATCACCGGGAGACTCAGGAAAATGTCTGAAGCCAGGTTGCATGACGTCCCTGCGATCTCTTCCCATGTTGCGCGTTTTTACATGGGATGCAGAAGGGAATCAGATGGGAGATACCTCGGGGGACGGTTAATATGAGCACTTCTCCTCCCTTAATCCCGTTTCTTGCCATCCCCCCAAAAGCGTGACCCCAGCCTTGTCTGCAGAATCACCAATGTTCTGCGCGTATTTATCTGCCAGCGTGCATGTGGCTTTAATTATTTATGACAGTGTCTCATCACACTCGGGGATGTGTCTTGGAGTCACTTTTCTCAGCTGATGAAGCCTTTATAATCAGAGACCTGCTGCCGCTTACCCAGTAAATCTCAGCCCGGGGTGGGGGTGGGGGTGGGGGTGGGGGAGGTGGCAGGCGCTGCCCTTCCCTGGCTGTGTGAGTCAGTCGTAGACTCACAGAGGCAGGGTTAGCCAAACCTGGTTACAAGGCTCCTGCACACTGTTTGTTGTTGCCATACGTGCTTTCTGAAAACAATTAGGAGCCATCCACTGTCTACTGACAGGACAAAACATACTGTTTCCTCCGAAAAGGACACTTTCCCTAATATTGAAGGGTTTTAACAATCCAGAATCAGCTTTGATTTCCCCTGGGTGAGGTGTTTGTTTGTTTATTCCTTCAGATTTTCATCCATAAGCTTGCTTCCCTTCCACCTCCACGGACCCTTCCTGTTTATACAGAAGTAACACCTGGATCCTTCAAAAGTCTACTTCCAATCACAAACTCAGGGATTAGGGAGGAAAGCTTCTCTTCCACACAGCTGGTAGGGCCATCACTCCTTGGCTGGGGCTGGGTCCTGACACTGAAGGGCACTCAGATCCTGTGGCTCTCCACAGTTCACTCTTATTCTAATAGCCCAGAGGAAGCCGTCCTCCCATGAGCAAGATCCATTCCCACCTGACAAGCACTGAGAAGCTGGTATCAGGAGCACATGAGCACAGATACAACCCAGAGACTCTATAAGAGAAGCCCAGAACTTCCCCTACAGGGCACATAGTCCATCCTCATTATTCAGATTCTGGATTCACAAATTCACCTTCTTGCTAAAACTTACGTGTAACCCCCAAACTACGCCTGGCAGCACTTTCGTAGTCATTCACAAACATGAAAGAAGAGGTGAGAAATGTGAGTCACCTGATGTGCACATTCCCATGTGACATTCTGTCTTCTTGTTTCTGGTCTCCTACCAGAAATGAGTGTCCTTTTTGTCGTCTATTTGGTGCCATTTTTTGCATATTTGTGCTTTTGGCGGGGGGGCGGGGTGTGGGGGGATTTCCCAGGTTTAAATTTTCCCAAGCATAATGCTGAAGCGCCATCTAGCATTCCTATGAGCAAGAAGGCCTATGGAACAAACAGGTGTGTTAGATACGCTTCGCTCAGGCCCGAGTCATAGTGCTGACCTTGAGATTGCTGTTAATGAACCACAGCATCCATTAAATAAGTATCTCCAAACAGAAGCACACATAAAACAGGTTATGTATTGATTAGTTGATAAAAATGTTGTGACCAGACATTCAGAGGAACCTAACCCTATATGTCCCCTAGGAGCCATGGTTCAGGGTCCACTAATTCAGTGTTCCTGGTGACTTTATTGGAATATAACTACTGTGAATAATGAGAATCAATTGTATATTCAATACAGCAATGCCTACGTCTTTGCTCAAATGCCAGCATCACTCTAGAAAGCTCAGCATCACCAACTCTAGACTGAGCCTGGAGCCATGCGATCATCACAGAAAGGCTTTCCTTCCAGCCACACTCACATCAGCCCAAGATGAACCTGCCTGGAGGCAACACCTTTAGCCAGAGCAGAACCATCCTAAACACAGTGTCCCCCACTATTTATCTGAATCACAGTTTATTTTTTTTCCCTTGTCTTGGTCCATAACCCAGACATCCTTCCTCTGACGTTGATAGGGTTATGCGGTAAACAGAGACCAGTTCTGGAGGGCACCCAAGGTTGGGAGTCACATGATGACCTTATTCTGACTTGAGCCCAGTCCCTCTCACTGTGGCCATCGTCTCACTACAAACAGAACCAGGGAAACAGAAGCAAAGGTCAATTAGAGAGCTGAATGCCTGCTCTGCTGTAAGGTGGACAGCAGGAGCAGCAAGAGTTCTGTGAGCTAAGGTGAGGCCCGAGGACAGAGTGCTCAGCCAGCAGAAAAGCAAGACCTGCGGTGCTTCTTCCTTGGCCAAAACCCTGAACCCATAGAGAGAAGAGAACCGATGGCAGAAGCCTGGGGACAGCCTCCCCAAATCTCAGTTTTCCTGTCTGTAAGATGAGGCCTTAACCTAGCCCATCCCTTCCAGCCCTCAGATGGCCTCGAGAGGCCTTTGGACTGTCTCCTGAACTAGCTGACCATTTCTCGAGGGCAGGAGAGGGTGTGCACTGGATTTGCTAGGCCTACACTGCACCTGGAACACAGCAAAAGGAGCACCTGCTGAGTGGAAGGTCCAAGCCCCGGAGGCTCCAGAAGCTGGGAGAGGCCCGGGGAGCAGGGAGAGACCCTAGCAGAGCTCAGCAGAAAGACAAGGAGGGAGGCTGGAACCAACAGTGGGCGAGAAACAGGGAGGAAACAGGTGCCCTGAATCCTCTGATCCCTGTGGGACATCTGCAGAGGGGGGTGAGGTGTCCTAGCACTGGGGCCTTGATCAGGTTCTCAGAAAGTGCACACTTCGGTTGCACTGGAGAGGCAGCTAGAGAGATGTTTCCATTCAAACAGTACTCAGCACCCTTCATTCCCTTCTCTTCTCCTGGAGGCTTGGGCGGAGGGTCTGATAACCTCAAGGGTTCCTATCTGGACAGTGTTGGGTTACATTTCCTAAATGCAGAGGCCAGGTCTCTAGAAAAGACCAGCCCTGTGTGTGTCCCCTGACTTCCTGGGAATACCTCTTCATGTGGGGCTGGGCCTCCTACATCTAAGCTCCCTCCTAGCCTGAGCCCTCTCTGCCCAGGAGACTCTGCCCCAATGAAGACCCCTAGCCCAGGCTACTTTTCAAGTTTTGAGACAAATAGGGAGGGTGTCTTAGAGAGTGGGAGGTTAGCAGGTGGTAGGTCATCTCAGAAGGTTTCAGAACCCCAGCTATGTGGTCTATTGCCATGCCACCCTCCCCTGCCCTCCCCAGAAGGGACAATGTTCTACTGCAGTACTCACACGTGTCTGGCTTGTGGCAGTTGTGTCCCTGACGGAAGTACTGAGGGTTCTCAATGACTGGGATGCGGGTCATACCGATGACCACCGTGTCTGGCCCGGCGTCCAACGATGAGGGCGTCGTGATGCCATGGTTGATGTGGTGCAGGGGGCTGGCTGAGTCCTCCTCACCACTGATGACAGCCACAGGACCTGTGCACACCAAGAGAGACACAGAATATCAGTGAAGTCGCGCCTGGGCAGTGCCCAGCCCTGCCCATAGATCCTTTTGCTATTTCTGCCACCACGTTTCTATAAGAGTATAATCCACTGGAAGAGTATTCCCTGAATGCTTTGGAGTCTGCCTTCAAAGAACCACCCATTCGATCTCTTTCTTGAGAGAGAGAAAAGCCCACTCCATCACACCATTGAAACAGCTGCGAAATAGTGTATCAGAGTGACTGTGCCATGAACTATTTTCACTTCCCCCAAATTCAAATTAGTTCAAAATAATGCAAATTTTAAATGAGTTCTTCACTTATGTAGCATCAACGAGATTTAAAAAAATTTACATAGCTGTGATTTGCACTCTGTTCCTGGGTGGGTCACATCCCTAGTTTCTGATTCAGGTTGTCTAGGGACACACCTGGGCATCAGAATTTGAAGAAATCCCATGTCAGTACCATGCAGAGTCAAGGCCTAGAACCTCTAATTAGGGCCTTGGAGTGCCTTAATTAGCCTTTCCAGAGTGGCCCTCCAATTCCTATAGGAATGTATCCAGCTTTCACTGGACTCTGCTATGGCTTCTGACAATCCATAGGGAGCTAAGCCCAGTATGGGCTCAGATTGAACCTGAGCCAGCTTTCAAAGTGACATTAATTCAGCTGCATCACTGTTAGCCTTCAGGTAGCCAGGTCAGCTGCCCACTCTTGAAAGATCCACATTGCTCCAGTGTCTTCAAGGAACATTACTCGCATCTTCACCAACCCCAACTCTACCATGTTCCAACTCAAAGAAAAAACCCGGTACCTCAGGTGATTTACAAACACAGGTTGACGAAGATTATTGTCACCACAGTCTTGGCAGAGCAATGATTCTATTTTCTGGTGTGATTCCCCCATACGTACAAATAAAACTCATGTCAAGTGAATTAGCTGTGACTGTGGCTTCGTACAACTGGTGTTTGAAATGCTTTGCAAGACACATGGTCCCAAGACAAAGTGCCCGCTGTGATTTGGTTTTGAGGCTTGTACAGTACTTCTGCTGCAGAAGTCTGACATATCTACTGAAGTTTATGGGGAGGATATTTCCTATCGAATAGCAAGGTGAAGCACCAATGAGGCAGAACTAAAGGAAAACTAATAAATGAGGCCTGAGTTCCCTGAATTCCACTCCCTTGGTACAGACAGGCTTATGCCAACCATGACAAGTGCCTGATGGAGTTTGGAGACCACATAGCAAAAGGAACCACACTTGGTGATCATCACTTGCCCTGCAAGTGGAGGCCAGTGCTGAAAACTCCTTATAAACTCTGAAAAACTTTGTTGTGATTCCAATGAAACAGTGAAAGCTGAGCACAGGTTCTTATCATTCCCCTCTTGCTGAATGCCTCTAAAATATAAAGAAATATTTGTGTACAAGGAGAATGAAGAGGGGAGACAAGAAGGAATAAGATATCTCAACGTTTTGGAAGATGAAAAATGAAATGATGTAAGCTTCCTCACAAAGGGACTGCAGGGGGAATATTTAGAGAAAGCCAGTTCAGTGGGGTCACACAGGACATGAAGGCACAGCATAGGCCTGAAGGCTGGAGTGGGGCTTGGGGCTGAAACAAAGTACCCAAGCCATGACCTTGCCCCCACTCCACCAGACTAGTAGTTTCTTCCTGGAGAAAATTAACTGGAGAGGCTGAGGGGAAGAGCTGGTTGCCTCCTTCCTGCTCCTAGAAGACAGAAACCAAGTATACCCACGTCTCTCACTGACCCTATTCCCAGTCTCATCCCCTGTAGGAGATTCAGAGGATATTCTCTGCAGAAACTGAATGTCTCAAAAAAAATACCTCGATGTTGGGCACCTGGGTGGCTCAGTCACTTAAATCATCTGACTGTTGACTTTAGCTCAGGTCATGATCTCATGGTCATTAGATCGAACCCTGCATCAGGCTCCATGCTCAGCGGAGAGTCTGCTTAAGATTCCCTCCCTCTCCCTCTGCTCCTCCCTCTATATGCACTCTCTCTCTTCTCTCTCTCTCTCTCTCTCTTTCTTATTTAAAGGTAAATAAGTCTTTAAAAAAGAGAAAAGGACCTAGATGTTGACATTTGGTGGTCTCCCAATGAAGTCATGTGTAGTCTGTGATTATGCCACAGTGAAGGCTAATAACTGATGAGGCCCACCTATGTGCATAAAGTGCTTTCTAAAACTTAATTCGTAAATATGGGAGAATAGTTCAAGATTCCCAGACAGTTCAGCAAAGCTTCAACATGAGAGAACACAAGATAAACAGACAATCAGGGACCTGCAGGAAACAGAGTAATGCAAGGAGAAGACTTTTTTTCTAAATCACGAATATCCTCAGAGAGACATATGAAGACGTCACATCCATAAGACAAGATTTTAAAATGTGAACAATTCAAGGGTAAGAATGAGTCCTTGAGAATTGCCACCATCAGAATTCAAAAGTCAAAGAGGAGTGGAAGGGATCCCTGGGTGGCGCAGCGGTTTAGCGCCTGCCTTTGGCCCAGGGCGCGATCCTGGAGACCCGGGATCGAATCCCACGTCGGGCTCCCAGTGTATGGAGCCTGCTTCTCCCTCTGCCTATGTCTCTGCCTCTCTCTCTCTCTCTCTCTCTCTCTCTCTGTGACTATCATAAATAAATAAAAAAAAATTAAAAAAAAAAACAAAGAGGAGTGGAAGACAAAGCCAAGGAAATTTTTCAGAAAGTCAAACAAAACAGAAAGACGAGGTAAGTAGAAAAGAAAAGAAAATTAAAGACTCAACCCAGAGATTCAATATCTGATTAACAGAAAGGTGGCAGGGTAGGGAAAGGGAAAAAGGGAAGGAGAGAGAGAATAGAAAAGATGGAAGGGAGGGTAAAAAAATTAGGGAAAAATTTCTCCAAATGACCTGTCCACTCCCAGTTTTCAGCATAATTAACACATGCATGCAAACACACATATCAAGACACAATGTTATGAAATGCCAGAACCCTGAGAATAAAGAAAATATGCTGAGAGCTTGTAGGAGGGAGGGATACGTCATATTTCAAAAGGAACAGAAATCAGAAAGACAATGCAATTCTCTGTAACAATGTACTATGACTGCACTGAGAAATCCCTTCGAATTTTTTTTTAAGATTTATTTATTTGAGAGAGAGCAGAGGGAGAGAATCTCTAGCAGACTCCCTACTAAGTGCAGAGTCCAACATGAGGCTTGATCTCAGAACTCTGACATCATGACCTGAACTGAAATCAAGATTTGGATTCTCAACTGACTGAGCCACTCAGGTGCCCCAATTCCTTCAAATTTTTGACGGGCAAAGTTTCAGCCTAGAGTTCTACTCCTAAAAGTGTATCCACTCATTATAAGGGCAAAAGATAGGTACTTGCAGGTGTGCAGACACTCACCTCCCCCTTCCTGGGAAGCAGCAGGAGGAGAGGGTTTGACAAAACAAATGGGCAAATGGGGAAAAGAGGGAATGTGAGATCCAGTTCCAAAAAGACCATATGATAGAAGGTCTCCTGCGCCTCACCCAGTTCTGTTCTCAGCATTATGGGATATGGGTTGTTATAGCAACATGGAGGCAGGACACTGAGTCAGGAGGAGTTTGGAGAAGACAGAACATTGGGACTTGAGCCTTTTACGAGAGGCTGTTTCTTTGAATCTGTGTCTCAGGGCATCAATGGACAGCGAGTGTCCACAAAAAGTCCCAAAGCCTATGATCTAAAACAGTCTCTGCTTTCTCAACATTATTCTAGGATCTGAAAGGACCAGGTGAGAGCCACAGGGAGGAGACAGGTCCTGCTACAGGCTCCCAAAGCCATGGGAAGGGACAGGGTCACCCAGGAAAACTTCACAGAAATAAATGAATAAAGCAGTCTTCAAAACCCTGAGAAACCCAATACTTAAAATGTGGGCAGAGGAAGGGGAGCAAGGGAAGGGACATGAGAAGAAATGGCCAGAAAAGCAGAAGAGAATCAGAAAATGACATTGACTTAGAAGTCAAAGGAGCAGAGTATCTAGAAGTTCAGGAGCATTCTATACTAAGGCCAAGTAGGATGAAGAACAAAAAGAAGCCACTCTTCAAGGAGAAGATGGCCTCCGTGATAGCAGTTCCCAGAGAGGATGGAGGAAAACATTCAATTATAGGGGGTTGAGGAGTAAACTGGAGATCTCACCATTGCCATCATAATTTTTATTGAGTGATTCTGACCTATCAGTCTCTATAAATGCAACTTTGTTAACTTTATAAGGCTTCGATGAGATTGGTACCTTTACTTTCCCCATTTTACAGATGGAAGCACTGAGGCACAAGCAGTGACCTGCCCAAGGACACACACTCAAAAATGGGATGCAAAGTGGTGGATGCTCTCTGGGCTGCAAACCCAGTCCACCTCAGAGACTGTGTTCATAACCGTCATGGGCACTGCCTCCCTGGAAGTGCAGACCATGGGGGACAGCATTTGTTCAATGGGACAGTTGGTCCATTGTGGCACAGTATCTTCCTCATGAGCATCTGCCTTCGACTGCAGGTCCCTGAGACCCTTTTCAAAGAGGTTGCTCTTGATCCTTGAGAAGGGGGACAAGAGTGAATAACCTCGTTAGACTCAAACAGATAGATTATAGATAATTCATCATGAGCTCTGCAGCCCAGAGCTGCTAAACGCTTGTGTTCAACTACAACCACATCAAAAGGAGCACAGTGCCGTCAGAATGCTGTCTGGTCCCTGAGGCCCTCTAACTCCCTTCACTCTTCCACAAACCACATTCCTTAAAATAAAAGGCAGTAAAGAGTACATAGACCCCTCACTTCAAAGAACTTGAGAGGGGACCCTTGTGGCTCACTCCTGCCCACCTGTGTCAATGTCCAGCGTTGACGGCTGTGGCCGGTGCTGGGCTGAGACAAGTCCTTTCGGGACACGGTTGCTCTGGGAACAGCAGGATATGTGGCCTCTCTAGGCCTGGGCATTAAAAGCTAGTCTCAAGTTTCTGAGTGGTAAGGAATGTACCACTCTAGTGAGGGATGCTGATGATGAGTGAGGCTAGGTATGTAAGGGTTAGGGAGATATAAGGGAACTCTCTATACCTTCCCCCTAATTTTGCTGTGAACCAAAAACTGCTCAGAAAAATAAAGTCTAATAAAATTTTTTTTTTAAATAGGGGCACCTGGGTGGCTCAGTGGTTGAGAGTCTGCCTTTGGCTCAGGGTGTGACCCCAGAGTCCTGGGATCGAGTCCTACATCGGGCTCCTCACAGGGAGCCTGCTTCTCCCTCTGCCTATGTCTGCTCTCTGTGTCTTTCATGAATAAATAAAATCTTTTTAAAAATTTAAATAAATGTTTAAAAAAGCCAGTTCACCACTCTCCACCCAGCACACAGCATATTTCCAAACACACCCTGGGGTGACAACAGTGCTCCAGGTTGAGATCTGCTTACAGGGGAACCCACATTCACCCTAGGAACCAATTTATCTTTCCAGCTCTGGCCAGTTCTCAGGTCACTTGCCTCAGTGGAAAACCCATAGATGTGGGGCCTCTGTGAGGAAGAAGTATTTCTTCCAAACTTTATAACCACAGAGAAGAACATGGAGGACACCTCATCTGTCCAAGGAGCTCTTCTATTTTCGGGAAGCCACAAAGACCTAAGGCAGGGCAAGAGGAGGAGTGAAGCTTGCTGTCTTCTGCTCCCAACACACACACACACACACCACCACACACACAACAGAGTCTAGCACCTGTGATGGACCTATCTGCTGTCACTAATCCAGACCTAATCCTAATCTAGGACAGAATTATTTTGTTATGCAGTACTAATAAACAAAAAGGAAGAGAGACATTTGCAGCCTTGCTGGTAAGTTCAAGCTGTTGAGAGAGAACCAGAAGGGAATGTATAGGTCCGCTCAGTCATTCCCATCACATGATTCTCCTCCCAAATCAGTGTTGTATTTTTTTCCTTTCAGATCTTGAGCACGTTTTGCTCTTCCAACCATACCATAATTGAACCACTGGATAATTAGAGAAAGCTTGATGGCCCCAGCAGGTGTCTTGCCCAGCATTCAATGGTCCAAACTGTCTTTAAAGAGTCTCTTCTTTTTCCCTCTCTGCTCCTTCAATGGAAAAAAAAAAAAAAATAACGGGGCTGAAATGGAATAGCTCAGATTTTCATAAAGGGCTGATTCCAATGTGGGGTCAGGTTCCCCCAGAAACCAAAGGTCTCTGATGAAAACATCAGATGGAACTTCACTGCAACAGAGCAAGCTCTGACCCAGGTAGGACAGAGGCAAGGGAACTGGGAGATGAAAGTTATCATGAGGTCTGCAAGGACAAGACGTGTTGCAGAAGCCTCTGGTGAGTCAGGGTCCTTAGCGGACAAAGAGGAGTGCATTTGTACATCGCACAAAATGAGCTAGGTAAACACAGCCATCTCCCTGACAAGGTATTAACACATAAACACTGCCCTTTCATCAGGGAGAAGGCTTCTTTGGAATTACTTCTCCAATATTCTATCCTTGTCACTAAAATCCCTTTCTGTTGCACAAACTCCCTAACTTTCAAAGCATTAACAGGTCTCAGAAATCTGTCCCCAAGAAAATCCAGCCACTAGTGCAACATAATGGCATTTGCTCAGCCAATTTGCAGAAGTGGTTCTTCTCTGATTTCCAAAGAAATGACTCAGAGTCCCAAGGACACAATTATAACAATTATTCTCTTTTCATTTGACCCTCAAAATACACCGTTATTCCCATTTGACTAACTGATCCTCAAATACATCTAATTCATTTTCCAAAAACCAGCTAGGTAGGAAGTGATGAAGCTGATGTCTGAATCTATGTTTGCTTATCTCCCAAGCTCTTACTCTTCCCACCCACTACCCATGTTCTCAATACTATTGCTGACCTAAATTATCTTTTTTTTTTTTTTTTTTACAAGCAGAGCTCAGTATAAATACATGAGGCCATACAAAGAAGCAGGGACACCCGAATCAAGGCATCTAGAAACAGCTCACCAAATATTTTCAAGGCAGTACCAAGCCATATAAGAAAACTTTGGGTAGTCAAGGCCCTATTTATGGCAAAATTGTAAAATCCTGGGGCCAGAATCCATCCATTTCTACATTCCTTCATTTATTTTCATACTTCCTTCCAAGGTGGGGGGCATTTCACCTACCAATTCAGGAAACCCTCTTAGGAACTTGATTGTTAGGATCACTGTTCACCAAGCATTTCTAGGTACTTCTGTACCCCTCCAGGTTACTCAGCACCCCCATCACTCTCGTCGGTTAATGGGAAGTAAGCAGAAGCGATACATACCACTTCCACATGGAAGCTTTATGATCCAGTGTGTGACCTGCCCCATTCTCTTCTTCCTGCTTGGCAACTGTGGAAGTATGAGGCAGAGCCTGGGGCAACTTTTATCCCTGGGTGAGGCCAACACAGAGCAGAAGGCTGTAGCCAATACCAGGTGCATGGTGGCATAAGTGAGAAATATAGTTCTGTTGTTTTAAATCATGGATACTGACAGGGGAGCTGTTTGTTATCACAGAATAACCTAGTTTGTGCTGACTAATACTGGAAATGAAACCATCCCCACATTGAACAATATTAACTTTAATGTTTTCCTTTGCACCATTTTCAACAAATCTTTACAAAAGTGTCCTATGCAAAGGATGCATCTTTTATCTTCAATGATGTAATTCATTTTAAAATGTCTCCTCCCAGCTCTCTGTCCCAAAATTGGACTCTAATCTAATCTAATCTAATCTAATCTCATTTCACATAGAGCCAGATCATGACTTCCACGTTGAAAGAGACCCCCCAACCCCCACTTCAGGTCAGACTTGGGAAGTCAAAGAAAACAACCCTGGATGGGTCCCATGTTTTTAATGTGTCAGAATGAAGCCAACGAGCCAACCTTTGGATTAAGAAAATGATTTTTTAAAAACCTCAACCTTTTCCTACTGATAAAAATCAAATATTGATGTGTCCCTGGTGGGTGAGAGCTTCGCATCAACAAATCTGGGAGCAGGAACTCATAAAATGGAATAAGGTGAAAGCACAACAAACACAATTAAAAATCTAGCCACGCACAGAGTGGGATTCCATTTACTGTCTCATAAAAAGAGCCTAGTCCTCAGAGGCAAACAAAAGAAAATCAATTTCTTTAATTTTTATTGGCATATGTGGGACAGAAGCCAAGTGAACATGGGCTCTGTCCGAGAGCATACCTGGGGACAAGTCACCACCGCTCTATTCCTGCACCAGCTCCTGTAGTCCTTCCCCTTTTCTGTCTCCTCCTGCATCCAGACTGCCATTGCCATCATGACCTCTGGGACCTCTGGGACTTGCAGACCCTGCAGGCTGCCCAAGAAGCCATGCCCTCTTCATTTCTCTGTGCCCCTATCCCTGAACATTTCCCAAAAGATAAGCTCTCTTCTCTGGTTTGAATTCCCTCCCAGCCTTTTACAGGAACCAAAGGCACTGTTCATGCCTCATTGCATCCATAGCTTGGGGGTAGCATTTGGTGGCAAATGATGCCACTGATCAAGCAGCCCAAGGACACACACCTAAGGGAAGGGAAGGAAAGGCAGGCCTGGTGCTGCCTGGTACTCTGGACACATGGCTTCCCTTACCTCAGTTCATCACCACGACAACCCTGAGAGTAGATTGTGCCATCCCAGTAATGCAGTTGAGGAGTCCAAAGCCCAAGGCTTCATGATTTTCCCAAGGTCATGCAGTTAATAACTGGTAGACAGACCCACCTCTATCTGACATCACAGTCTGGGCTCATTTCACAGCGCCCTGCTGCCTGAGCCCCCAGCATTTCTTTTCTGACACTGTGACAAGTTATAATGAATCAAGCACAATCTCCTTCCCACTCCCAATCTTTATTCCCTTGAGTCTGCTCTGTAAGAAAACTGGCTTCTTTTAGGAGTGGAGCCCATGACATTTCCAGGGAACTTGAGACCTAGAACCAACGCACCAGGTCATAGCTGGAAGGAGCAACTCCTATGTAGGTGCGCACAGGCAGAAGAATGGTGGGCAGCAAGGGGCCGGAGAACAAGAAAATACACACCCTAGAGGGAAGGCTAATGTCATTAGCTTTCTTCAAAGACTTTATACATATGGTACTTCAGACATCCCAGGCACAAACAGGAAGCAAATAATTATCTTCCAGTTGCACACATAAGACAACTAGAAGACGAAATACAGTGCTTTGGTCCAAGGCCCCATAAAAAGCTTAGAGCTCAAGTCTCAACATTCCTCAGTTCATCTTTAACCACTGTACTGGGACTAGTCAGTGTCACTCCAAAATAGAGGCACTTATTTCCCCTCAAGAATTATGCATAGCTTTCCACCCAACCTCGTGGGAACTTCTGGTGAATGAAGGGAGACACGGCAGTTTGTGAGCATGCTGTACCGGTGCTGCCATATAGGATCACTGATGTCTCCACACTTTTCACCCACTCACTCACGGCACCTTTTATGCTAATAGAACTATTCTGCATAATCAGCACCCTCTTATTTCAACACCACCACCAAGAGAATGACAGACCAAAATGGGAGTGAAAGCCCAAAGGCCCCTGATTTTACCTAGTTCACAAGTGAGAAACAGTGGGCTGATGAGGGGAGTTTCCCAATAAGAAAGGCCTCTCACAGGTGCATGGGGCTCACACACTGCTCTGCAGGCAGTAGTTTACCCAGGGTATACCTGCAGGAAATCCTCCTCAGAGTAGCTCTGAGTACATGTCATAGCATACCATCACCTGTAGAAAACCCAGCTTCTTTCTTTCTCCAGAATAATAGCTAATGCCTATTGAGCACTTATTGACCACTGGGCACCAGCCTGGGCTTTGTGTACATATGATCTCATTCAGTGCTCACAATGGCTCAGTGAGGTGGGTCTTATAATTAGACTCAGAGCAGTGAAGCAGTCTGTCCTGGGCACACAGCTAATGAGTGACAGCACCATGATTCTAGATGGAGCTGTAAGACTCCAGAGTCCATATTCTTAATCACTCCCCTACCTGTGTTATGGTACATAATCACATGGCCTCAAATTGGAGAGGTCTATGAAAACATTTCAGAACTGCAATGCCCCTAAATCCAAAATGTTGAAATGAGGCCTAACTTTATAGGTGGAGAGAATCTATGAAAGTGCAATGATTTCTTCTAGGCCATTCTGAGAAGCTTATGTTCACACCCAGATCACCCTGGCCCATCACCTTCTGCCAAACAAAGAAGGCATTTCTCTCTTTATTAGAAAATGTTCGCGGGGGGTGGGGGGATCCCTGGGTGGCTCAGCGGTTTAGTGCCTGCCTTCAGCCCAGGGAGTGGTCCTGGAGTCCCAGGATTGAGTCCCACATCGGGCTCCCTGCATGGGGCCTGCTTCTCCCTCTGCCTGTGTCTCTGGCTCTCTCTCTCTCTCTCTCTCTCTCTGTCTCTCATGAATAAATAAATAAAATCTTTAAAAAAAAAGAAAAAAGAAGATGTTCACTGGGAAGATCTAAGGCCTCCCAGCACCCTCAAGTAGGGAGGGAAATGAGATCACAGAACCTTTTAGAATGGGAGACCCATGACAGATGTTAACTAGACTTATCATGATCATTTCACAATATGTACAAATATCCAATCATTACGATGTTGTACACCAGGAACTAACAAAATGTTGTGTGTCGATTATACTTGAATTTAAAAAAAAGGATGGGAGGATCCTATGATTTTGTGCATTAAAGCCTGTAATCTAACAGCAATGGAAACCCCTCATTTCTGTATGACGCATTGTCGCTCACAAGGCAATTTCTTCTCTATGAACTCAATCACCACAGCAACCACAGCAACCAATGAGATACTCAAGATAGGGACTACATCCCCCATTTCACACATGAGGAAACAGAGACTCAGAGTTGTTAAACTGATGTACCACAGAGTCAGGGGAGAGTTGTGACTTGAACCTGGCTCTTCTGATTCCCTATCCAGTGATCTTTTGAGTTCACATCAAAATTACTTCCTCTAGAAAAGTAAAGGGTAGCTCTCCATCTGGGAGTAAGACCCAAAATGGTATTTCTGAGAGCAGTGAGGACTCCCCACCAAATGGATCTCTTATTTGGAGATTTCATGACTTTGGCTGCGGATCCCTTAATCTAAGATTAGAAACTGACAAGGAGTGACTTTTAAACCACAGGGCTACCACACGTGGTAAACCCAGATGAAGGTAAAGTGTGCCTCGGGAAAGGTAGTGCAAGGCCAAAGTTAGCCCATGAATGTCCAGAAAAAAACTATCTTGCAGAATGCAGATTCTTGCTATTGTCCCTGGAAAGGACAATAGGACTGTCAAGACATGCCCAGGTTTCTCTGCAGTCTCTAGACCAGAAACCAGGGTTCTGGAAAGGTGCCCACGGTGTTCAGCAGGCCCTCAACATCATCTAAAGGCTCCACACCATGCACTGTCTCACTATAGGCCCTGCCCTTGCAGAGGTGATGGGCTGTTGTAGGCATACTTCCCAGCCTTCCTGGGGTCTCTCACCTACTCCTCGAGGGACCAGGGATTGGCACCTGCCCACCTTGGTTGAACATCACCCAGGCCCACCTATCTGTCAAGGCAAACGTTGTCTCCAACAGGACTGTATACCCAGCTCTCAGAGTCCTGTAACAGCAGCCTTCCACCCTGCATTCATGGCAAGGGTATCTCCATGGACAAGTCACAGACTGGTCCTATGACATTTCACTTTGGAACTTCATTTTGCTAGGAGCCTGTGTTATTATTTTCATCAGAAACACCATGTCCTTAGAAAACTAGGAGATTGACCCCTACATTTGAACTTATCCTGTTGTTAGATTGTCCTGGCATCAACACTGATCCATGCCTCCTTGCTCATCCCAATTCAAGTTCCTTAGCTGGTCCTCAAGTCTCTAAATCATAAATCTTAGAAGGTCAAGAACCCTATCCCGTATATCTTTGAATTGCTTTAAGGCCCTAGTAAAATGTGCTTAATAAGCAGGGAATTGGAAGAGAGGTGCCATCCAGGAGTTAACCCAGGCATCCACAGGCACTGGGTTATCGGCTTCCTTCTGCTGCTGTAACAAAATACCACAAGCTCCATGGCTTAAAACCATGGAAATTCAATCTCTGGCAGTTCTGGAGGCCCAAAGTTTGAGATCCAGGTGTCAGCCTGGCCAAGCTCCCTCTGAGACTCTGAGCAGAATGCTTCTTTGTCTCTTCTTAGCTTCTGTTGATGGTCAGCAGCTCCTGGGTGTTCCCTGGCTTGCAGATGCATCACACTCCTGGTCTTGTGGCCTTCTCTGTGTGTGTCTATCACTGCATCTCCCATTTTTATAAGGCCACCAGTCAGCTTGGATTCAGGGCCCACCCTACTCTAGTATCACATCTTAATGTACATCATAATCACACCCGCAAAGACTATTTCCAGATAAGGTCACATGCACAGATGTCAAGGGTTAAGACTTCAACATATCTTTCTGCAGGACACAGTTCAATCCACAACCCAAGTCTCCCACCTGTCTTGCCCTCAGCCTGGGCAGTGGCAAGCATAAAGGATGGAAGGGCATTATCAGGATGATGAAAAAACTGCCTCTGGGATGAACTGAGAATGCATTCTATGGGCATTTAACCTTCCAAGGACAACTTCCCAAGAACTGTAGCACTAACCTAAGCCCATTTGAGAATCCTCAACGGTGACCCTAACATTTTAGGTTCTGATTCAGATCACATCTTCCATACCAGCCTTCCCACACACATGCTCAGCAAACACTGCCTTGTGTGCCAGGCTGTCAGCTAGAGACTAGGGAGGGAGAAGAAGATACATCCCTGGCCATGAAGAGGCCCCCAGAGTTCTACAGGTAGGACACACAATAAACCAAGAGAGATGACAGAGATGGTGAGGACCATGTTACAAGTGTGCCCAGGGCAATATGACAGCACAAGGGAGACACTAAGCCAGGGCAGAAAAGAGAGAGGAAGGCAGCACAAGAAGGACCCCCAAACCCCAGCAAACACTGTAGCCTTGAGGTCTGTCACCTTTCATCCCTGCTAATAGTCCTTGTCCCACCCCAGAGGACTTGCCTTACCTCCTGACCCACAACACTATCTCTGCTTATGCGGAGGCCGTCACCTCCAAGGCACCTTGAACCTTGGTCACTGCCTCTTCTCCCCACACACCTGGGCAGCAGTTGGGCAAGGCCCTCAGCAGCCTCTATTAATTTTTTGGTTCACTCATCCCTTTCACAGACAAGCTGTAAAAGTGATATAAGCATTTCATTTGAACAGTGCTACAGCAGGAACAGAGGAGGGGGCAAGGGGTCGATTGATTTTCTGCATGTGAAAGTATAAATACAATACAAAAATCAATCAAAATAACACTGTATCAGCTCTGTGATCTCTTCCCTTGTATGACAACGCTTTATATACTATAGTTCCTGTTTGCACACCTGCCTCCCAGCCTGGGGCAGGAGCTCCACTAGCCAAGCCAGCACTTGGAAAGCCATGTTCTCTGAGAAGCCCCGTGAGTCATGGAAGGCAAAGCAATGATACCACAGGCACATGTCCCACCAGACCATCATAAACATGTCAGAAATCCCATGTTTGCCCACACAGACACACTCCTGAGCAAAAATACACATGAACTCACACATAAAGTAACACCAGTTTGTTGCCCATTGAACAAGTGTGCAAGGAGACTTACTAGTCTGCATTTGTCTATAATTTCACTCCTTCCCCATGTCTCCAAACTATTACTATGGGTAATATATATAATATACTTAAATGTAATACATTGAGGATATTAAACACTCAAATCAAATACCCCACCAAGGGGTAATGAGGTAGATGGAGACAAGGGAGATTCTAGTAGTAGTGAGTCATTTATTTTCCTGAAGATGGACACATGGGCTAGATTGGTACAAAGGGAAAAAAATCCTAAAACTTAACCACTTAATCTCAAAATGCATATTCTTCTTCAACTTCATGACTTCCTATAATCACTTTTAAGGTTTTAAGGTATTATTCTTGCACTGACCTCCAGATCAGGCAATATCATTAAACCTATCAATTCTTAAGTACTTCTCATTTTTCATGGAACCTCCTCATCAAAACCCAGTTTCCTCAGGCGCCTGGGTGGCTCAGGGGTCAAGTGTCTGTCTTCAGCTCAGGTCATGATCCCAGGGTCCTGGTATCGAGCCCTACATTGAGCTCCCTGCTCATCAGAGAGTTTGCTTCTCCCTCTGTGCTTTCTCTCTCTCTCTCTCTCTCTCATATAAATAAATAAAAACTTAAAAAAAGAGAGAATCAAAACCCAGTTTCCTCATGAATCCAATAACCTAAAGGAGACTCAGGTAAGGAATGAAAACTTGTCAAAGTATCTCTTTGTTCAGTTCACATAGGTTTAGCTTGTAATTATTAAAAGGGGGGTTGACCAAACATCCTGATTTTCCAACAGGGAGAACCTGTTGTTCCAGAATGACTTTTCATAGCACCCTCTTTGTTTTGAATGAAAAATAACAGAGTCACCCTAATAAACAGTTAAGTTAGGCCTCCCCGGTGTGGAAGTGGAAGGGTAGAGAAAAGACAGTCATGGGTAGAATTAATTGCCGCTTTGGACTTCAGACACCAGGGAGCAATGCCACAAGCAGGCAGTGAACCACTGTAACCAACGTGCTTCCAAAATTTCCTAAACTCTCTATGAAGCAATCTTCGGAGGGGCTGGCATATACCTTCCAAATATCCATACACAACGTTGTCCCTTCTTGAGTAGTCAATAAATACCACTTGATGATGTTGATGATGCAGCCCACTGGTTTTCCATCCCCTCCTCTCCCTCTCCCTTCCTCAGGGTACAGGTCAATCAATCTTAGGCCATCTTGATCTACTTGGAAAGCTTAACTGCCATGAAGCTAAACCACTTGTCCTCTGGCTCCAATCTCTTAGAGAAATTAGTGCCAATGGAAGTGTCAGTATCAATTTCATAATGTTATTGGATGAAGGCAAGGCTGGGCCAAGTCCCATATTCCTGACGGGCTATCAAAGTGATGAGGATTATGGGTAAGGAGATAGACAGCTCTGACAGGAAAGGCAATGACTCAAGATCAATTAGACTGACAAGACTATCTTTAAGTCATATCACTTAATGCTGACACGGGTACGTTTCCCACAGAGATTTGGAATCCTGGATGCAGAGTGTTCTTGGTGTCTCCGGAGGTTACTAGAGAGCCTGCAGGCCAGTAAGGCAGCCCTTGGCCCTACACCTCTCCCGTGAGAATCTGAACAAAGGGTTCTAAAGAAAATGAGGATTTTGCTCTCGTGATGGGAAGACTTAAATATCCAGCCCCCCGTTTTTCTTTTTCTTTTTTTTCCCCCTGCCTTCTAAAGAAAATGTCAAGATAAAATGTAGGCTTCGTATTTAAATTTAATTCCTTTGCAGAGTCGGGGGAAGGCTTGGGATTATTAAAATGGAAATCAAGATCTTGTAAAAGTCAAACCATCCTAGCAGGAAAGGAGATTTGTCATGGAAGGCAAGAGCAACAGATGGATGCCACAAGGGTCCCAAATTCTAATCCAGGTTCTTACCCTAGCGTTGCTGTGAATACAACTATGTGCGGTCAGGAAGCAGTCAGATTGTTTCTTTGGGGCTTCAGATGCTTCACATAAGGTCAACCATAACCCCCCACAACACCTCAGCACTGTGATGAAATGAAATGCTGGCAGCCACCCAGGACAACGGAGGGATTGGAGGATATTTTTTTCAGACCTGGCAAGGTAGGCACAAACTGCTTTATTCCCCCCTGTGCTTGACAGAAAACGCACAGAAGCAGCCCTGGAGCTGAGGATGCTAGGATGGGGAGGACCAAAGAGACCAGAGAGAAAAGCAAGTCCAACTCCTATTAAGTGTGCCCCATGCAAGGATTCTATGCTCACACTACTTTAATAGTTAAGCCCAGGCTATTTTAAATCCTCTAGGTTCACAGCTTATTTTCCTTCGTTCTCTCGAGTTTCTGTTCCCAGGGTAGCAGGCGTAATTTCAAGCCTGTGAGGTTACAGCTACTTAAGCAGGTTTGCTTTATTATTTTTTAATTGCTTAACAATATTGTTTGTTAGCATTCTATTAAAAACCCCACAGTGTTTCATAATGGAATTTTAAATTCATCCCCAGTTTAAAGTGTCCATTTCAGAATATGTGTATGTGTATGGGCTTAACCAACACCTATATGAATCAGCTGATCTTGACACTGACCTTGGCAGTTAGGCAAAGCAAAATGATAGACAGGAAAGATCCGCAGGTAGCAAGCCTTAGCTGGATAATGTCAATCCCAGCCAAGAGGCTGTCGTCAATATTATCTGAACTGCTGACTTCCCAAACACACTGAGAACATTGGCCTAATATGCAAATGTGTGAATCAGGGGATTCCTCCCAAGATGCCTTTAAATAGCAAGCCCTTTAAAGGCACAGGAGTACAGATGAGGGTATTTTAAGATCATTAACCAACTGAAGGGAGAGGTTGGGACAGAGAGACTCGAAGTGTTAGACGTCCCCGCTAATCAAAGATGGCTCAGAATTAATGACTAAGCATCTCTGGAACTGCTGGAGAAAATTCTAGGAAAGCATTAGACAGTAAGGAAATTTTGTTAGGCTCACGCATGGCACTGTTCCCCTCATGCTCCTAGACCCAAACATTGATGTACTTTACACTCAATGATTTGGAAACGTATCTATTGGGAAAGCTCGATGTAAACTATTTTCATATAATGGTATCTTTGTTGAAGGCAGGAGGCTTCATTATATCAATTTACCCCAGAACTAAAAAAAAAAAAAAAAAAAAATGCAAGGGCACCTGGGTGGCTCAATGGTTGAGCACCTGACTTTGGCTCAGGTCATGATCCCGGGGTCGTGGGATCGAGTCCCACATCAGGCTTCCTGCAGGGAGCCTGCTTCTCCTTCTGCCTATGTCTCTGCCTCTCTCTGTATGTCTCTCATTAATAAATAAATAAAATCCTTTTAAAAATGTAGTTAAGGATTATGTATAGAAATAAGAGAACTTCCAAAGAGAAGTAAAGGTAGTGTTAATGTAATATCAGGGTCTTTGTTCATTGTCATTCCTTATTGTTGGCAGGAATTTGAACATATGTGGGATAACAACTTTTACATGGGAGGAACTTCATAGGTCCCAAACAAGAGACTTCTTCAAGTCACCACACTGTGGTGACTTAAGCTAATAAGTGGCATTTATTTTAAAAATGTTTGACTTCGGGCAGCCCGGGTGGCTCATCGGTTTAGCGCCTGCCTTCCGCCCAGGGTGTGATCCTGGAGACCCGGGATCGAGTCCCATGTCGGGCTTCCTGCATGGAGCCTGCTTCTCCCTCTGCCTGTGTCTCTGCCTCTCTCTCTCTGTGTGTCTCTCATGAATAAATAAATAAAATCTTAATAATAAAAAAACAGTTTGACTTCTAGTAAGCCCAGATATCATTCCCATCTTGACCTGGGTTTACAGAGGGTTCATATATGGAATGTTTTTAATTTCAAATGTAATACATACATCTTTTCAAAGTTTCACTAGGTAGACAGAGTGACCCATAGATATTACATATATACGTGTATGTGGGCACTGCTCCCCCTCACACACAAATGAACTAGATGTTATTTAGGGAGAATCCTCTGTTTCCCAGGCACTAGGCTATGCTTTTCTGTATTCTCTCATTTATTTTTTTTTAAGATTTTTATTTATTTGAGAGAGAGAGAGTAAGAGAGAGAGAGAGCACAGTGGGGGTGAGGCAGAGCCTGATGCAGGGCTCGATCCCAGAACCACAGGATCATGACCTGCGCTGAAGGCAGACACATAACTGACTGAGCTACCCAGGTGACCCTGTATTCTCTCATTTAATCAAACTACTGTTGGGTGAATATCTACTATGGCCACGAATTGTCCCAAGCATTATAAATATTGCCTCATTTAGCCCTTATAACCTTGCGATGATGGTCTCCATCTCAAAGACAAAGAAACAGAGACTCAGAGATATTTTATTAACTTGTCCATAGTCCTTCAGCTGATAAATGATGAGGCTGGAATTCAAATCCAAGACCAGTTCCCACCAAGGCCAGTACACATATCACCTGCCACAAACTATCATTTTTTTTTTACAAACTATCATTTTAATAAAACCTTAAAAAGCAATATGAAGAGAAAGCATACTTGACATTTTCCTTGGGTCTGTAGACATAATTTCCTTCAAATTCATTCTCTAATTTTATTTAGGTGTGTCCTGATTCATAAACAAGTACAGTTTAGGCTTGACACTCAAAGCCCATCATTATCTAATGATCTACTAACCACAATTTCTACCATTAAATAAAAAGACTTTTTTTGCTGAATTTCCCAAATGCATAATGCACATTTCTGTCCTTGTTACATCTGCCCAGCCCCACCATTAAAACTGCATTACCTGGGAGCCAGCTCAATTTTATTACTGCCTAGAGGCTTACTTGTACCTGTCTCTCCCTCATCTTCCTCCCCATCCCACTCACCCAGTCACTTCCTCTCTGAATTCTTGCAACCCATCTGAATACCAAGTTTTCCCTGTCCCTCCTCTCCTCTCTTCCTGCTGATCCTCATTCTCTACAACCCAAGAATGAGGCTTTAAAAAAAAGGGAGGAGCTGGTTCTGACACCATCTTTTTACTCCTCTTGTCTAAAGAAAGACAACAGTGCTCAACACAAGGACAAGAATGTCTAATTCACAAGCATATTCCCATTGTTCTGTTAACTACTATGGAATCAGTCTGGTCACTTCACCTCTCTAAATATTTGTCTCATCGATAAAGTGGAGCTTACCTCAGTGACTGCCTCATCCGGCTGTTGTTAGGGTTAAATCAAGTGTTTATCCAAACCACTTGACATAACATCAGTGCTCAGCAAATGTTAATAATAATACTAATAAAAACAAAAGCACGTGACAGTTAGCTAACACAAAAACTTTGTTGTTGATACTTTTAAGCCCCAGGCCAATTATTGATTTGAGAGCCTCTTATTTTAATATGGCCACTAATGGCAGCATTTGCATGTCTGAAAGTCTCCCATTCTGTGCTAGGGAATTAGAGTTAACGAATGCTTCTCATGTCTGATCAAAGAAAGAGTACTCACTGGTGCAAATAAGACATGAGCTTTGTTAGAGGCAGAAAAGAGGGCCTCCCTTGACAGATTGGCCAACTCTTTTTGGCTTCCATGGACTTCCGCCTGCTTGTTCAGCTACTCAGGAATTTAGTGGGGACTCAATAAATGTTAAAGGGCAGTGCTATAGACTCTGCCGGATGGACATAGCTCCCTAATTTCCATACCTAAGGGGAAGTGCAGAGTCAGTGACAGAATAAGTATTTCCAGGTGTTATCTGAAAGAACAGGATAGGAAGTGCAGAGCACTTGAAATGGGGATCCCTCACGCTGTATCGTGTCCTGGAAAGAGGCTGAGGGAGACAGTATGGGTGCTATCTTTGAATCCCCCAGTGATATGGTGAAAATGGAAACTGTGGTTCAGAGGGGTGGGCATACATGGAAATGGAAATGTCGATTGAAACCACATCTGTTGGACTTAAAAAGCCACTTCTCTAGTCTCTGGCCAGGCATGCTACTGCTGTTACCCAATGTGCTAAAGCCCACAGGCGTCTTCTGAAGGGGCATCTGGACTCCCGCTGCCAGAAGTCTCCCCTTCCAGGCAGGCACTGTATGATACTGTAAGGTTAAGTGTAATTAATGCTGATTGTAATCATGAGGAATTAATAGATGTATTATAATAGTGAGCTAAAAATGGCTTATGCTAATAAATCAATGAAGAATGAGATGGGAAAATGAAAAGTCTTTGGGTAAAGGGGCCGGGGCAGGGGCTGCTGGGAGGGGATATACATGCAGAAAGTTGCTGGCACACAAGACAGCCAAGGTCTGTCCCACAGAACAGTGTGTCATACTCCAGGTATCTGACCATTAAGCAGCTGGAAATTAAAGCTACTCTGGGCACAAGGGTATCCACGGACAACCATGGGGGTCTCGTTACCTGCACAACTGTAGACTTGCTTAACTTCTCTGAACTTTGCTGTCCTCATCACTAAAACTGTGGAATATGTCCACTGACCACATTTGACATTTATTAAGAGTCTACTATGCACTGTTCTAGGGATGAGAAATACAACAGTGTATAGCACAAAGCTCTTGTCTTATGGAGCTAATGTTCCAGGGGGAGGCAAAGACTGTGGATAAGTAAACCAATAAATACATGTCAGACCATGAAGGGAGATGCAGAGTGTAAGGTGGATGGAGAGGGAGGGGAGCTAATTTACATATAGGGTGGTTGTGAGGGTAACAGCATCCACTGTGTTCAGATGTCCTGGCCCATGGGTACACATGGGTGGCTCCACAAGGTAGATAAGGCAGGAGACTTTAGGCTCCATCAGAGTAGAAGTGCTGAGCTGTGGGGAGCATGAACAGCTTCCTGGGACTGAGACACAAGATCCTCTTAAAGAGTCCTTTTCAGGGGCAGCCCCGGTGGCCCAGTGGTTTAGCACCTGCCTTTGGCCCAGGACCTGATCCTGGAGACCCGGGATCAAATCCCACATCGGGCTCCCTGCATGGAGCCTGCTTCTCTCTCTGCCTGTGTCTCTGCCTCTCTCTCTCTCTCTCTCTCTCTCTGTGTCTCTCATGAATAGGTAAATAAAATCTTTTTTTTTTTTTTAAAAGAGTCCTTTTCAGGACCAGTCCTTATAACCTCCAACCACAGGTGCCTGCAGTTCACCCCTAGTTTGACAAGAGCGAACCAGCCATGGATCTGACTCCCAACATACAGCAAGGCCGTTAGGTATCTTGGTTAAGGGCTCAGACTATGGCGGGACATCCTCTAAATTCAAGTCCAGGGTCTCTGGGTCTCAGCTGAGCAAATTATTTTTCCTCTCCTTTGCCTCCATCTGAATAATGGGAAAAACAACAGCACCTACCTTTGAGATTCTAAGATTATTATAACATTTAAATCAAGAAATGTCTAAATGTCTAAAAACTGTAGCACAGTGCCTGGCACACACGAGGAGCTAGATAAATATTAGCTGTTATTAATAGAGTTCTGAAGTGTGGATACATGTCTGAATACCTTGTTGAGATGAAAATCTGTGATTAATGGAACTGCTAAGAATTGGAAGTTCACACCTCTTCCCTGAGATCGGGCTCAGCAAAAAGGCACTGATTATTTAATCCAACACTGCAGGAAGGTGACAGAAGGAAGGTTTGCCCCCTTCTGTGCCAAGGTGGATGGAATGTGCTCCACGTTGGGAGGCGGGGGTGTGGAGCAGGGTTGAGAACTCGATGCACGGCAATATTTCAGGCTCTAGCCCCATGACGGATAGAGCACCAGTTCAGTACAAGCTAGAGGCCCTTTGGGAAAAAGAGAAATGGGAATAATAAAATCTGCCTCATTTGTTTGTACTGCCAGTTAGGCACTCAGTCAATCCAAAAAAATATACTAAATGCCCCTTGTGAGCAAAGCATTAAATAATAACATTAATAGCTACCATTTGTTGGGAACTTAATACAAGCCAGGCAAGGGGTTCTATATAGCCTACTGACCTGGCTCACATCCCCCTTCTTCTATGAGTTCTTATCTGCATGCCCTGCCACATTCACCTATTCAACCTCTCCTTCCTTGGCATCTAACCCGACACTCCAACATGGGACACAGTCTTCCTTGCCCTGAAGCCAGTTATCGGGTCTTAGGTTAGAGGGCTTAGGCCCCTGCCGAACAGGGATATGTTAGCATTATGTCCAAGTCCCACAAAAGGAGCGGTGCCTTGATAGGCATTCAATATGGCTAGAATAGATGAGTGACTGGCTGAGTAGATAATGCAAAACAGCACATACATTGTATTTCAGCTCTGGAGTTCTGAAAAGTATTTGGTAGTTGACATTATGGTGGCAACCCCAGGGATCCAACCAGAAAAATCCTGGTGTTCCATTTCCTCCTAGGTCATTAGGATACACAGAATTGCCCCTAGATTCTGAAAATACAGCAGTGCTTACTATGTGCCAGGCATTGTCCTCTTTGCATGCATGCATTTATCTCCTCCCCCCTGGATTCCCACGATTTAATGAGGTAGGTCCTACTAATATCACCATTTTACAGGTAAGGAAACAGGCTCAGGGAAATATAGTCCCTTGCCCACATCAAGCAGGTGGAAGTAACAGAGGTAGACACGTATGCATCTAACCTTAGAGTGCAAACACTTCCTGTGCTTCACAAAGCCATGAGATGGCAGAGGGTTGACGGAGGCAATGTATCTGAGGGTACAGTGCATCCTGTGAGCTTAGATTCTGGCTGGGAATGCAAAGCCCAGACCCCACAGTAGAACCCCAAGCCCTTGGAATTCTGCAGATGAACTCAAAGCTCTCTGCCAACAATCCTTTTCAGCCCTCCCCACCTCTCTATAGGAAAGAGATTAAGACAGATCTGTGCCACTTAAAAAATTAAAGCAGGAGGAGTAGGCAGATGGGGACATGTGGCGTCTTAGTGACCACATCCAACCAAGGCCATTGGTGAAATCAGTGGCAGTTCTAGGAGAGAAAGCACTTCCCAATTTTGGACTGGGCTCAAGCTCAGATTGTAATAATGCAATTTTATAAGAACAACCAAATAGCGTATTTCCTGGAAATAGAAGATATATTAAACCAATGACCCTCAGAAACATCATCATCATCGTCATTACAGCATCTCCTTACGTCTGCACAGCACTTTATGATTCCGAGCACTCTCAAATTCACTGGCTCATTTGCTTCCCTCTCCCAATTAGACTCTGATACAGATAGAGCAGGCAACATCCTGCCCTTCCAGCCCATGACAAAACTAAAATCCAGCGAATTGCCCGAGATGCCCAATCAACCAGCCAACACGACAACCCTGGATGTGTGTTGTCAACCATCACACTGTGGTTCCACCCCAGGCTGCAAAATACCCAGGATGGGGAGGAAGGCATTACATGGGGCAGCCGCAGAGTTTGCTCAATCCAGTTAATGTTTTCCCCTCATGGCAGCTAGAACAGACTTAGGATCCAGAGTGCCTCAATAAGGAAGGGAGGGCAGGATGGAGAGGGGCTCACATCCTGTCTCCCCCATCATCACCAAAATGAGCCAACCAAACTTCCAGAAGACTGCAACTGGCAAAGAAAAGCACTCTGGCGGCGTGGAATGGCCAGAATGGAGGTTAAAGCATGGTTTGCAATTAAACTGGGGAGAAACTGGCACAAGGAAAGCACGAGATGGGCAAGCCAGTGAGTTCTGGTGGTAAAGTCTTCTTCGAGCTCTCAACTGAACAAATCAGTTAAGACAAGGGAGGAGGCCCTGTAAGCACCAATCTTTTTCATATATATGTATTTTTAATGTGGAACCTCGATATGCTAGGAAGTTGAAGAAATATGTGTATAAAATGGAAATAGAGCAAAATTTATGTCTTTTTATAGCCAATGATTCATACAGTGATAGCTCTTAAATATTAATAATAGGTAAAAATTTTAGGGCATCAGGTTGGAGACGAAGGGAGATGATAAAATTTCTGTGGTTTTTTTTTTGCCTGCTGTTGTTCATGATCCAAATTTAGAAAAGTAAACACAATAAAGATTCTACCTATAGTTGGCAAAACTCATATAGTTTATCATTTGCCTTTAGGGCCTTGGTCCCACTTAGGAACAAGTATATTGCTCCAGCTTGACAACGAGATCATAATATGGAGCTGGGAAGGAACTTGCTTTAAGAATTAAAATAATCTTGTACAAATTTCAAATATGACAGAGACAGCGTTTTCACAAAATGCCCAGCTCACTTGTCACTGCCTTCCACAAACCTGAGCATGCCTCCTTGTAGTTAGAAACTGTCTAATTAGGAGAGTGTGGACAAAATCCCTTCTGCCACTCCCCTAGCATCTTCCCATTGTGAAGCCTCCAGAGAGGGCAGATAGAGTGCTCTTTCTGGCTGACAGGCTCAGGGGAGCAACGAAGTCCCTACTAATTATCACTTTCACTTGAACTCCTTCAGGTGGCATCAGGAGCAGAAAGAAAACGTGTCCTGACCAATGGCAGTCAGTTAGGTTCCTTGGCAGTCCTGATGACCTCCAAGGAAAGGTGAAGGTGCTTCTATGCTGTTGCCAAGTACAAGTTCAGGAGAGTGTCTAGGAGGTCAGGTCTGCCCTCCCAGCACTGAGCTCTGCCCCTGGGGGCTATGGGGATGCTGACACAACCCTGATCCCACTGACCCCCCAGCACCTGTGGACAGCTACCACCCAGCTCCTCATTCTCAAACCCACTTGAAATTACTCCCAGTATCTTTCTGGGAATGAAAGCTTGATCTCTTTGAGCTTGTTCTTCCTCTCCTTTCTCACGTACTGGGAGAAGCCCACTGCCAGCATGGGGCTGACTCAGTGAATCACCCGCAACAGCTAAGGAGGGCCAGGGATGAATAGCCGAGCAGATGCTCAGACCTCAGAAGCCATGGGTGACAAAGCTCACACGCCCTGGGTGAGATCTCACACTCCTTCCAAGCCCATCCCTCTCCCTGGCAGGTAAAAGGCAGGAGCAGATGGCAGAGAGCACAGCCGGGGGCTTTAGACTCTGACAGGGTCAGAAGCAGGTTTGCAGGAACTCAGGTGGTTTTGAGCTAAGGGGGCAAACTTAAGCATCCTGCAAGCAGTGAAATGCAGGACTCTGACATTAGATGGATCTTGGGTTCAAATCTGTTTCTCCATTTCCCCGCTGGGTGGCCTTGGAGAGTTTACTTCTCTCCCTGTTTCTCCATCTGTACAATGGCAGTGATAAGACAACCAAACCCACAGCTGTTAAATGAATTAATACACGAAAAGTATCTGGCATACGTTTGGTTTTTATCACAAGGAGAACGGAGTCTCTCTCTTCCAAAGGTCAAAGGTTAGTAAAATCTTAGGTCAAACAGAGGAAGTTCCATCTTTGAGGCTCTCTCCTGTCCCTAAGGACTCCTAGCATGGCCATTTTCTACCTCTTTTCCAAATTTCTGCCCCAAAGGAACCCTAGCAGCATTATCCTCCATCACAGCCCAGGACTCACTCCTAAGGAAAGAACTTGTCAGCTCACCTGCAGACAATTTCCTACATATTCAGACACAAGCGTCCAACTCCAAAAGGCTCCTGTGAGCTGACCACAACCACATGGCTGGAAAAGTGAAGTGGGATCACATTCAGGAGAAGAACTCAAGAACCCCACATCAGATTCTGGAAATTGCAACATCATCACACACAGGATGATGACAAGCAACGAGTCCAGTTGTCAGTGAAGTGTCCCCCTTCATTCTCCTCCAAGCCAGCAGAGAGATGTGGGACTCTGGCTTCTTCCCAATGATCCAGATGTTGGTCAGCAGCAGAAGGCTAACCGCTAATCTACAACAGACAAGGCTGGCCCACAGAAGGTATGCAGGCCCTTTGTTTCCGCCATAGGCAGCTCTCCAGCTGAGTGACTCTAGCTCTCTTAGAAAAGATAAAATATTCCAGCAGCGACAAGTCAGTGGGCAGGAGAGGGGCCTGTACCACTCCAAGAATTTGACGAGTGCCTAATATCAGCAGCATAAATAAGCTCTTTAATAAATTAGAAAGCTATTCATTTCAATGAATTCGGCTGTCCTTTCGATGCCAGTTAATCTGTAATTCAGATAGATCAGGGATGGCTCTGCTGGGAGATAAAGAGTCCAGAATATAGAATGATTTTGTGCCCCAAAAGCCAGGGACTTCACTCGGTAAGGAGCACATGCATCCTGTGTTCACTGCATTGCCACTCCTCTCCTCCTATCACCCATAAACCCTGAATTATAGACACAAAACTGGAACAAAATGCACACTCTCCCAGACCCATAAAAACACGGCCCACGCACGTCCCACACCTGAGCACGCCTCACACACATTCCATCCTGCGCACAGCTCCAATCACATATACCGACCCTGAGCAAGCGTCCCAAGGCACCTCAACCAACCCAGGCAAATGAACATGGCAGCAGGTGCTAGCACCTGTTTTCCAGAACACCCGCCATTCTGCAGAGAGCTGCTTGAATTCACTCTGAATCAGAGCGGAGGGAGGAGGTGAGAGAAGTCGTTACGGACTGAGTAGTGTTCCTCAAAATCAGTATGTTCAAGCCCTAACCTCCAACAGCTCAAAATGTGACCATATTTGGAAATAAAGACTTTTAAGGAGGTAACTAATTTAAAATGGAGTCATTAGAGTCAACACTAATCCAATATGCCTTGCGTCCTGATAGGAGGAGATCAGGACACAGATGTATACAGAGGAAAGGCTATGTGAAGACCTAGCGAAAAGGTCTTACAGGCCACCGATAAGCCAAGGAGAGAGGCCCCAGAAGGAACCAACCCTACTGACACCTTGATCTTGGACTTCCCAGCCTCAGGACTGTGTGGAGATTTCTGTTGTTTAAGCTGGCTAGTCTGTGGTACTTTGTTATGGCAAAGCTATGAGTCGTAGCAAACTAAGCCAGGAGGGAGTTGTGTCCACAGGGTCACAGGGCTGCCATGACAGGGGCTTGGCCTCTATCAGGACATGCTGGCTGACCTCTGCACAAGGACATCTTGTCTACAGAACCTTCTGGTCTTCCACAGTGTTATGACCGAGTCTATTAGAAAGGTTTGCCAACTAGACTGTGCTTTCAAAGATTTCCTGCTACTGCTTCTACAACTACTGTGGAGTATGGGAGCCCGACTCAGGCTCAAAGTCTGAGCATTCCCAGAGTTCCATGGGCCACCGCCACAGGACAACAGTGACAACAACAAAGGACCTACCATTTGTAAACGATTCTTGTGTGCACCGGGCCTGCGTGAAGCACTTGCAATGCACTGTTCTCCTGAGTGCTCCCCACAATCCTACCTACAGAGCATATGTTCAGCTCCGTTTTTTACGGTAGACTTAAAGAAATGGAAGCTCGGAGAGGGGCTGTGTCAGTGAAAAGCTGGGACATGAGCTCCTGACCCAATCACTATAGTAATTTAAGTTCCATTCAATGGCACAAATGCTGAGTGCATCATTTGTTTTTTTTCCCCAAGCCCGTGCTGGGAGGTGCTGGAGAATGTCTGGTCCTTCCAGCTGGTGGCCTGCTGAGTTCCCATCACATTCTAGTGTGGCCATCAGAAGTCAAGCTGTCCCTGGAGCGGCTGTTGAGGTCAGAGACCCTGGGTCTAGTCCAGGCCTGTCCCACTGCTGACCTGAAGACTCTCAGCCTCTGTGTTCCCATCAGGTACAGTAACGTCTACCCCAGCCATTTCCCAGTGTCACTGTGAGGCCCGAGGAGATGATGAAATGGGGAAGAGCACAGGCTGGGTCATGCAGCAAATACTGGGGGAGTGCCTGCCAGATGCCCAGTGCTGGGAACACAGCAGGGCAGGTCTGTCCCCACCCCCCACCCCGAGCTTGCTTCCAGTGTGTGGGATCAACGACATGGAGCAGAGTGAACACAGGACATGTGCTATGGAGAAACACAAGACAGGCCAAGGGGCCGGGTATAACCTGGGGGGCAGGGAGCCTCCTGAGGAGGTGATATCTGAGCAGAGGCCTGGATGCAGTGGGGGAGGGAGCCATGAGACCATCCGGGAGAAGCACCTGCTTTGCAGAGGAAACCACATGGTCAGGAAGAGCATGGAAGGCAGGAGAGGGGGTTGGTGGGGCTGATGGGAAGGGAAGAAGGAGAGCAGGATAGGGAGGTGGCTTCATGCCAGGGCACACATGCACATCCATGTGGCCAAGGGGAAGAGTGGGCACTTTGCTCTGCATGTGATGGGAAGCCATTGGGGCTCGAGTCCTTGTCGCAGAACCACCTGGGCTGCTGTGCATGCACAGAGGAGGAATGGAAGTAAGGAGCCCCTCTGGAAGGGCCATCTCAATATTTCTCCTCCAGAATTTCACAGGGGCTGGGTTTTGCACCTTGCTATCAGACAAGGACTTGCAATGCTTCCCTTTTATTATCTTAAGAATTTTATTTTTAATGATCTTCCTTAAGAGAAAAAAACCTTGTTTTTAATTGGCCCATCCATTTCAATTTTTCCATGTACCTTTATTGATTTTTATGTTTAAGTATTTCTTTTACTATTTAAAAAACAGACCCCTTGTTTAGCGACTTTCAAATCTGGCATCGGGTAATAACTTGCTTGCCAAGAAAGTGTGCTTCCCCCTCCACCAACTAATAAAAAAATCAATAAGTCATTACACATGCCTTTAATAAAGATTAAATAAATGAATAAATTTAACGTTTACCTGACCATGAAGTCTATACTTGTACTAGTCAGAGAGCATGGTCACATCTGAATATTTAATGATCACATTGGGCTCTGAGAACAGAGCCCCACCGAGGCCTCCTTCACAGCACGGATGGACCTCCCACTTGCCCACCAGTGATCCAAGGCACACAGAAGGCTCGCGTCTCCCTCCCCAAGACAAGGTGAGGCAAGGGTCAACCTGTGGCTGCTAAGAGCCTCCTGAATGCCCTGCCTTCAGTGCCCATGCCAGGTCAGGACAAGTTGACATTAAGCAGCCCAGAGCAGGAGTGGCAGCGCAGACTCACAGCAGAGTGCTTGGCTGGAGAAGGCAAGCCCCAGTGACTCTCGCTCCCCCAGGAGGCCAGTCCTTCTCACTTCCTGTTCCTTCAGCTGGTGCCTGGCAGGGTGGTGAGTCCTTGCCAGAGCGACGTCACACAGGCTGGGCTGGTTCCAGGGTTTCGAGGCCCCACACCCACACCTCTTGCCAGGAGTTGGCCATGAAGACAGAGAGCTTGATGGGAGAGGTGGCAATCTTTGGAGACACTCGTAGCTGAGCTGGAGATTCAGCTATGCCTCTTCCTAACTATGTGACCTCTGTTTCCTTTCTGAGCCCCAGATCCCCTATCGGTAAAATGGAAGTGATTAGAACAGTACCTCCATAAAAGTACCATATAAGGATGAGGGTGTTCTGCAGAGCCAATACCCCAAATATGATGACAGTTTCTGGCACTAATACTTGCCTACTCCTAATCCCATTTTTGGGCTGGGCATATGTCTTTGCAACATAAAGACTACACTTGCCAGCTCCCCACACAAGTAGGTATGGGCATTGACACTAATTTAGCCAATGGGTAACAGCTTCTAGGAAACCTCCTTAAAAAGAATTGGATTAGGCTTCACATCTATCCTTCTTTCCTCTTGCCCCTGAAATGCTGATGTGATATCAGGCTGCAGCACTAACCACCAACTTAGCCTACAAAGCAACATAGTAAAGACCAGCGGAGAAGCAAGATAGAAGGACCCTGAGGATCACAGAACCCAAATAAAAACCTCTGACTGCTATTATTCAGACTTTTTTTTTTCCCAGAGGGAAAAAAATAAACGTTGATTTTTTTTAATTAATTAATTTATTTTAGAGAGGGAGAGGGGAGGGGTGGTGGGAGGCGCAGAGGGAGAGGGAGAGAGAATCTGAAGCCAACTCCTCACTGAGTGCGGAGCCTGATGTCAGGAAACGATCTCACAACCCATAGATCACGACCTGAGCCAAAACCAAGAGTCAAGACACTTACCTGACTGAGCCATCCAGGTGCCCTAATGTTGATTTTTTTTAAGTCATCATTATTTGTGGAAAAAGGGGTTCTGCTACTCACAGCCAAACTGATTCTGCAATTATCATCATTCCTCTCCCTTCCTCTGGGCTTCCCGCTCCATGTGGCCACTCTGCTAGCTCACCTGTGTCAAAGGCCTGAGGCCCCCTATTCTCGTCCACTTCCAGAATCCCAGGCATTTAGAAACTCTTGCTTTCTCCATATAAAAGGGGTTAGAGAATGAGGTGCCTTCCCACCTCACACACACACACACACACACACACACACACACACACACACACACGCGCGTGCTCTGCTTTGAGTGAAAGGCCAAATGCCTCAGACTGGGGTTCAGAGTGGTATTCCATGGTTCCATACATGGTGGTGATGTTGATGCTGGTGGCAGCATGGGAACGAGGGCAAGGCCAGCCTACCCAGCCACCTCTCTTGCTTTCCCATCGCCACATGATGCATACCCCCAGGGACAGACAGCTGTCGGTGGCTGTCTGGACTGGCCTGTTGTCTCAAGTCTGTTTTTACAAATTTCTAATCTGTCAGGAAAGAGCTTCTCTGACTACTTGATTCCCTATGTCCCTAAAGACTCGGCTCAGGTGCCACCTCTCTCAGGATGCCTTTCTGGACAATCCCCATGCTCTGCCAGGTGTCTGTGTGGTGCTCCCAGAGCCCCAGACTGCTTCTCCACTCATGACCCACCCCATTCCCTGAAGACTGACTTCCCCTGAGGGGCAGCTGATGTGTCTGTCATATTTGCACCTGGCACTGAGCCCTGGGACAGCCCCTGGCTGGCCCTTGGTCATCTGCAGCATATTTCCTCTCTTCCTTTTTATCTTCACACTCCAACGCCTGGCATAGTATCCAACTGACAGGTGGCAGCATCCAACAAACACACCTTGACCAGGTGGATGGATGAATGAACTGCTCCCTATAACTGCTTTTCTCTGGTCATGAGAGGCCAAGTAACCAGGAGCCCAGAAGCCAGAAACTAATGAGTTGGATGAAAAGAGAAAGACCCTTCCTTGCTTCTGTCTTGGTCAATGCAGTGGGCTGATCAGTGCTCCCCTGCCCACCCAAGAAAGATGACCACCTGGAACTTCAGATTATGACCTTATTTGGAAACTGTCTTTGTAGAGGTAATTAAGGCAAGTACTAAGAGGAGGTCACACTAGATTAGACTGGATCCTAAATCCAGTGACGTGTGTCCTTATAAGTGACAGGAAAAGACACAGAGATACGGAGAAGGAGGCCATGTAAAGAGAGAAGAAGAGATCGTACTTAGGCACCCACAAGCCAAGGACCACCTGGAGCCACCAGAAGCTGGAAGAGACAAGGGAAGATTTTCTCAAGAGCCTTGGAGGAAGTATGTCCCACTGACACCTTATTTCAACTTCTGGCCTCCAAATGGTAAGATGATAAATCTCCACTGTTTTAAGCCACCAAGCTTGTGGTAATTCACATGGCAGCTCTATGAAGCGAATACAGACAGTCCATCAAGGTCATTCATGACCTTCCTCCAGCTCTAAACTTCACATCTGCAGCTTCTACATCCTCTCTTTTGAGTCTCTTTCTTAAAATGCCAGGAAAGATGCCTGCATTGTCTCATTCATATGCCCACAGTCTTTTGGGGTGGCTTCCATTAGTATCCCTGCTTCAAAGGTAGGAAATTAAGTCCTATGGAGGGGAGTCTCATTGGCTTGCAGAGGCACAGTTGGGCTTCCCCAGGTCTGTCTGGCTTCCACACTCACTACTGCTATACTGTCATGCCTCCTCATCCATACGTCTCCCTGCCCCACAACAGCAGTGGGGTTCAATATCTAGACCAGGAAAGGCTGAACCCCAGACAGAACCCCAGAGCCCTAAAAGAGCCCAGACTCATTCGAAACAGCTTTCTGGGGTCTCTGCTGCTGAGCCCCAAGTCCCACCCCTGATTTTGGGTAACCTCTCTACTCGGGGACTCAGGGTCCCCTCCCCGCACCACAACAATGGATCACATGGTCTCCTAATGGTTGAGAGAGAGGAGTGGTGGATGAGAATAACGTCTTTTGCACTGAGGGTCCCTTCAGTGCAGGGACTTCATCTTGCTTTCCTCACTCTCTCCAATGCGTAGCACACTTACTGGCACATAACCCAGACTTGCTGCAAGTTTTTTGTAAACAATCAAGAGGCTATGAAAAACAAGGTCACTACAACCACTATTACATGATGACTCAATAGTGTCCATGAATTTTACAGATCCGAGCTCTGTGATTGTACTTTCTCTACCCATTATAGAGAGAAAACAAAGATCATCTTAGCTTCTCACTACTGATAAGACTGTTTTTTTTTTTTTTTCAGTTCTATCCCCATCCTTTGTCTACTGGATTATCACCCTGCCTACAAGTCCGACCATTGCTTTACGAGGGGGGAAAAATTCCACGATAATCATAGCTTCTGGCTCTCTAGAAGAAAACTTTGTCCTTGGTCCTGTTTCCAGTTCAGAGGACTTTAAAACTAAAGTCAAAAGTAAGCAAGGTAGAACCTTGAGAAATCCATATGGTCCCTGTCCCCAAGTCAGGTGGTTTGAGGCTCTGCCTGGTGACCAGATGGCTGCTCAGGGCTGCCTATTCTCTGGGACACCCCCCTGCCTGGAATGGAAGGAAGGGTGTTCCAGACGGCCAAGACTGGGCAAATACCCCAGAATATTGCTGGAGCAGAACCTATGCCCCTACCATATGCCATCTGGAATGCCTGTCCCCTCCATTTTTATTCTCATGAATCCTTAGGGATAAGCCCAGCTAGAAACTCGATTAGCCAAGTTCTCTTTAAAATTGTTCCCCTTCTTTTTTTTTTTAAGATTTTATTTATTTATCCATGAGAGAGAGAGAGAGAGAGAGAGAGAGAGAGAGAGAGGCAGAGACACAGGCAGAGGGAGACACAGGCTCCACGCCAGGAGCCCGACGCGGGACTCGATCCCAGGACTCCAGGATCATACCCCGGGCCAAAGGCAGGCGCCAAACCGCTGAGCCACCTAATTGTTCCCCTTATTTTTGGGAACCTCTCTTGTCTACAAACAGGGCAGGAATTTTAACCCAATGGAGGTTCAATATCCCAAGCTCTCTGCTCAATACCATCTAAAACTCTCCAATCAGGGATGCCTTGGTGGCTCAGTTGGTTAAGCATCTGCCTTCTGCTCAGGTCATGATCCCAGAATCCTGGGATTGAGCCCCACATGCATCTCCCTTCTCCACAGGGAGCCTGCCACTCCCCCTGCTTGTGCTCTCTCTCTCTCTCTCTCTTTCTCTCTCTCTCTCTCGTTCTCGCTCTCACTCTCATGCTTGCTCTCTCTCCCTCTATCAAATAAATAAGTAAAATCTTTAAAAGAAATAAAACTCTCCAATCAGACAGCTTTGGGGCTTTTTGGATGATCCCAGTGTACCCCCACCTGACCGTCTTCACACTTCCATAAGTCATACCACCACAGTTCTCCTTCAACAGAGGGAGAGAGAGACCCTGATTAAAGGAGGAGAAGTAACTTCACCAACATGGCCAACCGGTAAGACTAATCCGTGAGAACCATATCCAGACCTTATGACATTTTAAAGAACACCACAGCAACTAAGTCACGTGTAGGCGAAACTCCTGATACCAAGAAAATCGCCACCTGAGCTCTTTGTCCCAGATGGAGAGAGAACCACAATTTGGCTTTCTGACATACACTTTTCTGATGTCAAACTTCAGACCATGCATTCCTGTGCAACCTCAGCCCCTAATCTAATCAGAATAAGGCAACATAATTAGTGGGTGTCCCAGACATGCCAAGCCCCCCACAAGGACAGTAAACAGTCCTCTCTTCCACCTTGGAAAAGGAGAGTGGGATATGACCATGGGATCGCTGTCCAGGATAAAAGTCCACACCTAAGAACTGCGGATCCTTTTCCTATTCAATCACCCAAAGGAGTGACTGAAAGCCCATAAGGAAACAGACACACTACCCTGCTTCCTGATTTGCAGGCCCCCCTGCCCATTTTGTATGCCCTTGAGGAGAAAATTCTTTAACCAAACAGCACAGTCAAGAACATTTGTCTAACCGAACTGCTAAGTTCTGGATGGACAGAGGTGGGAAGAGGCAAAGACCAGGGTGTGGAGAAGGACATGTAAGTGGCTGTCTGTCCCAAGTTCACCCCAGCTTTCCATAATCTTCCCTGACTACCTATGAGCAGAGCCTCAGTCAATCCCAAATCCAGCAATAATAGAGCCACAATCATCAAAAATAGGAACAGTGTTACCCTGGGATGGATTTTTCTCAGTGTGGTCATGACTTTGGGTTCCAGCCTCTCCATATAGATGCCCTTGATTCCTATGCAGACAAGCCTGCTTAACTGGCTTGCCTCCTGTAAGGGGCACTTGGCACTCCTCTCTGAATGCCCACAAGGACTGGAGCCCTGTGCCTCCCTCAGCAGGGCCCGCAGGCCTGGGCCTGACACCTCTTTCCAGCTAGCCTCTCTTCTCCCAGGTTCCAGTGGGCCTGCCACAACCCTGCAGCAGCTGAAAACTCTCAAAAGTCTGCCTTCACCTTCCCCGAACCCAGTGAGTCTCCCCAGTTAACCCTACTCGCTCCCTCTGCCCAGCATCCCGCCTGGCCCCCAGAAGTCTGCAGTCCACCTACATACTGCAGACCTTCTCCTGGACCAGTGCCACTGAATGAGGGCTCAGGACCAGTGGGCACAGTCCCTCAGAGTTGTAGACTCCCACGGCCACTTTCATTTCCCTTCCTCTCTATCATTCCACTATGCCTGGTCTACGCCTTTATTCATAGAGACTCCCATTGAGCATAACTCCCTACAATAATTATCTATGGCTTCCATGTATTTATCTCTGGTATCTATTTAGATAGACTATCTACCTCCTGGATCTATTTTCATGTCTCCCGTCTATAGTATTTATCTCTATTTTAACATGACTGCCTTTTTTTTTTTTTTTAACCCTCAAACTGGGACAGTTCCCAGGGGGATGGGTTTTGCCTGAAGTTAAAAGCTCGATGTGATTCTACACGTGCTCAGCAGCTAAATTTGTGGTGGGTCAGAGAAGCAGTGCTTGTTCAGCAGAAAGGCATGGACTTAGAAAGCCAAGAGGGCATGGGGGAGGGGGGCTGCAGGCTCCCTGGTACCCTCCCTGGGTGAGCCCACTCATGAGGAAGGAGAACAGAGCAAAAAAGGGGAGCAAGAGTAGAAAATTCTGGAGGCACATTCTGGGCTCAAATTCCAATTCTATCTCTTACTGAAGTGCTCAACCCCCATTTTTAACTCTATAAAATGAGAATCCTATAACTCCCTAAGTCAGAGGATTGGGGTCAAGATCAAGTGTGCTGCATGCAAAGAAGTCCTTGACACGGGGCTTGGCTCATGAGTGAAAACTGCTCTCATTGCTGTCATTACCACTGTCATTGTGCTGTGACACTTTGTTGGTAGTTTTTATGATAGTCAACACCTTGAGGCCATGACTGTCTCAGGATGGACACACAGACATGTATATTCCTACTCCGGGAACAGACTGGGTAACAGACATTTAACAAAGGAAAGCACCTGCCTGGACTTTTCCTTTAAGAGATACAGGAGAGGGTAGATGAGGATATGGAAGGGCAGTGAGGTTCAGAAGGAGGAATATGGCAAGTACAGTGTCGAGCAGCTTCAAGTTTCCCAAAGCAGGGGGGGATATTTCCCTGGGAATTAGCCATGGAGGAAAGCCATGGAGCTTAAAAGGGATGGACAGGGCCTGGGACTGCTGCTGTGGGGCAAGCGGGAGCTGAATCAAAGGCCTGACAAAAAGCAGTAAGGGTCTTGGTGGGGTGTGAATGCCAGATCTGCAGTGGATCCACTGCGCATGGCTCTATGGCTGCCCTGCTCAGCATCTCAGGACTGATGAGAAGGGGATCAACAGAATAGAGGCTATATAAGCAGGCAGAGCAAGAGGAGCAAGGGGTGGGGGAGTCTAGGGGTCTAGGGAGATGCCCTGAATGGCTAACAATGGGGTAGGTCTGGATGAGGAAGCAAATGTAGCCAAGAGGTCACAGGGGGCCAAGAGATGGGATGTCAAGGTAGGATGTAAAGAGAAGGGACAGTGGAAAGAAAAGAAGGAGAGAGGTAGAGAAGTCTAGATCTTAGAGAAATTCCAAGCCATGGGACAAGTCAAGGAATATCCTTGTTGCACAGCCCTAATGGAATGGAAGTAAAGGAAGGATTCGGTGACACAGGGACAGGTAGAACACCAAGAGTCATCGCCTTAGATCTTAGAACTAAGATTCGGTCCTGCTCTCAAGCTCTATGGCAAAAGACTGAGTCTTGAGAACAACCTTGCAGGAAGAGAGCCATCACCCCAACCACCTCTGGGAACCAGCTTGTCTCCTCAATCCAGGATGAATCACAGTGTAAGACACTGTCGGGAAGCTCATGGCACAAAACCTCAAAGACCTGTTATTAATACTCCAAGTCCTTGTACTGCTTTGATCTTTATGACTCACAGGCAACTTTGAGCAAGTTTATCCAGATGGGAAACAACTGAAGGGTGCTCACCAAATTTACCAACTTAGAGAATTGGGAGTGACACGCAAAGAGCTGGGATCCCAATGGCCATGTGATGGTGTCAACGGGAGCCAGGTATGTAGGGAGCCTGGGTACCCGCCAACCCACACTGGCTCTTCCCGTGAAGAAGCATGCTCCCTGTCACGTCATGCCAGTGCAAGACGACATGGAGAAAGAGCAGGATGCCAATCCTAAGGACCCAGAGATGCCCAGGCCCGTGGTCACAGGGCCAGCAGACAGATGGGGCCATGACACGGAGGAAGCTGGCATAGAACATGCAGAATTTTGCTTCCAAACTACCAGATGCCAGCTACAGATTTCCATCTGCCTCTTCTCATCCTCTCCTTCAGTATTTCACTGTTTACACAGTACATGTCCAAATGCATTTGTTGACCTCAACTAAGGAAGCTGACCTGGTAAGAAGGCCAGGGACCTCAGCACCCACAGAGCTCAGAAAACCAAAGTGCCTACTCTCTGCCACAGACCCAGAAGGCCAGAGTTCATGGATCCCTGCTTAGATCTAGAAGGATCTCAGGGAAGTCCAAGAGGCCACAGCCAGAGCCACACCTGCCAGTGTAGAACCCAGAGCAGCTTCAGTGGCCGCCAACCCCCATCGCACAGGCTTCTTTATCCTGCCTCCCTCTCCCTCCTTACATCATCACCCTTAGTGCTGCCTTGTGACACAGGACCATCAACTGGGAAAAAAAAAGATGAATACCGCATCAGCGAATTCAATAGAACACTGCCCTCCATGGATGGCCCTGTTCCAAAAAGTCTGAGGAGCAGGAGGAGGAAAGGTCAGCACTAGAAGAACCTGCAAGTACCAAGTACCCTGAAGTCTGAGAGCCTTGGGCAGCTTCCACCTGCCCAGAGTACCTGCACCAGATCAGCTGTGGGCTGTACACGCCCTCCACCTCCTGCCTCAATCGCCCACCAACCCGAGGGCCAGTAGGGGTGTGGCACCATGGACAGCAGTCCTGAGTACCTGTGGGCACTAGGCTAGCCATCCAGCAGGTGGGGACACACAAGATGGACACAGATGACCCAGACAAGGATGTAGAGGGAGAACTTTAGCTACTCTCCCTTCCACTAGAGCACGTCTTATTTTGAGCACCGCTCAGTGTCAGGTGGGCAGAAATCAGCCCTTTTCCTTTTCTTCCCACGCACCTGGCTCTTTCTGCCCTAACTCCCCATCCCGGCATTCACTCCCCTTCCCAGTCCTCCCAGACCACCAGTGCTCGGCCCTTGCAACTGCCCTGTGAAACACAAGCCCATCCACCTGTGCACTCGGTGCCCACCTGAGGTCTGCAGGGCTGCCTGGGAGCCAGAAGCTGGGCCAGCCACAGCAGCACGTCTCTTCTTGTCCTGAAGTACAAGTCAGTGAAGGGCCCAAGGACCACTTTCCACTGGCAACCAAGAGGAAAAGCTATGACTAAAAACCAAGGAGAGAGCAAAGGGGGCCCAGATGAAAAGGAGGAGGAGAAGGAAGATTTCTAGCCCTCCGGCAGAACAGAGATAAATAAAAGCTATTAGGGAATAAATAAGATACAGAGAGAGACATCAGCCCGGGCTGGCAAGATTTTTTTTTCTCTTGCTGCAGTAATGATCTGATTAGGGTTCAATCCTACTGCATTCTTGCCATCCTAACTCATCTTTACTGAGTCGCTACTGCCTCCGGAAGATGGATGGCAGTCATGCAGGAGGCGGCTCCGATGAAGTCCAGGGCGCGATGAGCTGGGGATTACACACGCCTCCCCGCACCTGAGGCCCAGGACCTCGCCACATCCCAGCAAAGAGGGCAAAGGGTGGGTGCTGCTTTCCCCCTGACTGGTTCTGCAGAGGAAAAGCCTGCCCCTGTGCCTGAGCACATGATGTGAGCAGTAATGAGGGAACCACGGGGCCCACGGCTCAGAAGATTCCAGATCGTTCCTTCTGCATGGGTCTCTCTTCCCGTGTGTCTGTCTAAGCTGGCCACAGTCAGGGTGCCGGTGGGGTACACAGGTGGGGGCAAGTCAATGCACCTTCATCTCTGAACACCTAGACCCGAGCTTCCAATGCAGCTAAGAGGAGGCAACAGGAACAGACACTGTCTGTTAGGCACCGTGCTGTCTGGTTTTATGAACGTATGTCACCTACACTGAACCGCAAATCTGTGACTAAACATGTCCTTATTCCCATTTTATAGCTGGGAAAACAAAAGCTGGGTGAAACAAATGACACACTCTGTGTCACCGAGTGGAAAGCGCTGGTGCTCCTGATGAGAGACTGCTGGAGAAGATAGACTGATCTGCTATGCCAAAAGCACCAGGATTGTGCTAGAAGCAAGAATGAGCAGGCATATAGCTCTTGCTTTCCTACATATAGTATCTGTTCTTCTGCAGGGCCCCACACTCCGATCCCTGGCCCTGCTTCAGGGCCTCAGATCCGAAGAGTTCCTGCCCAGGTAGGGTAAGCTCAGTCCTTGAAGAACCAGAATGTTCAGTTTGGTTCTCACGGATCCCAGGACAAAACCAACTTTCCACTTCACACTCCCCTCTGGAGGCTCTTGGCGTCCCCAGAGGAAGGAAGGTGACAAGCCCCAGACAGGCTCAGCGAGGGACTGGTTTTGGTTTTCTCTGGATCCACTCCTGTTGGCAGGACACTGCCAGGCAGCTAGCAATTTATGGGGGGGGGGGGGTGTCCACTCTCCCAAGTGGTGCATCAAGTGAGGCTGCCTGCCACTTTCTATTCTTGTGTGTCTTTTTTTTTTCTTTTAACTGCTTTTAGTTACATTTAGCAAGGCGGCCAAAAGCTCCAGGTCATCTGGAAATAAACACAGCTTATTTTATTGTAACACAGTTAACACACAATTTGATGGGACACACAATTTGGGAAATTTGGGGAAGTGGTAGCAAGAGGCTAGAGGTGGGGTGGGCGTTTGAAAGCTGAGGGACTTGGCAGCCTAGCTGGGGATGGGGAGAGGACTGACAGGACTGCCAGGCTGGGAGGGCAGAGAGGGGAGGGCTGGCAGCACTGGCCGGGGGACAGCAGAAAGCCACAGATGGGCAAACCCAGAGCTTGGAATGTTCTGCTTTCTGGCAGCCTCACTACAGTCAGGACAGCTCACATTTAGGGGAAAAGAAATCAAGCATTTCTTTAGCACCTACTATTAGCTTATCTAATCCTCACAACAACCTCAGCCCTCGTTTCTATTTGACAGATGAGAAAACTGAGGCTCAAAGAGCTTAAAGTCACAGAATGGGAGAGACAGGTTTTTGACCTCATGTCTGACAGATCCCAGAGCTAAACATTGATATAAAGACACCAGCGGCCCTCCCAAGTGTGGCTTCCAGACCAGGAGCACTGGCCTCTTCTGGGAACTTAAAAATGCAAACTTATCAGGCTCTATCTCCCTCTCCTTAATTGAATGAGAAACTCTGGGCATGGGGCCCAGTAATCTGTGTTTTAACACTCTCTCCAGGTGATGCTGATATGGATGTTTCTGACAGGCAAGCATGGCCTAATAGAGGGATTCCATGACTGCGGCCTCCAGACCAGCAACATCCAAATCACCTGGCAACTTGCTAGAAATGCAAGTTCTTGGGGGTGGGGAAGGGTAGGGACAAAATGAGCAAATAAGTGGGAGTGTCAGGCTTCCAGGTATAAGAAGAATAAGTTGCAGAGATGAAAGGCACAGCAAAGGAAATATAGTTCGCGGTATTGTAATAGCACTGTGTGGTGACGGGTGGTAGCTATATTTGCGGCGAGCACAGCAGAACCTACAGACTTGTCGAATCACTGCGCTGTACGACCGAAACTAAGCTAACATCGTGTGTGTCAACTATACTTCAATTAAAGGAAAGAAATGCAAGTTCTCAGGCCCCATCCCAGGCCGACTGAATCTGAAACTCAGGGTTGGGGACCCGGGTGTACTAGCGTCGCCACAAGCCCTCCGGGTGGTTCGGATGCACACCCAACTTTGAGAACCACTCACTGCTTTACCTTCTGCTGCCTCTTTCTTGGGTAGGACAGGGCAGCACAAGCAAAGCAGGAGGACAAAAGACACCCTTGGCTTGTCCAAGTGCAAAATGATGGGCACTTATTAACAAGCTCCAGGAAGTAAATATTTCAATTTGTCACAGTAGCATGAAGGACAGGTGGAGAAGAAGGCAAGAGAAAAAACAGAAATATGCATGACCCAGGGGAAAGTCCAGCAGACCGGAGCCCACCCCCAGAAGAGGAAGTAGGTTCAGAGCCATGGCAAGAGGGTGGCTTCTGCATGAGAAGATTCAGAAAAAAAAATAGGTGCCTCCAGTGAGGTTTTTTTCTTCCTTTATTTTTTTTTTTTCCTTTTTCTGGTGATATTTATTCCAGAAGCAACTAGCAGCAGAAAGACTTGTGGCCTCAGGTAAATTCACCAAATGGAAATCCATCAAACATGCCAGACCATAGGGCTTGTCTTTGTCTCTGGTGGATATGAAGACCGTGCGAGACTCTGGTGAGCACTAACTGTATGCTCAGTACCACGGAGCATGCTTTCTACCCGCCATGGCTTTGTACTCACAACTGCCCCGCACTCCCTTTTACAAAGGCTCTGAGAAAGTGAGCATTTTACTCAATCTCGCAGCTTAAATGTGAGACCAGGATCCACTCTCGCCTTGCTGCCAGAAAGAGCCAAGTAGCTCCTGGCCTGCAATTATCCATTAGAAGATCCTTAAGAAGGAAACCATTTGACTCTGCCCAATATGGTAGCCACAGGTGATTACTGAGCCCTTGAAATGTGACTGTTGGTACTGAGATGCAGGCTTTTAAATGTTAGTTAATTTTAATTAATTCAAATAGTCACATGTGGCTGGTGGTCATTGTGTTAGAGAGTGTAGAACAATGGTGGGTCTCAACTCTGATTTCAGGCTGGGTCTTGTCTCCTGAGTGACCCAAGCTCTGAGAGAGGTGGAAACGGAATTCTGGCACAGGCTCTAGTCATACAACATGGCAGCAAGCATCCTTTTGTCTGGATCCCCCTCATTCAGCATCCTCCTGTGAGTAAACGGTAATGTCAATGGCCATGTGTGACCTAGTCTTTTCTGTGGCTGTGACAAAGCAAATCTCTCTTTTCCTGGGGCACTGGCATTCTGTCTTCACACTAGAGAAATCCATCTTGACATAAAGGTTTCCCAGGATTACATCTGGCCAGTCCTACTAACAAATTGACCCTAGTCTTTAAATAGTAGAATGGCCTTATGCAAGCTATTGAGTTCTTAGAATCTCTGTTTCCCCATCTGTAAAAACAGGAATAAAATAATTACCTATGAGGATTACTGGAATGAAATGAGCGGATGTATGATGTCAGGCACCTCCTACATTTCCTAACAACCTCTCCCCCTCACCCCATACTCAACCACACCAGTCTTCTTGGATCTGGAAGCTTCTTCTCACCTTCCAGAGGGTTGTTCTGGCTATTCAAGGATTATAAGGCACCTCCCATCTCTGCCTTCAACAGTATTTCCCCAAACTCCTTCCAGAATGAGCATCCATAATCCACAAGCAATTGTACAGCCACCTGCAGCTGAGCACCCCAGCAGGCTGCACTCCCCATCCCACCCCAATCAGCAGAGTCTCCCTATCGTGAGCTGGACCACACTGGCTCCTTCAGGCTGGGCCTGCACTGAGGTCACCTGAGAGTACCTCACCGCCATCCAGAGGATCACGTGATGTTGGCCTCTCTCCAGCTGAGGCCACGGCTAGAATGTCTAAAATCAAATTAATTTCGCCTTCGCCAGTATGATTGTCAATAAAAAGTTATTATTCAGTCAGTGGATGTTTTAATTACCAAATGTCAAGTACTGCCATCTCCCATTAGCAGTTTAATGGTCCTGAGAGAGTCCTTAAAGGAACCCCCAGGAGACTCTCTCTGTCCCCAAAGTGGACCCCAGAACTACCTGGCACTAACCATTCTGAATCCCCTTCTTCAAAGTCCCCAAGGGGGAAAGTCCCCCTCTCTCTTGGAAATTATCCAGGCACCCGAAAGTTCCCTTTATCCAACTGGTCTCTCTCTTGCTTTAGTCTTGTGAGAATTATTTGTAGGAAAGTGAACATCCTTTATAGGCAAGAATAGAGAGGGACCCTGAGCACCAGCGAAGGGGGTCATATGAGAATCCCAGTTGTGCTGTTGACCATAATGCAGCTTATTCAGGACGAATTACTTAACTTCCTAAAAGCCCTAGTTTCCACCTACAATAGAGTAGTCATACTTATTTCAAACAACATGATATACGTGAAGCATTCAGCTCAGAGCCTGGCACAGACTCAGAGTTTAGTGTGTGGTAGAAACTGGTTTTGTTGTCGATGGTGCTATTGTTGTTATTAGATAGGGAGCATAGAGAGATTACGTGGGATTTCCTCCATCAAATCCTTTCCTGCCTTCTCACTGTACCCTCCTTTGTTCCTCTGATATACCATATGAAGCTTCATTCACTGATCCACTCATGGTTTCATTGATTCATTCATGGCTTCGTTGACTCAATATTTATCGAATGCTTACCATGTGCCAAAAACTACCCTCGGGCTGGGGCTGCATGAATAAAATAAGGAGATCCTTCTCCTTATGATGCTTCCAGAAGAGGAGCTGAATATTTAATAAATAAGCATGCCCACTACACGCCAAAGCATTGAAAATTGTGATGAGAGCAAAATGCAGGAAGAGCACTATAAGCAGGGATCACGAAGGGGCCAGAGATCATCTAGTAAGTCAGGGGATCGCAGGTTTTTAAATACTCTCGAGGATGTAATTGTGCTTATTCAAGTAGACTTTGAGCTTCTGGAGGGCAGACAAAGACCAGTTCCCAAGAGCTAGCATCGTTCCTGGCTAAGCCTGAATTCATTTTAAGGGCTGGTTGAATTAATGAAGCAATAAGTTACCGGATGGGTGTAAACATGTTTGCTACTACACATGGGCTTCTGGCTCCTCCATTCTTGGGGGTTTTGCCCCCCTTTCCTGATGCTTCCCAGCTTGCTGTTGGCCCTACCCCGATGCTAAGCCCTGAGTCATGAACTGCATGCCTTAGAAGAGCCTCCCAGGGTGTTACTGCTTCTCAAAAACCCTTACACAGACAACATTTTCCATTCTGCCCTCCCAGGCCTGCCTCCCAACCCTTGCCCTCACCCTGGAGCTGTCTCCACTTCTTCCAGGGGGAGTTTAAAAATGGAAAACCATGTACAAATAAAACCTTGAGAAACCTGACGCCTGGAGGAGGTAAAGCACCTTCTTCGGGAAAGGTGGTTTATGCTTGAGTCATCTGTCTGGCTACGTCAGACCACAAGGCCTCGGGTGGGGTGTGGGGGTGGGGAACGACTCCCCACCTCCTGGCATTCCGAACATGGTAGGGGCACTTTGCAGATTGTAATTAATGATGGGGATGAGACTGCAACTGGAAAAATGGAGCAGAACCCTGAAAACACGCTCCTCCTGCACAGGGAGCCAGGATGGGGCTCCACTGCCAGCCTGTGTTCCAAGGCACCCCGGAACCGGAGCCAGGCCAGATCAGCCCACCAGGTCAAGGAACTCTATCCCACTGGCAAAAAAGCATGAGGATCTCCCTCCCAGACACACATGCTCAGAAACACTGGTACCAACGACCATGTGGCACAACTGATGGAGGATGGGTCGGGCTGTGAAAGAAAAGGACTGAACATAGTGAAGAATCTGGGGGCATGACCCCTCGGGGCTCCCAGAACCCCTGGGACTACAGAAACCCAACCAGCAGTCTCCACTGTTTGGGGAAAGGCAGCCAAGAGAGCAGCCCCCAGGCCAGGGCTGGTACGTCTGAGAAGAGGCAGAGAACAGAGTCGGCAGTGAACAGAGCTTGGATCTGCAACATGCTACTGTCATGACTTTGAACTTGAACTGGAAGGTTCATTAACGTCTCTGAACCTTACAGCTTTGTCATCTCAGCATGGGGCTTAGGGGCTGTTGTGAGAACATGTGCTCCACTGTAGGTCCTGGGGGAGAACTATAGCAATGCAGACCAGTTCCTGCCCTCAGGAAGCTTCCACGCTAACCAGGGAAGAGGAAATAAGTATCTTACATGGCAAGTCAGGAGAAGGGATTGCGATGACAAAGCATGTATCAGGAGACAGGTGGTCAGAAAAGACCTCTGCAATCCTGTGAGGTCAGAACAGAGACCTGAGCAAGAGGGCACGGTGGTCTGGGCAAGCAACATTCCAGACAGACAGGACAATGGGGAGCAGATCCTTAGGGAAGATGTTCTCAGCAAGCCTGAGGAACAGCAGGGAACCCAGGGTGTCCGGGGCACAAGCGATGGAGTAAGGGATGGAGATTTGGGTCAGATGTGGGGGGCCCTAGGTTTTCTGCTGCACGAAAGGGGAAATGTCAGTGGGTTTGGAGGCATGGAGACAGAACCCTTGGGCTGCTGGGCAGATACGAGAGTACAGGAGCACAGGTCCCATCGCGGTTTGAAGGCAAAGCGAAGAGGCCTGGGACTAAAAGTACAGTGAGAAAGAGTCCATGAAGATGCTCCAGGGCGTGGTAACAGCTCAGACCGCACCTGGCACAGAGCAAGTGCTCCATACAAAGCATACAAGAAGGGTGAAGGCCTCTCTCCCTTCCTGGCCTCCCCCTGGCCAGCAGCCAAGATGCTAAGAGAGATGGATACCAGCTTCTGTGTCCAGAAGCTTAGGTCACAGTGAAAACTTGGGGGGAAAGGTGGCTGAGCCCACATTGACAATGAATCCTGTCCCCAGGGCACTAGAAGTCACAAGCTCTCTGTTCACAGCTCACCGGACAGTGGACATGGGAGGCAGCCAGCTGCTACAGCCTTGAGTAGGTGGTAAGAATTCTAATACAGACCCTCAAAAGCCTGAATTTTGTTTTTAATGACAGAAGTGACACATACGTAGATAACATGACATCTGACCTCAAAACATTACTTCTATGCATTGACAAACATCCATGCAAAAATTTAAGGAGAGGACATTCATCAACGCACAATCAATAATAGAAAATTGGAAACCACCTAAATTTCAAATAATTAAGGATACATTACATCTCTTATTAAGAAAGGACAAAAGGAAAGCACAAGATAGAAAATAAAACTTGCCCATAATATCCATACCGAGAAATAATCACAATTAGATTGCTGGCATGTGCCTTTCCAACTTTTTTTTCCCTACACATCTACATGAATTTTTTGGTTGTTAATATGAAATTGGGACCATGATGAATATACTAACTTATACAATCTGACTTATTTTATGTAGCAAATATCATAAATATTTTCATGCCATTAAATATTGTTCTACAACATATTTTAATAGTTTCATGGTGTTTCATTATTTGAATGAAGCATGATTTATATAACAGATTCCATACTGTTGAACATTTCAGTCACTTCCAATTTTCCACCACTACAAACAGTGCTTCAGTACCCAACCTTGTACGTGAACTTTCGTGAACATCTCTGATTATTTCCTTAAGGTAATAGAAATGCCAAGACGTGGAGTTGCTGAGTCAAAGAGAATATCCGTTTCTAATGTTTTTAAAAATACTGTCAACCCTCCAGAAAAGTTGTAACAATTCATACCCCCAGAGCAGGAAATAAGAGACCCCATTTCTCCACATTAAACCATTGTGTATTATTATCATTTTTGCCAATTTAATAGGGGAAAATAGAATCTTGTAACTGATTTAATTAGCGTTTCTTTGATCCCTATTTAAGCTGAACAAATTTCCATATGTTTATTAGCCATTTTACTTTCGGTTCCCCCCCCCCTTTTTTTATTCTGGGAATTGCATGTTCCTGCCTTTTGTTTATCTTCTTCATGCTGATTTCTGAGAGCTTATTAGACCCAAAAGCAATTTACAGGGAAAAGTTACTCCAAAAACTACCATGGGCCCGAAGACCAAACATCATTTACAGAAAGTCCCCATAGGTTTGGCTAAACCCCATGATGACCTGGGTTTTCCAACCTTGGGGTCCAATGGCCTCAGACTGGTGAAGGAAGGAGTTGGGAGCCAGAGTTAAAAAGATAGAGGCCAGTCCCTGGCCTGGTTCTCATCAGAGATGGAGAGTGATAAGCTGGGGACACAAGCATGGCACTGGTGGCCTCAGTATGGCAGTCCTTTGGAATCTCCATTGGAAAGGAAAGAGAGTGGGTACACAGAGATACAGTGGACACAGTCTACCCAAACAGTCACGTTCCAAAAAATTACTTATCTTTCAAGAATTAGAGTGTCAGTACGTGGCAGCATTAGCCTCTGGGAGTCATCCCAGCTTTGGTTTCCCTAGCCTTAGCACTAAACTGAAAGAGGCTGGGATAAATTAGCTGAGAGGGGAGTTTTAAAGCAGAGCTGTACATAGTTCACTTCTAGCACTGATTGGCAGAGGGCAGCTGCTTGGGTTGGAAAGAAAACTGTTTTCCAAAAGAGAGCTGAAATCTCCCTCCTGCACAAGTGTGCCTGGCCTGGCAGAGGTTCAGGCCTCCACATATGGACCCTAGAAATGAGACAGAAAGCCTCAGGGCCTGGATCCAATGACGGGTGCAGAGGCTCAAGAGAAGAGAGAAGGGTGGGGTATGGTGGGATGAATCAGGAGATGTCCCACACCTGCTGGACAACCAGGGGCAGCCCGATGCACCCCCATCCTGCCCCACCTCACGTCGGGGCCTTGACCCTAAGCAAACTGCTGCAATGTTTCGTCCAGGCCACATTCCTCGATTCCACTGACCAACTGTGTTTCCCGACCACAGTCCAGGCACGCAAGCCCGACAAGGTTAATCTACCTCTTTGAGCAACCTCCCCACTGCCTGGAGAAGACAAGTGAAGCCCCTTTCTGGGAGGCTGGCAGGCTGGTGGTGAGCCCTCCATCCTCTTACACACCTCCAACTTGCCAAGCCCCTCTGAATCTGATCAGGCTGTGTCACAGTCCTCTTTCCTCAGCACCCCCACATTCCTCTGCATATCAAGATGCTAGGGCCTTCCTCTGTAGAGGGGGGCAAGAAGTGCCCAAGGAGGGGCTGGCTCACATGTGCACTCATCCCACCATATTGCAATCCCTCCAGGGCCCACCAAGCCCCATCCACAGCCTCACTCTGAGTTTTGCCTTTGTGATAAGATAAGGCCCAGGCTACTCAGTCAGAGCCCACTCGCATGCTCTCAACCCTACTGTGACCTTCTTTGTCACTAACACCCTACCTGGAGCAGCGGATTCTGCTGGTACGGTCCGAGGCTGATTGTTCCCAGTGCCTTACTCCAACCAGGCTCTGCCTTCATCCCTGCACCAATAATCTCCAAGCCCAGGTTCTCAATCACTGCACTAAGAGGTCCACTGGAGAGAAGCACCCAGCCCCCCCCACCCCCGCCACTGACTTCAGGGATGGAGGATGATGATTTTCCTATTTTTTAATTAACAAATCATATGCATATAATTAAGAGAATCCAGTGCACTGATCTTAGGCATAAAGCTTAAGGCAGTTTTTACCTAGGTATACACCCGCATAACCATAGACCACATCAAAATACAGAACATTTCCAGCCTTTCATGCCTCCTCCCAATCACTACCAGAAGTGACCACTACTTGACTTCTTCCATCAGCATTGATTGGCTTTGCTTATTTCTGAACTCCATATAAATGGCATCACATAGCATGCTCTCTCATGTCTGGCTTCTTTCACTCTACATAATGTCCCTGAGACATTTATTAACTTTGCTGCTGGCTCTAAGGGCCAAAGGACTTAGTGATTTCGATCCTAGAACACTGTTTGTGCTTTCAAATCGTGTTCCAAGGAGACAAAGGGGTCTCACCGAGCAGGGGGGATGGCTGGGAGAGCGAGTCCCCCTGTGGTTTATCTGGTGAAGCTCTTTATCTGTGTCACACAGGGGGTTTCCATTAAGCTTTTTTTTGCCTCAAGGGTTCTAAGACAAAACGACAACAGCACACTGATAGAAGCTGCTCAGAATCTCTCCAAATAGATGCTGCTTCTCTGCCCCTTGGTCAAAAACTGAGAAGGAAGAAGGAAGTTATAAAATCAAATGGCCAATACACTTTGGGACATCTGGATGATTGCGAGTGAAAAACGAGCTGATCATCCCTCCGGTACCCTTATTCCTATCATAAGACCAGAACACAGTGCAGCCCCCACCCTCTTCTGACAGCAAGCATTGTCCAGATGATCCAAGACAGAAGCTGCTGACCCCACACCCTACCCTGCGTGCCCCCCTTCTCCTGGCTATGGGGGGTGATATTTACCTAAGAGCCACGTCTGAACACCAACAGGTACTTATGTCACCAAGAAGGGTTAGGATAGCTGAGGCCAACATGGGCAGCAGCAACATCCCACAGGTCACTGTGGCTCGTGTCAATTTCTCCTTCCCCCATGGGCTCTAGGCCTTTGCAGGAGTTAGACATTAGCCCCGTCCCCCATCTGAAGGCACAGGGGAGATGTGTGTGGAACAATTCAATTAGGAGCAAAATAACTGCAGGCTTGAGGAGTAAAAAGGACAAACATAAGTCTTGCTGGTGACTCCCTTGGCTCCCAGCCCAATCACTGGGGAAGAGGGGATGTGGGGATGGGGAGGTGGGCAAGGCTGCTTAGCCTCTGATTCTGTCCCAGACCCTGGCGGAGACAGACACACATTTTGACAAACACTCTTCCCCTAATTGTAAAGCCCCAGTGGATTGCAAGGGAAATTTAATCCATATGTCTCTGATTCATTTATACTTAACTCATCAACATGCTGTTTTGTAAGAGCCATTTCGTGTCCAAGTGCCTTTTTTTTTAAGCTCTTAAAACCCTGGGTTTTTTCTTCGAAACAGGAAATCGTACTGTGCCAAGAGAACAGGAACTTGAACCCTAGGAGGTTCAAACTGGGTTCAAAGCTCCTGATTCCCCAGAGACCCCCAACCAAATAGAAGGGTGTCCTGCTGCCTCTTTGCTCTCCTGCACCACGCTGGGAGGCAGGGATCCTAAAAGTAGCCAAATCAAGCCCGGAGAAACCTGGAAAAAGCAGAAGCACTGGGCTATTTCAGGGTCAAAATGTTCTGTTCACAGCCAGGCCTGTGCTCCTCAGAGCCCACAGAGGCCTGCAGCCGCAGGAGGGAGGGAAAATCAGCCAGGAGTTCCGTTCTGCTTCATTAGAAGTAGCATCTTTACTCCAAACAGAATCCTTACAAGCAGGTTCCTCTGGAAATGATCCGGGGCCCCTGGTCTGAGCTCAACTGTGGGCTTTGGCAAGGTCCTTGGAACGGCAGTGAACTTGCAAGGTCCAAACCAGATGGATGGAAGAATGACATGTGGTCCAGCCTGCCCCCACTCCCCCTTGCTCTCTTGTTCCCTCTGCCTTGCCCAGTCTCTTCTGCATCTGCGCAGACAGACACAAACTCCTCTCCCTGCCCTCCGACCCGGCCAGGCTGAAGGTTATCAAGGTGACAGACACTAAATCAGTGGGTTGACTTCCTTAAACCTCAGCAACAACTATACACGCAGGCAGAGATTCTGAAAAAAAGAAAAACGTGCCGGGGCCACCGTGAGCTCTGCTCAGCAATACGCCCTCCTCAATGAGGGGGCTGCAGAATCCACCAGCGGTAGCTCATCCCAGAGCAGGTGTGCACCGGGTTTGCACACGGCTTAGTTCAGATAACCTCTATTTCCAGGGTTGACAATCCCTGACTGCTTCCCTAGAGGGTGAGAAGGGAATTTAGCGTGAATTCCTATGTGAACTAATTCACAGGGTCAAAGGGGGTAGAGAGCAAGGTAGCCAACATCAAATAAGGCAGAGGTGACATCAGGGCAGCAAAGAAGTTATGACTGATAAAGGCCCCAATCCAGGGCACCTGGGTGGCTCAGCGGTTTAGCGCCTGCCTTTGGCTCAGGCCGTGATCCTGGAGTCCCGGGATCGAGTCCCACATCGGGCTCCCTGCATGGAGCCTGCTTCTCCCTCTGCCTATGTCTCTGCCTCTCTCTCTCTCTCTCTGTGTGTGTGTGTGTCTCTCTGAATAAATAAAGTCTTTTAAAAAAGGCGGAGCCCCAATCCTCTGCTCCTTTTACACTGAGAAATAGGCTTAAAGCAAAACAGTAGCAGGTCTCCAAGGCAGGAGCACAAGCACCAGGAGCCAGGGAAGCATCATATCGTTAATCTTTGCTTCCCACCCCCTCCCGGCCCCCATGGACTCTGGGTTCAGCTGGGTGACTTGCTTTGGGCAACAAAATGTAGGGAAACTGACAGTGACGGTTCCAAGTCGAGGCTTGAAGAGCCACGTGTTTTTGCTGCTCCTTTCACACTCCTGCCATCTGCCATCTGCTCTGCTACCTCAGCCCAGGGCCTAACCCACAACCTGGGCCAAACTCAGCCAAGCCCAGCCAGAACAAGCCAAACCCCAGCCAACCCACAGGTCTGGGGACAAGAAATAAATGCTTGTGGGAAACAAATGAGATTGGAGGCGTTTGTTACTCAGCATTATGCGGCCATAGCTGACTGAGACGCATGATTGAAATACGGGATGACCAGACTATGAAGTAGCGACTAGGTCAGCTCGGCCTTCCTAGGCAAGATCTGCCCTGGCTCTGATCTCCACAGCAGCTCAAATCTCTGCTATTGTTAGTTTATCACTGCATTCCACAAACCTCTACTGAATCCAAAGTGTGTGCAGGGTGCCTGGGTGGCTCAGTAGTTATGAGTCTGCCTTGGACTCAGGTTATGACCTCTAGGTCCTGGGATGGAGCCCTATATTGGGCTCCCTGCTCAGCCAGGAGTCTTCTTCTCCGTCTGCCCCTCCCTCCTGCTTGGGCTGTCTCTCTCTCTCTCAAATAAATAAAATCCAAAAAAAGAAAAAAAAATCTAAAAAAAAGAAAAAAATGTGCTGGCTGCTAGTAATACCGAGATGAATCAGGACATAACTGTGGCCATAAAGAGCATCACGCCAGACACTCAGAGAAGAGCAGCACAGGTGGCAGAGACAATGACAAAGGCAGAACGAGCCTGGGATGTCGAATATTTGCGGTGTCAGGGGCGCATCCACCTACAGCAGGGAGCCGAGTGCAGTGTTGAGGCAAAGGATGACAAATGAGGATCTCATGCGTAGGGGTGATGTCTGAGGCTGACTTGTAAGAGACAAGCAACACCATTCCCTGTGGGGAGCTCTGCCAATGAAGCACCCTCTTCCACAGCTTTGGTGCACTCGCCTAGGTTCATTGCTACAGAAATGGCCACGACCACCCCCATCATTTGTTCATGAATTCAAACACACTTTCCTTGAGCACCTACTGTGTGCCCTCCCTGCACTGTCTCAATTCGGTAGGGAGCTGGAAAGCTGGCTGGTCTAAGTTGAGATGCCCATAATCGTAAAAACACATCGGATTTTGAAAGTACCAACTCAGAAATTTCTAAATCATCTCATAAATTTTTAAAATCGGAAACATGCTGAAATGATACTGCTTTGGATGTATGGGGTTAAACAAAATACATTACTAGAATTAATTTCACCTGTTTCTTTTTACTTTTTTTAAAAAAAATATGTCTACTAGGAAACTTAAAAGTACATATGTGGCTCTCCTTATATTTCATTTGGACAGTGCTGTGCTAGACCCTAGGCCCAAACCCCCAGAGGAACTTCAAATATTCTAAAGCCTAGGCTGCCCCCCACACCCCTTACATCAGAATCCCCGGGTGGCACCACACATCAGTATTTTGTGACGCATCCCAGGTGATTTCAATGTGCAGACAAGCTCAGGAACCGCTGCGCTAGCACAAGGCAAAGAAAAAGGCAGAGCTCTCTTACCTTCAGTGGGAGACACACGTGGTCACTGTTGGTCTGTCACCGTCGATGGTGACAAGTACAAACATGCCATGTCCACAATGGGGAGGCACATAGGACACCTGGGTGGCTCAGCAGGTGACCATCTGCCTTTGATTCAGGTCAGGATCCCAGAGTCCCAGGATCAAGTCCCACATCGGGCTCCCTGCATGGAGCCTGCTTCTCCCTCTGCCTGTGTCTCTGCCTCTCTCTGCGTCTCTCATGAATAAATACATAAAATCTTTTCAAAAAATGGGGAGGCACACCCCTCTTCTGCCCCTAGGCGCATGTGGCCAGTCTTCCTCTCCTCTAGGGTGTTCCATGGGCTGCTCTCTACTGGCCTTGGCCACCAAGACCCTGGTTTCTCAGGGAACCAAGCCTAAGCCAAGAGCCATGGCCTTCTGCCCTAAGACATTTTTAGCAATGAAACACACCCACAGCTTAAAGTCAGTGGCCCACACTATCCATCTGAATATTAACTGGGTGTGATGTAGATAATGTCACAATTAACAGGACCCAGGGAGTTCCCCAGAGGCAAAATGTGCTCCCCAGGGCGTCCTGAAATGCCTCTGGTTTGCCCTGGAAGCAGGAGTAGCTCCTGCAGAGCAAATAAGATTCAAGAGCTAAGAAGCAGGAGGTGGAAGGCGTCCCTCAGAGAGGCACTCAACCAGCTTGAGGTCTTGTATTTTCTGCAAGTAGCCCCAGGGGACCTCGGGGCGGGGGTGGGGGGGGCAGGGCTGAGAGGGGCTGCTCTGTGGGTCTCTTCTTCCTGGAATTCTTCCCCCAAAGAGCCCCTCTTGCAAGAGGCTCCTTCCCTAGAAATAGGCTTCCCCTGTCTCTCCTTGTCCTTGGCCACAGAAAGCACCATGGCAAATGGGAGCCAGAGGAAAAGTGGCAGCAGGATACAACCCTTGAAAAGCAGCTAGCGATGCCAAAACCTTCCTCCTGAGATCCATGGGACAGGGGGGTGGGGGAGGGAGCGGGGGGGGGGGGGCAAGGGGAACCAGAGGAGGAGACACCTGCAGAGAGCTGGGGACTCCTCGCGGGACTTTCAATATGCAGCATCATCAGAACAGGGGCATCATACTCAGGACATGCTCCCCAAATTGACTGTCACGAAGCTTTCCTGGCTAGATAAAAATCTCAAAGCCTCACGAGGTACACTTCAAATATTTCCAGATTGTTGTATGTAATTGGCACCTCAGTATGTCTGTTTTTAAAAGATCAGTGCTCTTTCTCTCTCAAATAAATATATTTCTTTTTTTAAAGATTTTTATTTTATTTATTCATGAGAGACAGAGAGACAAAGAGAGGCAGAGACACAGGCAGAGGGAGAAGCAGGCTCCATGCAGGGAGCCTGACTTGGGACATGATCCTGGGTCTCCAGGATCACACCCGGGTTGAAGGAGGCACTGAACCACTGAGCCACCCGGGCTGCCCAATAAATACATTTTTTAAAAATCTTGAAAAATAAAAAAAGGGGAGGGGTGCCCAGGTGGCTCAGTTATTTAAGCATCCACCTTGGGCTCAGATCATGATCCCAGGGTCCTAGGATCCAGCCCCTCATCCGGCTCCCTGCTCAGTGAGGAACCTGCTTCTCCCTTTCCCTCTGCACTCCCCACTCATGCACTCTTGCGCGCGCGCTCTCTCTCAAATAAATAAATAAATAAATAAATAAATAAATAAATAAATAAATATCTTTAAAAGATCGATGCTGTACTATGAGACTTTGGAAAAGTCACAAAACTTCCTATCCTCAGTTTCCCTAACCACAAAAGGCACACAACAAAAGAAACCACCTTTGGAGTGAGGGTACCATGAGGAAAGGCAGCAAAACACTTAGCCCACAGGTTGGCTTGGAAATACCAGCACCTATGTTTAATCTAGTAGTAATATTAATGATTAGCATTATCAGAGTAGTAATTACAGCAATAATATGAGGCCATAATTTAAGAGGCATGTTAGGTTCTGCTCATCCTATCGGGCCCCTGCCATCTGCCATAAGAACAACATGCTCTGTCCCTTCAGCCCACGCTCCCAAATAAGAAATGGCTTGTGGTAATAGGAATAATATATGATGCATAGTAGTAATGTAGTAAGAGTAGTAATAGAGCATGTAGTAATAGCAATATAATACATATAATAGGGATGCCTGGGTGGCTCAGTGGTTGAGTGTCTGCCTTTGGCTCAGGGCATGATCCCAGAGTCCCGGGATCAAGTCTCACATCGGGCTCCTTGCATGGAGCCTGCTTCTCCCTCTCCCTATGTCTCTGCCTCTCTCTCTATGTCTCTTATGAATAAATAAATAAAATCTTTAAAAAAATACAATACATATAATATATATAATGTTAGTATAACCTAATATTATACATATATCAGCATATATAGCATATTACCATAATAGCATAAACATTTTAATAAACTATAATATAGTAATAACAGTAGTGATAATGACTATTAAAGCTAGAGCATGGAAGCTTGCAGCTCAATGGAGCATGGGCTGGTTATTTGACATTCAAGGAACTAGTGTACATGGTTCTTATCTCAGAAGGGCTCTGTCACATAGTAAGGCTTAGAATGCAAGTGTTAGCACCTGGGTATTTACCAAAAGAAAATGAAAACACTTATTTGAAAAGATACATGCACCCCTATGTTTACTGCAGAATTGTTTACAATGGCCAAAGTACAGAAGCAGCCCTAGTGTCCATCAATAGATTAATGGATAAAGAAGATACACACACACACACACACACACAGTGGAACATTATTCAGTCATAGAAAGGAACGAAATCTTGCCATTTGCCACAACACTGATGGAGGTAGAGAATATAATGCTGTGTGAAACAAGTCCATCAGAGAAAGACAAATACCATATGATTTTACTCATATGTGGAATTTAAGAAACAGAACAAATGAAGAGAGAAAAAAAGAGATTAAGAAAAAAAGATTCTTAACTCTATGATAGAGAAGAAACTTCACCAGAGGGGTGAAGGAGTGGGGGAAATAGGTGATGGGGATGAAGAGTACACTTACTGTAATGAGAACGGGGTGATGTATATAGAAATGCTGAATCACTATATTGTACACCTAAAACTAATATACTTAACTGTATATTAAGTATACTGGAACTTGAAAAAGAGATACTTGGAAAACTTTTTAAAAAATGCAGATCTTAGGGCTCAATCCTGGCTTTACTACCTTCTAGAAGTGTGCCCTCAGGTAGACTGCTTAACTTCTCTGATCTTCGATGTCCCCATGTCTAAATGGAGCTAAATCTATTACTGCCTCTTAGGGTTGCTCTGAGTGTCCAATTGGAATATTCACATTCTGTGCTGAGCACAGATCCCAGCAAGGAGCTGATTAAAGAAAGCTGGCTAGTTTCCTCTCCTCAGCCATCATCCTCATCAAAGCCACACAAACTGAGGCCACTTGGCCCCCGCCTGTGGGCCGTGTGCCAACTGAGCTGTCCTTAGTGTGGCGAGATGGAGGGAAGATGGGTCTGGAAACCAACATGCCTGCTTTCAAAGCCCACTCTCCTACTCCCTAGCTACATGCCTGGAGGCCCGACACTCAACCTTTCTGAGCTCAGCTCTGTTATCTAAAAAATAATTTAATAACCAAGAGCCTTAAAAAATGCATATTATTTAACCTGACCACTCATTTTCTAGAAATTTAGCCCAGGGAAATAATCAGAGATATACATGGAGATTTATGTACAGTGACGTCCATCAGCACATTTTAAAAATAGTGAATTGCTGGGAATAACAGAGTGTCTAACATAGGAGATTAATTATATCATGGTACATCCAAATGAGGTAATCCTGCTCGTTCACTAAAAAGCATGTTATCGAAGACTATTTAAAGACATGAGATGTTCATGACACTAAGGGGGAAAAAAGTGGTTTACACAACTATCCAGGTCACTATTAGCCTTAGGGCACCTTGGGTGAATTTGAGAAAGGTGCTCCCTTCTGATGGACGTTGCTTCCTGACCCCATCTCTAGCCTTCACTCCCTGCCCTTGAGCTGGGCACAGCCTGTACAACTGGACCTGGTAGCCCTTCCTGCATCTACCCTGGGCTCCTGTGGTTCTTTCCCATTAAGCAGCTCCTTCTAAAAGACAAATCAGCTCATGTCCCTCCCCCGCTTGACATGCTTCAGTGGCTCCCTGCTTACTCACAGGAGCCACCTGAAGTCTCTACTATGGTCTAAGAGGCCTCGTGTGGCCTGGTCCCACATCTCTAACTTCAACTACTAACTCCTCTACTCCCTCCCTCCCTACTGGAGCTATCCTCCTTACTGTTCTTTGAACATGCTATACATGCTTCCACCTCAGGGCCTTTGCACTAGCAGTTCACTGTTAGGAATTGCTTCCCCAGAGCTCACCACCTCACCTCTGTCACATTTATTTAAATCACCATTTGCATCAATGCATCAAATCATCAGGACTCCCTCCAATTAGGACTTTTCCTATAGCTATCCCATCAAAAACCATAGCCTCTCCTCACTGCACTCTGCCTTCCTGGCTCCTTTTCTCCACTGCATATCAAGATTTGGCATTTTATGTATTTTGCTTCCTTACTGGGTTGTCTCTCTCTCCCTATTCTAAAGTGAAGTCCAAAAAAAAAATTAAAAAATGAAATCCCTAAGGCCAGGGTGTTTTGGTCTGTTTTGTTTACTGCTACATCTTCAGTGCTAAAAACATTTCCAGGTACCTCACGCATACTTAGCAGATTTCTGCTGAGTGAATGAAGTAGGCCCAGTATAATCCAATGTTAATTTGATATAAAGCAATGCACTGATAGGAATTATCTCGAGATGGTAGGAAAACAGGTAATTTTTACTCTTTCTCTGCTTTTCAATATTTTCCAAAACTTAGACATAATTACGTACCACTGTAGCCTTCAAAACAAAGAGAGCCGTGGAGCTAGTTTTCAATGGTTAAAACACGCCAACCTTATCATTATGTAGTGACTAGTGAGTATTGGCTCCTTTTTCCAAGTCAGATATGGCACTTTAGGGAAGGCAAAATTGGTGTCTGTTACTTCTGGGGATCACAAAAGAGAATAAAGTCATGTCCATTTATCAGCAAGAACCAAAGCAAAATCCTGGCCAGGTCTCCAATTTCTCTAGCACTGAGACCATGCTTTGTCCTGCCAGTTCTCCCAGAAAGCAGGGGCCTGTCCTTATGTCCCATCCCAGGACTCAGACCTGTCTCGTCACCAGACTTCCCTGTCACTGACTTCCTGTGTATATCACCACCTGTCAAGCTTCTGCCAAGCTTGCTGGATGCAATCTAGGGCCTCTGCTCTTGTTCACTCTCCGGGAACACTCCTCCCCAAGGGCCTGCTGGGCACATTCCCTTCTCTACTCAGCCGGCCCTCATTCTAGAGATTTTCCTATCCAGCAGAGCTCCCCAGCCCCTCCAGCTGGCTGTATCTTCTCAACTTTCTTCTCCAGCCTAGCACATATCAGCACCTGACATGTCATATATGTATTTGCTGGTATCCTGTCGGTCCCTCTCGTCCCCACTGTAATAGAAGCTTCACTAGACACTCTATTTACTGCTAAACCCTAATGTGTAAACTAGGACATGATGCACAGTGGATGCTCAAAAATAATAAAGAAAAGAAGCAAGCAAGGGAGGGAGGAAGGAACCCACCCCCTAGGCCACACAGACCAGCACTCTTCCATCCGTCACTCCATAAAGAAGGGGATATGGGTGAGGTCTGCTTAGAGTCTCCACCACAAACTCACTCGCAAACCCCAGCAGGAAATCCTTATTGCAAAACTAGCCACGGTCATGTCTTCTTTAGAAAGGAAACGACAGAGGATTTTTCTCCAGTCGTCCCTAGGAAGTCAATGGCAAACAGACAAAAACATTCACAGTTGGCTGATCGCGTTCAGGATCTAGCGTTGCATTGTTTTCCTCCCCATCTCCTCCTCCCACAAGCCCTCTCAGTGTCCCGGGGGCTATGGACCAGCCCACAATCCTGTCGCAGCCTCTGCTCCGGGCACCAGACACCCGCAAAGCCAGGAGGCAAACGCTGGCTGGCAGCTGGCTCCTCACGGCTCCTCCTGCCTATCTCCTCCTCCTCCTGGGTGGTATGGCCACGACCTCCAGCCTCAAGTGGTGCTGAAAAACACAGCTTCTCAGACAAGCAGGTGCACTCCTGCTCCAGCCCAGCACTCTGGGGGCCTTTTGCATGCTGCTGGTACTCAAGGCATCAGAACAAAACTCTCATCTCAAAAAAATAAAATAAAATAAAATAAAATAAAATAAAATAAAATAAAATAAAATAAAATAAAATAAAATAAAATAAAATAAAATAAAATCAGCCAACGCCCATCATAGGACAGCTGCTGACTTCCAAATTTAGTCCTCATGCCTCCTCTGTGATCTGTGACCCACTGAAAAGCCAGAGGCCTGATCTCTATTGTGACGTTTGCCATGGCTCGAAACGGGGAACCGAGATAAATTGGGAACTGGTTTTATTACCTGCAGCTTATCCCGGTCAAAGAAAGGGGGGGCTGGGGCTAGACTTCTCATTACACAGGTGCTTAAAAAGGGACTTCGGAAAGACCAGCATACCTGCTGGGAATTAGGGCAGATTCGTGGTTATCTCAGTGTTGAGGAAGGAATTAGCAGAAATGACAAATGTATGTCAAGTGCTGGTAGAAAACTAAGGCATGGTATTGGGAAGGATTCTGAACCTGAGTCCACGCCGAACAGTGCCAGGATCAATCAGTGAAGTCTATATGAGCAAGAGGGTGGGGAGATCACACATCTGACCCATGTGTGGCTAGAAGGAAGGAAGAGTTTCCTTGGTCATGGTTCTTGGACTCTTTCAATCTCCAGGGCTCACCTGCCAAACAAGTGTCTCCAAAATGTGAGCAATTCCCAGTGTGGCTCACTAAAACTCCACCCCTTTCTGTCCTAATCCAGAGAACATATCAGAATGCAAGTTCATGAAAAAACCGTGACGCTGCCCTAATTTACTGAAAAGAATAAACCTTCTGCAGAAGTTGGCATTTTCACATATTGCTCACAAATTACATGTATCCCATCTCATGGTGGATCATACATCACAATGTAGCAAATGGGATTCACAACACTCAGACCCCTCCTGCCTCAAACACAGGTGTGACAAGCTAAGGCATAGCCTCCCGAGCAGCTCCTGTGCACTCTGCCTGCAGTCCAGCCCTAGCCCCAAGCTCCTCAACAGCCAGAAAGCCTCCTCTGGGCAAGCAGGGCTGGCAGGTCCGAGAAGTATGACCACCCATGCTGCCCTGCAGTGCTACCCTTTGAGGGTTGGGGATACAGCTCTGGTCACCGAGGCCCCTTAGCTAGGATCACCATGGAGGCTCCCACTGCATGGCTTCAAATGTCCTGCATCAAATCAGCTTTCTTTGACCATCAACCCTGGAAGGTTAGAACAATGGCCTCGCCTTTGGTAGATCTGAGCCATAAGCAGAACCAGAGTTTGGTTCAGTCTCCAGTGGGTAGACTTTCCAGGGTGCTGACCTTCTTGAGGAAATCAGGCCACCAGGAGAGGCTGACCCCCTGGACAGCCCCAAGAGTATGAAGGCATGTTGGTTTTCTAGAGCTGAGGTAACAAATTACCTCAAACTCAGGGGCTTAAAACAGGGGACATTTATTTGCTCCTAGTTCTGGAGGCCAAAAATTGGATATCAGTATCGCTAGGCTCAAACCAAGGTGTCAGTAGGGTTGTGCTCCCTCCTAAGGCTCCTGGGGAGAATCTGGTCTTAGACTGTCCCAGTTTCTGGGAGATGTCAGCATTCCTTGGCTTGTGACTACATCACTCCAATCTTTGAGGCCTGCCCTTTCAAATCTCTCTGCTCATTCCCTCATTGTGAGGGCTCAAATTTCCCTTAGCTTATCTCTTGAAAAAATATGTATAGAACCTGGCAGTTCCCGGATCTGTCTCTTCCTTCACCAGTGCTTAGACTAATAGACCCAGGGATGCCCTTTCATGCAGCCTCCAATCACTCTCCAGCCTTTTCTCCAGTCACAACCTTTGGGGACATCTTCTTGGCCATCCTTTGCCTCTGGGACCAGCCAACACCACATTTTGAGCTTAGCAACTTACAATCAACCAGGAGCTCCCAGATTTGTCAGAATTATCCCAGTGAGGTGGAAGCCACTATCAACCACCTGGTCAACGTGCATCTTTGGGCCTCCTACATCTACCTCTCTCTGGGCTTCTATTTCGACCATGACCATGTAGCTCAGGAGGCCTTGGGCCACTTCTTCTGAGAGTCAGCTGAGAAGTACAAGGGTCCTGAGTGTCTCCTGAAGATGCAAAACCAGTAAGGCGGCCACACCTTTCAAGACATGCAGAAGCCACCCCAAGATGAGTAGAGTCAAACCCTGGATGCCATGGAAATTGCCATGATCCTAAAGAAGAAGAACCTGAACCAAGCCCTTGCGGGTCTGCATGACTTAGGTTCAGCCTGCACAGACCCTTGTGCCTGGGGCTTCCTGGTAGGCACTTCCTAGATGAAGAGGTGAAACTCATAGAGAAGATGGGAGACCAGACCACCTAAATCACCTCTGCAGGCTGGCTGGCCCCCAGGCTGGGCTGGGTGAGTAGCTCATCGAAAGACTCACCCTCCAGCACAACTAGGAGCCTCTGGAGCCCAGCAGCCTTGGAAGGGCCCCTCTGGCAACCCCCTGGTGCCAGGGCTTGTATCTGAACCTCTCCGTACAGCCAGCCAACAGGCAGCTTTTTGAGCCCCTGGAGGATTTGCCCAAGCCCTGGGCCACAATGGAAACAATAAAGCTGTCTCTACACATGACTTCATTTAAGGCCCCACCCCAGTAATCCAGGATAACCTCCCCATCTCAAAATCCTAATTTAATCACATCTGCAAAGACCCTTTTCCCTTATAAGGTACTATTTACAGGTTCCAAGGATGGAGACCTGATATTTTTGGGGAGGAAGGGGGTGAAGGCGGAATTATTCTGCCTACCACAGAAGGTAAAACCAAGTGTCACTTTACTTCAGTGTAAACATTAAATTATTTTCCCTTGATAAGAAACCTCTGACAGATGGGGAAGCATTTTCTGGCAAGGAAGAACCTCAATTTGGATCACAAAGTCAAGCATCTATTCTTCTCCTTTAAAAAGCCAGTTCTGGAAAGAACTGGAAACAAAGGAGGAAAAATATCCTCATCCTCGTATCACTGCCAAATGGGCAGCTTGACTAGGGCACAAGGAAGGGACAAAAGATCTTCGAATCAGGATTTTCACAGACAGGTTCTGTTTGCATCTAACAGTCCTGTCATTTCCAACTTTAGCATACTTGTCTCAGGTAATACAAGCGGTCGTAATAATGGCAATCATGCAATCTGACCCTAGAGCCTGTGCTGTAACCATGACAACACGGGCATCACCCCTGCCATAGGCACTCTGGACCAGAATGCAGGGTTCTGGTGAATGACTCAGGGAGAACCCTTTAACCCTCTCTCTGGGCTTCAGTATTTCTTGTTATAAAATTAATAGTAATAACATGGGCAATCTATTTATCTTGTACAAAAAGCTCTCATTCACTAAATGTCTCAACAGCACAAGTGACATCCTCCCCATTCCCATAAGAAACTGAGGGCAAGTGAGGGCAAATAGGCTGAGCAAGGTCACCCACGTGGTAGAGCCAGGACTGTACAGAGCCCTCCCTGACTCTGAATCCCATGATACAAGCAGAGGATACATCCTCATTCCCCTCCAGGGAAAATGCAGCTCCTTGGAAACTCTTTAGGAAAAGTCAGTGGAGTGGGCTCCTCTTCCAGTTTGAAGGCCAGTGAGCTGTGGAGAGGTCTTAGAAGAAAGAAGAAATCTTCCCCAAAGCAGATCCCTCCCAGCCTCCAGAGAAGGCTGGGAGGAAGAATGAGATCAGACCTGTAAAATACTCTGCCCTCCAGGAAGAAGGATTACGTGTAGATTGTGAGCACACCCTCCCCAACCCCAAAGGCTAGGCTGTACACAGATTAAGAAACAAGGGCCTGTGGGAAAGTCTAGCGCCCCACAACACAACTCTGACTGAGCAAGTCTCCAGTGCCCTGCAGGTGTGAATGCATCTTGCTCCCTCAATAGTTGATGTACTCCCAGGGAATGACTTTGACAGTAGGAAGAATATGGCTCAGTATTTTCTATCGTTGTGAATTAATTTTATCGCTGAGATTAAATCTGTCCAAACCCATCACAACAGAATGAAACTGATTGGCCAAATGCTTATTACAGAATTAGTGGTAGAAATTTAATAGCTAAACGAAGGTGTAAGGCTCATAGATCTTGTTTAGATAAGCAATGGCTTCCCAACACCCATTATCGGGGAGTTGTGGATAAATCCAAGATAATGGTGCACAGGGCTGGCGTTACCAGTACCTGCCACCAAGACCTCAGACTCTCTTAGTTCCTCTGGCATTAGAACATTGCAAGAACAAAGAATGGATGCATTCACATTCTCTGGATACTTGACTGTCTTCATACCGATGGTCACATTTTAGAACTTAATAATCACCTCCGAATAGGCTCTGGCTGGGAAGCCACATAAAGAAATAGCTACTCTTCTGTTATTTGGAGGGAATGTTTCAACAAAAGGGAGCTTATCCGCCCCCCTCCTTCTTGCTGAAATGGGGCTGAGAGCTGATTGTATGAACCAGCCCCCTTCCAGACCTGTGTGTTATCCTCTCCAATTCACTGCAGATCAATAACAAATCTCCAAAAATAAACTTCAATAATACAATGACTTGTAAATCCATTAAAATCCAAATAAATGGGTGCCTAACCCTCCTTGGGTTTGAAAGCCTGGTGGAGGAGTAAAGCTGAGGTCTAAAGATTCAGCTCTGGTATTCTGGTGCACTTGAGGATGAGACGGGAGAAAAACATGAGGTTTGGAAACTCCAATTTCTCCAAATTCTACTCCAAAAGTATCTATATCTCCAAGCCACCAGTTCCGCTTTCCTTTCCTTTTATTACTTTTTATTGTGAAATGATTATAGACCCATAGGAAGTTGCAAAAATAGCACAGGAAGGTCCCACATAGCCATCACCTAGCTTCCCCCAACGGTGACGTCCCACATAACCATAGTGTGTTATCAAAAGCAGAAAATTGACTGGCACAATCTTACTCAGATTTCACCAGAAAGTCCAATCCCCTTCTGCAAGTGTCCATCTGTCCATTTTTAGCTGTTTGGGGTTTATCCCTTAATAGCAATTTGATTTCCTCTAGGGGAATCATCTTTCTTTTATTGTATGCAGTATCATTAGGAGGATAATTTTAGGTGCTGACCTTCCAAAAGGCAGCCAGAGTGACCTCTCCCCAACTTCACACTCAGAAACAAACAAGGGGACTGCGGGCACTTCAACCACTCTGATATTAACTATGCTGCCAGCTTGCTATATATACCACAGAACAAAATCATAGTCCCTCCCATTTCCCAAACCAGCACCCTCCTCCCCAGTCCTATTGCATTCCGAGCATTCTCAAGATCCTTTGGTCCATTAGTTTTGGCCTGGTGGGCAAGAATCAGCTTCTGCTGCCTGTATACACTGAGCACAGATCACCCATGATTACTATCAACTAAGAATGACCTGGGCTGGGATCATGCCCATCCAAGAAGGTCCTGGGGCATGTGGTTGACTCAGTTGGTTAACTGTCCAACTCTTGATCTCAGCTCAGGTCTCAATCTCAGGGTTGTGAGTTCAAGCCCTATGCTGGGCTCCATGCTGGGCATAGAGCTAATGAAGAAAAAGAGCAGAAAGAGGAAGAAGAAGATCCCACCACACCTTGACATAGACCAGAGGCAGATGCTGCTGCTGAGGCCCCACCCTACACCCCTGGAGACAAGCACTACCAGTGAATGGAGGGTAGGCATCCATGAGTAGATGTCCCCACCCCTGGATCTCCATGGGGAGCAATTCTGAGGCATGTCCCACTCAACTTCTCAGACTGTCCCCAGCCAGGTGAAGCTCCAGGCACCCATGGCAATAATCGCTCAGGGTCACACCCATCCTCGGAAAATTCACCTTCCCTTCACACTTTCTCACTTGCTCCCATATGCTTCCCAGAATCACCTCCCAGATCAACGACCCACCCCTCAAGTCCTTGCCTCAGAGTCGGCTTTGGGTAAACCTGAACTTGAGGCTGAAAAATAGAAGAGACTTTCACAGCCTACCTAGGAGAAAGAAGAGAGAATTCGCTGGAATGTTTTGGGTTATTTGGTGGAAGGCAGTGTGGCCATTAAGCATTTGTGGCTACTGCTACAGGTGGAAGTGGTACTATTTCACATATACTGGGTTAAATAAAATAGAGTATTAATATTACTTTCACCTGTTTCACTTTACTTTGATGAATAAGTCTACTAGAAAATTTAACATTACATATGTGGCCCAAATATATTTCTATCAAACGGTGGTGATGGAAGGAATATGTCAGGTAGCAGTCAGTATGTTATTGCTACCATCACTGATGCTGTTAACATGAGAAAATGAATGGACCAGACTACTATGAAGAGTGCCACAATTATTTATATGTCTATCTGAGGAACTCCTAGGGTAACAGTAACTCATGGATAAAAATGTTTTTGCCTAGTGCAAGGAGTGGGAACAGAACTTTCATATGCTGACCTTGGCTTTGTTGATTGGTCAAAGTCTTCTCTAAAGCAGTATGTTCATCCTCCCCATGAATGCAGGGGATTAATTCCTTCACCAGGAATCTAAGCTACAGGATTAATCCTAACTAAGGAAAATTATATGCACAAAGATGTTCACTTCATTGGTATTTATAACAGTATTTATAACCTAAGTGACCAACTAAAAAAAAAAAAAGGGAACAATTACATGTAAAAAAATAGATTTACTTGGATTGAAAAGCTTGTGATCCTTAAAAATGATGGTTGTAATGATTATGTAATAACACAGAGACCATCTAATATGATGCTATGTGAAAGCAAACATAAAATTATATCCACAGCATGATAAATACATAAAAAGGACAGAAAGGAAAGCTGTTAATGTTGTTTGGGGTATACGGTCAATGTAATGTTTTTCTCTATTTCCTGAGTTAATTTTGTGGGCATTCACTACTTTGTTAACAAAGAAAACAACCTTCTTTCACACATGGGCAACTCAAAGTGTGTGCTTGTTTGTAAAGGATGGATCATTCTAGTGCATCCTTCCATTTTGTCAAATTTATGTTACAAAATCTATCTGTTCCTTTGACAAGAAGAAACAAAGGTAAATCTCATCCCAGCTACTTTTGAAACACAGAGGCCAACAGGAAAAAATATCTTCTATGTGGCCAGTACACCAAAGCACAGAAGAACAAGCAGACACCTGCCCACGGCAGTGAGGTCTCTTCCTGACCAACAAAACAAGTGGGTGGCCAAGGAGACTGGAGGTGCAATGAGTGGACTTCAGAAAAGCAACTGATATGGCCTCTGCAAAATCCTCCCTGAAAAATTAATCCAAACTGGCTAGACTGTGCATGCCATCAGCCCTCCACATTCACAAGGATGTAAGCCTTATTTACAAGGGCTTATCTTTCACACCATTCCTAGAGTTTCAGCATGCCTGGCACATGAGCCACTAAGGTTCTTGTAGGAGGATAACACAGACCAGGGCAGGATGGGAATATTCCCCAGGAGATTGCAAACACCACAACTCCTGATAAAATGCAGTTTCTTTTCTCAGGCAGGGGCCCCAGTTAGCGGGCAGGCTATGGAGAGGTTGGAGTGAGTCCGACAGAATGTGTTAACATCTTTATTAACAATCTGGGAAAAGATGCAAACAGGATATTAATTCATAAGAAATGAGTCCACAAGGGCCAAGAGACTAGATGAGCACCAGTGAAGGCTGGTGAGGGGCAAAGCCAGGAGAGTAGGAGCACAGACAGGTGGGGAGCATGCATGACAGCACTGGGTCAGGGTGCAGCAAATGAAACATTCCCCTTCCAGCACAGCACGTAAGAGGTGCCCAAGCCTCAGTGAGCAAGAGAAATAATACTGCAAAGTAATACTGTAAAGAAGATCAAAATTAATATAAAAAAAACCCTACTGATGGTTTTTAACCTTGATTACTGGGGGTTTCTGGCACCTTCTTCTATTTCGTGCTCAAGGCCTCACTCCCTTCACTACGATCCTGAAAGACACTCCTGAAAGGGAAGAGGATGGTGAGAATGACAAGAGGTGCCCACAGAGGCCAGCTGGAGAGAACGGGGTTGAAAGAGCAGATGAGCACTGAGCAGTGCTAAGACTGGATTCTGCAGAAGGGGGGCTAGAGACGAGCAAGAAGCTGTGAGGGGCTCCTGGGAGGTGGCCGCTGAAAGCACACTGGGCAGCTCTTTAGCAGAGAGATGGCAGCAACCTAGACGAGGCTCACAGAACCAGGGCGAGCAGTCCGAAAGGTGATCTGGAGGGGAGTGAGGGAGAGAGAAAGTGCCTTGGCTGGGGTCCCTGTTAAAAGCTGACACAGACTGTGACCACAAAATGTTGGATGAGAAGAAAGACCATAACGGCGTAGGTTCTCAAGGGCAACAGGAATGCCAATGCCCTTAACATTGCCAATGTCTCCTATCCCTCAGCTGCCCAAGTAGTCCCTAAAACCCTTCATGAGACAAGGAGGCCAGAATTTAAGATCATAGAAGCAAAATGTTATGGTGGGAGGAGCACAGAGTCTGGAGTCAAGAGCCTGGGTTCTAGCCTGGCTCTGCCCCAACCATACTGTTCTCACTGTTCTCCAAGAAGTCACTAGATTGCTCTCCGATCTCCAACTCTATATCAAAGATTGGGGGGGGGGGCACTTAAAACCACTTTTCTCTTTTTCTATCACCATGTTGATCTAATAGCTACTAAGTGTTCATAAAAACAGGGAACAGACACTGAAACCAGAAATTGGCCATTGCAGTGAGGTGACCCACGCAATGAACAACTCAGAGCATGGAATTCAGTCCCACAAGCACATACTTGAAGGCTTCAGGGTTTGGAGAGGAAACTACAGAGTTGGCCAGGATGATCTGGAGCTTCTCTGGTCTGAGGACTCTAGGATTGGGAGCTCTCTCCCCAGGGCAGCCATGGCAGACAAAGCTTAATTGAAGACTATGTGAACAACAGGAATTATTCCTCCAGAGAGAAGAATGAGGTCTCAACATTCAGTTCCTTGAGGCTCACTCCTCTACACGCCACCATCCCCATTCTCAGCCCAAGGGTTGGCCACCTTTCAGTCACTAAGATCTCTTCAGAATCCACTGAGAAAAGGAGAGACACATGGCAAAGAGGTGAAATAGGAATCAGGCTCTGCCCCAAAGAATGATTCAAGGGGTTTTGATATTGTTGTAAGTGTATTATAACCAAGTAGCCAAGAAAGACACATCTCACCTTTTACCCCTGATCTTCACAGGGTGCGCGTCTATAGAGCTTCAGATGCAAGAAACAGTGGCCAAGGGGAACCAAGCATCAGGCAGTTCATCACAGAGCCAGCAGCCAATAATCCCCATGGACAGCTCTGGTAAACCTCAGGTGCCCAACAGAGCTTCCTACTCTACCTTCTGTGAACTGAAGTAGGCCTTGGCCACCTTACCTCTACTTGACAGCAGTCAGCAGCAGGTGGAACAAGAAGATGCATCAGAGAAGGTCACAAGAAATAAATTCCTGACTTGTGAAGCACAGGAGTCTTGACTGCTTAGTAAAACATGGCTCTACAATGAATATCATGCCCAGGCCTCTCTCCAATCAGATTACAAACGCCTCCTGCCTTGGGATCAGCTGGAAAGAGAAGGACACAGGAATCCCCACCTACCAGTATAAGGACCTGCCCAGGGCCACTGAGCCAGCTTCAGGTCTCCCCTGGTCCTGTGCAACAGAATTGTTGGTACAGGGACAGGATGCTAACAGAAGAAGCAAGAGTGGTTCTTGGGGAGGCCTCCTGAGTAAGAGGCATTTGTGAAGATATTTCTAACTCCTCACGAGTGCTAGACCTGAATTAAGTATCTCTATTTAGTCATACTAATACACAAACAAAAACACACAACTTTCTATACATAGACCACCTGGGAAGAACAAAGCAAAAAAAAGGAGAGGGGGATTAAGCACGGTCTTAAAGGCTCTCAGAAGAATCTTCCACCCTCCAACACCTCCCCAAGAAGACTCTTACCAATAGCCGCATAATCACCTTCTAAATTAGCTGAGGAATATCCCCTCATCTCCACTCCCAGGCTGAGGATCTCTTTCCAGAATCCCAGAGCCCTTCAAAGTCAGTCTGTACTAGCTGGAAGGGCTACTGCACAAAGGAGGGTCTGGCTGCTTCCAGGCACAGTTGATGGAGGGCATTCTGGTGCTTCTGCACATATCTTCCATGGCCATTGCTCATGATACTAAAACCAACAGCTACATACCTACCAGTAAGTACCTATTGGGGACAGGCTAAGAATGTCATGGATATCAGTACACTTAATCGTCATGACAACCCTAGGTTATAGATATTATAACTCCATTAAGGATAAGGAACACTGGGGCTAAGAGAGATTAAGCATCATAATCATCACTTTTATGTGTCCACTTGGTGAGGCTATAGTGTCTACCTATTTAATCAAACCTTAATCTAAGGGACGCCTGGGTGGCTCCATTGGTTAAGTGCCTACCTTTGTCTCAGATCATAATCCTAGGACCCACATCAGGCTCCCTCTTCAGCAAGAAGTCTGCTTCTCCCTCTTCCTTTGCCCCTCCCCCTGCTATGCTCCTGCTCACTCTCTCTCTCTAAAATAAATAAAATAAAACCTTTTTTAAAAAATACAAAACCTTAATCTAAGTGGTGTTGGGGAGATATTTCATAGATGTTGTTAAAATCCATAATCAGCTGCCTTTAAGTAAAGGAGATTCTTTGATTATGTGGGTGGGTCTTGTCCAATCAGTTGAAAGGCTACAAGAGGGGGAAAAATATATATATATATACACAAGGTTTCTCAAAGAAGAAACTCTGCTTCAAGACTGTAGCATGAACTCCCGCCTGAGTTTCCATCCTACCAGCCTGCTCTACAGATTTCAGACTTGCCAGCCCCCACTATCCTATGAGCCAATTCCTTGAAATAAATCTCTTTATAAATACACACACACATATACACACAAATATATATATATATATATATATATATATATATATATATATATACACACACACACGTCCTATCAGTATGAGGAGGCAGATAGAGCGTGATTTTTCAGATTCGACACAGTGGTGAGAAGATGGGACAGCTTCACACTGCCCATGGATTGAAGAGGCAGAAAGACTTTAGACTGTACAAAGATAGAAACCTCTTTCCTTCTTTGCCTCAAAAGCCCATCTACCCATGCCAGTCTTTTACTCTCGATAAAACCACTGCTAGGGATATTGTAGGGGGACAGTGATGTTCAAATGGCACAAGTCTTCAGGGGCCATGCCATCAGTCTTCCCACAAGAAGGTGAGAGATACAGGCATATGGAAATCCATCTACAACCCCCCCACCCCCACCAAAGAGCTCCTCCTACACTAACTAGAGACAGTGGGCCCTGTCCCCCTCAAGAGCCAGAATCCAGAAGACTAGATGCACCCTAGAGACCCTGGTTGGAGCGGCATGGCCTGGACTCCATTCTATGGGACACCAGTGGACAAGTCTAGACAGCAAACATACTTCCTATACACTTGGCTGCTGACTTAGCTTTGCTGTGCTACTGAATTTCCTCTCCAGTCTATCATTCCTAGTGCAATGGACTCTGTGCTCCCCAACTAGTCTAGACACACCTGCTCTGCCTCAAACCACAGGGCTCATCCTGGGGCAGAGACTACCACTTTGCAGAACATCTTAGCTACAAATCACACTAATTTAAAATTTCTGGCTCCAACATGACAAGATTTGGTGAGTGGTGTAAGGCACAGATCCATTCATCTTTATTTAACACTGAAAGACGATGACTTTTTACCCTGTGCAGGTATGTGTAGTAGAGCTGCACGTCAGATTCCTTCCAGCCTAGATTCAGAGTAAGTTGTAGTTTATGCACTGAAGATATTTCTCAACCTCCTTTTGAAATCCATTCTACTGTTTCTAATGAAGATGTGCATTTCCTTAGAACAGTGTCTGTCTCTGCTGCTGCAATCTGAGATCCTGTCTTCCGAATGTTTGGTCACTTGTTCCTTCCTTAACATGCTTTGTGAGCGTGGAGATTATGGCTGCTATTTCCCACTCTGTCGTCAGCACAATGTTTTGACTTTTTGGTGAGCTATCCTTGAGAGTGTCATGCTGATGCCACTACCCAGCTAGCAACACTGAAATTCAGTGACTTCCAGTTGTGTGTGTGTGTGTGTGTGTGTGTGTGTGAGCTCACTGCCCTCTTCCAGCCCTATCTCAGCCTGAGCCCCTGCTTCACCAGGTCATCTCATCATCCCCAAGGCCAGCTCTGTGCAACGAGGTCAAGGAAATGGGCTGGCTACATCATTGAGGATAAAGCATCCCTAAATAGTTCACCGGCCTCGGCAGGGAGGGGGAAAGAGAACACAGGGGATGAGTCAGCCACCGAGAGGGTCTTGAGGCAAGAACCACAGTGTCCGGTGTCTGTTTACATGCCCCATTATGTTTGGGGCTCAGAGCTTAGTCTTGCTCTGCTTCCACAGGCTGGGCACCATGTAGCCTGCTGGAACTCAGCTAGTTCTCACCTGACTTGACGGCAAGACAGAAATCCTCAAGTCTGGTGCTCTCCATGGGCTGACATCTCAATAGACGTTAGCCAAGACAAGACTGTGCAAGGGGCACCAATTACTAAGGCTTCATTCATCTTCCCAAATGACTTGGAAGGATCATCATCAATAATTCAAGCTGAACTACACTGAGAGAGACCAAGTGCATTCTGGTGAGGCCATGGACAGGATGATTATTGTGCTCCCCCACTGTATGCTCAACACTGCCAAGTTCAAACACCTGTGGCTCTCCTGGGTGCCAGTGAGCACTGGCCTAACTGTCCATGCTAATGCCTCGGGAATGTCTACCCAGGATGAGGGGAATGATTCCGGGGGGGGGGGGGGCGGCTGACGGCTGCCTTAGGGCCACACAGGGCTGGGTTTAGGAGGTGGCCCAACCAGTTGGCTCATCCTGAATCATGGAAATGGAGGGTCAGAGAGAGTAGTGACTACCCCAGGCCACTCTGCAGCAGAGGCAGGAGGAGAGCCTGCCCCTCCTTACCACTGGTGTGACATTCTTTCCACAAGCCCTGACATGCTGCTGCTTCTCTGGGTCTGAAGTTATCTTTCTATAGAATGAAAGCAGGGCTGTATCTTTTCCCTATGCTTCCTACTGAGGTGGAATAAAAATAACTCCATAAAACAGTCTAAGTTCATCAAAAGAAAGGGACCTCATGAGTGGAAATGCACACACACACACACACACCTGGGGAAGCACTGCCTTTCTCTCACCTATGAGATCCCTAAAAATATGCCAGTGGCCACCTTCTGAGTACTGGCCATGTGTGAGTCACTGCACTGAGTGCTTCCCATATGTGACCCCAATTGATGCTCTCAAAACTCTTCTCAAGCAGGCACAATTCATTCACATCTACAAATGCGGGCAGCTGGGGTGCAGAAAGTCTAAGTGACTTGCCCGAGAAACAAAATGCCAAGTCGACGACTCTGGTTCCTATCTTACACCAAAGCTTGTGCTCACAACCACTGCCTCCCTCTGCCCCATCTCCCTCTACCAGCATTTGTTGGGTGTGTGTGTACAGCCACCCCTTGAATAACGCAGGGATTGGGACACCCACCCTCATGCAGGTGAAAATCCACATAACCTCTGACTCCCCCAGAACTTAACTGCTGATAACCTATTGTTGATTAGCATTCTAACCAATTACCTAAGCAGTGGAGTAACATGTATTTTGTATGTGTATCCTATGCCATATTCTCACAATAATGTAAGCCGGGGTGGGGGGGAACATTATTAAGAAAATTGTAAGAGACAATGTTAGTGGCACCGAAGGCCATACGTGTATGAGTGGCCTCGTGCAGCTCAAACCCGCCTTTAAGGGTGACCTGCATGTGCATATGATTAAGGATTCTGCTGTTAGGATTACATATTTCACTGGAGCCTGTCCCAGCTTCCACATTGGTTTCTGCTCCTAGAGGAGCTGTACCCTCAAGGCCTTTGAAATGCCCCACAGTAGGTGATCCATAATTGGTGATTGATGCTGTGTGGCCACGGCCGCCGCAGACAGAAGAAGGTTAAGTCAGCCTCTGCCAAGCCTCTCTATACCTGATGCCACCTGAACAAAGCCGGGCTGCATCGAGGTAGCTGAGAGGAGCGAGAAGCAGAGAAGGCAGGGCCTGGGTCTTTCTTATGCTCATTCACATTTTATAAATACACCCTTATCCCCCTTGCCATGTAGCCTCAGGGCACATGGAATAAATTCTGAATTAACCAAATGAAAAGCATAATATACAAACAACATGAAAAGAGGAAAGCAAGGAAGAGAAATACGATTTGCACAGTCATGGGAAAAGCTAAAGAGATGGGTCCCATGAATGGCATGGAAAGATATTTAGGAAACACTGTTGGGTGGGAAATAAAGATCAAGAACCATATGGACTGTTCAAGATGATTTTCATTTAAATATACTTGTAAAGTGTGTACGTGGATCTAGATACCTAGGTATAGACCGATGTTGCCTAGATCTGTGTGTGCCCATGTGTGTTCACATCGCATTCACATGCATTATGCTAACATTGATAATTACTGAATAATGAAATTACTGCTTGTTTCAGTAATTTTTATATCTTCTATGATGTGGCTACACTCCTTTTATAAAAGTAAGTATATAAAATACAAAAAAAATAAATAAAGATCCCCAGTTCTGGAGTCTTTGTGAGTCCAGAGGCTACAGGCGATGGCCATCTGTACTAGAACACTCCAAAAGTGTCACAGACTCCCTAGAGAAAGGCTGGCAGAGACAATAACCAGCTCTGACGGGCCTCCCTGGCCCCCCTGGCCCAACTACAGACCATCCCATGTCTGCCAAGAGCAATCACCGAGACAGGAACCCAAGTCCATCCACTTCCAGATGGACATGTCTAGTTGGGTAGGCTGGATAAAGCCTACTGCATGTGAAAACTTCTACCGGAAATGGTGAAATGAAAATACCACCTAACCTTAGACTGGAACTCACCAAATCGAGTGAAGTATCATTACTGAGTCCCAGGTGGCAGTGGGAGAGTCCAGACTGGAAGGAGTCAGAACCTGGGGATCCAACAGATCAACATGGTAGGGAGGGGCAAGCGACTGGGAAGCCCCCCAAGAACAGCCCAGTAGAAAGAGAAAGTGCCATCCTAGAGATGTGGTGGCAGCCACGTAGGTGCAGGGGTCAGCCATCATGGTGTAAGGAGAATCCGACAGCACCCCTTGAGAAGAGATCCCCATTGGTGGCACACAGTTCCCCAGCTGATAGATGGACTTAGGGATTCCAATCCAAAAAGTGACAAGACTCCGGGTCTTGTAACGTACATATCTCTTACATTCTGTGCCCATTAAGGACAAAAAAAGTGCACAGGTCTGCATCCCCACCTGGCTAGACTTGTACCCTCCTACAGAGAAGATCTTCCATAGGACCTGCAGAATGGGAAATGTCCCCAGGTACACTCCTGCCATCCAGAGAAGCCACATGTGAGTGAGAAAGTAAGAGTTACCACTCCTACCTGCCAGTTCAGTCTGCCCTGGGCTCTTAGACACACAAGAGGAAGGTCACTGGCCATCTCCCTTAACCTCTGACCTCTGACCCCTCCTGGCTTAGGCCTGGTGACCTCAGAGGAAAAACTAATTTGTGCAATGGATGTTCTTTTCCACCCTCTCCTCCCCATGCTGCCTCTGATCTACTACCCTGTTTTCCTTCTCCAACCCAACTGACAGAATTACAGAATGGTACAACCAGAAGGGACCTTGAAAGTCATTTAAGCCACATCCTATTATGGAGGACAAAGTGAAGCTCGTAGGATGTCTGAAGATAAATGAGAGCAGAGCCAGAGCTAACACCCAGGTTTCTGAGCCATACCAGGGCACTTCCTCAGATGGAAATTGCAGGGATCAGAACACAGACATGAGTGTCCTTCATCGGAAGCTAGAACCTTGCTAAAGCCAAGTGTGGCTGGCAGACCAGTGGGATCCGTCTCATTCAGGAGCTTATGAGAAATGCAGACTCTCAGGCCCTGCCTCGACCTGTCACGTCAGAGTCTGCATTTTAACAAGATTCTTGAGTGTTGTGCATGCACAGTAAAGTTTTAGATGCTCTGAACTCCAGAACTGCCCTTCTGATCCACCTGTACAGTCAGGCAAGGAGGAGCCCCTCCCTCTCTGTGCCCAACTCATCCCTCACTTTTCCCAACCCGATGGAAAGCCTGCAAATTAATGGCAGTAAAACAACAACAACAACAACAATGCTCCCATTTCCAGTCAGCGAATGCTTCTCCCCTCATCCACAGGGAGCCTTTGTGAGGCACTTAAATCTCCCCGTTAAGCAAACAGCACGACCGACCACACATGGAGGAACAGGTGGCAGATGACTGGCGAGGGCCCCGATGAGCAGCAAGCGGGCTGGGTCATTAAACACTGCAGGTGGACAGGTGTGGCCGCCAGCCCCCACACAGAGGGTGGCGAAAACTGGGTGCTCAGCCAGCCACCTCGAGAAAGGAGTGCACACGTCAGAGGGCAGAAATGGACCCAACGAAAGGAGAGTACCCCAGCGCCACCCTCATCTCTTCGTCTCTCCTCCTTAAGCCAGCCAATGCCTGACATTAACAAGTCACTCATCCTTCCCGAAGGTTATAGAGGAACCAGAAACAATAATTCCTGTATCACAGGATCACAGTGATAATAAAATGAGAACACGTCAAGTGCCAGGCACAGTGCCTGACACATAGCGGGGGCCCAATATATGAGAGCTTTCTCTGCCACGTCTTCATCCCTCCCACCTCCATATGCCCCAAAGGGTTTGTGCTCTGTCAGAAGGAGGCTGGGGAGGGCTGCAGAGACTCTGATTTCTCTGGTCAGGGGAGCAATCTGGACATTGGGAATTTTTAAGAGATCCCTAAGTGATTCTAAGGTCAGACCAAGGCTGCAAATCAAAGCCATTGCAAGACCTGCGGATGACTCACAGCTTCCCTGAATGCACAGGGAGTCAGAATATTTCTCCCCTCACCACCTTAATTGAGTGATTACTACATGGCCAGGGACTAAGTGAATTGCTTTATGTACATAATTTCACTTAATTCTCATCTACCCTGCATAATGAAGATTCCGCTTTCGTTTGTTGGCTGGGGAAATGGAAGCTCAGAATAGTTAATAAGCCACCGTAAGGGTCAGAGCTCCCAGGCAGCAGCACCAGGACTCGACGCCAGGCCCATCTGACTGGAAGCTGTAACGAGCACCAGGAGCAGGCTAGGGAGGAAATCGCCGTGGTGTGAGCATAATAATACGCCATACAAGTGGCCCAAGTCTGCACAGGCTGTGGATTAAGAAGAGTTGCTGAGAGAGACAGAGAGCCAGTGAAGCATGGTGTGATCTTAGGGAAAGGCGTTCCATCCTGGTGTCTTCCTGTCTGGGAGACCCCATAGGGGTTGGTGGGGGGGAGCAATGCATGGGAAGAGCTGTTAACTGGAAGAGAATATTCCCATCTCTAGCTTACTGGTAAATCAACAGGCATCAAAAGAAATATCCCAGATCACAAGTCTCATCATAGTAGTAACAAAACTGGGGGTGCTGGTGATCCAGGGAGGAGCGCCAGGGTCCAGCCCTTTGGGTGTGAAGCCCAAATGTCAGAGGACATTTGCACACACACACACACACACACACACACACACACACACACACCGCTTTAGGCAATCTACCAGCATTAATAATGCTGTGTGAGCAAGCCCAACACAGTCCTGCTGGGAGAGGCAAGCATTCACCAAACCCTCCTTCAAAAACCACATAAGGTACTATAGAAGAAAGGTGCATGGTGCTATAAAGGCCAGTCATGGGGGCACCCCCACACACACAGCTCTAGGGGGTCAGGGCAGGCATCCTGGGAGGAGTGAAGATTGGGAACAGAAAGGAAAAGCCGGGAACCTGGGAAGCTGTGCCATGAGGACCATTCGAGGCAGTCCTGGGCAGCACAGAACATCGGGGAAGCAGAGGGATGGCCGCTGTGGCAAGAGTGGAAATCAAGGGTGTCGGCTTTTCTCCTAAGAGCAGGAGGAAGCCTGGAGTTTCTGGAGCACTGAACAGGACACAAGCAAATTTCCATTGCCCAGTAAGACTCTGCTACTTTGACTGCAGTGGGGGTAGCAGGCAGAAGGGCCAGGGCTGGAGGGGGGGTCCCCAGGACGGACGGAAGGCAGCATGCAAAGACAGAGGGGACAGCTTCCAGAGGGACACAAGAGGTGACAGCCACAGGACTGGGGCTGTACCAGAGCAGGCAGGGGTGGTGGGGTGGGGACTGCAAGGGGAGGGAGAGAAAGGGGTCAAGAATGAATGCCTCTTAAATCTCTAGCTCACCGGACAGTTCCCTGAGATACAAATGATGGGGGCGGGGGGGGGGGGGCGGGGCACCCCTGAGCACGGTTTGGGGTATGCTGGCCGAGGCCTCTGCTTCTCACCTGTTTCACCCCTATCTCTGAATATGAGCCAAGCCCTCAGCTGGAATCTAGAAACAAACGGGGTTCCTGCCAGAGTGTGCCATGTTGTTAGCATGCACTTTGAGAGACACAGGAAGACAGAGCAGGAAAGTGTGGGGGCAGGGGTCAAAAGGCCAGGACCAGTGCCATAAAGGGCCCCACTAACCTGTAGCTGGGGGTCTACCTGAGGCAGGATAAGCAGATTATTAGCTGATAAGAGAAAGTACCTCTTGGTACTTGGGGAGTTTGCTACTAGACCAGTTCTGCGAGCAGGCTGGAGGCTCTCAGATGATGGAGGGAAGTAAAGACCCATCTGTCATGGGCTTTCTGCAGCTTAGGCTGGGATGCACCATGGCTCCCAGCAGCCCTGAAGCCCCTTCTTTTCTGACTTTAAAATGCACAACACTGGGGTGCCCAGGAGGCTCAGTTGATGAAGCGTCTGCCTTCAGCTCAGGTCTGGAGTCCTGGGATCGAGTCTCATGTCAGGCTCCCTGCTCAGCGGGGAGTCTGCTTCTCCCTCTCCCTTTGCTGCTCCCCCTGCTTGTGCTTCTCTCTCTCTCTCTCTCTCTCTCTCTCTCTCTCTCTCTCTCTCTCAAAAGAGTAAGTAGTTAAAAAAAAAAAAAAAAACGCACAACACTAGGAGGACACAGCTTCGGAGTCCGACAGACCACACAACCTAACCAGTGCTTCCAGAACCCCAGCTCTCTCGTCTATAGAAAATGGGATGATGATGTCAACCACAGGGACTCCTGACTGTCAGAATAATGAGAACGTATAATTAGCTGCTGCTTGATTGAGCAGTTACTCTGCCCTGGGTATTGGATTCTAGGCTCTGGTTACTGTTTTCTGTAAATTATCTCAGTTTACTCAGTGAGTAAGCCAAACCTTCAAGATTTTATGTAACAAACCCAGCATCTCCAGGCCAGCTAGGCGCTCAGAAATTGGTAGCTACCAGTTTTCTCAGTGGGTATTGATCCACCCATAGCTGCCTGGGCAAAGCTATCTGGCTGAACCACCAGCCTCAGAACCTGTCTCGGGGGCTTTTGCTTCCTCTTGAGCCAGCGAGGTGGCTGAAGCTCAGGCAGGCTGGGGTTGGGAAATGAAGGGAGGAGAAGAACGAGCCAGACATCAGACATGGTCACTCTTGCTCAGCAGACCTGCCTCAGATGGCCTGCGTATCAGTCCATCTCCATGGTCTCCAAGTGGGGTGAATGAACATCAGCTACCTGAAACCTTGAGCAGTCATCAGAGGAGGGCCACAAGAAAGACTCTTGATGCCCATGGGGCCTAGAGACCCCACAATGGCTCAGGACACCACTCAGCTAAGGCAACTGTGAGGTACAGAGGGATCCCAGGACTTGTACTACCACCAAGTGCACGGCTCTGGCTGTTCCCCCTTAGTTCGGGAACTTGGAGGGACCTGGGGACACCTGATGCCCTGGAAGCAGACTAAAATTATTCTTTCCCAAAGCCTAGAGAGAAAGAGGACTGTCACACTACAACCTTCCTCCTCGGCTGTGCGTTCAGGCAAAGCTGCCATCACAATGTCATCTCAGGTTAATCGGCTCATCTCTTCAATTGCCTTGCCGAGGTAATACGAAGGATAGCTACTGTGCTACATTATTTTAAGTTTTGCTTACGTCTGAAAAGTGCCTGGCATGTAAAAAGCACTTTATTAATGGTTACTTCTTGTAATATGATCTGATTTTTCAAATATAAGGAGCTCTTGGAAAGTTCTCCCATCTTCTGATTGATTTTTTAGGGTACTATGTGTCAATCTACATCAGGAGCCTGCAACTATGGCCTGTGGGTCACATCAATCTGTTGCCGCTTTTTATAAATAAAGTTTTATCAGGACAGAGCCAAGCCTATTTATTTACATGTTGTCTATGACTGTTTTCCTGCTACAGCAGCCTGAGTTGAGTGATTGCAACAGGAACCAGATGGCAAGCAAAGTCTAAAATATTTACTATCTGGGTTTTAGGAAAAAGTTTGCCAATTTCTGATTACAGCAAAGTTTCCCCAACATTCATGAGCACCATCATCACAGAGAGTGTCTTTTTAAGAATATGGATTCCTAGGGCCTACCACCAGAATACTGGATTTGGGAGATGTGGCCCAGGAAGCTCATTTTAATCAGTCCCCACTACCATCAGTGATTCTGATGCAAGTGGCCTGAGAACCCATGGGAAGGAGCCCTGGTCCGTGCAGTCAGTAATCCTGACACCAGAGCCCAGGTCGTCCACTTGAAGGGGCAGATGGAGCCTTGGTGGGGAACGAGTCATCATGCTCCATTCAGTAAAAGAGTGCAGCCTACCACCCCAGCAGCTTCTTGCTTTGTTTTAAGGTTCAGGGCAGAAAACTTGGAACACAAAGAAAATACCAATCACAGAGGAGGAAATAAAAAAGCATCCATAATCCTACCAACCAAACATAACCACTATTTCCATTCTCATCTGTCAATAAGGTCCCGGGATTTTTCTAGGTATAGATGTGAAAGTACTTCCCCTTTATTTTAGGGGTGGGGGGGAACCTAGCAAGAAACTGCTTGCAGTCTTTACTCACTGGGAAATACATTGTTCACATTTTCACACAATATTTCAATAAACATCGCTTTAAAGTATCATTTTTAAAATACGCAACTATAAAAAAAGGAACACAGTAAATATATTCATGTATCGAATGATCACAGCATACACCCTAAACTTACACACTGTTATATATTAATTAGAACTCAATAAAGGTGGAAAACAAGAAAAAAAAGAATGCAGTAGATCTCTGTGAGCTGACAGGGAACAATCTCAAGGATAAATTGTTGGCAAAAATAACATGGTGCACAGCAATGTGAATACAAGTGATGCCTGTATAGAAGTAATTGGGAAACTTCTGTCCAGGGATTGACCATCTCTGGAAGGATATGCAAGAACCTCACAGTGGTGGCCCCAGGAGCAGAAAATCAGGCAGAGATGGACACTTGTCATTATACTATCTTCTATGCCACTTGGCTTTCTTACTATTTGCATGTATGCCCTTTCAGAAATGTTAAAAATCTACTTTGGAATATTGTCATTCTTTTTTTAAAATATTTTATTTATTTATTCACGAGAGACAGAGAGAAGGAGAGACATAAGCAGAGGGAGAAGGAGGCTCCCCGCAGGGAGCCTGATATGGGATTCGATCTCAGGACCCTGGGATCCAGACCTGGGATCCAGACCTGAGCCAAAAGCAGACACTGAACCACTGAGCCACACAGGCATACTGGAAAATGGTCATTCTTAAGGTCTGCATTGAATTACATTGTATGGATGGACCAGAATGTGTTCACCAGCTGTTTATCTTTAGATATTTAAACAATTTGGACTTTATCAAGTTGGCTGTGTCAGTTGCAGCGGAATGAGCGTCCACAAACATAAATATGGGTGGCCATTTGTTATTATTACCTTAAGGTGAAAGTCTCAGACATGGAGTTACTGTGACACGGGCTTTCCCATGATTTTAGCCTTGTAATGAAAATGCCAAACCACTTCCAGAAAGGCGGCTCCCATCCACACACTCAGCAATAGCAAACGCATGCATCCTCTTATATGTCTCCTAATGTCTTATATGTCTCCTAATGTCTGCTAGCGCCTCTCCTGAGAAGTCCTTGGGCCCCACCCACAGCCCCATCAGGCAGGTGGTTCCCTGCACAAAGCAAGGCCAGGCAGGGACTGGTGCTGTTGGAGCCACTTCCACACGTAAGAGTTAATAATAACTCAAATCCTGCCTGCTTTTCCTGGGGGCCGAGCCAACACTGGGGTGACCCTCGGCACCCCCTCCCCTGGTCCCAGGCCAATCTGCCCAACTCTGTTTATTTGGAAGGATTCACTTTGAAAGGCAGTTCCTAGAACCATCCAGGCGCCCTCCTTAGGGCTTCGTGTCAGGTCCTGCTGGCAGATGGACAGACGCTGGCATTCTTCTGCCCTGCCTGGAACAGGTCTGCATGGCTGCTGTGGCACAGAGGCCCCTCTGAATTCACGATGCCTGTCAGGTAGACAGACTTGGCATTTCTGGGACTGGTTAAAAAAAACAACAAACAAACAAACAAACAAAAACAAAAAAAAAAACAAAAAAACACCACCACTGCTCCAGTCTTTAGCCAACTCTTTGCAACTCTTATTCCACAGTAAATAGGGGGGCAGGGCCGGCATCCTGTACAAATACTGACCCTTGGAGCATCAGGACTGGAAGAAGGCAATTCTAGCCTCCTGCAGCACCTGAGGCCAGCAGGCAGCCTGGATGGCCATCCACTTAACCCATGGGGTCCCCTCCCCTGATGGCCCTGACCTCATTCAGCTGAGATCTTGATAGTTCAAGCTTCTCTAGTTCCCTAGAGCCCCCAGCACCATCTTCAAGGATTGGCCCTCAAAAGAAGAGCAAACAGGACACAGAAGTTTCCAGAAAAGGAAAGGAACTCTAGGCTGGGAATGCCAGCCTGCCAACTGGCTTCTGGCCTCTCTGGGGCCTGTCCCCAGCTCTCTTCAAGGGGAATGTCACTGTTAATTGACCTCACACTTGTCACTGAGGAAAAAAACGAACGAGGCAGCAGGTTCTTACAAGTGCCTTTGTGTGGAAGGAGGTGGTGGTTTGGTTTAAACCAGAGAAGCCACTACAGAAACTGCTCTAGGAAATCTGGCCAGCTTATTTACCCAAAGAGGGTAGAACTAAAATGCCTCCGAAGTACAGGCGGACCTCAGAGATCCTGGGGGTTCAGTTCCAGACCACTGCAACACTGCACAAATGGCAAGGAAGTGAGTCAAATGAATGTTCTGGCTCCCCAGTGCATATCAAAGTTATGTTTATACTATACTGTCATCTATGAAGTGTGCAATAGCATGATGTCTAAGAAAATAATGGTCATACCTAAATTTAAAAAAATACTTTATTGCTAAAAAATGCTAACCATCATCTGAGTTTTCAGTGAGTCATCACCATTGATCACAGATCACCAAAACACGTATCATCATGAAAAAGTTTGAAATTTCCTGAAAATTACCAACAGGTGACATAGAGACACAAAGTAGGCAGATGCCACTGGACAAAATGGCACCAACAGATTTGTTTGATGTAGGAGTGGCACAAACATTCAATTTGCAATCTGTGGAGCGCAATAAGAGGTGTGCCTATAATGGTTGTATTCTGTAGTCTTGTGGTCACGTCATTGTTCCAGTTAGAAAAGTAAGCCTCTGAGGTGGGCTAATGTTGCAAAAGAGCCCGCAGGAAGAATGGAACGTAGAAACGTGACCTAATTCCCAGGTCACAATTCTGAAGTTTTCTCCCAAGGGCTAGGTCCCTTGTAACTAGAAGTGTGGGCCACAGAGCAGCCTCTGGAAGCTTCTGAGAAATGCTGACTCTCAGCCCTTCCCCAGACTGTTTAATCCAAATCTGCATTTTCAGGGGATCCCCAGCATCCTCCAGGGATCATTAGCACATGAGAGTCTGAGATGCACTGGCCATACTATTATCCCTCATCCCTCCACAAGTCTAAGACAACGGTTCCTAAACTTCAGTGAGCCTAAGAATCACCTAGAGAGACTGCCTGTCCCACACTTCACTCCAGGTCTAGCCCAGTGGGTGTGGGGCAAATCCCCAGCATCTGTAGGTTTAACAAGCTCCTGAGTGATCAGATTGGCTGGTCTGCAGACTGCACACAGACCTGAAATCTAGGGGAACGTGTGAAGCTGCATCGGGGACTTGGACACCACTGCTTCTCAATCTTGACTACATGAACAAAATCATCCAAGGAGTTTAAAAAGCATGCCTGTGCCTGGGTTCATGTCCAGATTCTGATTTAATGGGTATGGGGTGCAGCCTGGGCCAAGGGATTTATATCATTTCACTAGATGATTGGAATGTGCAGCTAAGATTGAGAACCACTGATTTAAGTGACATCATTTAAAACCTGGTTTTCTGGGGCACCTGGGTGGCTCAGTATTTGAGTGTCTGCCTTTGGCTGTGATCCTGGGTCCTGGGATCAAGTCCGGCATTGGACTCCCTGCAGGGAGCCTGCTTCTTCCTCTGCCTATGTCTCTGCCTCTCTCTGTGTGTCTCTCATGAATAAATAATTTTAAAAAAATAATAATTAAAAAAAAAGTAAAACCTTGCTTTCCTACTTAGTGGTCACATGACCTTGGGCAAACGCGCCAGTCTGAGCAGCTTTCCCATCTTTAGAAAGCAGAGCATAGCACCACCTATGAAGACTATTATAAGATCTATTATACATCTGGCACCACGTAAGTACTCAATAAATGTTCGATGCCTCCTGTTCTCTTTCCCTGCTATGATTAGAAGTGACAAATCAGCTAACATTCTTGTCTTTACCTCAAATCTCAGCCTCTCTTGAAAAACAAAGCATAGAAAGAGCTTTCCTTCAAGACCATTCAGGGAAAGATCGAGTCCCTGGGGGCTGGATTCGGGGAGCAGAGCTGGCTCTGTGCTCAGAAGAGCTCTGCACTCAGAAGAGCACCACACTTGGGGCTGAAATCTTGAAATTCATACTTTTTGAACGTCTTGCACTGGGTCCCACCGATTAGGGAGACTCTCCCATAGGTGGTAGGGTGAGGGGGACCTAGGGAGGCTGGTATAAGAATGCCAGCAATCTCTCTCTGGCTTGTGGAAGCAGAATTAATATAAGAGAAGAGCATAAGGGACGCCTGGGTGGCTCAGCGGTTGAGCGTCTGCCTTTGACTCAGGTCCTGGAATCGAGTCCCACATTGGGCTCCCTGCAGGGAACCTGCTTCTCCCTCGACCTGTGTCTCTGCCTCTCTCCTCTGTGTGTCTCTCATGAATAAATAAAATCTTAAAAAAAGAGAGAGAGAGAGAGAGAAGAGCATAAATATCCATGTACCAGAGCGACTTGGTGAATCTCTCTAAACGTATTGTGCAAGCGAGAAAAAGAGTATGTTATTAATCCTCCATGTGAAAGAGCCAGGAAGGGACCCAACCAGAAGTTCTTCCTCTTTTTCTCTAGAAGCTTAGGGGCTGGAGCAGGTGGTAGATGCCCCTGGTGAATGAGGCCACAGCTGGATGAAAAATGCATTCCTTGTCCTGCAGCACACCTCTCCATCACCCCGTACAGCTCATCCCATGATGCATGCACAGCATGAAGGGCAGAGGGGTGACAAGGAGCTGTGGCTGTGGATTTGCAGTGGCTAGCTGGTTATTGTCCTCAAGGTGTGGCTTTTCTCCCCTTGTCCAAAAGTGTGTTTCCCAATCAACGGTTTTTTGATCTCCTTGTTTTTTATTGCCTGTGGTCTGGAGGGCTCACCTTTGGACCTCCCAAGGCCTTCTGCAGTTCATGGGACAACAAGCTGCATGAATGCAGGGCTCAGGCACTGTGGTTATGTGGAGGTTTCTCATTAGCTCTATCCCATGGTCACTCTTCCTCTAGGCAAGTGAAAGCAGGACGTACCGGAGAAGATGCAGAGATGGAGAAAGGATGTGCCATGAAGAGATGAGGGCTTCTGCTGGAGCAGCTTCTGCAACTTGACTTTGCAGGGGCAAACCCATGTTGGGCAAAGAACACTGGGAGCAAAGTCCAGGTTGGTGGCCCCCACCCTTCTTGGTTTCCATCCTGGTACTGTGATCCAGTAGGATATCTGGATCTCTGACGAAGTATGTCCCCAGAACTTTGGATGAATAATAAAATACTGGAGTTTGTGAATTTTTTTAAGAGTAAAAATTAGTACAGACTTGATTTAATTCCCAGTTTTAAAAATCCCTTTTGCTAACTCATATCCTGATATATTTTTCTTAGGTGTGAAACTACTGGGAGGGCCAGTTCTTGTCCAAAAGCTTGGTTACACCTACAGGAGTGCGTAAGGCATGTGATTGTCAACTGTCACATGTGCTGTCAGGGACAAAAGGTTGAGTACTTCTACACTGAGGTATCTAAGGATGTTAACCCTGTAGGAACCAGTTCGAATGCCTTGGATTAAATAAGAACTGTATTTTGCTGCCAAAAATCAAATGAGTCAGACAGGCAATCACTTTGGCTATGGAGCCAAACATATTGGCCATCCTTGGCCCTACAGAACAGGATGCCGGGCCTGCCAAGAACAGCCAGCTAGCAGGTAACCACAGAGGAAAAACATTTTGTAGCAGACTCTATTTCCAGGGTCTTCCTTTTGAATAGGAGACTCAGCACTGGAGAATAGCTGGTTTCCTAGAGCTCTGAGGGAGAATGGAGCAGTGTAGCCTTAAGACAATCGATGGTGACAGTGCAGGGGCTGCTAGAACCGTTCACTGCACACCTGCAAAACCCCCACAAAGACGGGGCAGTGAAGGCATGCTTAGAAAAAAACACATTGCCTTCCAGCCTTCTTCTCAAAGCTCCAGGCACCACATTCTAGAATTCAGATACCAAGTGGGACGAGACTTCATCTGCAGCCAGAAACTCCCAGTGAAGTCCAAGCCAAGGAAGAGAAACAGAAGGCTCCTGGCTTCAATTACTTTACGTCCTGCCTGTGGATTAGCCACACACCCAACCTATTTAACTAGGACTTGGACAAATGCTAGGAGTGTTCTTAGGGGCGGGATTGGGGGGGGGCAGTCTGTCAAGGAGCCCAAAAGGAGAGAAAGGGCATGAAACATTTGTTAGGGGACAAGGACCTAGGATAACGATATAGGAAATGAATCCAAAAACTACTCCCAAAATTATGTTCAGAGGGCCACCATCCACCAGGAGTCCCTCACCAGGAATCCCTTAGTAAAGACCATTGCAAGGGTCAGAGGTACCTTCCCCCTTGAATAACCTCAATTCAGAAGACAATGGGAAAAGAAGAAAGAAAAACAAGCAAGAAGGAAGAATGAATGTATTAGAGGAAGTCAGGAAAGCCAAGCCCTTCACCTGGCTTCACGTCTGCCTTGCACTGTTCTTGCCTTTTGACTCAGTTACAGAGAGATCAAATAAGTCTATTTCTCAGGCCAAAGGAAGCTATCGAATCTCTGGCACCGACACTGTGCTCATCTAGGGTCCACATCACCTTGCGGTAGTCTCAGAAGTCTGCTATCTCCCTACCACTCTCCTTGCATCAATCCCCTGACAGTATGCTCGCAGCTAGGGATGCACAGCCCCTCCATCCCAGCTGAGGGGAAAATGACGCCTCATTGGAGGTTACAGCATCAAACTGTAGGAGTCCAAGATCCCTCCCAGCCCCAGCCCCATTCCAGCGGGAAGAAACCTCTCTTGGCCCAACACTCCCAGGTTAGGAAGGAGTCCAGAAATGACTCCTTCCCAGGCCCGCCTTCCCACCCCCCTTAACCAGAGGTTAACCAGAGGGATAATGGCCATTCCATTGGAGCAGCAGCCCCCGACATGTTTTGGCAGGAGCCAGCCCCTCCAAATCAAGACTCTGGCAGGATTCTACAATCCACTCAGAGGACAGTTACCATCTGTTTATGGAAAGAATGTTAATAACCCCCAATCATAATCAAATAGGCAACCACTTTACTTTAAGTACCTATTAACTGATGCTAATTCACAATGGAACAGTCCTGGAGTGCCCATCCACAGGCCCATCAGAGGCACCAGCACGTGTCCAACCATTAGGATAAGAAAAGCAAGCGCTGGCTGATGAAGCAAGTGAGGTACTACCAGAAGCCCTAGCAGTAGCTCGGGACCACCTCCTCTCTCCCCAGCTTCTGCTGCCCTGTTGTGCGGTCTCCACTGTGTCCAGAAAGAAATGAAGGAAGTCCCCTTAGCCAAGGAAGCACATGCACACACACACACACACACACACACACCCTCAGCTCCCATCTTCCCCCCAGGCCAGGTGGGCCCCAGTTTAAGAAAAGTAGATTAAGAAGAGGCATTCCTGAAAGCCCCATTCAAGTGGGAAGCACTCAAAAACAAAAGCACTGGAAGAACTGGGTTAATTTAATTCATCATCCAGCTTCTTCTCTTGGCCCTCCCTGCCTCTCTGCAAACACCACGTCTGTGGGAAGCAGGGCCACTGCTGTCCTAGCTAACTGTGCGCTCTGCATGTTACAGCACTTCTCTGGTGTGTTCCCTTATCTGTACAATAGGGACATTGGCCTAAGAAGCCCAAGATCTGTTTCAGCTCTAAGAAACCATTATTCTGATTATTCTGGGGACCTGGATGGCTCAGTGGTTGAGCATCTGCCTTCAGCTCAGGTTGTAATCCTGGAGTCCCGGGATCAAGTCCCACATTAGGCTCCCTGCGAGGAGCCTGCTTCTCCCTCTGCCTCTGTCTCTGCCTCTCTCTGTGTCTCTCATGAATAAATAAATAAAATACTTAAAAAGAAAAAAAAAAAAAGAAAGAAACTATTATTCTGTTTCCTCTGTGGGAGGAGAGGAAGCCAAGAAGTATGAAATACGCCACCACTGCATCCCTGATCTGGAAGTATGTAAAGATACTTATGGGGTAGTCACAAGGTCAGAGGCCAAAGAACATAGGCTCTTTTCACAGGTTGCAAAACCCCACACATTTGCTTCTTTCCCTTTAAATAACTAGGATACCTTATATGAAAGCTATGGGACATGTTTTATTATTTAAAGATACACTCACATAGTTGATCTGGTTCTTTTTCTAACAACTGTATGAAGTGAAGATGGCAGGTACACCACGGATATTTGCCGTGGTGCAGGCAAGACCAAGTAGTTATAGGTCCTTCTATGGCCCTGGAAAGTGGCTGAGCATATGAGCAGGGAGTCCCATCTGAACTCAACCTAACCAGACCTGAAATCCAAAGCACGACGCCTCCTTTTCTGAGATACGGCTTCTTCATCTATAAATACAGATGCCACAAAGCACGGCTGGATCACCACCATGGGCTTCTGATGTCCAATTTAAAAATATTTTGTGAGGGAGAGCTTGGTGTAAACTCTGAACTGCATCACTTCGAGGCCCAGTATGCACTGGCACAATATCATTTGTTGTTAAAATACTGAAATGTCTGGGGCACCTGGGGGGTTTGGTCCGCTAAGCAGCTGCCTTCATCTCAGATCATGATCCCAGGATCCTGAGGTCAAGCTCTGTATCCAACTCCCTGCTCAGTGGGCAGCCTGCTTCTCCCTCTCTCCCTGCCCCTCCCTCATTCTCTCTCTCCTAAATAAATAAAATCTTTTAAAAAATAAAATAAAATACTGAAATGTCTGTCTCTATTTCTGTAAATGGCCCCTGCCCTGCATGTCCCCCACTATCCCTTGATCCAGCAATCCAAGAGTTAACGCTTCATACAGCAGGGAGCCTCCAGGTCCTGGCTCCAGCAAGGGGATTGGCTTCTGTTCTGAAGGTCAGTTCCCACACCAAACCAGACACTTATAAAGGATCACCTCTCCCCTGCTGCTCTGAGTAAGACACGGGGGGCTTTAGCCATAGCCCAAAGAAACCCCTGCCGCCCTAGCCCAGCACCATTTCAAATCCTTTGTGATTCTAAGAGATGGATTCCCATGTTCCTGTGACTGCTCCGCAGGCCAACCGTGATCAATAGGACGGTAGGTAATACAAGTACAGAGGTGTCTGAGACAATGCTTTTTCTATTCACTTCTGTAAGATCTAGTTAATATATTCATTTCCCATGATTTAGTAGAATGCCTAAACACACCAACATGGAGAGATCTCTGACACCTGACAAGTAAATAAAGCAAGAGGGAGAAGGATACTAAGTATGAAGACGTGTATCAGTTAAACACACACAAAAGTAATGCATTTTGTATATGTACGTGTATATGTATATACATTAATACGCACACATATAGGTGTATGTTTTTTCACATACCACACGTACATCATCTATACATATTGCATACCATGTGTGACCACTCTTGGGAGTGCTGTAGTCTTTAATCACGCTGGTTAAAACTGTTATGGCACAAGTTCTCTTGTCCAAATAAAATTTATTAGTAAGATCTATAGAAGTGACATACATATTTTTTATTGTTTTCTAGAGTTCTAGGAATGCAATTTGTGACCTATATAGAACAAACAAAACCAAAACAAAATATATAGGTATATGTATATGTGTATGTACACATAGAAATATAAAAACAGGGGTACCTGGGTGGCTCGGGTCATGATCTCAGGGTCCTAGGATGGAACTCAGCATCAGGTTCCTGGCTCAGCAGAGAGCCTGCTTCTCCCTCTCCTTCTGCCCTTCCCCCTACTTGTGTGTGTGTATCTGTGTGCATGTTCTCTATCTCAAATAAATAAATGGAGAAAAAAAAAGTAGTATAAAAATGAACTGGTTACCAGACCTAGCCACTAACATCGCCATGCAATGGAGGCATGAGTTTGGCTGAGAGAGAGCCAAGGGGGGAGAAAACAGGTGTGCAGAGAAAGAGAGGCAGGGACACAAGCGAAGAGACAGAAACAGTGAACTGATGGATGTACACGAAGCCCAGGCCGGTGGCTGTCTATGGGAACAGGGGTGACAATTAAAGCATTTCAAATTTTATCAGCAATGTTTCATCTCTTTATTCTAGGAATAAAACATAAGATGCAAATATAAAAACAAAACCATAAGAGTTGCTTATTCTGAGCAGTGGGAATAGGAGTATTTTGTTACACCAATCTTTGTATTTTTGTCTTTTTCTTATTCCTCAGAAGGAAATAAAGTTCTTATTAACAATCCCTCCTCGTCCACACACTGTGTTCCGGGCCCTCACATGTGGACGTTGGGTATTATTTATGAGTTCCCCCCTTCATCCCTACTCTACCTCCCATGGCCCAGACACCTCAGATTGCCAAAGTAGCCCTTACTGGCCTGTTACTGACTCATGAGCTGTGGTTTTTTTTTGTTTTTTTTTTTAAATGATTACAAATACAGTCATCCATTTTGAGTTCAATGAGCATTTGTCAAATACTGTGGGAAGTTTCAGGCAAAGTGGGCTGAGCGCTCTGTGGTTCCTGCCAAGTTGCTCCTGGTCTAGCAGGACAGATAGATGATGTGTATGCAAGGTAATGACAAGGCCGTGGGACTCGTGCAGAATAAAAGCATCCTGACTAAATGCCATGTGTGACAAAGGAGGGCAGGACTGCGTCTTGGGAGGGCAGCCCTTCGTAAAAGGACAATAAAAGGAGCCAGGAGAGGCTTGTAGGAGAACTGCCACCACGGGGCCCCTTTTATATACCAGTTACACACACATCTCAATACTCAGCAGCAACCCACTGAGGCAAAAGAGGCTGTGAGGGGGTGAGTAACTCTGCTAGAGCAGTTCAATGGCATGGCACAGCCGGACTCTGATTTGAACCCTCAAAGCTGAAGACGGGGCGGCTAAGAAGAGGAGGAGGCTCTCCTGAGTCAGATTCAGGGGGCACCTGGTACCCACACCTGCTCTCTCCTTCCTGCACTGGGATGCTCGCTGGCAACAAAAGATCGGGCATGTATGCAGCCTGGGGCATTTCTTACTCATCCCAAGATGAGGCCCCATAAGCACAAGCGATGGGGTGAGATGAAGAGCAGAGACTTGCAGGCTTCATCTGCTGCAAGGTCAGCCTTGGACACACTTCTACAACCGGCCTCCAAGTGCAGCCTCCCTTCTTCAGGCTGCCTGCCTCTAGAGGAAGGGACACCTCATTTCCAAGGAGGTGGCTCGGCCCCCTGGGGGAGGGGGAGCAGGGGGCTGGGAGAGGCTCTGAGGACAGCTGAGGGGAAGGCACCGCCCTGGATGCTGTCTAATCCATCCGACATGGGGACACACTGTTCCAGAAACCGGATGACAATTAATAGGAAAAATCTGCTCTCGCAGTGCTGCCAAGCATGTCACAGGGTCTCAGCTGGTGGCGCGCCTCCTCGGTGGGGAGCAAAATGCCCCATTCTTCCCTTTGGTCTGGGCCCTGGTGTGTTCTCAGGTGGAAGGAGAAAGAGCTATGGTCAGGAAGTTCCTCCCATGGTCAGAAAACTTCGCATGAGCAATAGGGCCAGTCTTCAAAGCCACGGGCCCAAGGATTCTGCTGAGATTGAAGGCTCGGGGCTCACCCAGTGGTATTCATCTTCTAACCCTGCAGAGCCCTGCCTTGCACTGGGGAGTACTGGCAAATAAAACATCTGCAATCGAGGTGCCTCACCGTGGTCTGATCCTGTTTAAGTCATAGGGCTTTCGGCCAAACTTCTATCCCCTTGTTATAATTTGCCTGCACATGTATTTCTCTTGGTCAAAATATTTCACATGATTCAGGAAAACCTGGCTTGCCTTGCTGGCTCGTTTAGCTTAATCAAGAACAGAAAGAGAGAACAGAGGTAGAGAGCTTCTGAGAGGCCAGTCTGCTCTCCTGTTTTCTACCCTTCTACCCTTCTAAGGGGATCTCCTGCTGAATATCTGTGTTCTCAGCTTTTAGGGGAATCATAGGATATTTTGAGAATATAAGAGAAGAAGTGGACTAGCTCCATTCTAAACCACCCTCCCCCCCACCCCAACCCTATGGATACAACCACACATTTTCATAACTTCAGGGGACCACGGTCCCCATGGATCTCATTCATGTGCCCTCCTTCAGCCCAAGTCCCAAAGTCAAGACCCTCTGCGCAGATACCAGTTCATGCATAGATGCTGTAGAAATTCATCTTTCTGGATCCCGCACTCTCCCAGAAAACCCAAACCTGGATCCTAGCTCAGCAATCTGACAGCTTGCTGAACCCTTCTCCTCATCCTTCCCTACCCACCTCCCATCTAACACCAGCCATAAATGGAAACCCCAGAGGAGAGAGTAGGTCTTGCAATTCGAGTTTCTGTTTGAGAACTGGTACCCAGCCTCCCTGGAGCCATCTGGTCAAATCCATCCCCGAGACCAGGCAGATGGATGCTAATTTACCATGTTAACCCCTCTTGTGCCACTGCCCCAAGCTGAGCCATAGTGGGAAGCCTCGTCCCACAGCCTGCCCTGGCCATCAGGGGGCTGAGGATGCGGCATTGTGGAAGCTGGCCAGCAGATTTACAATCATGTTGCTCTTGGCATCTGTTCTGGGACCCTGTGTAGAGTTACGTGCTGAAATGCAACTGTGTGGGCAAACTTCCCAACACCAGAGTCCACCACCCAATATCTAGCTATGCTAAAACCTTCTCATCAAAACTCCAAGGAAGAGTGCAGACAAGAGAGAAACCAAGGGATGCCTGAGTGGCTCAGTGGGTTGAGAGTCTGCCTTCGGCTCAGGTCGTGATCCTGGGCCTGGGAATCGAGTCCCGCATCGGGCTCCCTGCAGGGGGCCTGCTTCTCCCTCTGCCTATGTCTCTCTCTCTCTCTCTCTCTCTCTCTCTCTTTCTCTCTCTCTCAGGAATAAACAAAATATTTTTAAAAAGAAAAAGAGAGAGAAAAACCAAGTTACTCAGATGAGGAGCCCTATTTCTCACCAACTTCCATCACAAAATTCCATCATACAGCAAGCAGCTCAGCTACATGATGTTTCTCGAAGTCACGGCAAAACCAGGCGGTCCATGGTCTGGCCCCTGCAGAACCAACACAGCTTCCAATCCATCACTACCAATAATAGGGTGTAGACAAGAGTCTCCACCAGGACCACTTAAGCCCACTACTGGTAGGGAGGCCCCCTTGGAGAGCAATGAGAGAGTAAAACAGCATCTTTTGATCCAAAGGAACCCTATTTCCCCCATGAGACCCTTGCAAATGAAAATCCCACCTTACCCTTCATTCCAAATTTGGACCGTCGACCGTACTTGTTGATCATGATAAAGAGAACCACCAACAGGACGCAGGCAAAAGCAGCAAGTCCCACAGCTATGGACACCTGGTAGGGCCAAGAGCAGACAGTTGAGAAGAGTCACAGAAAACCCGAGTGCCGTGGGAAGTGACCCATGCGCCCTAAGAAAGCAGTCCTTATCGGAGGAACAGCTGCAGCCCATTCAGAACTTTGCCACTGAGTAAACTCCTTAGAAGAAGTAATTCCTGAGACCTTCAAATATTAAAAAAGAAATTTAAAAGGAAATTAATTCCCCAAGTGGATGAGACAACGTCCTGTGGTTCAGCCTCTCCTCTGGGGGCCATCTCAAGCAATGCAAGGGCAGGCCTAAGAGGTTTCTATCTACTGTTTGTTGTTTTAATTAGCCAAAAAACTCCGCACTTTCACATTGACATTCTTTACATAGTATTATCCAAAAGGTTCTAGGAGATCTAGACTCTTAAAAAAATAAAATTTAATTTAAAAAAACCTTTGCTCTCCCCCGCAGGGAAAATCTCTGACTCTAAGAATCAGGCAGGTTAGGGGGAGGTGACTTGAAAAACCAACCCAAGGGGATGCTCTGAGCAACTTCGACTTTTGTAAAAGGCTTGTGTGGTTAGCATTCCCTTCAAATCAGGCCCAGCCAGGCTGCTAACTGAGTGGGGGTTTCAAACAGTTCTCTTCTTCCGAACCCTAGGGCTTGGAGCGGATCCTCAAAGACTTCCTCAAACAATGACTTATTCTCATCAAACAAGGAAGGTTTCAACCACCTGAAAGGAGGTCATTCATCACAGTTTTTTTGTTGGTTTTTTTTTTTTTTTCTCCTGCCGTATATACAGAGGTTCCAAGTAAGATAAAATTCCGGAAAGTTAGCTCCTAAAATGAAGTCTGAAAACAACTGAGTCAGTAAACAGCTTCCCCTTGATCCGGCAGGGACTTACCCCAAAAGTGTCTTCCTCTGGTTTGTGTGTCACAGTGATGGGTGTGGGGCTCACGTCGTAAACTGAAAATCAACCAGACCAGGAAGACAGTTAGCTTATCGGACAGAAGAGGCTCAGCCACAGTCCTCGCCTGACTCCCAGCCCCCCACCTCGGGAGTTCCTGCTGGAGAACATCCCTGGGTTCTGCAGGGCTCCCCAGAGACTAGATCCCCATCCAGCCATCTGGCTGAGGCTGACAAGTCACAGGCAGGCTCCACAAGGAATAAAGGACCCTCACCGCCACCCCCTCTCCCCATTCCAGAGTAAATAATGTCATCTGGGATGCATCGTAGGGCATTAACTATTAGACACAAAGGAGGAGAAGAAATGGTTTGGGATCCAGACCAGGGTCTGGATTGGGCATGTTCTGTTGGTGATAGCACCTGCTGCTGACATTTGGCTACCCTCTGCCTAGGCCCTCCTTTCCAAGTCCCTGGGTCTCCCATGCCCTTCCTTTTGCCCCCTCTCCTCCTCAGGGAGACCGGGAGAACCATGGCCCCCAGAACATCCCACTGACCACTCCCTGCCGGCAGATTTCAGAACACAGTGGCAGCCCAAGGTAAGCTGCAAGGCCATATGCCCAGGAAACACCACCATTTTCCAGCAAGGCCTGGATGGGAAGCCAAGTAATCCATTTGTCCTCCATCTCAAATCACCCTCTGGGCAGGAAACAGCCCCAAACTCAGAATTCTCTGGAGGGACATTCTGTGAGATAGCAAGTCCTCTCAGACCAAGGACAAATGAAGGAAGCCATGGACGATCTTCACGTTCATGCCAAATAGTAAGGGGCATCCTCAACAGGACTGACTGTCCATGATCTTAGGCCACACACAGAGCAGAAATGACAGTGACGCTTCTCTTACTCTCCCATGAGAGAGAAAAGGAAAAGTGATAAATGATTCCTCCACAGCCCATAAGCAAAACACCAAATGTTTTAGGGGACGCCTGGGTGGCTCAGCTGGTTAGGCACCCAACTCTTGATCTCAGCTCGAGTCTTGATCTTATCAAGCATCAAATTGGGCTCTAGGCTCACTGTGGAGCCTACTTTAAAAAAAAAAATCCCCACTTAGGGACACACAAGCCTATCAGGAGGCCTTGTGAATCACTCACAAGGTGAGTCTCAGCCAGATTCTGGGGCCCTCTTAGCAGGTGAGAAACACCAGTTTAAAGGCTCCCCATTCTCTCCACAAGGACAACTGAAATGATTAACATGTTCTTCCTGACACCACCCCTTCCCATCCAGACAAGGGGGACCCACAACATGCTCAGGATTTAGGGGACTCCCTGGGGGAAACAGAGGCACAGAGCTCAGGGGGTGTGCAACAGGGACTACCCAAGATGTGTTTCTGCTCTGCAGTTCCCCTATGAGTACCCAAGATGCTCTCAGGTGCCACAGGTCTGGGGATGTGGCCATGGAAGAGACAAGAGGGCTGTGTGGAATCCACAATTACCTAAAGCATCAGAACAAATCAGTTTCAAAGCAAAAGGTAAAGCAGACTTACTGGAGACAAAGTTATCCGTGCTCTCTGCAAAAAAGACAAAGAGATAATTAACAAGTGTAATAAAAGCCAGAACAGATGCACTGTATCTTCCTAATGGGTACGACCTCTCCCAGCAATGGAAAACTAAACTCTTGACATAACAGCCCTCCCCCAAGCTACTCTATTCCTTTAGGAGGTGGTCTCCCAAGTGGAGAAAGAATAAGAGATAAAACTGGTTTCAAGGGAGGTGGCCCAGCCTACCTGGGATCTATGAGATGGAAAACTGTATCTAGACCCAATGTCTCACCCACGGTCCTCCCTCCTTCAGGTACCCAGATGGCTGGGGACGTTGGTGGGACCTCAGAGCCAAGAAGAAAAGCTGCAGAGTGGGCTTCCCTGGACCTTTCTTGAAAATGCCAGCTATGATTCCCAAGACAGAATTCCTCAAATTGATATGTAGAGTTTAATCTATCGGGTACCTGAGATGTTCCTGGTAATCTCTCTCTGAGCTGCCCATCCCCCAGATGAAAATGTGCTATCGGATCTTTCCCTCTAGAAATGGCTCACCTGATAGTGAAAGCTCATTATTAGACACTGAGGATAAGCCAGGGGCTGGGCTGAATGCTTTATATAACACATCACTTAATCCTTATAACCATCCTAGGAGGTGGAGAGTGTTATCCCCGTTTAACAGAAATAGAAATAGGCTTTGTTGGGCCAGGCAGGATCGAGGGGGATGGGGAGGCACCAACAAAATGGGGGCAGACCCTCCATCTTGTTACCCTCCCCTGGGAACTTTCCCATCACTGCAGACGGCCCAAGGACACTTCATGGGGGGAAAGGACCTATGCAGGAAACCTGAACCACACCTTACCCAAACACCATATAAGGGCATAAGCAGTTATTGCCCCATACCGATTCCACCAGTAATATGCCCTAATACCTATCACCCCATACAGACACCAACCCCTTAAAAAAAGCCCGCTTATACTCCCCTGGGCACAACTTCCTGGGCCCAAGACTTCCCCAGCTTCGCTCCCATTGCTTCCATTAAAAATTTGCCTCGACCAACTTTTGCCAGGCCTCTCTATTTCATTTCACTACCAATTGGATTAAATCTGACAGGCTTATAGAGATAAAATGACTAACTGAATCTCGATGAGGGCATAGACTGAGCTGGATTCAAATCCAAGTCTGGGCTCTTAACCACTTCATCAGAGATTCTTCAACTCTAGCATGCAATAGAATCATCTAGAGGGCAATCATTACCATTCTCCAAGAAAAGGAATGAGGGCTCCTTGGAGAAATGCATTGTTTCAGGCCTGAGGCAGACAAAGTACAAGATGTGCCTAGAACATCTTGTGGTACTAGAAAGTAAGAAAATGCTTCCAAATTAACAGGAGCATGGGAAAAGAACATAGAAGCCAAAGTGAAGGAGCTTCCAATGACCAAATCTGGGACAATTTATACAACAAAATAAACAAACACAGCCATGGATTGTTACAGGCTGAATTACATCTGCCCAAAATTTGTAGGGTAAAGTCCTAATTTCCAGTACTTCAGAATATGACTGTACTGGGAAACTGGGTCTTTAAAGAGGTAATTAAGTTAAAATAAACTAATTAGGGTGGACACTAATCCAATATGATTGGTGTCCTTATAAGAAGAGGAGATTAAGAAGGAGACACACACACAAGAAGACCATGTGGAGACATAGAAAGAAGACAATCATCTGCAAGCCAAAGAGAGAGGGCTCAAAAGGAACCAACTCTGACAACCCCTTAAGCAGACTTCTAACCTCCAAGATTGCAAGAAAAATAAATGTCTCTTGTTTAAGCTACCCAGTCTATGGTACTCTCTTATAGCAACCTGAGCCAACTACACAGATTATAAGTCACTGCACAAAATATACGTCCATGAGTCTATACCAATATAAATAAGTAATTGAATAAAAACACAGGGAAAGAAGAGAAAGCACTTCCTTACAGTAGAATCTCACCTAACAAATGTAGAAAGAATGATGAAAACGGGAAAATCACCATGGACAAATACCATGCTAATAACTGTTTCAGGCAAGAATCATCAATGAACACTAAAATTAATGTGTGGAAGCGTGATAAGGCACAAGACATTTACAAAGTTTCAAAAAATCACCTTGCAGTAGAGAACCCTGGCAGATACCATGTTGACCAAGTGGTAGAGTTACCACCACCAGTAATTAGAGGTATAGATACCATGTATCCCCTCATGTGATGTCCTGAAAGAGCACAGCATCATTTCTATGGCGTTCATGCCAAAAACGTATAACTGGCATTTAACTGTGAGACAACAGCAGACAAACCCAAACTGTAGTGAGCATCCTTCAAGAGCGTCCAGCTTGGGGTGCCTGGGTGGCTTAGTCCATTGAGCATCTGACTTAATTTCAGCTCAGGTCATGATCTCAGGTTGTCAGGCTCTGTACTCAGAGGAGTCTGCTTGGGATTCTCCCTCTGCCGCTCACCCTGCTCTCTAGCCCTCTCTTTCGCAAATAAATAAGTAAATATTTTTTTGAAAGTGTCCAGCTCATGAAAGACAAAGACAGACTGAGGAATTGTCCCAGACTGAAAGAGAATAAGATGACAGAGCATCTAACTGCAGTGCATGATCCTGCACTGGGTCCTAGAGAAGAAAGGACAGTAGCAGACAAAACTCAAGTCTGTAGATTCGATAACAGTGTTAATATCCTGCTTTTGCACATCGGACGGTGCTTAAGTAAGATGATACCATTTGGGGAAGCTGGGTGGAGGATACAAGGAAGTTCTTTGTACTGTTTTATTACTTTTAGGGGGTAAATCGTTTTTTAAGATTTATTTATTTATCTGAGAGAGAGGGAGAGAGAGAGAGTGAGAGAGGAAGCACGAGCAGGGAGGAGGGGCAAAGGGAGAGGGAGAAGCAGGCTCCCTGCTGAACTCAGGGCCCAAGGATCATGAACCAAGCCAAAGGCTGAAGTCTAACCAACAGAGGCAGCCAGGTGCCCCAGGAGGTAAATCTTAAACTATTTCAAAATGAAGAGGTAAAAAATCTTAAAATTTTTTTCAAAATTTTTTTTCCAATAAACATGGATTATTGGTCCTCGCCCCAGAATTTCTGAGTCAGGAGGTCTGGGGAAGGTCTTGGGAATTTGCATTTCTACCACATTTTCAGGTGATGCTGATGCTGCTGGTCCCTTTGAAAACCACTCCATTATGTTACATCTACTGCTGTCATGAGCCTACCACACCCTGAAAAATAAGAACTCCTCATTCATTCATTCATTCATTCATTCACCGGGGGTCTTCAAGTCCTCAGCTAAATCCTCACAGTCACTGTAATCATGGCTCTATTAGATATGCACGAGCAAATACTCTAACTACCTGTGGGACAAGTGATGCTTTCTGTGAAGGAGTCTGGGGAAAGTCCTATTTACAGTAAATGCACCATTAATAGCTGGCTTGTCTGTTGTCCATTTTGTGTCATTTGGGGAAGACCAACAGAGCTTTCTCCTAATTCCTGAGCCTGCCCCTTATGCTACCACCCTCTTGTATACTGCAGGTAACCAAATGCCTGAGGTGTGGAGAGGATGGAGGAGAGAGGGCCCTAGCCTTGGCTTCAGAGCCCAAGGCAAGACAGGCATCAGATCAAGTCACAGTTAACGCTGATTTGCATATTTCTCATAAGGCTCCCATTTATTAGAGAATATTCTCACATCAGGCAAGTGTTTTGGACAAGCCTATGAACCCTGTAATCTCCCAATCAGCCTATGTGCTTAACTCCCTTGCTGGAGCCTGGGAACATTCATCCATCCGGGAAGCACATGAGCCTTGGGACAGGGACAACCTCCTGGGTCCCCTCTAACCAGCAGGGGGAACTCAGAATTCTACACTGGAAGAGGATGGCACCCAGGAATGGTCCTCACCTCCTGCCCCACCAGCAGCTGGGAAGGACAATTGGATCCATATGCAAGGTACCATCTGAACATGAGCAGGGTGGGCATGAATGCATGCTCCCCCCATCCCAGACCTCATCTCTTCCAGTCCCAAAACTCATCAAGAAGGACCTTGTGGGAAAAGGCTGTGGGGTCCAGAGGAGGGAGAAGAGAGGCAGAAGCTTGTGTCCAAAGAGGTGAACTGAGAGGCTTCATGTGTGAGCAGGCCGTGGGGAGGCTGCACCAAGGCATCTGCTCTCACTGCCCATCCGGCACCCCATCTGACACAGAAGCCTCATCTCACCTCTGCTGCACTCAGCTGCTGGAGGCTCCAGCAGGGGGAGAAATTCCCCCTGCTCCCCGCTCCCACCAGCAGCCTGGAACTACATTCTAGTCTCCACAGGTTCCTTAGGGCAAAGAAATCAGCCTTGATAGAGGCTGAGGGCAAGAGGGCAGTGATTTCTCCCACTGTTTGTACCCAGCGTCCTAAGAAAATTCTGGTTTCTGCTACTGTAAAATCTCCATGCAGTAACTCGACTTCCCAGAGAAGTAAAAAATAATATATATATATATACTTTTTTTAGTAAAAAATAATAATTTGAGAGTTACAGCAGCTCACTTATTCCTAAATGTTTTGTCAGGTATTCTCAGGTACTTGTTGCACATGCGCATGCAAACACACACACACACACACACACACACACACACACACACAGGCCTTGGCAACATTCCTCCTTCTTTCACATCATCATCTAAGGAACTTCACATTCTCTCCCAGACCAGAACCTTCTAGCCACCACCTCCCACCCTGCTGTCATCCCCAGCCTCACCGGCTCTTGCCTTCCTGACTCTTGAATCCCTGATTCCTCCTAGCTTTCCCACTCTCATGCCCGGATCCCCTCTGGCAGCCCCTCTTAGTTCCTGGAACACCAAAGAGGAGTTAGCTCCACGATTCTAGAACTAAGCTCCTAACCAATCCTGGCAGGGACCCCCTTCACCAAGGTTGGACGCCATACTCAATGTTCTAGTGCCTCTCTGGAAATGCAGAAGGAAAGAGATATGCAGTTTAAAAATAATAACGAAATTGTCCAGAACATTTTCATTTTAATGTCCTACTCTAAGAAAATCCTTACTGATGGCAGCCTCTGCATTTCCAGATTGCTCCATTAAATATATTCATTCCGATCAAATCTCTCCTATGGGTCTTAGGATCGTGCAGAATCAGAAAAGGAGACCAGTACCTTCAGATCTTGTTTTGCCCCCAAAACAGTCACCCTTGGGTGTGCTTCACAAAAATATAAAAATAAACAGTAACTCTGTCTGTGCTTACTCTGTGCCGAGCAGGAGTAAGCACTTTCGGTGGATTAATCCACTGTGTATGAACTCATCTTCGCCACAACCTTTGAGGTAGAAGCAGGGGACTGAGTGATTTGCCTGAGATGACAAAGCTGATGAGTGATTATTTAGAGAGACTGGATCCTGGCAGCACAGATGGCTCCATAGCCCTATGTCTAGACGGTGTTGCCCAGAGCCTGTTAGAACGGCCAAGCTTGGCCAGAGAACGCTGCTTCTAGAACTCCTACCTTCACTGTATCCCTCCATCCCAAGAATCCTAGCAACAGCTGAGAGCTGGGGCACCTTTTCTCTGTCTGGACCCAGGTTTAAACCCTTAGCATACTTCATCAAATCCTCATGGCAACTTAGGGAAAGAGCTTTGGTTCTCACTCCCATTCCACAGATGGAGGAGCAGAGGCAGAGTAGAGATGGCCCTTCATGCATGCAGCCACATACCAGGTGCCAACCCTGGTCTAGGAGCTGAGGCCACTGGTTGGTCGGGTGGCGGATGGGATTTGCACCTCTCTCTGGCTGATTTCAGAACCTGTGCTCTTAACCTCTATGCTCTGCTTGCCTGGGAGCAAAAGGAGTCCCTGTGATAAGTACGATGTCTCAACACTCTCAGGGCAAAAGAAAAGAGCAGGAATCCACGGAGAGCCTTCTATCCAGAGCTCAGCAGGTATAAGGTTTACCGCCTGCTCCTCCAGATAATTTACTCTCCTGACTGTTTAGATGTTTTGTCATTTGACACGACCGGCCCATCTTTTCCCTGTCACTGCCTTTTCATCATCCACTGATTCCTTTAGGTTCATAAAACAAGAAAACCTTCGCACAGGGCGGCCCTGGCAGGGTGCACCTGGGTCTGAGGAAAATGCTTTGGGGAGGACTGTTTCCCTTCAGGTGGCTCTGTGACTCTATCTCCCACCTCCTGGGGCCAGAGCCCACCAAACAGCATGGTAGTGGACTGCAAATGAAGGAGCACTGAGTCACCTGCAGGCTTGTTAAAACACTCCAGGGGTTCTGATGCAGCAGGATGGGGGGGGGGTGAGGTGGGGACTGGAGAATCTGTGTTCTAACACATGCCCAGGTGATGGTAATGCTGCTGGTCCGGGGAACCCTCTTTGAGAACCACTGTCCTAAGGAGACTTGACAAGGTAGCAAAGGGCTGCTGTGTCTCTTGGAGACAGAAAAGGTATCTGTCCGGCTGGGAGGAGATAGAGAATTGCTCTTAGGACAGCCTCTATGGGGAGGAGTCCAGAGTGGCTCACCCTCCCTCCAGAGCATTCCTGGGCTCTCTACTCTCTGCAGTCCCCAGGAGCTTCCCTTTGTAAACAAGCATTGCTTCAGGGGCTTCATTCCTTGCCCATCACGGAGTGTACATTCTGCTCTTTAAAAGCACAATTCATTCTCTCATCATTAGATGGACACAGGCAGGGCAAAAGTGCTTCCTCCCTAGCCCTTCATGCCAGCAAGGCCTAGCTTGACTGGGTGGCCCACAAGAACAAAGGATGTCTGCATCTAAAGGCTGCTGCTTCACAGCAGGACTCTTTCAGCTCCCAGAGCAGAGAGGGGTGTGGCCCGCGGTGGGGAAAGTCCTGAGACCTTCTACTGGGCCTCAGGGGATGATGCTAGAAATGTTGGGCCAGATGGGACTGCCAGGATCTTACACATCAGCACGTTCTGGACCCTCTCCCGAGCCCATGGTGCTCCATCATCCTTCCCTTGGACCTCAGCGGCAAGAATCTGGCCTTCCCATGTAGCTTTCACTCTGGGAGCTTTTAGCTGGGATTTCCTTGCCCTGAGATAAATAAGGCCTCCTGGAGCTGCTACCCGTTATACCCGTCCCATAAGCAGATGGGACACAGTGCTGGCTCCTCCTGCCCACCCCACCCCCGTTTCCGTGTGTGTGTGTGTGTGTGTGTGTGTGTGTGTGTGTGTGATGGTTCTTCTCACTCAGTAGAGATGGTTCTTCTATCTCAGTAGAACCCATGAGTTCTGGAGACTGAAGGTCATCCAGCCTGTTCCCAGCAGAAATCACCAAAGTCACCAAAGATACTTGGTTTCACAGACAAAGCCCATCAACTGCTGAAGGCACCAGGAGATGGTACAACCCCATACACTAAATCCTCTGGGTGTTTCCTTCTGCAACTTAGGAAAGTATCTGAAATACTGAAGCCCAGGCAGAGACAGAGTGACCTCCCAAACAAACAAAGTTCTTTCATTACTTCAGTTACTACCCTTGGCTCAGCTGACGTTAGCACCAGCACAGGCTGACGGCATCCGGTACTGGTGCGAGTGTACCACAGAACAAGAGAAAAGCTCTGAGTTGGCAGCCTACTCCCTAGCCAAGCCTTGCTACCAACCAGCAAGGAGAAGGAGGTTTAGCTCACACATCTGTTAAAGATGGGGTTGAACCATAGAGACCCCGAAGCCCCTGCAATGGAACAATGGAAGGTCATCAAACCATCATTGTGTCCCAAAGCCTGTCATAGGTGCTTTGTGGACCGGAAGTCATCTAAGAGCCATGTGATTCTTACAGGAGCATTGTCATCGGACCCATTTCACAGATGAAGGCAAGTGAGGCTCAAACAAGCAAACTATGGTGCCCAAGTTTTGCAACAAATAAAGGACTACGTCGAAATTCTCTTTCTTGTCTGGCTCAGTCCCTTCCTCTACCAGAATAGGGCATGTCTGTCTGTGCGCAAGTGCACATTTTTGAGGGGATCTGGATTTTTCCTCTGGAGACTATGCAAAAACAGAGGCTTTATCTGGCTTACATAAAATGCTGGTGGGGGCTGAATATGCCCCAGCATGAGTCTGGTTACCTGAGGTAACAGAAGCAGGGTTGACGCTGAGCCCTCTCCCAGGCTGCCCTGCCCTGTGCTCTGGGACAGAATGAGGAGGCCCGAAGGTGGCACGGCCCTCACCTGGGAAGGGCTCCTTGAGGAAGTGGCCGTTGATGGTCTGGTTGGCTGTGCCCAGTGGGTTTTTGGCAATGAGGGTGTAGTTGCCATTGTTGTAGTGGGTGGGCTTGTTGAAGAGCAGACAGCCCTCGGAGACCTCGCCCTCCTGGTAGTACTCGACATGGGTGATCTTGGACTCCCGTAGCGGCTGCCCGTTGTGCAGCCAGTGCAGCGTGGGTGGCGGGTTGCCTCGCACCACGAACTCAATGCAATGCTCCAGGCGCAGCTCCGGCTCCTCAAGGCTCACCACGCGCGGAGGGTCTGTGGGGGGACAGGCTGGCTGACTCCCAGGATACACAGTCTCCCATGTCCCAGAGCAGCTGACCAGAGACTGGGGTGGGAATCCCAGTTCTTTCCCCATCCAGCTCTGGTAAGACTGAGAGGATAAGAGGCTCCCACCAATACCCCTGCCACCTTCCCAAAAGAGGGGAAGAGAGGGCTGTCTTCACCTAAGCTTCCCGGGTCCACCACAACTGGAGGACCTTTGAGGAACGTAACAGAAGGCAGACTCGGGCCAACTCTGGGGTATCCTGAAGACGTAGATGAGTTGGAGGCACCCATCTTCTGAGGGACAGAGACAACCTTTCTGGGGCTAGCTCAGGACTGAGGTGCTTGGTCCTGCCCTCCTAACCTCCCTGCCCCTGCCTCCTGCACTACCATCCCTTTGGTACATGGTAACCCTCCATACAGCAGCCACTCACAGTGCACAGTGAGGGCGACACTGGCATTGCTCATGCCCACCACATTCTCCGCAATACATGTCAGGGTGAAGCCGTTGTCCTCACTTGTCACATTTACCAGTGTCAGGTTGATGGCATGTACGTTGGTCCAGTTCAGATTTGTCTAAAACCCCAATAAAAAAAAATCAGTTTCTATAAGGGGGCTCCTCACCCACCTCCCCAACACCTTTGGGAATCAAAAAGAAAAACTGTACAGAAAGTGAAGGACCCTTTCTTCCTGCCACGCACACTGACCAAGTGCCAGGCACTCTACAATCATGAGCTCAGGAAATCTTCACAGTCACCATATGAGGGGAATGGTAGTATTATCCCCATTTTACAGATGCACAAACTAAGGTATAGAGAAGTTGATTAGCATGCTTAAGATCAGGTTGGCTAGAGAAGAGTGCAGCTGGATAAGAACCAAGCATGCACAAACTTTCCCTTTTCCTCCTTATTCTCACATCCCTTGCTTCTATTCATGATTTAGCTCATGTGGACTAAGAGGTCATGGCTGCCCAGCCTTCTGATGGGGCCAGAGCTTAGGATGCCTACCTGGTGGGTGTTGATGGACTGCAGTCCAGTAACTATCCAGTCTACATCGGGCAGAGGTGATCCAGAGCCATTGCAAGTGATGACAGCGTTGTCACCCTCTCGTACAGTCAGGTTGACGTGGCTCACACTGATCTCAGGGAGGTCTGGGAGGGAGGACAGGATGAGTAAAAAGATAAGCAAACACTTAATACAAAACTTTGTCTCTGGGGTCAGTGATGGCACTTCTCAACTCAACCTGCTTGTGCTCTTGGAACACCCCCAAGTCCCTGAATCTTCATAGCACCTCCCCACAGACATCAGAGCTCAGAAGTTAAGCCCAGCTGGGCTCTCCTACAAGGCAGACAGCAGGTAGGATTGGAGCAGGTGCTCAAAGAATGTAGTTCGAACAATGAGGTTAAATGGCATCTTCCACTTTTGGACACTGGCTCTCAAACTTTGGTCTGCTTCAGACTCCTATGAAGAGCTTGCTAGAAATTCAGATATCCGAGACCCATCCTAGGATCTCATTAAGTCTGTTGGGTCTGGGGAATCTGCTTTTCTAAAAGTACTGTAGATGCCCTTGATACAGAAGGTCTGGAGACCATGCTTTGAGATATGCTCCTTCAGATCTGGTTGACAAGTAACTCACAGAGAGAAAGGACTCCAGTGCATTAAGAAGGGGCACACTTAACCCTTGTCTCCATTCCTGAAGCCAACCTTCTGCCCTGGCAGGCCAAAGAAGGAACAGGAATGAGCAAGGAGGTAAAGAGTAAGCCAGATCTGCACCCAGTGCAGAGTTCAAGACCGGGGGTGTGTGCAGAGGGTGGGGAATGGAAGGCCCTCACTGTGCAGGCAACTGTGCAGGCTCTGAGGGATCTCCCTGGAGCCTGCTGGGGCCGAGGGGGCTCACTCACCACACTGGCTGATGTTCATACGGAACAGGGGCAGCTGCGAGCCATCGGCGTTGATGCAGTAGAGGTGCTGGTTGTTCAGCTTGGCTTCTCCCTGCTCCTGCCACAGCTGCATCCAGCGGATGTCACAGCTGCAGTTGAAGAAGTTCTGCTCCAATCTCCTGTAGGTAAGAAGACAGGGGAAGGGACCTCCTGAACCAAAGATGTGGCCCAGCTTCCTCCCAGGGTCATTGAAGGAGGCCCCCACCTGCTCTTCAGGGATTAGGGAGAGAAAGGATTTAGCAAGGTCTTGAAAGAAATTCTAAAAAAAATACTTGTAAGTCCACAAATTATCTAGTTTTTGAACTATTAAACTCACTTGCAAAAAAATGAAAGCTACTCCACTTAACTCACCTGCCAATGAGACCCTTTTAAAATACATCAGCATGGGATGCTCCTCTTCTCAAAAGCCTCCAGTGGATTCCCATCTCACTGAACGTCAAGGTCAAATGTCTACAGGGTCTGCACTGCTCTCCATGACCTCTGATCTCATCTCCTACCTCACACTCCCTTCCTCTTCTTCAGCCATACTGACCTTGCTGTCTGTCAAGTTCACTAGCATGACCAGCCTGCTCCTGCCTCAGGGCCTTTGCACTTGTTGTCTGCTAGAATGACTCTTTCACTTCAATAAAGAATCATACAGCCTTCTCCAATCACTGCTGTAAATAAGCTACCACTAACCTCTGCCTTAGCACTGCCCAGTCCCCACCCTATTTTCTTCCTTCGAGTATTTGTCATTGCCCAACATCACTTAAAGATTTATTTGCTTGTTTATTATGTCTCCCCAAATAAAAATTAAGCACCATTGAGCTCAGAGAAACTGCCTGTTCATTGCTGTATTGCCAGTAACTACAACTGAGCCTGGCACATAAATACTTGTTGAATGAGTATGAGAGAGATGGGAGGGAGGGAAGGAAGAAGGAAAGCGTTACTCTCCCTGGGTAGTAGGTGGCTAGCTATTTCCAAGATCTGCTCAAAGCCCATCTTGGGACCAGCTTTATTCTTCATAAATTCAACAAAATCCTTACTGAGCACCTGTTCCATATCTGGCTATGGGCTGAGTGCTGTTGACACAGAGGTGAATGAGACACTCTCCGTTCTGCAGGAGCACTCAGCTTAGTGAAGAAGAGCATCTGATAGGGAAAGAGTCCAGTTCAAGGCCTTCCTCCTCCAATGACTTTCCTTGTGACTTAGAGCAAAGTCCCTGCCCCTCGAAATGGAACTATCCCATTAGGGGGACAATTAATGGTATTCATTGATGTAAGCCTCTTCAAGTCAAGGGCACCCAATCTGTCTAAATGTCTGGATCAGTAGAAGGAACATGATTCTCTCGGCTGGACCAGTAAGAAGACAAACCTGTTGGCGCCCAGCAGGAGCTGTGCTAAGCCCCAGGATATTCCAGACAAGGGGTGGAATTCCAAAACAAGAGAGGCGTGCATCAGAACTGATCAGCTTTCAGGAAAAAGGGAGACACTGGTAGAGGACTCAGTGTTTCCCAGCCAGTGGGACACCATCAGTAGAAGGTGCCAACACCTCTGCATGATATTCCTTTAGTCTAAAAATACGCTGGCTTTTCTCTTAGCTCTTTCAGTAAAGGGGGAGGGACCTAGCCTTCACTGAGTTTCTGCTTCCCACAGCCACCGTAGGAGACAGCCAGCACTATCCCCTGTGCAGATGAGCATCCCTTTCTTAGGATTGGAAGGATTAAATGTGCTTCATGTGCTTGAAGTCCCCCGGCTGGTGTGAGACAAAGCAGGGCTTCAAGCCCCAGCTTACTGGACTCCAAACCCCACACTCTCTCCACCCGTCTATCTGGTGCCAGGCACTGCTAGGTGAGAGGGGAGACGCAGAGGAGTCAGCACGACCCCCGACACTGCAGCTCCGGGGCAGAGACCAGGGAAAGAGTTCAAGGTGATGCTGGAGGCTGAGATGGAAACACAGGAAAGAAAAGCCGCACCAGGGCCCAGAGTTCATGTCAAGGGGCACGGGAAACAAAGCTGGAAGGAAGAATGAAAGCCAGACAGTGCAGGACCTTTACTGCCACATCAAATATCCATAGGTTTGGAACTCATCCAGGGGGCAGTGAGGACCAGTGAGACCTTCGGAGCTGGAAATGATGTGAACAAAGCAGATATGTAAGGAGAGCAACCCGACAGTACTGTGCCAGAGATGCCGGCAAGGGAAGAGCCTGAGAATGGCCACCTGGTGAGGGTGCCTTCCACACACAGGGTACTGTGTGGTCAAGAAGTCTGTGCATTTCTCAAAGCACCTGGGCAAAGGGATGAATGGGGGATGAACCCTTGACTTACATGCCTTGACTAGACCCAGTGCCTGGCACGAGGCTACGTGCACACAGACAGGGCATCACTCCTCATTCACATACACATACCAACAAGGGGAGGCCAACAGGCTGGAGGTCAATGTTCTCCAGCTTTTAGGTCTCAGAACTCCTTTTTTTTTTACTCTTAAAAATTACTGAGGGCCTCAAAGAGCTTTTGTATATGTAGATTATACCTATCACTATTTACCATTTTGGAATTCAAATAGAAAATTTTATTTTATTTTTTTAAAGATTTCATTTATTTATTTGAGAGGGAGCAAGCACATGGAGTAGAGGGTGAATCAGACCCCCCACCAAGCAGAGAACCCAATGCAGGGCTCCATCCCAGCACCCCGGATCATGACCTGAGCTGAAGGCAGATGCTTCACCGACTAAGCCACCTAGGTGCCCCTCAAATAAAAAAATTTATAACACAACACCGCATTAACACAAACTCCCATTCGTCACCAGAGAAATGATGTTGTCACCTGTCAAGTGACCTCTGGAAAACACTACACACCTTTGGAGGAACAGGAGTGGAAAAGGCGAGTAATGTCTCAAGTTCCACATTTTAGTTTCCCCAACAGGGTACTGGGGACCCCACGGAACCCTGGACCCCCATGTAAGAACTGCTGCCTCGTTAATAAGGGTGTAGAGAAGATGGGGAAGAGGGAAGGGAAAATGGCAGAGACACTGTAAAAGAAGGCAGGGTGGTACTGAGTGCTTTACTGGAGGCAGAAGGGAAGAGTGGAGATGACACCAAGGTTTTCAGCTTCTAGGAGACAGGAAATTCAAGGAGGAGAGAAGTGTCTCTAGCTGAAAACAGAAGAGAAGGACCCAGTGGAAAAGAAGAGGTTCAGTGTATGAGGAATCAGGATGAGTCCCTAGAGGAGGAAGATGGACAGTGAGGCCGAGAATCGTAGAGGTGTGTGCCTGGCGGGAGGGCAAGATGGGGCCATGGTGGAGACCCCGGATAGAGTGGAGAGAAAATAAGCAGGCAGGACAAAATGAGAGCTAAGAAATAAAAACAGAATGACATTCGTGTCATACCTTCTGCGTACCACCCAACAGCGTGCGTACTGCCCTGAGCACCAGCCCCACTCAACCCTCCAGTTGGGGAGGAAGCAGAGGAAGGGTGATGGCAGCCTTGGACAAAGCAGAAGGTCAAGCTGGCGGCCCAGGGTGTGGAGGACGGGAAGGCCTGAGGATGTGGACCTGTGTTGCGGGGCGGCAAGCACAGGCCTGGCAGCCCTGCTGGGAAGACACTGAGGGTCCAGATGCTTGCATATCTGCAAACTGAACCAGGTCAGCCCGGCTGTTCCCAGATGCTCGCTTGACAAGATGCAGCCATTCATTATGAAGTAGCTGTAAAAATACAAATTATCCACCTGGGAGGAAAAGATTAGCTGGGCTGGGTGGGCTGCTTCGAGCCGCATGTGCTTTGTTCGGTCCTGCCCTGTGGTGTCCCCGGACTTCTTAGGGTCCCCTCACTCCCCCACAGAGCTGACAGGGCCACAGTGTCCTGGGGCATGTGGGAGAACGAGGTGGGATGGCACCGCGAGACATTTCCACCCATTTCCTTCCATCCTTTTCCACCATGATCTGGTCCACCAAGGAGGGACTCCCCAGGAGACCTGGCTTCTCGTTCATGTCGGAGTCTCCTGCAAACTGCATAGAAACCTTAAGCTTCTCCCCCCACCCCTGGGACCTTCCTCCTAGAAGCCAAGATGCAGGTACACAATAGAAAGCATGCCGAGTCAGGAAACATGGTGTCCTGGGCGTCCCACTGAGTGAACTACCCTCGTCTTCACCCAGACCACAGAGGGTTCAGGGACTGGGCCAGAAACAAAGAAAAGCAGCATGTAGTCTACGGGACACTGTCCCTTCTTCCAGCAAGTCAGGTCTCAGCCAGGGCTGCAGGGGCTGTGTCCAGGAGCCTGAAGGCTTTCCCTGCCCCATCAATAATGCAGGCAGGCCCATGAATAATACAGCAGCAGCTGCTTCAGGGCAGAGTTTATGCACACCCAGCCCCAGCCCCAGCATGGCCTGGGGCCTGATCACAGGGCCCTAGGGGCTTCCGACACATTAACTCTGCCCCATTCAGGCATAAGCAAACACCTCACCACAAGGCCTAGGCCATGATGGTTGACGATGTATTTAGAAAACACTGGTTCCCCTCCAGCCATCACTCTGGCGTTCTTCTCTCCTCCGCAGCCATCCTGGGACTGGCCGCAGGAGACAGGGAATGGATGTAGATCTGCTGTCAACCAGGGAAGCATGTCCCCAGGTCCACGTGATTGCCACTGGCCTCCCAGAGATAACAAGACAATGGGAAAAGAAGGACACAAACAAAAGGTTTGAGTGGAGCCAGGTGTCATGTTGGGCAAAGACAGTGCCCTGAGCTGTGTCTCTCACAAAAGACCTGTTTGGGTCCTAACCCCCCGAGACCTGCAGATGTGACCTTACTTAGAAACTGAGTCTTCATGGATGTGATCGAGTTAAGAATCATGGGATGATCATGGGACAAGATCATTCTGGATTTAAGGAGGGCCCTAAATCCAATGACAAGTGTCCTTGTAAAACAGGAGGGAGAGACCAAAGACAAAGAGACAGGGAGCAGATACTAGAGTGGCATTGACGTGAGCCAAGGAACACCAGGAGCCACCAGAAGCCAGAAAAGACATGCAAAGTTTCCTTCCATGTGCCTCTTGAAAGGAGAGTGGCCCTGTGACACCTTAATTTTGGCCTTCTGACCTCCAGAAGAATCAAGAGTCACTTTCTATCATTTGAAGCCTCCAAATTTGTGGTGATTTGTTAAGGCAACCCTAGGAAATTAATATGGCAAGTAACTTCTTCCCTCAGGCTCTGCATTAACATCTGTAAAATGGGGGTAATTGCGCTCGACCCTCTTTCTGCACAAAGTTATTATGAGGATTAGCGATAATACATGTTAACATGCTTTGCAAATTGAAAGGGGCTATAAAGAGACCAGAAATTATTATTACAGTAACACTATTATTAACATGATCGTTCAGGGACTTCTCTGAGAGCCGTGGAAAGCGGTCATGGCCAAGACTGGGAGAAAGTGCCAGGATCAGCCCAAACCCATCCCCAATACCAAGTTAATATTTTACCAAGTCGATTAAATCTGCAAATTACACCAGAGGTAATTATCACTTTGCTTTAAGAAAATGAAATATTCCAATCTGTTTTAATCATGTCTGCTCTGTGCGTGCAGGGTATTAAGAGAAGCCTGTTGAAGATACATTAATGGTCCTTAGGGTATTTCTGGAAGGTTTCTGTGCTGTGGGTTTATATCCTCTGGTGCCTCTTGCCATTGCCTAAGTTGCATCATGGGATTCAGAATCCAAGCTTCCTTTCTTTCTAATTCATTCTTTATCTCTAAGACAATCTCTTTTATTCCTGCTCTGATTTCTGGACAGACAATTCCAGTCTTCTCTGTAAGGAAAAAAAAGAAAATCTTGATATAACCAGAAACTTCGGAGAGCAACCGTGCAATGCCAACTCCAATTTCTGCAAACCTGTGCCACTGAAACAGTGTTAAGTACTCTAAAGGGAGTCCTGAAAGATGCTTCCAGTTCTTGCAATAAGAGAAACACAGCCTGGACCAGTGAAGGGCAATGGGCCAGGGGTTCAGCCAAAACCATACCCTCCATCTGACAAAAGTAAGAAAGAAATGAGTAAAGGAAGCCTCCAGTACATGACAAGGGCTCTGAGATGCTAAGTTGTCTGTGTTTTTTTCCCCCAGTGATTCCACTTGGGAACTCACCATCTTGAGAATGGTTTCCAGAAGGAGACAGTAAGTATGGGGTGGGGGTTGGGAGGGAGGGTTTGCTGAGTTGATTAAGGAAAGAGCACTCATCTTTGAAAACAGTAGACCTGAATGGTGGTAATGCTAATTATCATAATACTAATTCGTTACCATTTGTAAGCTGTGATCTTGGACCAGTTGTTTAACTTGGCCAAGCTTCGATCCCTCATTTGTAAAACTGGTTATATGATACCTTCCAAGTGGGGTTGCTCCAAAAATAAGACAGGACTTTGTTCATAATAGGTGCTCAATATATGGTTCTTTTGTCTCCTCTATTGTTGGAAAGTCATTCTGATGGAGAATTCCAAGAGCATCCATTCTTGTATCACAGGTCCTCCAGTAGGGGAGGGTCTGGCTGGGGTAGGCAGAAATCCTCAATGACAGAACGAAATGTGCTGAGAAATCACTGAATGCCCTAGTTTGCCCCTTCTGTTCCTGAAAAAGATGGCTCAAAGCCTCACACTCTGGCTTTGTGATCTTCCGGCTGCCAAAGCACCAAGAGCCATCTCCCCCTGGCCTATCTCCTTCAGAGCCAAGATTCTTTCTTCCTGGAAATACCCAACCCATCCCCACAGCCCGCCCCACCCCCACCCCCCAGCCCACAGGCTCCATTGGGCAGACCCTGGCAGTCTAGAAAGCTCGTGGCAGATGGTGCCATGTGAACTAATCAGGAAGTCGGACAAGAAAATACTACCACCTCCCCCCACCCCCACTTCCATTTGCCAGGAACTGGGATTGTTTGGATTTTAATCATAGCCACAGCTAAGAGCCAACATGAGGGCCCTCCGGCCAAAAGATAAATTTTCCACTCTCAAATTCAATTCTTCCTCAAAAAAATAGACCCCTACCAGGGCAAGTGCTCCATGGAGGGGGGCTTCTTTATTTTCCAATGTAATTTTTTTCTTATTTAACAATATGACAGAAATAAAATACTCTGGGACATGGTGGCTCTCACACTGGCTCACACTGGAGGGAACGTCTTCATTCCTCCATAAGTCACATCTAGCTCACCAGTGTATTGATCCTGGGCAAAGATGAATGCAGAATCCCATGATCCTCTGGGATAAATCTGACATTTTCTTTAAATATATGTCCATGGAACAACTGTTTCTAAAACTCCACAAAACAGGTCACCAGGGCAGCACACCATTGATTTCACATCCAATGATTTTTTTAGAAGGAGCACTGAACGTTTTCTCAGTAATTCAGCCAACTGCAGACTCCAGATGTCCCCCAGAGAGACGCTGTCCCTCGCCTCTTGAGGTGAAGGGACAGGCATTCAGGGAGAACCAGACACAAGACTCCCAAGAAAGAGAGCCCCCAGTTAGCTCCTTTATGGCAGAGGCCCTGACTAGTTCTAGGCCAACATAAGAAAGAACTGCAATCATGCACTTTCCGAGAATTATTGCAGAACCGATCCTTGAATTGGAAACAGATTTTAAGAGGCTGAGAGACAGCTAAGTATAGTGGTCAAGACCTTGAGTCCATATGCTACCACTTGGTTAATTGGTAACTCAAAACAAGGAACTTAACCTTGCTAAGTACCTCAGTGTCCCCCAGTATGAAGTGATAGTAATAATTCCTACCGGATAAACTATTACAAGAATTAAATTAAATAACGTACATAATTCGAGAGATTGCTTGGCAAAATGCCTAACACAGAGTCAGAAATCGTTGTTAGTAGTGATCCAAGCAGTCATATTCATTTAGTGCTAAGGTTTTTTTTTCCCACCTACAAAGATGGGAATGAATACAAAGAATCAAATCTAAAGGTCTGGCATTTAGCTGTCTGTGACATCAGTGATATCATCTAGCTTTTCAGTGTTGTATAAACAGATAAGTATATACTTACCTTTTTCCAAATTTGGTTAGTTTTTAATTAATGTACCTCAGGATCTCAGCTCTATGTGACTAAAGAACTGTGGTCACCACATCTATGTGCCCATACCAGAGGAGTAGCCCAGAAGGAGGCACAAAATCCTCAGAAAGGCAGGCAACCCATAGCAGTATTGTCCTAAACTCTCCGACACTGTTGACATCACTTCTATACTTCTTGGCCCTAGAATGGCCTTTCAAACAATCATGGGCATTCAGGTCCATGAAGATAAGTAGGGTATACGAGGCCATCATCGGGTAATGGGTTATTGGGTCCCTGGATGTAAATATTCCCCTCCCTGACCAGCTGGATTGGAAAAGCTAAGATTATGACTCATCCATGAACTCAGGTCTTCCCAGGTGGAGGGAGGACAAGTTGAAAGGCCAACAGCATGGGCAGAGATCCAAGGCCACTACTACTTCTTGGGAAAGATAATGAAGCAACCTGCATTCAGTGAATTTAAATCTGAGTCACTAAGTAAAAGGGAGCACATGAGCAGTGTCTCTGGAACCCTGACTCCCTAATTTCATCCATGCCTCAATTCCTTTCCAATTTATGCCTTGATTTGTCCCTCACCGTAATACACTGTCCTTCATGCACAGAGATGACCCCGATGACTCACACATCAACATGACTTGTTTTTTCCAGCAGTGGTCAGGAATTCTCACTCATCCATCCAACGTGGGTTTGCACACAATGGCTGGAGGGGATAGGGGTGCACCTATCAGCCTTTGAAGGTAGCAAGACCAAGTAGTCCACAGGTACATTGAATAAATATATGGACTTGCCTCCCACCCCCTCCACCATCAGGATGCTCATAAGCAAGCCAAATAGGCTGACAAAAGATTAGCAGTGCTGGAAAGAACATGCAATCTAAAGTCAGAGGCCTGGGTTCAAGTCCTAGGTCAGCCAATCCTTAACAGTGAAATCTTGGCTGTGTCTCAATTTGCCTTTTGGAAGTTCAGAACCCTCACCTTAAAATGAAGAGATATATTTTATATTGGAGATGGTATAATAACACCTATCTCCCATAATGCTCATGATGATTAAACTAAAGTCATATAAATGAAAGTACACCTGATAACCTACAAAATCCTACATTATGAATGTTATTTATTATAAACTGATACATACTCTTTAGTTAAATATAAATACTATTATTACACCATATCTGTTACCTACAGACACAGAACTAGGTCCTGCTCAGAGATAATATTCCTGTCTTCTTCAGAAATGTGCTAGAAAGAGCATCAGAAATCAAGCAACAGGGTGCCCCACTCTCACTGGACATGGTACACTCTGTCACCCAACCTAAGGAGCCCATTTCAAGTATACACCCAATCACTAAACATGGTATACTCTGTATTACCCAACCCAAGGAACCCTTTCAAGTGCATGCCCAACCTCAGATGGTTCCACTTCTCCCCACCCAACCTCTACCACCACTCTACTACTTGGATGGCCTTCAAGACCAAACTTACAATTCTCGAAGACTCAGTGTCTGGAAGAGCTGCCATGAGAGTGTGGTGAGCCGGTTACTTGATAGGTTTCTGCAAGAGTGACAAATACAGGAGAAATTAAGGGACAGATCTGGCATATGAAAAACCCTCTTGGTAGTGAGCCTGGTTACTTCACAGAAGCCTGGCTTTGCTGTTCTTCTCTCTTGTTGCATTCTGCTAAAGGTTTATCTGCCAGTAGTCAAGGCCACAGATGAGGTTTGGAGAGGATTTCAAAGAAAGGAAAGGGAGATTTTATAAATGTTAAAAAAAAAAAAAAGGGTCTTGGTCATTTTCCCACATCTTGTGACCAAAATAAAGGTTCAGGGAACCTTTTGGAGGCCACTTTCCCACAGGGGGACAGAGCTCTCAGGATACACAAGCCAATAAGCATTCTTTTTCATTTTTATCATTGAGATTTCACTAACATGAAAAACAACCTGTGGGGATCCCTGGGTGGCGCAGCGGTTTGGCACCTGCCTTTGGCCCAGGGTGTGATCCTGGAGACGCGGGATCGAATCCCACATTGGGCTCCCGGTGCATGGAGCCTGCTTCTCCCTCTGCCTGTGTCTCTGCCTCTCTCTCTCTCTGTGTGTGCGTGACTATCATAAATAAATAAAAATTAAAAAAAAAACAACCTGTGAATATTTAATGTATACATCTTGATGAATTTCAAGGTGAGTGTGTACCCGTGAAAATGTCACCATAAACATGCCATTAACTTAAGCATCAACTCTAAAAGTTTCCTCCTTCTCTCTCTTTTCTTTTTTTTTTTTGCAATAACCATTGATTTAAGATATAATCTCAACAAATTTTTAGGTATACGATACAGTATCATTAATGGCCTGCTATACTGTACTGTACATCTCTAGGACTTACCTTGTGTAAGTGAAACGATATATGCGTTTACCAACAAGCACAATATTGAAAATATTCACAATATTGAAATAGTGAAAAATATTCACAATAGTGAAAAAAACTCTGCAGGTCACCTCCAATTTCTTCTATCCAGTCCCTCCCCCAGCAAAGAGGCCCATCAATGATCAAGACATCAGCCTTTTGTTCACACTTCTGTTCTCCTCCTAGTGGCTATTTAATTGTTCTCATTAAAATGTACAGGGGAAAGGAGTAGCCATTAGTCTTCCAAATAATAGAAGAAACACGCCCACAGTTATCACTTTGCCAGTCTCAACAAACAACTTCTGATGTGATAACAGCCCTTCAAGGCAGCAGTTAGACACTGCTGGAGTCCAAGTGACACCCCAGGAACTCTACTCCCGCACTGATGAGAATGGATGGCTGTACGGATGCCATGTAGGTAAATATCTATACACACACACACACACAAGCATGCATGTATTTGTGTCTATTAAACATGCAGGTGATAAATGCAAGCACAGACTCTTGTTTATATGCACACATATACGCTGACACACACACCTCTACTTGGATGATTTCTACTGCAGATATTTGGGGAGAATCAAACGCAGGCTACCGGTAGAGTGGACGGATGAGAAGGTCCCTCTGAAACTTACATTCAAGTTATAAATGAGTAAGCAAGAGAACTACAGTCTGCCACGAATAGAAGGGGGGGTACAAAGAAAGTGATGCCATAACCCGTGTGGGAGAGGGAGACAGCTCCTTTATGCAGGAGCTTAAAGAGGTGCCTTCCAAGAGGGTAACATCAAGCTGAGGCCAGAGTGAGACTGAGCCAGTGCCAAGGTTGGAGTGTTTTGGGCAGTGGACACAAAAAGAGCAAAGGCAGAAAGGTGACCAGTGAGGAAGGAGGTAGGGGAGAGCAGTCAGGGGTTAGGAGGAGAGGGGATAGCCACAACCACCTTGCTGGCCATGGTGAGGACCTTGGATTTTATTTTAAGGAGCAACGGGAAGGCATTGGATGGCTTTAAGGAGGGAAGTGACATAATCTAATTACCAAGACTGAAAGCTGGCAGAGGAGTTAGGAGGCTGTTACTGAGGAAGGGGATTGGGAGAAGGAGGCAGGTGGATTCAGGGAGTGGGGGTGGGGATGGAGAGATCACCGCCAGAACTGGGTTCTGAATTGGGTCTGGGAAAGGATGGAGGAAGATACTAGCAACTAGGCGAGCAGCCAAGTCACTTAATGAGAGGCTGTAAAGGGGTCGTATCTGGGGATGGGGTTAGGATCAAGAGCCTCCCCTTGCAAATACTAAGTTTGAGATGCCTGTTAGACCTCCAGAGAGACAAATCAACTAGCCTGTTGGATACATGGGTCTGGAGGTCATAGAGAAGTCCAGGCCGGTGGGATCACAGAGAGTATGCACAGCCCTCAGAGGGACAGATAGCAGACACAAGGACAAACCAGGGACAGGGCTTCCTCTTAGCACCTGAAGCAGCCAGACCCTTGGTGACAGCCAGTGACTATGTTAGGAAGGCAACACCTATTCTGTGGGTGCAGGGGGCTGGTGGACAAAGGAAGGGGACCCCAGGCTTCCTGTGCCACTCCCCCTACACCCAGCACTCTGTACAGAGTCCTCAAGCCTGCACAGCGCTGTCTAGGGTAGGCCTCCCACATCCCAATTCCTGCCCGCGGAAGGAAGAGTAACACACGTGACTCACCAAAAGCTCATAAACCTTAACCTGCCCACATGCTCAGCTTCACAAAACCCTCCCACTGGTCCGTCTTGTGTCTACAAACTTCCTTCATCCACCGGTGATCAGAAGGAAATGGTGATAAAGGAGGACCTGCATGGTGACCACTTAAAGACATCAGTGGGGTGCAGCTCCCCAACCCACCTCCTGCTCAGGAGGGCTGAAGCGGGGATCAGGGGCACACACCCAGTGAGTGGCTGACTTGACACTAGGTTTTGCCCCTGGAGCTCAGACCTCTCAGTCAAGGACACCCGAGTCTAGGACACTCCCCACCTCAGGAGTCCCCATTACCTTTAGCTTCTTAGCTTCTATTTGTTTCAGCAAATGCGAATGACTCACCCAGGTAGAAGTCTTCTGTTTTGTTTTCCTGGCTCACTGTCCACACACGACTACAGCAGTGGCAGCAGAATCAGATAAAGCCCATCTGCCTTATGTCATCTCTGCCTCGACCTAGCACCACCTTGAACAGAACCCCCAGGTCTACAGCGGAGCAGTACCCCATGAGAGTCAACAGCCGGGAACCCCAGATTCCCTGAGCCCTCAGAAGCAGCCTCGCCTGCCTCTCCCCCCACCTCGCAGCAAGAAGCAGGGCAATAGCCCGGAAAACAGGAGTAATCCAGGTGAAGTGGGGACCCTGCCCATCTCTGAGGAAGGACCAGCCTCGGGGTGTGTCAGGGGTTCCTGGGGAGCCTGAGGCAGGGATCAGCCTGCCAGCAATGTCCTTTCACAAAGGTCATGTTTTGCTACGTTAGGCAGAAATGTCATGAGAAAATTGGATTCTAGAAGAAAGAAAATAACAGGCATTCTGGGCAAATAAAGAATAAGAAATAGCATTATCTCCTTATTACAAATTGGAGGGGGGAGGGAATCTGGGACATTCAGCAAGGGGGAGGTGGGCCCCCTGTTCTCCTGAGTGGGGGGGATGGTCCTGGCTTCATCTCTTTCCTGCCACACCCTCCACACCGCACCCAGAAGAGAAAGGATCCTTGGATTAGTCCAGTTCTTCAGGCAGATGGAGCGGCCACTGCAATACTCACGGGGTCTGTCTAGGACTAAAAACTCCCCTCCTCCCCAACTGCCCCCCTGGGACACAGCCCGCCTTCTCTCATTGGAGGGATGCCTGCCCTCGCTCCTTCTGCAGCCGGGCCACTCCCCTCTGCTCACACCTTCCTGCCTCGCTGAACTACCAGGACAACCAGCAGCTGCCCTTCACCAAGGGCTTATGAAACACCAGGCACTGTGTTCAGCACTTTTACATTCATGACTTCATTTAATATGTACAGCAACTGTGCTGGGCAGGTGTTACCATAATCTCCACGGTCGAGTTGAACAGGTCTGAGTGGCCTTAATGCAAAGACTCCATCAACAAGCAACAAGCCAACACACGCAGGAACATCTGCAACCAACACACAGACGTGTCAATTCCCAGGTTCCCACACACCCCTCGGTGTCAGATGCCAGAGACAGAGACACCATGGCACGACACAAGTCCCTTGAGGAGTGCAGTGCACACAATCCATACAAATGTGCATGGTGCCCTGCCACAGACACACGGGGGAGCGATCTAGTCCCAGAGACAAATATATACACAAAAGACAAGTAAGGCAAGTGCACAGTCACCACAAGACAAGCAGGACACGCCTCTGGCCATGCTGCCCTCACAGGCATTTATTTATAAATGTTGACGGTGCGGGGAAATGAGGACGCTAAGACACGGAGCTTTAATAGTCTTACCACCCATTCAGAACTCACTACCCCTGATTTTCCTCCTGGCTCGTACCTCACCTGTATTCACCTGCCACCAAGAATTGATGGGCGGTTATCCCACTCATCAGACCAGGGCCCATCCTGCCTCTGGGCCCCACGGCAGCCTCTTCCCTAACAGATCCATTATCTCCCAGTTCTGACTTTTGCTTGGGTCAATGGCCAGTTTCCCAGCCACCTGACCACGGGAATTAATTTGGTGAGCAAGATTTTTACGAGATGATGCATCAAACACTTTCCCAACACCAGGCTCTGCGACATTGCCCCCGTATCCCTCATCTGAGACTTCCAAAACAAAGCCATTAATTCTGTCCTGCACTACTGGCTCTCTCACAGCCCCAGCTCCGGGGCCCAGAGTAATGAACAATGACAACGCAGCCACTGGAGGCTCTGGGAACAGGGAACCAGACACGCAGATGGCCAGAATCTGACCCAGAAAAAGGACAGGGATGAGATGGCTCTTCCTGTGTTAACCCCTTGGTGAACACGGGTCCTTCCAGGCTGAACACCTCAGCACAGTAAGCGGTCCCGCAATCTTCCTAAAGGAGTCAACTGACTGCAGCAGGATAGATCCCACGATTGGGGAGGATGTCACCCTCCAGCATGGGAGCACTACTGTCCAACAAAAGGGTCACTCAAGATAGACCCTGGTGTCAAGAAAAGCCAATCAGAGGACTTCCTCTGTTGCCCAAGAGACAGCACATCCTTGGGGACTGGGACTTGAGAAGGGGACACTGAGCCCCACCCACAGTTGATCCTGAAAATGGGAGACTTTGTAGACTTCCTGGATGTACAGTGTGGCTGACATGTGGAAGTGCCTCCACCTCCACTGGCAGAGGCAGGCCCAGGGGGCAGGAGATGTTTCAGGACTCAAGCATGTAGGGGATCGTTGGTGCCAAGTGCCCTGCCATCCCTGTGCTATTATGTCTGACTGCTGCATCATGCCCGGCTCCCTCACCTCCTCACATCCACACCAAGGACCCTTTGTTGGGTCTGCCCCGCCCCTACTTCAGCTCCTGGGGGCTCACTCCACCTCTGCACCCTCTCTCTCCCCTTCGCTTTGGTTTTGTCTTCTGCGGTTATGGGTTAAATTGTATCCCCTTCAAAATTCCTATGTTGACATCCAATATCCAATGCCTCAGAACCTCAGAATGAGGTTAACTGAGGTCACTGAGATAAACCCTAATTCAATAGCACGAGTGTCCCTCTGAGAAGATATGAGGACACAGACACACATAGAAGGAGACCGGGTGAAGACATGGGGAGAAGACACCCATCTACAAGCCAAGGAGGCAAACTTTAGAAGAAACCGACCCTGCAGACACCTTCATCTTGGACTTCCAGCTTCTAGAACCATGGGAAATAAGTTTCTGTTGTTGAAGTCACCAAGATCTCTGCTACTCTGTTATAGCAGCTCAAGCAAACTATATACCTGTCCCCACTGCCTCTTTTTTTTTTCTTTTATTGACCCCCAGCCCTGACAGTCAAGCTGGCTGCCCAACTGTGGCCCCTGAAAGGCTCAGTGCCAAGGTGCTCTAGGGAACCAGCTTCCCAACCACGGTCCCTACTAAGTGACCACTGCTAAGATCTAACCTGGCATCTGTCCACCTGCTCAGCTCCCCTCTGGGCACAGGCAGCGTCCTTCCACAAAAGATTGATAAGAGAGAAAACTGAACTTCTAGTGATGCCCACCTGGCCCTACTCTGGCCACCGTGTCAGCTGGGGAGGAGGGCCAGGCAGGTTAAGTCCCAGCCTCAGTCTGGAGGCCCAGAGGTCTGTCTCTTCCTCCCTGACTTGGAACCTGGCAGCACGAACAGCCCCCTCCTCAGGAAGTCACTCCCATGGCCTGCCCTTCACCAAGCATCCAGCCTGGGGAGCAGCCTCCTTTAGGATTCACCCTACAGATGGCCTCGGGGAGCTTCCTTTCTGTTCCCTGACACCCAGTCCCATTATCTGAGCTGCTTTGCAGGGTGCAGCATAACCAGGGTGGGCTATCCTTGGGGATCAGCTTTTCTAGGACACCAGAAGGTGCCAGCTTCTCTCTTTGAGTCCCTGACCCCTCTTCTCCATCCTCCCAGACCTGGGTGGGAGCTGTGCTGGGAGGAGCCCCATGCACCCCTGCTCTGGGTCCCCAAGGAAGCCATGGAAGCAGCTGGAACCAGGGCTATCCTCAGGAGGAGCCTCAGCCTGGTCCACCCCAGAAGTATATCCAGTGTCTGGGCAGCAGGTGACTGATGCCTTGAGGGTGGGGGAAATGCCCACTCCTACCTGCCCCACTACCCCCACAGGGTCACTCATGGAGAAGCTGGGGCATGGAAGGTAAAGGGGGGGTCCCCTATATACCCCACAAATCCTCTTATATGTGTATAAATACATGGGATGTTAATGGAGGCCCGCCCCCACATTGCCATCGCTATGTGATAGTCCATTGTCTCCTCTCCTGGAGACTCTCTTGTACCCTCTTCCTCTATTTATTTTACACTTTTTTGGGGGGGAGGGAGGTTCCACCCTGAATCCTCAGACCCCCTTCCAGGTTCCTGTTTACAGGTCCCATGCCCTTTCTCTGGGACTTGGATATGAAATCTGTCTCAGTAAACCCTTTGGAGTAAGGGGGGGGGGAGGGGGGAGAAAGAAAGAAAAAGAAAAAAAAAAAAAAAGAAGAAGAACACGGAGGACCAGGAGTGAGTTCAGCTGCAGCCCAAAGATGAAGGTGGCTTCCCCTAGAGGACCCATTTCACTGCTTGCAAAGGCCCTATTCTGAATACTGTACCGGCTCAGAGCACCAACCACAGCTAACCAGAACACAGCAGAGGTCAAGCTCCTTCTTGAATCTTTCAGGCTCCTAGGAGCTGTGGCTTGCTGGCTGCATCCATCATGATCTAAATCTTCCTTCATCCAAGAAGGCAGCATTCTAAAAGGTGAAATTCTGGGGGTGCCTGGGTGACTTGGTTGGTTAAGCATCTGCCTTAGGCTCAGGTCATGATCCCAGGATCCTGGAAGATCTCTGGGATCCTGGGATTGAGCTCCTTGAGCAGGGAGCCTGCTTCTCCCTCTGTCTCTGTCCCTCCCCCCACTTGTGTTCTCTCTCTCTCTCTCTCTCTCTCTCTCTCAAATAAACAAAATATTTTTTTTAAAGATTTTATTTATTTATTCATGATAGTCACACAGAGAGAGAGAGAGAGAGAGAGGCAGAGACACAGGCAGAGGGAGAAGCAGGCTCCATGCACCGGGAGCCCGACGTGGGATTCGATCCTGGGTCTCCAGGATCGCGCCCTGGGCCAAAGGCAGGCGCCAAACCGCTGCGCCACCCAGGGATCCCTAAACAAAATATTTTAAAAAATTTTAGAAAGGTGCAACTCTTCCTTCTTTGACAAATGCTGTCCTCTTGGCAATCTCTCTGTCCTCCTTTCATTTTCCCCATAAAAGAAACTTCTCCTCAGTGTTCTTGGAAACAGCCAATTCCTTCCTCTGTCACCCCATACCAGGATTCTTCTGAAATTGCTGAAGAATCTGGAGGAAAGTTCAAGAAAGGAGACACCTCCCCGCTTCCCGAGGCAGCACCAACTCCATATAGAGTTTGTTGAAGAGGAATCAACCAACCACAGAGAAGGAGGATGCCAGTCCACTGCCCACTTCTCCAAGAGCCAGGGCATGTATGCTTCATTGATCTTGACCTTGAGACTTTGTGTGCAGTCGGCTCCACACCAGAGGTGAGTGCAGCCCACCATGAGGAGCAGTTAAGGTGGCTGCCACCAAGCTGTTTGGGATGAACTGGTGGGAAGAGAGGAAGCACCATGCAATAGCATCCCCAAGATCTGCTGCCAGCCACCAAGGAGGCTCTATGAGCCAACCTCTTAAAACCCAGTGCCTGGGACAAGGAAGCAGGGGCTGTCACCCAATGTTCCTCTTGAAGACCAAGAAATATTTTTCTACATCATTGATATATTTGCTTTTCCCTCAATTAAATTGCTGTAAAAGGGGGTGGGGGTTAAAGCCATTTGAGCCATTTTTATTCAGCTAAATTACACTGGATGGCTCATTTAATGAACTTTAATGAAGCCAAAATGCTTTCTCTAATCAAATCTCCAGTGACGTGACTGGTGTCTTGACCTTAGATCAGGAGACTGGATGCAGCTTTTCTACAAGACCCTGTGCTGGACTGAACCAGGGTTTCCCAGAGAATGTTCCCAGGGAATCTGAGGTCTGCAGTACATTAATGGATATGACAAGGGGGAAAAAAATCATGTTGCTTGAAAAATGTGGTTTTAAACCAATTAAACAGGCTTATTTACTGCAGAACTTCTCAGAGCCTTTATTAAGAGAAAGATCTGACCTACTGAGTCCCAGTCTTATTAGACCACAGAACCTTCTCTATCGAGCCGGCAAGAATCTAGCAAAAACATCACCCCATAAAACATGCAGAAATGATGGTTGTGGTAAGAAACAGGTATTTGCTTTTGCTCCAGGGTTCTTGGCTCACAGCTGCCTTGGAATTTCTTGAGCAGTAAGAGAGATGGCAGCATCTTTTGTTATAATATTTGATCTCTTGTCCTCAGCTCCTGAGATTGCTTCAGAAAATGAGGTGACTTTTAAAAGCCCCTGAAGATGGGGGCTGGTTGCCAAGGGAACCAACCATGTAGAGAGGATTAGAACTTTCAGTCCCACGCCCCAATTTCTAGAAAGGGGGGAAGGAGCAGAGGTTGAATCAATCACCAATGGTCAATGATTGAATCTAACAAGCCTATATATAATATAGTCCCCAAAAAACCCCATAAAAAAGGGGAATTGGGGTTTGACGAACCTGAACACTTCCACATGCCACCATACCAGACCCCAAACTCCACAAGGATGAAAGCTCCTTTGTTCAGGACCTGGCCTTATGTATCTCTTCATCTGGCTGTTGATTTGTACTCTTTAATATCCTTTGTAATAAACCGGTAATCTAGTGAGTAAATTAGTTTCCTGAGCTCTGTGAGCCACTCTAGCAAATTAATCGAACCCAAGGAGGGGGTCATGGGAATGTGTGATTTACAGCCAGGCTATCAGAAGCACCAATAACAACCTGGATTTGGGACTGGCATCTGAAGTGGGGACTGAGCCCTCACCCTGTGAGATCTGATGCTGTCTCTGGGTAGACAGTGTCAGAATCGAGTTGAATTGCAGGACACCCAGCTGGTGTCCCAGAATTGCTTGGTGGCATGTGGCGGGGGGGGGGGGGGGGTGGAGGGACACACATTCGAATCGGGTGCAGAATCATTCATCATTGAGCACAGGGGTCAGCAAGCTATTGTCTGCAGGCCAGCTCTCTGTTTTTGTAAATAGTTTTTTGGAACACAGCCACATCCCTTCATTTGTGTGTTGTCTGTGTCCACGTTCTAGGTGGAATGATGGTCCTCTAGATGTCCACATCCTAGTCCCCAGAATCTGTGAATAGACCAACTTCCATGGCAAAAGAGACTTTCCAGATGTAATTAAGAGTGTGAACCTTGAGATGAAAAAGTTATCCTTAATTATCCCCTGGCCCCAATGTAATCACAGCATCCTCAGAAGTGGAAGAGGGGGACAGAGAGAAAGTCAGAGAGAGATGTGACTAGGGAAGACAGGAAAAGACTCGATGTGCTGGCTCTGACGATGGTGGAAGGAACCACAGGCCAAGGAATGTGCATTGTGTCTAGAAGCTGGAAGAGGCAATGAAACAAATTCTCCCCTAGAGCCTCCAGAAGGGACCCCAGCCTTGCAGACACCTGGATTATTAGCCCAGTGAGGACCATGCAGGTTCTAAGCTACACAGTGTATGGCAAGAAATTTGTCTTACAACGGTTAGGGTAATTTGTTATAGCAGCAACAGAAAACTCATACACCCTCGGAGCTTGCATTAGAGCCACAGAGTTGGGTAGCTATCACAGAAACCCGATGGCCCACAAAGCCTAAACCACTTAGCACGTGGACCTTTACAGAAAAAGCGTGCCTGCCCTCACCCATAGAAATATAATACGAGCCATATATGCAAATTCAAACTTCCTAGTGGTAACATTTTAAAAAGTGAAAAGAGAGATATCAAAGTAGTTGTATTCATACATTATACTTAACTCAGTAAATATAAGGTATCATCAATTTATGTGATCGCATAACAAATGCTGATGAGATAGTTTATATTCTATTGTGTGCCTGTTACATCTTTGAAATCCACGTGTGCGTTACATTCACAATGCATCTCAGTTTGGACTGGCCACATTTCAAGGGCTTAAGACCCATGGATGGCAGCTCTAGACCATCTGTATAAGCCAGTCCCTGACTGAGGTCCTCAGTGGAGAGGAGCTGCCAACAGGTGGAGAAGGAAAAACTCTAATTCTCCGAAGTAAGGGCAGGTGCCCTTTCTCCAGATGCCGATCCGTCCCAGAACCCAGCAGACACATGGCTTGCTGCATAGGAAGGAATCACTCCAGTTGTCCCCAACTACACGCAACACCATGGAGAAGCTGCCAGTGTCCTCTCAAGCTGGAAAAGCTCAAGAAAGGCACAGTAATGAGGTGGATATGGACCGTGGCCCAACACATAAGACACTGGGTGTGCTCGCTGGACTTTCAGAAGGCTCGGCCTACCTAATCCAGTCCAGGCTCCACTTTGAAGTTCAAGTCTTTCCACACAATGACCTCAACTCCCTGCATCCATGTACTCCCATCATCACCCACCTCCCTCCACATAACTAACCCTAAAGATGCCCCCCCCCCCATGAACAGAGCAGGGTCATTGGGCTGGCTGTACCCTGATAGCTCCCTGGCACATCCCCATCTCCACACCGTGGCTCCCAGCACCCTCTACACATTCATGCTCTGGCTCCCTGTCTCATAGACACAGCTCAGATAGTCCTAAGGACAGCCAGGGTCACTCATTCCAAAACCTTCTCACCCTCTTCTTCCCAGGTCTTTTTGTCTGGGCCTCAGGCACAACCCATGTCTCAGACTGCCAGCTTTGACAGACTGCTCTATATGTGTTGTCCTCCTCCCCCCAGAAAACTGCTCTTCCTGTAGGTGGAGAACCACTTCTTTTCAGCTGGAGAGACCTTATAGCCACTAGAGCATAGTAAGTGATCAATAAAGGTACAGCAAGTTCAACTGAACTCTCACAGAACTTCAGCATCATGTGGGCCTGGGTGCTGGTCCTACCTCTCCTGCTTCTATGCTCTGTAACCCCTGGTGCTGTTACCTGACCTCCCTGCTCATATGTAGATTGGGGATATGGAGACAGAGGCTGTCCCTTTGAGTAGCAGTGGTGATTAAATGGGCTATGGCAAACAGGGTGAAGTTGGCACCAGGCCTGGCCCTTGATAAACACAATCTATCATTGTTCAAGCATGGCGTCTCACCCCTTATCTGCCCATCTCCAGTCACTGCTGAAGCTACAAGCAGCCCAAGCCCATGAGTACAAGTGCCAGAGGCCCAGGCAATGACCCCCTGAACTCAAGCATCAACGAAACCTCCGCTCAACACAAGACCACAGAAACCCATTTTAATGAGATGCAAGTAGCATCTACCCCCCTAGAGATGTGTTGGCACCTGAACTCCAGCCCAGCCCAGCCCACTGGCCACATGCATGGGCAGAGCCTGAAGGCCCACAGGTCCAGGGAAGATGTAGCCCTCACCATGCGGCTTAGGGGCTAAAGGTCTGGTGCCTGAGCTTACAAAACGCCTTAGCAATAGCTCTGAGCCTTCATGCGGTCTGCTTCTCACCAGACCTTGAGTGTTACTGAGACTATTCTGAGGGGTTCTGCTCCTTGGAAGTTTTTTTTCAGACAAATTAACCAAAAGCTAATTGCCCTGAAGCAGGAGAGCGCTCTCTGGAGCCTTAGGTCAGCGAGGTCTGACAGCCATGGGGCATTCCTTGCAGCAGTTCCCTCGGGGGGTGGGGGGGTGGTGTTGCAGAAAAGGCCAGACCTGGCTCAGGGAGCCATGGCCCCACGACAGGCTCTGGTACATGAACAGTGATATGGGGACACTCATTTTTTTACTAAAGAGCTCTGTGACAACAGGAAAACAAAGACACAGAGAGAGCATCTGTGGAACAATCAAGAAACTAACCAGAAGCAAAGCAAAGACCATTGAGGGAGGAGGGAACCGTGGCGAATGTGGCTGCGGCCATGTGGGGGCTGGTGAGGAAAATGCCATGCTCATGGTCAGAACCAAGGAACCTGAGTCTGGGAGCTGGCAAGGAGGGATGGGCAGGGGCAGCAGGAAGGCCACCGTACTCTTCAAGATGCAGAAAGCATATTCCTGCTTGACCAGGTACCTAAGATCTACTCTGTTCTACTCTGTGGATCTCTGTTCTAAGATCTACTCTTGGGATGTGACAAAGATCTATGGCTCTCTCCAGAACAACGAAATTATGAGCAGAAAGGTGCTTTGGCCTATTTATAAAGAAACAGGATTGGGCCAACATTGCATCCAATCCCTCCTTCGAGATGAGTGGCTGGAAGAAGCACAGGCCAAGGGTGGGTTTGGGGTTAGCATCTAGGGCATGGGTTCTCCAGCTCAATCTTTGGCATCACCTGCAGGCTGATGAAACCCAGGCAATCAGGCTCCATCTACTAGAGTTTCTGATTCAGTAGGTCTGTTCTGGAATTTACATTGCTAAGCGGTTCCCAGGGGAAGTTGATGTGGCTGGTTTGGGAACCTCACTTCCAGAGCCACTGATGAAGTAAAATTCTGTCTTCCCAATGAGTTTACTTAGCCTATCAACTCCTCTGTCCTGAAAACCCAGATATCATACATGTAGGAGAGAATAAAACAGCCATGTGCCCAGATGTAAAGAGAAGCTGTGTGAAGAGCTGAGGAATCCTCCCAAGAGCTCCTGGGAACAGATGCCACTGTTAATAACTAGAAAGGGGTGGAGGACTGCCAAGTGGGAGGTGTCGGAGGGCAGTCAGGAGAAGGGCTGGGACAGCTCTAGAAACCTACTAAAAGGAGCAGGTTGGGAGCCTGCTCAGCTGCCCAGTGTGAGGGGTCCCCTTGAGGCCAGAGGACACACCAAAAACCAGAGACCTTAGCCCCAAGCCTGAGGTATTTTCCGAGAAGCTTGGAGCATGATGTCACCCGCTAGGATGAAAGGGTCAACTGAGGCCACTCTCTCCAGAGGTGGCTTTGTGGACAGCTGCCTGAGGGCTTCGAGTACCTCTGACCCCCTTCCCAGACCAGAGCCTGTGTGTGGATTTAAAGAGCGATAGCTGATTGCTATCTGCCTCCCTTCCAGCAGAGCCAGGAGGACACACGGATGCCACTGTTGCTTGGGGCCTTCTCATCTGCTGGGTTGGCCAGGAGACTGGGTCATGGAGACCATGTGAGGAAGTAGGTAACAGATTAGTTTTTAATATGGAATGTATGGGCAACTGGCATTGCAGGGAGGGCCCAGGCAGGCAGTGTGGTGGAGAGCTCATCATGTGCCTACTGGGAGGGGAGACCACAACCCACACGGCAGGCAGGAATTTTCAAAGTGTTGTCCTCAGACGAGCAGCATCAGCATCACTGGGGACTCATTAGAAATACACATTCTCAGGGCCCCAGCCCACTTGCTGAATCGGAACCTCTTAGGGTGAACCCAGCACCCTGCATTGTATCGGGCCCTTGAGGCAATGCTGGCTTCTGCTCCGGTTGTGAGAAGTGCTGGCAGAGTGGCAAACAGCACAGACTTTGGAGCCAGACAGACAAGCCAGACCCTTGGCTCTGGCCCTCTTGATTGTGTGACCCACCCTCCCCAACTCCAGAGAAAGTTACTGAACCTCTGTGGGTCCATCTCTTCATCCTGATCACAGAAGTCATTATAGTATCTGCCTATGGGGCAGCTGTAAGGATTAAGATGAATTAAGGAGTGTCAACTGCCCAACACGGTGTTTGGCACACAGTAGGTGCTTGATCCATGGCCACTGGGGTGCAAGTGGTAGTAGTGGCCGTAGCGACCACACACAGCAATTACTCTGGGCCAGCTTTCTTTAAAGATTTTACATAGAAGAGCTCACTTAAACACTACAACCCCATGAGGGACGTGCTACCACCACCACTACTACCATCACCATTTCCACTTTCCAAAGGGGAGATCATGGAGCAAAGAGTTTAGATCCCTTGCCCTGGGTCAGCAGCTACTACAAGGGGGAGCCAAGATTTGAACCCTCACAGCCTGGCCACAGCCTGGCCACAGTCTGTGCTTCTTATCACCTACTAGTAGTAGCAGGAGGAGGTGTGTTACTGAGGTTCCACCTCTTATGTGTCCCATGACCTCTACCTTCCTGTGACCCACTAAGACAAAATCTTAGCCTTCTTAAGTCAAATTTGGAAAACTTTCCCCACCCCCAGGTCTGAGAGGACTGGAATTCTTGGGTCTCTGAAAGGAGGAATCAAATCAACTTTCCCACTGTGTCCCCTGGTCTAACTGGGACCATAGGTAAAGCCAAAAAGGATGGAGATCCACCTGCTAGCACTGAGGGACCCTCAGGGAGAGGTGTGGAGAGTCCTCATCCAGTGATGTCTTCCCCCTTTATCGCAGACCAGACCGACCACAGGCAGGGAGGGGTCTGGTGGAGTCATACACATAATAACGTGCCCAGGGGTGGAATGCCCTGGGACACATCTCCAGGAGGCACGTGGGCAGATGTGAGGCACAACAAACCTGCTGAGCTGCCAATGAGTGGAGCACAGGTCAGCCGTTTAGTGTGACTGGCTCGTGCTGGGGGCCTGAGCACATTTGGGAGCACTGCTTCCCATTTTTGCCCTGCCCTCAAGCTGCTGAGGAATCGCCTCCGCATACATTGAGACTTCAGAAGCAGCAAGCAAAATGGAAGCACAAAGAAATAACAGGGCTCCATGTCTGTATGACATGCTTGTACAGTAATGAAACCAGCAGCCCTTGGGATGAAGAATTCAACAAAAGACTCGGCCACAGGCCATGTCTCTTGGATCCTCCGAAGCACCAGCACTGTAGCAAACCGAAACAGAAAGCTTCCAGGAGGTTCTATCCTTGCTTGGCCCCCTTCTAGCTATATAGTTCTTAGCTCTTTTCAGCACTCTGAACCTCCTCTCTCCTCGGAAACAGGAGCAAAATCTTTACCACACTAGACAGTAGGAGTCAAATCAAATAATACACACAGATACCCCAAACAGTGGCCGTCATATATGGGCACTCCACAAAAACGGGGCTTTTATTCCCAGTAGAGATTCAGAAAGAACAAGGACGGTGAGATACCACAAATGTTAATGAGATAACTAAAGGGGGGGGCACCCACCAGGGGAAGGGGAGGGACCAGGGGCAGGGCCCATGCTCAAGTTCCCAAATGCTCTGTGGCTTGTGGAGGGAGCCACCGCCACAGGAATAACAAAACAAGAAAACTCGCACCCGACAATGTGCTCAGCAGACGCTGCTAAATGGTTTCCAATTAATTAACTGATTACATGATAGAACAGAAGGGGATTCGAAAGAGTGCTGTTGACCTTTAAGAATAATTAATATATCAGGATAGCAAATTCATCCAAGGAAAATAATGAGGAACATTTTAATATTACATTCAAAAGCTCTGGATGGGGAGGCAGATGGGCCTTTCCTAAGCAACGCCTGGGCTCTCTCCACCTCTTCTGGCTTCCTTATCTACCCACCACCTCCTGCCCAGCCTGAGACCTCTGGACTCCCCACCTCTGCACATGAGCACTGCTGCCCTGGCCTAGTCCTGTGGCCACTGTTTGCCAGGGCAATAATAGCAAAATAAGGAGGGCAGGGTGACAGGCTCCCCATACCATGAAATGGGAGGGTGGCTGCTGAAAGGGGCACGCAGCTCCCCGTTCACAGTACACGTGCGTACCTGGACACAGTCTCTCCCCACCTAGTGCACTGCTGGGGTCAGCACCCAGACACGAGGTAGGTGCCCCTCCTCCTGGCTCCTGGCTCACACGGCAATTTCCCCGTCACAGCCCTGATGGAATATATGGTATCGTATCTGATGGCAAACAGCTCATACAGTCTGTGAGGTCACAGGCTCATCTATCTTAGTCACAGTTCTATTATTCCCAGCATCCAGCAACACAGTGTTGTTGAGTTGGTCTGAAATGAGTTCTCTGCCATGAACAGACTTGCTTGACATTCTGGATTCTCCCAGCATTTCTGGCAAATTCCTAATCACCCTCTAGGACTCCCTGAAATATCCTTCCTCCAAAAACCCTTCCTGACTGCCACCTCCAGATTATTAGCTTTTCCCCACTCACAGGGCTCCAGAACAGCCAGTCCATCCTTTTAGCACTTGTCACACTGTCAGATAGTTTGTCAACAGTCTGGCTTCCTATTAGCCAGGAGACGCCCTAAGAGTAAAAACACAGCTTTTCTTGATCTCTTTGTATCCCTGATACAAGCAATATACCTGGTATATGTAGGTACCCAGTAAATATTAGCTGAAGGATCCCCAAGATAAATGAGAGTACTCAGGCTAAAAGAAGGCAAACCTCAGAAGACCTTCACTCCTCTTTGGAAGGCTCCAAGGATATGAGATCCATTCATTCAACACATACCGATGATGGGTGACCACACACATCCTGGTTTGCCCAAACAGTTCTGGTTCATGACTATTGTCCCAGAATCTCATTCTGTGGTTCCATTTCACTCTCAAAGTATCTCAGTTGGGGGAGTCTGGATTGCTCTGTCAGTTGAACATCCAACTCTTGGTTTGGATTCAGGTCATGATCTCAGGGTCATGTGATAGAGCCCCACATCGGGCTCTGAGCTCAGTGTGGGAGTCTGTTGGGGAGTCTCTCTCCTCCCTCTCTTCACCCCTCCCCCAATACCTGCACTCTCCAAAGGAATGAATGAATGATGAATGAATAATTAAGTAAAATCTTCTTTTAAAAAAAAGTGTCCCAGTTTGGACAATAACTTTACTGAATTCCTACTATGCACTGTGCACTCTTCCAGCTGTTGGGTTTTATAGCACAGAGTACTAGTGATAGGCAAATTGTCTAACCAAATTTAAGCTTTAGTATTGTCTCAGCTTTTACTATATTGAAAGGCAACCCCTACCCCCTCAATCAATCAACCCACACTAATCTGGTACCTAGTTCATGCCAGGCAATGCTAGGCACTGATGCATGAAGTGAACAAGACATGTTCTCCCATGGAAACCGTTCACTGGGGTGCCTGCATGACTCAGTTGATGACCATCTGCTTTCAGCTCGGGTCATGATCCCAAAGTCCTGGGATTGAGTCCTACGTTGGGCTCCCTGCTCAGCCAAGGAGTCTGCTTCTTCCTTTCCCTCTCTGCCCCACCTCCCTCTAAAATATCCTGTTTGTTTTTTTTTTTTTTTAATCCTTAAAATGAGCAGGTGAGATGGTATTTGCAAGAAAGTATACAGCTGCAGATATGAGGGATCCTGGAGAACAATCCCTAGAGCCCCGTGAATCCTAGGAGACCCAGTCCAACTCCTGATCTCCCTCCTTCTTCTCCAGGTTCTCATCTGTCTTCACAAAGGCTTCTCTCTGCCTAGATTATTCCAAATCACTGCAGAGTTCAGGGGCCTAATAGCTAATCTTAATTTCCAAAGCTCACGTGGCTTTGCTTCTACTAAAATTCTCCATGTTACCACTCTCTCTCCTCCTCTGTGTCAGAAGTCCTGGCCTCATTTCTCACCCGCCTTGACTGCCAGTAACAACCATGTTCTTTCTCCTGAGCCGCAGCCAAAGTGAGGGACCAGCAGCTCCCGTCCTCCCACCCTCACCCTCATCTCGATCTCACTTCCAGTGTCAGCTGAAAACATGGCTTTTCTCCTTTTAATTATGCTTCTCTGCTCCCTCTCTGTTATTGGCCTCATGACTCAGGGCTTCAATTTATTCACTAAACAATGTCATTACACCACTGTTTTCCGTAATTTATACCATGCACGGTCTTTTGGCCTGTGTTGTCCAATTCTGCAAAATGTTTGGGAAAAGCAGTGTTCGTTCCTATTCCCCATGGCCTCTCTCCTACAGAGCTCTGGCAGGGTCCCCAGAGACTTATGCAAGACCTCTTATCTCACACTGAATTATATGGAGCCCAGAATCAACCCCTGCCCCACTTGGTTCTATGGAGACTCTCAAGATGTTGTTTCTTCACCTCCTCCACCCCCACAGGTTATGTGAGGATCCAGTATACACTGGGAACAGGAGGGCATTTGTCTACAGAGCCAGGGCACTTTGGATTGAGACTTAGAGAAATCAGAGAAAAGAGAACAGAATGGCAAAGTACATGAGGGCATGGTTCTGGCAAAGACTGGCACTCCCAGGGGTGACCATCCACACTAGGAGCTGTGAACCGTGTTTCTGCTCATAGTTTTTTTTCACAAAGCAGAAGACACAATTTGCCCTTTGATCACAAACATTGTTACATGAAAGCATGCAAGTAAATTTCACCAAATGGTCTGAATTTCATACATTTTGTGCTTAAGCAGGGTGCCAAACTCAGCTCATTCTTTCTTATACCAGCACTACTATGGCTGACCTCAACTTAATTCAAACCTTGAGCTTTGAACATAAGTGCAAACAATTAATTAACTTGCTAATCATTTTTCCATGCTGTGGGGATTTTTCCAGAATCATTAACAATAATCGTGTGAATAAACTAAAGAAAATTGGGATGCAGAAATAATTTTCTGAGGAATAGAAATAATGAGTAACACTTATTGAGTGCTTGTTAGGAACTAATTACTGAAGATATCAGATACTAGATAAAGATGTCAGCCCACTGAATATCCCCCCAAACCATTTATGGTCCATATTATTGTTATGATTTTTTCTCATTTTACAGATAAGAAATCCATGGCTTAGAGGTTAGGTAGTTAGTTCAAGGTCACAAAGCTGGTACTGTTAAAACAGGGGCTGAAATCAGTGTGTCTGAGTCTAGAATCCATGACCTTGTTAGCACTCTACCACGTGTGTGTGTGTGTGTGTGTGTGTGTTGCCTGTGTGTGTGCATTACACACACGTTTAAGCCAGAAGGTGTCCAGATTTTGAGTCAGGGGCTCTGTCTTGCACTCCCAGGTGAAAGCCTTCCAAGAACGAAGAGGGCACACCATCACAAAGGACAAAGCCACCAGTGCTATAACTGCCAGCTCCCCTGTGCTGCCACGGCTTTCCCCCTCTGACTATTCCTGTGAGAAAGTACACAGCAGGTCCACTGGCTTTTGGGCCCATTCAACAGAAACCAAACAGGCTTGGAAAAGGGATGAGCAGAGCAACTTTGGACCACAGGCCCTAGGAGCTCTGCCCCGGAGGAAAGAGCCTCATTCTAGCTCAGTTTCCTTCTCATGGCCCCAGATGACTCCCCAGTTCCAAGTAACCGAAGTCATAAATCACAATCCTCCTCACCTCTGGCCTGGGCCTGGGAGAAGAGAGTGGGAAGGAGTAGACTTTTCTCAAGTGCCCTTTCTTGCTTAGGTCTGGACCTCACCAGTCAGGCTAACAGAGTTCCGACCCCCCCCTCCCATGTGCTGGGCTTCTCCTGAATGCCACATGGCTCTCACCTAAGGGCACAGAACCAGCAGCAATTGAGATGATGCTAGAGAGGAAAACGGAGAGCCAGGAACCTGGGGAGCTGTTCACAGCTCACGGTGGCCCCAGGGCTCCCTGGGCTCTGGCCATGGTGCTGAATCCCCAGGGAGAGGATCATGGAGGCTGAGAGCTGCGGAGGCAAAAGTAGTGGTAGAGGGAGATACCAGTCTCCCTGCCAAGAAGAAAGAATTTTTCAATATTTCTTTTAAAATAGCTGGGCTCCTGACCACCCTCGGAGACGTGAACCAGCCTTTTCATTGTGATACAAAAGACAAGAACAAGAGTTCTAGAGCAGACCTTTATGGATATGAATCCATATCTTTAGCTGTGTGACCTTGGGCAAGTTACATAACCCCTCTGGGCTCCAGCGTCCTCATTTGTAAAACAGGAAGAATATCACTCATTCCAACAAGATCACTGCTGGAAGAGTACTTAGCAGAGAGCTTAACACAATAAATATTTCTTCTCTCTTTCTCTTGGCTTTGTTCCCTGCTTGCTTGCAAAGGCACATGCATGCACACACACAATCCGTGAGTTTTCTCCCTCTTCCTATAGGATGCTGTGTATATTCCTTCAAAAACAATTTAAGACCCTTGTCTTTCCCCCAAAATCCCTAGAATACAAAAATTATTCTGCCTTGTATGGTCAGCACCAACCAGCAGAAGTTAGCATACTGGCATCTCTGCTCTAAGAAAGCTAATTTTATCTTCCAGATAGACTGAACATTCCAGCTCCACCTGGACCAAGTCCTGCCTTAAGGCCCACATTCCTCCCCATCCCAAGCCACTATGCTGGCCACAAGGAGATATTTCCAAAGCACCTTTCACCTGCATTTAACAAGGCCCACCACAGCCTTATCCACACAATCACCTATAGTCTAAATTATAAATCTATCAATATTTGAATGTTTTTAGACTACTTTTGAGTTCATTTCTGACAGTGACCCAACTACCACAATATTATCAGTAAAACCAGTGTTGGAATGTGTTTCCCATGTAGTAAGAAAGGAAACAAAACAAAACAAAACAAAACAGAAAAAAGAAAGGAAAGAAAGAAAAAGAAAGAAAGAAAGAAAGAAAGAAAGAAAGAAAGAAAGAAAGAAAGAAGAAAGAAATCAAGGTGGTGATGGATCTGTGGAAAGTGTCAGAGCAGCATGAAGACCCTGAAGTCCAGAAACCAGGTGAGTCTCCTCCCAAATGTCAGCAATGACTCAGGGAACAGTACAGAGTAGCAGAAAAGACAAGGCAGTGGGAGTCTGAGACCAGGGTCCTGGTCCATCCTTCACTACTTCTAGCGATGCAATCTTGGGTGATCCATCTTCTTCATTTTCTCAGCAATAAGATAGGGATAACAGTAATTGCTACTTCACCTTACTACTGTGTGTTAAATGAGATGTTACTTTCGAGAATGGTTTATAAAGCATCAGAGCCACAGTGGGGATGAGCATATTGCTCAGGGAACTGGTCATCCTTCATAAGAAGAAATGTGTCCATGTCATCCTCATAACATCACACCACACACTGACCACCCCCACTGCATTTCGCAGGGGCTTACGGAGACCTACTGGGTGCCTAGCATCCTCCAGTGTGAGTCCGGGACAACAAAAATTAGAAACTCATAAAATTCTTGTTTGATCTAGAGATATATGGACGGAAAGACCTAACATCTGTAAGGAACTCGCTATGTGCCAGGACTTCAAATGCAATCTCTCATCCAAGTCCCAAAACACAAGCCTATGAGGGGGATGCTTTTATCGCCAGAGGAAGAACCAGCATAAAGAGATTAGATGTCTTGACTAAGATCCTGCAGCTGCTCAGCAGTCAAGCTGGAGCCCAGTTCTGACTTGACTCCAGAATTCATGCCCTGAAATGCAACATCACGCCTCTCCTGGGTGCTTAACCAAAATAAGGGAGTAAGCAGAGGGGGCAAGGCAAGAAAACTCTAGGAAGGCCACATGCCTATGGAATCACCTGATCAATGCTGTTGGTGATCTCCGAGAAGGCCAATATGGGCTCTTAAGGATGCCTACTCACAGGCAGTGAGCACTTCCAGAGATTCCTCAGGTCTAAGCAGAGACTGACACCAGTGAGAGAGACCAAGGGGCACAGGAGTAGGGAAGGATGGGAGGGAGAGAAAGAGCAGAAAGAGAGAAAGCTGCTGGGGATCAGGCCCGGGGAATGCAATTATTAATATTCTAAATGGAGTTCTGACTGCTTAAGCTTTATTTAAGAACATGCCCGACTGTATAATTACAAGGCCTTAATTTGTTTTCTTTTCTGCACAATAAATAAGGAGCACACGGTTGCTCTTTGCAAACACCACCCTCGCTGGCATCAGCAGAGGCTCCTGATTGCAGACGGACAGCTGGCACACAGAGGGGCAGCCCTGCCACCGCCTGGAGGGGTGAGCTGCCCGCCCTGAGCCACAGCTGGGCACGCCAGATGTGGGGAAGGGCAAGAAGACCCAGGTGCCCTTTTAATCCTGGAGAATGGTATTGGATAGGTGAGTAGGGAGGTCACCCTCTTGAACTCCCCCAGGGAGCAGGCAGTGCTGGGGCCCATGGTGCTCAGCAGCACCAACACAATATGGAAACAGACTCAGTGAGTAGCAGGAGAGGCTGTTTGGTCTCTCAAAGGCAGAATCCTACTTCCTACCGCCCATGGCCATGCCCACGTACTGGATGACTCAGGGCATCAGACCCACCAGTGAGAAAAGGGAAACCAACCTCCCTCAATCCCTCCAAGCCTTCATCCACAGACGTGCCCACCAAGTGCCAGGGCTCTGCTGAGGGTTGGGTGTCCAGTGGTGGAGGAAAGCGACAAGATGCCCATCCCCAGCGAGGTCTCAGCACACGAGGGACAACAAATATCCCATAATTCAAATGTATGCTTACTGGGAGAAGTGCAAGGACAGGACCAGGGACCAAAGGAAAGTGATAGGGAACGGCATGGAGGGGCTGGTTAGCGGAAAGCTTCCAGTGGACCCCTGGGCTGAGCCTGGAAGGAGGGGGAGGCACTAGGACAAGACAGTGGTGGAAATGAGGAGAGACAGCCTGGCACACTGCAGGTGGGGAGGGGAGTCACAGTGTAGCAGGGGCAGAGAGCATGAGAAGAGGTAGGGTGGGAGCTGTGGGTGGAGAAGTGTCGGAATGGGTCCCAAGGCTGCCCCTAGACCTGCACCATCCTGTCCCATCAGGTCTCTTTCACAGCTGTGTCCTCACCTGAGGCAGGCAGTCTGGCTCTCTGCCTGATGGCATCAAAGGCACATTTAAGAGGGATCAGACTGAAATGCTTAAACAATCTCTCTGCCAGAGCACCAGTGTGGGGTGGGGGATTGAGAGGGGCGGGTGGTGTGAAGAGTGGGAGCTCTGAGGACACTGGTATGTCAGAGAGGCAGGGCCCTGGCCGGGAAGCACTGAGCTTTCCCCCTGGAAGGAGGCACATCTCACACACATACTGTCTGGCAGCAAATGGGGAACTAGGGAAGATGCCCTGCCTGCAGCCCCGACTCCCCCTCTTGCTCTGGCTCTCCCTAACATGACCAGCCCCTCAGTGCTCTGCTGCCTTGGTGACAGAGGTGTCAGCACATAGGACAACCTGGAAGACAAGAGAGCTGGAAGCAAGATCCTAACCTTTTTGGACTGCCTCCCTAAGGAACACAGGGCTAGATGGTGGTGGCAGTCAAGCTATGAGCCTGATTCCAGGTTCAGTGGGGGGTCTGTGGTCCCACAAACACTACCAGGCCTCTAGACATTCAGAACGCAGTTCCCTCTACCTAGAAGAGTCCTCACACAACACCCTAACACCCATGCCCTCACCAAGCTCCTTCCAGCTGCTGCTTCCTACCTACACCCAGGTTTCAAGTGCTCTGCCATCACCCCAGGCGGCTTTCTCTGCTGTGAATCCTCCCTTCCCAAAGGATGCAACACACCCGCCTTTGTCAAGTATGCCTGGGGAGTCCTTAGTCCCTACCACACCACAGAGTAACTGCCTCTACCCTCTGCCCCCCCAGGCTAACCCCCTAAAGTTGAAGACCTAAATATAATTCATCTTTACAGCTTTGCCTGAGACACAGTAGGACCTCAACAGAGGCTCCTGACGGGAATTAATGAATTCAAGTCTCAGGAAAATGCCACATGACCCCAAAGGCCACCGTGAATGAACTTCACAGGACTCTAGGACACAAAGTTGATCAGGGATAGTACACAGCTGAGCCCCACTCTGGGAAGGGGAGCACCCAATGCCCTTCCAACCCAAAACAGACACCACAGCTGGATGACCTAGAAGCCCCCGGGGAAGGGCAGAGGACCATAGCAGGTCCCAAGAGACAAAGGGGTTAACCCGGGAAGAGACTTTCATAAACCCATCAGGAAAAAAAAAAAAAAAAACAGGCAGAGAGAGAGAGAGACACGAGACTGCCGGTCTGCTAAGGAATGAAGAGGGACGAAAATTAATGATGACGCCAAAATAGCCACGAGACTAATCTCATTTTCTAAATCTGTCCTTAACAAGAAAAATGGAGAAAAGAGATGTGGACAAATGGAAAGTAATGAAGCCTTAGGGGAGAGGGGGAAAAAGGAAAGAAAATCCACTGGGAAAAACCAAGGCCGGAAAAATATGGGCACATGGTCTAATCCCCAAGGCTGGGAGCCGAGGAGGCCAGAGTGTTTACTCAGCATTAGACTGAGCTTTCGGAAAGCTGACAAGGTTACAAGCAAATTCTTAAAGTTCAGTGCAGCGGATTCTAGAGATAACTGAAGTTAAAAAAAGGACAGTGCTGAACGGAGGGGCTTTGATGAAGAAAATCACAGCCTCACAAATGCTCTGGCTGGCGAGCAAGGTATGTGGCCACAGTGTCTGGGTCACGTGGGTCTGCCCTGGGTGGACCAGAACGCTGTCCGTAAAACAAAGTGAACAGAAAGAAATGACCAGGGAGGACATCCTTCATCCCAGGACCACAGGGAGTCTGCAGGAGAGACACAAATGGACAAGAAAAAAGAAACTCAATTTAGGAAGCTAGCGACCTGCCTCCCTAGGGAACAAGATGCAAATCCTCTCCAGGGCTCCAGAAAGGCAATCGCCCAGAGGTTGAGGGTGCGACCTGACTAGAAATAGGAAGCAGTGGATAAATGAGCAGAGGTTAAGAAATTCCAGGTTGAAAATGAAAATCCTGAGCATGGTGTTCCAGGATGCAAAATACATCTGAGTCCAACAGAATTAAGAAGGATTCATTTGAAAAAGGAATGACAAAGGTTCTGCTTGGTGTCATCAGATGCTGCAGAGGCTGGGCTATGGGAAGAAGACCCTGGCCGATCTACAGAAATAATACCACTTGATGGCACAAAGAGATGTCAGGTATGGAAGCTGTACTGGCCTCAGCAAAAAATCATGAGCTGGTAAGGCAGGGACGTTAGAATTCATCAGCTCTGGTCCGTATCTCTCCACTCCCATCCCCAGACTTTGCAGTAAGCTCTGCCATCTATAAACATGGTCTTTCCTGGGGGCTGGGGCCAAAGACAGCCACAGCTGGTGACAGGCAAAGTTGCTCCATGCTCTCTGGAAATGGGCAGGTCAAAAGCCTGCTACTCTTGCATCCATACATCGTAAGCATGGATTTATCCCCACCAGTTGGACCAGCCAGGCTCCACTCTCTTTACTGAACACCTCCCCTGTGCGATCCTCCGCTAATGGCCCCCTGCGTGTCGACCCAGGCACTGCCCACTCGCCTAGACCCTGCTGGCAACTGGCTGGAGACCAGGACTTGGTTTCAGGTACCTCCTTAGTATTCTCCCACAGTCCTTCTCTCCCAAAGTCATCCCCCTTCTGAGAGGTGCCACTCTGAAGCTTCCTGCTGGACGGTCCTTCCCAGCTGGATTTGGAGAACTGACACCTGCCCAGGTCACAGCCTGTGGATCCAAGAGTGGAGTTATTAGGAAGACAGGCTCCGGAATTCCCGAGGCAATCCACCTAGGGTTGGCTTCTGTGTCCGCCACTTAGTAGCTGTGTAAACTCCGGCAAGTCATGTAACTGCTCTATGCCCCGAATTCTGCATCTGCAAAATGGACACAACAAATTGTGTCCACTTGCCATTATGAAGATAAAATGATACCTAAAGCGCACAAATGCCTGGCATGTAGTTACACTTCACTGATGTTAAGTCCATGGAACTCACTGCATTGCAATGTCTGCCCCTGCACGGAGGTGGGGGGAAGGGAAAGCCACAGTATGCTGACCACAGCTTTCCCCTGGCCCTGCCCCTTAATGACCCTAGATGCCACCTTCCTTCCAAGAAGAATTTCCCAAAATGCTGAAGCTGGTTCTGGGCCCATTTATAACACTGCCTCAGTTTACAGATGTAGAAACAGACCAGACGAGCTAAGCAGCTCATCCAAGGTCACAGACCAATGCAGAGGAAGAGCAAAGTGCATGCAAGGTGTGGTCACTCAGCTGACAGCCAAATAGTACTTCTCACGAATGACAGCCAACCAGGTGTCAAGCTGCTCCCCACTTTCATGTGAACCCGAGCTTCAGATCCTCTCTTCTCCTGGCCACCGCCCAGACACACCCAGGCATACATTATTATCATTAGATCTGGGAAATACATCATTAGACCTGAGAAAATCCTACTCTACTGACAAATGGCTCCATTTCCAGATCCTGTTCCCTTGGAATTCTCTCGTAGGTGACCTGCTGGCCAGACTCAATGGGCTGGAACCACGAACATGTGTCTCAATGGCTCTGGGAGGAATTCCAACGGGGGAAAAGGTTGTACTCATGCCACGGTGAGCAGCAGTCCCTGTGCCAGAAGCACCCGCAGCCACCCATCCAAGTCCCACCCCGCTGCTGCCTGCTCCAGAGCCTCCTATCCACTCCAGCCCATCTCTGGTCGACAGTTCCATCAGTCTAAACTGGTGGCCCCTCTGCTGCCTTGGACTGGAAGACTGGAGACCGGCAACTATTTGTGCAGTGTCCAAGGTGTGAGTTATGTCACAAATAACCCACAACCTCTAATAAACAGCCACTATTGGCATAGGACTTACTTCTTTATACATATAAATTCGAGAAGATTCAAAGCCGCTGCAACAGCATCCTCCTCCCTTGTGCTCTGAGACCCCTTCTTGATGGGGAGAGAAAGGAAGAGAAGGGGCAGCTACATACTGAGAGGTTCATGGTCCTGGCAGCCCACCCACCCGTGTGCGGGTTTACAGCCACTGTGGTCCCGGTTTATCTGTTTCTTTTCTCACTACAGCAAAAGTTTCTGTCTCTCTCGAACTGCATGTCCACGGAAGGTCAGCTGTGGCTTTGTCCCCATCATCTTCCCAGTGAGACTCAGGCTAATGGAGCAGCCTCTGTCTGGAACCTTAATGTCCTCAGTCCTGTGGCAGAGGACAGAGAGGCACGGGGAACCCCACAGAGGCTCTGAAAGCTTCTCTTGGTGAGGGACATGGGACACACACACACACACCACATATGTGCACATGCGCGCGCGCACACACACACACACACACACACACAAGAAAGATGCTCACTCATCATTTTTATCGATGTATCATTGAGCCATCACAAAATTCACCCCTTTGAACTGTACAATTCAATGTTTTTTGGTACATTCACAGACTGTGCAACCATTGTTGTAACCAGTTTGAGAATATTTTCTATCATCCCAAAAAAAAAACCCCATACCATACCCAGTCTATTCCCAACTTACCTTAACCACAGGGGAGATTATAAATTATGAAGACATTCTTTTATGCCTAGGAGAATGCTGCCATAATATAAATCTCATTTGTCACATCTAGAATAGGAGTTTTAAGGAGCTGTGACCTGTTAGGTATAAACCACCCATCCCAGCCACCAAACACCTCTCTCTAGGACATCCTTAGGTTCTGAATTCAGTGTCCAAAGGAAGTCTATAAATCCCCCAAAATGTTTGAGAAATGGTATGTGTGTAAGTGGGGGCTTTTCCTGAGGAGAAATTGTACAGCTTTAACCACATTCTCAAAAAAAAAGGATTAGGAGCCACAGTCCTGGTTATACCAAGGCCTCATATTTCCCCAAATAGATGGTAAACTCTTTTTAAAAAAATGTATTTATTTGAGAGGAAAAGAGAGAAAGAGCAAGTGGGTATGCATGAGCATGCAGGGGGAGGGGCAAGGGAGAGAGATTCCCAAGCAGATTCTGTGCTGAGTGTAGAGCCCCACATGGGGCTCGATCCTACAACCCCAAAAGCATGACCTGAGCTGAAACCAAGAGTCAGATGTTCAACTGACTGAGCCACCCAGATGGAAAGCTCTTTAAGGACAGGAATGATGTCTTGTACATGATAAATCCCTCACAGTATGGAGCATGTTGAGGGAGAGGAATGCGGAAGAGTCTTATACATATTTCTCTACATACGCATTCAGCTGCATCCTGACAAGGTCACCATCACAATGTAACCTGAAGAATCATAGTAGCAACAACAGCTAACGTATCCTGTACCCCTACTGTGGGCCAGATATTATTCTCAACACTTCATATACATTAATCTAGTTAATCTTGCTAACAACCCTATCATCCCTGTTTTCCAAATGAGGAGATTAAGGCACAGATATGCAGATATGTTAAGTAACTTGCCTATGATTACAGATGCATGTGACAGAGCCAGAATTTAAACTCAGGAGTGTGGTGCAAGAGCACATATGCATAACTACTCATCCAAAGAACCAGGGGTGCCCAGGTGACTCAGTCAGTTAAGCACCTGACTCTTGATGTTGGCTCAGGTTGTGACCTCAGGGTTGTGAGATCGAGCCCCACATTGGGTTCCACACTGCGCGTGGAGTCTACTTAAGATTCTCTCTCTCCCTCTCCTCTCCTCTCCTCTCTCTCTCAACCTCCAACGTTGTACACACACACACATGATCAATCTCATTCTCTCTCTCTCTCTCTAAAAAAAAAAAAAAAAAGGCTAATAGAATTAGGATTTCATAAGAGGCAACAGCTCAAGCACCAGGTTTGAGGAAGCTTCTGAGCAGATAGAGCTGCAGGAACAAAAATCTCAAAGAGATAAGTTGCTTTCATTGTACATTTTCACATGACTTTTCAGCAGAGTGGTGTTGTGATATGATTGTACATTTGTACTATTTGTACATTTTATAGTATCAGTACTATAATGTCAATAGTTTACATTGATTATTTGCCTATATACCTTTTCTTTTAAACACAACTACAATGTTTTCTGCCATACATAGAGTCTGAGGAGCTCTGGCTAGACAGGACCCAAGAATGTTGACTAACAGGATGATATGGTGGAAAGAATGTCAAGCTGACAGCACCAAGACCTGAATTCTAGTCCTGGTTCAGCTCCTACCCATGAAATCCTGGTCAGAGTTCTTCTCTACTCTAGAAAGCCATCCTCTCATCCACAGTATGATCAAGTCAGACTAGCCAACAAATAGCTACATCCAACGAATGGCTACAGACTACTTGCTATGTGACAGGCACCATTCTATGTGCTGGAGCTACAGCAGTGAACAACACAAAGTCCCTGCTCCAGGGAAACTGACACTCTATTGGGGGAGACAGGGGATAAACAAACAAATAGATGAATGAGATACTTCCAGATAGTCCATGGTAACAAGGGCTGGTGACACTGTTAAGCCACATGATGTAACCGGGTGAAAGGTGTGTGAGAAGAAGAAAGGCCCTTGAGATCGGGCGGCCAGACAGCCTTGCTAAGACAGTGACATCAGAGAAAATGATGAGAAGGAGCCAATCATGCAGAGATCTGGGTCCAATGGATCAGTAACTACAAAAACTCCAAGGAGGGAATGAGCGAGGCACGTTCAAGGACTTGAAAGAGGGCTGCAGAGGAGAGCAAGGGGGAAAGCGCCAGGAGAGAAGATGGAGAGATGAAAATGCAATCAGCCTGAGTTCCTGTGGCCTTGGAAAAGGGTTTAGCTTTTATTGTAAGTAACGTGGGAAGTAATTGGAGGGCTTTAAGCAGAAGAGTGACACAATCGGAATTATGCGTTTGGTTTTTTTTTTAAGATTTTATTTATTATTTGAGAGAGAGAGTGTGTGAGCACACAAGAACAGGGGGAGGGAGAAGCAGACTCCCCACTGAGAAGGGAGCCTGATGTGGGGCTCAATCCCAGGACTCTGAGCCAAAGGCAGATGTTTAACCAACTGAACCACTCAGGTACCTTGGATTTATGTGTTTAAACTATCACTCTGGCATTGGTGTCAGAAATGAAAGATAGGGGACAAAAGGTAAGAAAGCCAGTGAGGAAGCTATTGCCAGTAGACAGGCTGGTGGCTGGAACCAAGAGGATACATGGTAGAGGAGGGGATGAGAGACATGGATGGATACAAAAGACCTGATGGATTTGAATTAAATGATGGAAGGATGGAGAAAGGCAGGCAAAGGGAAGAGAAGAGGCAAAAGTGACTTGTAAGGTTTTGGCATAAGTGTTCTGGTGCATGGTACCGCTTAACAAGAACAAGAAAGGCCCAGGGAAACAAGTTTAAAGGAAAGAGGCAGGGGATCCCTGGGTGGCACAGCGGTTTGGCGCCTGCCTTTGGCCCAGGGTGCGATCCTGGAGACCCGGGATCAAATCCCACGTCGGGCTCCCGGTGCATGGAGCCTGCTTCTCCCTCTGCCTGTGTCTCTGCCTCTCTCTCTCTCTCTCTCTCTCTCTCTCTCTCTCACTGTATGACTATCATAAATAAATAAAAAATTAAAAAAAAAATTAAAGGAAAGAAGCAGACTGACATCAAGAATTTGCTTCTGGCCAAGGTAAGTGTGACCTGGATCTCAGCCACCCAAAGGGAGATGTCAAGTAGGCAATTTAAAGGAGGTGGTTTAATAGGACTCTAAAGGGCACGGATGGGAGCAGGGACAAGAACATAAATTTGGGGGGTTAGCTCTAGAGCCCCTTCCAGGTTTAATAAACTATGATTCTGTGCAATCGGAGACAATGAGCAGGGAAGAAGTCATTAATAAGAGCAAAAAATATACCAAGTCTTTTGTAAAGCACCATCTTAAGCACTTTCTAAGCATCGTCTTATTAAAGGCTCAGGACAGTCCTGTGACATAGGAACTCTAAAGTACCTTCAAAACTCATGGCAGTTCAGTAGCTTGCCTAAGTTAAAATGGGAAAGCTTACTGCACTAAGATTTGGAGGAGTTGGGATTCAAACCCTGATCTTTCTATCTCCAAAGCCCATGCTGACTGCTAGCTACAAAAGTGCTCAGTGGCTAAGTCCTCCATGTGAAACAAAGGAGGAAGGGCACTTGTGGAGAAGCAGTGAGGGAACAAGTGTGCCACACACCAATCCCTTTGGGATGTGGAAGCACGTCTCAATGCTGAGAGAAGAGGCAGGCAGAGAGGCAGAAGAATCTACCAAAATATCTACACGTTGTCTTGCATCCCAGAATGGGCGGTGAGCTCAAGGAGAAAAAACACTGAGTGATTTACACTACATAATAAATCTATCTTGCTGTGCTTCCATCCCAATAACCTCAAGAGAAATGTATTGCCTTCTCAGCCGAGTCCTGAAATGGCAGGGACTCTGGCCACTTCCTCTTTCCCACCCGCCCAGGGCTGCTGACTTTCCTTATGAACATAACACAGTTGACACAAGCCTGCTCAAATCAGAGCATTCTCCCCCTCCACCCCACCACACTCTCGCACCCAGGTCAGCTCAGGGCTGGCTCTCGAAAGCTGAAGATCAAGTGTACATCTGCTTACGACAGAGAGGAGTTAACAACATGGTGTCTAGAGCTCTGTGAGAACAAGCAAGAAACAGAACAGAGAGAAATCTGACCACAACAACTCTAAGGGATTAAATAAAAATTCTTTTGGCTTGCTGGAATCTCACATTGCATATTCTTGGAAATGAGTGAGCCATAGGCGAATGCTAAGAATCTTTTATAATAAAGATATTCGGGTTGTAACATAACTGTTGTTATAGGATTTGACCTGAATAGAAAAAGAAACCAAACAGAGCTTTCTCAACAGAGGTCTTTGAGGATGGATGGTGCATAACTCCCCAGGGGGAAACAGAGGCTCTCTCTAATAAAACTTTAAAGACTCCCCCACTGCCCCCCCCTCCCCCACAAGGAGTTCTCGCTAGAGAACTAGAAAGAGAGGGAGGCAAACACGTCTGGGTTGTGGAAAAGCCACTGACTTCAGAGGCAAAGGGATCAGAGTCCAGGTCCTGGCTGTTCTACTAACTGCTGTGTGAACCTGAGGAAGCCAGTTAGGATTTCTGAGCCTCAGTGTTCCCATCTATGGAACGGGGATAGAGGAACTCTAACCTACACTTACCAAGAAGAATGAGATATTTTTGCAAAAGCATCAGGCATGGTCCTTGGCACACAGATAGTTCTCAATGAACAGTAGCCTTTCCTTCTTCTCTCCTGATGCCAGCATTTTTTAAAAAGATTTTGTTTGTTTGTTTGTTTAGTGAGAGGTGGGTGGAGGCGCAGAGGGATGGGGGAGACAGAATCTGACGCAGACTCAGCGGATGCAGAGCTCAGACTCATGACCCTGAGATCATGATCTGAGTCCAAAATCAAGAGTCGGACACTTCACCAACAAAACCACCCAGGTGACCCAGATACCAGCACTTTTTATGCAATTTTCTAACCATCATAAGAAAAAAAAATTAATTGCTTCAGTGGAAAACACTGCCTCTTCTGGCCCATGAGGTATAGTGGAAAGATTCCTGGAAAGAGAATCAGAGCACTTCATGGAAGTTCTACTTCTGCTACTTACAAGTCAGACCATCTCTGGGCCTGTCCCTTGGGCTACCTCTCACATTCCCCCTCCACCCACCCACCCACCCACCCACCAGGACAGTAATAAGAATTGAAGGAGATAACCTAAGCCCTGAAGTGCTTTACAGATGAAAGAACATACCGCCATTTTAGTACAATTCACAGTCATCCACATTATTCTGCCTATGGGGACCCCAGACTATGGAGATCTGGCCAACCTATGAGCCACACTAGAGAAAACCAACCCCAAAAGGGAAGAGATGAGCCAGCTGCAGAGGTGGGGCTGGAGAATCGGCAAACAATACAATTTCAGTAGTGCGGATGGATGCGCTCTCCAATCAGATGGAAACAAAGAGTAAGATCGTCAGCTGAATTGTTCGGTTCCTTCCTGAAACTAATATTGTCAAGAAGGATCTTCAGAGGGTCTAGAGCAGGGTGACTAAGTGGAGAGAACAGGGAAACTACTGGGTTTTGTTTACTGGTATTCAAGGAAGAGAGACATGAGAGATCGAGGAGAGGAGTATTCCAGATGCCAGGGAGGTTGACAGCACTGCAGGAAAGATATATAGCTTTTCCAGAATAAAGTTATGGTCAGAATCATCATAGAGGCCAACTGCTAGCCCCTCTTTGGTTCTATTATCACCACCACAAATAACAACAAAAATTACTATCATTATTAGCAACAACCATTTCTGAACACTGACCATTTACTGGGCACTGGGTGAAGTACCATATGTGTCTCCAGTCGTGTCAGCCTCCCTACATCCCATCCAGAGGGGGCACTGTATTGTGCCCATTTTGCAGATTAGCAAATAGAGATTCCAATTATCCACTGGGAAGATCCTTATCCTTAAGAATCCTTAATCCAAAAGTCTTTAAGATCAAGGAAATGATCTAAAGGTCAAGAATATTCCAATCTCTCAGACAGGATCTCCTTTGATGTATATGAATCAACACTGCCTTCTCTTGCACTCAATAAAGCACAGAGGCCACCAAAGCAGTCAAGAGAAGGGGAGTCAGTCACTCATAAACCTTGAAGTCTGACATAAGAGTCCTCTTCCCCAGGCTTCCTTGTGACAGACAACTTGGCCTTAACATCAGTGGTTCACGCTCTGGCCCAAGCAAGCAGCAGACCCTGAGTAATGCAACAGCAGCTTAAAAGTAGGTGACAACCAAGCCAATCAGAACAATTTGGACAACCTGATACTGGTACAGGGATGATGATTTCACTTCCTGCTTCTCATTCTGTACACAGGGGACAAGAAAAGACCTCTCAGCCAATCACCCTAAAAAGGAAAGGAAAGGAAAGGAAAGGAAAGGAAAGGAAAGGAAAGGAAAGGAAAGGAAAGGAAAGGAAAGGAAAGGAAAGGAAAGGAAAGGAAAGGAAAGGAAAGGAAAGGAAAGGAAAGGAAAGGAAAGGAAAGGAAAGGAAAGGAAAGGAAAGGAAAGGAAAGGAAAGGAAAAGAAAGGAAGGAAAAGAAAGAAAGAAAGAAAGAAAGAAAGAAAGAAAGAAAGAAAGAAAAGAAAGAAAAAGGAAGAAAGAAAGAAAGAAAAAGAAAGAAAGAAAGAAAGAAAGAAAGAAAGAAAGAAAGAAAGAAAGAAAGAAAGAAAGAAGGAAAGAAAGAAAAGAAAAGAAAAGAAAAAAGAAAAAGCTGCCAAGCCAGGGCTCAGCAATTAGCGCTGGAGTAAGTGATCATCTTGTGATTGCTCAGCTGGGGCCTGAAGACTCGTAACCGCATTTAGAGGACAGAAATAGAAGATGCTGTGAGAGAGCAGAGGAACCTGGCCCATTTGCCAGGAGAAATATGTCCTGAAGCTGCCGGGAAATTCAGGCAGTTGGGATTGGGGGTGTGTCTTCATAAGTGGGAAAAGTTCATAAATAAACCCATCAATGAAGCCAGGGCTTACACCTCGACCCCTGGACTCCTCCGTGACCCTCAGGCTCTCCTGGAAGCCCTACGGTGCCCATCAGAGCCCCTCAACAGGTGCTGAGTTTCTCATACCAAGCTGAGCATCCTTACTGGTCCCTGATGCAAAGCCAGGCCCAAACTGGGGGTAAATTGATAGTAAACCGTCCTTCTTGCCAACAGCAAGTACTTTGGCAAAAACTGGTCAATGCTTCCAGGAGACAGGGCACAAGGTCATGGGCAGGCTTGCAATTATTAACAGAATTACTCCAACCAGACCCCTTCTGCCCCCTTAACCTTGGGAATCTTACAAAGCCACACCAGCCTATCACTGCCACCACCCAGCACACCCCAGACCATCCTCAAGGAGACATGGGTCACAGCCTTCTTCCAGGACCTCAAGGGTAAGTGAAGGTAATGTTCTGGTACATTCCACTTGGGAGACACCTGTAACCCAAGATGCACCCCTGTTCCCACTCCTGTGGCCCAAAGAAACATTATGGGTCACAAAGCCCCCTTGATTTCTCTGAGAGCTGCAGGTGACACAATGCCCTGGAAGTCTCTAGGGCGTGAACATCCATCCACCCACTGTCCTCGAGCAAAAAGGGCAGAGCTTCTCCCGTGTTGAAAGCTTCTCTCCATCAAGCAGAACCCCAGACCACAAACTGGGGCTCCATTTGTCATACTCTACCCACAGAGCCTGTTTTGTTTGGTCCATGGAGTCGAGGGGGTTTATTTTGAGTTGCCAGCATTTAAAAGTTGAGGGGTTTCACTAGACCTTTAACTCTCCTGGAACAAACAGTAAGTCTGGCAACACAGGGCCCCACTTCCACAGAACAGCAGTCAGCTGGTCGTCTCTCTGGCAGGGACACGTGGTCCCCAGCCTCCACTGTCCCACCTGATCTGCCATGAGCGCTTAGCTTTGCGAACTTTGTCTGAGTTAGCATGAAAAGAAAGACTTCTCTCAGAGGTCAGAAGCTCCTTCCCCTGGGATGTTTTACATCGAAATCCAAATCCCCAATAAAATAAACACGGGGAACATCTGGTCCAAGGCCCTCCTCCAGTCCCAGCTACGCCTCCAGCTGCAAAGAACACACACTGGGAGAACCTCACCACAGTCGCTCGACGAGAAGAAGGGGGTGACAGCTAAATGAGACAACTGGAAGGGAGGTCTGGAGCTAACGCATCAGGCCCTGAGCAAGGGCCTTACAGTGTTACGGCGAGCCATTTCCGGGTGGAGGAACGAAAACACAGCACACAGCAACAGTAGCTTTCACTGACAATTACGTGTGTGTGTGTGTGTGTGTGTGTGTGTGTGTGTGTGTGTGTGTATAAAGCATTCACTGTATGCTTGAGAAAGCTCACAGAGGACAGAGAGCAGAGCCAGGACCCCCAAAAAGAACCATCCCTCCCACCACAATCCTCCAGAATCTCTTCCCTTTCCCTTCCTCCTTTTCTGCCACTTTCTGAGAGCTTCCCTTGGAGGCTCTGACGCTTCACAGGGGACTCCAGCCCAGCAGGCTGCCCTCCCATTAGCAAACCACAAAGCGCTTCAGCCAGTTCAGCAGTCACATGGACAACGGAAAGACTCACCTGTACATCACTGCTCCATTTAAGCCCCCAATACGACAGACCCCTCCCTCCCCATCTCTGCTTCTGCTCTCTCGGGGAACGTGCCCAATGGTTGTCCAAGATAGTCACTGTCCTGGAAGACGAGGTGACCAGACAGCAAGCACCCCCTGCGGGCACAGCGGGTTAGTGCTTCCCCTGACCATCTCCCGGGCTTCCTTTCAAGCCCATCTTTTCCCCAGGACGCGGTAGTCCTTCCAATGAATTCTGGAGTCGTCCATGGAGAACAAGGTTTAGAGAGAAAGCAGCAAGCTCATGTGATTCTACCCCCATGGATCCAACCCTGAAGAGGCTCCTCCGCCATCAGACATGGACAGGAACGTGAAGAGAGAGGGAAGGATGGTACAGAGAAGAACCCCACCCGGAGCCAGGTGGCCTGCAACTTGTCCCAGACAAAGCAGTGTGACCTTATATACAGGTGTCTCCACTCTCTGAGTCCTTCTCCACTGAACCCAGAACCTATTTAGACACGGCGCTTGGTCTGGCCTTGCCTTTCCTCTTCTTCCAACTGTACCCAACACACAGCAGCACACGCAAACACACACACACGGACCTACAAATGGTCTCAGAGGTATAGCATTCACATTGCAGATGAATGGGATTTATCATTTTTTACATTCCCATAAAGTTACAAATGAAAAGCAAACACACTTGGGAGTCAGCAGACTTCCCCTGTAAGCCCTGGTCTAGGCTTGTCCTCAAATCCCAAACCCTCCTTTTTAAAAGGAAAAGCCTGAGGCCTAGTGACACAGTGACAAAGCCAGGCCTAAACCTCAGGTCTCTGTTGCTCAGCACCTTCCCTGCTGTGTACTCCACATCCAGTCCCTGCCATCCAGGACCCAGCTCTACTCACATATAGCGCAAGTGGGGATTCTTGGCAAAGGCTCTGGGCTGGATGCTCCGAAGTCCTGAGTTCTTGATGGTCCTGGAGAAAGAGAGAACAGGGTCAGCAGAGCTTGTGGAGCAGAGAGACATCTGCTCTGGACTAAGGCTGACTGGAGGTCATTCCAAGACCGGCCCTACAGCCACCCCTGTGAACTGAACACAATTCCTCATCATCAGTATCACTATGTGCCCCGCAGAGGGCACGTGGGCTCACGCCCTATTGGGACCCTGGGACATTGGGATGTGCTGGAAGCTGTCATCTACCCGTTCTGGCAAGAAGGTAACAACAGGTCTCCTGCTCAAGAATCTGGTCCGGCAACTACGGGACCGCAGCCTGCATTGTACCCACTCCCTCCTCCATCCCAAGCCCCTACCACCACTAGCACAGAAATCCAGAGGTGAAGGAGGAGGCTGAGAAATTCTGCAGTCTAGGGGGACCACTGGCCAACCACGGGGCTGAGTAAGATCACTTAGTCGGGAGACCTGGGTTCAGGTCCTAACTGGGACCTGGGTTCAGAATCCCTATGTGAGACCACACAGCCCCCTTGTCTTCTGGGCTCAGGAGAAATACAGGAGAGCAAGGGGATGGCCTCTGGAGCCCCGGACAGTCCCTAAGTGGGTAGAACCAACTCTACTACTAGTAAAGAGGAACAGAGGAGTACAGTCCAGAGGGCAGCTGGCAGTACCCATCACCCAGCCCAGAGGCAGGGCCGCCCCCTGCCCGCCTGCCACTCATGACCCCTCCCACAACCTGGTGCACTCACAGCTTCTGGAGGCCGGTGTAGAGCTCCATGTCCACGGCGTTGAGCGTGTGCAGACCTCGCCAGTTCTCTATGTGTCTGTAAGGGAGGACGAAAAGACAGGGTTCAGGTCGGCCGGGGTCCACAGAAAACCTGGGTTCAAATCCTGGATCATCCATGTGGGAGCCAGGTCTTCTGCCACATGGCCAAGTGTCCCCGAGCCTTGGTTTCCCCCTCCACGATGGGGCTTATGCAACACCCACCTGATGGGATCATCACGAGACCCAGAGCACCTGGCCTGGGGACCGCATTTCATGACCCCTCTAGGCTCCAGAAAGCTCTCCTTTTTAAAGACTCGAAACCCAGCTTTCTTCCACTCACTTTTGTTTTCATTTTGGGATTTCCTGAGGACAGCTCACTTTTCTCAGCTGTCCAGGAAGACAACACAAATGATGTGGTTTTAAAAGGGGGGAGAGGGAGGGTAGCTTGCTGGCAGGCATGGCTTTTGAGTGAAAAAGCTCAGAAGGAGCACACACCCACTTCGGGGTCCCCCAGGGTCCAGACACTGACCGCCTCCTTTGGGTGACTGCAGTCTAACCCCCACACCCCGCCCCGAGTTCAAGAACTCCTATGATAGCTTGCCTGGGCAAGACCGACTCAAGAAAGGCGGGGGCGGGCTGGGGACCAGGAGGCACCGCGGTGTCACAGAAGGAACAGGAGATCAAGAAGCCCAGCTCTGGCTTCACCCCTGGGATCTAAAGACCAAAGGCTTTGAGCGAGAGCTTTGACATCTCTGGGCCTCTTGTGCCTTCCTTTGCAAAGGATAAAGTTTGACTAGATCAGCAGTTTCTCTCCTTCCTCGTCACCAGGATCTCCATTTCGAGCTTTCTCCCAAGACGCCTCATGTTCAAGGAGGTTTGTGTCGAGCAGACACACGACATTTATTAAGTAATAATTAATTCACGTTCTCCAATTTATTCATCGAAGATATAAATCACCATTAACCAGAGCTTTTTATTAACAGATACAAACCAGCACTAGCTCACCCAGTGGGTAAGTTCCAGCCCAAAGCAAAGGAATTCAAAAGTTCTGTAAGCAAAGGATGCTGGCCTGTCACAGGTTTGATTCCTGGTTTTTTTGTTTTTGTTTTTGTTTTTGGATATTGACCACATGCCAGGGACAAACATCCTCCATGATAGTTCTTGGGGTCCCCAGGTTAAGAATCATCCAACTACTGATCATTAAAGTCCTTTCTGACTCTAGAGTGGTGTGAGAAATTACCATTCATACACACCTCGACCCCAAGGGGCTCCAATGGGCCTAGGAGAAGGCCCTTTGCTGCTCACCCTGCCCTCTTGGGATCTGGCGCTCCCATCAGGGCCTCCCCGGTCGAAGTATCCTCTTAGCTCATTGCACAACACAGCTATCTGCGCCACTGAGGCCAGAAAAGTGGCAGCCACCTTCTCCAGACATCTCTTCCTTGGCCCCACCACACCCATGGCTCTTCCATCTGCTACCAAGCGGAGCCAGAGCCAGGAAGGCCGCAGGGTGGCGGTGGCCAGGGCCTCTGGAAGCATTTCAAAGCCGCACAGTGACAAGGTATGCAGAGAGCCCGTTTTGTACCACATTCTCTCAGGGCCCCTGCTGAGCAGCCAGACACACTGGCATCTGCTGGGGACATGGACCAGGTGGCCAGGTCGGGACTGAATTCCAACTCCAAAGTCTTCTCCCTGGAAGCCTCATGGCCCCAGGGCAGTTTGCTTGGTCTGGTCCTGCTGAGGCAGGGACCCTGGCTCCATGTCAGGTGAAAAGGAATACCAGAAGGGGGGACAAAATGGCCCGTGCCAGGGGCTCCCAGGTGCATTCACTGGGCCAGCAGTCCAGGTAAACCATCAAGGAGATCACACTATTCCTACAGGCAACCATTCATTCACGGGAGCCCAGCTGTAGACTCGGATCTGCTCCCAACCAGCAGCTGTCAATCAGCTGTTTAAATAAATGAAATCATTTTTCTCAGCCCACACGAGAATCCCGTAAATGTGTTTTTATTATGGCTCAGCTGTCAATCATTGGTGCATTCTATCCCTCATGTCCTTCTGGCCTCAAGCTGTCCCTTCCCTGACATTGGTGCACACTGAGATACTGCAGGGCAATGGGTGCAAAAGGCTCCCTTGGTCAAGAGACTCCAGCCCCTGCCTCCTCTACTGGGTCTGAGTCTCCCCTATATGGGGGAAGATCATCTTTATAGCCACGGTGCCAAGGCGTGGTGAAGAGTCTGCGCTCCCGAGCCAGGTCAACAAGCTACCGCCTGCGGGCCAAATCTAGTCCGCCACCTGTCTTCGTACAGCCTGAAGCTAAGAATAGTTTTTACATTTTTTAAAAAAATCAAAAGTAGAATCCTATTTTGTGACATGTGAAAAGTACATGAAATTCAAATTTCAGCATTCACATCCATTCATTTACTGTTGTCTGTGGCTGCTTTTGCTCTACAAAGATGGGAGTTGAGGAATCGTGGCAGAGACCTGCCTTTTACAGAAGAAGCTTGCCGACCGACCCCTGCCTCAAGCCAAGCCAGGCTGCCAGGACGCATATCCTGGCCTCGTTGTCCAGGTGGCATCACCGTCTGTGCCTCGGTTTCCTCATCTGTCAAATGGGGTAATAAAATACCTCCCACGTCAGAATGAGGTGAGAACTGAAAGACCCCGTTCAAAAACCCCAACGGCAGCTCGGGACATATAGTAAGTCCTCAGGGAGTGTGAGCCACGATGCTTATTTTTAACCCTGTGCTTTGCAGAAAAACTGAGCAGTCTTTTCTCAGTTTTCCAGCTAAAAATGGAATCACGGTTCTGCTGGAAGTTGTCATTTCTCAGCAATCATTGATAAAAACTCCATGTGGCAGAAGAGCAGAGGGGCAGTAAATCTGTCATTCATGACCTCCAGGAAAAACAGTTCAAGCAGAAACCAAGAACGGGCTCGGGGAGTGCACAGCCAGCAGCTCAGAGCAGGTTCTGAGCGAAGGGCAGGGCAGCGAAGGTGCAGCCTGACATTTGAGGATGACATCGGCGGGGCACCTGCCAAGCTCTCGGTGACTCACCACTTGGTACCAGCCCCGGGGGGTCAGCTGTGGGAACCTGCTGGCTGCTGCGTGCTACAAGCTTAAGTGGAGAAGGCAGGCTCTAAAAATATACCAAAGATGATAAACACAGCAGTAAGTTTGGTTGGCTTTTGTTCATGGTAAACAGCAGTTACCTTGGCCTAGTAGTATGTGGCTTCTCCTTTTGTTGTGCTTTTCTGGGTGTCCAGGATGTCTTCCCGGGGCACTTACTTTGTCGCTTGAGAAACAATCCGTAATGATCATTTTTTAAAAGAAGGTTAGGCATTCAAACCCCGTGTGGGGCAGTTGCTGGTTACCCTGTTCCAGGGCCCCAGGCTGTGCCAGGCATCCCTACAGAGGCGGCTCCTGGAGGGAGAGGAGGAGCTCAGAGACATGCCGGGAGCACGTCAGTGGAGCTACAAGATTCCAAGTTTGTCTGCTCGGGCACAGAGTGCATGGTGGGGCTGGCCCCATAGAGATCTCCAGCCTCCCTAAGTGTGCTCTCATCAGGAGCAGGGGGCACAGACAGGTGGCTCCCATCCTGACTAAAGTAACCCCACCTGCATCACCTCTTATACAGTGGCTCTCTGCAGGAGGCCCTTCTGCCTCCCAAGGTACACTGGGAAATGTGTCCAGACATTTCTGTTGGTTACAACAGGGAGGAAGCGAATGATGCCGCATCTAATGTGCAGAGGCCAGGGACGCTCCTGAGTGTTCCACAAATGCCTAGGACAGGCCCCACAACAAAGAATAATTGGCCCAAGATGTCCATAGCTGGGAAGCTCTACTTTGTATAAAGCTTCTGCCTTAAGATCACCACTGAAGAACATGTTCCACGGCTTCAGACAGCAACAGTTGTAAAACTGATTGCTTTGGGGGCACCTGGGTGGCTCAGTAATGAAGCATCTGCCTTCACCTCAGGTCATGATCTCTGGGTCCTGGGATCGAGTCCCACATGGGGCTCCCTGCTCAGTGGGCAGTGTGCATCTCCCTCTGCCACTCCCCCCATGTGTGTTTGCTCTCTCTCTCTCAAATAAATGAATAAAATCTTTTTTAAAAAATAACTGTTTTGCAGCAAATACTAAGAGGCCCCAGGCCCAACCAAAGAACTTGCCTCTGGGTCCCTGGGTCCAGGTGAGAGGAGAAAATAAAAAGCTGTGGCTCCCCCCCCCCCCCCCGCAAGTCAAGGAGATTCCTTGAAAGGAAATGAGGGGCTCTTTGGCGCACTAGACCATGGCCCAATCCAGGTTACACATCCCAGGAGCATTAACAGTCTCTCATCTGGCTCTGGCTGGACCCCACTGGGGAAGAGTCTTCCTCTTCCACCGAGAGTCTCTCTTCTGCAAGGCTTGTTTTACATGACAATGGCATCTCCATCCAGAGAGTCAGCTCAGTGCTCCATCCCTCCCCTCTGGCCATTGCCCTTCCCTGACACCCCAGAATCACAACTCTTCAGGAAGAGTGAGTGTGCAATACTTTTCCAGAGAGAAGGGAGGAAGGGAAGCTTAATTCAAGACAATGCTGAGCAACCAAGCCAGAGCCAGGCTTAGGGCTACAGCTCAGGGCACCTCGACAAAGTCTAGGGGAGCCTCTGTGGTCAAAGATGCTGCTGCCTGCAGGTGCACCAGGGTATGCAAGAGCTGAGGGAGCGAGCGTATGCCCAGCCTTTTCACGAGGAGGAGAAAGATCAGAAATGAAGCCACTCCCTGTGACTCACGGTGACAGGGCCCAGGCCTGAAATCACAGAGAGCTGCTTCCCACCCATTCTGGGGATGAGCTGGGGCACAAGTAAAATATTAATTAAAACATCCAGAGAAAATATAAAAATCCTTTGTACTAGAATAAATTTGACTGTGCTTTTGTACCATAGCTTTCTTCCTCCCTTCTGTTTGGCTTGAGCCAATATGGAAATGAACTGGCAATCTCCAAGCATATAAAAATTAGATGGTACAGACTGTGTGGTCCATATTTTAATTAAAAACATGTCATGTGGATATGTTTAAGAGTTGTTTATAACTCCAATATTTAAGTCCTATACATAGAAAACTCTAGAACACTGAGACATCCACCCCCTTACATCACGAGGGGTGTGAAGTTGATGGGGAGGCCCAAGAAAAGGGCAAGACCGGTGTCCCCCTTCCACAGAATCTTCCTCGCCACCTGGACATTCGGCCAGACAAGGGGTTGGTTGGTGGGACAAGAGGGCATTCTTCCTTCCTCTACACATGGCTGGCCACTATCACCTCATGTTTGCAACCTTTCTCTCTCCTCTCTTGCTGTTAGGATCAGCTGTTATTTTCCTGTGACTTCTCACTGCTATTAACGAGCTGTTCTTCATAACCAAATTTTCCGGACAACTAAATTTAAATGCAGAACCTTTGCATGTTCAACTTCCTTGCTAGATGTTTCTTTTTCCCCCTGAAATGCATTACACACCTCCTTGACTTTTTAAGCAAGGTAGACAGAACATGACTTATATTTTCTTGATGATCTTGGATCATCATGACCACGCTAACCGGCCTGCTGAGCTGTATCACCCAGCGACACCCCTATAGGTTCCTGAAGGATGCAGAATTTGTGTCCCTACCCAAAGGGCCCTACCCTGCCATGATTCCTAAATTTGAATGGTTTGTGTGTCCGTTTTCAGCAGCCATGTGACTCTTCCTTTGCTATGGGGCTGTGAGCCATCTTCCCCCGCCACACACACACACACCTTCCCAAGGCCCTTTTCTCCTTTGCAAAATGCTGCCACTAGTCTGCTCTGCAGCCCCTCAGAGCAGAGATGCCAAGCATGGGTGCCCTGAAGCAAGCTGACCAGGAGGAGACACCCAGCTCTGGCAGACGGAAGCTGGATGTCCCTAGGCCAGTTATTCTCGAGGCTCTCTGGTGCTCAGTGTCCTCATAGGAAATTCAGCTGGTGTGAGGATTAGACGAGGCAATGTCTTAGTCAATTCAGTGCTAATGCATAGCACCAGAGTGAGAAAGAGCGGATTTCATTGCTACTTCTGGAATCACAAACAAAGGTAAATAGAATCTGAATAAAGATCTAGAAGAATATAAAAATATGCACACACACAAACAGGTAGATATTTGCCCTTGTCTTTTTTGTTTCTAATCCTCTTTCTGGATAATTAAGGTTGAAAGGTAAGTGAAGTATTCTTGGAGGTGTAGTAATAATTCATATTTTCCTGGTGGTACCTAGGCATACGCCATTAATATTATGTTCCACAGATCTATTCTTGGAGGTGCATCCTACCAGGAGGCAGCCGGAATGGGCATTTCTCTGATGTTTTTGTATATGGGCATTCCACTCCTCCAACATAGAACACGAGAGCTTTAGCTAGCAAGGCTGTGCACAGATGCCCGTCTCTCTAGACAGTTCCCCATCAAGATCCAAGGCTCCTGTCCTCCTCTCATCTGGACTCTGATTCTAGGATGGAGCCCTGAGTTGAAGTATGGAGCTAAGTACCTGGAGAAACTAGCCTAGAGTTCCAGTTCTTAAGAAATCAGCATCAGAACACACGCATGCATGAGCACGAGTAGGCATGCACACACGCACACACATACACAACGAATGTGCCGTGCATTTGACTTCGAAGCCTTGTAGGGCAATAAGGAAATTGATTTGTTATCCAGGCATATTATGTCTAGTGATCCAGACAGAAGCATTAGCTTTCAATTATCTGATATGTTTAGCATTATAAACAAACCGTCTGGAGCAACAGCTCTATGGAGCTGAGGCACCATGGGGCCTGAGGAAGAGCTGCATTGGCTCACACCAGCCAAGTCACCCAGCTCTCTCTCCCTTGACAGCTGTCAGGGGGGATCCAAGATGCCTGGGGAGCTGAACCTGAGAGCCTGGGGAGGCTTCTTGGGCTGGCAACCCCGGCATGCCAGCACATTAGCACACCAGCTCTACAAGCAGCTGCATGCCAAGGACCACGGTGAACCAGCCCCGCATCTGGGGCCCCCGGGACTGCAGAAAGGAACATTCAGATCATGCAGCGAACAGACGGGAAACGACAGCATCTGCGTCGGCTTCCTGATCAATTCCAAAGCCCGTGCCAGGAACAGGGAACGTTTGTGCACACACCTGTGGTCTTCAGGTGCTGAGATGCTCCGCCTGCTAACAGACAAAAGAGCAAGGGCACACCCCTCTGCTCCCTGCTAAGAAAGGCCTGACTTCCAGGAGTGAGATTTCATCCGGGACTTGGCCAGTTTGCTGGGGAGTCCAGGCTGCCCTGCTTGGCCCCCCTGTCCCCCTGCCTGGGACCAGACTGGCCAGGCCCTCACCAGTCTAACTGCTGCGCTCCATTTGCACTGCTGTGGCTTGGCAGGCAGGTGGGCACAGGCTGGCAATCCCACGTGTCGGCACACTGGGAGCGGCCACCTCTAACCTGCCAACCTCCCTGGCCTCCTGAAGGGGCTCCCTGCTGTCACTCTTCCCCCTCTAGAGTCTCTGCACCTGCTCAGTCACATTCTCCCCCGCTGAAAACTCTCCCACTGCTTCTCACAGTTCTTACGATGCAATCAGGACACTGTACCATGGCCCACGAGGTCCTACATGAGCTGGCCGCTGGCTGCTTCTATGGCCCCTTTTCTTAACACCTGCTTGCTTTCTGGGCCCCTGCCGCACTCTCCAACCTGTCTTTAAACACACCAGACTTATTCCCAACCAGAACTTCCATGAAACAGTCATCCTGGCTCCTTTGAATCCCTCAGGGCTCCCTACAAAGGTCACCTTGTCAGAGATGCCTGCTCCGACCCTGATGTGAACACACCCCTCCTCTTCCCCTCCAGCTGCTCTCTGGCACCAGCCCCTGTTCATGTCCTTCACAGCCCTTAATAACCATCTGTAATTGTCTTATTTGATTATTTGATTACTTGTCTGTTGTTGCTGTTTATATACTAGAATTGGGATGCCTGAGAACACGGATTATACATGTCTCATTCACCACTCACCTACCTCCAGAATCCCCAATAAGGGTGGGTACCTGGGATAGGTGCACACTTGGGAAGCCACCCAGGTGGGTGCTAAGCAGCCACTTGCATGCCCCACCTCACCTCCATGGCTTTCAACACTCCTCGCTGGCAGTCCACTCTTGGGTCCCCTGGAGTAGCACAGAGGCCTGGTTGGACCCTACAGGCACCTACAAGCAGCTATGAGAAGGATGTGGCCCAAAGCACATCCTAATCAGGGATGGGCATCCTAGGGGATCACTACATGGCCCAAAAATGGTGAGCCAAAGGGCTGGGGAGGCCCATGGACCAGATCTCAGGTCTGCTGTTCATGCTCAGTATCAGGATTGGGGAAGAGGATAGGGCTCCCTCTTGCCAAACAGAGGAGGAGATACAATGGGCATGCTTTTGGCACCTGGGCACATCTTTTTCAGCTTTCCCTTGCCCACATGACTATGGCTTTCACCAGACCAGGAGATTTCTGAGGTATGGACCAGAAGTGTGTGTCTCCAGTGCCATGCAAATGCTCAGTGACAGGTGAGGGCATGAAATGAATGCATGCATTAGGGAACCCTCAAAGTGATCAGCAGCAGAACTCATGTACCTAGCACTCTTTCAGCAACCTGCCTGGACCTTCCTCTGCCCTCGACTCCTCTCGCCTTCTCAAGGACTCATTCAGTTTTTTTCTCCCTCTCTTGTCTGTACTCTCACTTTCTCTCCACTAGATTTTCCCACCAGCATACAAACATGTTCTAGGAGGGCCCATTTAAAGGGAAAATCTTCACGCCATGTCCTCCTCCAGCTACTAACCCATGTCGCTACATCCTTCATAACAAATGTTTTCAGAGGATTAGCACAGGCCCTACTTCCCTCCTCACCTCCCTTGGGATTCTCCAACCCTGCAGGTCTTCCATCCCAGCTGCTCTACTGAAACTGCACTGCCAAGGTCGCCAGTGAGTCCCACACTGCCAAGCTCTGCTCTGCCACCCGGTTACCCAGTCTTAGGGGCATTTTACCTGGTTAACCACTCACTCTTTCTTGAAACATTCTCTTTACAGATTCCTTAACTTCACTCTCTCTTGGGTTTCCTTCTACTCTGCTGGCTACTACTTCATAGTCTCCTCTGCAGGGTCTGTATTCTTTGTCTGATCCCTAAGTGCTGGTGTTTCCTGGATCTTTCCCTGGGGGCCCCCTTCACCCGCCAGGCCATGGTGATCTCACCCATGTGTCAGTGGCTCTGAACACCACTGACATGCTGAGAGCACCCAAATGTGTGTCTCTGGTCTGATGGTCCCACTGAGCTCCAGACTCTTCCCTGATAGACATCCAACAGCAGCCCTCGGCTTTCCTCCCACTCGGGCCTCTCCATCCCAATAAATGGCACTGGTGCCACCCAGGTGTCTAAGCCAAGCTTCATCAACGAGTGCTCCCTCTCCTCCTGCAATATCCACACCTAAGCGATGCATCTCCACAAGAGATATCAGTTCTGTCCTCTTCCCACAACCTCACCCGAGCCCAGGCCATCATGGCTGCTCCCAAAGGCCACTGCCCTCAAGACAGGACCACTGCTTGTACTCTGGCCCTAAAAATCTGTCCTTCCCTCAGAAGCCTGAATGAACTTCTTGTAATGTAAATCTGATCACATCCTCCTCCCCCACTGCACCCACCCTTCAAAAACAAACCCCCAGTGGCTCCTCTGCACTTGGGATAAAATCTACACTCCAACCAGCAAGGTCTGTCACATCTGGCTCAGGCATCTCCTTCCTCAGCTCAAACAAACCATGTTCATTGGCTTTAGTCTCATTGGCCTCCTTTCTATTCTCCAAAACACCAAGCTCTCCCCACCTCTCAGGACCCTCGCACTTGGTTTTGCCATTAAAAGCACTCAGATTCTCCTTAGATGTCATCTCCACAGAGAGGCCTTTCCTGACCAACCTAGCCAAAGTCTTTCTCTATAACCTTCCTCTAGATCAATTGTTCTCAGAAACCAGGGGCGGAGTCTATCCCTCAGAGGACATCTGGCAATGACTGGGGACATTTTTGATTGTCACAACTGGGAAGGTCTAGTGGGTAGAAGCCAAGGATGTTACTAAAAATCCTACAACAACAACAAAAAATAAAAAGTAAAAATAAATAAAAATCCTACAACAAAAATTAATTAATTAATTAAATAAAATAAAGTAAAATAAAATAAAAATCCTACAACACAGGGCAGCCCCCTCAGAACAAAGAATGATCCAGTCCAAAATGATGACAGCACCAAGGTTGAGAAATGCTGCTCTAGATTACTTCCTTTATACCACTTGGCAAAGTCTGTAATTATCTCACGTATGTGTTGACTTATTTATTGCATCTCTTTACTAACAAAAATGCCAGCTCCGTGAAGGTAGTCAACTTGTCTATCTTGTTCACTACTATATCCACAACAACAGACCCAGTTCCCTGTACATAGTAGAAAATTTGAATGAACGAATTAATGTGACTGTCCTTCCTCCAAACCCAAGGACTTTGCAACATGTAAAAACCCTCTGGTTGATGAGGTCTTGATGGGACCCACGTTTTCTCCAATCACTTGAAGAGACTAAGGTATAAAGATATAAGTTGTGTCCATGAGGTTGTGGGGCTGGGTAGAGAGTAGGAGGGTCAGCATTTCATGGCCCCTAGAAGACACTCTCCTCTTGTCTGCAGATGTGAGTCAAACCACATTGATCATAAAATCTCCAATCCTGACTAGACAACTCAGCTTTGAACAAGGAGAGAAAGAAGAGGTCTTTGATGGGTCTTTGATGAACCATGGAAACAGCCTGAGGCAGGGAGAGACATTGACTTTGACCCCTTCTCCCCAATGGGCCTTGGAGGAGAAAGTCTGAGCAAGAAGGAAAGTCTGGTCCAGGCCAGAGCAGCTGGCTTGAAAGTAATCCAATAGTGTAAGCTCTATGCCTAAAATCAGCTGGCCCCAGGGGTCCTGAGAGTACTGCCCTTCGGGTGGCCAATTTCCTTAGGAAAATATGAAATGGCCAGGCCACCCTTTACTGAATTATAAAGCACTTATCACTTCTTTAATAACTACCCACATGGAGGACTTAATTCACTCAATATGGAAGTTATAAAGGCGAACTGGTAAGTGAGCATTAAGCTCAAGTGCACGGCATAAAGACTTATGAGGGCAATATTTTCCCCTATTAAAAGGGTAGATTTCCTCACTGCAACTCTGCCTCAGAGTTAATGTGGAAACGTCGCTCCAAGGCCCGGGGCATTTTCATTGTTGGAGGGTAATTTCAGGTCCCTGGGACGTTATGGAGTCCTTGACTTTGTGGGAATCATTATCTGCGGAACAGGAGGGTGTCAGAAGGATTCGTCAAGGTAACCATCAGAAAGACGAGATCACATGGGTGGTGGTGCCCAGCACTCCATGCACACGCACCAGAATGTGGGCAAGCCACGGAGGAGGAGAGGAGGCACAGGATGGAGGAGGAAGGGTAGGCCTGGCCAGGCCTGGAAGAGGCATGGGGAGGGGGAGGTACCTCTAAAGACACCAGTGCTGGGAGAAACACTAGCTTACAACCGAGCCCCACAAAGGCAGGCATTAACAGCATTAGCCCTTGAAAATCTGGAAGCACACTAGCCCTGAGTTCCTTAAGGTTCCAGAGGTTTCCACTTAGGGAGCTGGAGAGATGGTCTGCCTCACTCGGAGAAGGAAATCCAGCTTTTTCTCTTGTTAATTTTTCTCTTCCCTGCTTTGGCATCTTGAGCAGTTTCCTTCCCTGCGGCCATAAGCTGGCTGTTCTCTCCATATCCTCCCTCTCTTGGAAGGCATCTCTCTATTCACAGGGCTTCAATTACTACCTAATTAGAGATTATTTCCAGTTCAGCTTTACCCCTGACACCCAAACTCTCAACCTCTCCTGTAGGCTCTTGCTCCCCTGGTCTCCCCAATAGCAAGCAGGGACAGGACAGCTCATTCTCATGCCATCGATTTTCCCAAACCACCTCTGCTGAGTCCTCCTGACTTGGAACATCACCGCAGAGCTAGTGAGTGAGCACATTTCAAATCATGCGCAACACCAGCAGGTTGCGGAAAGTTCATTCAGATGGCTGTGTTTAGAAGGAATCTGTGGATAAGCCAAAGAGCTGTGGTCGATTCGTGATGTCTGCTGTGGGCACACTGCAGAGGGGCAGTGTGTGTGCCATCTATTAACCACATCTATCCAGAAAGCTCTTTGACATCTCTCTCTTGTTCTCACTCTTTCTTGGATTCAAGACCCACCAATCCCTCCTCCAAGATTATCTGTTATAACTAACTTCCCCTATTCAGCCCCTTTCTGAGAAAGCATCATGCCCAGAAGGACACAACCCACCTCTTACCAAACTTTTCGGTTTCCAGCCTGTGAGCTCTACCCTGTTTGGGGCTCTACTTTCTCAACAATGACTTTGAATGTGTCCTTCACAGACTCGAAGCTAACAATGCCCAGTGGCTAACAAATGCCTAGTACGCCAAACCAAACCTTCCTTGAGGGAGGCTTCACATTGTGGGGAAGCCTGTCACAGAGGGAAGCGGATTATGTAAAGAACCACAGGCACTCTAAGGACAGAAGCCACTTTTCCTCTACCCTATATCCAAATCCATCAGACTAATGAAATGCCTCCCTGCAGCTCAAATCCAGATCGAGGACTGGGGAGCAAAAGGGGACTTGCTAGTGGGACCTGCACAAGTGGCTTCTGTGACTCTCACTCCCTTCCTCCCTCCACCCCCTCATCCCTCTATAGGAGACAAAAAGCAAGGCTACATCTGGGAGGTGTGCTCTCATCAGCAGAGAAGCCAGCCTGTCAGGCCTCAGTTTCTTTGTCTATAATCTAGAGATAGTGATGCTGGTCTCATGGAAGCATTGCAAAGATTAATTAAAACAGTGTTTGTCAAAGACCTAGCACATTCTCTGGAATACCCTAGAGCTTTACATATGTTTATTTGCCCTCTGAAAAACAAAAGCAGTGTGACATGATAAGAAATATATGTATTTGGTCTCTGCTCTCATTTCCTAGCATGCAGCTCCTAAAACCCTTGGAAGTTCCAAGTTGGTAAGCATATTTTTGTCTGCTAATAAGATGGCAGGTGTTTAGGGCTCCTGAAAGAGCCTCAGGCTGGGGGCTGGGAGCCAGGAGAACCAATCTTATAATCACAGGTTTGGAACTGTCAGCTCCACCCAAATGGAGATTGACTTCCTCACCAAGGGCCATGATTTAATCAATTATGCCCACATAAAGAAGCCTCCATACAAATCCCAAACAACGGGGTTCAGACAATTTCCAGTTGGCGAACACATGGAGGAACTGGGGACGGGGAGCAGTGCACCCCTAAACGGCATGGGAGCTCCGTGCCCTTTCCCCCTACCTCACCCCATGCATCTATCTCTTCCACCTCGCTGCTCCTGACTTGCATCCTTTTATAATGAACTGGGAATGTAGCAAGTACAGTTTTCCTGAGTCCTGTGAGCTGTTCTAGAAAATTGTTGGACCCAAGGAGGGGGTCCTGGGAACCTTCGACCTATAACTAGTTGGTCAGAAGCCCCAGTGACAACCTGGACTTGCAACTGGCATCATAAATAGTGGGATGGTGTGGTCTTTTGGGACCGCGTCCTTAACTGTGGGCTCTGACACTAACTCCTGGTAGATAGTGCCAGCACTGAACTGGATTGTAGGACACCCACCTGGTGTCCGCAAAGAACTGGAGAATTGGTTGGTCTAGGGGTAAATCACACATTTAGTGGCCAGAGGAAAAGCCTTCAGAGTAGAGAAGAAGTGAATTTTTTCTTTTCAAGTCACCACTGGATTGTGCAGGGTCTGAGGTCAGGAATGCGGGCCTGCGGAGCCAGCACAATGACTCTGCTTGTGGCCACAGTGGCCAAGGCAGTGACGGGACTGTAGTGTGAGACCTTCTTCCTGCCCACTCCCCACCGCCTCCTCAGCCGCACAAAGCCCTTGCTGCCCGGGCTGGTTCCCTCTGGCTTCCTCAGAGCCACTCCCTGTCCCTGCCAGCCGCTGGGTGCCCGGGGATTTGCAGAATGGCCCATCACAGGGGGTTCTGACATGCCGTATCTTCCTCCCTCTGCTAAGCTTTCAGCAAACCACCCTCACCCAGCTGCAGCCATCAGCCACCCAGCCTCACCCTCCCAATTACCAGGGAATTACTCCTGCGTGCTCGCTGGTGTATGAATGTGACCCTGTCACCTCTGTGTCCAGGCATTATGTGCCTGGCTTCACTCACAAGAGCATAAATTCCTTGACAACAAAATCAGCCACATGCTTTTGACTTTGGTCCTTTCCTGCTGCCCTGTGCTCGTCCAGTGTTCAAGAGCCCTCAGGGCTCCAGTGAGTCTCAGCAGCCCCTCCTTAAAACTGAGACCTGAGAGACGTGTGGGGTGGGGGAAAGTGGGGGAGCTCCATCCTGTGGGGTGGGGCAGGGCCGAGGTTCAACATCAAGGGTCAGAGATATGCCAACCACAGAGCCACGGAAGGATGCTCCTCAGACCTCCTTCTGAGAGTCCTCATCAGAGCCCCTTGCTAGGTCACCAGCACCTTGTTGTGCTGTCACAGAACCAGGGTTGACACTATAAGTAGCACCAAGTAGAGCACAAACTCCAGCCAAACAGCCTCTGGCCAAAGGGCTGGATCAGGGCCCCAAGGGCCTCCTCCTAAACCAGGCACTGATCCTCAGCTCCTGGATCCAGGTGCTAGAAGTGGTTGGAAGTGGGGGGAGAGGCTTCCAGGAGGAGCCAGGTGGCTGGAGTACTGGGTGTGGTCAGTGAGCGGGCCTTGGAGGGCACCTACCCACTGCTAGGGGACTGTTTCACCATTTTAACTTCCTGGCCTTACACGGTGCATAGTAGTGAGTATCAGCTCCCAACACAAACTGTGCTGCCCACAGGACACTTGTGATCTTGTCTTATGCTCTTTGACATGCCTGTCTCTCCGTGAGACTTTGAGATGCCTAGGCGCAGGGACCATCTCTCATCTCAGCATCCCCAGAGCCACATAGGGCTCCTGGTTCTTTAAAGGGCCTCAATAAATTTGGCATGCATGTAGCATGAACTGTCCCTTCCTGGGCGGTCAGCTGCATTCTGGAGAGAGAGCATTTACTATCCTGAAACTGGCAGAAGGAGACCCACGGCGCCATGTGGGGAATCGCTTGGTGGCACGAGAAAGGTGAACACAACAAAGATGCTGAGGATGTCCTATTAGGAGATCGGGTGAAGCATACCCACTGGAGGCTGACTTTCCACACTGGGAGGATCAGAAACCCCAAGGTCAAGGTGACACTCTGCCTCCAACCCCAACACCTGGGGAAATTTGGGAAGCCAACATTTGGCCCCCATTCCGCAGATGTTCCTCCTCTCAAAGCCAAGGGGCCTGGCAGTGTGGCACTCTACCACTAGCCCTAGAACAGAGAGGTCACCAGGTAGGACTGCTCGGGCTCCCACTTTCTGGAGCAATAGCATACAAGAGACGGTAGTGCCAGTGCCCAAGGAGTTAAGAGAAAGGGGAAAAACCACAGCCAGAAAGGGGAGCTGGGACCAGATCACACTGGGGATTTTCAGGTCACACACCGACCAGCTCTCTTCTTGTACCATCCATGAGGAAAAACACAGAGCCCCGTGGCGGTCAGGGTGGAGAGCAACAGGGAATCCGCTGGCAGCATCACTGAGCACTGACCATGAGCCTCTGGTTGCTGAGCTTACCCAGACCCGATGTCCTCCCCATGAGGAAGGACTCATGGTCAGAAGCCTATTGCATTTGCAACCTGTCTCCTGGCTGTGAACCCGAAACACCCCACAGGCCTGGGTTGGGGCTGCCCAGCCAGGCCTAACCTCAGCAGCAGGTGGGGTGTGGAACTCCACTTTGTCTTTCATTTATAAAGCACCTACTATGTGCCAACTGCCTCAGCCGAGAATCTGGTGTCCCTGGGGAGACTGCTTGCAGCATGGTGTCACGGCCCCCTTTCAGTACCCACTGAGAGTGATTCACCAACATGATGAGGTCCCTACCCCAGGGCCTGTCCCTTCAGTGTAGTGCTGTGACAGGGTCCCCCAAATCCTGGCTGCTCAGCTGGACCCCAACAACACAGACAGCACATGCCAGCCTCCTTCTCCTAGGGGATGGGCTCAGATCCTGCTCACACTCTCATCGCCATCCTGCTGATAACTAATGAAACAAGTTTCAAACTGGGTGCACTACTGTCTACCCCTTTGAATCACAGAATTAACAATTTTGTGTTAATAGCACTGCTGCCCAGACTCCCTCCATATTAGAGGCCACAGTCAGCCATCCCAGCCCCTATCAGAAACAAGGCCCCTCATCCTACCCACCATGATACAGGAATGCTGACTATACTCCACGGACCAGCACAGCTGTGTCACTGTGCCTAGACCTGAGCTCACTTGTCCCAAGCTTTCTTTCTTTTCTCTAGCAGCATGCCGCTGGGAATTCAGAGTGCCTAATAGCTGCACCCACCATCAGTGGGTCCCAGGGCTCTGTCCCTGGGGCCACTCAAGCCACCCATTTGCAAATCAAGAATGTGGAGCCGAGGGCAGCAGAATACTTGCCCACACATTTCCTGAAGGTGAAAGATTGCACAGTAGCTAGCATTCAGCTCAGACCCTCCGGGAAACTGTGTGGCACCACACTGTCAGTTCTTAGATGCTACACATGTGCAGAGGGGTCAAGGTGAGAATAAGCCCCAAGGAAAACACTCTCGATTCATGCCATAGGCACTCAGGGGTGGCTCTGGCTAGCCCACCGAGATGGAGATGATGCTTCAATCTGTGACATGTAAGCCATTGCCTACAGGTATCTTGGGTCCCAGCACTTCAGGACAAGAGGCCAGGACACCGCCATGCTGGGCTTTCTCTGAATGGAAACTGCTTGCTTGCTAAAGTTTGTTCCCCAGGAACAAACATCTGCCTGGGTCCATACCAAGCTCTTCTTACGGATGGCAGCTTTATGAGATACATGTGAAAGGAGCTCTAAATTATTCTCTCTTCTGTTCCCTTGCTCCTTTCTTTGTAAAAGCACATTTCCAAGAGGTCTGGATTCCTGGAAGGGGACTCTATGACAACTGCAAATCTACTCACATTCGAAGAGGGCCAGGCCATCCACATGTTAGCATTCCCATACAGCTCTTAATGGCTTTTCCCTGGTTGATGACCACTGCCCAAAACCTGCCCAGAACCCTCTGCCTGGTCTTCATCTCTCGCCTTCCCTGCGCTCTCCTAATCAGTCTCACCGAGGGTGGGGAGGCAGCGGGGCACTCTTCTTCACCACCACCCCACTTCCCAGCAGGCTGCTCAGGTTCTTCCAACCTCACTTCCATTGGCCAGTTCTCCCACTTCTTTGGCTTTCTCTCTCCACCTCTCCCTTTGCTCCCTTCACTCATTCAGCTGCTCTCCAGCCAGCAGATCTGTGCAGTCTGATATCATAGTTGGCGGCTCCTAACAGAATGCCCCATTCTCTGAAGCAGAAGCCCAGAGAGCCCAGAGAGTGAGTCAGTGTTTCTGAAGGCCATACAGCCTCTCAGCAAACCTCCAATGGTAGAATTACATGGCGAGAGGTGAACTTTTAGCTAAAAGATCCAAGCATGCTCATCTTCAGTGTGTCTCAGGCTGGGCCCCAAGCCTAACCCTGACCCAGAATCTCTCAGAGGCCACCTCTCCATCACTGGTCCAGCCCACCTCCCCACATGAAGACCTGGGTACAGCACTCTCCTTCTGGAGAAGAGGCTGCTGCCGAGGAGGAGGCTGCTCCCACAGGAACAAACACTCTGTGTCCCATGCTGCACCCACATCCCTCAGACCATCCCATTCCCTGCGGCTGGCTGGCTGCTGACTGTGGGTTCTTTGTCATGTTAAAAAGGAGTCCAGGCTCACAATGGAGTCACTTGTGCTAAACCTCACATCAGCAACCCAAGACTTAATACCTAACCTAACTATACTTTCAAGCCCCCAGGAATGGGACTTTTAACCCGCAACCTGGAATTTCCTGGTCAGCCCTAGGAGGTAATCTCTTGATAGACATCTTACCTTTTCTGCTCTTCCTAGGAGGGCACCCTTGCCTAAAACAATACAATTCTTTGCCCAGAATTTCCTTTTTTCCATTCCACTCTGCCTCTAAAAAACCATCTTATCTGCTGCTCCTTGGAGCTATTTGCTAGGTGGGATGCTGCCCGCTCATGAATCATTTAACAAAGCCAAGTAGATCTTCAAATTTACTCAGTACACTTTCTGTTATTTAGCAGATTTGGTGGCACACCAGGACCAAGGGAGACTTCCAAACACCTTGGGAACAAAGAGAAACACAGGCATAGTACCCAGGGAATGCTCTGAGTTCAGTCTTTCCTGTCCTTGCCAAAGGCCAAGTGTCGGGTTGGGTTCTCTTGGATCTGGGCTCTGCTGGCTTTGCACTGAGCTCCTGATCTAGTTGACTGTTCACTCTCCAATTGCCAGGCTTTTGCGTGCAAAACCCCAGCACTTAATTCCATCCCAAGATCCACGTGGGACCCATCAGTGGCCAGTACATAGCTCCCCAGCACATGGGGCTTCAGACCACGGTCCCCATCTGTTGAGGTCTGCCAGTACAACCCCCTTCCCAGTCCAAGCCTCCACAGGAAGCACTGGCAGTGCACGCAGGGCCTGCCATGGGCCAGTCCTTGGTAACTACTAGATCCCAGCCCGTGGTTCCACCCTCGGGTTCCATCCCAGCCCGTGGTTCCACACACTGGGAAGTGCTGGTGGTTTAGTCTGCAGCTTCTCATTTGTGTGAAATCATTCCTGGGACTCTACACTGGGAACAGCGGGTAGCAGCTGTGGTTCTCCCCTTGTTTGAAATCTGTCCACGATTCCCATTCTCTAAGGTCTGCTGGTCCCATCCTCTTCCCAGGCCCTAGCTCTTCGCTTACTGCTGAGGCCCAAAGATCCGTTTCTGGGGTCAACGCTGGTTTCTGCTAATGCGCACAGGAGGTAAAGGCTAATTGCTAATGGGGATCTCAGAGGGCAAAGAGCCACAGAATTGGTGGGCACAGGTCGAGCATTTAAAAGCTGTTACAGCACTTGTTGCCCAACCCAAAGACTCCCCTGTTAAGAGAAAGTAGTCACAGGATGGGTTAGATTAATACCAGGCCATCTGCCAACCTCAAAAAACACATCCATGTAACAAGGCACACTGTAAAACACCACACAGTCCCCAATCCTGAAGTACATTCTGCTTAGGTATTAATGTGACTAAAATAAATAAATAAATACATACATACATACATACATACATACATACATACATGCAATTGACTTTTGAGCAACACAGGTCTGAATTGTGAAAGCTGACTTATATTCAGATTTTTTTCTACAGTCCAGTATTGCAAATATATTTTCTCTTCCTTATGACTTCCTTGATAACATTTTCTTTTCTCTAGCCTACTTTATTATAAAATAAAAATACAGCATATCATACATTAACAGATACAAAATACGAGTTATTTGGTTGTTTATGGTACCGATAAGGCATCCAGTCATCAATAGACTATTAGTAGGTACATTTTGGAGAAGTCAAAACTTATACACAGGTTTTTGGCTGCAAAGGTGGTCAGCACCCCTAATCTCTTTGTTGTTCAGGGGTCAACTATAATAATAAAAAATGGGATCCTCAATTTCTACAGAATCAAACCTGCCATCTTCCGGCACACCTCCTTCTTTCATGTCTAAAAACTGTAGTTCTGAAAGCTGTAAATATCTACAAAAAAGGCACTAAAGACAACTCAGAATTACAATGGCCATTAGGGGGACGTTCCAAGTGCACAAGACCTTTTACTTAAGATGTACACTTGAAAGGAAGGGTTCCCATAACAAGCAAACAGAATGGGATACCTATTTTAATTGGTATGTAGAAGCTTCCAAAAGGCTTTAAGAGTCTGAGACAAGTTCATTAAAAAATTCACTACAAAAGGCTAATGAAAATTTAAAGACATAAGATCATAAACAAAAGTCTGCCAAATCATTAGCTTTATAGCTACAAGGCCAGGCATCTAAAATGATACTTGGGACCCTCACATCATACTCTCTTAGGGGTCCATCATCAAAACACTGGCCCCAAAAATCAATGTCTCAGTTGTAGACAACTGGGACACTATAGAAGAGATTGTCCTCCAAGGCCCTATGCAAATTATTTAACCACTAATGCCAGTGGCCCCATATCTATCCCCATATAGGCCCCTCCCCAAATTGACAGGGCTCCAAGGGATTTTCTTATAAACTGCTGTAAGTTATTCCCTTAAATAGCTAAGGAAAACTAAAATTGAAATTATGAAAAACCTTGCCAAATTCTAGTAAATACCAAAGCTCTCTTTAATTGGCTTAACTATAAGCACTTATAAATTGAGTATTCCTGAATCTCAGAAATATAATAGAAATGAACACAATTGCTTTTCAGAGTCATATGGTCTGGGAAGATATTCGCTATTAGTGCTACTTTAAGTTTGCTGGTTTAATTAAAATAGGCATGTCTTTAGAGTTATCGGCATCTAATATAATACTTTTATCCTACCCACATTTGCTAATCAAATAAATTCACATTATCTCTGTTACAAAATTTGTCAACAAGAAAAAGAGCTTGGTATGGTGGCTGACTTTGTCTAATGCCTCGCGGAGTTTTTGTGGGTAATTTGAAAATAACTGTCAAAAGCAAGTAAATTGAATACATGTAAGCATGATAAAAAGGTTTTAGGTAAACTTTTTAAATAGTTTCCCCCTATCGTTTTGATAACCTGAAACCTTAAAGTTTTGCTAAGTCATAAAATGAGTTAAGTTAAATTCACCAAATATCCAGATCATCTCCAAGTAAGATAAAATACTGAGACATTAATTAGTGAAAACAGGCTTATCTATATTTTGCTTCCAGAGGAACCAAAGATCTTTTGAGTCTATTAGCAAACATGTTTTATGCACACTGAAAAAAGCTCCATTTTTAGAAATCAGAAAAAGTGCCCATAAGCCTGCCAATTCACAGAATGCTAATGGAAAAGACACTTCACAGTTGTCTACTTCTTAGTTAAGGCTCCTGAGGATTAAGAATTCTAACAATGTATGCGATCAACCAAAGCAATCTTGAGAAAGAACAAAGCTGGAGGTATCATGCTCCTTCATTTCATATTATACTAAAAAGCTATAGTAATCAGAACAGTGTGGTACTGGCACAAAAACAGACACAAAGGCCAACAGAATAAAACAGACAGCCCAGAAATAAAACCACACTTATATGATGGTCAATTAATCCATGACAAAAGAAGTAAGAATATCCAAAGGATAAAAGACAGTCTTTTCAATAAATGTGTTGGGAAAACTGGACAGCTCCATGCAAAAGAATGAAACTGGACCACTCTTTTACTCCATATACAAAAACGAATGCAAAACGGATAAAAGATATGAAATTAAGACCTGAAGCCATAAAACTCCTAGAAGGAAACATAGGCAGTAAGCACTTTGACACCAGTCTTAGCAATATTTTTTTGGACCAGTCCCCTCAGGTAATAGGGGACAAAAGCTAGAATAAAACAAATGTGATCACATAAAACTAAGAAGCTTCTGTGCAGCAAAGGAAATCAAGAACAAAACAAAAAGGTAATCTACTGAATGGGAGGAGAGATTTGCAAATCGTCCATCTGGTAAGAGGTTAATATCCAAAATATATAAAGAACTTACATAACTTAATATTGAAAAAATATGATTAAAAAATGGTCAGAGGACCTGAATTGACATTTTTCTAAAGAAGACACGCAGGGACGCCTGGGTGGCTCAGCAGTGGAACGTCTGCCTTTGGCTCAGGGCATGATCCCGGAGTCCCAGGATGGAGTCCCATATGGGGCTCCGCGCAGGGAGCCTGCTTCTCCCTCTGCCTGTGTATCTGCCTCTGTGTGTGTGTGTGTGTGTGTGTGTGTCTCATGAGTAAATAAATAAAATCTTAAAAAAAAAAGAAAAAGACATACAGAGGGCCAGCAGGCACGCGAAAAGCTGTTCAACATCACTCATCACCAGGGAAATGCACATCCAAACCACAGTGAGGTACCACCTCACACCCGTCAGATTGGCTATTATCAAAAAGACAAGAAATAACAAGTGTTGGCAAGGATATGGGGGGACAAGAGCCCTCATGCACTGTTGGTGGAAATGCAAAGTAGTACAGCCACTGTGGAAGGCAGTATACAAGTGCCTCAAAAGTTAAAAAATAAAACTATCCTATGATCCATCGATTCCACCTCTAGGTATCTATCTGAAGAAAACAAAAACACTAATTTGAAGAGATAAATGCACCTTTATGTTCACTGCAACATTATTTACAAAAGCCAACATATGGAAGCAACCGAAAGGTCCATCAATAGGTGAATGGGTAAAGAAAAAGTGGTGTGTGTGTATGTGTGTGTGTATGTGTGTATATACATATATAATATATATATACACACATATATATGAGTGAAATAAGAGAAAGACAACCACATGATTTCATTTATTTTTAGAATCTAAAAAATAAACAAAAAAAAAACAGAAACAGGTTCATAGATACATAAATACAGAAAACAAACTGTTGGTTACCAAAGAGGGGAGTAAGAGGTACAAACTTCCAGATGTAAAATAAATAAGTTATGGGAATGCAATGTATAGCACAGAGAATATAGTCATTATTGTAGTAACTTTGCATGGTGACAGATGGAAACTAGATTTACTATGGAGATTATTTCCTAGCATATAAAAATACCAAGTCACTATAATGTACACCTAAAACTAATAGGATATTATATGCCAAATATATAAATATACATATATGTATACATACATCTGTATATATATAATATGTGTGTGTATATATATATATAATATATATATATACATAAAACTGAAGCTACTACAAATAGTAAGGGAAACACCTCCATATGTAAGAATTAGAACGTCTGCCTTCAGTAAAAGAAGGAATGAAAAGGGGCATCTGGGTGGCTCAATGGCTGAGCATCTGCCTTTAGTTTTTTTTTTGTTTTTTTTTTATTTTTTTTTAATTTTTATTTATTTATGATAGTCACACAGTGAGAGAGAGAGAGGCAGAGACATAGGCAGAGGGAGAAGCAGGTTCCATGCACCGGGAGCCTGATGTGGGATTCGATCCCGGGTCTCCAGGATCGCGCCCTGGGCCAAAGGCAAGCGCCAAACTGCTGCGCCACCCAGGGATCCCTTTTTTTTTTTTTTTTTTAATGCCTTTAGTTTAAGTCATGATCCTGGGGTCCTGGGATTGAGTCCTGCATCGGGCTCCCTGTGGGGAGACTGCTTCTCCCTCTCCCTCTCTCTATCTCATAAATTAAAAAAAAAAAAAAAAGAATAAGACATGAGGAAAGAAATACATTTTTGTTGAGGGAAAAAAAGTAATTTTGCCCAAAAGTGAAGTTGGATATTTATCATATTTAAAGAGGGAAAATACAGGACAAAATTTGAATGTAAAAAAGAAAGAGAAGATATTTTTTCAATATTAAGTAAAAAAGGAAACTTTGACAAGGAATTTTAATGTGTGGTCAAGCTGGCTGATACTAAAATGAATTTATTTAAAATTAGTTTTAATATTAAAAGTATAATGGTGCAAAATTGGAATTTGGTTTTTTTCTCTTTGTTAAAAAGACAAAGTTTTCTTAGACTATTGGTCTGCTTTTAACAGGAAATTGTAAGCCAAGGGTTTTCTTTACCTTTAATATAATCTGTCTAGAAAAACAAAGATTATGTATTTTATCTTTATTAGGTCTTTGATTACTTAAGAAAAAAGAGTCTTTTTAGTATTAAAAGAGCTAAGGCTTTTTACAACTATTTAACCTTGTTATTTGCCTGCAAGTTTTTTTTTAAGATTTTATTTATTTATTAATGAGAGACAGAGAAAGGCAGAGACATAGGCAGAGGGAGAAGCAGGCTCCCTTTGGGGATCCCAATGCAGCACTTGATCCCGGGATCCCAGGATCATGACTTAAGCTAAAGGCAGACGCCCAACCACTGGGCCACCCAGATGCCCCTGCCTACACAGTTTTTGTTACTTTGGTTAAATGGACAACTAAGTGTTACTTCACAGTGACCAAGATCTTATTTGACCAAGTACCCAAATTTTTTGATATTTTTGACAAACTTCCTAAAAATAAAACTCTAAATGAAATCTTTTTGACCTTGAACTAACATTGAGATTTTCCAAAAGATCCAGGAACATTTCCAGTAGATTTCTTTGTCCTTATAAGAAGAGAGATGTTACACTAATTCGTGTAACTTAGCTTATTTCGTATGATAAATTACATGGGAAACATTGTCAAATAGGTAACAGTAAACCTTCTTAGATCATATTTGTGTGGGTACAGGTTATTAATAGAAATGTTCCAGAAATTGTATGCAATTCTGAAAGATCTATTATGTCCTAATATAATGTAAACACTTATAATTCCGGTTCTTATCTTAAAATGTTACAAAAATAACGAAATTTCCTTGTCAAATAGATCACAATAAACTCTCATCAGACCTTTAACCATGGCCATTTTTAAGTCTTATCATTTACAGACAGTCATTGTTTTACTCAGATGCTCTTACAAAAGCTTCTTATAAATGTGTTTCATTTCCAGAGAAATTCATGGAAAGGCACCTGACAAGTACTCTACAGTACAGGTTTGTGATGACTTTGAAACTGGTTCTGATAACAGATCACACCACTGAACAGAGTAAGAATGTACAAAACACTGTAAATTGGTGATTTCATCAGACTTTTCACAAAAGACCAAGACCAACAAGAATTAATTACATGGGGCTGAATAAGCCAAGGAAGACAGAACTTTTATGACTTCTTGTTTAAAACACTGCTGGCTCTCTAATGTTTTGTTTTTCTGGATTTGGGGAAACCTTTATCCCTTTTCAATTCAGCTATCAACAATTTGGTGAGATCTACCTTTGTGAACAAAAATGAAACATTTACTTCTTCTCTACATCTGATCCCTCCAGAATTCCAGAACTCTTCAGTATTCTTTTCTTGGCAAAATAATTAGGTATTTACATAAGTTCAGTAAGAATTCATTCTCTTTGTAACAGAACACAATTACAAATGCTGGTTATGTTACCAAGGCTTTGACTGGAATGTCGTCTTTGAGAGAGAGAGAGATAGGCTTAGATATGATCAGACAGTTTTAAGGAATTAAGTCTGATTTTACAGACCAAATAAAACCCCTTTAAAAAAAAAAAATCAACCTGTGACCCTGCTTACAGTGCTCCAGCAAAGCAATCTTTACAAAAAAGCTTATACAGTCAAGCACTATTCTTGATGCACTTATGTAAATAATTAAGGAAAGTTAAATGCAAACAAATTAGCTTTACTATAAAAAAAATGGAAGTAATTGCAGAAGGAAGACATTATGTTTACACCTTTATCTGTATTTGTCTCTAATCCTATTAATGGTCTTCAGGGTTCTGTTATATAGCTGAATTCTTCTACTTTCTTCAAAAATCTGGCTATGGCGCTCCAAATTAACATTTCCAATGTTTTCCCACCCTCTGACTTGGAGTTAGTAAGTAAAAAGACCAGCCATGAATGTCCTGGGAGGGGGCTATACCGGGTCTCCCTAACCACCCAGATGACAGCCAAATTTCACGGACTTACACCCTGGATATACACCTCACAGCTGAAGAAGGCTCCAGCTTACATCTATCTGGTCCCGTACAAACGCTGGAGACCTCTTAATCCAATAGACCAGGAAGAGAAGCAGCTGGCACCAAGGTAAACCGCTTCCTCTCAAGATGCCAGATCAAGGGAACCCCGGGTGGCGCAGCGGTTTGGCGCCTGTCTTTGGCCCAGGGCGCGATCCTGGAGACCCGGGATCGAATCCCATATCGGGCTCCCGGTGCATGGAGCCTGCTTCTCCCTCTGCCTGTGTCTCTGCCTCTCTCTCTCTCTCTCTCTGTGACTATCAGAAATAAATAAATTAAAAAAAAAAAAAAGATGCCAGATCAAGACTTCACACCTGAACCAAACATGAAACCCTTTCTTCCTCCTGTTCTTTTTCTTTATGCTGGCTCTGGCCTAGCGAGATGACACCCTCACCTGTGCCTCCCTGCTAAGGGGTGTAACTTCTGGAATTTAGAACAACTCTATTTCAGCCTAAAAGAAAACCTAACTGACTCCTGGCTTGAACAGGCAAATATCTGTGAATGAGTCCATTCACACTGCCCCCTTCACAGGAAGTAGTCTGTGCCCTGAGAGGGTCTGTCTTTGTCCACAGTGGTTACCACTCTCCTTGGTCCTTGGACCTGTGATGCCTCCATGGCTGGCTGGCATACAGAGCTGGGCAATGTCTCCTCGGTTATCTACCTATACCTCTCCAACTTTCCACAAACGAACTAAGACACTTCACTGGTGGATTCCTCTGGATTTACATCATTGAGTTAGAAAGGAATTGCCAGGAGGTATTCGTGACTCAGGATTTCCTTCCTTTGGCAAGGCAGTACATTCCCTGGTTCGGAGTAAATGTAAATGAGAATATGATCAGAAACCTTTCCTTAACTCTTGAAGACACTGCAGAATCCACTGCTAACTCAGTAGATGCCAAAAAAAAAAAAAAATTAAAAATCCTTGACTCAAGCCAAAGTTGTTCTCAATAACAGAACAGTCCTTGAGCATCTTTTAGTGGAGCGAGGAGGTATCTGCTGTGGCCAACATCATGTGCTGCACCTACATTAACACTTCTGGGCAAGCTGAAACTCAGTTGCGTAAGATCACTGAGCACGCCACTTAGCTTTAAAAGGTGATTCCCTCAATAAGGTCTTTCTTTGATTTACCTGATTTTGAATAGCTTGGGTCTTGGGGAACCATGGCCCTGAAGTATGTTCCAAACGCCGGGAATTATCCTACTTACAATAATCATAATAATCTCATTGGCGCACTGTATTCTCTTGAAAGCTTTAATGCATAGCCATAGCTACTAACCATCAAGCAAATGACCTGCCTGAAACTAGGATGTCAGAAAAGGAATGAAGAAAATGGCCAACATATAAATTATGAACCTGAAGTTGTGACCAATGAGTATCACAGAGACTGAGCAAAAAAAAAAAAAAAAAAGCCATGACCTGTCAATACCACATGGAGGATCAACAAAAGCTGTGACAAGTACGGCACAGTAGCTGAGAACAATGCTAAGGCCTTAAATTTTGACCACATCTCTCAGGCTGACTCTGATTAAAAGAGAACAATTACTTAAAAAGAAAAAGAAAAGAAACAGCAGGCCCAGAATGGAGTGGCTTGTGCTAAGCCCCAAGTCAGCAAGCCAAGACTTGATACCTAACCTGACTACAGTTTCAACACCCCCTCCCTGCTCAGGAATGTGACTTTTAACTAACCCACCTGGAATTTCCTGGTCAGCAGTAACAGGTAATCCTCTGATAGACCCCTTCTCCTCCCCTTAGGAGGACACCCTTGCCTAAAACAATGCATTCTCTGCTAACAATTTCCTCTTTTTTGTTCCCTCTCTGCCTTTAAAAATGCTTCCTTTCTGCAGCTCATAGGCGCTCCTTTGTATTTGCAAGATGGGATGCTGCCTGGTTCACGAATCACTGAAGAAAGTCAATCGGACCTTTACATTTACTCAATTGAATTTTTGGGTTTTACCAGCCTGAGAGCTTTTCTCAGGATAGGGCAGGTGCTCGCCATGGGACTGAGCACCCCAGGAGCACCTCCTAGGGTGACAGGAGACAGCCCAGGTCCCATCCCCAGGTGTTCCATACCACCTCCCAGAACTTCCCCTCGACTAAACGCCAGTTGTTCTATCCGGGTTGCTGGCATGGTATCTCACCCCTTCTGGCCTGTCTCAAGTCCCCACGATCCTATTTAGGTTCCCTAGCATTACGTCCCAAAGACATGACCTGCCTTTGACCATGTCTCCACGTCTCCTTGAACGGGGTCTCAAACCCTGACACCTTTTTGCCTACCAGCTGCTAGACATGGGAAGCCAGTCTGCCTTGCCAGCTGGATCTCCTACTACACGACTCAGACCCCAACCACCCACTTCAAAGGATTTAGAGCTACATGGTTTGGTGTTTTACTGTGTGCCAGGTCCCCCACTTACCCCCAATATCATTTCAATCCCATCACCACCCTACCAAAATGACTTTCTCACTCTTGTTTATAAAGGAAGGCACTGAGGCTCCCAGAGGTAAGTGACCTTCTCAAATGTCACACTTGTAAGAAAATGTAAACCCTGCATGCAAATGCTCCTCGGCAAGGTCCTGAAGTAGCTGCTCCTTCCCCGACGCTCTGTTGGCCCCTAAGCAACCTGATCTTCTTGCTGTTCCTAATGACTTCCCCTCTCTCTGATCTACCCTTGTCCCTAACATCTCCTTACTAAAAAAAAAAAAAAAAAAAAAAAAGTCCTGCCTGTTTCACAGTTAAGATGACAAGTATTTTTTAAATTTATTTAATTATTAACGTGAGAGAGAGAGAACAAAGGGAGAGGGAGAAGCAGACTCCCTGCTGAACCAAGAGCCCGATAAAAAAGAGGGGGGGCTCAATCCCACGACACCGAGATCATGACCTGAACCAAAGGCAGATACTTAACCAATGGAACCACCCAGGCACCCCACAATGACAAATATTCCAAAACCATATAAAACCACAAAAAATTGTAACGTAGTATGGAAATGTGGGGAAGTTATGTTTTGATCTCTTTATCCTTCAATGCTAGTCACTTTACAAAGTCTTGCCTTAAATTCCTAATATTTGTCCAAGCTTCTCTTTTTCAAGCCTGATCCCCTCTTGCATGCGAGTTCTCAGTGGGCATATCTCATCTTGCCTCAGGAGGGCCCCCTTCTTGGCACCCTGCTTGGCACCAGAGGATGTGCTAAAAATTCTTGCTGAATGAACCAATCAATTACATGAAGGTGTGAGGCTAGGAAGGCACACAAGCCATGTGCCATCATTCCACACATCCACAGCTGCTGGTGACGACATGCACGCGGCAGGCTACACATTCACCGAGGGCCCGCTACCTGCCAGGCACAGTGCCTGGCTCTGGCACTCAGCAAACATCACCTCCCAGCACAACCGGACAGCCTGCACAAGGAGGCAGAGCCCCTCTCCCATCAGATCAGATCCCAGCTTTGATAGGAAGCCAGGGTAAGGACAGGGGAGGACGTGGCAGGGATGATGCGGTTCTAAGACTCATCATTAACGAAAAATGAGGCGTAAAGTCTGGGCAACACCTGCCCTCATGCCCGCCTTCCCAGGGGGAAATGGGCATTCTCAGGAGTGTGTGGGAGCCACAAGGCAAGCAGAAAGCAGTTCAGGGTTGACGCTTAACATTCATTAAAAGGGCTTTTCTCTCCCTGCTGCTCTAGCCTTAGCACATGGTTCTAGACATGGGTGAGGGGGGGAGACAAAAGATTTTGTTTCTGGGTCCAAGACACATTGTGGCTGAAGCCTTGATGCCTTCCAGACCGTGTGGAGTGAGAAACAGGCAGGACACAGAACACAGTGGCTCAAAGGAACATGGGAGCAACGGCAAGACATATCCAGCGCCTAGACTGGCTGACTGGGGCCTGGGTTCTCAGACCATCCCAGCTAGCCATCCGGGGCCTCTGGAGACTCCCCTGCAAGCACCTGTCCTGACTTCCATGGGTTTAAGAGCCCAACACGGCCACGAGGCCTACGTGGAATCACATCCACCTGCCAGAGGTTGCTTTTTAGGAGGCCACAAACTGCTACAGACGTGAGCTCTGGCTCAGTCACCTGAGGGATCCGGGAAATGTATCCAGCAAGAGCCTCAACTTCCCAAGCCCCCAAATGGGATTCAGCCACACTACACAGCCTTTTGGAGCAATGGCCATCCCAAACCCCAGAACCGGTCTACGGCCATACCACCCTGAACGCACCTGATCTCGTCCAAACCCCAGAACCGGTGACTCCAGGGTCGGTCCTCTCACTCCCATTTGATTCTCTAGTGTTTCTCCAAGGCCCAGAATAAAGGGAGTGCAGGATCTGCCTGCAAGAGAAGGATCCGGGATAGGATGGGGATGGGAGGGTGCCAGGCTGCACAGAGGTCTCCCTCACCCTGACCTAGCAGCCCACAGCCACAATGCATGGGGGAGGCTGTCCCATGAGCCCGTTGGTTGAGCCACTTTGCACCACGGGGCCAATCATAACAACCAAACCTCCCGAAGCCAGTGGCCTTTTTACCCTAACTTTCTGACTTCCTGCCTGCAGCCCAACCACACCCCTTACAATATCATTTTTCAGATGAAATCCTGGTTCCTCAGAAACCAGGATGTATGTCAAACTCATCTGAAGAGCCCAAGAGAAACACACACAGCCGTGTTTTGAATCTGAAGGTTATGTGTTAACCTCCATGGCCTGATCCAACGGAGGCTCGAGCAACAAAGAAACATGTTGGAGGACAAGAGGTGTCTCCTCCAGAAAAGGGTATCCCTCCTCCTTTGTGTCTTCTCAGAGATCTAGCACTAACTGTGCAACCACACACAGAAGAGTCCTCTGACAGAGGCAAAGGAGGCAGATCCCCAAACTGCCCCCCGCCCCCAGACAGCCACTACCCCTCCTGGCTTCCTGGCCACGCCATCAGCATCACTCTCAAATCTGGCCCAAACACACACCAGGGCCAGATGTGCCTGACTCTGGGGAGATGGCAGAGATATAGTCAGACATGCAGAGTCTTTCTCCCCCTGGATTGCCTTTATGTCACGACTCCTATGGACAGAGATCATCATGCTCCACTTGAACCCAAACAACAGGCTGACCGGCAGAAACTCCCTACTGTGCTCGGACCCCAAAAGCATGAGGCAAGCAAGGCTGCTTTATTTGCGTCAATGCCAGCCTGCTCCCTGGCAAGCAGATCTGCTGAGTCCTCCATCCGGAACAGCCACAGCATCCCTCCAGCACGCCTCGATCACGCTCAAAGAAATGGCAATGTCAGGAACGGGAATCATTCCTCCCAAACAGCCCATCCCTGAAGCCTCCCAGATGCTGGCACTCAGTGGTGCTGAGAGGCTTCCATCTCTCCAAGACCGTCCCTTCCTCCCTTCCCTACCGCACTCAGGGGGACGCATCATCTCTTCTAGCTCCTGCCTCAACTTGACCCCCTTTGGATGCGCCATTTTAGCCTGGGAAGCAGATATAAAATTATACCCTTCTAAAGGAAAACAAATTAGAGTGGATAAGAAAGGACATGAAATTCACTGTAGCACTTTGACATTGGCATGATACCGACTTCATTGCTTCTCAGACTATAACATGCATGCAAACCAGCCAGGGAGCTGGTGAAGTTGCAAAAGATCTCAGTAGGTCTGGGGTGGGACCTAAGATTCTGCATTTCTTTTTTTTTTTTTAAGATTTTTATTTGTTTATTTGAGAGATGGAGCATAAGTGGTTGGGGAGAGGGGCAGAGGGAGAGGGAGAAGCAGACTCCACATTGAGCAGAGAGCCTGACATGGGGCTGGATCCCAGGACCCCTGGATCATGACCTGAGCCGAGAGCAGACACTTAACGGACTGAGCCACCTAGGTGCCCCAAGATTCTGCATTTCTAACAAGCTCCCAGATGATACAGATACTGCTGGTCCACAGAACATACTTCGAGTAGCAAGAGTTTGTCTATACAATGCTTGACACAGAGTAGGTACTCAAGAGTATTTGCAGGGTTGAATTCAATTGCAGGCGGAGCTGGGTCTGATGGCAGGAAACGTTACTAAAAGCTAATAATAAGTCAAAGCAGTCATTTAAACCAACAGTTTGCAACACTGGCTGCACATTAAAATCACCAAGTTAGCCTTTTAAAAATGCCAATGCCTGGGCTCCACCATCAGAATTCTGATTGCATTGTACTCAGGTAGAGCCTGGACATCTGTATTTTTTTTAAAGGCTTCCCAAGTGATCCTAATATGCAACGAGATTAGAGTACGGGGTGGGGAGGGGAACTTGGTAAAACTATTTCACTACCTGCTATGTGCCAAACGTTATGCAAAGAATGAGCCACTGTGAGGCCAGGCCCCTTCCCTCAGGGAACACACCTGCTAATGGGGCAAATAGGTCCTTAGTGACCCTAACAGGAGAGCATCTAAGGCATATTTATATAAACCATTTTGGCAACACAAATAAAAAAGCAACTGATCCAGCCTTGACAACATAAGAGGAGAATAAGGAGAGTGATCAAGTGGTAGTGATATTTGAGCTTTAAAGGATGAATAGGAGTTCTCTAGGCAGATGAAAGAAGCAGCTATCCCAAACTTCTGTTCTTCCTCCTTATTGGTCATATGGAGATAATGTCTGGCTAGGACCTGGGGTCCTGAATTCTGAGCCAGGTACCTACTGCTCCCAGGCAACATGAGAAAAAAATGTATGCACAAGAATCAAGGTCAATCCAATGCATGTTCTCTGTTACCAGTTGGCACTACGTGGAAGGCCAGTGGGAGTGGACAGGATGCCTTGTAAGTCAGAGTCTAATCAAGAAAAATGAAGCCTATACCCTCTACTTAATGGAGAAAGTTTGATGTAGAAACTAATGACATATTGGAGATGCTGCAAAATCGAACAGGGACTCACACCACAACCCAGAGATTAGCAACAGCTGGAAGCCCTCGGGTTGAAGGGACAAGAGGAGAAGGCAGTGTTGTGAAGCCCAGGGTCAGAGCTGGAGATAGTGGAGACTGCCCAGCAGGAGCTGGCACTGCTAGGAGATGTGGCCACTGCTAACGACGCAAAGACGATACCCAGATTGCAGGGTGGGAACCTGTCTTCCCCCTTCCCAAACCCAGCCAGGAGTCAGCTGGCAAAGGAGCCTGGAAGATGTTTGCAGGAGTCAGGCCCTCAGGCCCTGAAGGCAGGGTGGATCTGAACACTTGTAAGTAGTTGAACAGATCCATTCTGGCCTTCTGGCAACGGCGGGCTGAGCATACCCCACATCCCTTTGCTCTATAGTTACACCTCTATCTTGCCCTGGAGCAGAGCTCCCCAGCCAGTATACTACAGACACTGTCCACTGGGACCTGAGGAGACCACCAGGCAGCTCACCTCTAGCTGCATATACCCTCCCCATTTACCCCCATGGCGCTACAGAAATGTTGTCGATTTCTGTGTACAAATGTTTGTGACGCACGGCTCCCAGAAGATGCTAAGAAAGACAGATTGCAGGCAGGCCACACCCAGGAAGAAAACATTTTCCTCCCCCATACAGAGAGGGCCTGTCAAGGTCAGACAGCCCCAGACCACTGAATTATGTGGAGCACCTGGGAGCAGTGGAGAGAAGAAATTCAAAGAAGGGGCTGGTTCTAAAACAGACAATGACCCACTGTGTCTTCTTCATAAGAAATCCATTTGAGGATTTCATATGGATTTTATGTATGTATGTATGTATGTATTTGAGAGAGAAATAAAACACAAGCGGGGGGAGGGTGCAGAAGGAGAGAACCTCAAGCAGATGCCATGCTGAGCGCAGAGCCCAACTCTGAGGCCCGATCTCATGACCCTGTGCTGAGATCATAACCTGAGCTGAAATTAAGAGTTGGACACTTAACTGACTGAGCCACTCAGGTGCCCCTCAGTATGGATTTTTATACTCCACTCGTTTTTTTAAAATTTCAAAGGGGTATTTTTTTTCATTGAGATAAAATTCACATAACATACAATTAACCATTTCAAAAGTCTTTGATTTACTGGACTTTAGTACATTCATAATGCCATGCGAACACCCCTTTTAGCTATTTCAGAAACATTTTTATCACCCTGCAAAGGGCCTTCCTCCCCTTAAGCAGTCACTCCCATTCTTCCCTCCCCCAGCCCTGGCAACCTCTCATCTCTAGGGATTTACCTATTCTGGACGCAATCATACAATATATGGTTTGTTTCACGTAGCATCATATTTTTGAGGTTCATCCACGCTGTAGTACCTATCGGAAATTCAGCCCGTTTTCATAGCTAAACAATACTCCATTGTACAGATACACCATATTTTGTTTATCCATTCACCAGTTGATGAACATTCAGGTTGTCGCTGCCTTTCAGTTATTTTATATAGTGTTGCTATTAACATTCATGGAAAAGTTTTTGTTCAAGGACCTACTTTCAAACCTTTTAAGTATATACACAAGGGTACCATGCGTTTTTAAAGCACTGAAGGGAACATATGATGTAGACATAAAATTGCAAAATTGGATGTATAAACAAAATAGATCCTTGAAAAGGGCCTAAAGAAGTGTATGTTAACAAGAATCCAAGATGAACTAATCCCCACAATCAGGCACTGAATTTTGCCATGGGCTTCCTGGAAGCCCAGGTGAAAAGGGAAATAAATCAAGTTACTAAAAGTCATTTGTGCAGATAAACATTCTTTCCCTGGCATTAAATCCAGAAATACATTCGTATAAAAGACTGTGTGGGACACTGCAGAAAATATATTTTTTATATTTCTGCAAGAGACAAAAAATGTTCAAGTGAGTGCTTTTGCTTTTTCTCTTTAATCAACTCTCTATGGATCATGAACACATTTAAATTGTAATTCAATAAAGTCAATTTTGCAGGATAAAGCAAGAAAATACAGCCCAGACACATTACCCTGTAAATACCCAATTGAATAGAAGAATGCAATGTGAAGAACCTCAAAGAAAGAACAGTCGACGCACCCACTGAAAATCTAACAGTTCATTTCTTCAGCATGCCTCTGGATCCCTTCAGCACAGGTCCAGGAGGCTGGTATTTCACACCACTGGTCCCAGGCAAAGCCATAAGCTCAGACGTGGGACACGCAGTGAGGAAAACAGTCACTCAGCTGTGGCGTTATGAGCCTCACCTCGGTGTCAACAGAGCCCACCCCACCCATCAGTGTCACCACTGGAGCCCAAGCTGGGCTGTCCTCTGACTCTCCCTTCTCATGGCTCTTCCTGATTCAATCCTCATCAAAGTTATTTTTGCTTGCTGCATCACACACACACACACACAACCAGGCCTCCCACAGCAATGTTCCACTCCCACGCCTGCCATGGGCCAAGGAGAAGCTTAGCAGGCAAACCTCCAATATTCCGCCTGAGAGCCATGTCTAAAGGCCCCCAGACTGAGTGGGGCCTAACCCTGTCCTCACCCCATCCTGAGGTGAGAAGCATCCTCCAGCTCACAGGGAAGCAGGTCACTGCACAGATGTACATGGCAGCCTCCATGGGGTTGGGAGGTGCCCTGCCCCAGGCACCTGCCTCAGGTTTATGCCATAGGAAAAAGATGTCTTTTCTCTGCCTGACGGACACCAGCATGACTGACTTTCCACACGGATCCTCCGCTGGTATACGGGCACAAGCAAGAACATTCATTGGTCCCCTACAGCTTGGTGTAGGAAATCCCACCCCAGGTGGCCTCTGAAGTTGAAGCTGAGGCTGACCTTTCCTTTTTCTGACCTGAGGCTGAGGCCCACCAGGACTGCAGAGTTGGTTCTGAGTCCCCCAGGTGGTAGGTCCACAGCCCCTGCTGGCCTGCTGGCCCAAGGGGACGATCTACTCTCAAAGGCATCTTGGTTCCCTCACCTTCTATCCCTAGAGTTAGAATAAAATGGGAGGGACAAGGATAAGCCGCTTACATGTAGCTACTGAGATCAGGTTCAAGTTTGTCCTCTCCCTTCTCTTGGCAAAGTGGAGACCGTGACTTCCAGGTGGACAGACAAGGCAGCCTGGCACCTTTCAGGGCATGAGGAGAGCTCTGTGGTTCAGAAACCAGTGCAGGTGTATTTCAAATAGCAGCATACACACGGTGCTTCCTCTCTGCAGGTACTACTTTAAATGCTTCATCTTCCCTAACTCATCATAACCCTCACACAACCCTTTGAGGTAAACACTACTACAGTCTCCATCTTACAGAAAAGAAATGGAGGCACAGAGGGGACAAGTAATCTGCCTAAGGTCCCACAGCTTAACCAGGATTTGAACTGAGGCAGTGTGGCCTAGGCATCCATGCTCTTGCCACGATACTGTTTCCTAGGGCTCCCATAACAAAGTGCCACGAACATGGTGGCTCAAAACAACAGCAACTTCCTCTCTTACAGATCTGGAGCCTAGAAGTCCAAGATTCAGGTGTCAGCAGGGCCATGCGCCCTCTGACAGCTCTAGAGAAGAATCCTTCCTGGCCTCTGCCAGTTCCTGGTGGTGGCTGACAATCCCTGGCAGTCCTTGACTTAAGCCGTATCAATCCATCCTCTGCTTCATCTTCACCCGGCCTTCTTCCCTCTGGGGGTGTCTGTGTCTTCACATGGCCATCTTAGAAGGACACCAAGTATTGGAATGAGGATCCACCCTAATCTAGGATGACTTTATCTTCATTAATCACACCTGCAAAGGCCCTATCTCTAAGTAAGATCATCTTCTGGGTTTCTGAATGGACGTGACTTTGCAAGGACATTATTTAAGCCAGGACAGCCATGATGCTACATTGCTTCTAGAAAAGGATAAAGAACTTGAGCTAGGACCCCTCTGAGCCAGAATGAAAGCAGAAAGAATCCAGAGAAGAAAAATGAACCTTCTCCTACCTCAAATGAACCCTCCACAACTTTCCTAGGTGAGATGCTTTCCCTTAGGATCCTAGCTTGAATGAGACTCACCATCTCGTCCTCATAAGCAGCTGGGCCCAGGGCTGCCCCTTCCCTAGGAGGAGAGCTCCCTAAGGGCAGTGGCCCAGCCTGGCACAGGTGCTCAGCAATGGGCTGGGGGAACAAAAGGCTTTCTGGGTCTTCTGTCTCCCAGCCGATTCCTGTGCCTGGTTTCCTCCTACATCTAGCATTTGAGCTCAGGAAGCAGCTCTGAAGTTCAGTGCTAACAGCCAGTCAGAAGGAAAACATCCCAGTGTGTTCACAGCTTCCCTGACAAATCCAGATTCAGAGTGTCATCCTCGGGGGTCGGTGAAGAGGAGCGGCTGTCACCAGGGAGGGGCCAGAGCAGCAAGCCCCTCGTGGCCTCCCCCTGGTCTTCGTCACGTCCTCCCTCTCTCAGATAGCCCTCCGCGGGCACATGTGCAAGCCTGCATTACACCACCATGAGCCAGGCCCTCACCCTGTCCTCCAGCAATGCTCAGTGCTGGGTGCCACCTCCCATGATGCCGGGAAGGAGCTGCTAGAGAGAAATCCAGAGGTCAAAAGGCAGCTCTCCACAGGTAGGTTGCTGCAGGGAGGAAGGGTGGGAATAGAAGAGGCCGGAGGACTTCCAGAACACAGATCAGGAAATGTAGGAGCTCACAGTAGCAAGAGAATACACACCAAACACGAGGGCACAGCACCAGCCGAGTGCAGGGTGGGTGGCCTCTGGGAAGGACCATGCTATCAAGACCTCAGAGGAAGGAAACTTGCAACTGAGAGGGCAACTCTGTGCTGTGCCTTTCCAGTATTGAACCACAGACAATGATATACGCAAAGAATAAATAAAATGTAATGGAAACATTAATGCAAAGAGTCCTTGCACTGTGCTGTCCCATCGCCAAAGGAAGGAAGCAATCTTCCCACCCTTATCAGGTAGTTATGAGACTTGAATGAGAAATGTATGGAGGGACACCTAGGTGGCTTAGTCGGTTGAGCATCTGTCTTCAGCTCAGGTCATGATCTCAGGGTCCTGGGATCGAGCCACGTGTCAGGCTCCACAGGGAGCCTGCTTCTCCCTCTGCCCATGTCTCCACCTCTCTCTGTGTGTCACTCCTGAATAAATAAATAAAATCTTTCAAATTAATTAATTTAAAAAAGAAAAGAAATGTATGTAAAGGAACACCTGGATGGCTCAGCAGGTCTTGATCTCAAGGTCATGAGCTCGAGCCCCAAATTGGGCTTCTCGCTGGGCATGGAGTCTACTTTTTAAAAAAAGGCATGTAAAGCCTGCCACGGTTCCAACCTCAGGTCAGTGCTCAGGGCTGCTAGCAGCCCCTTCCCACAGGGCTTCTGTTTAATCAAGGATCAAATGAAGGGTGGGGGCCAGGCGCCATGTCATAGCTCATGTGGGGCAGGAAGATCAGGAGCTGTTGATCCCAAACCCAGAGGGACAAGCTGCTAGTGTGTTCTGAGCTCAGTCTGGTTTGTACTCAGACTATCTCCTGAAGTCAGATGGTGTTATTTTGCCCCAAGAGCTCAAGGTCCAACATCCAGGCCACAGCAGGGCTAGGTATTAAAAACCACATATGCGGGCACCTGGGGGGCTCAGTGGCTGAGCACCTGCTTTTGACACAGGTCATGATCCCAGGGTCCTGGAATCGAGTCCTGCATCAGGCTCTCCACAGGGAACCTGATTCTCCCTTTGCCTGTATCTCTGTCCCCCCCCGAATAAATAAATAAAATCTTTAAATAAATAAATAAATTCCGCACATGGTGGTCCCAGGCACTTGTTCCTACTCGGAGAGAAGCCAGCCATCCTGTTATACCCAAGCCTAGGAAGGAGAAAAGCCTTGCTAGAGAATCAAAAGTATCCAAACAGCCCTCCCCCCCCCCCCCAGGGCTGACCTGCCCAGCCCGAGAGCCAGGCCCCACCAGCACTGGGCCAGCCCAGGGAAGCAGTTCTGCTCAGCACCACACAGGCAGGGAGGCTCGGCAGAGGGCTGAAGCACACGGGTGCAGCCAGAGGGAGAGCGATGGCCTTAGTCCAACCTCAGCAGCTGTAAGTGCCTTCTGTCCTCCCCTAGAACAGGACTCCATGAGGCATATCCTCTGGATGGCCCAGGATGGCAATGGCTCTTTGCCTGTGGAATTATGATCACCCCTCTTTAAAGAGCCCAGGGTCATCTCAAATGCACATCCTCCTCCCCTTATAGGAACTCCAGAGTCGATCATCTTCCCCACCCCCTCAGAAAACACACCTCATCCTGCCTTGCTGTAGCTGTCTATGGAACAACCTTGGGCCCTACTTGCTCCATCTCCAAATTCCTTCAGAATAAGGCCCATATTCAGTTGTAACTCCAGACTATGGGGTCACAGGGCAGCGAAGTAAGTTTGGGGCTTGAGATTAACAGGTCTTCAAAAAAATCACTCTTGTGGCCAACAAGCACATGAGAAGATGTTCAACATCACTAATCAGCAGGGAAACACAAATGAAACCCTTAAAGAAATACTACCTCACACCCAACCAAATGGCTACTATCAAAAAATCAGAAAAGAGCAAGTGTTAGCAAAGATGTGGAGAAATTAGAACCCTCGTGTGCTATTGGTGCACCTGTTACAGAAAACCACAGAGTGATTCCTCCAAAAATTAAACACAGAATTGCCATGTGACCCAGTAATCCCACTTCTAGGTATATATATATATATATATACCCACCAAAATTGAAAGCAGGGTCTCAAAGAGAGATGTGTACACCCACGTTTATTGCAGCATTATTCTACAAGAGCCAACATGCTGGAGTAACCCCAGTGTCCATCAAGGGATGACTGGATAAATGAAATGTGGTATGTACACAGAATGAAATATTACTTAATTTGCAAAAGGGACACATACTACAAGATGGATGAATCAAGAGAACATTATGTGAAATAAGCCAGAAACTCAAAAGACAACTACATTGTGATTTCACCTATACCAAGTAGCTAGAGTAGTCAAAGTCATAGCAACAAAAATAGAAAACTGGTTTCCAGGGGCCGGGGGTTGAGAGAGGAATGGATATTTATTTAATGGGTACAGAGTTCCACACCTGCAAGATCAAGAGTTCTGGAGACTGGTTGCACAACAATGTGAATGTACTTACCACTACCGAACTATACACTTTTTACATTACGTGTATTTTACCACAGTTAAAAAGGAAGAATGAAACAGACTTTTGTGCCCATTCCTTAGGTCGCCCCAAGGGGCCACCATCTTGGAAGAACACTTGGAGGACAAGAATCTCAGCCCATCCCAAAGACTAGTGGGGGCCCCAGAACATCTCTGTTCTCCTGAGTTGGGTGTGATTGTTGCAAGAAACCATGTCTCATCTAGCCTGACCCATTACATGTCACCGGGTAAGTCACACAAATCCCCTGCTTGTAAAATGAAGGAAGTATCTGCCCCCAGTCTAACAAGAACCCTGTGTTGAGGCCTCTATAGAAAACCACTCATGGGGAAATACGCAAGCCTTAGCTTCACATCCATGGTTGCTGGTGGAGACCCAGGCTACTGGGCCAGACAGACCTGGATTTGAATGCTGCCTCTGCCACTTCCTAGCTTGTGACCCCACATGACTTACTGTATCTTCCTGAGCTTAGATTTTTCTCCTCTGCAAAACAGGATAGTAATACTCATTAACTAGCATTGTTCTGTGGATTGGACATGATTCTTGCTGAGCAGTTGGCAGAGAAGCCACACGACAAGTGGGATGATGATGATGAGTATTCAAAGTTTTAATGGCCGAGCTGTCAGCTGGAGCCCTCACATACCCGCTGTCAGGCTCACAGTCCACTGTGGGGCCAGGGGTCCCTGGGAGACATCCTCCCCAGCCACATGTGACTGTGCTGCATCTGTGCCCACACCAAGACCCAAAGCTCAATGACGTCACCTCCAGCATGGGCACCTGCTCCTGTCACAGGAGCTCTAATTTTCCCGTTAACCCTTGTGGGAGGAGGAGCTCTGGGTGCCCAGGACTTCCTAGGCCAATGAGTTCTTCACCCTCATCTGAAGCCACCTGCCTGTGAGCCCAGCCTGTGTCCCCATCAAGGCCTCTCTCCATCCCAGCAGTGGGGACAGTCCGTACAGAAGAGGGCATGAGATCACCCACCTGGTGTCTCTCACAACACAGCCTAGATGACAGATGCCATAGCAACAGCCCTAGCAACGGTGACAGAAGACAACCTCTTGGACACAGACTGATGGGAAATACGTCAACAACAACCAACCACGTACAGAGGAAGGGCTGCAGAGGGCCAGTGGGGCACACACGCATTCAGGACGCCACCTGCCTGGGCACAGGGGGAAGCCCATTAGCCGAGTCCAACTTCCCCTTTCAACATCATAGCGAAATAATCAGTGGGAAAGGGACAGGGAAGGCTGGAAATCCCATGGACCTACAGCAAATTAAGTTTAATCCTCTCTGGCCAGCTGTGTGGCCGTTCGGCTACAACTGTGCTATCTGCTCAGTAGCCGACAGCTCCAAAATGAGAAGCCCAGGCTGGGAGTGGGGACACTGTGATGTGGAGAGATCCCAGAGCCCCCAGAGCCCCCAGGGCCCCCAGGGCAGATGGCTGGCCTCCTGGCTTCAGCGCCCGTCAGCAACAGAATCCAGCAAAAGCCCAGAGGTTAGAACTAATCTCACTTCCCTCTCCCTGGGCGGAACTCCTGAAGAAGTCATCCTTGTCCCAGGACAAGGTCAACCGAGCCCAGGCCCCCACCAACCTGGCTGCGGGGGGCATTTCCATTTGCAGAGTACTTCATCCTGGCGAGGAACTGAAGCTTGATTTGTCCAGGCTTCCAGAGGCAATTAGGGTCCAAACCCAAACTAGAAAAACCCTAATAGGAGTAGCTAACATACTCTGAGCATTTGTGGGTGCCAGGCCCAACACAGAGATGAATGGCCCTCTGTGTGCACATGACAAAACCAAGACCCCCAGGATGCCCTGCCTAAGGTCACACAGCTGCTACCGGGAACCCTATAACCAAACCCAGGAATGCCCTCGCTCCTATCAGCCCGGCCTGTAGTGTCACCAATGGGTTAGCCAGGGACAGGGGCTCTCCAATGCCTGCGGAACATCCCCAAGTAAATCTGGCTACAATTTAATAGGCTTGGGTTTGAGAGAAGATGCAATCAGAAGACAAAAATGCAGTAAGATAAAATAAGCTAAATGGCAGTAGGGGTGACCATGACCATGACCATGACCACAGTGGTTTGGGGCCACACACACACACACACACACACACACACACACACACTGCCAGAGCCTCCCCAGCAAAATAACAGCTTGACCACTTTGGGGGGAGGGAGGCCACCTGGGATGAACACAGGGAGACAACCCACCAGAAACAACAGGGGAAGACCCCAGTTTCTTCTATCCAGAGGAACAACTGAAGGTCTCAATGACCACAAAGCCAGAGCCTTGTGAGCCTCCTGGAGAAGATCCCACCACAGATGCGCAGGTACAGATGGCGGGGTTTGAATCCAGGCTCTGCCACCCGGCAGCTGTGTGACGCTGAGCAAGCCACTTGGCCCTTCTGTGCCTCTCATCTGACAAGTAGAGAGGACAAGGTCCGGCGCGTGAGTTACTGAGGATAAAATGTGATCAGAGATGGGAAAAGGCCCAATTCTGCAAGCCTCTTAGGAAATGTTGGCCAGAGGAAGGCCCTGCTGCAGGCACTCCCGGGAGCCCACCCATCTTTGGACCACCCATTCCTAGCACACGGCCACACACGCCGGCAGCCAGCTTCCTCCCAGCTGGAGCAGGAACAGTCTAAAGGCACCTCCCTCGAGCAGGGGAGTGGCAGGCCACGGGGCTGCCCTCTCTGTTTCCACCCCATAGTCTAAGACGACACAGCCCGAAAAAATGAGCACAGCAGAAAGGGCCCCAGAGATCACCTCCTCCAGGATTCGAAACCCAAGACACACATCCCAAAGTCCTGGAGCACTTGTCCAAAAATGCCGATTCCTGGGCCAGATCCCAGGCTATAGGCTCACCCTCCCTGGAGATAGGGCTCCGCTCTCTGTGTTTTCAATAAGCCATCCCGGGATTCTGGTGCACAGCCAGGGTTAGGGATCTTGTCCAACTCTTCCATTTTACAAGGGAGGAAAGCTATTGCTAGAGAATTTAATGCTGATTCATTTCAATTATTCTTCCCCTGGTTGTAAAGCACTACAGACTCATTGTGGAAAGTTCTGGAAAAATGAGAAAATACAAGAAAATTGAAGTCACTAATAATCCTCTCGAAGAAATAACCATCCTTGGCATTGGGGCACTTCCTCCTGTGTCATTCTTGGGCAGCATCGATAGGCAGATGGATTCATAGCTTAAATTTTAGATTTCCTTCACTTGTATCTTATCTCAAGTACTTTATGATGTCATCGCAAATTCATGACAAAAAAAACCCAATAAAGATAAAAAATACTGAGAGACTGTAAACATGATAAGTAAGATAAAAAAACTAATGAATGCCAAGGGCAGGCCCCAGGTGGCCCGACCCTGGTTCTGTGCCCACTCTTTCCATGGAGGAGTCCGCCCGCCCCCAGACACACACACCTTGGCAGGGAGTCCAGGCCAGAATGAAGCAGCACGGAAGCCAGCAAAGGGGAATGTGGGGGAGGTGGGGGGTCTTGTTCAATGGCTCACAAGGGCCAGCCCGGGGACTCCGATTACAAACAAATAGAAACTAATGATACAGTTGTCGAGACTGATTAGACCGCACAATAGAAAAATCACAGGCTGTTTGGTTCCAACAATGTAAGATTAATTTATCAATACGGCTTATGTGACACGGGAGAGACAATCCCCTGAATGCGGACTCCTTGCTCGCCTTACTGCAGCTGGAATCTCGGCCACAGAGAAGGAGCCAGAAAGCCCACCTCCGGGCCCATGCAGGCGGGGGTCCCTAGTACAGACAGGCTGCCTGCCAGCCGGCTGGACCGAGGGTCTGAACTTGGAGATTTTGCATCCCACGGGTGTTGACGCAGATGCCCATGGGAGGCTGGCTCTAACACACACGTAAATCCGCATGCTCCCGCACACGTTCACAAGCATAAGGCAGGTGCCATGATCACCCCTCTTCCAGGCCAGGGAACGGAGGCAGAGAAGGATTAAATGGCTTGGCCAACGTCACACAGCTGGCAAGTAGCAGCTCTAGGATTCCAAGCCAGGCAGGGTTCAAACCCCAGTCTGTGCTCCCACCCCTGAAACTTCCCTCCAATAATGAGAGATTAATTTTAAAAAGGAAATCCTCTCTTCCTTCAGCTCTTTGACACTTTCTGTTTGCAGAAAATGTCATTAGGGCTCACTGTCATCCCCCCACGAGATGTCATGACTGGCATTTGAGGGGGGGACACTGAGGCAGGCACCTAGGGTCCAGAGATTTGCCCCCACTGTTCTGGATGCCCCATGATTAGGTTGAACTATGTAAAACTGCCATCATTGTGGTCCGAAAGCAACTAGCACCTGGACATGGACCAACCACTTTCCAGAGGGAATAGCCATGATCTGTAACCAGAGTGCTGGGTGCCGGGGACAGTACTGGAATCCCAGCAATGACTCTGTGAGCTAAGTGCCGTTATTAATAGCAGATAAGGAAACCGAGGCCCGGGGGGAACATTGTGACTCTAAATGTCCCACAGTCAGGCAGCAGCCAGGTAAGACTCAGGTGTCCCTATGGGGCACCTGGATCCTTTTAGGATGCTGGACTGTCTCCCACCTGCAGCGAGCAGCCTCCAAACTCAACCCAAGCAGTGGGGTTAGGTGGGCAGCGGGGACAAAGTGTAGTTGCGGAGAGGAGGGAGGAGTGGAAGTGGGAGCTGGTAGGAGGGTGTGCGGCTATTCGGGGGTGGGGGGGGTTGGAGGAGGCATTCGCTTCCCTTCTGCCTCCAGTCAGAGCTGCAGGGAGGGGGCTGGGGGCTCAGTAAAAGCCAGATGTCAGCAGCTCCAGCTGGAACATACCCCCCCCCCCCCCGCCCTAGCACACAGGCCCCAGGGCAGACAGTGACCTTCCCCAGAATCAGCCGAGTGGATCGTCCTTGACCAGCTGGCCTGGGCACAGCGTCACAGTGAGGCCACCTGGGAGGACTCAGTGGCCTGTGTTGCCAGGCATGAGTGCCGGGGGTGGGGGGCAGCGGCCGGTCACAGCTGTGCCACTGCTGCCTCACTGCCCCCTTCCTCCCCAGAGCCCCTCTCTGCCCACGTATCCAAGGCAGAGGAGCAGCTGGCAGGAGGAGGACTACTCCAAGAGCAGGAGGGCAGAGGCCCTAGGCAGCAAGGGCAGAGGGGTAATGGGGTGCCCAGAAGCAAGGCCGGGGAGGCCCTTTGCAAGGAGACAGCAGTGATTTGGCGACAAGGTTCACCTGAGGCAGCATCCTCACCCCACCATTCCCCTCTCTTGGGGGAGGTACCCAACCATTCCAGGTTTCCATGTGTTTCCTTATGTGTAAGATGGGCACAATAATATTCTCCTTGGGCCATAGAGGATTAGATGAGATTGCACATTAATAGCTCTTAGCACAAAATCAGAGCTTTATATAAAAGGCGGCTGTTACTGTTATGAACAGGGTGGAAGCAGAAACTTAGGAACTGACAGTCCAAGGTGGAGCCTGGGGACCGAGGCCCACAGGCAGAGGACCACAGGGACAAGGGGCGATGAAGCAGAGGAGGTGGACTTGGGGACAGGAGGGGAGCATCGGATGGCCTTCATTCTGTATCCTCGGGTAAGAAGACGCAGGCAACAGCCACACAACTACACAAGTAGGAGGCATCCCAGCACAGGTCCCAGATTCTACCTCAGGGAGTAGCTTGGACCCTGGAGACGAAAGCCCTGCACCTCTCACCCAGGGGGGTACAACTAGGAAGGCCCCTGTGTGAGCTGGAGAAGGACAAGACCCCAAGTTCAGAGGAGGGCCCTGCCAGGGTGGGAGCATCCCTGGCCCATCCAGGACCACGGCTCAGACCCCAGAACTAAGGGGCAGGTCCAGGGCAGGCTGGAAAGTCAGGGTCTGAGGCCCGAATGAGAAGCAGTTAGGGATCTTCAGGCACCTGTCGGTACGTGATGACAAGCCCAGCGCGGTCTGTGCTTCGGAGCCTGAACAAGATCCGGGTCCTACATGATTTAGATCCAAATACTCTCTCCTCCACCTCCCAGTGGAATGACTCTTGGCACATGACCTACAAAGCTCTCTGAAACTCAGTTTCCTCATCAGTGGAATGGAGTACTGATTCTGATTTCAGACAACTGTGGTCATGGTTCCTGAGACCACCTCTGTGAAGCATGGACACGGCAGGACTTCAATCGGCTGGAGCTATCAGGACTGGCCCAGTTACCGTCAAGGCCAACGCCACTCCTTGGTCAACAGGAATGCGTGGCCCAGATGTCCACCAACAGTGCCACAGTGATGCGAGGAGTCCCCATCTCCTCAGGGAGGCGCTCTCCATTGATCCTGCACCTCAGAGGTGGGTACAGTGGCAGGGGTGGGCGCCAGCCCCTATGCTCAGAGCAGGGAAGCTGGGGACTCTGCAGGAACCTTGAGGGAAACCAAGGCCCGGGAGCAGGGTAGATGCAGAACCATAGCCCTTTGCTTTGCAAAGCTATTAGAATAATATTTGCTCTTTTCTCCTATAATTATCTCACTTTATTCTCTCTTAGTATTTACTTCTTTTTTACACTTAAATGCCAAACAGTACCCAGGGGATGCACGAACGAGGGTGTTTCTCATGGTGTGGTGTAGACGGCAGTGTATCGCTGGGCCAGAGGATGATGCCGGGAATACCCAGAGGGAGAGGACCTCAAGATGAAACCTGAAAAGACCCACTGAGAAACCCCAGTGGATCTCTACCCCTACACCCACCAGATCTCTTTCCAACGTGGGTCAGGGTTTTGCTTGAGTAAGACGAGCCACTTCCGCACCAAAAAACATCATACACTGAGCTCCAGCCGGTGTGGGTTCCGTGCTGAGCCGCACCCTAGGCTAAATCCTACGGAGACCAAGCAGTCAGAGCTGCAGAAGCTTCTCCCACCAACCTCCTCTCTGCAAACCCCAAGAACACTCAAGTTTCTGTAGGAGGGGCCCCAGATGCTATTCAGAGAAGGGCCCGAAGCAAGCGGCAGATGAATGAAGTGCAGAGGAGTAGAGTGGAGAGAGGAGGCAGGAGGAGCTGGGGCCGGCTGTCGTGTGTAGGAAGGCCTCTGTCCTCGCCTCCCAGCTCCGATTCATAAAGCAGGGTCACAATGAGTGGAACCAGCCAGGCACTCCCCCACATTGGACAGTGAGGATGCTTCCCACCCAGATGGATCCTAAGCCCCCTCCAGAAATGCAAGGACCCCTGATGGCGTGGCAACACTCCATCAGATCAAGGGAAGGGATGGCGCCCTGGGGGGAGCCTACAAGAAGCGCCTCCCCTGGGGTAGGGGGCCACTGGGAGTTGCAGTCAGTGGTCATTGCTGTCCTGACACATGCAGCCCACGCTTGCTTCTACCTCTGTCCCCAAAGTCCTCAGACCCCGGGCCCCAGACCGAAGGCCCTTGCAAAGCCCAATGTGACAAGCCAAGGGTAATTCCAGGAAGCAGCTTAGAAGTCGAGCGAGCACTGGACACGGAGTCCAAGGCGTGGGTGCGAGCGAGCCCTCACTCTGGTGTGTCCTCATGGTGACTCCACGCAAGACTTCCTTCTCTGGGCCTGTCTCCTCATCTGTGCAATGAGGGAAGTAAACCAGACCACATCTAGGCCCCCAGCCTCCAGCTCTGAGACTGAGAGTCCTAAGGTGAGAGGTACCCTTGGGCAGCACCATGCCCCTCCCACTTTCTTCCCTCCCCTGGTCCTGGCTCCCGAACCCTCAGCACACCTCTAACACCACTCTCTCAGGGGGGCTGGGGACCAGGATGCAGATTCAACAGTTTTACTACATTCTCATTCCAGAGAACTGTCTGGCCCTGGCAATTTCAGATGCAAATTGTTCCAGAAGAGGCCCACAGTGGGCAGGCAGAGGGCCCTAGAGACTGTCAGCTGTCCCTGGGGCCCTTCTGAGCAGGGCTACTTTAGGCCCAGGGATGTTCAGCCTCAGAAGCCCCTCGTCCCCTTCCTGACTTGCAACCCAGGTGGAGCACGGAGCAGAGCTTCTCTGGGCTTCATATCACGTTGTAGCTGATGCAAACCTTCCCCATCAAATCCCCACCCCCACCTACCCTCGGGCTCATTTCAGCAGGAGCTCTGTTGTCCTATTCCACTACCAACAAAGTTACGACAGTAACAGAACATAAAGCTGTAGAGGGCCGTGGGCACGTACAAGCAGCGTGCGTGCTAAGTGTTTTATGGGAGTCGCCCTACATAAGCCTCTCAGGGACCATATTAAACAGGTACCATTACCTGGCACCACTCACCTCCCCACTATCTAATTTTACATCCCCATTTGAGGCTCAGAGTTTCAGTAACTCGCTGACAAGATCTAGGACATCTAACTTGAGTTTTCTCATCTTTCCACTTCCCTAATACATCTGGATATTCACTTTCTATACTTTCCCTCCTTCGGCAGAAAAAGATGGTCCCTCTTATTCATTCAAGACCCAGCCCCAAGTGAGGCACTGCAGATTCCGCTGCACCAGGCACTGTCCTGGCCTCCTGGGTTGTGCCTCTCGTTCTTTCTCTTCCAGCTCTTCGCATCTCCTGCTCCTGGAGCTTCTCCCCTCGGCTGGCTCCTTCCGGTTCCTACACCAGCGGAGGGGAGCTCAGTCCAGGACCCCTACTGTCTTAAAAAAAAAAATGTGTTCCCCCCAAGCCATCACTGGCTATCCCTGGGTAACCCAAGCCCCGGCAGCACAAGTGCCTGCCCCTCCCTGTGCCCTTCGGCCCATCCTCACGTGGCTGACCACTGCCTTCTTCCTAGGGCCTGTGTCCCCCTGGCAGCAGATCCGTGGTGTCCTCCCCACTAGCTGGCCCTCTCTCCTCACTCCTGCCTCCACATGGAGACTCACCTTGGCCCTCATCCCCTCTCATTGTCCACTCACGCCCTTGGCTTCAGCTCTTACCTCCAGGCACATAATTCACAAATCTCCAGGCTGGCTTTGATGCCCAAGGCCAGTCTTGAAATTCCAACCCTCAGGCCAGACATATGCCTCTGGATTTCCAAGGCAAAACCCAAAGCCGCTGTGTGAAACCAGATACATCCTTCTCCTTCCCAACCCACTCTCCACCTGAGCCACCTCTGTCTCGGGCGATCGCTCCTGCCCACCCCCAGGCTCCTCACTGGAGACCCCAACTCCCAGGCTCCTCATGTGCCCCGGGGGGGGGGGTCCCAGCTGGCCGCCATTTCCCTCTCTAATGCCCACCACCACCAAACTGCACTCCTTCGGCCCTCCTCCTAACTCTGCCCTTGGTCTCTCCATCTGGAGGTGATCCTGTGTCTCCCAAGGGTCCTCCCCAGGTGTCTGCTGCTTTCCATCCATCTTCAACTGCCATCAGATCAATCTCCTGAAATCTCCCAGGTCCCATCATGTCACCCCACTGCCCCAGCCCTGGCCCCAGGAATACAGAGGAGAGGTCACAGCCTGCACCCAATCCCCTGAGAGTCTGGGTGATTGCTTGTCCCTGCTCTACCTCTTCCTCTTGTCTGGGGTGACTCATCATTCATGTCCACCCTGACCCCCCACCCCCAAACCCAGGCAGGACCAGAGCCTCCCCAGGAGCCCAGTTCTCTCTGCCCCTCCCAATAGCAGGGGTCACTGTGATACACACACACACACACACACACACACACACACACACACACACCTCCTGCATAGCAAGAGAGGAGAGCCACCACGTGGGCAGGTGGACAAGCCCTCTGCAGATGGTGGCACACGCCATTTGCCGGCTCCCCTCGGCTCACTGGAGACCTAAAAGCCACATGTTCACATGCTCTCTCTCCAGCAGCCAGGGGTGGCCACATTTGGAACATGCAGAAGTCTGAGTACAGGGATGCCTCTGGAAACCTCTTGCTTTACAGGTGGACACTCCTCACCACTTCGCATTCCTGCCTGCTTTTTACAAGGACATACTGGCTACAGCCACCTTGTAACCCATGACAGAAAAGCCAAGAGAATCACAGAGATGCTGCCTCTGGCATCACCGAGCTGCCCACCAGCTCACCACTGACCTCCCCACTATCTAATTTTACATCAGAAAAATAACCCTTTGTATGTTTAAACCACCAAAATCACTTTTCAGTTACTTGTGGCCAAACACAAGACCGTGGGGTCACAGACACAATCTCACTGAACTCTGACAGCCTCTCTGTGGGGTGGTGGCTATTTGTTACAAGAGGATCTAATGCTCAGAGAGGTTAAGTGACTTGCCCAAACATCCAGAGCCTGTGAGCAGAAGAACTGGGGTCAAACCTGCCCCCACACAACCCCCGGCCCTTCCCAATCTGCTTCCCTATGCCATATTCCAGGGTTTGTTGAGTGACTCGGTGAGAAAGGCTACCCACCTACTGTGTCTTCCTCCGTATGACCCTTTAGAGACATGGGCAGGATTATTAAAGATTTATTTATTTAGTTGAGAGAGAGCACATGCACCATGAGCAGGAGGGGCAGAGGGAGAGGGAGACACAGTCCCTCAGGCTGGGTACCCTGACCACTTCCACCCCTTCTGAAAGCAGCAGCTTACACAGCTATGACCAGAGCCTGTTACGAGGACCTCCCTTTAGAGCCCATGGGTGTCTGAGCAATGCCCGAGCACCCCAGCAGCCCTGAGGCTCTGCGCCAGCCGCTCTCTGTACACAGGCAGGTGCAACACCCCTCCTCTGCTCACAGGCACTTGTTCAAGGCCGTCGTCTATCCACACGAACTGAAACAATCAATGGTACAAATATTTTATCTAGTTCCCCACATGGTTATTTTACTTCAGGTGAATGGATCAATGTAGACCAGGGAACACTGAGCAGAATTTCTCACTGAAACTGACAGCATGAACATTTGTTCCAATGTGGAAAATCTAACTAGGTTCCATCGCAGCTGATGTTCAGGACTGGGGAGTGAGGGGTGGTCCCATGACCTCCAGGTGCAGGCTGGACAGGGAGTCTGGGAAGAGCCCAGACTAGGGTCCATGACCATAGGCGTAGGGAGCACGGGCTCTGGGCACAGACTACCTGACTCCAGTCCACTTCGCTGCTCGCTAGCTGGGTGATCTTGGGCATGCGCCCAGTTCCTTCATCTGAACAACAGGAATAAATAATGCTCACCTCATTCAGGTGTGTAAGGCTTAAAGCCACTGAAGGAAAAGCACTCAGCACACAGCCTGGCACAGAGTAAGCACCCAGGCTCAGTGACACCATTATTACTGCTGTCATTATCACTGTCATCATCCTCATCATGAACAACACTAATTCTCAGGACTTCTACAGTCAGCAGGGGATAAGAGCATGTCTAGATATTCCAAGACGACTCAAATCCATGCATGGACACCGGCTGCTCCTCCAAGTATGTTCACATGCTCTCATTCTGGAGTCAGAGATCTTGATCATGGTAAGACTGGATATCAGGCAAATTCCAGTCTTATTCCCCCTTAACAGAGCATGGGATGTTGGAGAAGCTATTTGCCTTCTCTAAAAATGAAACAGTGAGATCTGGCCTTCCTCTCAGAGCAGTAAAAATTTCCTCTGAAAAGCCATTTGAGGGGCACCTGGGTGGTAGAGTCAGTTAAATGTCCGACTCTTGGTTTTGGCTTAGGTCATGATCTCAGGGTCCTAGGATGGAGCCTCTCATCGGGCTCTTGGCTCAGCATGGAGTCTGCTTAAGACTCTCCCTCTCCCTCTGCCCCTCCTGCTCATGATGCATGTGCTTTCTCTCTCAACTAAATAAATAAATATTTAAGAAGAAAGAAAGAAAGAAAGAAAGAAAGAAAAAGAAAGAAAGGCCATGTGAGTATAGGTGAATGCTTATTTTAATACTCCCCATTATTAATAGCCATGAAACAGCCAATCTTGTTATGCTCTACCAGGGTGTCCACATCGTGACTTCTATCAACTGGCAGCATACCTGGTTTTGGGAAAAGCTTAGAGCAAGAGAGGCATGACCCCACCCACAGCAGCAGTGAGGTGAGGAGTGAGGTGAGGGGGCAGAGAAACCAAAGGACCTTGCCAATAAAGACAAAGGTAAAACGTTTTTAACAAAGTCCTCACAAGTGAAAGCCCCTCTCCCAAAGAAATGGTTGGATGCCATGGAGAAGGCTGGCTGGTGGCCAGAATAGGTCCCCTTCCACGACAAGCATCCTTGCTGCTTCCTCTACTGGGGCCACTTCACAGACACCCTATACGAGAAACATCTCTCATGAGCACCACGAACTCAGCATCCCCAAGAGAAGTCACCATGTCCCCCATCACCTATACCTGTTCAAGGCAGCAGTATTTCCCCCTTACCCAAATTCTGGAAACCTCAGTCCCCCTTAACACCTCCATCCCTCACGCTCAACAGGTGTCATCAGAGTTGTTTGAAATTTCTGCATAGTCTTTAAAACATTTTCCCTCTTCATTCCCCTAGCTTCCCACATCACCCATCTCTGAGACATGAAAGTGCCTCCTGATATGCTTCTCCTCTTCCTCAACTCATGCACACCTGACATTTAGGCTCTTCTTCTTAAAAGACAAATCAAAACGACCTCCTCCGGTACATGTAAATATGCACATGCGCACACGTGCACACACACACATACACACACAAAGGTAAGGTTTCATGCATACGTTGAATTTATGCAAATTTAGCTCTTTGCGCCCAGAAAGAGTGAGAAAAAAGTAATAACTATTTTTAAAACGCTGGTGCTTCTGCCCCGATTTCACTCAATGAGAGCATCTGTTAGAATAAGCAGGACAGACATGCTGTGAATCCGCTGTCCCCCCGCCCCACCCCCAGCCGGTCCCAGCTCGTAGCTGCCTCTCCCAGTGGGCAGAGTTTTTGCAGATCTTTCTACTTTACACACGGACTCTACTACAGGACTTGAGGAAATCCACCAAAGGATGAAAGTCTGGGGCTAGGAGTGATTTCTCTATTTTCTACTTTCTATTATTTCTAATTTTTCACCAGCAAACATATTTGAACATTTTTTTAAAGCCAATTCAGCTTTTTTTATTGAAGACAATGGTTCTAAAATCCTTCACTGGCTTCTATTACTAACCCAGTGAGGTTCAGACTGTGTCAGCCCAGCAGTCAAGGCCTCCCCAAGACAGCCTGGCAGTTCATCCATCAGCCCCCAGGATGGGCCCTGGATGCTCTTCCCTCCGGGCTGTCAGGGACCTGGCATTTTCTCTGAGCAACTGGCTGGGCACAATTGCTGTATGCTGTTACTTTCTGCCCAAAACATCCCCCCTTTCCCTCCCTCCCTATCCGGACCCAACCTGTATGTGAAGGGACACACACACCCCCATCACCCAAGTTTGCCTAAGCCGCCCCCCCCCCCACACACACACACATACCTTTCTATGACAACAGATTGTCACAACTACCTGGGTTCTCCTGATGAACATGTCTGGCCTCCCCCCCGCCCCCCGCCCCGGAACTAGTCTACCCCTCTGTTGTAGCCTCTGCAACATCTCTGTAACACTGATCCTCCGGTAATGGGAGAAAGTGAAGTGGATTCAATTGGATTGAACCAAATTGAACAGCCCTGGTTTGACTTGGCTTGATTCAATTATGTTCTTTAACTCAGTTTTAGTAAATTTGGCAAATAGGCTTTCAGTGAGTCGCTTGTAGGCAAATTGGCTATTTGCTCATTGGTCCTTTGGGCAGTTGGGCCTCTAGTCACTTGGCTCTGGGAAACTGGCCTCTGAGATGTTGATCTCTCTTCTGACTTTTAGCAAATTGGCCCCGAGCAGAAGGTCACCATCTTTGGGGGTAAGAGCAACCTGTACCAAGAAGTGGTCTCAGAAGTCGGCAGAGGACCAGGAGAAGCTTCACTGCAGCCCCTGGGTGACACTGCAGACATTCCTAAACACCAGCCCTGTGCCAGCGGGGAAATGTTGGAGACCACTAAAGAGTCCTGGTGGGGAGGTGTCCCTACCCCCAAACATCCAGGAAATCATGCGCCCAGCCTCGAGCTTCCGTCCTAAGGATGAGGACCTGCTCCCAGGCTACACTCACAGTGCCAGGGCCGAGGGGGTGCCCCACTGCCCACTGCCCCCTGCCCCTGCCCTCCCCTGCCCCAGAGTGAAAGTTTGACTAAAGCTCAGCGTCTTTGCTTTTATAAATCTCTGCCTTTTAATGATGGCTTCAAGGCTGAGGGGAAAAAGGACCATTAAACTCACTGAATAAGTTAATGGGGCAGAGAGAATCTATTTCGAAGCCACCCCAGGCTATTTTCCTCTGGAGCGAAAGCCTGAATAAGCAAAAAGAAAAAATTAAAACCGTAGAGCGCATTGCCAATAAATAACCCCCAGTGTAATCTCTCAGCATCCAGGACTTCATTTCCAGCGATATTATAATGCAGATCACTTGTAAAACACCTCTGCTTTCAGAGTTCCACCTGCAGTGGTGACTGGGGTCTCATCGTCTGCCCAGGGGCCCTCCCGCTTTGCGGAGGCTGCCGCCCGGGCTGCTCTTACCAGCACCGCGGGTCCCTCAGGCACCCAGGTGAGAAACTGGATCCCATTGGGTTAGCCCAGGAAAGATGGCATCCTCACAAGCGAGGACCCCAAGACCCTGCTCTCCCCCAAGCCATAGAGACTCCTTCAAGGACTTCCTAGTGGCCGCCTGCCTTCTTGGTCTGCGCCCGGTCCTACGGTCCAGAAACCTGACACCCCCTCTTCCCTCTGCACAGACCAGATACAGAACCTTGGTTTCTTTTGCCTGGACAGCTCCTCCTCTTCAGAAGACTCCTCTCCTCCTCCTCCTCCTCCTTCTCCCCCTCCCTCCACTCCCGTCCTGCGCCCCCCTCCCCTGGCTTCCCAGTTCTCCTTGGCCTACTTCCCCACCTCCTCCAGGGAGAATGGGACCTCCCCACAACAAAGCCAGAAACATGGCTCGTAGGGCTGGGGAAAGCACAAATAATTAATTAAATAAGTAGAACTCCTGTTGGTGAATGTTGAATCCCACTAGACACACTTTGTTTACTCTTTAATATTTAAACATGTTAATTAAATCTCTGAATAAACAAATATATTGGAGCGAGTGGCATTCCTGAGCTGGCGCTCCTTGCTGCCCCTTGCTGCCACCCGGCACCTCAGGGGGTGGGGACCCTCCGGGGGAGCCCAGGCCTTCTCTGGGGACTGCCGACGTTGGTGGGCAAGTGGGGTCCAGGACCACGGCCCCCTCCCAGGCCACGGGCCAGGCAGCTGGGCTGAACTTCTAGTGAAGGAAGGAGTGATAGACTGCTCCAGTCCCCCCTGCACCTGCCTGCCCCTCCCGAAGTCCCCACGCCCACTTGTCCTCAGCACGAGCTCTCCTCACACTCTCATTCATATGTTGGTCCAGGCACATGCTGGGCCCTGGAAAGAGCAGATAAACGAGAGCAGATAAACCCCAGTCCTCAACGAGATCCCAGTCCTTTCGAGAAGCTCATTTCCTGGGGCTGGCATGGTCTGGCTCCTCCCTGCGTCTCCAGGCATGAGGAACTCTCTTCAGCTCTGCAAAGCCTCTCCTGCTTCTAGGGCTTTCTTCATGCCGGTCCATCCACCCAGAATAGCCTCCACAGCGTCTGCCCCTCCTGTGTGGTGAGTACCTGCTGATTCTTCAGGTGAGCTGAGCTGTCCCTTCCTCTGGGACCCCCCACCCCCCCAGAGCACCCCAACCAGAGTCCCACAAGCCCCTGTGTTTCCCTGAACACATGTACTGTACCTATCACTTACGATGTAAACTGAATCACCTCCTGCTGCAAAGAAAAACCCTCCAAGGCCTCCTATTTCTCTCGGATTAAAATCAAAACCTCTTCCCGCAGCCTGAAAGGCCCTGTGAACCTCTCTGACCTCATCTCTGCTCCTGGGCACTCCGCTCCATTCCCTCTACCCTGCCCCCAACACACTTCTCCCCACTTTCCTACCTCAGGTGCACACACACTGGAACATTCTACCTTCCAGGCCTTCCATAGTTCTGCCTCTTTCTTACCACTCATGCCAGAGCTGCATAGTCATCTCAGAGGATACCCTGCCCAGCCTCCCCTGAAAGCAGCTCCCAATCCCCCAGCTGGCCTTCACCTCACGCCCTTCCACTCAGTTCCTTTGTAGAACCCCTGGCATTCACCTGAATGATTTACATAAACACCAGAAGTCTCTGCTCACTGAATTTCCAAGCCAAGAACTTGATCTGTCTTGCACCTCACAACATTAGCAACCCAAGGGAATGAAGACCACGTGTGTGTCCATCCATCAGCCCTCATGATCCGTGGGCTTGGGGGGCCTGGCCACTCTACCCTCTTGCTCCACACCCACCTCAGACAATGAAGGTATAAAGTGGACACATGCTGGTCTAGAGCCTCTCCACACCCCACATCTGAACACTCAGCAAGCAGGGCTCCCGGCTACGTCATTTCAGGAGGAAGATAGGGATCCAGGGGTCCTGCCTGGCATTCATCTGTCCATTGCAAACAGGACCCAGACCCGAGCCCTTAAACAGGCTGCATGACTTGGGTGCCTGGGGAACCCCCATGGCCGACAGCACCTGCCCACGGGTCCAGCCCTGCCAGAGAGCACCAAATGCCCACCGGGCTTTCACTTTCATGGTGGCAGAGAGTGAGGAATGCCCTAGGGCTAGGGACGCCAGCAGGTGCCCCTCAGAAGTCAGCCACCTGCTATTTCTACCTGTTTCCATCCTGCCTCAGCAAGAAGCGGCACATCACAATGCAAACTGATGGGCTTTGTGCCACACGGGATCCCAGCTCTGCCACCGATCCATCTGGGTGACCTCGAGCAAGTCATGCCCCCCTCTGCCCCTTAGTTTCCTCATCTAGAAGACAGAGATATAGGAAAGCACCTATTTCTGAGTCAGGCACGTGTCTATCCTATCCCAGATTAATCAAAAACAGTCCTATTGTGTAAACTTGGTACAACCACTTTGGAGAAAGATCTGGCAGTATTGTATAAAGTTAAATATAAATAGATCACACCATCCAGAAATTCCACTCCTGGGGATAGACCCGAGAGAAATGAAAGCATGTGTTCACAAAAAGCCTTGCGCAAGAATGTTCATCGTGGATTTACCCATAACAGTCCAAAACTGGGAAAAGCCAGGGCTCCAACAACTAGGAGTTTCAATAAACACACTCAAAATATAAAATATAAAAATATACCATAAAATGGAATGGTATCCAGCAATAAAAAGAAAAAAAACAGACTATGTTATCTCCAACAACATGCATGAACCCCCAAAACATTTTTTGCTGAATCTGTATTATGTGATTCCATTTATATGAAGCTGTCAGTCAGGCCAAAGTCACCTATTCTGGAAAAAATCAGCATGGTGACTACCTTTGGGGAGGTAGGGGCAGATTGGGAAGGAAATTTTCTGAGGGAATGGTAATGCTCTGCATTTCACTGGGTTTGAGTTCCATATGGACATGCATTTGTCAAAACTCAGAGCATGTACACTTGAGATTAATGCATTTCATTGACCTAAACACAGACTCCAAAGAAGACCATGAAAACCAATCTTGAACTCTAGTTTAACAATAAACATGCTAAAGTAATTAGGAGGAGTGTACAAACATCTTCCATTATTCTGAGAGGCGTCCGAAAAAAATACGGTTGGTAAATGAGTGGATAGAGGGACAGACAGATGGACAGACCACGTGATAGAGCAAGCAGAGTAAAAATATTAACTGCGGGATCCAGGTGGTAGGTATGTGGATGTTCACTATAATACTTGCAAATTTTGTGTACACTTCAAATTTTTCATAATGAAATGATGGAATACGAGAATTCTCTTTACTTACATTCCCCCAAGGAAAACAATTCCATAGGCTCATTCTTTTTTTTTTTTTTAAGATTTTATTTATTATTCATGAGAGACACAGAGAGAGCTGTAGAGACATAGGCAGAGGGAGAAGTAGGCTCCCCCCAGGACCCGGGGATCATGACCTGAGCTGAAGGCAGATGCTCAACCACTGAGCCACCCAGGATTCCCCATAGACTCATTCCTTGATGAAGCTCTTTCTTCCTGCAAAGCAGATCCCCAGAGTCAGCCTGGGTGGGTCCCAGCCCACTGCTATTTGGGGGCGGGCAGGGGAGGGATGTGTGTGTGTGTGTGTGTGTGTGTGTGTGTGTGCAGGGAGCCTAACTTGATGGCTGACACTGTGCAGTGCTCACTGATAGTAGCTGAAATAACTGGTTAATCACTTAATTAATAAGAGCACATAGCATATTTGACATGAAGCTGTTTTCCTTCTTTACTCTACAATCTCCTAAAACATGAAACAATCAGAAAACTGTCTTCCTGGGCCCTTGTCAGGCTATGCACTTGCTTCTTCCCTTTACCTAGCTCTGCTTCACCCATGGATGCGCATCTTCTTTCAGAGAGCTCCTTTGTTCTCAAGGCTGACCAAGCAGTTACACTTAGAGCACCTAGCAGCTCGAGACACCAAAACTTGAGAAAAATCCAACTCCGATGAACTTCTGCAGGCTGCTGCACTCAGGAACTCTAAGACTCTATTTTAATATCAGCAGGTGTGCAACTTTTTTCTACCTTAAAACTGTTGAGCTGTTCTATGATGAGCTGAATTGTGTCCCCCACCCCGACAAAATTCCTCTGTTTACAGCCTAAGCCCCAGGACCTTCCAAATGTGACTATTTTTGGAAATGAGTCTTCAACGGAGTGATTATTAAGTTAAAATGGGGTCATTAGGGTTGGCTTCATGCAATGTGACTGGTGTCCTTATAGGAGAATAGGAGACACACACAGAGGGAAGACCATGTGCAGATACAAGGAGGAAGACAACCATCTACAGGCCAAGGAGGGAGGTTTCAGGACAAACCCACCCTGCCGACACCTTGATCTTGGACTTCCAGATGACTCCAGAACTGTAGGAAAACAAATTTTTGTTGTTCAAGTTAAATACCCCATCTATGGTATTTTTCTAGGACAGCCTTAGCAAACAAACACAGTGGCTGAATGTTGTCTTTATTTTAAATGAAAAATCTGTTAGGTATGATCATCTTCTCATTGCTTGCAATTTCTAAAGTGTTATCTTAATAAAGAAGAAACAGGGGCACCTGGGTGGCTCAGTGGTTGAGTATTTGCCTTGGGCTCAGGTCATGATCCCAGATCCTGGGATCGAGTCCCACATTGGGCTCCCTGCAGGGAGCCTGCTTCTCCCTCTGCCTGTGTCTCTGCCTCTCTCTCTGTGTTTATCATGAATAAATAAATAAAATATTTTTTAAAAAAGAGGAAACAAAGGATCACCACATATTGAACACCATAGTTACCCATCACTTGGACTTAATGCATATTATCATGTTGTCATACATTCATCTCAAAAAGAGAGAGAAGGCAAACATCACAGGTAAAGTTAACAGCCCCATGCTTCCTCTCCCTCTCCCCCTAGAACCAAGGCGATCATGACATTGGTTTGTAGCCAGTCACAATTTTATCTTCTTACTACATATCTGTGTTCATAAACAATATGCTATATTGATCACCATCTTTCTTAAATTACATGTATGGTATATCATTCTGCAACTTGTTTCGCGGGTTTTTTTTTTCACCAGCATTATGTTTTCAAACACAGCCACGTCACCATACAGAGAACAAGATTTTCACTGTGATTGCTATATAGCACCGCATCATATCATCATAGCAACGGAGCCCAGTTCCCTCATCTCCTCTTCTCCCCATGACAAGCGAGCTTGCGCCCAATGGTTTTGCTCCTGCACATGTGGCTGCAGTGAATGCAAGAACGGGGGATCAGGAGTGACCTTGGGTTTGACTCCTAACCAAGCTATTCACCCATGTGGCCTTAGGGCAAGCTCTTGCATTGTCTGGTCTCAATTTCCTCATCTGTGGTATGAGAGCAACTCCCCGTGCCCATATGGCTGAAATGCCACATAAACTGCCCAACCCAGAGAAAAAGCTCAACTGACAGTAGCTGCTCTGTGTGCTGCAGAGGCTGGAAAGCTAGATCAATCAATAAACACAGGTCTGGACAGCAAAGAACATCCCAAAACTGGGACCTGAGTGACAGGTAGGGCTCAGGTGAGCAGAATGAAGGCCAGAGGTCTTCCAGGCAGGAGAGGCAACCTGACCAAAAGACCAGGAGTGGGAAATGCCTGGGGATGTTTGGGGAACACACAGATCAGTGTGGCTGGGACAGGGTACTGGTGGGGGGTGCAAGATAATGAGGTGAGATGCTGCAGCCCGAACATGAACACAGGAGTCTGAACTTTACCCTGGGAGCAACTCAGACCCAACCAAAGTTCTCGAGATGCAATTATAGAATTACTTTCCTGCCTCCCAAATAGTTCTAAAAAATCAACTGGGAGTCTAGAAGAGAACCGTGAAAAGCATAACTGTGCTTTCACTTCTCAACTACATACTGAATGATGTGCATCAGAGAACATTCTGGTCAAGTCCTGTGGGGAAAGGTGAGGGTGGGGGCCGGGGTCAGCATGAAGCCAGGCCCCATATTTGGGGTGCAGAGAGAAGACATGAAAGGAGCATGGAGAGGGAAGCCAGCACTTGCACGTGCCCTGTCAAAATGGGCTTGGGAGCGGGTTAGTGTACTTCTAGAATGGGGGTATTCAAACTTTTCACAACCTGGGAAAATTCACCAAAAGCATATGTGGGATACCATACCGGCTCCGATCCCCAAAGAGTACACCCTGAAAACCATCGATGCAGCTGTCATTATCAAAGTGTGGTCCCGGGCCAGCAGCATTCGCATCACCGGGGTACTCACTAGAAAGGAAGTCCTCAGGGCCCTCCACCAATGAGAAGCAGAAGTTCTGGGGTGGAACCCAGCAGTCTGTACTTTAGGAAGCCCTTCTGGGGACAGGGATGCATGCACAGGTGAGAACCCCGGGGGGCTGTACCCACAGCCCTCCCACACACACCAGGCCACTCCTAGCGAATCCTTCTGCGGCTTCAACCCCCTCCAACCTTCTACCCTGTCCCCAACCACCTTGTACAAAATAGGAGAGGTCAGGGCCAGAAAGGGCCTGAAGGTCAACCATTCAGGATCCCTGGTTTTTTGTGGGTTTTTTTTTTTTTAAGATTTATTTATTTATTCACGAGAGACACACAGAGAGAGGCAGCAACACAGGCAGAAGGAGAAGCAGGTTCCTCACAGGGAGCCTGATGTGGGACTCGATCCCGGGACCTGGGAATCACACCCTGAGCAGAAGGCAGACACTCAACCACTGAGCCACCCAGGCGTCCCAGGATCCCTGGTTTTAAGTAGAAGAAAATGGAGTTCTAGCAATGGCCAGTGCCTTACCCAGACTCACCCAGTAAGTTGGTGGCAGTGACAGGACCCCAGAGGTCCCTCTATTCTGTCCCAGGGCCCTTACTCAGAGGACATTCTCTGAGATGTGGCTGAAAACACCTGTGCCCACAAAATTCAGGAATCTCAACTCAGCTGGGTCTCAGAGACCCCTTCAGGGAACACAGAAGAGCACAGTACTGTGTCCTACCGGCCAAGAGCTGCCCGGGAGCTTCAGGGCTCTGGCGGGGCCCAGAACTAAGGTGAATAGGGGCTGGCAGGAAGGAGAGAGCAGTGATAACCTGGGGGGCATGTCAGGGACTCTGGGGTAAGTTCAAACCCCAGCTCTGCCACTTACTAGCCAAACAACTGACCAAGGACAAGTTCCATAAGCCTCCCTGGGCACAGTTTTCCTTTGCCTTCCTAGAACGAGGCTGATAATAGTACCTGCCTCAGGGGGCTGTGCCAGGAATGACACAGGGATAAAATAAGCCTGTCCCTAGAAGAGTCACTGGAGCAGTCACCGCAAGGGTTGGCTCTCACCAGGATGAGCTCTGGTTTCCCCAGGAGACACCTCCAACAGGCTGCTCTGCTGAGGGCAAAGCCCGAGGCCCACAGAGATACAGAGGAGGAGGATGTGCCCAGCGCTCTGGGCAGAGGCCTGTGCACTGTCACCAGGCTGGGATCTGCCATAGATCTGTGAGAGATTCTGCAAGAAACGCACCCATCCTGTTCAATGGGTCTTGACTGAGCACCTGCTAGATCCTGGCTACTGGGGGGTCACACAGCCGAAGAAAACCCCATCCCTGCCTGCTGAAGCTCATGGCACAGGGGAGAAACAAACGGATGAAGGAGTCTGATGCCTTCTAGGGCATGTGGACGGAATGCAAGGGTCTCAGCCAGACTAAGACCCTGGCCCTGCCACCCTCTTCTGTCCAGCGACACACCTGGGCAGGTGAGGACAGACACCAGGAAAGGTAATGGGGTGGAGCCTCAAGGCCAGAGCACACCTGACCAGAATCCAGACCACAGCAGCCCTGAGTGAGTGACCAGCAGAAAGGAGGCAGGTAGGTAGGGCAGCAGGTCACCTGGTGGGACACAGCTCACACCCCAGGATGGGGGCGGGTGGGGCGAGGAGGCAGGGAGGAGAACCAGTCATTGCAATGAGGGAAGTGACCCTGGACAATGAAACCTGAACAAGGTTCAGGAAGGAATAAGATCATGCTGCCCCGCACACTGCTGCCTCCTCCACGGACCCCGGGGCACTGCCCCGCCAGGACCCAGGGCAGGTTCGGCAGCAGCTGGGCAGAGTGGGGACCGGGTCCTAGGAGAAGGAAGCTGAGGCTGACCCCGCTGTAGCACAGGAGCCAGTCTTTGTGTCCCAGCTGGGCATTCACCCCGGCCCTGGCTCTCCTCCACACACCACAACGAGGAGAAAGGCTGACGCCCCAGACCACCCTCCGAGGGGACTTTCTCCCTGCAACTTGGCCTGGTGGAGGGGGCTGCTGGAGGGAATCCGGCTGCAGCGCTGGCACACCTGGCGCAGCTCCCCTACAACCCGGAGATAAGGTCCAGGCGGCTTCCCCTAAAAACCACAGGGCGTCTTGTGGACGACAGCAAGGCCACGGGCTCAACCTCGCGGCCAGAGCCTCGGCTCTGAATGTAACTCCTCTGCTGCCAACGTCCGATGGACCCGAAGACAGGTGAACCCCGAATTCTTAAATCTCCACTTAAAAGCAAGTGCGCCCTCTCCCCCGCAGAGAAACCCACGTTTTCACCGATGAACAGTTTTCTTTAAACTTTACATCCCACGTGTTTTCTGGAATTCTGCTCCTGCTTCTCCGGAGACTGGCCTTTATGCTGTGGCTGCTTTAGTTAGGGCTCGCCACCCCGAATCAACTGGAAGTCCAACAGAGAAGGGCCGGGCCCCTTATTTTCTCCGACTCAGCACTGTGCCTGGGACATGGCTGGAGCCTGGAGCTAAGCAGAAACGGGGGGGGGCTCCCCCATCTCCGACTTGGGCAGCAGGAACGGCCAGGCTGGCCCTAGGGTGCACGCCTCTGCCCGTCCCTCCCCCGTAGTCCTGGTGCGGATGGGCCAGGCAGGAGGCGAGTAGGTGGCCAGACAGTCGGGCGCCCCAACACCCCAGTGCAGATGCAGCTCAGCCCCCAAGTGGGCTAAACACACCCCGACACTGGCCATCAGTGGTCTCTCATGCACACTGGGAAGACAGTCCTTTGAAAAGTGGAGTACTGGGTGGCTAAGTGGTTGAGCATTTGCCTCTGGCTCAGGGAGTGATCCGGGGGTCCTGGGATGGAGTCCCACATTGGGTTCCCCACAGGGAGCCTCCTTCTCCCTCTGCCTCTGTCTCTGCCTCTCTCTGTGTGTCTCTCAGGAATAAATAAATAAAATTTTTTTAAGAAATTGGAGTACAGGCCTTCCCCTCCACTTCTCCCTAGGGACAACAGCCACTGCCCCGCAGGACACAAGCCCCCACCCCCCCAGGGAGGAGGGAAAGCTGAGGCCACAGGCCCTTCCTCTCGCCTCAAACTCACTGCCAGGGGCCCCAATGGGCCCCTTTCTCCACCTCCAATTGCCTCAAAGACAAGGTTTCTGCCAAGGGAAGGGAGGAGGACTATACCCCTCCTACACACTCCTACCCCCCCCCCCACTTCTCATGTTATTTCCCACTTGGTGTCTTATCGCCACATTTGTTAAAATGGCTGCCACTTAAGAGGTGGCAAGCAGTCAGAAACACAATCTGGAGCAAAGCTGATACTAAATAACTTCCTGAGCCTGGCATGTCTGCCAAGGCTCCCCTCCGGAATCACAGGTGTGTTAAGGGAGAGGCTACACAAGGTGAGGAGCAAAAGACACCTCGAGTTCAGCCTTAGAAACATGCCTCTGCCCCGGGAAGGTTCCTTCCTTCTCCAAACTGCCTGGCATGTCTGCACCAGTGAAGACTGATGCTTAGCACTTACCAGGAACCCCCCTTCCCCCATGATCCTAGGCACCTCCAACAAGCATATGCAGATCAAAGGGCAGGAAATAATCCCTGACACTCAGATCCAAGCTGCCAAAGCCTCTCACTCAGCCAGCCCAATGGCGCCTCCCCTTGTCATTTTCCAGGTATATATACTGAGACTCAGAGGTCTGAAGCCAACCAGACAGCCAGGGGGTGAAAGCATCTCCCAAAGAGTAGCACCCAGGAAACATCAGAAAGGGTCTGGTTGTTAGACAGCAGGATTGGTTGCCATGATAAAGCTACTCAGCTGGACACACATGCGCTGTAATACATAACCTCGTACCACTGGCCCAGACAACATGCATTCCCAATGGCTATCATCACACTCATGACCTTTGAGAATCATCTCTAACCGCTTGCATGTGAAGAAGAGAAATTCAGTTGACAGACCCCCCCCCCGAAGCCCATCTCCCATGATGCAGTTTCAAACTCATGCGCCCCAACGGCGCCCACCAACTCACCCACAATGCCCACTACTGCCACCCTACCCCAGCTGAACACACTGCTGTTCTCCACTGCAGCCACTGGGTGTCATTGTCGCCCCCCCCCAAAGTGAGCTGGAACCATCCAGCACTCATGGGCGGGTCAAAGGACCCCATCAGGTCAACAAGATCCCACAAATAACTCCTGCACTGTGTCCCAACTTCTTCCTTCTTCCGGAAAGACACTGATGACTGATCATGGAGTACCCATCATGTTCCAGCCACTTTCCACACATCGTGTAATTTAATCCTTACAGTAACACCTCCCAGTAACACCTTACTTTGCAGGGGAAGAAAAGGAGACCCAGAGAAATTAAGTAACTGACTCAAGTTCAAAAGAAACAAGGAAGGGGAAGGGCAAGGACTGGAACTTGAGTTTGATGCCAAATTCTATGACCTTTCCATGCCACAATTCAGCCTCCCTTGAGATATCAGACTCCGAACTATGGGCTCTAATTAAATCAAATTATTTTTGCCATGGCCCTCAGAGATGCTGGCACCTGGGAGAAAGCCACATGCAGCTTTGATCAAAGGCACAATCCCAACAGGGCAAGCGAAATAGCACCTCCCCCCTCCCTGCAGACATCATGGTCTAGTGCCCTCTTGTGGCTGAACATGGAACTGGAATGAATGTGGATGGAAGGCCCTTAAGGGTGGATTGGAGGACTCAGAGGTCACCTCCTTCCCACTGGATTCCTCAATTCTTTCTCCCAGGGCTGGACCCAGAGTCCCATCTGTAGCTGTCAGGCGTAGTCAATTAAGGGAGTCTGGAATGGGATCATCCAGTGAAGGGAAGTTACTTAGGGCAGGAATAGCAGCAAGACCACATGGGTGCAAGGGTCTGGTGAATTAGTCTGCAGAGAAATTTCCCAAGTCCAGAGTGCCTGGGACCCTCTGCCACTTGGTATCCCAACTGAGTCTATCAGTGGGAACCATAACTATCTCCCTGTTCTTTTAGTAGATATGTGCCTTAGCCATTTTGGGGTTTGTTTGTTTTTCCCAAATACATACCATCTTCATCTTTCTACTGTTTCCTTTAGCTTTGGCCAGGTTCTGGCTCCCCTCATGTAATTTCCTCCAACCCCATGCTTCAAGGACCCTGAAATGTCACTGCCCATCACCTCTGCAAGACTCCCATCGCACCACCTGCCAATTTGGCCTCTGTGTACTTATCATATGCCAGGCACTTAGTATAATCTCATTTAATCCTGGCAACTACTCTACAAACATGGATATGTTTAGCCTGATTTTTCAGAAAAAAAAAAAAAAACTGAGGCTCAGAGAAGTTAAGTAACTTGGGTGAGCTCACACAGGGGCAGAGTCAGCATTTAAACTGAAGACTGTCTGGCCAAAGAAGCCACTATTCTCCCTATGACACAGAGCTGCCTCTCAGACAAAAGACCAATTGAAAATCTTGGGCACCAGAATTGTTCTAACAGAAGGCTCTGGATTAGAAGCTTAATCTGTCAGGGTGAGTCTGATGACCTGGAAGGAGGAAAGACTGAAAGCAGGATGAACAGATGAGAGCCGCAGAAAGTATCTATGCCTGTGAGGAGAAAGTTCCGGAGTATAGGAAGAAAACCGAGGAGAGAACGCATACACTTTCTCTCTCTCTCTCTCTCATGAAATCTGCCAAAACCCTGCATTATTACCATGGCCTCCATTTTTCAGATGAAAAACAACATCTAAAGAGTAGCCAGCCCCAGGTCACAGAGCTGGTAAGAGGCAGAGTTGTGATCTCCAAGCTTCACTGAGCAGGTGCCACCCAAAGCAAGGTCATATATGCAAATGCCCTCCAGTCCAGCTGGAGGGTCATACATGTTAGCTTCATCCCTGCTCTTCGGCTTCAAAAAAGTGTCAGAAACGAGTGGAGGGGTGAACCTAGGGGGTGTAGTCAGGTAAGTGTCTGACCAGGTTTCAACCCAGGTGGTGATCTCCAGTCATGGGATCGAGCCCTGCATCAGGCTCTGCACTCAGCATGGAGTCTGCTTCAGATTCTCTCTCCCTCTGCCCCTCCTGCTCTTCTCTCTCTCTCAAATAATGAATAAAATCTGAAGAAGAAGAAGAAGAAGAAGAAGAAGAAGAAGAAGAAGCAGGAGGAGGAGGAGGAGGAGAAAACACTGACCACAACAGAGAGCGTCCCACCTACAGCCCTGGGTCTGGCAGCCATGCGAGAGCCCATGGGACAGAGTCATAGGACCAGGCTCCATGAGCCTAGCACCCACCACAAAAGCAGAAGACCTGGGTGGCTCAGTCAGTTAACTGCCTTCAGCTCAGGTCATAATCCTGGAGTCTTGGGATCAAGTCCTGTATCAGGCTCCCTGCTCAACAGGGTGTCCGCTTCTCCCTCTCCCTCTGCCCCCTGTTCCTGCATGCATGTGCACCTGTGTGCTTGCGTTCTCTCTCTCTCTCCCTCTCTCTCATAAATAAATAAAATCTCTAAAAATGATACTAAAAAAAGAAAAAAAAAAAAACGAAGATTCCATCTCCAAAGCTGACAACCACATTAGCAGGACAGGGCTCATTTATGGACCAACGAGCGTGTGGAACAAGACGGCACCCGCTCAAATGCGAGACGGCCTGGAACAGATGAAAAAGAGCCAAAGTATTCACAGAGAGGAAACAGTCCAAACTAGCTGGTCCAGACAGGGCCTTCGACCCTAATTTGCAAGGCACTCTCCTACCCACCAATTTAGATGGGTATCTCTGAGGACAGACAAGGTCTGGAGAGCCTGAAAGACAGCACCACGCTCTCGCATCTGGTAAATATCAGGACCTGGTATTTACTGAGCAGCTACCTGGTGTCTAAGTGATTCCTAAGCTTGGCATGAGGGGAGGGAGGGAGAAGCGGGAGATGTCCCCACACTTGGGCCAGTCTATCACATGGCCTGAGGGAGTTCCTAAAGCTCAATTATTCTGTGACACCAACCCCACAGTGCAACTGCCTATCAACTTCTCTGTGTCCACATCAAGATCTGCCTGGGCAGGCGCTATGTGCCATTCATTCTTCCCCAGTACCCCCCCACCCCCACCCGTGCAGGTGTGCTGACCCCTGCTGCTGCTGCTGCAGCAACCTGAGGGGAAGGACAGCACTGCCCTCGGGGTGCCCAGAGCAGCCTCCCAGCCACCTCCTGGGAAGCTCGGTCCGTATCTGTGGCTGGACCGCAGCTATGATAAAGGCAGGACCAGCTCTGCACAGAGGGGCCCCGCCCAGGGTGCAGCTGGCCTCCCTGCTCATCCCTGGCTCAAGAAAAGGCTCTGAAAGCCAAGCCTGCCAATGCACATCTCTCGCCAGGTTAGTGCCACCTCCCAGGCGCAGGCTGTGGAAGGCAAACACCAGCCTGCGAACGTCTCGTGCGCAGCACTGCCCTCTGGTGGCCACGGGGGGGTCGACATGCAGACGAACTTGGTGGGCAGCGAGCCAGAGGCTTTCGGGCTTGTTTACCAAGACCTCAGACGTGATGTGCACAGCACACAGAAGAGATGCACTTGTGCGTGTGCAAAGACACCCCCAGCGCGCACACAGGGCCCCGTTTACTGTGGGAGGTGGCCGGATGGGCACTGCGAACCTAAGATTGCTCCCTTAGCGCTCTCGCTCTTTGCAGGAAACCAGGAGCTCCTTTCCCCGCCTCTGGAAGAGCCCAAACCCCTCAGCCCCACAGCAGCCGCCAGCAGAGGGTGGGGAAGGAAAGCACACCAGCTGGGGAGGCAGGGCCCCGTGCCAGGACAAGCTGGGTGACTGAGTCAAGCCCATCCACCCTCTTGAGCCCTCCGCTCCTCCGTGGTAGAACTGGGCTGGACCCCAATTATACCCGAGCCCCTTTCCAGATCAGATGATTTACATTTCAAAGTCTTGATCTCCTCCCTAATTCAGAAACACTCCCAGATGTCTAGAAACGGAAACGTCAACACAGCACCCTGCTATTTAGACAGCCCATCAAACATGTCACCACACTCATCTTCACAGGGGCCCCGTGAGGGAGACAGGTGTCAACTCCCAGAGGTGACCCAGCTCCCAGAAGGGAAAAGTGAGTCCAGAGAGGTCCGAGGACGCAGTGAGCTCCTGCAGCCAAGCAGCAGCAAAGGTGGGGTGTTTCCACAAATCTTTGCCCCACCATCTCAGCCACGGGTGGCTGCTCCGTCTCCTTCCGGGAGGACAGCTGCGGCCACCCCCCATGTTCCCAGCTCATCCCTGTGCAGAGGCAGACGGAGCTTCCATGAGCAATGGGGCAGAGCTGAGGCAAAAGGAAGGGTGGAGGAGAGGAGAGCCTGCTCATCTGAGGAGGAGGCAAGAGCAGAGGCAGGAAGAATTAGAAGTCAGGGAAGATTCTCTGAACATCAGCTTCCAGCTCTAGCTGCTCAGCACTCCAGACACCTCCCTGCTATTCTTCATCCTCCAGCCGTCTTGAAACCCCAAAGCTCTACCTGGGAGAAGCCATCCAGCCCTCCACTCTCTGATTTAAGGCCTCTCGGGCCAGGGACATGGTCCTGCTGACCGCCCCTCAGCCCAGAGCGGAGCTGGTGAGGACCCAGCTGCCAGCTTCCTGAATCCCCGCCAGCCTCAGCTGGCACCTGGTCTCCTGGGGTAGTTGGCCTAACCAAAGGCCAAGACACCAGGGGGTGGTCAAGGGGGCCTGGGAAGAGGGCTTGGCTGAGACATGGCCTCGGGGGAGGCTCCTGTCGGGAACAAGTCAAGAGGGGAGCCTCAAAGCGTCCCCAACTGTGAGAGGCCTGTCTGTGACCATGCCGGCCAGAATGCCAGGCCAGCATCATACCCACCATCCCATCTGCCTTCCCCTCCAACCCCAGCCTGGGCCAACCTCACCCAGAGAGCTGATATGTGACAAAATAAAGGACCCTTCTAGGCTTTCACATCTACCTTTTTTTTTTTTTAACTTTATTTATTTATTCATGAGAGACACAGAGAGAGAGAGAGGCAGAGACACAGACAGAGGGAGAAGCAGGCTCCATGCAGGGAGCCTGACGCAGGACTCAATCCCGGGTCTCCAGGATCAGGCCCTGAGCTGAAGGCGGCGCTCAACCGCTGAGCCACCAGGGCTGCCCTCGCGTCAACCTTTTTAATTCATTGATTATGATGGTCACATATCCATGAATGACTGCGTACGTGTGTGTCCACCAGTATATATTAGCATATCTAAGAAGAGAGCAAGAGTCCAGGCAATATAGCTTCATGTGAAATGTCAGATGGCTCTGTGTGGGGAAATTAAACAAGTCAAATTCTGTATCTGCACTCTTACCCGATCTGTAAAATGGAACTCATGTTAATTAATGCATTAATAGTACTACTCTGAAAGGATTGGTGTGAAGTCATAATAAAATATTACCTCTCAAGTGCTTGTCGCAGTGTCTAGAAGAGAGGAGGTACTCAGTAAGAGCTAGCTGGTGGCTAGGGAGAGGCCAGGCCCAGAGGATCCACTGGGGAAACCCAGTTGCCATGTTCCTCTCCATGCCTGATGATTCTGAGAAAGGAATCCTGCCTGAATCTCTACCACCCAGACTGAGGACCCTGTTGATCAGACAAAGCAAATGGGGGGCTGGGAGGCAGAGGTGAGGCTGGAGAGAAACAATGGGCTCCCAAGCCAGCTGAGCCCGCAGCCTCCCCAGTCCTGCCTGTAAACAGAGCAGAGCAGAAAGCCTCACTGAGTGGATCTCTAATTGGCGTGGGCTGCAGGCTGCAAGGAGCCCTGGGGCTGCCAGTCTCGCATAGTTGCTGCCTCTGGGGACCCCAGATTTGGAAACATTGCCCCAGCGGGAGACACAGTCGTGGGCAGGGCTCTGGCTTTGACAGAGTGCCCAGGACAGGCACCAGGCCAGAGCAGGAAAGGGTGCTAGCACCTAGGCCTTCTAGCAATACTCGGGCCCCAGGCAAGTCATCGCCCTGGTCTGGGCCTCTTACAGCGCCTCCCGTGTGGAGCATGAGGGAAGGGACACTTGCAGGGGTGCCTCGTAGCCCTGAGCTCTGCTGAGCCCTGCACATGGGATGAAGGCAGAAAACTGAGGAACCCTGTGGGGCTTCCCAGGGCTCCACTGGGCACTGAGCTTCTGTTCTGGCCTCACTGGAGTCCTCATCCTTGGAGATGCAACCCATCAAAGAGGAGTATGAGTTTCCCAAAGTGGAGGCAGCTAGGGGATAGATGACAGATGACTTGAGCTGATGCCTCAGGTGGATACCACCAGATCTGAGGGATCAGGTCCAGCCACCACTCAGGCCACACTTAGACCCAACTGCCAGGACTCTCAGCCATCCTCCAATTCCTCACAGATGGACCATGCCCATAATGCCACCCCTTGGGAGAAAAAGAACTTTCTGGATGAAAACGAAGCCATAAAGGTATCTAGCTAAAGGACCACAGCCAGAGAATAGTCCATGGAACCACAGAAGCCATGAGAGAAACACCACAGAGGGAGCCACAGGACTCTTCTAGAGCTTTCCTTTTGGGAGATATGCAACTCAACCCTTTTCTTGTTAGTCAGTAAAACAGGACAAATAATCCCTGCCTAAACACTTCAAGTAGTTTAGGCAAAAATAAACCCAACCTCTGTAAACTGGAAAGCATGAAAAATGCTTGGGGTATTCAGGAGGTAAAGAATTTGCTAGACAGAAACAAAAAGTAGGACCTGAGGGGTACTAGGAGATAGTCTTTTGAGAACTGGCCTAGCTCTTGGGGTCTAGGGGGCCTTTGGGAATCATGGTCCAGTGCTGAGATTCCCCTACACTATCCAGCCAGATTCCTCCTCTCATTTTCCCGGCTCTCCATGCCTGTCAATCAACCCCTCCACTGGGCACTGAGTGGAACAGACCCAACAGACCAGGGGAGCCAAGGCATTAGGGTCACCTCTTCTACCACAACACTTCTCCCTCCCAAACTCAAGCCCTTCCAATCACAACAACAGCGGGCACCGAGCCTTTATGACTATGCCTGCTTGAGCAATAAAAATTTTATCTTGTAACCCCTGAACACTCCTATTTATTAAGTTATATGCTTGTATATCTTCAATCCATATGCTAAATATTCAATATTCCCTTTTCTAGACAAGAATAATTTGAAATGGAAGTTCTAGCATGTTCCTCTCACATCCAGTGGAGCTCCCTGCTACAGCAATGAGTGGAAGCTTTGGGAGACAAATCCTCGCTGCCTTGAGCGTAGGCTGGAGAATGGAGAGCCACATAAAGCTGGGTGTCCAGCTCTGACAGGCTGCAGGTCCTAGTGCAATCCTAAGTGTGGCATTTGGTCAGGGAAGTTGACTCCAGACTGCATGGCACTTTCTGGGTGACCCAGAGTTCCAAAGAGGTGGGAAGGAAAGGCATGAAGAGGAAAATGGCCAGTGGCTAATGGCCAGAGAGGGAGTACCTGTGCCCTCCTCCTGGTGACATCACAAGAGTCAGCACCAATCCCAAAGACGGTGCCCTTAGAAGTGGCCTCACATTGCCTCCATGGGGTGCTCCCTGCGCCCTGGGATGGCATATGTCCAAGCTGGAAGGGACACTGCCCCATGGCTTCAATTCATTGTTGAGTTACAGGCTCAGAAAGCCTACAGTCCCCTCCTACAGCTCACAGCGGGTTAGCGGCAGCACCAGGGAGGGACTCGTGTCTCATCCCTTTCTCTATTCCCACTCTCCCTGTGGTGGACTAGAGGCTCCTAAGGAAGAACAGAGACAGTGTGGGTGATCCCAGTATAAGCCACTGAATGGGGCCCAGTGGCAGCAGAGATGCCACGGTAAGGGCAAAGGTCATCCCAAGGGAAGGTCACAGTCCAGCCACCCGCCCACCCAAGAGCCAGCTGGGGTTAGGACCTAGTCCCCCCCTACAGTCCGAGGAGGAGGAGGCAGGCAGGTACAGGCAGGACAAGGCCAGAGAGCATCCCAAGGGAGCCGGCATCAGGCTCCTCCCTTCATCACTGCAGCACGCTCCACTTCAGCCAGGCAAGAGGGTGGTCGGCCCCTTGCAGGACCCTGAGCTGCCTCCCAGGACTCCAGGATCAGCCCTCCAGGGACCAGTGCCCAAGCACTCTCAAAGCCAGGGCCACGGTGGGCTGTTTTTACCCCAAACTGCCATGTGCTCACATGCCCTGGAGCTGCAGACATGACGCTCAGAGCTCCAACGTGCGCCTGGGAAGATTGATCTGGGCTTGTGGGGGTTGAGGACTCTGGATCCAGGGAAGGGCCTGGTCTCCAGGCAAAATCCCAGGGCCTCTAGAGCCCTGGGTCCCCAGCTTTCATCCTGGAAGTGCCCTATCTCCCAGGCCTGCAAACACTCCCCCTTCTGAATCTCACACAAAGGCCTCCTATCTCAGCCTACCTCCCTCAGGCCTAGTCTCAGGGCCTGGCTGAGCTCCATGATGCCCTTGGGGCCTGGCTCACACTCCAGCCTGCATCCCAGCTCCCATGGGTAATTGTCAAGGCTGGCTCTCCCCTTGATCCTTAGAAAGGCTGAGAATCAAGGAACCAATACAGCAGCCAAAGCCCAAATGACCCCTCACCCAGCCAGGCGAGGGCCTGCAGGGAATACAGGGGACAAAAAGGGACCAGATAGCTATGAACACCAGGAATCCTGTGATGGCTCCTGCAGAGACCCAGTGGGAGGCTCAGAGTCCCAGCCAAGAGCTCAATGGTCTTCGAAAGCCTTTGGCTAGCCAGCCCCAGGAACATTGGGCCCCAAGAGCCATCTCCTCCCCCTGGAACTTCTGACAGTCAAAGGATGCACCATTCTGACCCTGGGGCAGGCTTGACCTAGACAGTGGATCCAACTCCCAGCCACCGCCCTCTGCCTTTGTGACGTCAGAGCCTGGTTGGGCGCGGCAGCGTACGGACCCTTCTAGGTAAGGTTACTGTGTGCCATGAGCTCCAGTGGCAAAGGAACTGGCCTCCTGAACAAAAAGAGGCCAAGAGGGAGAGAGCCCTTTAGGAGGGGAGGAGGGGAAACCCATACTTCTGCCCCGATGCCTTGCAGCTGATTCCCTCCTGATAGTGGTGAGGAAGCCCTAGCCCTCAGCCAGCCTCCGATGGGCACCCAAGGGCCACATCGCACACGACTCTGAGAGGAGGACCACTGGGAATCTCTTGTCCATCAGCCAGGGAGGGACCTCAGGTTCTCTAGCTCCACAAAAGAGGGTGCATCTGTGGAGCACCGCCCCCCCTCAGTTCCCTTACCTAGACCTGATAGAAATGCAGCTTCTGCCCAAGCTGTACCCTTAAGGCATGCGCCAGCAAGAGCTCCAGGCTGATGGAAGGCTGGAGGACCCCCTAACTCCCTATCTCTGATAGCATCAGAAATCTGAAGAATGAATTATTTCGTCCTGCAAAGTCTAAGCTGCAACTCAAGTCCCCTTCCCAAGTCATGCCGAAGGCAGGCCTCCTCCCCTGCCTGGAGAGCCTCTGCCTGCCCTCCAGGCCTCTTGCCAGCCTGCTTCCACAGGCATCCCAGCAGAATGGGGGCCGGGCCTTGGTGTTAACACAGACCAGGACCTAAGCCTAGCTCACCCCTGGGGCTACGTGCCCCAAGAAAAGTTACTTTGCCACCCTAAGCTTCCATTGCCTTGACTAGAATAGGAATGGGTGACATCTGCTTCCCAGGATGAGCATGATGCCCCTCCTTCTCCCCACAGTCCTCTGCCTCTGGGCCAAAGGCTGGGCCCTTCCCAGAGTTCAGTCAATACCAGCCATAGATCTAACAGGGCACTGGGGAGAAGATGGGGTGAGGAAGGGTCATCAGACCCATGACTTCTGACCCTCCTCCCCCACCTGCCAATCCATGCAGCTCCTATGGGAATCCAGTTCCCTGGTTCTTAGGCATTGGGGTGGATTAAAGGAAAGAAGTCCTGCCTGCTTGCCAAAGAGCCTCAGTCCTGAAACGCGGACGGGAGCACACAGTCTCCCAATCCACTCCCTGCCCACTGTCCTCCAATACGTCCCACTGGGGTCCTCCAATGGCAAAGGGGACAAGAGGCCGCACCATCCTCTCCCATCACCCACCTTCCCAGCACCTCCATCTCGGACCCTTTGCCTGGAAAGAGCAGCCCAACTCCCCCGATGAAACCACTTCCCCAAGCATCATTTTCAGAGGAGCGACACCTCTGCCTGACTACAGGAGCCTACGTGATTGTGGCCATCCCTGCCTCCCACTGGCTTCCGACAGATACACATCCTTGGAGCGGAGAACTAGCTGAATGAGTCTCACCAGCTCCCAGACAGCCACACCAGCAACCTTCTCTGAAACCTTTAGCCCACCAATCCCCCTGAATATCCCTAGATCCAGCTCCTGAGCCCCTGGACCTACTATTAGGCTCTCTCTCCTCCCCACCTCACCCTCCTGCACACACAAGGCCCTGTGGTGCACTTCCAAGCAAGAGTTTCCCTGAGGATCAGGCTCAGGACCCTCTTCCCCCCATCCCCATGCTGGGGTGCCGGAATGCTGTAGCCTACAGAGCTGGAGAGGCCGAGTTGGGTCCATCTAGCTCCCCCCCACCAACCTCTGGCTCCCCCCTTGGGCTGTTCATCTGGTCACGTCAGGCCCACCAGCTGAAGATAGTGAGGAGGTGAATGGCAAAGCCCAGATATGGGTCAAGCTCGCCTCCAGGGCCGGGAGTCGGAGACATCTCCTGTCTGTACACTTCCTCCAACTGTTAGCTGTAAGCCCTCTCTCCATTAAGCCAACAGGGCTGGCGGGCTTCGAGAGCCTGGACGCCCCATTGCTGAGGCAAAGGGAGGGCTGCCGCCTGGCAGAGGAGCGCCAAAGACAGATTCGGCTGGGCTTGCGTCTGCCCAGACGCCTTCCTCCAAGAGACCCCGGCCAGGACTTGGGCACAAATCCCTCCAGGCATCCTATCCACTGTGAGGGTCCCCAAGGGGTGTGGACCTTGGGAGGGGGATAAAAAAGGAATCCCTTGAGCAACCAGAGTACTGTCCACACCCTTCTCTGGATGTCAGAATGGGGGAGCGGGGGGCACCTGGCCTCGAGGTCATAGAATTTTCGAAGAGATAGGCATCTTCCCTGGGCTCTGAGCTCCTCTCTCCCCCAGGACCATGGGGCTTCTGTCGCCGATCCCTACCCAACGGGAGGCAGGGAATGCAGGCCACCACGGGGCTCACTCAGACGGGGCAGAACCGAGCAAACGCCGGTCAGAGTTGGATTTTCCAAAATAAAAAAAAAAGAACCTCCAAGATCACATAACCCCCCTCCCCAAACCACACCGGCCACCACCCCCCTTGGCTCCCTTCTCCATCCTGACTCGGAATCGCCGGCGCAGTTACCAAAGCTCACAAGGACGGGATCTGTAGGCGCCCAGATGCAGCTGAGGGTGGGAGAGGCGAGGGGGGGTGTCTCGGAAATGCCCAAAATGGGGTTGGAGAGGGCGGGCGAGAGAGGAAGGGAAGAGGTAGGCGTCCATGACGGCCTCGACATGTCCAAAGTCTCCCCGCGAGCTGCCAGCTCCCAACTTGTTTACTTGTCAGCGTGTTTGTTTCCAAAAGGAAACAGTTAAAAGACCTGGGCTGGGAGGCGAGCAGCCCCCGGCACCTTCCCTCCCGGGCTCGCGCCGCCGCTGTCGCTGTCGCTGTCACTGCCGCCGCGGGGAATCGAACCTCGTCTACTTTACGCCACTTGCGCGTGGCCAAACTGTTGCTATTCCGCGGGGGGCAAAGAAGCCGGCTCGCGCCCTCGGCGACGAGCCCCGGCGGGTGGGGGTGGGGGTGGGGGCGGGGGCGGGGTGGGGGTGGGGGGCGGGCGCGGGAGCCGGGCCCTGCGCGCCCCGGGCCGGCCGGGGTCCCCTCCGCGGGCCGTCCCCCGCGCGGCCCCGGCTCCCGCCTGCCAGGGCCGGGTCACCTGGGCTGCGCAGCCCGAGAGCATCTCCCGAGCCACGGCGAGCCTGACGCGCGCCCCGCGGGCAGGGGGAACGGGCGGCGGGCGGCGGGCGGCGGGCAGCGGCGAGCCGGGGCGGGCGGAGGGCGGCGGGAGCCGCGGAACCAGAGGGGAGGCGGGCTGGGGAGCGGCCGCCGACTTACATGGAAGTGATATTCCTGGAGATGTCCGTGATGTTGATGCTGGCGTTCCCATTGCTGTTCCCTGAATCCTGCCCTTCCAGGAGGGGGAAGAGGTTCCCATCGTCCGGCCGCCGGCAATTGATCTCAGTCTTGCTGCAGACACAATTTGCAGGGCAAGCCAGCACGGAGCCCACATAGTCCAGCCAGACGCTTCCCAGCAAGAAAATCCGCCAGAAACTACACTTGGCTGGGCAAAGAGAGACATCCATCTCCGATCGTGGCTTCTAAAAAAGAGGAGGAGGAGAGGAGAGGGGGGTGGGGTGGGGGGAGTGGGGAGAGCTGGGGGGGAAGGAAACAAAGACGGCGAGGGAGGGGGGAAGGGGGAGGGGGGCCTCTGCCTTTGAAACGCCGTGCGATCAGATGCAAAATCCTTCAGCGTCTGAAACCATCGCGGCCGCCGCCGCCGCCGCCGCCGCCGCCGCCGCCGCCGCCGCCGCCGGGTGGGAGCCGCGGGGAGCGCCTAGTGGCGCGGTCTGCCTGGCATGGTGGCCGGCTCGGCGCTCGCCGGCACGCCGCTCCGGGGGCTCGGGAAGCGAGCCGCGCTCTCCGACTCCGAGACTTTGCAGGGTTGCAACAGACGGTGGGGAGGCAAAAAAGAAAAAGGGGGGGGGAGGAAAAGGAAAATATGGTGCTAAAGTCACCAAGTCCCACCTACTGGGCAGAATTAAAACGGACACACCTGCAAAACACACACGCACACGCACTCACACATGCACACACCCGGAGCCCGGGGGGAGGAGGAGGAGGAGGAGGAGGAGGAGGAGGAGGAGGTGGAGGAGGCGGAGATGCAGTCGGAGCTGCCGCAGCCGCCGCGAATGGCTCGCCGCGCGCCTGCAGAAATGTACAAGTGCTCGGAGCCTTACGAAACGCACGGGTTATCGGAGCGGCTTCCTCGGCTCCCTCCCTCCCTCCCGCTCCCCCTCCCTCCTCCCCTCCCTCCTCGCGGCCTCCTCCCCCCCGCCCCCCGCCCCCCCCCCCCCCGGCTGGGAGCGGCAGGCGAGCGGAATCTCCCCCCGCCCTGCCTCCCCTTCCCTTCCCCGCACCCCACTCGCTCCCCGCCCGTCCTCCCTCCCCTCCTCCCTCCCCACCCACCCACCCACCCGCCGGCTCGCGGCTCTCGCCCGCACCGCCACCCGCAGCCGCGCGCCCGCCCGCTCCACGCCTCGCGGCCCGGCGCCCGCTCGCCGCAGCCCAGGGTAAACCGAGGCGGAAGGGAAAAAGTTGCAGTCGGGCCCGGGAGGGTCTGGGCTGGGGGGGGAGTTGGCGAGCGGGCCGCGCGACGCCGAGAGGCGCTCTCCTTCCCACTTTTTGGCCCTCGCGCTGCCCGGTGTTTTGCTGCAATCCGGACCGCGAGAGCAAGGGAGATGGACGCGGCCGAGGTGACCGGGGAGTGCTCCCGGGCCCGGGGGGGGGGGTGCCCGGGGGGGGGGGCCGGGCTCGGGGACGGCCGGCCGGGGCTGCGGGAGCGCACCCGCGCCGCAGAGAGGCGCCCGGAGCCGGGGACCCGGGGCCGCGGACGCGCGGTCCTCCGTCTAAAGGACACTCCTTTCCGTGCCCGCGAGTCCGGGAGCGGGGCTCGGCCGGGAGGGGACCGCGGGGCACGGCCGGGTGGGCGCCCCCCGCGCCCCGCGCCCCCGCGCCCCCGCGCCTTCTCGGCGGCGGGCTTTGCGCGGTCAGCCTCGGGCAGGCGGGGAGCGGGGAGGGCAGGAAGCAGCGCCGAGAGGGCTGCGCTGCGGAGCCGAGGGGGAGCCGAGGGGAGCCGAGGGGGAGCCGAGGGGGAGCCGAGGGGGCCCCGGGCGAGCTGTGCTTGCAGGAAGGACGCGGCCGGGAAATTGAGATGCAAGGGGCATTTTTTGGCAAGCAGGCCAGCACCGTCAGAGGCCGGCTTCTTGGGCTCGGCCCGCGGGTGCGCTGCTCCCGCTGCCCGGTGAGGGGGCGGGCGGGCTGCTTTCTCCGGATTCGGGGGCGCAGGACCTCCCTCCTTCCCTCCCACACAAGCACCCCTTCCTGGTAGGGGCGCAAAGCAGGTGCAGCCTTCGACGCGAGCTCACATCCCGTCGGGAGAAGAGAAGGTCCCCGCTTTTTGCCTTGGTAGGATTTTGGTTGGTTGGTTTTGTTTTGGGGTTTTGTTTTGTTTTGTTTTGTTTTTTAATAAGACGCCCAAATGCCAAATGTGAGCTGTTTGCGGAGAAAACCAGAGCATTCGCTGTCAGAAAGGAAAAGAAAGGGTTAGGGCAGTCCTAGCCGGCAGACACACTACGGCATTCACACGCAGAAGAAAGCTGGGCTCTCCTCCCCGATCTGGGATGAGGGCAGGCGAGGAAGCGAAGACGCTGAATTCAACGGCATCCAGCATCTGAAAGGCTTCTCCCCCGCCCCCCTATGGATTCCGATGCAGGTCATGCAACTTGCAGGCAAGATGGGGGAAGGGGTATGCGGGTGCCACCCGCCCACCCCAGGCGCAACCACAGACAGACCAGGCGCCTGCGAGTGGCACTGTCGCTGTGAGTAAACTTAGAAGGAAAAAAAAAAAAAAAGGAAAGAAGGGAACATGTCTATAAAAGGTAGTTTTCCCGACTTCCCCTTACGGTCGCCTTCCCCTTGGCCTCGGTGAGACTTTCACCCCCTTGTTGCCATTATGGCCTTGTCGCCAGGCTGGCATTTTGCCCTCCCACCAGCAGGAGGGGACAGAGAGTGGAGACCTCCTTAGTCTGGCAAACCAGTTCCTACTGGCCCCAGGCCAACCCTGATACCCTTGGTCCCCTGGGAAGTTCCCTGCCCTTGGAGTGCCACTCTGAGAGAGGCCCAGGAATACCTACTTGAGAGCCTGGGAACCTGAGGCGGAGTCTATGGGTGGCCTCTCTCAGGAAGTGGCAGGTGGCAGTAGAGACACACACAGAACCTTTCTCAGACCCCTCCAGGGGAGGTTCCAAAAAGCAGGGAGTGCCAAATGGATTGGGCCCAGCAGCACTTCTCCAGCCTAGAACTAAAATAGTTGTATCTAAACGGTGCCCAGCACACTTTTGCAAGGAGAGAGAGAAATGATTTTTAACATTTCCAGCAGAGAAGGGGAGGTGTCCCTAAGAACAAATTTTTAAAAACTCTGAAAACCCCTTTAGAGATGATTTTAAAAAATGTACCCAGTGAAGCAAGGGGGCCCTGATGGAACAAGAAGCCTTTCATCCTAACAGTAAAATGGGATTAAGATGGGATGTTATGTTTATGCTAGAGCTCTGGGCGTGAGCAGGAAGTGGCAGTTTAAAAAGAGGGAGGCCCTTTTCACAGCGGATAATAGACTAGGAGTAGAGAGAGCAGAGTTCTAGTTCTGACCCCAGGCAAATCACATAAGCCTCTGGGCCTCAGCTTTCATGTCTATAGAAGGACTAGGTTGGACCTCAGTATCCAAAGTGAGGCCCTCTGACCAGTAGCATCCACATCACCAGGAGGCTTGTTCACCTGCGGGATTGGAGGCCTCACCCCAGACCTACTAAACCAGAATATGTTTTAACAAGTTCCCCAGGTGATTCATAAGTACACTGTAGTTCGAGAAGTACAAAGATGACTCCCAAAGTCCCTTCTAGCTTGAACATTCTCCGGCTCTATATGGACCTGGCCTGGAGAGACTTAGAAGAGAAGAGGGATCCATGTTGTGGATCCTCAGAATATTATTCAGCCAGGGGAGGAAAAAGTGGGTGTTTCAGGAGCAACCACCTTGTTAAAAACAGGCTTGCGTAAGTTTCACTATAAACTCAAGAAGGTGCTCACCCCACCCAGAAAAGTACACTCTTGCTTCCATATGTCTTAACCCTAGAGATTCAGTGGCGCCAGATTCAGTGGAGGAAGACAGAGAAAGTGTCCATTGTACACTCCCTGCTCTTGGTCAGTAGGGGTCCAGAGCATTTGGGGTCTCTTGTTTCCTTGCTAAGAATGTCGTGATTGACAAGGAATAATGCCTGACCCGTAAGGATTCCCAGTCTGCGGCCATCACTGAGTCCTGAGAGATCAGGACCCAGCTCAGCATCCTTCCAATGGGGATAATCCCTCCCATATCTTCCTGCCAGCTGCAGTCTTAGAAATGAAGACACTTATGGATGCCTGGGTGTCTTAGCAGTTGAGCGTCTGCCTTCAGCTCAGGGCATGATCCAAGAGTCCTGGGATCGAGTCCCACATCGGGCTCCCTGCAGGGAGCCTGCTTCTCCCTCTGCCTGTATCTCTCTCTCTCTCTCTCTCTCTGTCTTTCTCATGAATAAATAAAGAAAATCTTTTCAAAAAGAAAAAAAAGAAATGAAGACACTTAGCGATCATCAATCAGAGGCAGGAGTGGGCAAAGTTTTTTGAACAGAAAGTAATGCTTTAGAAACCCTTTATATCTGAGCAGCTGCCTGCTGGTACCAAGGGTTTGGAGAAGATGGGAACCCAAGATTTGGATGTGGTTTCCCATCAGACAGGCCAGAATGGGGGCTGGCTCCCAGAACCTACTGGTCCAACCTTCCTGACCGAAGAGAAACCAAACATGTCTCACACTCTAGCTATGTGAGCACCTGAGATTTCTTTTTCTTGTTTATAAGGCATCCCCAAAGCCAAAATTCCTTGCCATCTAGGAAAGGAGGAAGGAAGTGGAGACTCAGGGAGCATACAAACAAGCAGCCGACCCAGGAATCATCCTCCCAGCACCTCTCTCCACTTCAGACCTCCACGGGCCTGCTGTTCATGGGTCTGCCTTTCTAACCCAGCCACATCAGCTTTTTTAGGGAGTGGCCATGTTACAGGGGTGCAAGCCAGACCTCAGGCATTTTGGATTCACCGACCATGCCCTACTGCTATGGTGTCAGCCTCAATTCAGGAGCTGTGCTGCCAGATTTTCTAGTCTGAGCAGAAAGGAGTCCTGCTGCCCCAACTCAGAGCTGCGAAAGAGGCCAGTCATGGTACTGAAGATAACCCAAGAAGCACAAGAGGAGACAAAGGGAAAACTGTGCCCCAGAGCCCCTGCTGTTGCAAAGAGCTATTGGAGCTGCCAGACTTGAATTTGTGTGGGAGAGAGGAGCCTGTTTCCTGGGTGGCCTGAACTCAAGGTGGGGGTGGAGGGAAGGCATGGCTGAAGGCTGGGAACATGTATCCAGAACAGGAGCCCATGAGGGAGTTGTGACCACACATGGAGAGGGAAAGCCCTCCTATGAAGAGGGACAGTTGAAACCAAGGTGTCAAAGGAAGCAGAAAAATCTAAGGATGGAAGGTCCCAGCTCAGGACCCTGGCTCAAGTCCCAAGATTTTGGGCATGCACCTGCCAGGAGGCTGGAGCTGCCTGCCAGATGGGATAGAGCCCCTTGTCTCTCATCCTTGTCCATTACAGATTTTCTGAGGGTTACCTAGATTCCCCTGTGCTGCCCTGGTGGGAGTGTCTGAGGGGAGCTTGGGGGTCCTCACCAGTGATGCCTCTACTTATTCTGCTTACCCGGGATGAGAGATTCATAGATTCTCTGGGCTAGAAAGGAATCTCAATCCCAAAGACCCCTGACCCCACCTGATACACACATCCCCTCAATGACACCCCCAAGGGCCTCCTGTCCCCACTTGAACACCTGCAGGGACAGGAGGCCCATACACCCAAGACTACCCAATCTGTCTGCATATAGCTTTACTCCTCAGATAGCTTTCAGTTTGAAATAAGAAAACCAATCTCCCTGAAGCATCCATCCTCAGCACCACCCGTGCTATCACCTAGAACCCCAGGGAAAAGTCTAGTCTATAAGCCAGTCAGGAGGCTGCCCACCTCTCATCAGCAAAGTAGCCTGAGTCTCCTCCTGATGCTTGCAAAGCACAGTTTTCTGAGCCTTCCCCACTATGGTCATTGGTAAAGCATTCAGGATGGTCAATGGTCCCTGTGAAGTATGTCTCCTTGTTATGCACGCTACAGGTGCTGTGACCTCAGGTACAAGAGGTACAATATGGTTTCAAGTAGTAGACCCATGGAGATGAATTCACTACCCAGTAGCGAATCTGAGCAGGGCACTTAAAGCTCTGTGCCTCAGTTTCCCCATCTGCAAAACAGGAGCTCAGCAGGGTCTAACTCACAAGGTGGTTGTGAGATAAGACAGTGAAGCACCTCAAATGGTACCAGACATGCAGTGAGCACTCTGTGTGTATTAACTCCATCATTCCACTCTTGAGGTACCCAGAAGGCTTTGACTACTTCGGCTGGGAAGCCCCAGAACCAGTTATCCACCAACAGCCAAACACACTGCCACCCAAAAACTCGGCCCACACACACAGGAAGCAACACCTCCTAGCAAATGACTTTGTGAGGCTGAGCGGCAGGGCTGTCGGGTGAATCCTCCACCCGTGGATGTTCCCAGCAGCCAGGGAAGATCCCAGGCCTGAAGGCCTGGGGAACAAGAAGCCAGATGCTGAGAAGCAACCCCAAGGGCCCTCCCTGGTTCTCTTGCTAGCTTGTTGCTCCTTTCGGGGTGGGGGCAGCTAGCTTCCGTCTGCCCAGGGGGTAACCCCTGCTAAGTCACCACTGACTGTGGACAGCTGGGCCAGGCTGGAACTCGGTGCCACACTTTTCCTGGTCCTGCCTAGCAGTGGGTTCCCAGCCAGGTCCACTGCAAGTTCTGCAGAGAACAGGGTCAAGGGCAGGCAGCTGGATTCAAGGAATAAAATCTAGGAATCACCAGGCTTCTAGGGAGCCAAAGGGCGAGCCCCCAGAAGGCACCAGAAGAGTCTGAGTGTGTGTGGCCTGGAAGCACTGCACACTCACACCCATCCTCCATCATAATACATCCCTCTTGCCCCTTCCAAGACCTTCCCGAAGTAACTTACATGCACCCCACTCTGTACCATACCCAGCTATTCACTTATTGACTGACCAGAGGGCAGCCAGACCAATGGCCTTCATTTGGCAGAGGAAGGAACTGAAATTGACAAGGTGGGGGGCTGGAGGGCTGAAATGGGGGGGGCAGAGACATCAGGGTGACTTTGTGATTCCCAAAGGGATTTCTTCCTGTTACCGGCTTTTAAAATTTGTTTAATGAGGACAAAGACCTTGTCTTATGCACTGATTTGTAAGCCTCTTTAACAGTACTGAGAATATACATTATATATATATATACACATATACAAATACATACATATATATATATATATATATATATATATATATATATATATATTTGTTAAGCAAACCCTTGTACTTTCAAACCATTCAGCGCACTGTAAGTGAGGGTTCAGGGTCATTCTATAAAGCACCAAGAAGGCCAGGACCTATCCATGCTGCTCCCTCTGTTCTCCCCTGAGCCTACCTCAGTGTCAACACAAGAGTGAATATCACATATTTTGGAGGTGGTTTAACATACCTTCTTGCTGCCTGAAACCCCATGTGTGTCCCTAAGAGAAGTTTGGGGCAGAAATGGGGTGCCTTGCGCTGATCACTCCAGAGTTACACTTGCTGCTATAAACTCGCCACTGGCAGGGCGATTATCAAGGGGCTTCGAGAACAGATAGATTAGTAGCTCTTAATTTCGGCCTCAAAGTCAGAAGTTTGGGAACAGTAGCTTCAAAGGCAATGCCAGACCACCTGGGCTCTCACAAGCTCTCCACACCAAACTGGGGGCTGAGCCCAGATCCAGCAGCCCCATTACTGTGGCCACTGTCCCGTAGTAAGCCAAACCCTGCTCCCTACCTCCTTGGGCCCGACCACATCCTGTAGTCCTTCTCACCAACCCAGCCACCTCACCTGTTCAGCTCCCAGGCTCCTACTATTCCTTGACCACCTTCCATAGTGCTCTTTTCTCCACCTACTTCTCAGCAAAGGTACACCACAACTTTATCTGCCCTGGCTCAAAAGCTGGCTTTCAGATTCAGCTCTGAACTAATTTGTTCCTTTAGTATAAAAAAAACTATTGGTGCCGCCTGGGTGGCTCCGTGGTTGAGTGTCTGCCTTTGGCTCAGGTCATGATCCCGGGGTCCTAGGATCGAGTCCCACATCAGGCTCCCCACAAGGAGCCTGCTTCTTCCTCTGCCTATGTCTCTGCCTCTTTCTGTGTGTCTCTCATGAATAAATAGAATCTTAGAAAAAAAAATCTATTGGACTGTGTCACTTTGGGCATGCTGCTTGACTTCTCTGAACCTCTACTTCCTCCTTTGTCACATGGGGGACCAGGAATCCCAAGGATCCAAGAAGATGATGTGCATAAAAATGCCTTTTGGACGTTGAACACTGTACAGATAACAGCCACTGGTTCCTGCTAACCAGGCAGTGGACACCAGGACCTTTGCACATTCCATCAGCAGTTTACATCTTACCTGCCTGCAATTATTGATCACCAGATGATCTCAGTGTTAAAGAAATGCCAAGGCAACAGTTTCTGTCCACACCTGTCATTACATTTTCTTTCTTCAGAGGAGCAGCTGAAGCATGAGTGTTAGCTCCAGGCAAATCTGGTTCAGACCTTAGCTCTAGCATCTACTAGCTGGACAATTGGGCATATCCTGTCACCTTGAGGAGCCTCATTCACCTCACCTGAAAAAAAAAAAAAATGTGCTCTTGGATATTGCTCATGGCTATTTTCCTTGCAATGTGGTTTGGGAACTGCAATTATAAAATGCGCACAATGCACCTGGCCCAGGGTTTGTCGTATAGTAGCTGTATCATGTCCCTTCCTTTTCTCTATATTCTCTTTTGGAGGCCCCACCCTTTACCAGATGGCTCAGCCCCCATATTAGGGTTCTCACAAATTCTGCCCTCCCTGCTTGCTGGAGACCATCCTGGTTTCTGTTTCTTAAAGCAGCACAGATCTCCAGGAGCTCAGAGGCTAGAGAGGTGATGCCCCAAAGTACTCAGGCTCAGAGAGGAAGAGATTGTCTACATACCTGGGACTCAAAACAAGAAATGACCAAATCAGCTCCAGTTCCCTCTGGCGCTAATGATTACGGGAACCACGCATGCACATTTAAGTAGGTATCAAGAGCAAGTAGAAAACTGCAGGAAAAAAAAAAAGTCTTATTTGCTGAGACACCAGTGTGGGAATTGGGGAAGCATTATGCTGGGGGGAGGGGACATGAGGAGCCATGCTCGCCTTTGGAATGAAGAGACAGCTCCTTCCCACAGGCTTTCTGCGTCCTCCACCCCCTCCCCAGCCCACAGCACCAGCTGCATTGCCTGGGAACGGAGGGAACAAAAGCCCAGCCCAGGGAGTTCTGGGGTGTGGGGGACAGGGAATGAAGGTGGGGGGGATGTATAAACTAGCCCTGTTGAACCCTGGCCAGACCCCAAGCCAGAGCCCAAGCCAGACCCCCAGAGCTCTACAGTGAGGGCGTGGTGTGGGGACGGGGTCCCAGAGACTAGCCTGGAGATAGACTATGGGTTCCTCCAACTGGTAGAAGCCAAATGACCCTCAAAAGATGAGGGCACTTGGATGCCTTCTCCCTCATGTCAAATTCTAGAACTATCCTCAGGACTCCAAGAAAGAGAGTCCCAGGAGCCCAAGCCTGTGGATGGATGGCTGTGACCCTTTCCTGATGTGCCCTGGGGGCTGTGCTTCTCTTGACAGGCTCTGTGCTCCTCCCGACCCAGGGCTGTGCAGTACTTCCACAGGATCTGTCCCCTTTCTTGCAGAGTTAATGGTTGTGTCCAGGACTCGGGGTCCCCACTGTGCTTACAGGTAGCAGGGGCCTTCCAGAGGCTGCACCCACATACTGCAAAGGCCACAGCAGGCCATCTCCTATGATCCTGAAATTCCAGGGATGAAGAAGAGTTGAGTGAGGATGACAAGAATGGGGATGATAAATGTATTCCCAACCTACTGACTTCCATGTGAATGCTTTTTCTATACTGTTTCTATGTATGATTTCACTGAATCCTCAACAAATACTCTGTTTTTACAGAGGAAGAAACAGAACCAGAGAGGTCATATCACTTGTCCAAGGTCACTCAGCTGGTATGCGGTACAAGGCAGGTGTTCAACCACAACCACTACACCCACTGCACAGAACCACTTCTTGGGTGAAAGTGCCCTGCAGGGAGGCAGGAAGGAGATCCAAAGCTCCCACCTCTGCAGGGAGGGGGACAACCCTGCCCTACTGTTCCCCCACAGCCCTCTGCCAGGGTTTCCTCCTTTTAATAGGGAATAGGAGAGTGGGAAGACCCCAGTTGTGGTCACTGGGCTTAGCCCCGGCTCTGTTGGGGGGCATGATTAGTCTACAACCTGCCCTGTGCTTGGGTTTCACCTAACAGCCAGCCGTCCCCTGCCCAAGACAAGATCACTGGCCCAGCCTTGTCCTGGTGAAGGGTAGGAGTTCTAGAGGTAGGCCCTTGGCACCATGGCCGCATTGAATGTCCTACCCGAGTGTCTGTAATAAACAAATCAATAATTAAGAGAGGATGCACATTAGCCTTTGAACAGGTTCCAGAGAGTTTATTTTTGATCTTACGCGAGGTGAACAAGTGTGTGCTCAAAGCCTGGAGGAGGCTGTGGCAGTGACATAGAGCGGGGGCTTGGAGGGTGGGCAGGAGTGGATGTGCCACCTGTGGTAGGAGCCTCCTGCGGGGGGCCAGGCTGTGCAGGTGAGCATCTCAGAGCTGGGTGGCAGGTGGGCGGGCACTGGGAATGCGCAGAGAGCAGGGGGCTGACGGATGGGGTGTTGGGGGTTGTGCATGGTCAAGGCTACTGCTGGCGCCCAGGGAGGGGCAGCTGTGGCTGCTTAATAAGGAGGGAGGGTTGGGGGCAATCTTCCTTCCCCTGTGCCAGTTGAGTTAGAAGCCCTGCGGGTCCTCTGTTACCTCTGATACGAAATTACAGATTACGGAATAGAACATTTTAAATATCAGCCCCACTTCCTGACTCCCACGTCCCTCTCCCTTCGCCCCCTGCTGGCCAAGGGAGCCCGTTCACTCGCTCTTCGATTTCAGAGTCCACTAGAACTATCCAGTCCTGGGACTTCATAGGAAGAAGAAAGAAGATGTTCACTTGTCTTTCCCAAAGGTCAATGTATCATGAACCCTAGCTCCCCGCCTCCCCCACACTCCCAAAATAATAACAATACTAATATAGCACATTTTACAATTAGAGAATGCTAACACTTGAATAAACCCTGGAGATCAACCAGTCCAGAGTTCCTCAGACTTCTCCAACCAGAACCACCAACCACTCCAACGAGGAGTAGGAACCGCCCCCCCAGGATGGGGAGGGGAACAGGGGAAGGTGGGCAAAGAGCTGGAACGGCATAAAGCTCCTTGATGTCTTGCAGCTTATTTTTATTATTTTTATTTTTTATTTTTTCTCACAGTTTATTTTTAAAATGTATGCGAGCATGTCATTCTACGGCATGATATGTCCATGTATGTCCTGGTGTGAACTAATGTCTTCTAATGTCTCCATGGGGGGAGCCTGAGTGGGTGAGTGGTTGAGCATCTGTCTTCGGCTCAGGGTGTGATGCTGCGGTCCTGGGATCGAGTCCTACATCAGGCTCCCCGCAGTGAGCCTGCTGCTCCCTCTGCCTGTGTCTCTACACCTCTCTCTGTGTCTCTCATGAATAAAGAAGTAAAATCTTTTTTAAAATTTAAAATAAAATAAGATAAAATCTCTCCATGGAGTAAAGGGGTTGCTCCTGGAAATGCATGCTCTATTTATTATTGCTGTGCCCTCAAAGCCCCCTGGTATTTTGATGTAAAACCCTCCATGGAAACCTACCACTTTAAGAAGCACACATACAGTCCAAACCCCTTCTCTCCCATCCCTGCCATTTTATAGGTAAAAGAATTAGGCCCAAGATGGCCATTCTGTCCCCAAGGCCACACAACTAGTTCGGAGCAGAGCCAGAGGCTTCTATTCCAAGGCATCTATTCTTCTACACAACAAACAAACAACCCATCCAGATTCTGGCTAGAGCTCCCAGAACCTCATACCCCAAACACAGCTGGCCCCTCCGGAACCCATGCCTTTCTCTCCAAACGTAAAGCTACCTTTTTAACACAGCATTTTATGACAGATTTTTATGACATCACCTCTCTAAACATCTTTCTCCAAAGGAACACAAAATTCCCCGACACAAACTCACTCAGGCCTTACAATAATCTCCCAGAATTCAGCAGAATACAGCAATTTTTTGATGTTTATTGGATTCTTATTCATCCTGCCTCTTTTTCCAAAATGGATTTGCAAATAAATACGAAGACCTCTCCATTATACAGATGCGAATAATGTGACTTTCTCAAGGTCATGTGATAGATTTGAGGCAGTGACGTGGACGGGATTTCAAGCTGCTATTATACATTCTAGGTGTTTTACCCACCTGGCCTTACTGGGGGATGATAGCCACTGGGCTGTGCTAGACTGAGCTGGGGCTGGGCTGGGGTTGGATGGGCAGAGCTCTGAGTGCCTCTTGCTGAAGTCAGGAGCTGCCGCCTTGAAAAGCTTCTAAAAATACCAAGCACGTTTCTTGCAGGGGGGCTGATTCTGCTGACCTTTCCTAAGGATGACCAATTTGCTGACTCCGTGCCTGGGGCCAGTGGGCAGAAAGGCCTCCTGCTTCTCTCCAGCTGACTCCTGGGCTGAAGCGGAGCAGGATGGGAATATCTCCTCACTTCCAGCATCCCTCACCTCGAATGGACCCAGAGAGAATGAAAAAGAAGAACCCAGGGCATCCCAGAGACTCTCCCAAGGGCAAGCAGTGGGCTGGGCAAGATTGTGGAAAAGCCAGACTTGGTCTCTGGTCTCACGCAGCTCATGGTCTGCCATCCCGGCTAAGGAAAGCAGCAGACTGTCACCCCAACATGTAGCACCCAGCAGGACCTCTCCAGGGAGAGGCTCGTTTTGATGCGGGAGAACCGTCTCTCACTTGTTTTGATTCATGTTTGGTTGGTGCCACTTACACACTTGAGATCCTTCGCCAGCTGCTCGGGGACTGAGACCCCATAACCAAGTCTGGGACCACCCAGGTCTCATTCTCCTCATCTGTAAAATGGGCAGGGTGAAAGTGGGAATTTCAGAAACGCCTGCCAGCGGGCGCCTGGCTGGAATGGAGGGCTCTCTGCCTGAATCCTGAGGTTATGGGGCCACTCCCAAGTGACGTTATCTTTGCTGGCTCTATTAGAGCTAGCCTTGCTTCTGGCCCCCTCCCAACCCCAAGAGGGAGAAGACGGCAAAGAACATGGGGCAGCTGCCCTTGCTGGGGTTTTTCAGCCTGAGGCTCCTGGTAGGAGATCCTCCCTCTTTTATTTCTGGCGGACACAGGCACTGGCAAGCCTAGGTCTCCTCCCAGCACCCCAGCATTCTGGGGAGAAGATTCTAGTACCCACCTGTCTGATAGCAAATGGTTTCTGACCCAGGACTGATGTGGGCCAGGGGGACAGACATGTTTGGGAACCAGAGCACACGCTGGCTCTTCCTCATGCTGTTCTGGCCTAAACTGGCCCCCTTGGGCCCAGCCTGTCACCCTCCCTGGCTTCAGGGAGCCGGTCCTCCACAGACAGACCTGGAGCCTTGCTAGGACAGGACGCTGTCCACCCAGCGATGGAAATGAACGCCGACAGCTCCTGATTTATGCTCTTGTTATCCTGTAAGGGAGACAGGGGAGGCAATTTAAAAGGCCAGCAGCATTCCCAGAAGCCCTGCAAGGAGCCCCGTGCCACCTGGAGCTGCCCACTGGCTCCCAGGCCAAAGCAGCCTGCCTCCTGGGAGAGCTGAGAGCCATCCTGGGCAGGGAGGGGAAAGAAGGAGGGCAGAAAGGAAGAGCAGTTCTAGGCGCCCTCCCGACCTCCAGGGGAGGCCTTTCCATCCATCTTTGTAGGTGAGAAGCCAGACACCCCGAGGCCTGGAATGACATGGTGAGATCTGAGTCTGGCTGACCTCAGAGGCCACCTCTAGGCAGCCGGAGATCAGTGGTGCCGTGGAGGAAGGGATGGAAGGATGGGACTCTGCGGTCAGGACCAGAGGAAGGTGGAAGGAGAGCATAGTGGTGGGAGAAGCCCTGGGGGTGTGGGGGAGAGGAGCCAGCAGAGATGCCCACAGACCTGGCGATGGGGCTCAGGAGACCTGTCTGCTCCTCATGGAAGTTGCTGGGTTGAACCTTATGCTCCGTGGCTCTGGAGAAATAGATTCTGTGTGGGATACAGAGGTGGCCGCCCCCTCACCCTCTACTGCTTGGTCTGGGAATGCAGGAGGGCCAAAGGCCAGGGCCTCTGTCCTCCAGGCATGGGGAGGAAGGACAAGTGCTCCACTGTGGGAATGACTGGTCCAACTCCTCGTTTTAAAAGATAAAAAGGAAAAGACAGCAAGGGGTGGAAGGCATGGGCGGAGGGGTGAGGGGGAGGGCTGGGGAGAGTGACATTTTGTTAAAAGATGGCTGGATTTCTGGCTCTCTCTCATGATCTCCTGCTCTAAAATCTTCCATAGATCCCCACTGCCTGCAGTATCCAGCACTTCCCAGGATCTAAGCTCCCGTCCAGCCTCTGGAGCCACCAGACTGCCCTGGTTCCCCACACCTGGTCTCCAGGTCACTCACACCTCACCTGGCCCTGCCCTTACCCATCTCGGCACTTTCCCTCCTTGATCACCACGGCCTCTGCCTGTCAAACTTCTGCTTGGCTTTTGAAGCCCTGGACATCCTACCACCTTAACAAGCCTCCTCAAGTTCTCCGACTAACCTCTCTGCTCTTCTATGTCCACATTGTATGTGCAGCCCAGGGTCCACCACAGCATTGATCGGAACCTTCCAGGGCTCAGAATAGGCCGTGCATGTTTCTGCCTCCCTTCCAGAACCTGAGGTCCTTGAAGCCAGTGCTGTGGCATTTGCACAGAGCCCAGCACCTCTACTGATCTAATGCACACAGAATTTAACTAGAAAATTAAGCCAGAAAATAATGCTTCCTTCTTTCTCCCCCCAACCCCCTCCCACCATCACCGTCCCGGCAGGATCTTTCTGGGGGTCCCAGGGCCAAAACTTGCAAACTAAATAGTGGGGTCTTTGGACAGAGATTTTTTTTATGTTTTTTAAAAAAGATTTTATTTTATTCATTCATAAGAGACACACACAGAGAGAGGCAGAAACATAAGCAGAGGGAGAAGAAGACTCCCTGCAGGGAGCCCAATGCAGGACTCGATTCCAAGCCCCCAGGGTCCTGACCTGAGCTAAAGGCAGACGCTCAACCACTGAGCCACCAAGATGCCCCTGGACAGAGTTTTAAGCTCAAAGCAGTGGGTCCAAGTCCACCATCTGACTCTGCGAAGCTGGAGTGTGTGCTTCTGTGGAGTGCTTCTGTGGAAGGGGCCTCAGTGATGTGTGATCCCATGATCATTGGGAAACTGGTCTCAAATTCCCACAAGGCCTTCAGGACAACTTGAAAGGAAGTCAAAATATCTGAGAACTGAACCAGCAACCACAATGATTTCCTTGCTCCGAGGAAAGTCGTGCACTAAGCCCAACGTCAACATTGCCCATCCTGGAAGAATGGGGTTTTGCAAAAACAAAACCCAGACAGCTAGGCCCCATGGCCCCATGTTTCCTCATGGCCCTGCAAGTCCAGCCTGAGTCTGTCACCCTTCCTGCTCTCACTCCTCTCTCCAGCCACAGATGGCCCGAGGTACCAGTTCCTGATATGGGAAGCACAGAGGGAGAAAGCTGAGTTCATTTCAAGATTCATTAGACGTTCCAAAGAAAAATAAATGGTTGCCAAATAAGAGAGAGGAGGGCAACCCCAGACCACATGGGACACTGCTTTCAGCTCCTGAGTGTGGAGAGATTTCAAGCAGCACTGAACATAGGGACAGAGCATCAGTCCCCAAGCTGTCTGTCAGCAAATCACTGCTTGAGGGCTGACAGCAGGGCTGGCCATGTGGCAGGGGAGCAGAGGGGTGGGTGCAGACTCTAGCTCTAAGGTAACTGACTCCTCCTGCTTTGCCCAGGACTCTTCAGGTTTTGACACTGAAGTCTTTCAGCCCAGGAACCCCGTCATCCAGAGCAAACCCGGAATGGCAGTCACCCTAACTCCAGCCAAGCCGATGTGGTTAAGCCAAGACCCAGTAGGTTCTGGTTGTAAGTACCTCATGCTATATATAAAGTATGGGATGTAGAGAGCTGGCTTCTAGAAACGACCCACATGAGGAGTACCTGCCACTGCCCAGCAAGTACTCATGCTAAGGCTCAGAGCCCTCTTCTGACTTGCCCAAGGTCACAGAGCTAGGACTTGAACCCCAGCTCCTTCCTGCGAAAGGAGCAGAAGGGGAGCAGCAGAAGCCTTCCTATCTGAGCTGTCCTCCCTCTGAGACCCCTGAACATGTGAACTCTGCTGCTGGCCCTTACCCTCCCCCAGAGACCCAAGGGAAACCAGTGCAATTAGCTGTTCCAGGCTCAGCTGGGCACAGCCACAGGCCAGCGGGAGAAACAGAGCTGTGAGGCCACTAACCCTTCCAGCTGCTGCAGGTTATGGCTCAATGGCCCCCCGAGGAAGCTCCGGGGTGCAGAGGGATTGAGAGACACTTGTTCTCAGGCTCTGGGGCCCAGAAGGAAATGTGAGGGCTTCAAACTCAACCCCATTGTGAGCTCGCCAACCTCCAGGGAACTCACCCGTCCTGAGGGGCCACTTGTCCTATCTGCTCAGCAAGTCACCTCTGCCCAGGCAGACATGCTCACCCTCCTCCTCCTCAGGCCTGCCCTCCCCGCAGTAAAGCGCCCGCATCCGGCTCCTTCAGTGGCTTCTCACGTGAGCCCTGCCAAGTCTCCTCGTCCTTGGTGTCTGTTTCAGCATATCCTGTCTTTTAAAAAAACAATACTGGCTCCTCTTCAGGGCGGGATGGCAACCAGGTCAGAAAGTGACAAAGGGAGAAGGAATCAGGGGTGGTGGTGAGGGTTTCAATGCTGGCTGATACTAAACAAATCCCATCTCAAGTCCCCGAGAACTGATGGAACGTTCCAAGAGTGGTCAACCAGAGCTCTCGGAGGCTCACTCGGAGCCTGGATGGATGGATTCACTGACATGGCACTCCCAACCCACCGCTGACTCGCAGCAGTTAGAAGCACCGACGTCTTCACGTGGGCAACTCTGAAGCCCATGCCTCCTGCAGCCAATTGGCTTTGGGGGGCAGAACTTTACTTTTATCTTTATTTTACCACAGCTTGTTGACTTTTCCCTCCATTCTTGTCTGTCCAGAAAATCACCTTTCCCACCCCTACTTCATGTCAGCTGCAAGCCCGCTTGGAGTACTGTATCCAAGTCTTCCATAAGCCAGCATGTTCTGCAGGGTTTGAGGCTTAGCGAAAGACAAATGACTTTTGTCTGAGGAGCAAATGGCCATGTGGTCACTTCAGCACTTGCTCGCTTCCCTGCCTGGACAACACCCCTCCCCCCTGTGGATATGTGTGAAGTAAGCCCACCAGCCCAGGTCCTGCCCAGCAGAGCCCCCACTCCCCCGGGGAAGGCCTCCTATTCCATTTTCTGGTCAGCCCCCCTAATCCTGCATCTCCCTAAACTCCACACACCCAGGAAGCTACAACCAAAGTCCCAGAGCTCTGGTGCCCGGGCTGCGTGTCATTCCTCTTTATGGGTGTGGGCAGGTCTCCTTGTTTAAGGAGATGTACTCGCCACACTGGAGGCATGCAATAAATGTCCATCAATTGAAGGGAAAGGAAGCCTCTGCAATATGCATGTGTGACACTCTGAGCTAGGAATTGTCTGCCAGAGAGGCTTCAAGGCCATCCTTCCATAGACGTTCACCTATATTTATGCACTGGGCCATTCCTAAAGCCCTTAAACAAAGGTGTTTTTAAAGATCTCCAAGGGGGAAAAGGTGATAAGGTCTCTATGCACCTCATACCACCACACACTCATGTACTGAGCATGTGCTATGTACCAGGGCCCTGGGTGGGCACCCCAGAAATGAACATCATGAGAGATTAGCCTGCAGGAGGTGATGGTCTACTCTGGAAGGGAGCCACAGAAATGACTCATGTTCACCACAGTTGAAGTGCCCCAGTGGTTTGCCCCGAACACCCAGGAGACAGAGGGTCTGCCCCCTACTTAGTGGAGGTGAGGTCCTGTCCCCAGTTGTACTAATCAACTTGGGGAGGAAAAGGTGAAGCAGGTTCCCCAACTCATTCCCAGCTCCTACAGGGAAGACCAGCCTATAAGAGCCACGGCGGTTGACTGAAGGGAAACAAGCATGTCATCCTAGCTCCTCCTGGGTCCTGGATCAGCCCTCAGGTCACAATGGCTGGCAACCCACCGAAAAGGGCTGCTTGGCCAGCAGATCATTCCTGTAAGTGAGGGCTGCGGTTTGCATCGCCAAGGTTCCAGCTGGGCCTCGGCTGGCATCTAGCACCACCTACTGGCCACAGAGGGAAAAGTAAAGGCTGAGCTGTCACCCGGAACCCCTAGGGCTCCTGGAGTCACCCTCTGGGCCTGATTGTCACGCTTCTCCACACCCTGGTCACCCCCTCGACCTCCATCTCTCCACCCAAGGGCAGAAAGCAACCTTGGAAGTTGACATAGACACTCTGCAGAGGAAGAGGAGGCCAAGGGAACAACTGCAGCAGTCAGACCCAGGAATAATCTGTGCCCAGGAGCATCAGGGAAATGAGACAAAGGCCAAAGCAGGAAAGTGAATTGGGGCTAAAACCAGGCATGAGACATGGAAAGTGCTGGAGTAGGTCTCCCTGGAGAAGAAAAGACAAAGCTCTCCTGGGAATTCTGAGGTCCCAGGGAGGAGTCACATTCCAACCATTGCAGTCCAGGAGCCAAAAAGTGCCCTCATTCTAGACAATGTCACTCCTCCTATACAGGGATAGGCTGGGAGCTCCTCCGAGCCCTCCAGCTTCAAGAGGGCCTGCATGCCCCTGCTGCTCTACCCAGGTCCCAGGTGGGCAACTGGAGCCAGGAAGCCCCCTTGGTGGTGCCCAGCCCCCCACTTTTCTTAGCTGGCAGCAAGCAAGGAAGGGTTGGAAGAAACAAGAGAGAAGGAACAGGGGTGAGGATTTCCACATGATCTGATATTCAGTGAATCATATGTACAGTTTCTTTTGTAAGGTTAACATGTAATTAAGCATCCTGCAGTTTTCAATCACTGGCTCAGGGATTTCTACTTTGAAGAGAGCTTTCTGGGCTCTGATGCCCCTTCTGGCCCGAGCTCCCCCTCTTCCTGGGGTTCCAAAGAGGGGCCGGTGCCTGACCCGCTGCCTGTGCAGAGGAGTACGGGGCTGCTGCCAAAAGCTGGGGCTTTGGAATCAGTCGAGCTAGTTGTTGACTTTGGGCAAGTCTTTTAACCTCTGAGCCTCAGGCTTCCCCTGTAAGAAACAGAGACAACAACTGCCATCTCACAGGGCTGCTGGGAAGTGTAGGCACTACAAACCACTTTGCACTTACCTGGAAGAGAAGCTCAGTACAGATTGGCTACAAATAAAAAGGAAAGGAGAGAAGCCCTGGCTGCGCTGTCACTGGGCGCCTTGCAGCCCCTTACTGGGAGTTAGTTCTCAGGCGTGGCTCGCAGCTTCCCCCAGCCAGTTCTTGCAGCCTCCCGTGGGCGAGGGAGGAAAGGCGGGGGCGAGGCCTGTTCTCACCCAGGGAAGATTGCTCCTGGGGTGGGTGATGACTGCACACCTCACCCACAGGGGAAGGCGCTCAGCGAGTGAGGAACGGAAAAAGCCAGCACCCCTCTCCGCTGCATTTAATTATTCAGAGCTTCCCACAGCCTGGGGCTGCTACGGGGGTGTGGGAGAAGCACCAGCCAAGGCCACTTTGCCTTCTGTGCCCGAGGTGTGGACAGCACACCCAGCGCAGAGACCCAAAGGTGGGTCGGAGCCAACTTCTGGAACCCTGATTCTCCAAAGGTCCCGATGATGGGAGTGGCAGGCATCAGACAGGAGCTAGGGCTTCCCATGGAGAGACTAGTGTTTCTCAAACGTCACTGTGCATCTAAACCACCTGGAGGGCTGGTTAGAACTCAGATTGCTGGGCCCCACCCCCCAGAGATTCTGATCCAGGAGGCCTGGGTGAAGGCCTGAGAGTCTGCACCTGTACCACGTTTCTAGGTAGAGTTGCTGCTGCTCTGGTGCCACTGTAAGTTTAAATTTGAGCCAAATAAAATTTAATTTATTTACTTTAAAAATACAGTTGCTTAAGGCACCTGGGTGGCTCAGTAGTTCTCAGTAGTTGAGCATCTGCCTTCAGCTCAGGGCACGATCCCAGGGTCCTGGGATCGAGTCCCGCATGGGGCTCTCCACAGGGAGCCTGCTTCTCCCTCTGCCTGTGTCTCTGCCTCTCTCTCTGTGCCTCGCATGAATAAATAAATAAAGTCTCTTAAAATATATATAATTGTTTGGCTCCACCAGCCACATTTCAGGGGCTCAGGAGCCACATGTGGCAAGTGGCTACCATATTGAACAGTGCAGATATATAGAAGAACATTTCCTTCATAGCAGAAATTCTGTTGAACAGAACTGCTCTAGAAAGCCTATCCTGAGTGATGGCACTATCCAAGGAGGTGAGGAAAAAAGGGAGTGTGTATCTAAAGCCCTGGAGAGGTCAAGGCTTTAGGGGAGCTTAAGAAACCCATCGAGGGGGAGACGGCCCCCTCAAAGACTCTCCAGAAGAATCAGGGAGTGATGTGAAATGTCAAGTGGCAGCCCCAGCTCTTCGTGGACCGTGATGGAGAAACCTAGGCACTGCGGTGACACTGTGGAGGGGCCTTTTTACAAGCCAGCTTGGGGAAGCTGGTGGAGGTGAGGCACAGCTAAGAGCTGAAGGGAAGATGAGTAGGGAAGCAGGCCTCTGGTATTTTTTGCTCAGCGACGATCCACTCGCCCACAGGCGTTGCTAGTATCCATGTCAGTCAGGACGTGAGCAAGTGGTTGGGTTTTGCTGTGCGGGGTAGGGGCAGCCGAGAAGGCCCGAGTCGGTGCCAGGCAAGGAGCCTGAATAATGTGGCGCCTGCTCCGAGGAGAAGCATACATCAGACTTCTGAACAGATGGCCCAGCAAAAGGGGTTAAGTAAAGAGATCGCTGCGAGGAGTCTTGTCACTCGCATTTGAGCAGAGACCCAGGAGGAACAGACTTGCCGTGAGTCCGAAATAGCAAGTGCCAGGGAGGAGCACTTGCCGCCTTCCCGGCCCCCTCCCCCTCCTGTCCCTGCCAGCGCACCCTCGCTCTGCCAGTCTTCCCTGGGGACAGACAGGGGCTTCTGACAGCGGCTCTCCAAGGGAGGGAGGGGAGCTCCGAAGGCTTCTACCATGTGTGTCTTTGTCGCACAGAAAACCCTTCCGTCCTTGAACATAAAGGAGCGGCTTGCGGGGAGGGGGCTGGAGGCTCCCAGGCTGCACCCTGACCATGCCCAGACTTCTAGGAGCTTGGAGGTCAGTCTCAGATGTTCTGACCCTGACCTCAGGCCCTTTTTTCTTCTCCTTTACTTCCTTTTGTGTCCCTTCTGTAGGGGTCCTGCACTCCCAGCCAGCCAGTCTGGGACACCAAGCTACAGGACTAGAGGTAGGGACCTGGGTCACTGGGTCATTCGCAGGGTCCCCACCAACCCTGCAGTTCTGTTTCATTCCCCCTGCGTCCTCTCAGTTTCCAGACAGTGCTGTCTACCTCCCACTTTCTCCCTCTTTCTCCTTACATCCTCCCCTGATCCCTAAGGAAACCAAGTCCATTCTTAGCCTCTGGGCTTCCCAAAGCCACCCCTCACCTGTCTTCCCATCCCTGGGCCCTGCAACTCTCGGGACGGGTCTCTCTGTTTGGCACAGAACCTCTCCCAATGGCCCCTCTCCTTCCTAAAGCCTCTGACAAGCTTCCCCCTCCCTCTTTTAAGCCCCTGTGACCTCACTCCTTCCTGCTAATCTCTGCACCAGGGTCAACAACTAACCAAATTCACTATCCCTAACCCCAGGGTTAGTAACCTGGATCCTGGTCCCACCATCCTTTAACCCATCAGGCAGTCATATTTTTACACTGATTTTGGATAACTTTTTTGGTCTAAAGGAAGGCACATTTTATGATGCCTTAAAATTATATAAATATATATATTTAGCATAAGAAGGATTGCAAAAGGCAAAAAAGATATCACCCACTGGTTCTAATCTATTACTTCCAAGGAACTTCGCCTGATGGAACATCCTTCAGGAATATGCTGGAAAAAATCACCAGCACCTTAGGGTGAGGGCAGAGACATCATTCTCCTAGGGAGAGTAAAAGTGGACAAGGATCTTCAAAATTGGCCTTATTTCTCGTTGGAAACCTGAAGAAGGGTTTCACATCCTTGGCACTACTGACATTTTGGATGGATTATTTTTCTTTGAGAGGGCTGACTGCATTTCAGGATGTTTAACAGCATCATGGGCTCTAACTATGAGATGCCAGTAGCATCCCCTCCCAGTTGTGACAATGGAAAATTCTCCAGACATTGCCTATTGTCTCCTGGGGGACCGAATTGCCCCTCATTGAGAACCGTGGAGCAAACAACAGGCAGGTTGTTGTCATGTGACAGGGAAGAGATTAGTGGCTCTGGATAATGTTCTAGAGCCTGGGGGAAGAAATATGATTCCCTCAGACTCAAGTGGGGCCACTTCCCAGCTTGAGACCTAACCTTTGGCTGCGTGGCCTCCAGAACAGTGACCATGGCTCATGTACATTGAGCCATGCTCCAGGCATGTAACTATAGAGTACATCCCATAGGTTATGTATCACACATCACATAATCTCACCATGCCATGGGGAGGGGACGACACTGAGATGTTGGGGGCGGGAGGGAAGGACTGAAAGCCTTCCTCCTGACTCCATGATTGAATGTATCTTCTTCCCCTTGGTTACCACTTTGTAGAGATAAATGAATGCAGACAAGTATGGAGCTCATGCCGTAAAGTCCCCAGTGTTCAAGACATTTGCAAACATTAATATGAACACTCTACATTATTTCCAGTCTTGAACCCCCTTTGTCCTGGTTGGTGGAGATGTAATCCTCCTTCGTGAGGCTTTCCTGCCCAACAGACTGCCAGGGTCTCTGGGTCTTCTGCTGTGCCAAGACACCATGGAGGGATAGGCACTGTGAGGGATGCTGCAGCCACCTGTCCACTCAGATTACCACTGACATATTCACTGTTACTGTGTGGCCCATTTGAGTCTGATGGCTCACTACTTCTGCATAGTGCTTGAGACTAGGACCCTTTTTCAAGGCTGCATATAGTCCCAGGTGCCAGGCTCTCTTTCCAAAGAGGGCCACAATAATATCTTAACCTCCCACATGTTCTTACAAAATGACTTTGAAACTCCTCCCATCAATAGGTGAAGAAGGTCGTGTTGCTATGAGACAAGTGACATCATGTGACCCCAAAGGCAGGTGCAGCCCTGCCTGGTTTTCATGGGATGCTTTTCTTGGAACCTAAGCCACCATGTTATTAGGAAGGCAAGAAGCCACAGAACACAGACACAGAGTCCCAGCTGAGATCCCAGCCAACGACTGCCCAGGTACGAGTAAAGTCTTCTGATGACTCCAGTCCCAGGCCAGCAAGTCACCTCCAGCTTTCTACTCCCCCCAGACATCACAGAGCAAGGACAACCCACTTCTTATGTGCTCTTTCTGCATTCCTGACCCACCAAGTCTGTGAACATAATAAAATTATTATTTTACAAAACTTGGAGTGGTTTGTTATGCATCAATAGTAGGCAGAACATCCACCAAATGCATCAAACTACAGACACACCTATCTGGGGTCTTGCCTCCTCACCGGGGGAGGGGCACTGCTCTGGACCTGGGCCACCTTTCTCCCCTCTCTCCTGCCTGGGAATCTCTTTCCAGTCCACGGTGGAGAATCTAGCTGTCCTTTTTGCTTTTCCAAGACACTTTGTTTATACCCAAGCATCTCATCCTTCTTCCTTTCATCTCTCCATAACACATCTGACTTTGCCTAATGGTTTAGGCTTTTGAAGCAGAAAATCCTATGAGACATGCAAGCTTTTCACATGTCCCACCATCTCTCCTCCAGGGAAAGGAGTACAGAGTGACGGACCTACTTCAGTGGGAGAAGGGAAAGAGAAAAGCACCCTCTGGGAGGGGAAAAAAAGCGCTGAGATTATTTTTAATGGCTTTATTAAGATGTAATTCACATAGCATACAATTCATCCCTTTAAAGTAGCAGTTCAGTAAATTTTAGGATAGTTGTAGAGTTGGGCAATCATCTCTGAGGTCAGTTTCAGAACATTTCATCGCTTCAGAAAGAAGCCCCACATCACTTAACCATCATCTCCCAATACATGCATCCTTCCCAGTGCTTGACAACCACTCATCTGCCTGCCTCTATAGATTTGCCTATTCTGGATCTTTCATACGAATGGAATCCTACAGTATGTGGTCCTTGGTGACTGGCTTCTTTCCACTTAGCACAAAGTCTTTGAGTTTATTCCGTGCTGCAGCAGATGCACAGATTAACATCTCAGGGCATCCTCAGGCCAGAGGCATCCTTTCAGCTTCCTTTGCCTCTGCTCCAAATTGTTGTGAATTTGCTTTCTGTGTGTAAAAAGGAGCTCCCGTCATCAGGCACACAGTCGTTCCACATAGGACTTGCAGTGGGATCAGCAACTAGACGACACCCCCTGATTTGGGGTCCATATGCTCCAAAGTGAAATGATAATGGAGCTCCCAATAGCCCCTCTCTCTTCCTTTCCTTGTGTGATTATGTGCCTCTTGGGTGTCCTGAATGAACTACTTACTCTACGGGATCTTCTGTGTGTCTATGTGGATGTGCCCTGCCTAGTCACCATGAGCTCAGCCAGAAGCTGTCTTCTGGAGTGAACAGGAAAGCTAGCAGGGCCCCCTGGCCTTTCTGATGTTCTCCAAACATATCCTGGCCCCGGGGCAAGGGCTCCAGTTCTCAGGACTGCTGATGGGGAGGGATATGAACAGGCAGGGTTTAGGACCCAGAGCCAAGTGAGAGCAGCAGTGTGGGCTGCCAATGGAGGGCTTGTGGCTTGCCTAAGAAATGGATGAAGAATGGGCTGGAAAGGGGTATGACCATCAATGAACCACAAAGCCTTTTAGCATCCATTTGCGACTGCTGCTGAGCAAACAAGAGCAAACACACCGGTCACTAACTGGGGCTTGGGTCTCCTGGGGCAGCCTTGAACTCCAGCCCAGAGCCCCATCCCCAAACAAAGGAGAGATGATGTGCCCTCAGCTGCCCCATCTTGGTCTGTGTAGATATATCCAGATCTGGGAGATTGCAGCTCTCCACCTCCTTGCCTTTCCCTGCTTGTGTTCTAGTCCTTGGCAAGGAGGAGACCCAAACACCTTTAGCTGGGTGAGCAATGCTCTGTGATGGATAGAGATGAGTCGCTGGGCTCTGCTGTCTCAGAACAACGGCTTAGATATCAGCTTTCAGAACCAGCTTCTGTCTGTCTAATCCCACTGCTGCTTATGATTCCCTTGGAAGAAAGCACAGATCCTGCGTGTTAAAGATTATGCAACAGGTTCCATTCCCCACCAACACCACCACCCCAACAATGGACAGGAGGTTTGGAGATCCCACGATTCAGATAAGCAGAAGGGTGGCTATCCCCTCAACATTCCTTTTCTGTCCTCCATTCATTCTGTAGGGTTCCAGCCCCAGAGTTCTGGTCAACTTGATTTGAGAATCAAGAGTAGGGTTTAAGCACACAAAGGCCCCAGAATCTCATAAAGGGATTATGAATTGCTAGCAAAGAACAAAAGATTAGTTTCCTCCACCTCCTGACCCAACACACAATGCCCCCTTTGATCTATGAACCAGCCAGACCCTTCTAGCACACCTTCCAGACACAGAGGCGGTGTGCAGGCTGGGGACTCCTGGTGCTGAGCTGGAGCCCTGAGGGGATGGGAGCAGCCTTCGAACCCTCCCAGCTGACTTTATCAACTAGAGGGAGAACAATGTTTTACTGAAATGAAAAGCTGGTTAGAGACCAGAGCACAGTAGATGTCCCATAAGGTCTTGTGGACTCTTAAAATTTGTCAACTCTCCTGAGCTTTAAGACCTATTGACAAAAAAACAAACAAACAAACAAACAAAAACTATTGACAGAAGAGGGTGACAATGGAAAGTGTCAGGTACTTTGAAGAAGGGTTTAACGTAAAAATCAACTGAGTCATGCTAGGAGACCACCCTCTTCCCAACTTGGGTTCCCAGTACTACCAACCGGGCAGGCAGGACTGCCCACAAAGCTGCAGTGCTCTGTGCCCATCCCCCTACTCTGCTGCCCTGCCGATCCCCTCCCCTTCCCTCCCCTCCCCAGTGGCGTCCGCCTGTTTATTTGCTGAGCACTGGTTTAACAATGCACTGTTTTTATGAGTTGTGCTGTAGTTCTTGGTAAAGCACTTTAATCCACTTTAATGCCCCCACTCTGCTCCTCCGTGACAGCCTGGTGGTTACTCTAATGCATCCCTCTCACCTCAGGGTTACTAATGAGGTCAGAGGGAACGCAATATCCCAACTGAATAATTCACTAATCAGATGCTACAGACTCCAGTGGTAAAATTTATTTCTGACACCTAAACAGCAAATGGGTTTGTGGACACACTCCCTCTCCCTGCTCCAGAGCTATTTCTGCTAAGTGGAGGGCTGCTGTGTTTGCTTAACAAAAGGGCTCTGGTCTGGCCACAAACACGTCTCAGCAAAGGGGGGGTTGGGATTGACCAGGGGCCAGTGCTGTTTAGATGGGGGCTCAGACAGGTCAGATCGCAGATATGGGCTGCCTGTGGAGCCCCTTTTCTCTTTGCTGGCCTGTAGCCCAGTGACCTCCTCCTCCCTCACCACAGTGCTGGAGACACAAGACAGCTCAGACCCCTGCTCCCTGTTAGATCCCACCACCATTAGATCAGTCATTCTGACCAGTTCTCCTTGCAGCCACCTTGCAAATGTGTGGAAGCTCCCTAAAACCACTCCCTAGGAAAATGCATGTATTCCTTACAGTTTTGCATTCAGTAGTAAGGAGCTATCAGCTCCTGTGAAGGCCTCAGTTTCAGGATAAGACTCTTCTCTGCATTGGGTTCTGCTAGATTATTACTAGATTTTATTCATACTAGCTGTCCATTTTCCCAGTTTATAAACTGGGGAGGAAGAGCCAGAAGTCTCCAAGCCCCCTCTGTACTCAAGGGCTCTATGAACCTCAAGCAGCGACCCTAAGGCCCAGTTCTTTATTAGCCAGTCCACCCAGAGAGACAGGACACCAGGTGGATGCTGCCTTCAAGAGAGGAGGTGGCCCTCAGGACCTAGAAGGACATAGATCCATCTTCAGATTCCATCCACAGAGTGTCCTCTGTCTTCCAACAGATGTGAAGCTGAAATTTAAACTCCGGCCAGAGCTTCTCCGGGAACCAGAGCAACTGCCTCTTTTCTGGAACATTTCAGGCTGCTTTGGACCACATCAGGTTTCTGTTTCACCCCCTCAAGTGGACAGTGCCCGGCCTGGCATATATGAAGTCAACCAGAGTCCCAGTGTTTTGGGTTTAGGGTCTCAGACAAAAAGGAACATGAAGGGCCTGCCTTCCAGGATCCAGCCAACCACAGCACCAGTACACCAAGAACAAGGCTCAGTTATCCTTTCAACTTGATTGCATATATATGCATATGTGTATAAGACAGATGAACATGAATATTTTTCAAAAATACAGACCATAGGGCACCTGGGTGGCTTAGCTGGTTGATCCTCCAATTCTTGATTTCAGCTCAGGTCATGATCTCAGGGTTGTGGGATCAACCCCTGCATCAGGCTCTGTGCTCGGCACAGAGTCTGCTTGTCCCCCTCCCTCTGCTTCTCCGCTTGTGCTCTCTCTCAAATAAGTAAATAAAATCTTTAAAAAAATTCAGACTATAAATCAAAAATATCTTCAATTCTCAACCTGGCCCTACTGATCAGACATCCTTTGTCATGAGATTAAAACCAGAACTTTGGGGGCTCACTTTCCTTTCTCAAAGCTCTGCAAAACGCACTGGGGTCCAGAGGCCTCCCAGGTGCCTTGGCCAAGTGATAGGAGGCCAGCCATGGCCTGTCCCTTGCCCTGGGCATGGATGGAGTGTTCTGGGAAAAGTGCTGGAGGAGCCTCCGATGTCTGGAAAAGCTAGCTGAGAGGAGTGAGGCCAGCTCTCTTCTGTGTGTTTTTATTAATCAGCAGCCATGGCACCTGAGGCTGGTCTCCAGCCCCCGCCTCCCGAGGGTGCACCAAGGTGCTGGAGCAGCAACTGCTCAGCTGCTAATGAAGGGCCCTCTCCCCGGCAAGGGGGAGGATGTGCATCCCCCTGCAGCTAGCAGCTCAGGTAGTTTTAATTGCCTGTCCCCTAGCTCAGGCCCTCCCCAGCTCCCTTCCTTCACCCTGGTCCCTCTCTCTCTCTCTCTCTCTCTCTCTCTGCTGGAAGCTAAATGGGCATCTGTTCCATCAGAGGCCAGGTGGGGGTGCTGTGGGGTGGGGTGGGGTGAGGGGTCAGGGTCCCTCAGCTGAGTCCTGTGTGCGCTCCAGGTCACAGGTCTTGGTAAACAGAGGCAAAGGTGGCTGCTCCCCACCAGTCTGTCTGAGTGGCCCTGGCTTGCCAACTGCAGCAGCTCCCCCGCTTGACCCTTGCTCGAGGTGTGACCCCAGCTTTGCACTCTGATTCTAATTTAGGAAGCTTCCTCCTTGTCGCCTGGTTCCTGGGAGCCTGGAGCCTGGCATCTAGATGTGAGTCCTGCATTGCTGATTTAGGCAGATTAACACTTTCGCTCCTGGTCCAGAGCCCAGCTGGGCTGGTAGACTCACTAGTGGGTCTAGCACAGGGGTTGGGGCTCTGGCTCCCTCGTGCTGGGTGCTGTTCTTTGCCACTGACTTTTCCAGAATCTATTTCTTCATTTCTCTTCCTCTTGGAACTCAGCTGTGAGTCCTGAACCATTCTTCCTGCTTTGAATCCAGAATAAGACTATCTTGGCCTGATACCCCACGGCTCCCAGGACCCAACCTCTCAGAAAAGCGAAGGGAACTAACATCTGCTGAGTCATCGCCATGTGCTGGGCAGTGTGCTATGGACTTTATCTTTGAGATAACTCTGGGAAACATCCCTGTTGTCATTTGACAGATGAGGAAGTTGAAGCTCTGATAGGGCCCGTAGGTCTCCTGTGTTTCTACCTGTTTTGCTACCTCATTTAGCTCAGAACGAAAGAACAACAGATTCCAGAGTGACTGAGGAGACCAGCAGGTCGTTATGGAGGTGACCAAGGTAAAACTTCACCCACCAGAAGGAAGGGGGCACTGAAGTGCAGACCCTTTACCCCAGGAAGAAGCAGTCACCCCAGTAGGAAGTGGTACATCTACTTAGGATACCATAGTGTGGGCTCTCAAGAGAGGGATGTAGGACAGTGAGAAGGAATATAGGGCCTCCAGTCCCCCAGCTCTGTCACACCCCAGTGGCAAGGACTTGGACAGGTCATTTCACCACTAAACCTTGGGGTCTGCATTGTGAGAAGGTACTGGGCCAGATGACCTCTCAAGTTCTATCATTCTACACTGGGTCACAGATCCTTGGTACAGGGAGGTGATAATGAACATGATCATGACCAAGATGTTAATGCTATTAATACTAATAACTGAAAAAAGAACTAATAACTGTTGGAGCTTGCTTTATGGCAGACATCATGCTGTGCGTTTTATGCGGATTATCTTATTTCGCCTGCACATCAATCCCATGAGAATTAGTATTGTTCTTTTTTTACAGTTGAGGAACTGAGGCTCAGAGGTGTTCTGCATCTTACCCAGGACCACACAGCTAGATACTTGCAGAACTAGGAATCATGTGCAGGCTCTCTTGACTTCAGAAACTGCTTATATGTACTTAGGCCCTTTCCTACTGTGCAACATGAGAAACTTTGCCAGTCCCTAACTGTGCTGTCTTGAACCCCAGTAGCAGAGGGCAGGGCAAGCTTTTCCAATGAGTAGCAGATTGGTAGTGAGAAATCTGGATTCCATACTCATTGGCTTTTACCTGCTCAATGGCTCAACTTCCATCCATTCATCCACCCATTCATAGACTCCTTTTATCCTTTAACTGGGTTAATTCACTCAAACATTCACCTGTCCACTCACCTATGCACCCATTCACCTACCATCTACCCACCAACCTATTTATCTGTTCATCCATTTATCCATTCACGCATTCATCTATCTATCCTCCCATCCATTCATCAAACCACATGCCTATTCATTCACCTATTTATTAATTTATTTATAAAACCCATGCATCCATCCTTCTATCCACCAAGTCACCTTTCCATGCAACTGCTCTCCCATCCACCTACCTGTACATTTATTTATCAACTCACCCATCGAACCATCCATCAATTCATCCAACCTTCCATCAATTCTTCCATTCATTCACTTAACATGTTTTGATCACCTCTTGTATTCCAGATCCTATATTATGTGCCAAAGATAAAAAGGCAAATACATGGCAGATTCTGCTTTGAAGAGGTCAGATCACAGTGGACAAGAGAGTGACACAAAAATAGACAACTATTTTTGTTATAATAGGGAATGATGAGGAATGGCACAATGGGAAGCAGGCAAAGATATGGGATTTAGAAAAGGGGGCTCTGTGGGGATCAGAGTGGAGATCAAGGATCTTCTCCCAGGTGCTCACCCCTGAGTTTCCAAAGGTAACTAGGAGTTTGATAGGTGAACTAGGGAAGTCAGTGTTAAGCAGAAGCCATTACATCCAAGGCATCAAAACATGAGAGAAAACAAAGCTCTAGAGCAGTGATTTTCAACTGGGGCTCATTTTTGCCATTGAGGGGATATCTGGCAATGTCCAAAGTCATTTTTTATCATTACCACTTGGTGATGTCACTGACATCCAATGGAAAGAGGCAAGGTATGCTGGTGAACAGCTTGCACTGTGCAAGACAGTCTCCATCCCAAAACAAAGAATTCAAGCCCCAAATGTCAATGGTGCCAAGGTTACGAATTCAAGAAATCTATTCTAGAGGGACGGTAGATAGTTCAAGACAGCTGGTATGAACAAAAGAGTTAGTAGAGAGAGAAAACCCTAGAGAGGAAGTCAGGAGCAAGGTCAAAGGGTGCAAACCACATTTACTGAGCATTTACTGTCTTAGTTCAGGCTGCTGTAACAAATCACTATAGATGGGGAGGCTCAAACAACAAACATTTACCTCTCATCATTCTGGAGGCTGGGAAATCCAAGATCCTGTGCCAGGTGAACAACCTCTTCCTGATTCATACACAGTCATTTCCTCACTGTGTCCTCAGAGGGCAGGAGGGGCAAGGGAGTTCTTGGGTGGGTGGGGGGGGGGTCTCTCTTATAAAGGCACTGACCCATTCATGTTGGCTCCATTCTCATAACCTACTCTTTTTCCAAAGGCTCCACCTCCAAACTCCATCACCCTGGGGGTTAGGATTGAACCTATGATTTGTAGGGGATATACACATTCTGCCCATAGCACTTGCTCTGTACTGGGAATCTCAAGATAATATAGGATCCAGCTGCTACTCTCTGGAGCTTTAAAATCTCCCTGGAGAAATGAGATATATCCATGAAGGGGAAAGGAGCCTCTAGCAACTAAGACCCTACTACGTGTCCATCTCTCTTCCAGGATCTCCACATCATTATCTCATGGATTCCCTACAATGATCCTATGAGGTAGGTACTTCTATTTCCACTTTCCAGATGGGAATGATGAGGCTTAGAAAAGGTAAAAACAAAAAATTGGCTCCCCATCACACAGCGAGTAAGTCATGCCCCAAAATCCACGCTGCCCAGACGGGCAACCCAAGGTGGCAGACACGAGGCAAGTTGCCAGTGGAGACTTGATGCAGGGAACATAACTTTAGCAGTGACTTGAATGAACTGAGGAATCAGATACACAGGAAGCACAGGGGAGGTGGAAGGGAGAGTCAGTCGAGACACGGGTGAGAGAGCAAGAATGTGACAGATTGTGGAAACCCTGGGTGGTTGAGGAACCAGGGGGAATGAAGAGGAGAGGGAAAGGATTCTATTGGGAGGTCACTGTGGCAAACTGCTTATGGGGACCTGCAGGTTTGGGTGGTATGCTCATGGCCATAGGAACCCGAAGGAAACCAATGACAGACATGAGAAATACCTGTCAACAAACTCCAAGGAATGCAGAGAGAGAGAGACAGAGAAGGAGGGATTGAGAGGAATTTTACACTTCAAGCCTGAGTTTTGCCTGGAATATCTGCTCCTCGTCCTCCAAGTATGGGAACTCCCTCTGCTGGCCTCCACTGGTTTCCAGGGGGAAGAGGCAGCCCATGCAGATGACCACAGGAGAGCCTGCTGCTGTATTCTGCTCCAGCCTGGCCTGGAGGGACAGACTGTACATAACTGTGCCTACCTCCCTCAGATTCCTTCCTACCTGCCATATACATCACCTCACACACGCACACATACACACACACACACACACACACACACACACACACACACACCAGATCTGAGGGTTTAATGGACACTGCTAATCAGATGGGGGAGACAGTTGGCTGATGAAAAGGTTCACTGCCCCACTGCTCTGAGCTGCATCAGGGTGAGAGGCTTAAAGAGAATCAATCTCATCCAAGAAATCTGAAAGGAGACAGGGAAGAGAGGAGCTGGTTTCAGCAGAAGCCAGAGAGACAAGGCAAGGGAGCCATCGCCCAGGCCAGGGGAAATCTTTGCAAATTGAGTTTCTGACCATGGTAGGGAGACAAGCCAGGGAAGGGGTGGGGGGAGCAGAGGAGGGATGGGGGGAGAAGGCCTGGTCTCTGTGGGAGGGGCCCAGTGCCCCCTGGTCAGAGGATTGCTCTTTGCCTCCCAGGGAGGCACATGAGAAAAACAGGGAAATCCTGTCCCAGGAGGGTAGTGCCCTCCTTTCCGGGCTACCTCACTGGCTCCTCAAATCTTCCATTTCTCCTCCACCCCTTATTATCTCAGCTCCCTTCCTAGTAGGAAACAGAGTCAGGGAGCTCAGAGTCAGGGAGGCTCAGAGACCACCTCTGGAGTGAAGCCTTAGAGGTGGGAACCATCCAGGCAAAGAGGAGGTGTGAGCCTGAAACAGGGTGTTACCTGTCACCTGCAAAGGCCACAGGGAGGAGGGAGCCCTCCAGGCCCTGCTTCATTGCTTTGACCCCAAAAGGAATCTTCTTCAATGGCTAGTCAACTGGATTCTCTCTCTCTCTGAATCTGGAAACTCCTCCCATCCATTCCCTACCTGCCTCTGACAGTACGTGAGCAGGCCATGCTTGGCTATGGTTATGGTCAGTGTTAACATCCGAAGAGGACCACACTGGGAAGTGTGGGCCAGGGTGTGAGAAATGGTGTATGTGTGCGTGTGTGTGAGAGAGAGAACATATCCAGAGCAGCAAGCAGCGAGAGACGATCTTAGCCTACTCTTTGGGAGAGAAGAAGTCTATCCAGTCAGCTCTCTCTGGCTCTGGGCTGATGTATCACACACCATTGTGTTCACTTGGCTTTGGTTTGAAGAACAAGATCCTAAAGGCTTGTGGGAGGAGGCTCAGGAAGCCCTGGGAATCCAGCCCTCTGGTCAACCAGGGCTGTATTCACGCTGGAATAGTGGGCAAGACAACAGACCTTGCCTCACACCTAGTGGCAAGGCCTGTTCAGTCCAGCCTCTCGGAGGTGGGATGCATCAGGGACCCAAGAGCATCCACAACAATGGAAACACTTCCAGAAGCAATGGCCTGCTGTGTGGGGCAGTCCAGGTGCCCCTCTTTCTCTCTTCAAAAATCCACCCCCTGCAAGCTCTCTGATGTGCATTATATGCATTCCATCCACTAGAGCTGTTTTGTTCAATGTGGCAAAGCACTAAAACAGTGTCTGACATGTACTAGGCACTTAGCAAATGTCTGCAGAGGGAATAAACATTCGCTTTGTTTAATCCTTGCAACAGGCCTAAAAGGAAGATGGTTCTGCCACCTGAATTTGCTGATGAGGAAGCTGAAGCTCACAGAAGCTAAGGGAGTGACACCTGTCCTTGCATCCATGCTGCTCTGACCCCAGAGCTTATGTGTAAGCTTGTCCCGAACCTACAACCATCTTGCCTTACAATCAAAGGAGCATCACCTTAAGCTCGGGAGTTGTAGAATGTTAAGTAAGATATTAATGAACTATGAATGAGATGACTTACCATGGCCCTGCCCTGGCCCAGGCCAACTGTAGGAGGGTGGCCTTCTGGGGAAGAGAGGAAGAAGAAGGGGGTGGGATGTCTTCAAAGAGCCCCAAGGCCCTCCTTTTCCAGGAGTGATAGGCACATGGTCCACTATGGGGAAAGGCCCTTCACCAGTAGCCACAATAATGCCTCAGGGAGGGACACAGGACGCCTTGGGGTCAGGAACCAGCCTGCGACAAGAGCTGAACCCGGTAGAGCAAATGCCACCAGCATGGACTTAGAACCACCTTCCAAAGATAGGATAATCCCCTATGCTTTGATGCCAGAAAGGTGAGGGGCTCATCTGTGAGCATCCATGACCTGGGACTCCTGTTTCCTACCCACCCCTCCCTGCCCAGACCCTCCAGGGTAAGTCAGCCACCACTCTTCTGGAACACCTGCTGAGTGTAGACATCATGAGTACACTTCCTTGGGCCTGATGTCCTCAGTGACAGGCTCATGTGAGGGGGACCAGGGTCCTTCCCCACAGACCAGCATCTCTGAGACCCATCAACCGAGACCTGTTGCATTCCCTTCCCTATCCTCTCCCTTCTAGCCCAGGCTCTCTGCACCCCTGCCAGACATCCTCCTCTATACCAAGAGGCTCTTGCCAGCCACTCCAACATGGGGTCCCCCCCAGGCCAGAGCCGCTGCAGCCATTACAGAGGGGTCAGACTCTCTCGACCACAGGGAGATCATTATTTTAGAATGTGCCCACACCTCTGGGAAGTGTCAGTGCACAGAGCAGAGTGAAAATAACAAACCAACACCACCCAACAACAAATGCCACCTATCACAACAGGGACCTGACAAATGGAGAAAATCACTTGGGAGGGCTTGGGGGCAGGGGTTAAGGCTTTGAGTTGTAGCAGGACAAGGGAGGCGAGACCGAAGTCTCCAAAGGATGAATTTCCCCAAACTAGGATGCCATTCCTGCAGCCCTGAGCTTGGCTCCCCGCTTTTGTCAGGTGGCCTGAGCCAGGGCAAGACGTGGATGCAGAGGACAGATGCTGGGAGTCTTCCCTAGAGGAAAGGTGAGTTTCTGGCCAGACTAGATGATCTGAAATGGGATCACCACCCCCAGGGCTGGAGAGAGAGCAGGAGCCAAGGAGGACAGCCAAAACAGGATGCAGAAACTAGGGAAGATACAGACCATGGGAGGGGTAGGGGCAGCACAGGACAGGGTGGACACCAGCTTGGAGAAATCCTACACCCAGGAAAGCTTCTCTGGCCCATCTTGCACACACCGTGAATGGACTTTGAAAGGTATGTCTGTCGTCACACTGACCCAACTCCGCTCCCTGTTCTCGTGACAGTGCCCACTGCTCCTTCAGTGACCACATCCTCCCTCATGCCCAGCCCATGACTGAGGGGTGGGGGGCATGCTGGCTCTGCTTTCTGGCCTCAGAGGTAGGCAGGTAGCTGGGGTCTGGCCATTCAGGGTACTCCATCCCCCTGGCCACACCAGTGGCTCATGCATGGGCTTAAGAGTAAATCATGCCAAGAAAAAGAAATTCACATCATGCCAACTGCTACCAAGGGCCACCATGCTGAGAGGGCCTGGTTGAGAGAGAAGTAGCCAAATGGCAAAGAAACTAACTGTGGAGTGAGAGAATAAGAGAGAGAGAGAGAGCTGACGGCATTATTTGAGTTCTTGGAGCCAGCTATTCATGACATTGCAATTGTACATTTATTTGAGGGTAAGCCACTAGGGTTTAGTGGCTGTCACTTGCCCCCAAAGGCTCTGATTTATCCAGATACTTCAGGTACATTAAAGAGGCCCAAACAGGTTGTCATCTCTGGCTGCTGCTTGTTAGTGGAGCAGAGAAGCCATTGGTCAGACAGAAGGCTTCCTAGAGTATTTCTGGGGTTGACTCCATGGGGCACCCTGCAGACTAAACCATGAGGGAAGTTTCCCTCCTATTGTGAGGGAGACACACTTTGATGGAAGCCCAGGCCATATGCCGGGGCTAAAGACACGAAGCTCCAACACTGGACTCTGTGTTTGGGGCCCAGCATCACACGGTAGCCATGGCCTCTCCCCTTCACTACACTCTCCTAGAGCTCTGGGTAGTGACAAAAAATTCTAATACCATCCTGCTTTGTGCACTAGGGACTTTTGTGAATAGTTTATCACTGCGCTAAGTTGTGATCTGTCTGTTGTTTGTTAAATGTAATGAGATTATGAGAAAATATTATTTTTTTTTATAAAAATGGATCTCATTATTATTTTTCAGATTTAAGAACTGGTAGCCAAAAAGTCATTTTAGGCCATGATTAGCATTGTCAAGGACAGTGGTTAAACTATTAACTTATTTACTAACATTTGCCAGGCCTGTAAATTGGGCTTCTTGACTTTATAGCCCAACTATGGGCAACACAGCCTTTTTTTTTTTTAATTGTGGTAAAATACACATAACAGGGGATCCCTGGGTGGCACAGCGGTTTGGCGCCTGCCTTTGGCCCAGGGCGCAATCCTGGAGACCCGGGATCGAATCCCACATCGGGCTCCCGGTGCATGGAGCCTGCTTCTCCCTCTGCCTGTGTCTCTACCTCTCTCTCTCTCTCTCTCTCTCTCTCTCTCTCTCTCTCTCTGTGTGTGTGACTATCATAAATAAATAAAAATTTAAAAAAAAATACACATAACATAAAATTTACCATTTTAACCATTTTTAAGTGTGCAGTTCAGTGGCACATGTTCTTCAGTGAAGAACATTCACATTGCTGTGCAACCATCCCCACCATCCATCTCTAGAACTTTTTCATCTTCCAAATGGAAACTCCTTGCCCGTTAAACACTGGCGCCCCATCCGCTCCTGCCCACAGCCCTGGTCAACCAGCACTCTATTTTCAGACTCTCTGAACCTGAATCCTCTAGGTGCCTCATATGAGTGGAACCATATGGTATTTGTTCTTTTGTGACCAGTTTATTTCACTGGTCATATCTTCGAGTTTCAACTGTGCAACATAGCTTTCGAAGGTATTTCATGGGCAAACCTCCTAACTGTGGTGCTTCTGTTCTTACTCAGGTGGTCAGCTCACCTGCTTTATTTCATACTTAGGAAAGGTCAAGTTCAGAGAAGGAAATCTGTTTTTCTAAGTATACACCCAGCACTCTATAATGCCGGCAGACTTGAATTAAATCTCTGGGGAATGAGCTGCTCACTCCTCACACATCTGGTAAACCTTCCTGATTTTTTTTTTGTAACTTTTTTTTTAAGATTTTATTTATTTATTTGACAGAGAGAGAAAGGGAGCCCAAGTGGGGGGAGCAGCAGGCAGAGGGAGAGGAAGAAGCAGGCTCCCTGCCAAGCAGGGACCCTGGGATCATGACCTGAGCCGAAGGCAGTCGCTTAATCAACTGAGCCACCCAGGTGCCCCAAGCTTCCTGTTAAAATCCTTTTCTGATGAAGAAAAAAACAAGGAATCAGATAATGGCTCCACCCAGAAAACTCCCCAACACAGAGAGAGGTGGTCCTGGGACCCAAAGAATAACTTGGCTACCTGTTCATTGCTTACCTCTCCTCTCATCTCCAACCAAACCTCATAATATTACAGGATGGTGATTTTTTTTTTTACAGGATGGTGATTTTAAAGAAAGCATTGTAGGGTTAAGTATATGATATCTTGCCCCAGTCTCAGAAAATAAAGTCTTCCCTGAATGAATTTATGTGGCCTTGAAAAGAATTGAGTTTTGTTCTGAAGACTCTCACCCAAAAGAATGAACCAAGTATACTCATAGACACATCCACTCATAAACTCTGTCAGGAAACCTTGAATCCTGCTTGTGAAACTTCCAGACAACCCATTCTGAGCCATTAGTCCTTGCTCTGGTCATTCCTAGGTTCTATATGAGTTGGTTTTTTGTTTTTGTTTTTTAATTTTATTTATTTATTTACTTACTTATTTATGAAAGAGAGAGAGAGCATGCAAGTTGGGGGGTAGGGGCAGAGGGACTCTCAAGCAGACTCCACGCTAATTGTGGAGCCCTATGTGGGGCTCCATCTCATGACCCTGAGATCATGACCTGAGCCAAGATCATGAGTCAGATACTTTAGCCAACTGAGCCACCCAAGCACTCTCTATGTGAATTATTATTACGCCTGGATTCCACTTGGCCCAGACCTCCAGCACATTATGGATGCTTCACTAGCCCTAACTCAGCATTCCCTGGACAGTTTTCTGAGACTCACCCTTTGGCCTCATGCCATGATCTGCATTCACCTTTGGACCCCAGGTGCTTCCAGTCCTGGTCTTAAAAAATCAACAGGCCAGAGAAGGGGCATGGACACTATCCCAGAGAGTCAGTTCCCCTACCTGACCAATCCCAGCCCACAGGGAGACATCAGGAAAACCTGGCACATTCTACTGAATGTTCCCATTTCTTTCTCCTGAAGTCTCTTCCCACTGTACAAGGCCAGCAAAATCCCACACCCTCTATCCTGTCACCACAGGAGCACTATTGGTTTAGCCAGGAAGCCAAGACCTACCTGGAGAGTATGCCTATGCTGGTCTATTGGGAAATAAACACTACACCTGACATTCTCGTTTAACTTATGTGAAGTCACCTGGGCCTCATAGAAGGGGCTAGGTTTGATAGAATTAGAGATTCTGTGAGAACTTTGACAGCACCCCTGGTTGAACCAACAGGTAAGTTTTGCCAAAAGGATGTAGAGAATGTAAGTCTGGATTAAAAGTGCACTTAGCACCTGTGGTTTCATTATCCAATAGACAACAGACATATCCCAACTGAAAAATGATAGGTACAAAGATATCTGGATGGACGTGGGTCCAAATGCTGATTTTTTATTTTATTTTTTTAGATTTTTTACCTTAATTGTACTTCCACAAAATGACAGTAATATGTTCTACTCACAGGGCGAAGAATTAAGTGAGACAGTTGATGTAAAAGTGGCTGATATGTTAGAAGCCTGGGTGGCTCAGTCGGTTGGGTGTCTGGCTCTTGGTTTTGTGCTTGGGTCATGGCCTCAGGGTCCTGGGATCCAGCCCTGCGTCAGGCTCCAAACTCAGTGGGGAGTCTGCTCGGGCTTCTCCATCTCCCTCTGCCTAGCCCCCCACCCACTTGCACATTCTCTCTCTCTAAAAAGTAATAAATAAATCTTTTTTTTTCTTTTTTTTGAATGATTGAGGGGCACGTAGGTGGCTCAGTTGGCTTGGGTCATGATCTCAGGGCCCTCGGATGGAGACCAGAGGCTGGGTTCCCTGCTTAGTGGGGAGTCTGCTCCTCCCTCTCCCTCTGCCCTCCCTCCCACCCCCGTCATACTCTGTCTCTTAAATAAATAAATAAGATCTTTAAAAAAATTTTTTTTAATTTTTAAAAAGTTGTTGACATATTGTCTGACACAGAAGATTCAGAGTCTTTCTTTTCTTCTTTTCCTTCTTTCTCTTCCTTCCACCCTTCCTCCCTCCCTTCTTCCCCCCCATTCCTCAGGCAAGAATTTGTTGAGGGCTTAGAATCCACAGCATTTTACCTTCCACTGATCTCACCATCACCCCACTATCAGGAAGAGACAGTCTGGTCCAGGCATAAACATTAACTGGGTCCTGTGCACTGGGTCGCTGTGTTTTGTAAAGGCTGTGTGTCCACACTCAGCTCCTCTTCCCTCCAATGTCTGCAGAGGAACCCCTTGGGACCTGACCATCCCTTTATTCAATGCCTTTGTCTGTTCAGTTGGCCATAAGTAGTAAACACCCAAGATTTGCATTCATGCTTCTAGGTATCCTTTACCGCAAGAATCCACCATCAGCCCAGACGCTAATAACTTGGTTCTTTGTCCCTTCAGTTCTTTGCTCCCATGAAATATTTTGAAATCCTGCAAAAAGCATAGTGGTCAAATCAAGGCATAAGCATTTCTGGGTCTCTGGCAGATATACTATCAAACTTCAAGCTAATTTGTGCCACCTACCACCAATAGGACAACTTCTGCCTGGCTTGGCAGTATTCCTCTGCTGCTTGGGGGAATTCCTTCAATCTTGATCTTTCTTCAAGCCTCAGCAGACCTGTTCACCTTCCCCAAACAACCTCCACTAGCCAGGACACCCCCCCCAAATTCCTCAGGTCTGCCCGTATCCCATTCTCGCAGTAGGATCTGAGGGAGGTGTGGAAGACACTGCAACAACCAATGCACAAGGCCTCCAAGAACTCACCCAGAAATATACATTAGGAGGAAAAGGCACCTAACAGACTAAAAAGTAAATAATAATAATAATAATAATACAATAATAATAATAATAAAAGGAAAGATTCTTGCTAAAGGGATGAGGGGCCTCAGCCTCTGGCCCAGACCTGCGGTCCAGTTTTCTCGCCATCTGTTTTAGGTAGGTCAGATTTTGTGGCTAAAAAAATTGGTGCTGTCCGCATAAATATAGTTCATATTGCATTGCACATATTTATAAATATAAGTGCTGTAGCACCACCACATTGCCTGCGAAGAATGCAAGCAGGTTGTGATTAGAGGTGAGCCAGTTGCTGATTGTGGGTTAATTAGCTCTGCTAATAAACTGCCTGTAGCTTTACTTAAGAAAAATAACATATTTCATCTTAGGTAGAACAATTACAGTGTGTGTAAAATAGATTATTTTTGCCTAATGAGCATTTGAAATGCTTTTGTTGGAAAACACACACACACACACACACACACACAAACGCACACCGTTCTTTTCTTTAAAAGAAAAGAAAAATAATCCACACCCCACCACACACACACATTTACCAGTTGGATCATGGTGAAGATGAATTTCAAAAGGTTGGAATGATTTTCCAGTGCCGTGGCTGGTCTTCAGCTGAGGGCCACCAGCAAGAGAGCAAGTCCTAACGAAATCAGAGTTGCATCCCAGTGGGAAGCCAGGGATAGAAGAGCAAAACGAGTTGCGAACAGTAAGGCTCAGAAGAAATGCTGTAATTAGTGGTGAGAGGGACACTCGTAGTGGGCAACCCTAGAACTTCATGAAGGTGCTGGGGCAGAAGGAGAGCCAATGAAGGAGCAGTAGCAGCAGCAGCAGACTGCAAGGGTGTGATGGTCCAGGGAGGACAGAGATAAGACTCCAGATACAATATCAGCGGACAGTTGGATCCTAGGTTTGCACAAGGGTCCTAGAAACTTGGGGATGGAAGAGCCCTGAAAGCTCATCTGATTCTGTAATTGTAGACACCTGACATACGGACTACCTTTCTTTTTCTCCAGCACCTCCACAGACATGCTAATTGGGCATTGGACTCTTCTACTAGCCCATCATAGCCACTTGGAATTGACTAGAACTGGTCATCTCTGAACTTTGCCATGCCATCCTTGATCTACTCTTCCTCTTTGCTTCAAGGTAAGAAAAGTAAATCCAAGAGAAATCTGTGTTGTGTGAAGTATTTTAAGTGCCCTTCACAAAGGTCTCAGACTTTCCACTACACACCATGGCCAGGAGACTTCCAGATATGTGCAATTTCTCAGTTTGACCAAGGCTACCCTCAAATGAGTCACAGAAACCTTCCAGAATCCAGAAAAATAATCCACAGGAAGGCAGGAAAAGAAAGTGATGTTTGCTCCAAAGAATTAACTTTTGGATGAAGGAAGATGCAAGAATTAGAGGGAAAGGGTCTATGGAGCCATCAGGTTGCAACATCAGTCATAACCATTCTCCATGGGTGCTGAGCCAGGTAAGATGGTGATGTCAACTAAGATGAACACTCTTCCAGTCAGGGTATCTTGGTTGCTAGGGCTACCATAACAAAGTACGACAGACTGGGGGTTTAAACAACAGAAATTTATTTCTCACAGTTCTGGAGGCCAGGGGTCCAGGATTGAGGTGTTGGCAGATTTGGTGTTCCCAAGTCCTCTCTCCTTGGCTTGCAGAAGGCCAGCTTCTCGCTGTGCCTTCACCTGACCTTTTCTCACTGTGTACACATTCCTGGTGTCTCCTCTTCTTAAAAGAACACCAGTCCAGGGGGCCTGGGTGGCTCAGTCTGTTAAAAGTCTACTTTCAGCTCAGGTCATGATCTCCGGGTCCTGGGATCGAGGCCCCATGTTGGGCTCCCTGCTTCTCCCTCTCCCTCTGTCTACCACTCCCCCTGCTTGTGCTCTTTCTGTGTCAAATAAATTAATAAAAATCTTAAAAAAGAGAGAGAGAGAACACCAGTCCTATTGGATTAAGGCCCCACCCTTATGACCTCATTAACCAAACAACCTCTTTAAAGGCCTGGTCTCCAATTACCATCACGTTGAAGGTTAAGGCTTCCACATAGGAACCTGGGAAGACACAATTCAGTATATAACACAGGGTCATCAAACCATAACTCTTAGAGGTAAGGGGATCTCAGAGGCCACCAGCTCTACCCCTTGCCCAGTGCAGGACTCCCTTGCTAGAATATGTGTTATGTTCTTCTAGGCTCTGCCCCACCATGGTCTGGAACTCTGCATCCACACAAACACAGGTGCATGGAGGAGGGGCTCATAATGCTACCAAATGACAGTTATTGAGCCACTGTGGTAGGCTGAATAATGGCCCCCAAAGACATCCGTGTCCTAATCCTGAGAACCTATACATATATTAAGTCACGGGCAATGGGGAACTAAGATTACAGATAGAATTGAGATGGCTAGTCAGCCAACCCTAAAATAGGGAAGCAATCTTAGATTATCTGAGTGGGCCCACTGTCATCACAGGAGTCCTTAAATGGGGGAGAGGCAGGCAGAAGAAGAGAGATGCAATGTGACAATGGAAGAAAGGCACAGAGATGCAATGTTGCTGGCTTTGAAGATGGGGGAAGGAGCCATGAGTCAAGGAATGCAGCATCTCTAGAAGCTGGGAAAGGCAAGGAAACGGCTTTGCTCCTAGAGCTTCAGAAGGGAATGAGCTCTGCTAACACCTTAATCTCAGCCCAGTGAGATCCAACTTGGGCTTCTACCCCACGGCGCTATAAGATAGAACATTTGTGTTGTTATAAAGTACCAAGTTTGTAGTAATTTGATACAGCAGTTATAGGAAACTAATACAAGAAACCAATGATGCTCTCCCAAATGCTGACAAGAGGGGACAACAGCACTGGAAGGAAACCTGACAGGAGGACCGAAACAGGAGACATGGCAGGGCCCCCACCTTCTGGGAAAGACTTCCATGGAGTCTGACCTCCTGTGGGGCCTCTATCCTCATGGGACAGTACAGGCTCACATGAGTATCTCCTCGACAGCACCATCAAGCTTTTCAAAAGAGTGACAAGATTGATTTCGGAGTCAAACTTGGGTTCCCAATAACCATTTGAAAGGAAAGGCAACCCAGAATTCCATGTGCCCATATAGTAGTTAGCATCTATAAAAGTCCCTGCTGTACAGCGCTTTCTGATACAATTTCAATTTTTTTTTAAGATTTATTTACCCACTTTTGAGAGAGGGAGATGGAGCATGAGTACAGGGAGGCGCAGGAGGAGAGAGAGCGTGAAACCTTTAAGCAAACTCCCCCCTGAACATGGAGCCTGATGCAGGGCTTGATCCCAGGACGCCGAGATCATGATCTGAGCTGGAACCAAGAGCTGGGCTGCTCAACCCACTGAGCCACCCAGGTGCTCCTAAGATAATGCATTTCTTAATGACAGTTTAACCCTTCGAATGGTGGCCTTCCCTGTAATGCCATTCATCTCCTCTCTGAACTGCTCCCTTCATCCCTTCCAGGGCCTGGGCAGACAAGTCAGTGAGCTATGGAGACCTAGGCCGTGCTGGGGCAGAAAGCCTCCCTGGGAAGGAGAGAAAGCCAAAGGGGGAATGTAGGCAGGGGCCCCTTGGAAGTCTTGGTTTCTGCCAGCCCAGGGAGCCAAGCTGGAGGCAGGCTGTCCAACCTTGGAAAGCCTGGCACATAAGTACAACCAGTTTTCCCTTTTTTCCCAGAGCCCAGAACCCAGGGACATGTGCAAGGCACGTCTGAGCTCTGGTGTAAAAATAAACCCGGGGCTGTCAAGCCCCAGCATATTAATGACAATTAATGATTCGCTCTAATCCTCCCTAGCTCTCCGTGGGCATCTGTGACATGCTTTGGGCTGGACACCCCTCCCCACTCACTCTACCTCCTGCAGATTCCATCCATATGCTGAGCTGCTCAGGAATGCAGGTCTGGGAGAGAAATCTAATGGTAAGAGATACCTGCCCTAGGGTAACTGGAGAGGGGCAGCCCATCAGCCTTGGGTTGGGAGGGGGGACACTTGTCCCTTGCACCGGGTGCTCTTCCCTGGGACTTGTAGGGCAGCTAGCATCTACTTACAAGACCCCCTGGGCCAAGGAAATTGCAGCCTCAAACATGTGCACCAGGGGTTAGATTTTGGCATTTCAGGTTCTCCTGCCTCTCAGTTCAGACCCCAAAGAGCTGCCCCATTTCAACCTGTGGACCAGCCCCCTCTCACTCAGGACCCCAGACCCTGTAGGTGAACAGCAGCGCTCCCAGACCCAGAATGTCTCCATCCTCCTAACTTCTCTCCTAAGCTAGGAGTGTCTCAGACATAGAGCCCCCTTCCCGTGTTCCTGCAGCACCCTCCGTGCCCCCACTGAAGCACTTCTCATAGGGTGCATCTGGCCACCCTGCTTCCTCACCTTGCCTGTAACCTGTATGGAGGGGGGAGGCAGGGACCACACCTCTCCATTCTCCATTGGGTCCCGTGTCGCAGGTGTATAACTAACGTTGGCTGTCTGCCTGGCCAACTGGCCACATATGGAAAGTACTTAGAGCCACACCTCACATGCACTAAGTGCCCTGTGAGTATTAGCTCTTATTCTCCCACATCAACTACTTCATTCCATCTTCCCGCCTCCTTGTGCATCACGTGCCAATATAGCTCCCATTATTTAGAGGAAGAAAATAAAATTCCCTCAGCTGGAATAACTTCTTCCAAGCCCCACAGCTCATAGACTGCTAAAGCCAAGTGTCAAACCCAGGTTGTGTCTGCCCTGTCTCATCAAGGTCACTCAGCACAGAGGTGGGTCCCAGCATCGCCAAAGAAAGCAGGCTGGGGTTCAGGTGGGATGCTTGCAGGTGATAAGAATTCACGGGTCTCTGACAGGTCAATCCCTGATAAATGGGTGCAGGCTGAAGACAGCCCAGCGGGAGGTACTCAGAATGTTTTTGAGAACCTACCCTGGGGTCTGGGCTCTGTACTGTGGGGTTAGAGGCTGGGATGGTGTTGCTGATGCGGGAGGGAAAATTATTTGCATTGCTGATTGTCAGGCCAAGATTTCTCTGCAAATCCAGGAGTAGGTGCCTGGGTGGCTCCAGCCCAACCCACGCATTTATAACCCACTCACGCAGGAGAAGGAGAGGAACCGCTGGAGACTCTGCCAGCTTCTCCTCGTGCTATAATGAGCAGGAGATAAACTTTGCCTACATAACACGCTGCCTTTTCTTGCCAGTTCCATTTGGGATTAAAACCACAATGAGGAAAAAAAAAAAAAAAGGAAAGCGGAATCAAAAAAGCCCCGAAAACCAAGTACCTTGAAGACTTTTCCCCCTTTGAAATCTCTCTAATTGGGCACTTATCTAGGGCGGGAATGTGGGCTTCTCCAAGCCATTACAGAAACACACACAATGAGGAAATTGTTGCCTTCTTAGTCCTATATGGAAGGCCTATTATTCCTGCTGAAGCTGCATTGGGTTTCTACACTGAAAGTCTTTTGGTGGCAAAGGAAATCGTTCTCCCCAAGTCCCCAGCTGGCCTGGGTAAAAAGAATCAGGTTGCTGTCATAGACTCAATTTTAACCACCAGATTCCTCCTTTTAAAAGCATAACCTCTTGCACGTGCAGGCCTGTAATGTGATGCAAAACACCCAATTCTGTAATGCCTATGCTTCCTTTTCAGGCATCAAGGCAGCCAGGAGGATTTAACCTGTTCACATTACACTTTCCTCTGGCTTTGTGCAGGCGCTTTGTTTTCCGATGAACCTCTCTGTCCGGCCACTTGCCTTCTCTCCTCTTCAGGCTGGGATGTTGCTCCCATGGGAACCTGAGTGAAGAAGTGCCTTCCACCCTCACCCTTTCTTGACTCTCTCCCTCCAAGACACTGAATCATGGGCCTTCCATCCCAGTCGCAACCTCTCTCTCAGATGGAGGTTGCTGTTTTACGAGAAATCACTGGGATCCACTTTGTCCCCACACAAACAGCACATTTCTTCAGTTTTTCTTGTAGAAAAACGATGGTTCTGTGTGATGAGCCATCACTCCCTTGACCTCACATAACCAAGAGCCAGGCATGTCTGAGCAAGCACAGGCTGGGCTCAGAAATGGATTTGTTGAGCCGTTAAACCAAATCCTGCATTAGGGTCTTTCATGACTAACCCCTCTCCTCCCTTCCCCTGAACACAGCAGGCACAGCTCTCTCCACCATCAGTGGAGCACATCGGTCCAGGCTGCCCAGGCCTCTCCCCCAATCACCTACAGGGCCTCCTATCACACCCCACACCATTTGTCTCTCCCCCACAATCCAGCCCTACACACTTTTCAGAGGTTGATTATGTCAGTGCCTGGCTCAAAATCCTCAGTGGCCTTCCATGGCCTCCAGAATAAAGGTGATGCCTTATCCTGGCATTCAAGACCTTTCTTAACCTGGTTGCAGCAACTCTCTGCACTGCATCTTTCACAGCACCCACATGGCCCCCTGGCTAACTGGTCTCCTCCCCCCCAGCCTCTCCCCTCTTCCTTGTGTGCACACCTATGCTCCTTCCTGTGAGCTTGTTCATTCTACATCCTTTGCCTAGACTGTCCTCCCTTCCATCTCTACCTGTCATATCCTACCTCACCTTCAAAGCCCAGCTCAGGTGTCACCTCCTCCACAAATCTGCCAACATTTAGCACACTATCTGGTGAAAGCAGGACATTTCCACATGGCTAACCTGATGCAGGCTTTGCAATGCAACTGATATGGCTCACCTTGTAGGTGTTCAAAATCCCCGAGCCCAAGCTTATATTGTGACCCCCATCCTGTCCCTGATTCTAGCCAGAGGGGTGAGGGTAAACCAGGGGATGAGGTACAGATGTCCAGTTCATACATTTCTTAGTTAGGAAATAGCTAGGAGGATAAAGGTTTGGTTTTTCGGTGCATTAAAATGTTTCTCTGTCAAAATGAGCACAAGAAAACCTCCTGCTCTTTGCCTGCCCCATGGTAGGTCTTCGATATGCTTGTTGAATGAGTGATTGCATAACTGAAAGAAGGACTCTCCCACAGCTCCTTGTAGCTCCTCCCCTCCTCGGCTCACACTGAGACAGATAACCAGCCTGAATCCCTACAGTATCTCCCACTGTGCCTCTCCCCACTGCTAGGACCACTGAGCCCTCTTTCCCTCCCAGCCCCTCTCTGTCCTTGAGCCTCAGCCATAGGCCTAGAACTCTGCCACCAGCAGCTCAACCCTCTGATGCCCTCTGCCCATGTCACTGCCCAATGCCTACCCCTAGAATACTTATTACCATGTACCATCACTCTCTTCTGGCAGATTTCTAGTGGCAAAGACTGGCTATATTCTCCCCATACACATTCCCTCTTCCTCCTGGCACATACCTGGACCTCATTCTGGAGAATGTAGTACAGCCAAATGACCTCATTCTGACCAATGGAAGAGAAATGGGAAAAAGTGATGAACTCTATCCTTCACCTCTAGGCCCGGCCCATAAAACTTCTTATGCAGTCTTTCCCCCCTCCCCCTACCCTCTCTCTCTCACTGGATGATTGCTGATGAGGATGGGGCTCTTGACGGTACTGTCCAATATGGTAGTGCCACATTGCCACAGTGCAGACATAGAATATGTTCATCATGGCAGAAAGCTCTAAGACAGCGCTGCTCTATGGAACCAGTTTAAGTAAAGTCTAGTCAGAACAACAGCTCAGAGCAGAGGCATCTCCTCCTCTCCAACTGACCTTTATAAGAACTAATGTCAACAAGAAATGACCTTTGATTGGTTAAGCTGCTGAGATTTTGAGATTATTTGTGACCAGTGAGTATACCCTACCACCAGCCACTAGGTTGTCCAAATACTCTAGATGTAGTGCTCAGCCTCCCTGCTCATCCTCTGTGCTTCCCTCCCTATCCTCAAAGAGGGTCCAGTGCTCAGGACTTGGGCCTTGTTTCTTGGCCCCTCCTCATTCCTGCCTAGGTCTGTGGCTCTTTGTACCCCTCCCTCAAGTTCTGCATTTCCCAAACTCTTTCTCATTTCTTCCAAATCCACATACTGCCTCTATTATCATTTATTTAATATCTTTCCTTGAATGGGCTTCTTTTTAATTTAAATACGTATATTGAATAAGAACATTTTATTTAACTTCTTAAATGGAATATAGTATTGCTTGCTGTATTAGTCAGGCTTCTCTATAGAAACAGAACCAACTATGTGTGTGTGTAAGAGAGTCAAAGAGAGAGATTTGTTAAAAGAAATTGACTCAATCAATTATGAAGGCTGACAAGTCCCAAGATCAGCAGTTGGCAAGCTGGAGACCCAGGAGAGATAATGTTTCAGTTCCTGTCCAAAGGCAGGAAAATACCAGTGTCCTAGTCCACAGCAGTCGAGCAAGAGGAAATTCTTTCTTACTTGAGGGATGGTAAGTGGCAGAGGCTGGCTCTGTTCTGTTTCAGGCCTTCCACTGATTGGATAGGGCCCACCCATGTTACAGAGGGCAATCTGCTTCACTCAACCTATTGACTCAAATGTCAATTTCATCCAGAAACACCCTCAAAGACACACCTAGAATGATGTCTGACCAAATGTCTGCCTCTCCATGTCCCAATCAAATTGACAAGTCAGATGAACCATCACAATTCCCACAAATAGCAGACAAATACAATGAAAGCCGAGCAGAATTATTTAAATCCAACTAGAATCTGTAGCCTCTTAGGCTCTGGGCCTGAGGCTTGCTATTTTTTCTCTATTTAAAAGGGAGATTAGCAAGTATTGAGGAGGTGTTAGAAGTGAGCTGATACCACACTGAGACTTTTACCTGAAAATAATCATAAGGATTGTAAAAGGATCTGAAAGGGAACACCTTTCCCACTGTGTGATTCAGCTCTTGAATGCGCCTTCAAATCCTATCTCAATTTATCCCCAGTGCCCACCAGTGGGACCCATGCCCACTGGGGGGCTGCTGTCCTCAACTACAGGCCTCTGAAGGCCAAGACCACATCCTAATGACAGTCACTTCCCCCACGGTGCCTCACATATAGGAGCCACTTAATAGACAGTGACTGAAGGCAGAGCCAGGAACGTTTTCTGACCTAGTTGGCGGTTTCTGTCAGAAGCAGAACATCATGACAAAGGAAATGGGACTAGAATGTTAAACCACACTAAAGGTTCCATCTACCAAATAGCTCCTGTGGCACTTTGGGGCAGGGCTATGTCTGAAGGAATTAAAACATTTGGTAGCCCCAGGGCCAGATTAAGACATTTGAGGCTCTCAAGTCTGGGCCACGTCATCCAAAACACCAGAATGTATTTTCACAGAAAGAACATTGAACATTTATATCTAAACACAAATCAAAGCTGTGGATACAGAAACACACAGTGTATTAAGAGAGAAGAGAGGGAGAGAAAGAGCAATGGGAGGAGAAAAGGCGAAGAAGCAATGCAGTGTGGGGGAAAGAAGAAATCTGAAGTCTGTTCAAGGCTCGTCCCAGCATGAAACTCTTCCATGATTTTTTTTTCCCTTTGTAATAGGGACAAGTCCAAGCTCCTTTTTAGATACACAGAGTTCTGGATCATATATATCTAAATCAAGTCCCCTCTGACCACCCAGTGTCTGCAGGCCCCTACAGGAAGCGCTGAGAAGAGCCATTCCCCAGGCAGGCTCATGGACTACCCAGGGGTACTTTTAGCCGACAAAGCCTTAATTTTACCCAGGACTCCCTGGGCTGCAGGTATTCTCAAAGATAGATACAGAGATCTGGGAACTATTTTCAAATTTCAAAGAAAACCAAATGGGTATCATATATTTTCCTGCAACAAAACCTACTAAATTACATGCGGTCGCATAGCAGGGTCCTGGACTTACCTCTAATGCTACATTTCATTTTCCTGCCTGTCTCCCCAGAGGATTATGAGCTCCTGACAACTGGGAACCATGTATTTGCCTGATTTCACGTTTTAAAAAAAGATATCCTCAATGCCTGCCACATAATAATCCATTAGGGATGCCTGAAGAATGAGTGAATGAATTAGTGAGTGAATGAGTGAATGAAACATGTAAATGTGATGCTGCAATGTTTTGATTGGATACTTTGTTGTATAGATAGACGGCTTTGAGTAATCAAATGTGAAGGCAAATCTCCTTGTAGTAAATGTAGGTTATTTGGAAGAAAAATCACTCAAAACAAGTAAAAAAAAAAAAAGAAAAGAAAAATGTGCTAGGCAACAAAGAGGTTGGGAGCCTCTGAAAATACACACACACACAAACACACACAAACACACACAACCTCAGAAACCCACACCACCCCAAGGAAGCAGTGCCTTGGAGACACAGCTGCTTCTAAGGCACTTGTTCTCAAAAAGAGGTCTAGAGACTCCCAGTATTAGAATCAATGGGAAGTCGGTTAACATGCAGATTCCTAGGTCCTACCCAAGACCAGACAGTCTGAACATCTGAGACCAGGACCTGGACTCTACATTATAAGTTCTTTGGGTCGATCTTAAATGCCATCAAGTTTGAGTACCATTGCCCTAAGAGCACGTGGGCAAGTCTCATTCTGGCCACCTGCTGCCCAGAACTGGGGATGGGTTCAGAGAGCTCTCATCCCTGTACTCCAACTGTGAGCGCTCATCTCCTCATCTGGGACCCATAAACACTGTATTGGAGAGAAGATATAGTGAGAACCAGGCATAAATCATGCTCCTCTACCCCTCTTCCTACCCCCACCTTCCCCTAAGGAAAACCCTAGCTCCAGGGACTACTCACAGGGTATTTCAATAAACTCCAACTGGCCCTTTATCAGATGGTTCAGTCAATTAGAACTTCATCAGGAATCAATTTGTGAGGCCCAGCTGAGATGTAACTATAGATCAGGGCAATGGCAACTGATTATCCCACTAATGGAATATTCCATTGATTAATTGAGTATTTAAATCTTTCAGACCGTGGCCATGCTTGCTGCCATTGTTGCTGGATGAAAGGGCTATAGAGAGCATCTCAGTCAAAGAAGAAACGAATGGCCCATTCTTCATTTATCAGCTTTCAGCAAAATAACAGATCTGTCCTGGGTTCTCAGCAAGCAGGAACACTGTAATGTCTTCAGCACAATGCAGGAACCTTCCAGCTGACTGAACCAGTCAAGGGAAGATGGGTGTAAGTGCTCCATTTTCCTGCAAGCCTATATGCCGAGTGTCTCAGAGAAACATCCATACCAGGGCTTCTGGCACTTCCCAACCACGTAAAGACTTATTAAATTGCCTGGCAGGTCTGGGGTGAAGCATAAGAATCTGCATTTCTAACAGGATCCCCAGTGAAGCTGAAACTACACACTGAGTAACGTACCTACAATTTATAAACATACATTTTTAACAGGCAGTAGGGAGGGGAGAGTGTGCAATATTTTCTAATATCTATCTGAATTATGCTAGGCTCTAAGATTTAGAATGCACACTTCCAATGCCAATGCACTATTCACAACAATCATAAAATGCATACACACTGCATCAGTGAAAGGATGGGGGTATACCATACATTTTAAGCACTCCTGACTTGTTTGGGGCTTAAGTCCTGACTCTGGTTCTTAGCTGCATACTTCTGGATAAGGAACTTCACTTCTGCAGGACTGGGCTTCCTTGTACCAATGCTGCCCATTCCTGCATTGAGGAATAAAGTGCACAAGCCACTTAACATGATGGTAAAGATGCAGGAGACGGAAGCTATTGCTATTATTACCCTGATACCCAATACCTAAAAAGGCCTCAGAAGGAGGGTTCCCTTTGGGGAAAAGAGGGATGTGATTGCTGTTTGCCGAGAAGCAGATGTGTCTGCTTAAGAGATGGGAAGAGCTAGGGAAAGCCCCTTGCTCCCTGCATCTTCTCCAAGCACTGCATTGGGTCTTTACCACGTGACTGTGAAGTTTATGATGTGCAGAGCTTCCAAGGGGTGGAATTAAATTTCCCTGAGCAGCTAGTAGATTGTGAGGGAAAAGGGAAGAAGAAAGGAAATTGGCATTTACTGAGGTCCTCCTATTTATGCTATGCACCTTGTTCATAAGTGATCTCATTTAATCTTTACTAAGGCCTAGAGAGGTTGAAAGAATTATCCCCATTTTTCAGATGGAGAAACTGAGACTCAGAGAAGGAAAGAGATTAGCTACACAAGCAGCTGGTGGACTGGAATTGGAGCCCAGATTTGTTCTGCTCTAAGGTCTGTGCATGCTTCTCTACACCACACCATGTCCCAGTTCTGGGTGTCTGTGCAAAGGTAGGTGTGAATTTGTGGGTGGTGCTACGCAGTCATAAGATACATTAACTATGTGGAGGTGTAATACTCATGCCACACAGGCAGACGTGGGTCATCCGTATTCAAAGCACACTGAGTGTAAGTTATTCTAGTCATTCAGTGTTCAACCTATCCCCCTGAGGACTCCCCAACACCACTCTTTCCCTGACAAATATGGATTGCTTCATTGGTCCTTAAATTTTCATTTGAGTGACCTACAAAGCACAAAGAATGACAGCAGTTCTTGAATTACTGTAGTCTGTAAACCACTTCAACAGGGAAAAGATCCCATCAGCTACCTACGTATAGTGCCTGCAAATGAAAATCATCACCAGAATTAAGAGCAGGACTGGCACTGCTCTTGATATTACCAATGAGAGATGGCCAATTTTCAGAAAATCTCAGAGGTAAATTATCTAGCCATGTAATACCAAATCAAACCAACAGTCATCTTGTAAAAATTAATCTTAAAAGAGATACACCCATCAAAACCTGAGGCCCTCTCATGCATATGTCTGAGAACCCCCAAATTATAAGATCTTCTTTCTACCAGGGACCTGAGCCCAAGTGTTGGAAGGTTACAGAGTCTGAGAGAATAAGACACTAAGACAAACCTGGCTGCCCTCAGCCCTAATTTTCATGAACACACTTCCCTATGTCTTTTAAACTTTTAAAAAATATGCATTTATTTGAGAGAGAGAGAGAGAGAGAGGGCGTGCATTGTGGGGGGAGGGGCAGAGAGAGGGGGAGAGAGAATCCTGAAGCAGACTCCCTGCTGAGCATGAAGCCCCACTTGGGGCTCAATCTCAGGATTCTGAGATCATGACCTAAGCTGAAATCAAGAGCTGGACACTCAACCAACTGAGCCACCCAGGAGCCCACCCACCCCATGTCTTTATTTTAGCTGTTTTGGGCACCCATGAAATAGATTCATGTGTTTAGTGTTATATAGGGTCCATGCGACTGGGCATTCAGAATGTTGACTTTTCCACTACATAGCTACTAACAGTAGAAAGTGGTCTATCCCCATTTGGGCCTCAACATCCCCAGTTCTGATGCTCTGTGATTCCAAAAGATATTCTTCATTTGCCAGATAGGTTTTTCAGGTTTCTGCCCTTGCAGTGAAGGTTCTTGCTCTAGACAAGGATGTTTCCTCAAAGGGTAATTTGAGCCTGCACAGACAAAGTATGACACAGACAACTTTTTCATAGCCAGCTTGATGGAAAGACAGGGACAGCATAAAAAATTCAAAAAGCAGAGACTAGAATTTAGCCAATGGTCTCAGACCACACCTCAGTTAAGCCTTTTCAGACTTCCATCATGTCCTGTGTGGGTTCTGAGCCTGCCAACTGCAGGCTCATCCTGGACAGTCCCTGAGCTAAGAAGAGCCAGCCACACAGCTTACTCTAATCTCTGCTCCACTCAGGTGAGAAGGACTTCTAGAGGTGGCCTGAGTTGAAAGCCACCTTCTAGGTGGGCATGGGGTCACAGTAGCTCCCTGGACAATGTCAAGAGGGTAACAGTGTGCTCTTTCTGCCGGTACACTGAGAATGACCTTGTGCCCCGCTGCCTGGTTCCTGAACCGACTCCAGTTCTCCTCAAGGACTGGAGTCCAGCCTGACTCCCTGAGCTGTTTCCCACCAAACCCTGACTCACCACAAGAAGGTGACAGAAGAGCTATATTCCTAACCCAGTGTTCCTTCCCCATTCCACACTCAGGGTGGTGGGGAGCAAGGTGAATGTATGTCAGTTACTATGCCTTTGGCTGCATGGAACAGAAAACCCAACAAAGGTTAATCAAGAAGAGCATGTTATAACCTAACCTAACAAGTCAGGGAAGCATGGAAGTTCAAAGCCCTATCTGGTTGTCCCACAATGTCATCAAAGAACAAGGTTCTTTCTTGCCTTCTCCTCTTCCATCATTATTGATTTTCTCTTTAAAAAAAAAAAGATATTTATTTATTTATTTATTTATTTATTTATTTATTTATTTGAGAGAGAGAGTACATGTGCAAGTAGGGGAAAGGGCAGAGGGAGGGAATCTTCAGGCAGATTCCCTGCGAGCACAGAGCATTTGGGGCTTGATCCCATGACTCATGAGATTATGACCTGTGCCAAAATCAACAGTCAGATGCTCAACCAACTGAGCCACCCAGGCTTCCCTATTGACTTTCTTTCTTTCTTTCTTTCTTTCTTTCTTTCTTTCTTTCTTTCTCTCTCTCTTTCTTTTTAAAGATTTGATTTATTTGTTTGAGAGATAGTATGAACAGGGGGAGGGGTAAAGAGAAAAGGAGAATCAGACTGTCTGTTGAGCATGGACCCTGATGTGGGGCCCATCCTAGGACTCTGAAATCATGACCTGAGCCAAAGTCAGACACTTAACCAACTGAGCCACTCAGGGGCCTCTTGATTTTCTTTAGGCTCATCTCCTCATGTCCCAAGGTGGCTGCTGTGGTTCCAGGCATCACATCCTGACACAACCATTTTCATAATAAGAAGAGGGCACATTTTCCCTTCATGTGCCTCTTTTTATCAAAGTGGAAAACATTTCTCAGGAGCCTCCCTGCACATTTCCTCTAAGGTCCAGTTGGCATAGTGAGTCTGTGACATTAACATATATAGTAGAAAGCTAGCTCTACCATCAAGGAAGAATTTGGGGTGCAGAGAGGTCTGTTGGCTAGGCAACCAGCAGTATCTGACCCAACCACCAAGATGGTCATTTATCTGGGTAAAGTTGAGCCATAAATATCTTTCAGGCAAGTGAAATTGCTTCTTGAATGAGTTTGGAGTCTGGGATGACATAAATATTGGAAGGCAAATTTTGATATGAGATATGAAAAGCCATTCCAGGCATAAAGCTTAACCACATGGCAGGCAGGAATGGCACACCCATAGGGAAATGTCTACTGCAGATGGAGTTTGAGCTACGAGCATCAGGGTTGCCATGCTACATGACCCCAGGACACACCATCTACATAGGACACAACGATGGTGCAATGAGAAGATGCTATGTTGGTGGAGGGAGTCTCAGAAGAAGAGCCTGGTCCCTGGAAGAGCTAGACATCACTGTAGAACTTTCCAGACTGCCCCCAGTTCTCCCGATCTCCCCACAGTTTCTCCCTTGCTCACCAGGAGCATCTACCCCTCCATCCCAAGTCTTCTCTCACTCTTGCCTCTCTTACCAGGCAAGGAATGAAGATGACCCTGAGCCCAATGTACCAAACCTCATGAATAATCTTCTGTGTGCAAGAAGAAACAGTTACATTTTCTCCATCTCTCTCTCTCTCCTTCACCCTTCTGCCTTTGATCCCATTAAGACATAGGTCATGAATAAGAGAACCCTAGAGAAGAGCAGAAGGCAGATAAATACAGGTCACTGGGATGAAACTGGGGGTGTGGTCTCTCCAGAAAGATCTCCCTGTTATCTCTGAGGCTCAGTTGGAAAATAACCTTCCCTACTCCTATCACATCTGTAAGAACCAAAAAAAAAGAAGGAAAAGCTAACAGGCCTCCTGGAGGGCCTGCTCTGTGCCATACAGTAGGTGGGTACTATCTTTTAATTTTTATGTATTTATTTGTTGGTTGGTTGGTTTATAGAGAGAGTGTGTGTACTAGTTGGGGGAAGGGGGGAAAGGGAGAAGGAGGGATAGAATCTCAAGCAGGCTCCACACTCGGCACAGAGTCCAATGCAGGGCTGGATCCTCAACCAACTGACCCACCTGGGCATCCCTGGGTGTGTAGTATCTTCTGTAATGTGGTACATCTCTAATGAAAACGAGAAAGCCCCAGTACAAAGTCCACCCTCCTCATGGCTTACCCCTGCAAACAACAGAATGAGTTCCCATCCTTTTTTCTTTGAGAAGTGGAAGTGGGTTTGGGAAAACAGTGAGGTTCTGAGCATTGAGATGGGACCATGTGTAGATGGCATGGTAGGCGTGCATGCATGAGTACATGTGGGCTTGGGTGAATGTTGTGTGGCTCACCAGAGAACCCAACATGGACACCTTGGTGTTGCGCATGGCAGAGTTTCCAAGTGCTGTCACCAGAGTACTACGGTTGCTCAACCAACTGGAGTCTGAGCTGATATTACCACCCCTCTTGCATCACTTGAGCTTGGTCTGGTTCTCTTAGATTGCTGGCTTTCCACATCAGTGATCCACATTTCCACCTGCCACCCTAGGAGTGAGCCTATGTGGGGTTTTCACAGCCATGGACCCCAACACAAGCCATCAGCTACCTTGGCCCAGTGTTTCTGTGGTTCCTGAGATCCTGTGAATTCCATGCAGTGGGCGTCACTTCCTCTATTCTACAGAGAAGACATCAAGTGACCCTCCCAAGGCCACACAGCTAAGAAGCGACTAAACCTGGATTTGACATTTGATCTTTGTGACTTAAAAGCCCTTCCATGAAAAGAGGGCCCCATTTTCCCTGGGATGAGGATGGAGGCTCTCAGGGCGCCTGAGGATAATAAGAGACAGCTGCTTTGCCCACATCTGTCTGGTACATTTTTGTAGCGTGAGGAGCTCTCTTCTTCCATAACAACCACTCGAGGTTTTGGCTGCTAACCCCATCCTGCAGGACAACAGCAGTCTAGGCCAGGCAGCACCACATCCCCACACTCCACTCCAGCCTCTTTGTGTTAGTAAACCCTGGATCCCACTTCTTTCCTACTGGCTTCTTGTTTATTTTTCCAAAGAGCACAACAAGCACAATTGATTTTAGAATAAAAACCTCTGGCTTATGCACAGAGGCATTATTCAAAAAGGTTAAAAATGATGAGGAGGCATTATTTCCCATTAACCTTACTTTGTAACCTTGCAACTGAAATGCCACAAGACCGGGGTGTCCTCCCTTGATGGTGTCCCATGTAGGCAGCTGTTTCAGGTGAGCACTAGGCATGGCGGTGTTGGGGTGCCCTTGGATCAGAGCGGATACCAACCACAAAGGACAAGGGCTGGTAAGTCAGCAGAGTTGGAAGAGGCCTTCTGCACTGTCTGGTACAACTCCTTCCTTTGCTAGCTGGGGAGAAAGGGAGAAGGGAGGGTGATTCCACCCATAAATGGACAGAAACCTCAGAGATGTATAAGTCAGCATGAGCAGAAAGCTACATGGAAGTCTACAGAACATTTGGTCCTAAAAGGAAACTTGGCCTTCTCCCTGGGATGAAGCAAATATTTTCTGTATTAAAATGTTTTCATCAAGGGAATGAAGCTTGTGTTTTTCTCTTTCTAGTGAATGAGGTGATAGAAAGGCTGCCTGGGAAGACTTGGAAAATCAGCCATGGAAGAGCCACTAACCCTTCAGTTACTAAAAGACAGAGAGAAATTACCTGGGATCAGATGGACAAAGAGAGACTTTTGTGTTTAGAGGGTCTGAAAAGCATCTAAGGGAAGGGGATGGATTAGGTTCTAAGTCCTGGGGTGGGGGGTGGGGGGCACATGTCTACCTAACCCAATCCTGACCCAGCACAGCTGTGCAAATGGAAGGACATGTCCAGAGATGCCATCCCAGGATACAACTTACTCAGGCCTAGAATGTATATGAATGAGGGCCCATGGAGTCCCCAGAGATGAGATGCGGGGCTGGGAAGAATGACACCCAGTCATGTTTCAGGCAGTAATTATCCGCCCTAGCACAGCCTGTCTACCCTTGGTGAGCTCCAATGCTTGGTGAGCATTCTGTTGGTACTTATGGTGGCACACACTGATGTCTTTCTTGTATTAGCTCAAGCTGGTTTAGCACCTTCTTGTCTCTCCTTCTACAAGGCAGAGTTCATCTTATCGATACTCAGGGACCTACACACATACCATCTCCAGAGTCAGCAGGGAGCATCTGGAGCTTGCTCTAGTAGTTGGGCCATGGTCCTGCTTGGCCTAGACTTGTTGGGGGATGAAGGGGTAGGGAGGGCAGTTAAGAAGATCCAACAAATGTCTAGCAGGGAGGTTGGGATGATGCCAGGAAGGCTTAACTGGAAGCCAATGGATCTCCCAAGGTATCTTAGTAAATTTTACACCAGCAAACTCACCAAAGCATAAAGTGAGGAGTTCAGAAAATTAATTTGTTAACACACTAAGAATCAATCTGTCATTTGGCAACAACTGACATCAGCTGAGTTCTTCAAATGGATATACAAACTGGACTGTAATTTATTTTTTAAAAAATATTTATTTATTTATTTATTTATTTATTTATTTATTTATTTATGAGAGACAGAGAAAGACAGAGAGAGAGAGAGAGGCAGAGACATAGGCAGAGGGAGAAGCAGGCTCCCCACAAGGAGCCAGATGTGGGACTCAATCCTGGGACTCTGGGATCACTCCCTGAGCTGAAGGCAGACACTCAACCACTGAGCCACCCAGGCATACCTCGACTCTAATTTATTAATTCATGTTGAAAAACATGTCAACGTAATGGTCATGCAGAGTATGAATCTGGCTAACTAGGGTGATCGCTCCTGACTAAGCATTAGCCAGGATCGCTCCTTCCCCCTCAGCATTAAATAGGCTCAAGTCTCTCTCATCTGAAAAAGAACAACAGAAATTATCTAATACCCCCGCCCCAAACACTCCAGGCCTCACATCTTCACCAGCTTCTGCCTGTCTCTCTCCTCCTCTTCAGAAGCAAAGTTCCATAAAGAATTGTGCATTGTTATTACAGCAGTTTTCACTTCCCACTCACTTCTCAATCCACAGCAGTGATATTCAGGATACTTAATTACCAATATGGCCTGGAAAACTACCAACTAGCCTTTAGGGTTCTGGCAGGGTCCTTGAGACCCCCCTGTTGGTTGGGAGGGTTATTTTGTTACTAGACTGTGTGGAGGAGGCCAGGGAAAGAGCCAGTGGCCTGGGGTGGTGGGGGAGCATTTAAGGGGCTTGGGTAGTAGCTATTTACCAATCAATACATACATATTTCAATATTCTAGCAACCAGCATGACTGCATTATTGGGTATGGTGTGAATACCAGCCCTGCTCTGTCATTCCACACCATAGCTTCTGCTAAGGTCATCAATGACTTTCATGTTGCTCAATCTCTCCTCCCCTTACTTGGTCTCCCAACTATGTCTGTCACTCTCATCCATGTCCTTCTTCTAGAAACACTCCTTTCTCTTGTCTTGCATCCTGTCACACTTTCCTGGGTTTCTCTTACCGTTTTGGCAGCTCTTTCTCAAGCTCCTATTCTAGATCATCCCATGTCTCCTGGCTATTAAATGTGGTAAATCCTAAAGTCTCCATCATCAGCTCTATCCTCCTTCAAGGCTCTTCTTTCTCCCTCAGCAACTGTACCCATGCCCGTGTTTTTTATTTCAATTTATAAAATAATTAAGCCATGTTTTATATCACCTGCTAAGGACCTTCCTCACTTTAGTGTCTCAAAAGTACTTCAGGTCAAGATGTTAATGAAACAGATATCTGATAAAGCACTTGCATTTTAAATATGTATTTTAAAACTCTCAAAAGTTGATAGTAGAAAAACAAACCCCAGGCCCCTGGCTGGCTCAGTTGGTAGAACATTTAGCACTTGATCTGGGGTTGTGAGTTCAAGCCCCACACTGGACATAGAGATTACTTAAAAAAAATTTTTTTAATAGGCCAAAGATATGGAGAGACACTTTAAGAAGACATACTATAGTAAGGATTCTGGGTGGCTCAGTTGGTTAAGTGTCTGACTCTTGATTTCAGCTCAGGTCATGATCTCAGGGTGGTTAGATCGAGCCCCACATTGGGCTCCACACTCAACACAGAGTCTGCTTAAGATTCTCTCTCTCCCTCTTCCTCTGCTCCTCCCTCCTCACCGCCCCCCATGCATGCTCTCTCTCTCTCTCTCTCTCTCTCAAATAAATAAATAACTAAATAAATAAATAATTTTTAAAAACCTAGATAAACAGGTGGTGAATAAGCACATGAAAGGATGCTCACCATCATTAGTCATTAGGGAAATGCAACATTAAATCACTGCATACCTACTGAAATGGTTAAAACAAAAACAGTGCTGGCAACCATGCAGAGCAGCTGGAACTTTCATGAATTGCTAGTGGGAATGCAAAAGGGCATAGCCACTTTGGAAAACGGTTTTGCAGTTTCTTATAAAGTTAAACATATACTTACCATTGGACCCAGCAGCTCCCTTCTCTTTATTATCACTCTTTATTCAGGAGAAATAAAAACATATGTTTACACTGAAACCTATATGTGAACACTTATTGGGACTTTCAACATAATTGCCAAATATGGGAAACAACTCAAATGCCCTTCGACTGAATGTCATAAGCAAACATTCGTATCACAGAACAATACTTAGCTATAAAAAGGAGCACACAATTGCTACATGGAACAACAGGGATGCATTTCAAATGCATCATGCTAAGTGAAAGAAGCCAGACTCAAAAGGCTACATATTGTATGATTCCGTTTAAATGACATCTGGAAAAGACAAGCTATGGGAACAGAAAACAGGTCAGTGTTGTTGCCAAGAGGGAAAGGGGCTGGGGGAAGCTTTTTGGAATGATGGGAAACAGGACCAGCTACATAATTTGCAGGGCCCAGTGCAAAATGAAAATGCAGAGCCCTTGTTCAGAAATGATTAAGAAATTCAAGACAGTGAGAAGAAAGCATTAAGCCAAGCACAGCACCCTTCTAAACCCAGATCACATGCCCGTGAAGCCAGCCCTGGATGGAAATGTTCTACTTATCTATTGTGGTGGCTACACAGTGCTATGCATGTGTCAAAACTCACAGAACCATGACTTGAAAGGATGAATGTTACTGTATGTAAATTAAGCCTCAATAAACCTGAGTTAAAAAAAAAAAACCCAAACTGAATTTTGTCATGAGAAAGCCTCATGCTAATGTAGGCTGAGGTTCATCCTACTGAAGGACTGGTCTGTAATCTCCAAAATGCACCTGAGTGTTAGGGAAATACTGAGAGAATATTCCAGAGGGGAGAATGAAGCAGTATGGCATCCAAAGGCAATGTGTATTCATGGGTGGGATGTTGGGCCAAAAAGAGGAAAGACCTGGATGAGACAACTGGTGTAATGTGAACGGAGCTTTGGTTTCTTTCCTGGTGGTGGGAGTGAAGAGTGTCTTGACGGGGGGTGGATTTCAAGACAGTGGAACAGATGTGGTCAAGGCTGACTACTGGGGAGTCTGGGAGAAGGAGACGCAGGAGTTCTATGTCCTGTTCTTACAACTCTTCAAGTTTGATATTATTTCAAAATAATTTTTTTAAGTGCCTCAGAATCAATAGGTCCAACACCAGGCTCATGATCTCTCCCAAACCGCCACCCCTGAATTTTGTTCCTTCCAGTGTCCTTCTCACTTAAGAAATGGCCCTACCTACAGCGAGGGAAGTGAGCTGGAGTCTGGAAGGCTCCCCTGGGGCTCTTCTTCTCCTGTGGCTCCTGCTCACCTTCCAGCTTCTTCCCTCCTCTTCAGACCTTACCTGTAGCCAGACCGTCCTCTCCCTGCCCCAGCAGCAAATGCCACTTCCTTGGGAAAGACCCATAACTCTTGTGTTAGGCCAGGTCCTGTGCCATACCACCCCATGACACCCTGCCCTCTCTTTCCTTGCCGGGGGGCGGGGGGGAGGGATGGTGTTCACAAGCATGCAGGATCGACATTTATGTGCTAGGTTCTTCCATCAATGCTTGCCTCCATCAAGAGGCTGGGTCTGGTCCTGCCCATCACTGTTCCAGGCAGTGCTTCACACACGGAAGGAGCTCCATAAATATTTGCTGATGAATGTATGAGGGAGTGAATGAATCTTGGCATGCCTCTTTGGAGGGCCGAATTCTTTTTATTTATTTATTTATTTATTTATTTATTTTTAATTTTTATTTATTTATTTTTTTTGGAGGGCCGAATTCTCATCAGAGAACTACTCTGGTGGGCTTCAAGGCAGGGCCAAAGAGAGTGAGCTGGTTGTGAGATCAGAGAGCAGGATAGACTTCTGTAGGTTTGGTTTCCCAACCTTTGCCTCCTAAACTCTAGTTTTCTCTCTTTTAGGTGATCCTAACCCCCTCCTGAGGGATTCCCTTTGTAAGTGTGTTAATTTACCCAGCCCCTCTAATAGTTAACCTTGCCTTGTCCTGGGACCTCTCTTTTTCTTTCTTTCTTTTTTTTTTTTTTGCCTGTCATTCACATGTATATGTGTCTTTTGTAGGAGTTTAAGTCTTCCCAGCCAACTACATTTCCCTTCACTTATATATTATTTTAAGATTTTTATTTATTTATTCATGAGAGACACACACACAGAGAGGAAGAAACATAGGCAGAGGAAAAGGCGGGCTCCCTGGGAGGAGCCTAATGCAGGACTCAATCCCAGGACCCCAGGATCACAACCTGAGCAAAAAGCAGTTGCTCAACCTCTGAGCCACCCAGGCTTGCCTACATTTTCCTTTATCAACAAGTTCTCAGTGCCATGTCACAGGGTAAGACTTCAGATGGGAGCCCTTGCTCCAGCTCCCCCTTCCCTTCCGACACCCCCTCATTCTTATACCACAAGGGGCCTGGGGCCCTCCTGCCTCTGGGATCCAAGTCCTGCAAAGCCAGGCTCTATCCACAGCCCCATCACATGTCACTTCCCCAGGATACTCTCTGGGGTTGGAGGTATACACACCAGGGAATTCATCCTGGGGAAGTGGCCCAGGAGGTGAAGCCTGCACCAGCCCTGGAAGTAGACTCAGAGCATCCAGGCAGCGAGGTCAAGAAGAGAGTATGGGTTCCCCTTAGCACTCTGGGGAAGGGCATAACCACAAGAGGACCAGAGGGGGTCAGGGTTGGGACAGGAGCCTGGGCTGCCAGGTCTAAGGGCAGTCCTGCCATTGGCCACCCCTATCCACTCCCTACTGTGGCAGGTTGTGTTCTGGTCTATTTATTGAGAGGGCTGCCAGGGCATCCATTACTGAAGGTAAGAGGCACAGTGCTGAAACATACGTATCTCACTAATTGGTACTGAATGCCGAGGCTTGTTGGAATGAGCAATGAAATCTGGATACAAAGCATTTTTCTTTTTCCTTTTCTTTTTCTTTCTTTCTTTCTTTTTTTTTTTTAGATTTTATTTATTTATTTGTTTGAGAGAGAGAAAGAGCATGTGAGTGAGCAAGCAGGGGGGCAGGGAGGGGTGAAGGGGAAGAGGGAGGGGGACAAGCAGACTCCATGCTGAGCATGGAGCTGATGACAGGCTCAATCCTACAGCCCTGAGATCATGACCTGAGCCAAAATCAAGAGTTAGACACTTAACCGACTGAGCCACCCAGGTGTCCCTAAGAGCACTTTCAAAGGAAGATGCAAACGAATGTTAAAATCACAGGGGCCCAGTCTAACTCCCTTACTTTAAAGAAGAGTAAATTGAGATGCCTATGTGGCTCCATGAGTTGGAGGTCTGACTCTTGATTTCAGCTCAGGTCTTGATCTTAGAGCCCTGCATTTGGCTCCACATGCTGGGTGTGGAGCCTACTTAAAAAAGAAAGAGAGAGAGAGAATGAAAGAAGGAAAAAAAGAGAGAACCGTAAACTGAGCCCTACAAAGGCTCAGCAACTCTCCAAAGTTGAGCGTCTAAATGGCAACGCTAAGATTGGAACCCAAGGCCCAGAACATCCTTTGCCAGGCACCAAAGCACCTAATATCTTCCAATTTGTTCACTCAGGGGCAGCGTCATGCAAGGGTGAAATGTGGGGGCACCAGGTGCCAGGCTGCCTCTGGAGAGAGGGAGGACCTGCAGACGAATGACTGGATTGTGCTAAATTTGATGTTCTCATCTGTAAAATGGATGTGGTGTGAGTCCCGGATCCATCTGGTTGAAATGCTGGAAGGATTAAAATAAAACCCAGGCAAAGTAGGCAGCACTGTGTCTGGCATACAGAAAGCAGCTAGATAAATGTGAGTCACTGTTGTTTTTTATGTTGGTAAGGAGAATGATATTCACCAAATATTGCTGTATCCACAGGCTTTTGGGAATGAAGGGCTGAATGAGGATTGGGGTTGCTGTCACCACTCTTGGTGTGGGAAGAGTTCTGGAGGCTTCTGAATCTGCACTTCCAATTTCCTCCCGACCATCCTGCTCTGGCAGTTAATTTATACCATCTCTGATTTCTCTCCCATTAATCTCTCTCCCTCCCCTAATCAGGCTCTCAAACTAGATTCATCTGTTTTACCAGTCTTTTCAAAGAACAAGATTTGCTTTTATTTATACTTTCTAATATGCTTTCATTTTTATTTCATTAATCTCTGCTTTTATCTTTATTAAAATCACTTTCCTTTTTTTTTCTTTTTCTTTTTCTTTTTTTTTTTTTTTTTAGTTTATTCAATGCTCCTTCTCTAATTTCTTAAGATGATTACGGAGTACCACCCCCTTTGTCAGCAGAACCGGCCAGTGGGTCTTTCTTCATTACTAATGAAGGCATTTAAGGCTATAAATTTCCCTCTGAAAACAGCTTTCACTGTGTTTGTTAGATCCGGGGGCTTATACCCTTTGTAAAAAAAAAAAAAAAAAAAAGATGTCTGAACATAAGTAAACTTCAGTCCAGGACTACTAAAAGAGTAATCACAAATTCAAAGTTAATGAGATGTATGGCTCATGGGTTAATGCTTGACCGCCTGTCCTCAGAGCTAGTCTTCCTCTCCCTGCCAACCCCAGCCCGGCCCATGGGAGCCCAGACCTGTACCTTCCCCCCTTGAACATCCACCCAACCCCCTAACAACCTCCCTGCCTCCAGCTCCTTCTCCACAGGGTGGCTTCTGTGACCTTTCCGGTTCAAAAATGCCACCTCATTGTTCCTCTGCCTAAACCCCTTCAGTAATTTTCTCACTGCAGGATAGTTTTCGGCATGGCAGATGCAACCCCTTGTGTGAACCCCTGCCCATCTCTAGCCTTAACCAGGCTCGCTGTCAGCTCCATCCGCCCTTAGCCTCCATCTTCTGGCAGAATCACATGCCCACCTCACTTCAGAACTTCATCCTTGGGACATCTGGGTGGCTCAGTGGTTGAGCGTCTGCCTTTGGCTCAGGGTGCCTTTGGCTCCTGGGATCTGGGATCGAGTCCCACATCGGGCTCCTTGGAGGAAGCCTACTTCTCCCTCTGCCTGTGTCTCTGCCTCCCCACCCCCCCATACACCGTGTGTCTCATGAATAAATAAAATCTTAAAAAAAAAAAAAAGAACTTCATCCTTTTGCTCTGCAGTCTCCCTCAGCCTGCTGTGCCCACCACATCTCTCCTGCCAACCCTGTTCTGCAACCATGTCATCTGGAAGAAGCGCCAGTGGTCCAGGAAGTCTTTCCTGGCTCTCTCTCTGAGGCCTGGCAAAGCGCCACTGGGCTCACACAGCCACCTGGAATTTGCTCTCCCCTGTGTCTTACCACACTGCATTAAAATAATGTTTGCTTGTTTATCCATCACTTTACAGTGAGCCAAAGACAACACTCTCTGTAACCTGGGTCCCCAGCCCCTTGCTCAGTGCCAAATTTGACTGTGTCTGATCAGCATCCCTTGAGCCATTGGCCTTAGGGTTTCCCAGCTGGGTCTCTGGGAAACAAATATGGGCAGTTTGGAGAGTAGATGCTGTTCCCCTTCCTAACCTCAGGCGCTGTCTTTTCAACAGTGAAGGACAGCAGTGGTCCCCTCCAGACTCCACAAATCCCCAGGTTCTGGGCTCAATGACAAGCAGACTTGCTGGCCTTTCCATTGGGGCAGATGACATTGGTAAAGGGGTCTGGCAGCTATGCGGCATTTTCCATTTGGCAAGGACATTATATGATGCACCTCATTTAATCCCACAAGGTATTATTCCCCTTTTCCATGACAGGAAACTGAGGCTTACAGCAGTAGTTCTCAAAAACTGTAATAGGCACAAACCACCTGGGAATCTTGTTAAGATGCAAACTCTGGCTCAGTCAGTCTGAGCTTTGGCCTGAGAGTCTGAATTTCTAATAAGTTTCCAGGTGAGCTGACGGTGGGATCTATGGACCTCATTTTGAGTAGCTAGGGCTTAAAGAACTGAGTGGAGGCGACTCCCTTCCTGTCATCCAGCTTCTAGACCAACACTTTTCTTCAGAGATAGAAATGTTCTGTGATCTGCACTAATACAATGGCCACATATGACTCAGGTGACTGAGGACTTAATTTTTTTTATTTCATTTTAATTCATTTAAATGTAAGTAGCTGTGGCTAACTAGTGGTGGCTACCATACTGGGTCGGTGTAGTTCTAGACAAAGCTGAGGAGACAAAGGAGCTGGACAGCCCAGCCTTCCCCAACATAGTCTGGCGGGGGGGGGGGGGGGGACCATCAGTAGCTCACCTCTGGGAAGGCTCATGTCAGCTGGATTTCAGCCCAGATGCAGGAGCCACCCTGAGCTTCCAGTTGGCAGCTGGGGACATGGCAGGGGCTGAAACTGCCCTCTTGGATACTGGGAAGGGAAGAAATATACATTATAGCATGCTGTACCTACCTTCATAAAATAAGTTCCCTAGGTGGTACCTGGAGGAAGGGCGAGGAATGCAGTGGAGGTTATTGGCCACCGTGCCAGGCCAAGGCTAGGGGCAAGACTGGTACCAAACACTTGACTCTGTGCCAGGCACTCTTGCAAGCACAGCGCATATTGGTTCATTTTAATCTCCACAGCAACAAATTTCCCTCTATACAGATAAGGCACAGAGAGGTTAAGACACTTGTTTAAGCTCACATAGCTTGTGAGTGGCAGAGCTGGGGTTCAGAGTTCCGAAGTCTGGTTCCAGAGCCTTTGCTCTTGACTAGATGCTAAGACTGATTAGGAGGTGGTCAGTCTGGCTTGGGAATGATTGCATTAAGGAATGTCTATGACCTCTAGCATCCCAATGTAGAACCTTCGTCAGGGCTCCCGGACCCTTACACCATCTGCTCCAGTGAGAAGGCAGGTCCTGGTGAAGATCAGCTGCCAGAATTGAGACCATTATCAGCATCATCAGGGTAGGGAGCCCAAGAGCCCAAGCCAGGGGTCCTGGACAGGTCCTCTTCTCCCTCTCTTCCACTGCGCTGGCCCCAGCCCTTTTTCTGTCAGACAAGAGAGCACTCCAGCCACATCTGACTACCTAGAAGTTGCACAAAAGGTCCCAGGGGAGAAAGGCAGATGACTCGGTAAGGCAGTACCCATGGGGTAGAAGATTCCATTTCATACCCATAGGGCACCACAGGACAGAGGTCAGAGAGAGGCTTCCCCCCTGGCCTGACTTGGTTGTGAAGTTCTCAAAAGAACTCAGGCAGCTGCTGGCCCTTTAAATGGAGCCAGCTCCCACTGGGCACTCTTAAAGCTCACTTCATTCATGAATTAAGTCCCTGACATCCCATATCTGTATGATCAATATGTTTGTTTATTAGCAGCAGCTGCTGTGTTTTAGTGAAGGCGGTGGACCCCAGTGAGAGGGCTGCTTGGTAACCACAGATCAGGGCCTGGGACAGGGAGCAGGAAGGCCTCCCGCTGGCCGATGGGAGCTGGGGCTGGATAGGATTTCATGATAATGGTCCTTTAATTGAAATCACTGGTTCAGTAGGACCGTTGGGTAGGGAGCTGTGCTGATGCTCCTGGCTGAGGACCTCTTCAAGAGGTCCATTAACTGGTGGATGTGCTCCCAGCTGCTGGGCTAGAGGAGCAGCAGCAACATGGGGGTGTGGAGGGGTGGGGGGCGAGTCTGCACAGGCAGCCAGTCAGTATCAGCTGCTTTGGTCTTACAGAGGGGGTGGGACCCAGGGTAAGACCTGCCTACTTTGCCTCCCTGGCCTGGTCCCAAACCCGAGCTCAGCCTCATTATCCACCCCCTCCACTCAGAGTTCATTTCACCTCAGTGACTCAGGAACCTCACTCTCAGGCTGACTTATGCTTTTCCAGAAGAGGACTCATCATTTTCCACTTCTGATATCTGTTCTGTTGATGATTCAGGATCCCTGCTTCTTGTGCAATTGTGGTGATGGAGGTTCAGGGAACAATTTCCAAATCACTCCTTCATTGCTTCATTTATGTGCTTGGAAAATATTTAATGAGCAACTTCTATATGTCAAGAACAATGATAAGTTCTGGAAAGACAAAGATAAAAGAATACACTCTTGCCCTAGAGGGATTTAAAGTCTTGCATGGTAAAATCATGCAAATAATGGCAATATAAGAAATATACGTATATAAGTATATAAGTAGCTTTATTGGGAGAATGTGTGATGTACAGTGTGAGCACAGGAGATGGAACCTCTAAGTCAGGAAGATGGAAACCAGAAAGGTGGCAATTGATCTGAGGGAACCTTCCTAAGCTTTTAAGTCAGCAAATTTACAGGCCTAGAAGGCTCTTCCTTTTCTTCCAGATCCCCCATTCCAGTCTGGACTAGCAGGTCTCCTCTACACCCCATAATATGCACTGTGAACCACAGCTTGGCAGGCTATGCAGTGCTTCTCAACTGGGGGCAATTTGCCCTCAAGAGGCATTCAGCAATGTCTGGAAGCATGTGTGGTTTCACAACTAGGAGGGTGGGAAGGGGGTAAGTACCCCCAGCATCTAGTGGGTAGGTACTATAGTACACAGGATAGTATCCCACAACAAAGAATTACCTGGTCCAATATGTCAACAATGCCAAGGTTGAGAAACCCTGAGCTATGAAGATGTATTTATATTTGAGTCTGCGTGAGACATAAACACAAGCACTTTTATAATTTCTGCTTTCTCCATCCATCCATCCATCCATCCATCCATTTCCATACCTACTTCCAACATGCAAACAACCCTTCCAAAGGCTAGTCTTGCTGCCTATTGCACCATTGACATTGCTATCTTGATCTTTGGGATCTGATGTTGGTTACCATCTTCTATGACAAGACCCTGACTATTTCCGCTTCAACCCCCAAATCCTCTAAACTTGGGACTGCCCTCCTGAAAGTTGTTCCCACTAGGGAACATTTCACATTTCCCTAGCCATGCATTACCTCTGCTCCCACCCTTGCTCTCCTTCCTCCCCCTCATATTCAGCATGAAGTGTGGACATGTGGCTAAGAACACCACTCCCATGTCTGTCACCAGAATCCCATTCTTTCAAAGATCTTGCTTCAGCCCTATAATTTGTTTGGGTATGGACACAGGTGATCTTAGCACATAGAAAAATGTCAGGTGAATAGGTGTCCCCAAATTATCACATTTATCAGCACCTGACTTATCAGCACTTGACCCAATGATACGCCTACACCCCAAAATTTTGAGTCGCCTCTTATATCTATCTCATTAAAATGCCATGATGTCAAAGAGGCTGAGAGATCCCATCTTCCTGATTTTTTTTTTTCTGTACAGGATGCTCAACCGAGAATCCCAGGTAACCAACTCACTGTCCACTGACCAAATTCTAGGAGGTTATAGGAAAGGTCAACTGTTACCCTTAAACTTTCTAAACCAAAGATGACGAAGAGCCACCTGCAATAAATTGATGGTAGCTGCCTAGAACAATGTGTTGGGAAGGATTCTGGGGCAGTGGGAGGCCAAAGTGAGTCCTTTTGGAGGGGGTATTTGGAGTTCTCAGTCATTTCTTCCTCCACTCTTTAACGTAATTCAGCTTTGATCCCACAATTCACCTCTATTCAATGAGACAGCTGGCTCTAAGTCTCTGCTATTATAAAAATTCTAGAACCTTAACTATTTGAGGCCAAGTTTCAAGGAGAGTCAAAATTAATTAGCAATATTTTGTGTGCACAGAAGTGGGAGGAATAGAGGCCCCTGTATTAAATGTTTGCCATTCTGATACATTCTTCATGCTATTTTATTAGTGGGAGGGACTACAGTTTATGGTCAGTGTTTGGGTCTTCATGAGAGACCCAAACCAGTAGTGAGATTGATTATGTCTTAAATGAAGTTGACAATGCATTTCATTGATTTTCACCCATGAGCATGTACACAGGATCTGTTTGGTGATATAATTAGAAAATAAAACTGTGTTCAGTCTGCACATTTCAATGACCCACTCATTGGAGAGGCACCAAATCTATGACTTTGTTTCCCTGAATGTCAATATGTACATACTTTAGAATATCCCAATAATCAGGGATTTTGAAAGTCCCAGAGGATTAAATCACTTATCCAATGTTTGAATATACTTTCCAATAGTTCTGCCAAGTTGCCCTAGCTTTCATTTGATGAAATTCACAGATGAGGACTCACAGCCTTCTGCCCAGTACAGCCCATTTGGACTGGGCTCAACCAGAAACTCTGGCTGGTTAAACATCTTCCTTAAAAGGAACAAAATCTATAGACCTATACTTTCTATCATTTAGCCCACTTCTCCACCCTTGAGGACCCTCAGAATAATCCAGTCTTCTCAAACATTCCTTCCGCCATCTTATGATGAGATAGATCCTAGAGACTAGGGATCACCAACCTATAAGCCCAAGGGCCAAATCTGGCCCTCCATCTGTTTTTATAAAGTTTTGTTGAAACATGGCCACACCCTTTCATTTACGCATCATCTACAGATGCTTTCACACATCAACAGCAGAATCAAGTAGCTGTGACCCAGACCAGAAGACATGCAAAACCTAAAATATTTACTATCTGGCCCTTACAGAAATATTTGCCAACCCCGGATGTAGACTATAACTTCTTTAGCATGTGTGGAACAAACCAGCTCTTGCTAGAGATCATCATCCTAGGCAAGACTGTAAGTCTTTTCAATTTTACCCTCCTGATTATCCTCCTCTTAACAGCTTCCTTTAATTTATGTGCATTTTTAAAAAGAGCAGTCCCAGAACCATGCTCCTGCAGGGGCTGACCAAGGCTGGTATCCTTGATTTTTCTTAATAGCAAGCCTTCTTTCTGGAAGATTACATTTGCTTCTTCATGGTCAACAGTCACTGCTGCTTTACGAGCTGTCCCCTGTTGACAACAAAATCACACCACCATTACTAGCTAACATGTACTGAGCACTTGCTATAAACCAGGCCAGTGATAAGTATTTATTTTATATCATTGCTTTGATTGTTTCCATCCAGCTACCTTACAAGGGAGACTCTATCATTATCCCCATTTTATAAATGAAGAAATTGAGGTCTCGACAAAATTAAGTAAATAGCCAAGGTCACACATTCTCAAATGACAAAGCTAGACTTCAAACTCAGGTTCCACTGACTACCAAGCTCCTCTTATAAGAATGGCTCTCCCCTTCCCAGGGGCTGGGACTTTGTTGGGTGGCATTTGGCTGTGGTGCCCAGGAAAGTAAACCTTGACTTTAATTTGACAATTTAGCTCACTTGCATTCATTCATGCATTCAATCATTTATTCAAGGAATGGCCCATTGAGCAACTACACATGCCAGGCTTGTTTAAGGTGCTGGGAATGATAAAAACATATATCATAAGATGGTAAGTGCTATTAAAAAAATCAAGCAAGGAAGGACTAGTTTGCTGTAGTGAGCAGGATTACAAGGCTAAGGAGGGTGGTCAGAACAGCCTTGGTGTGCAGGGAACCTCTAGGTGGTGAAGGGTTGAACTGTGTGGGCATGTGAAGGAAGAGACTTCCAAACAGAGAAAGAGCAGTTGCAAAGACCCTGAGGCAGGAATGTAGCTAGCATAGTCCAGAAGTGGCAAAGAGACCAGGTGGCAGAAGCAGGGCCATGGGGATGGTAGTAAGAGGTAAAGTACAACAAGCTCAATGTTTAACTAACCCTCCCCCAATTGCATGTATTAAATCCTAATCCCCAATGTGATGGTACTTGCCTTCAGAAGGTGATTAGGTTATGAGGGGGAGCCCTTGTGAATGGGATGAGCGTCCTGATAAAAAAGACCCCAGAGTGGTACTTCATCCATTCCACTCCGTGAACACACAGACAGAGGACAGCCATCTATGAACCAGGAAATGAGTCCTCTCCAGACACCCAACCTGCCAATACCTCCACCTTGGGTTTTCCAAGCCCCCAGAATTGTGAGAAATAAATGTCTGTTGTTTTTATGACCCACGTAGACTATGATATTTTATTCTCACAGTGAGAGTGGACTGAGATAGTGAGAGAGGTAGGAAGGGACCAGAGCCCATGGAGCTTGAGGCTGCTGCAAAGCTTAAGGGCTGCATTTTGCAAGTTGAGAAGATAAGCCCCTGAAGGGATCTGAGCAGAGGCGGGACATCAGCTGGCTTATTGCTTTAAATGGCTCCCTCCTGCTGCTGGTTTACAATGGACTTTGGCAACAAGAGTGGAAGCAGACAGAGCCATCAGGAACCTACTGAAACACTCCAGAAAGCAGGTGGTCGTGGTGTGGCCTGGGCAGTGGAGGGGCATGGATGGGGGTCATCTCTGTAGATGTGGGGAGAGGCAGTGCCAATAGGAATTCCTCATGGATAAAGGATGTGGCATGTGAGAGGAAGAGGGGAATCAAGGATGCCATCCAAATGTCTGGCCTGAGCAGCTGGAAGGAAGGAGTTGCCTTTAACGGAAATGGGAGAAAGCTGCATGGGGGCATTTCTGGAGGGGGCAATCAGGAGTCAAGTCTGGAGACATTCAGTGTGGGATGCCCATTACACATCCAAGTGGGGGCGCTGAGTAACTCCCAGAAGTTCAGGGAGGATCTTCTGGTTCATTCAGCCCTTCATTTATTCACAGCTGTTCATTGAGTGTCTACTTCAGTTCAGCTAGTTGCAAAGGCATCAAAACGTTTCTGGAGGAAAAATACATTTGTACTTGTATTTAAATCAATACTAAATGGCACGTCCTACTATCCTAGACTGTTAACAGCTAATGCTCCTCCATTGGCAGCCCCAGCACACTCTCTACACACACATACACACACACACACGTGTGCACGCGCGTGCGAGCTGGTACACACACATACATACACAGGTGCACAGACCATAAAAGGATGGAGCCTCTGCATAGGAAATTTGGGGTGCAGGGTGGGGGGAAAGATGAGGTAGACACATCCTGGATGGAGGCAGAGAGAGCTCTCTTAGAGCTCACCGCTTCTGCCCTGCTGTGCTGGACACTCAGCTCCTGCAACTGAGAAGTGTCCTCACCCGCCTCCAGGTCCTTCTGCTCACTCATCTGGCCTGGCCACCTTCTCTAAGGGGAGTGGCTTATCTGGCACTGCTGTCCAAGGAAGCTGTGTGGCCTCCTTCCAGCACGGCAGGCAGGGAAGTTCCCTGTGGTCTCACATGATATCTTTCTTTTTTCTTTTCTTTTCTTTTCTTTTCCTTTTTTTTTTTTTTTTTTCCTTTACCCAGCTTAATTATGGCTTCTGGCAGAGAGGGCTCAGCTGGTGCAGAAATCGTACTCCAAACTCACTGGCACAAAGGTTCCAGCCAGACAGACCTGAGGAGGCTTTTCTCTTGGACTTAGGCTGGGAGATGGAGACTTTTTAATTAGAAGTTGTTATTAATGGAAAATGCTGCAAATTAAAACTAGGCCTCCTCCCTCTCCCTCCTTCCTTCCCCACTATATTTATCTCTGATCTCAATTAGAAAGTTCAGGGACTCTGCCGAATAGAATTTGTGGAGATGAAAGCTGCTGGAGACACCATGGGGAGGGGAAGACGTGGGAGCTGAACGTGGGAGTGGGAACTGAAGGGGAAGGGGTTAGCTGAGACTGGATGGGGTGAGGGGAAGGGGAGCATGAAGGTGAGAATTGGAGGGGAAGGGGTTAGCTGAGACTGGGTGGAAGGTAAGGGGTGAGGGGTGTGAAGGAGGAGCTCAGAGGTAGGAATTGGAGGGGAAAGGAGTTAGCTAAGACATGGTGGGTGGTAAAGAGTAGGGGTTGGGGGTGGGGGAGCATGGAGGTGGGAACAAGAGCCCTAGGGGGTTAGCTGGGATAGGGTGTGGGTGGGAGGGGGCAGCATAGGCGTGGGAATCAGAGAGGGGGTGGTTAGCTGGTTAGCTGAGTCAGGGCGGGGCCCTGGATTCCCCCCCACCCCACAGAAAGCTCCTCCCGCCCTCCAGAGTAGATCCTGGAACTGCCCCAGAAAAGGCCTCCTCAGCTTTTTCTGTCCCTAGCGCTGCTGACAAATATCTCCTCCACTTCTTGGCGAGGGAGTAACGAGTCACCAACACACCCATGAGACATCAGGGTGGCTTTGCTCTGGAGGGCTGTGTTCAGCAACAGTTGGTGACACCTTCAATTGGGGCTGGTTTATACATTTTCCAAAACTTTCAAATAGAAAATGGCCTGATTTTTTCCAAGTGCAAAGATAGCACATGATTGTTACTTTTAAAAATTCCAATATTACAGATAAGGTTAAAGTGGAAAAAACAAAATTATTTGAAATCTTGCCACCTAAAAGGATCTATACTGCTCATAGTTTTGGTGAACCTGCTTACTATCCATCTCTCTCTCATAATTCTGTATCTTGAGGAGAATGCTATGTAGTCCAAATGTCCTGAGGCAAGCATTTCCCTCCACAAAATATATTGTGAGATATCTCTCTATATCAATCAACATAAATCTATGTCATAATTTTTAATAGCTACCTGGCATTCCATTATGTGGGTGTACCATAATTTAATTAGGCCTGTCTTGGTGGCCATTTGGGTTGTTCTAGGGCCCATTCATACAAACAGCACTGTGCCTCCCCTGCTTCCACCACCACCTCCTTGCTTTTTTACACCATTTTCATAAACATGTTTTTTTTTTTTTTTATTGAGGTATAACTGACATAACATTAGTTTCAGGTGTGCAATATAATGATTTGGTATTTCTATACACTGCAAAATGATCATCAAAGTAAGTTCAGTTACTATCTGTCATCATACAAACAACAATTTTTGTTTGTTTGTTTTGGGATAAGAACTTCTAAGATTTACTCTGTTGATGACATTCAAAATATGCACTACAATATTGTTGGCTATAGGCACCATACTACTTCCCCATGACTTGGAATCTTGTCATTTTCAACAACAATGGACCTAGATGGTATGGTGATAAGTGAAATAAGTCAATCGCAGAAAGATAAATACCCTATGATATCACTTACAGCTGGTATTTTTAAGACAAAACAAACAAGCAAAACAAAAGGCATAGATACAGAGAACAGAATAGTGGTTTCTGGGGGGTGAGGAAAGAAGAGTGGGACTGAAATGGATGAAGGGAGTCAGGGAAGGGAAATTTGTAATTTCCAGTTAAAAATAAGAGCTGATCTGAGTCTGGCCCACACAGCTCCATCTTTCCATCCACAATGTCCACAACAGCCACAACTCGGGACTTCCCAGGGTCCAACAGCTCCACCTATGGGCTGGAAGACCCCAGAGCAATAGCATTTTCTCAGCTACCTCTCCTCAAAGTAGGAAACTCTAAGGGCAGGACCTCCAACCCCTAACATTCTGTCTAGTGGCCCAGAGCTGTAAAAAGTTGCATGATGAGAGGATTTAGAACAACAGGCAAACCTCCTCTCCTGGGTCAAACCCTTAGATGAACCTTCAAATGGGTAACAGCCCAAGCTCCACACATTCCATATGGCTGGCTATGATTATTCTACCCAACCATGAGATGCTATTTGGAAGCATGACCATGATAATCCAGTTTTACCAAAGGGGTGGGGGTGGGGTCTCAGAGCTGGCCAGCCCAGGATCAAATCCCCATCCTAGATGCAGAATAGAGGTCAACTGACTTGGCCTGAGTATCATTTTCTCCATCTCAAGATGATAGTAATGATCCCAACCTTGCAGGTAAGTTTGAGAATTAGAAGTAATGCGTTGAGATGCTCACCCCATGATCAGTGCAGTAGTAGCTTTAATTACTATTATTATTAGTGTTGGTTATAATAGCAAAATAACAAAGCATTAATAAAAAATTTCTCTCTAGCATGCCTTCTGCTTGGCTTACAGGCAATATGTACAAGACATGGGCCCTGACCTCAAAGCAGACACAGATCTATCTACAGGCAACTCTCTCACGAAGCAGGTCATTAGAGAGTCATATGGTAGCTGTGGAGAACAAGGGAAGTCTTTCTGGAGGAGGCAGCACAGAGGATAGAATGAAAGGAATATGCAGCACAGCACAATAAGGGAAATGTAGGAGTCAGGAAAGGAACCTAAAGGTCATGAGGTCCAGCCCTCTGTTCCCACATTTCAATTAGGACTTCTGTTTGCCCAACTGCAAGGATGAGACACAACCACACCTGGGATCTGCACTTGCCCTCTGCCAAAAGCTCAGCTTTGGAAAATGCTCATGCTCGAAGTTGAGAAAGCTCTAGCATAGGCTTTCTGAACTGTCAGGATGATTAAATGCAGACCTCTGTGGGGAAGAGAGATTGTGGAGTTATAAACACACTAAGCAACCGTGGTCTTGGGTGGTTTTGGTTGTTGTCTGCCAAAAGCAAGGGCCGGTACGGATGACCAGATGACCTCCTGCCTACGCCAGCCTTGTGCTCCACATTTTATGCACATGTTGTCCACCATCTGTGTTTCCAATCCAGGCTGAGGACCTCAGAGCACAACTATGACAGCCAGTATCGTGGTGCTGAGGGCAGAGAATGGGTGAGGTGGGGGTGTCCTCCCCATCCCACACCCCTGCCCCATTTCAGACTCCTACTGCCTCTTCTATAGGCTACTATAACAATCTCTGACTGGCTCCAACAGTCTTTGTCTTTCCACTTCAAATCTTTCCCCACACTACTGCCAGATTATCCTATTGCTGCTGCTCCGCAGCAGCAGCAAACCATCAGGGCTCCCCACCACCTGCACAATGAGGTTCACATTCATCAACCTGCAGGCAACACTCTCCATTATCTGACTCCAACTCTTCCCCCAGCTCGATCTCCTCTCCAGACACACAGAAAGGCCCCATGTCTCCCATACATGTCCATGGTTTCCCATCTTCCTGTCTTTGCTCAGATAGTACCCTCTCTTGGCCATTTCTCCCTCCAGATCTCTACATGTCCCAGTACTCCAAGGTGACACCTTTGCCAGTCAGCCATTTAGAAGTGATGCCTCTCTTCTCTGGCTTTTGTTTGTATCTTTCATATGGAAGTTAGCATAGCATTTTAAAGTTTCCATAATTATTAGTGACCCTAGAGTATGAACTTTGTAGACTCATCCTGGAAGTCAGCGACAATGGCATTCACATTTGTCTGAATACATAAATGACTACTAGCTGGTGGATGTTCAGGACACACTCCTGGGTCTTAGAAACCCTTTGACTCCCCAACTATGTGTCCTTACCTAAGTATCAATGCCTCAGTTTCCTCTTCTGTAGAATTGGACTTGTAAATACCTTCCCAAGGTGACTTATCCATCACAAAGCTAACAAATAGGATCCTACCCTCCATGACAAAATTGATGACTAAAGGTGCAACTACAAAGCAAACTCTAAGTAAGATGCATGGAATGGAAGAGGAAGAACTGAAATAGGGTTGTCTCTGTTCCTTTGCCAGGAATCTGAGCAAAGTTCACTGCCTTCCCAGAGTTGATGTTCTGGAAGGTGGGGCAGGGAACCACTGGAAGGCCAGAAGCTTCATTTTATCACCCTTCTGGAGATCCCTGTCTCCTTATACATCTCTCCAAAAGACACTGGACCTCCGCTCCACTACCAGAAGCCGCATCCTGGTGCCCTGGCTCTCCCTACACAGAGTCCTCCCCTTCCTCTCTCCCCAGGGTCCTGGGCCTCTCCTGCCCCCTGCTGGGGGACTGGGCTCTCCAGGCAACTACATCAAGGTGCTCACTCCCACGGAGCAGCCCAGACTCTCAAATTACCCCTGGTCTGTTAATTGCTCACTGCTATCTCTCCCTCTCTGTAGGAATATCATTGCCAGCAATTAGCACAAAGATCCTTTCTCACTCTAGTTAAGATCCCAAGCTGCAGTTAAATGCTCCCAGATCCCATTTAAATGATTTCAAATGCAATTCATTCTGGCTCATTAAATAATTCCAGGGCTGACTTTCGTTCTCTTACCACCTTAGAAATCTTTTTTCTAGAGAAGAAAAATAAATGGGGGGGTGGGGTTGATAACTGGGAGAACAGTCTGGTCTGGGAGAAGGAAGGAGAAGGTTTTCTGTTCTGGCCTCTCCAGAGGTTGTTTTGCATTTCACTCCCTCCCTCTGGCTCCCACCCCAGCTTCCCCTCCAGCTCTCTCCCTCCATCCCTTTCTCTAGGAAATGACTTCACCTGACAGCTATGGATTTAGAGCTTTTTTGCCAATTACTTATGCCCATTGAGAAAATAGGTTTTTAATGTCTGTCCTTGTTCCGCCCAGCCTGGCTACCTCACCGTGAAGTGAGCCCACAGCCCTCTCTCCCTGACCAGACTGCACTCACTGCCCAAGCTGTCCAGGCTATGGAGGATGGACTGGATGAGAGTGGCTGGAAGGAGTGGGGGGGGGGGGGTCACAGAAGCTCAGGTCATGAGAGGCAACACCCAAGCCGCCCAGGGTGGTCCAGCCCGCCCATGGGATCCACATCCCCGTGCAGCTTGACTTATCACTCATTCAATCATCATTCATTAATTCTTTATCAATTTCTAATATTTACTGAGCACTTACTATATGCCAGGTACCAGGAGGGCATTTTACATATGTTAATTTGCTAAATTGTCAAAACAACCCCCTAAAATAGATGCTTTTATTAAGGCAGTGTTATAAGTGTTATAGAGAGGGAAAATAAGGCTCCAGAGAAGTTGAATAAATCACCCAAAATCACACAGCTGGGAAATGCAAAAGTGAGGGATTGAATGCAGGCACTGTTGTTCCTAGCCAGGCCATGCCCTGTGCTTGAGTGACCTACCTGTGTGGGGAGCCAGCACACCTGGGGAGGCCCCTGCAGCCTGAGCTCCTTGCCCAGTCACAATTCACATAGTACTTGGGGAGATAAATCAACTCTTTCTCTGTAGCACAGGGCATGGTCTGGGGAGGGCTGTGATGAAGGTCTATGTGAAGTGCTGCGGGAACTTGGAGAACAGAGCCACCCATTCTGCCCATGGAGGTGGGCAGGCTGGGAAGGGACACTGGAAGAGGCAGCCTGTCATGCAGGTTTGAAGGCTGAGGAGGAAATCAGTGGAGAAAGGAGAAAGGGGAAAGGCATTCTCAGAGAGGAAAGAGTGTGAACAAAATGTTCGAGGCTCCGAAGGGCCTACAGTGATTCGGTAGCACCATCCCAGGCAAGCCACAAGCTGTGCATGGCTGGGAGTTTGTTGCATAAATGTTACTCTAGAGCAGTGGTCTCACCAACAGGTGATTCACTCTGCCGTCCCTCTCCAGTGGACTTTGGGCAATGTCTGGGGACATTTTTGATTGTCACAGCCAGATGGGGAAGCACTACTGGCCATTAGGTGTGTAAAAGCCAGGGATTCTGCTAACCTTTCTACAGTGTGCAGGAAGGCTTCCACAACAAGGAATCATTCGGCCCCCAAATCTTGACAGGACTGAGGCTGAGAAATCCATCCAGCAGGGTGAAAATGCTTCGGCACTCAGAACAAAGTAAAGTCAATCCTAGTTAAATAAATCAGAAAAGGGTTTGGGGAGATGGCTCCTTCTTAAAGATGGGCGGGATGGCCAGTGGGGATGCGGGTTAGGAGAACACACGAGCAGGACTTGGAAGGTGGAGAGCAAGGGGCACATTCAAGGAGCTGGCCAGCTTGGCTGGTACCAGGTTCACAATCAGCAGGCCAGACAAGAGGGCTAAGGGTTAGATCCTCAGGAGCCTGAAGGCAATTGCAAATGATTCAGTAAGGTGAGGGGGAGCCATGGAAGGGCTCTGAGCATCAGGAGACAGGATCGGAAATATGCTTTAATCCATCAGGCTCTAATTAATTAATCAGGCAGTGCAGGTAGAGGCTGGAGGTTGGGAGACCAGCTGGGAGCCGTTTCCATATCCCTGGCTGGAACTCTGCCAATCTGACCTTACAGAGTGACTGACCCACTGAAAAGAAAGGACTGTCCCATAAGACTCTGCAAGGAAGGAGAGGACTGGGCCTCCAGGGACCCAGAGACTGACCAGCTATATGGGAGGAGGAGAAAGGGGGAAGAGAGGAGGGTCTAGGGAGGAATCTCTACCTACAGTGCATGATGTAGGCCACAGAGCAGCAAGCATACTGAGGGAGCTTAGAGGAATGCCTCCCCCTGACCATCACCACCACCTCTGGGAGAAGGCTAGCAGGTGGACCACCACAGACAACTTGCTCAGCTGCAGACACAAGGGTGATACAAAGGGTGGACCCAGGAGGATGCAGCAGAGAGATCCACTTGGAAGGGTCTGAACAGCATCACCTTGGCAGAGAAAAACAAAGACCAAGCAACCAGTTCTACTTTTGACAGGGAAGGTAGCAGTGGCAACAGAGAACATTTATCAGGAGTTTACCCTGTGCCAGGCCTCAGCGCTAAACACAAAACACAAGACAGACAAGGCCGAGCCTCCTGTTACCCACCAAGCGATCCCTGGGAGATACAAGAACCAAGCTCCTATTAATTAATTTACAATTTAAATGTAATTTGATGTTTTAATTTGTTAAAACAAGCATGTATTACATTTGTAATTAAAAATATAAGGGCTTTGTTTAGAGGAAACCAAGATTTATGAACAAATATATTCATTACAGTATTTTCTAGAATGGCAGTGTATTTGCCACCAGTAATTCATCAAAGATACGTCAGGCATTGCGCTGGATGTTTTACATGAAAACAAACAACTGTTTTCTTTAAAAATAAATAAATAAATAAATAAAGGAGAGTTTACTTTTGCTGGACTAGCACACAGTAGCAGTTCAATAAAACATATTGAGTTAATTATTTTATCCACCCCAACTAGAATAGAAGGGCACCTGGCTGGGACTGGGCCTCAGGTATAAGGCAGAAACAGCAGATGTAATAAATCTGAGCACCATATCATGCTGGACTTGCTCCAAAGTGAGCAGGCCTGAGTGATGGGAAGTGGGAGGCAGAGTTGCCTCAGTCCATCCTGCCTCAGATCAAGTCCTGGAGCAAGGTGCTGAGTATGACAGGAGAGCAATGCTCTGGGGAGTCAGGGTGGTGAGGCAGAGACCCAGGAAAGACAGGACAGGTGAGAGCTTCTGTGAAGCCAGAAGAGCCTTCCTGAAGGAGCAACGTGGAACTCCTTGATTGCCATGAAACAAAGGACCTCTTGGTGTCGGTGGCATGCAATAACTAGCATAACTTTGTCACTCATGGGTCAGCGGGTCAGTTTAAGGGAGGTCTGCTCCACATGCCTCTCCTCTGCCTCTGGGGAGCAGAGAGCCAGCCAGACTTTTCTCAGGGCCATGCCTGAAGTGCAAGAGGGTGAGGCTGACTGCACAAGCTTTCCTAGCTCCTTCCCACCTCATGTCTGCTAGTATCCAACCAGTGAAGGCAAGCCAGATGGTTGAGTCCAAAGTCAAGGAGCATGGGAACTCTATTTGCCCTTTTTGGAAGAATTACAAGGCCTCATAGCAAAGGATATACTCGGTGACAGAGAAGTAAAGGCAACAATCAACCCCGTGGTCTTGGCCCAGAGCCCGTTTGCCATATACCACATTAGCTCAATATAGTGAACTAAGAGGAGCTCTTTGTGATGGATGAAGGCTCTCTGCCCTGAGATGCTGAATGGGAGTCACAGAAGAGAAGGGGTAGAAGGAGGACACTAGTCTATGATCTGGAAGCCTTGGGTCTTTTCGTTGTGCTTCGTGTTCAACCTCATTGAACACTGTACTCTGATTTTTCTTTTCCTTCAGGCTTTGGACATCATCCCTCCCCTAATGTCTCCTAGTCTTGATTCTACCCAAACGTCGCATCCACACCTGCCCACTTGGTCCCACAGGTCCCAAAACAAATCTGTGCCAGAGATCCAAGACAGAGCATATTGTCTCCTCTCATTGGTTCCCAAACTCACTGACATCATCATATTGCCCTATCTTCTACACACACTTCACAGAGCTGTGTCTGCCTTTCTTCTTGCTTTCCAATTATTTTTTTAAAGATTTTATTTATTTATTCATGAGAGACACAGATAGAGAGAGAATGGCAGAGACACAGACAGAGGAGAAGCAGGCTCCATGCAGGAAGCCTGATGTGGGACTCGATCCTGGGACTCCAGGATCATGCCCTGGGCCGAAGACAGGCGCCAAACCACTGAGCCACCCAGGGATCCCCGCTTTCCAATTATTTCTTAAATCCATACCATCCCCTCCATCCCAACTATCTTCAGTATGGTCCCCACCACCTCCTCCTTAAAATGCACCAAAAGTTCTCAATTGCTTTCAGGATAAAGACCAAAGTTCTTGGCCAGCTATAGAAGCTCATCCTGTGCTGATTCACACCCACAAATCCAGCCCCATCTCTCCCTAAAAGCACCATGGCCAATTACCTGCAGCTCCCAGAGCATATCACATACCCCCTCACCTCTTTTTTACATGGGCTGCTCCCTTAACTCTCCTTCCAAACCTTCTTTTTTCCTGGAAGACTGAGCTTTGCCATCACCTCCTCCAGTAAGCATTCCCAAATCCCATACTGGGTAAGGGTCACTTCTTCAAGCTCGCATAGAACCAAGGAGCTCTTCTGTCATAGTTCCAATGAGATTGTGTTGTCTACTGACTTATAAATATCACATGAACAGGGATATTGTATTTGCTTCCCAAAGGCCTTATAGCATATGATATAATGGCAGTTGCTCTATAAATGTTCGTTGAATGAATGAATGATTAAATAACAGATGAGTGGAGAAAATGTTGGTTGTGCCTCTTACCTAGCCTGTGATATTGGATAAATCTCGGATCTCCTATAGGTCTTAGTTTCTTCATGTGCAAAATGGAAACAGTAGTCTAAATATTAGTGGGTAGCAATGATTGGAAGTCCATTCACACAACTTGATAAAAAAAATGTTTATCAAGACTGCGTAATGACATGGAAAATGCATATTATGTGGGGGTTTTTTGAAAAATGCATATGACATTAAAGCAAAACGATCAGGATAGAAAAATAATTACTGTGATAACAACTGTATAAAAAGAACAACTGTGCACATGAACACGTTCTCACACACACAAAACTGAAAAGACATGTACCAACATTTGTCCTTGGGTAGTGTGCCTATGAGTGATTTCTCCTTCACTTTATATCCCCATGTTTTCCACATTTTCTTTAGAGAATGTGCATTATTTTTATGATGAAAATTAAACTTTATTACGAAAAGAAAAAAGAGAAGAGGTTTCTAAGAAAAGAACTCTGCATCCTCCTCACTTGGCAGTGTGTTGAATGCCTCCCGCACACTCAGGGATGAAACCTACATGTCCCTCCCAGGTCTTCTTACTCCTGTTCAGAATCATGTCCCCCCACTCCATCCTTCGCACTGTGCTCACAGGCAGTGCTGGGCACCCAGATGCATGCGTAAGGAAACCTATGAACACCATGCCTAGAATGAACTCTGTCCCTGGTCTTATGATGATGGGACAAAATGTAATGCAGTCTCAGTTACTTCCTCTGACCTGTGAATTCAGCACAGGGATGAACATATTTCTGAGCCTTGCTGTGTAAGAACACACTCCTGGAACCAGCTCTTGGGACTGTCCATATTCAAGGTCTCAACCTGTGCCCTTCCATCCCAGGAAGGGCAGTCTATTTCATCTTTTTTAGTGCCATAGAATTGCCAAGTCAGAGATATTGTCTAACCCACATTGGAGAGGCTTCTAGGAAACCCACATTCTCATCCACTGCTGTGGAAGCCAAAAATGGCACAATCTTCCTGTTGAGTCATTTGGCAAGATGTATTTGACCCTGATTTCTACTTCAGAGCATTCATTCAGGAATGAAGCAAGAGATAAAATTCAAAGGATGTTCATCAAACACTATTTATAATCTGGAAACACTGGAAACAATATAAATTCCAAAATAGGTATTGATTAGGTAAATTATGACAGAATCATTAAATGGGTTACCATGCAACCATATTAATATAACAAGGTAAGGAATTTACTAATTACATGGGAAATATTTGTGGAATACTGTTAAGAAGCAGATTATAGAATAGTCTATACATATAATCCCGTTTTGTGATATGTATAAATCTATCCTAAATGTATCTATAAGCATAGAGAAGAGACTGATAGGATAAACAAGAAACTGTTAGTGGTTATTTCTGAGTAGTAAAATTTCAAATGGCTTTTCTTCTTTTGGCTCATTTCTATTTTCTACATTTTCTGCAATTAGTTTGGATTCCTTTTGTAACATGGAAAAATATTTTAGAAGAGTTCTATTTTTAACAATCTTCCAATTCTCCTGAGCCATCTTATTTTCTAAGTCTTGGCTATGGATTTGGCCATCTTTCTTTAATTCTATTCAGTTCCACCTTCTTAAGGTCTCTGATTATGCCTAGCTTCATCCACTCTGAGATAGACTGGGAGCTTCCCAAAGATTCTAGTCATTTCTTCTTTTATCAACCAATTTCTGCCTATCAGTTCAAAGGCTCTAGTAGTAGGACCCGTGTGTGTTTCTCTCTGTCCACCAATAGATGAATTTAACAGTAAGGAAAGTCAAGAAAATGTCCGAGACTCAGCCTGTAGTTGAATGGAACTTCAAGTTGGATGGATTTCCCCATCCTGAGCTGCCATGTTGTCAGACAGTCTGTCCATTGTATGAGGCACCCACCCAAGGGGGCAAGTAGAAGCTGAAACTCAATCCTTGTTCTGCTCACTGAGCCACATACTCACCTGGCTTACTGTGTGCAAGGCTCTAAACGTAAGGAGAAGGGGGTCTTTTTAAAAAATTCAGAACGCAAATGCCATATGAGCTCACTCACATGTGGAATTTAAGAAACAAAACAAACAAGCAAAGAGAAAAAAAGAGAAAGACAAACCAATAACAGACCCTTAACTATAGAGAACTGACAGTCACCAGAGGGGAGGTGGTTTTGGAGAATAGGTCAAATAGGTGATAGGAATTAAGGAGTACACTTATCATGAGTAAAAAAGTAAAATAATAATAATAATAATAATAATAATAAATTTTTAAAGGAGAGAAAGCAAGTGCTCAAAATGGGAGGGGGACATATCAAAAAGATAGTCCTACTGGCTAGATCTGGCATAATGTAAGCATCAAATAATAATGGTAGTAACAGATTATCAGCCATTGACTAAAATAAGAATCCAAGTATAACTCCCAATATAAATGGGAACAAAATAATTAATTAATAAAAAAAATGTCAAAAAATTCTTGAGTGTAAGTGCAGGTCTCTCTAGGGGTCCATCTAGAAGTAATACTTGCATCTTGCCAGCAGTGCCTAAAAGTTTCCATTGCTTCACATCCTGTCAAAACTTATTTGTTGTGCTTTTAAAAGTTCTGCCAATTTGATGGGTGTGAAATCGTACCTTACATAAAGCATTTTCAAATGTTGTCTGGCACATAGGAAGGTCTCAATAAGGCTGAGTTTTAATTTTAATTAACATTTCCAAAATCAATATGGACATCAGTCACCTTTTCACTTGTTGATCGTTAAAGTTTCCTCTTTTGTGAAATTAAATTTTAAAACTCAAAAATTAAAAAAAAAAAAAAGAAATTCAGAAGGCTCCCATCTTCTTGCCAAGCATGACACCTGCAGGGCTGAGCCTCCTGGAGGGTATGCATTTCTCATTTGCACAAAAATACTGTGGGCTAGCAGTGGCTGTGTCCCCCAACACTGTCTGCATCAGGAAGCCAATGCTGACTTCCTCTGTCAGGCTTCTATCAAGATATTAGATCTCTTCCTCTCTCCTATCATCTGCTCAAATGCTTTCCAATTTATTTCTACCCTGAGTTCCTCTGTTCTCTCCTGGAGCAAGCAACAGCCTTGCATTTCACCCCATGGAGTGGCAGTGGGGTCCTGCCCCCCTGGGTTCTCAACCTTGGCTGCACTGTAGAATCCCTGAGGAAGATTTCTAAGTCCAGATACCTCAGCCCCATCTCAGCCCCATTAAATCAGAAGGCCTGGAGTGAGATCCAGCCAGAGTTGAGAAACACAGGAAGCAATGGAAACAACTTGATATTTAAAAAATAAATAAATAAAAATCCTGGATTTAGGGCTCAGTTCCTAGGCTTATCATCACAAGATCTTGGACAAGTTACTTTAATTTTTCTGGCTTTGTTCTCCAACTGTGGATCCACCAGATCAATGTTTTCCAGTCAAAATTATAAATGTGAACCGGTACACCCTATGAATGTCCTATCGCTGACCCCAGAATGAGAGAGCAAAAGAGAATCAGCCACTGTGACTAAGAAATAAGGATGTAGCTGGGGATGGAGAGAGGGTACAAGCATGAGGTGCTAAAACTCTGGCTCACCGGGCCATAAAATAGTGGCTGAGAATGATAAGCCTAGATGTCGCCTGAGATTCCTCTCATCCCTTACAATTGGTATTCTGTACATGTGTACGAAGCTGGCAGGAAGATAAAACTCTGCTTCCACATGGCTCAGGGGGGATTGTGAATTGCCTAAATATGACACCATTTATTTCTCCCAGATTCAGGTCATCAGGCTCAGAGAACTTGCTGTTACTGCCATTCCTTCCTTACGCCATCTCGAGTCCTCATTTCCCATGTACTGGGGAAAACCTTTTAGCTATTGCCAGTCAATTCCAACCAGCTGGTTCCACTGAGAGATCACCAAGAGAAATAAAGTCACCTGGCCAGAAAAGTTAAAAACCCTTCAAGGACTTGGTCAAATCTCTTCCCTTCCCCACTTCTTCAGTTCCTTCACAAAGACAAGCCACATGCAATTTTCCTCTACTCTGAGAAGCTATCCTGTATCAGGTGATATGATATTGTTGAAAGAATGCTGGCTGAAGCCCCAGAAGACTTGAAATCAAGACAGTGCACCACCACATCCTAATTGCCTGAAGAAGCATACCCTCCCTGAGCCTCAACTTCCTCATCTGTAAAATGGGGATGAAAATATCTATTATACTTTTCTCACAAGGTTTTGTGAGGATCGGGTGATAAATTACAATTGAAAGCAATTAATAAACTCCATTGTTTCAGCCAGGTTTCTTGTCAGGTCTGCCCAGCCTACATCCTCCCACCCTCAGATTCTGTACCTCACTGGTACCAACAGCATCCCCCCAACCATGCTCACTGGATGAGGGATGGCCACATGACCTAAGCTGGCCAGTGAGCCTTTTGTTGGTTCTACTGCAGAACAGTTCTCTGCTGGGAGCCATCTGGGAAGAGGCATTCCAAAGCACACAAGCAACACAGAGAGAAGGAGAACAAAAGATGTTTAAAGACAAATTTCCTATGATCTCACTGGAGCACCTGCATAAATGCATGTGTTATTTCATTCAACAACTTGTTATTATGTTCCTCCTGTATTCCATTTCTGGATGCTTGGCATTTGGTGGCGAACAAAAGAACGACCTTACCCTCCTGGAACTTGAATGCCAATGGGAACCCCAGGTAATAAACAAATACCAAGTAGATACATAGTCTAATGCCAAGTAATGATAAGTTATGAAGGAAAATTAAAGCAAGTTAAGTGGATGAACACTGAAGGGGAGATGATGTTGAGACAGAGTGACTGAATCCAGCTCTACTGATGGACATTCAAGCTCCATGAGTCAATAAAGCCTCATTGTGCTAAGCCAGCTTGAACTGGGTTGCCACGAAGTGTCCTCATGAATACAGCTTTACAAATTTAAGGATCAGTAATGATGCTGCTCATGATTATTACAATAGCAACACAAAAGCCTCTTGAGAGGGAACTTGATCACACCCTTGGAAATTCCTGTCTACCTGCACCCCGATGTTTCTAGCAGCCATGTCCACAATAGCCAAACTGTGGAAGGAGCCTCGGTGTCCATCGAAAGATGAATGGATAAAGAAGATGTGGTTTATGTGTACAATGTAATATTACTCAGCCATTAGAAACGACAAATACCCACCATTTGCTTCAACGTGGATGGAACTGGAGGGTATTATGCTGAGTGAAGTAAGTCAATCGGAGAAGGACAAACAGTGTATGTTCTCATTCATTTGGGGACTATGAATAATAGTGAAAGGGAATATAAGGGAAGGGAGAAGAAATGTGTGGGAAATATCAGAAAGGGAGACAGAACATAAAGACTCCTAACTCTGGGAAACGAACTAGGGGTGGTGGAAGGGGAGGAGGGCGGGGGGTGGGGGTGAATGGGTGATGGGCACTGAGGGGGACACTTGACAGGATGAGCACTGGGTGTTATTCTGTATGTTGGTAAATTGAACACCAATAAAAATTAATTTATTGAAAAAAAAAAGGAAATTCCTGTCTAAGATATTTTTGCCAATGGAACAACCCAAGGACAGGAAGTTATCAATAGATTTCCGAAAGTATTGTCTATGGAATTAAACACATACAAGGGTCATTCCCCTGGATTTACCCACTGCACCAGTTTACTTAAAAATCAGAAATTTAAACTTAAAAAATGTGTGTAGGTCAACTCTACTGTGATTTAAAGAACAATTTTAAAAACATATTTAGGAAATTGGAGACACTGATCATTGCAAACAAACTATGAGGTTGGTCACACCATGGCCAGTTGGCTATCAAAACATTTCCAGGACTCACATCTACCACTTACATGGATTTAAGGGAGATTCTAAGAGCATTAGGAATAATTCAGTTAAAGAGCATCCCCCCCAAAAAAAAATAAAAATAAAAAATAAATAAAAGAGCATCCCCAGCCAGTAACCTCAGTGAGGTGACTTCCTGCAGTTCTCATGGAGTAGAGGTTGATAGTTGCAAACCCTGACCTGGCACTACCAGTTGTCAAAGCAAGAATGCAAATACCCAATAATATCATCATTCCCACAAATGGTTTCTGACTTTGGGTCCTTCAATCTTAAATTCCTAACACTCAGGATGTTTTTAATGCTTTACGACACACCCCACACCCACTCAAACACACAGACACATACACACACAATCTTGGAATTCTGGTGTGATGATTAGTATTTAAGGGAAGCCCGAACATAAGGTCTCTGAGGTTGAACTCTTAGAAGGGCATTGGAGCATCCTTTATCACTTTAATGCAGAGGATGTATGACCAAATAAAGAAAAAATGTGAAACTGGAACTTCTATCATTGTCCTCCGAGGCTACCACACCCACACTGTGAATAATAATTTGCTTTACTCAGATTAAGACATGTGCAAGCCAAGATGAGCCTACTCAAAAACACAAAGCAAGTGCTTCAAGCCTTCCTGCAGCTGCTGGACTTTCCTCTGGTTTCTCTTCCACAAATTGCAACAATTGCTGAGATACCACATTACCTGCTGGGGAAAGGGGTTCAGTACCACTGAACTAGACAGCATGAAGACCCTTTCTAGAATGTCAAGCAGGTACAGCCTTCTGTGACTGGGCTGGTTTAAAGTGTTGCACACCAGGACTGAAATGAGCTTTGCAAAGGCAGTGTTCTGTCAAAAGCACTGTGACTATGGTTTTGGCTTCTTTTTGTACCAGAATCTTGACTCCAACAAATGTTTGTGATCTACCAGATAAATATATATCTTAACATGTCCCTAAAAATGTTGCAACACAGGCTGCTACATGAGAAAAGAGTTTCTATGGTCAAGCAAGTTTGAAAAACACTAGTTTTGGGTTGTTTTTTTAAAGACTTCTTAAGTAGTAGAACACATTGGTTACCCAGACGGAGCCTTTTAAACGATGATACACATTGTAAATATCCCAGAGCAAGGTATGCCAGGGCTTCCAATTTTTCATCACAGGTATTTTTTAGGTAGGAACACCTAATAACACTCCAAGGAGCACAATCTGGGACAAACTGAACTGTGACAATATTCGGTAGAATTCTTTATCCTCAGATGTTGGGGATTCGACACAAAGGAATAAATGAGACTGAATTTCCACACCATGGAAAGAGATTAAAAGAGATTATACTCTGGTTTTAAGTATAATTAGATCCAACAAATTACAGATTAAAAATTTTAAAAACTTCTCTACTTATGAATTTCCAGTTAACAAACTTCCATGGAGATAGAACTGCAACACAAGATCACATCAACTCAGCCTCCTACCAGCAGATAGCAGCTGTTGTAGTACAAGGTGCTTCCAGTCTGGACCATAGAGTCCTTTGCTAGCAAGTGGCAATCTCCCCAGTGTTCTACATAGTTGGAGGTATTTTGTAAACATGATTAATCTTATTGTGTCCAATGAGTACAAAAGCAGCAAATGTTTTCAAATGCACAAAATAAAGGTGTTCAATTGTGATGGAACTGAAAGCATGCACCTTGCTCCATATAGGCCATCTATGACAATCAGCAAGAGAGGAGAGGGGGATTGAGAGCAGGGGCCTGCAGGATGAGCACCCACATGGGCTTCCTGTAAACCAGATATTAATTCAGAAGAAAGCTGGGACTTGGCTCAAGAACCTAATGGCACAGCCGGTGAATGGGCTGTTGTTGAAAGTGTGTGTTCATTCATTCAGCACCTATTTTATCAAATACCACACATACTGGCTAGTGGAAACACATTAATGACTAAAACAGGCATGTCCTTACCCTTGAGAAACTTACAGACTGTTGGAAGATGGAGGCATGGAGGAGAAATGGGCAACAAACAAACAAAAACATTAAAGTGTGAATGTTGGTAAGAACTATAAAAGAAGCAAAATAGGGAATGATGGTAGAAGGCAAGGGAAGTGAAGGTGGGGTGGGTGGCGGTATAGACGTGGTCCTTGGTGGATAACTGGAGGAGAATCCTAAGTGTCGGACCCACCAACTCTGCACAGCTGGGGAGGTGGGAACTGCAGCTACCACGAAGCTGAGGTTCTCCACAGGATGCAGGTGGAGGAGAGAGAGTCACTCAGCTCCGCAGACTTCCTAGTACACTGTGCTGATCTACTTTGGAAAAAACATGGCCCACAAAATACTTACCAGCACAAAGAAGAAACATCTATTGACTTTCAAGTTTCAAAAGGCTCAGACTCTGATTAAATGGAAATGCTCCTAGTTCCTTGGTCCCCCTGGATTCAGACAAACAGGCCTACAAAGAACGTAACCTGTTCTTAAGTAGAGAAACTTATTTGCTACCTAGCAAGGCTGTGGTGTTAATTTCTGACTTCTTATCACTAAAACACTGACGGCATGTTTCACTGGATTGAACTAAGAGAACCACCTAACCTAATCTGGATTTTTTTCTTATCTTGTGCACCAAGGAGTCTGCCAAGCCTCTTCTATTCTCCCTACACTGATCTTGACCTTCACTGGTCTGTACTTCCTATGTCACAGCCTTCTATTTGTAAAAACAAAAAAACAAAACAAAACAAAACAAACAGTTTTCATTTATTTATTTTTTAATTGTTTAAAGATTTATTTCTTTATTTCAGGGAAGGAGCACACATGTGGGGGGAGGGGCAGAGGGAGAGAGAATCTCAAGCAGATTCCATGCTGAGTTTGGAGCCTGACATGGGCTTAGTTTCACAACACAGAAATCATGACCTGAGCAGAAACTAAGAGTTGAATGCTTAACCGACTGAAATACCCAGGCACCCTGACAGCCCCCAGCTCTTACTTAATAGGTCAAAATTATGTTCAGTATTTATCCATTATGGTGCTGTGTTTACTAAGATTAGGTTTGGCTATGAATAGTAGACAATTTAAAATAACAATAGTTTAAAGATAGAAGGTTATAGTTCTCAAATAAAAATTGGAAGATGAATAGTCCAAGGATAACTGCAGCCCTGCTCCAAAAAATCCTCATGAAGCCAGGTTCCTTCTCACTTGTAACTCCAGCAAGCATGGCCTCTGTTTATTCATAAGCCAATATGGTGGCTCCAGCTCCAGCCATCATATCTGGATTCTCATATAGCATGAAAAAGGAAGAAAGGTCCCCTCAAATGTATGTGTGGAACCATAAGAAAGTGGTATATACTTAACTCAGGGAGACAACATTGTGTAGAAAGCATCTTTCTTTCATTTTAAAAATTCTTTATTTAATTTCAATGTAGTTAACATATACTGTACTATTGGTTTCAGAGGTAGAATTTAGTGATTTACCAGTTGCATATAACACCCAGTGCTCATTACATGAAGTGTCCTCCTTAATGCCCATCACCAAGTTACCCCAACCACCCACCCACCAACCCTCCAGCCACCCTCAGTTTAGTTCCTAGAGTTCAGTGTCTCTTATGGTTTACCTCCCTCTCTGATTTAATCTTATTTTATTTTTCCCTTCCTTCCTCTAGGATCCTGTTTTGTTTCTTAAATTCCACATGAGTGAAATCATATGATAATTATCTTTCCCTAATTGACTTATTTCACTTAACATAATACTCTCTAGCTCCATCCCATCACTGCAAATAGCAAGATTTCATTCTTTTTTATGGCTGAGTAATACTCCATCATATATATAAATATATAAATATATTTATATAAATATATAATATATTTATGCCATTTCTTCTTTATCCATTTATCTATGGACACTTGGGCTGCTTCCACTGTTTGGCTATTGTAGATAATGCTGCTATAAACATAGGGTTGCATGTACCCCCTTTGAATTAGTGTTTTGAATTTTTGGGGTAAATATATAATAGCTTCTTTTGGTTCACAGTTGTGGTAGGCAGATTTCTAAGATGACTGCCCAGTGATTCACCTTCTTATAGAATCTGAGGGCGAATAGAACCTGTGATTTACTTCTAGCCAGTAGATTATGAAATAGTCACTCTCTTGAGTAGGTGACATCCTAATGACAAAGGTGATGGGATAATCACTCATGTGACTATATTGTAAAGACTCTGTCTTAGACTGGAATGAGAGATTTTTCTGTAGGCTCTGAAGAAGTTGCCATTTTGTGAGAGGGCCTGGGAAAGGGCAGTGTGGTAATGAACTGAGGGATTTCTAAGAGCTGAGGGTGACCCCTAGCTGACAGCCAGCAGGGAAGTGGGGACCTCAGTTCTACAATCATAAGGAACTGGCTTCTATCAACAATCAAATAAGCTTGGAAGAGGACTCCAAGCTCCAGACTCAAATGTGGCATAGACTGCAGGCATGGGACACCCTGAGCGGAGGACTCATCTAATATGTGTACTGACCCTTGGAGACTGATAAAATAAGTGTATGTTGATTTGGGCTACTTAAGTACATGCTAATTAACTATGGTGCAATAGAAAACTAATATAGGGGCGCTCTAAAATTTCATGATAAAAAGCTTTTAGTGTTGGTTTGTTTTCATGTTAACTAATGAGAAATTTTCTTGAATTATGTCATCAATTATTTTCTCTTGTCCATTTTCTTTGTTTCATCCTTCTGCTCCTATCATTCAGATGTTGAATATCCTAGGTTGATTTACATGTAGATTTATATACTTTTTCTTTTCTACTTTGCATTTTTATGCCTTTTTTGTTATACTAAGAGATTTGCTCAGCTTTCTAACCCTTCCGTTAAGTTTTTCATTTCTGCTACTACTATGATTTTTCATTTCTAAGACCACACTTTGCTCTCTGAATATTCTTCTTTTGGAGCGCATTATATTCTTGTTTCATAGATGCAGTGTCATCTCTTGTATCTCTAATTTATGATAGCCTTTTTCATTGACATTTTCTTCTGTCTTCAAAATTTGTTTTCTCTGTTGCCTTTTTCTGCCTCCTATAAGCTTATTTGAGTTTCACTCTTTCACAGTAAAATCTTTTCTCTTTTCTCAGATCTCTGGTGTCATATTTAAAAATAAGGGCCTCAAACACCTATTGGAAGCTTTGAGCCCATTGGTGGGACTTGCTGGTTGCAAACAGCACTGTTAAGGGCTATGGCTGAGCCATTTGCTAGGAGACTTCAAAGTCAGTCTCTTCATTGTCAGTTTCTTCTTGAGTTACTCAAACTTCACAGAGAAGAGTTTTTATATCTCCTGCTAGGAAGTTGAAGGCCTGTGTTTGGGGATTCAAAAAGTAGGGGAGAAGGCTAGGAGTCTCAGCATTTGGTTTACATTCAGTCATTTTTGTCTCCCTATTTTCAGTATGTACCACTGACTTCCACTGTGTCTGGACTGTCTCTTTTATCTGTGTAGAAAATAAACCACTTGTATATTGTCCAAGGTGGGAGAGCTTCTTACCCAGCAGCAAGAAGAGAGGGAGGGGACACAAGTCTGATTGCTTCTTTTTTTATTGTGGTAAAACATATATAACATATAATTTGCCATTTTAACCATTTTTTGAGTCTACAATTCAGTGGCATTGATTATATTTACAATGTTGTGCAACCATCACCAATACCTATTTCCAATATTTTTCACCACACCAATAGAAACTCTGCACATTAAGCAAAAACTCCCATTCCAGCTTTTTTTTAAAAAAAGATTTTATTTGTTTATTCATGAGAGACACAGAGAGAAAGAGAGGCAGAGACACAGACAGAGGGAGAAGCAGGCTCCATGCAGGGAGCCCAATGTGGGACTCGATCCTGGGTCTCCAGGATCACGCCCTGGGCTGAAGGCAGCGCTAAACCATTGAGCCCTTCGGGCTGCTCCCAGCTGTTTTTTATACAGTTTTCTGCCAACTCTCTTTATTCTCTCTTCTACCTCCAGTTTCAAAGTTTCTGGTTCCACCAATCCCTAAGACTGAGGATTCTGCAGTGGAAATCTGGTTGGTTCTTAGCACTTTTCTTTATCATGTTAGTTACACAAGCTACCATTTGTCCTGCTTTCTAACTTCCAAAGTGATGTTGTTTCCACTCTCATTGTCCCCATCCTTGTGGATTTAAGGCAAAAAAAAAAAAAAAAAGAATTCTTTACTGGTAGTTTTAGTGGCATTTCAGGACAGTATGAATTAGATGAGTTGCTTAAACCACCATTTTCACCAAAAAGTTCATTGGATATGTAGATCTTCTATCTGACCAACTTGCCAAATGCTCTGATTTCCAACTGCTTTCCAGTCTATTTCTTGAGTAAAGCATTTGATCATATTGTGTACAAATAATGAGAGCTTTAAGACTTCTTGCAACATGGTCTGTTAAGTTAATGCAATTCCCCCTTCAAACTACAAATAATATAGAAAATTCAAGAGCTATACTTGGAAGAATGGAGAAATGCCATGGTGTCAGAAATCAAGAGAGAAGTCAGAGCTAAAAAGGTACAGGAAAGGTAATGACTACCCACAGAGGGTTTGGGGTCAAGGACCAGGGTTCCAACACTCACATAAAAGACAAAAGATGCTGCCCTAGCTCTGGAAGTGAGGAAACTGGAACTGAGCTGTAAGAGGTGCTTTTTGTGTCCTGTGTCATATGCTTTTAGCCAGCGCCTGATTTCCTTGTGGCAAGATGACAATGTCCCATGTCCAGTGTGGGCTTAAGAACAGACGCCAGGTCACATGGGGTCTAATAGACCAAGATAAGAAGTTTGGAAGGTTTTTACATGGCAGAATAATATTATCTTACCTATGTTTCTAAAACATTCCTGTGGCTGCTGTGTGGAGAAATGGATAATAGTGGAAGCAGGAAAAGAATTTGGGAGGCCATTGCAGTTGTCAGGGAGAGTGTTCTGATGATCTACTGCTAGATAACAAGCCAAATTTGTAGCATTAAAACAATAACCATTTTACTAAGCTCATGGATTCTGTAGGTCAAGAATTCATAAAGGGCACAGTAAAGATAGCTTACTTCTGTTCTGTGATATCTGGATCCTCAGCAGGAAAATCTCAAATGAGTGTGGATGATTTCAGAGGCTAGGAACTATAAAATCTGGGCTTAGCCAGAATTGTCAATGAGGACACCGACATTACATGTGCCTTTCTTGGGCTTCCTCACAGCATGGCAGCTCAATCAAGAGGGAACACCTGAAAAGAGTATCCCAAACAGAACCAAATGGAAGCCTCTCATGATCTATCCTGAGAAGTCATGTGGCCTCACCTCCGCCATACTCTATGGATCAAAGTAGTACCAGGCCCATCTACATTCAAGGGGAGGAAATATCACCCCCACCTCTCAACAAGAGGAATGTCAAAAAATTTGGAGGCTATGTTTTTCAAGTGCTAAGGGAGAGATGATTGTGGCTACAGCTAATACAATAGCAGTGGAGATGGTCAAGAGACATTCAGGAGTCAAGCCAAGGAACTTGCTATTGAATTTTGTGCTAGAAAAAGGCAAAGTGCTATTTAAAAAAAAAAAATGAATCAAGGGTGCCTCCTAGGATTTTAACCTGAGCATTTGGGTAAATAGTAGTGCCATTTATGAGATGGGGGTGGAGTTATCCCAGAAGGTTTTATTTCATTCAAAAGGAAAGGTTAAAGGAAAATTACATTTTGACCACCTAATATGCACAGATTTTGTGCTTGACATGTGTCTTTTCATTTAATCTTTAAAATAGCTCTGTGAAGTAGGACTCTTTACTTCCCTTTTTCAGATGTAGTAACCAAAATCCCAAGGATAAGCTACTTGCATAAGGTTACACAGCAAGTGTCAGAGCCAGGCAAATTTTAGACTCTACTCTTTCTACTCAGAGTTCTCCCCTAGCCAAGAGCACATAGCTAGGAAATGGCAGAACTAGACTTTAAAATAAATTCAAGCCATAAAGCCTCTGCTCTTAATAGTGCAAGTGGTGACTGAAAGCAACATGGCAGGTTTACTACCAAGGCCCAGTCCATTCAATTAGAAGAATATTAACTCCCTGAATAAGAATGCCAAGGCCCCACATGATGCCCAGTGCTCCCTAGATAGTCCCATGCACATCAAGAGGCTCTGTAAATGGAAGATGATTCTCAATTTTAAAAAAAGAGAAAGGAAATGGAAAGAAAGAAAAAGACCTGCTATTAAATATCTTGACCAAGAAATCACTGCCTAAAACTTGTCCACAGATCATCCATCCATCCAGGACATGGTGTCATGGTATTCCTTGAAGACACAGAGCTATATGGGTATTAACCCAAAGGGAATAGCAGTATCATCAACTTTTGAAATACAAGAGAAGAGCTGTTTGTTTTCCTTAAATCCCAAATCTTTGATCATCTGCATCACACATCTTTGATGCTTTGGCAATCTGCAATTGGAGAAAATTAACACTCAGGTAGAAAACAGGTTAAGGAGGCAGTAAGAAGTGAGATTTAGGTCTTAGATCTGAACAGCAGCACCCTTTTTCTCTACCCCCTCTCCACTCAGAAGACAAGGCTTATTTATGTCTCTCTCTTCCACTGGAATGAAGTTTCTTGAAATCATGGATTTATCTACCATGTTCATTCTATCTCCAAAGTGTAAAAAAGAATCTAGTATGGAATATGTCCTCAATAAGTACTTTTTGAGTAAATGAATTGATAATTTACTTTTTTCTCCTTCTACACTACTAGAGAGGAGCATCTCTTTTCTATTGGTGAAACCTCAGGATATCCAATCAGTGCCAGACTTTCCAGCCCAACTGCCCGCCACCTGAACCATGATAACTTCAATAAATGAATTTTTATTGGTGTTCAATTTACCAACATACAGAATAACACCCAGTGCTCATCCCGTCAAGTGTCCCCCTCAGTGCCCGTCACCCATTCACTCCCACCCCCCGCCCTCCTTCCCCTCCACCACCCCTAGTTCGTTTCCCAGAGTTAGGAGTCTTTATGTTCTGTCTCCCTTTCTGATATTTCCCACACATTTCTTCTCCCTTCCCTTATATTCCCTTTCACTATTATTCATAGTCCCCAAATGAATGAGAACATACACTGTTTGTCTTTCTTCGATTGACTTACTTCACTCAGCATAATACCCTCCAGTTCCATCCACGTTGAAGCAAATGGTGGGTATTTGTCGTTTCTAATGGCTGAGGAATATTCCATTGTATACATTAACCACATCTTCTTTATCCATTCATCTTTCGATGGCCACCGAGGCTCCTTCCACAGTTTGGCTATTGTGGACATGGCTGCTAGAAACATCGGGGTGCAGGTGTCCCGGCGTTTCATTGCATCTGAATCTTTGGGGTAAATCCCTAACGGTGTAATTGCTGGGTCATAGGGCAGGTCTATTTTTAACTCTTTGAGGAACCTCCACACAGTTTTCCAGAGTGGCTGCACCAGTTCACATTCCCACCAACAGTGTAAGAGTGTTCCCTTTTCTCTGCATCCTCTCCAACATTTGTTGTTTCCTGCCTTGTTAATTTTCCCCATTCTCACTGGTGTGAGGTGGTATCTCATTGTGGTTTTGATTTGTATTTCCCTGATGGCAAGTGATGCAGAGCATTTTCTCATGTGTATGTTGGCCATGTCTGTGTCTTCCTCTGTGAGATTTCTCTTCATGTCCTTTGCCCATTTCATGATTGGATTGTTTGTTTCTTTGCTGTTGAGTTTAATAAGTTCTTTATAGATTTTGGAAACTAGCCCTTTATCTGATATGTTGTTTGCAAATATCTTCTCCCATTCTGTAGGTTGTCTTTTAGTTCTGTTGACTGTATCCTTTGCTGTGCAAAAGCTTCTTATCTTGATGAAGTCCCAATAGTTCATTTTTGCTTCTGTTTCTTTTGCTTTCGTGGATGTATCTTGCAAGAAGTTACTGTGGCCAAGTTCAAAAAGGGTGTTTCCTGTGTTCTCCTCTAGGATTTTGATGGAATCTTGTCACACATTTAGATCTTTCATCCATTTTGAGTTTATCTTTGTGTATGGTGCAAGAGAGTGGTCTAGTTTCATTCTTCTGCGTGTGGATGTCCAATTTTCCCAGCACCATTTATTGAAGAGACTGTCCTTCTTCCAATGGATAGTCTTTCCTCCTTTATCGAATATTAGTTGACCATAAAGTTCAGGGTCCACTTCTGGGTTCTCTATTCTGTTCCATTGATCTATGTGTCTGTTTTTGTGCCAGTACCACACTGTCTTGATGACCACAGCTTTGTAGTACAACCTGAAATCTGGCATTGTGATGCCCCCAGATATGGTTTTCTTTTTTAAAATTAACCTGGCTATTCGGGGTCTTTTCTGATTCCACACAAATCTTAAAATAATTTGTTCTAACTCTCTGAAGAAAGTCCATGGTATTTTGATAGGGATTGCATTAAACGTGTAGATTGCCCTGGGTAACATTGACATTTTCACAATATTAATTTTGCCAATCCATGAGCATGGAATATTTTTCCATCTCTTTGTGTCTTCCTCAATTTCTTTCAGAAGTGTTCCATAGTTTTTAGGGTATAGATCCTTTACCTCTTTGGTTAGGTTTATTCCTAGGTATCTTATGCTTTTGGGTGCAATTGTAAATGGGATTGACTCCTTAATTTCTCTTTCTTCAGTCTCATTGTTAGTGTATAGAAATGCCATTGATTTCTGGGCATTGATTTTGTATTCTGCCACGCTACCAAATTGCTGTATGAGTTCTAGCAATCTTGGGGTGGAGGCTTTTGGGTTTTCTATGTACAGTATCATGTCATCGGTGAAGAGGGAGAGTTTGACTTCTTCTTTGTCAATTTGAATGCCTTTAATGTCTTTTTGTTGTCTGATTGCTGAGGCTAGGACTTCCAATACTATGTTGAATAGCAGTGGCGAGAGTGGACATCCCTATCTTGTTCCTGATCTTAGGGGAAAGGCTCCCAGTGCTTCCCCATTGAGAATGATATTTTATTTACTGTGGGTTTTTCGTAGATGGCTTTTAAGATGTCGAGGAAAGTTCCCTCTATCCCTACACTCTGAAGAGTTTTGATCAGGAATGGATGCTGTATTTTGTCAAATGCTTTCTCTGCATCTAATGAGAGGATCATATGGTTCTTGGTTTTTCTCTTGCTGATATGATGAATCACATTGATTGTTTTACGAGTGTTGAAGCAGCCTTGTGTCCCAGGGATAAATCCTACTTGGTAATGGTGAATAATTTTCTTAATGTGTTGTTGATCCTATTGGCTAGTATCTTGTTGAGAATTTTTGCATCCATGTTCATCAGGGATATTGGTCTGTAATTCTCCTTTTTGGTGGGGTCTTTGTCTGGTTTTGGAATTAAGGTGATGCTGGCCTCATATAATGAATTTGGAAGTACTCCATCTTTTTCTATCTTTCCAAACAGCTTTAGTAGAATAGGTATGATTTCTTCTTTAAACGTTTGATAGAATTCCCCTGGGAAGCCATCTGGCCCTGGACTCTTGTGTCTTAGGAGGTTTTTGATGACTTCTTCAATTTCCTCCCTGTGAACCAGGATAACTTCAGCCCAAGAACATCACAGGGCTTTCTGATGGCTGGCATGCTACTAGGTGGGCATCCTTCCATTCACAATCCTGTTGGTGCCTCATGTAACTGGTAATCTCAGGTAAGGGAGTGCCAGAGGAACCAGGCAACTAGAGAGGGATATCCCACCCTTGTCTCTCCAGGATGCCAGTCCTGCAGCCAGAAGCAGAAGGGACACATCCTCTACTATGTCCCCAGCCTATCCCCATCCTGCCCACCTCAATCAACCAGCCTTGGCTTCATGTCCACAGCTGACACCAGACTCTCACGCTGGAAAAAATGCCATTGGATTCAGCAAGATACTCAACTCAGAATATTTGATAACCTTAGACAACCATAAATGTGAAAAGAGAAAGCAAGAGGCTAGAGGGAGAGAAGGGAGAAATGAAAAATGGACATTTGCTTCCAAGGGAATGGCTGTCTGAAGGAGGAGAGGAAAACACAAAGTGATAAACTCTTCTTTCTTATAATGGCTTCTTCCCAAACATGTCAAATTCTTCCCTAGAAACTTAAATAAAAGTTGTGATCACAAGGTACTCATGAACTTTGGAGGCAGACGGATCTGGTTTTGAGTCCTGGCTGTGGCATCTGCTTGCTCTGTGGCTTCCATGGTCCCTAAGCCATGGAAGTGGCTTCTTCCCTGTCGAAGTGGGAAAATGGCTTGTAGGGGGGCCACGAAGATTCAGTGAGGGATTGGAGGTGAACTCACCTTGCGTACTTCATAGCCACTCAAAAAGGATTTTAAATTTTTCCTTCCCTTGCTCCCCCTGCTATGTCAAAACTCTGCCTTTGGTGGGCCTCCATTTTTGGTTGTGGGTTTGTCTGTTCCATGGCCTCTCACAAGCATCTGACCCTGGATTAGGAGCTCAGGGAAGAAATCCATCTATGAAGAAGACTTGTGATAAATAAGTTGCCACACCCCAAGCCAACAGTCAACAGAAGATGTTCCTGGGAACATATCTGCCTTTGGTGGGAGCAGTTCAAGACACATCTCATGGTGAGGTAAATCAGGGGGCAATAGGGGACAGTGAGGTATTGGGGTGGGGAGAAACAGTGGATGACAAGGAAGCTGAGGCCCAGGGATATTAACAAGCTCATCCATGTGAGTTAGTAGGTGGCAGTTGAAATCCAAGTTTGACCTGAAAGTGTCTAAGCTGGAGGCCTCAGCCACTGTGTGATCCAGAAAGAGGGTTCCACAAAGACACTGACAGACAGCAGACATTGCCAGGCAGGTGGGAGAACCTTTGGGGCTTTGGGGAGAAGTGGCAGGGTAGGCCGAGTCCCAGACCATAGTCCCAGGGGACCCTGGGAACTCTTTGGAAGGAATTTGTGTGGGGGGGGATGGTGGTCAGAGTATAAATGTCCCTGAAATTCTACAGAAGGGAGCTTCAGGTCCTTTGATGCAGATAATAAAAGCCAGCTCTAATTAGTGTATCTTTTACAGGAAAGGATTGTGCTGGAGGAGAACAGAAGAACTAATGTGAATACTAGAGAACTTGGCACAAATAAGTAGAGGCCTGGCAGCCATGAGTTCCTGAAAGTTCACCCAAGTGAAAAGCTAGATTGAGACCGTGTGGATGGAACACCATCCATCACTCCCACACCCACACCTGCTGGGCTCTCCTCAGCTGCCTGGCCCCAGTGACTAACTCCAATATTCCTGTGTCATCACTCCATCCGTGTTCACAACTCCAGCAGCAACCCCCAGGAGCCTACAATAGGAGGTGTGTGTGTGTGTGTGTGTGTGTGTGTGTGTGTGTGTGTGTACACACATGCACATGCACGATGAGGGTGAATTTCAGGAGAGGAAGTGGTTGGTACCCTCTGCCTCCCATGATGGGAGGTAGGTTCCTGCAATTTCAACAAGATTCTCTCAGTGCATGGATTTTCCAAATAAAAAGCATGTCTGGATGTTTGGTAGCCAAACTAGGACAATGTCCACCTGGGGTGCTGACTCACCTGTCCATCCTAAGCTGTGACTGCCACAGAGCTCACAGAAGGTTTTCTCAGACAGTCACTTCTGGGAGGTAGATAGAGCAGATATTAGGATGTCTAGCTCTGGATTGAGGTTCCCCCAGAAACTCCCTGATGGCACCACAGGATGCCTCCAAGGGAACCTGCCCATTCTTCCCTGGAAGGCAGGCAAGCCAGCACACAGCAGATGTCAGAAAAGACCTTCTGGCTCCTCTCTTTAAAAAAAAAAAAAAAAAAAAAAAAAAGATGTTATTTATTTATTTGAGAGAGAGAGAGACAGAGCACACATGCGAGAGAGAGAAAGAGAAAGAGCGCACACACGAGTGGGGGGGGGGCAGAGGGAGAAGCAAACTCCCCATTGAGCAGGAAGTCTGACACAGAGCTCTATCCCAGGACCCCAGGATCATGTCCTGAGCCGAAGGAAGATGCTTAACCCACTGAGCCACCCTGACTCCTCTCTTACTTCTGACAAGCTCAGCATACTTCCAGGAGACCCTCTCCTTCATCCTCTCTGAATGCTGGGAGATGACAAAGAAAGGAGGCCATGGAGGTTAGATAAGGGAAGTCAGCTGCCCTGTGATGTTGTGGGCTTACCCCATCGAATATATCTGTGGCTCATGGTGGGATTTGGTGCCAGACCCAAAGAGCAAATATCAGCTCCTCACCAGCTGTGGAACCTTGGCATGTCACATAAGGCTCAGTCTGTTGTGTCAAATGTGAAACAGTAAAACAGCCATCCCCCTCACGATGTTGTGGTGAGAATTTAATGAGAGAAAGATGCACCCCTGAGTATGACCATGATGGGCACGATTATTATAACCAGCTCCTCGGAGGAGTCTCACTTGGTGGTTTACAGACACAGCTTTGTTTGCTGTTTTTGTCTCCACGCTGTCTATTCTCCTTTCTCTGACCATGACGTATTGAGCAGATCATATATAGTTTCTGGGTTTTTTTTCAGGTTGTGACAGTTTTTACATGTAGTAAAAGTGTGGAAGCATCTAATAGAAAATCTTCATTCCCAACTGATCTAAATAACTCCCTTCCCTGTGGCTGGAGGTCACAGTGGGGGAGAAGACATCATGGGTTTCTCCATTCTTCTTATTCAGTCTCTACCTTGTTCACTCATCTGTTTCTACCATGGGGAGGAATGGGGTAGAACTTTGAGGAATGGAGGCAAATAAAGGTCACAGAAGCCCTCATTTTACTTGTATATTGTGGTCTATCTTGGATGCCCTTCTAGGATTTCTTTTTTTTTTCTTTTTTAGTTATTGCAGTAAGAACATTTAATTGTCGTGGTATGAGATCTACCCTTGACAAAATTTTAAACGCACAATATGGTATTGTTAAATATAGGCACGATGCTGTACAGCAAAACTCCAGAACTTATTTGTCTTCTTTCACTCATATCCATTGAATAGAGACTTGTCACTTCCCCCTCCCCTCAGCCCCAGCAACCACCCTTCTATTCTTGGTTTCCATGAGCTGGACTGGTTTAGATTCCTCACATAAGTAGATCATGCAGTACTTGCCCTTCTGTGTCCAGCTTATTTCACTTAGCATAATATCCTCCAGGTACACCCATGGTGTCACATATGGCAAGATCTCCTTTTTTTTTTAAGATTTTATTTATTTATTCATGAGAGACACTTAAACTTTTATTTAAGTTTCTAGGGAAGAATTTGACATGTTTGGGAAGAAGCCATTATAAGAAAGAAGAGTTTATCACTTTGTGTTTTCCTCTCCTCCTTCAGACAGCCATTCCCTTGGAAGCAAATGTCCATTTTTCATTTCTCCCTTCTCTCCCTCTAGCCCCTTGCTTTCTCTTTTCACATTTATGGTTGTCTAAGGTTATCAAATATTCTGAGTTGAGTATCTTGCTGAATCCAATGGCATTTTTTCCAGAGAGAGAGAGAGAGGCAGAGACACAGGCAGAGGGAGAAGCAGGCTCCATGCAGGGAGCCCCATGTGGGACTCGATCCCAGGACTCCAGGATCACTCCAAAGGTGGCGCTAAACCACTGAGCCACCCAGGCATCCTCATCTCCTTCTTTTTTTAAAGCTTAATAATATTCCATTAAGAATGAGTGCACATTCTTTAGCCATTCATCTGTCAACATTTAGATTCTTTCCACAACTTAGCTGTTGTGAATAATGCTGCAATGAACATGGGAGTGCAGCTATCCTCTGAGATCTTGATTTCAATTCTTTTGGATATATATACTCAGAAGTGGGATTGCCAGGTCAAATGGTATTTCTATTTTTAATTTTCTTAGGAACTTCCATACTGTTTCCCATATAGCTGCACCATTTCACACTCCCATCCACAATGTGCAAGGGTTCCAACTTCTCCACATCCTCGCCAACACTTATCCTTTGAGTTTGTTGCTGTTGTTTTGATAACAGCCACCCTAACAGGTATGAGGCACTATCTCATTCTGGTTTTATTTTGTGATTAGTTATATTAAGCATATTTTCATGCACCCATTGGCCATATGTATGCCTTTATTTGGAGAAATATCTAATTCATTTCCTTTGCCCCCTTTTTAATCAGGTTATCTGGGGATTTTGCTGCCAACCTGTAGGAGTTTATAGAGATTTGGGGAACCCTGTCCTCCCCCTTTTTGAACCTCTCTGTCTATGGCATCTTTGTGCAAGGGAAGTGCTCTCAGTGACTGCCTTGCCACTCCATCCAGTAGCACGATGGACATAACTTATTTTGGTTGGGGGAGTCATCTTGCATGAGGTCTTTTCCAAATAGCTCCAATGCTATCCACCTCTTAAACACTCAGAAACACTCAACTCAAGTAGGGAAGAGCAAGCCCCTCCTACTTCACCCTCTCCCTATGTTCTGGCCAAATGGGCAGTTTTAGCCAGTTCCAGCCCTTGGGTGCATTTAGGCAAGAGTCAGACTCAATCTCTACAATCTCTATGCCCTGCAAACTCAAAGACACAAACCATATTCTCTCAACAAAACCTTTTCATTTCAGTATTCTGGGGTCCACAGGGTTCCTTCACTCCACAGGAGGAAAAAGAGCACCCCTCTCTTCCCCTAGCTAATATCCTGTTCCATTATCAGAAAAATTACATAAGAGGCCATTTTATTAACTCATTTTTAACTGGAGTTGGGGTTTTGTGCATAGCTCCATATATTCAAGAAGAGCCCAAGGAAGGTACAAGCTTCCCAGAGACACATGTCCTCCAAGCTGCTCTGCACATCCAGGAGCAGCTCTCCAACCAGCACTCATGGACAGAGTTTGGCAGGGCTCCGGTGACAGACAGAGTTGGCCTCCCCCTCCTCTCAGATGTGCTCAGTGTCTAGAAGCAGAGATGGTTCCCAGGCTCCTGCACATAAGGACCTGAGGACCAGGGCAGCTCCTATGGCAAAGAGGGGAGCTGGAGGCTGGGTGAGCCAGGAAGCTAAAGACAACACATGCAGGAGCCCATGAAGCTTCATCTGCCCCAGCACACCTGCTGGTCCTCATGGAGGGGCAGGCTCAAGTCCCCACTGTTTTCCTTTTGCAGAGCAAAGAAGAGAATGAGGACAAAAGTGACAATATAGGGCAGCCCCGGTGGCACAGCGGTTTAGCGCTGCCTGCAGCCCAGGGTGTGATCCTGGAGACCCTGGATCGAATCCCATGTCAGGGTCTCTGAATAGAGCCTGCTTCTCCCTCTGCCTGTGTCTCTGCCTCTCTCCCTCTCTGTGTCTCTATGAATAAATAAACAAAATCTTAAAAAAAAGCCTTTCCCGGAGAGAAGCTGTGGATATAAGTGGGTTTGAATCACATCTTTGTGGAAGGCCAGGGAGTCCAGTCCTGACCTGTGTTCTCTCCAGGGTGGAGATGGTTCTTTACTAAAAAAAAAAAAAAAAGAGAGAGAGAGAGAATGAGGACAAAAGTGACAATATAATAATAACAATAATAGTGATGAAGCAGCTGCAGTTTGCTTAACTCTTATCACAAGTCAGCACAGGTCTGGGTTATATGTATTGTCCCATTTAATCTTCATGACACTCTGAGGTGGTGAGCAAGCAGAATGATGGCCCCCAAAGATATTCTTCATAGCCAGACCCTGAATATGCTATGTTACGTGCAAGGAGGATTTAAGGTTACAGATGGAATTAAGGTTACTAATTAACTGACCTTAAAATAAAGAAATTCTCTGGATTATCTGGGTGCCCCCAATGTAATCATGAGGGTCCTTCAATGAGGCAGAGAGAGAAGAATGAGTGTCAGAGTGATACATGTGAGAGACACTCTACCAGCCGTCACTGACCTTGAGGACAGGGCCTCAAAGGGGCCATGAGCTAAGGAGTGCGGGTCAGGTAAAAGCAAGGAAACAGATTCTCCTCTGAGGCCTCCAGATAGGAATCCAGCCTGGCAGACTCCTGGATTTTATTTTATTTTATTATTTTATTTTATTAAGATTTTATTTATTTATTTATTCATGAGAGACACAGAGAGAGAGGCAGAGACATAGGCAGAGGGAGAAGCAGGCTCCCTGTGGTAAGCCTGATACAGGACTTGATCACAGAACCCTGGGATCACAACCTGAGCCAAAGGCAGATGCTCAACCACTGAGCCACCAAGCTGTCCCAGACTCCTGATTTTAATCTAGTGAGAACTGTTTTGGACTTCTGACCTCTAAAAATGTAGGATCATAAACTTGTATTGGTTTCAGCCATTCAGTTTGGGATGATTTGTTGCAGCAGCGACAGAAAATGAACACAAATGGGTACTTTTATCAAATGGAAAAGCTGAGGGTTGGTTTCTTCCAACTATGGGCCCTGGGCAAAGATATCCCCTATTTAAACTCCCACAAACCCTGTACCTAACCCTTCTCTCTCCCTTAGAGACTCCAGGCTCCTCTCCCTAATTCTAGACCTAACTACGATGGTGCTGGCAAAGGGGGAAGATGCCATCTCGTGGGAGAGAAAGAGGAGAAGCAAGGGGGGCACTGGCCAGCACAGGTGGATGAAAGGAAAAAAGTAATGTCTCCCCAGGACTCTGGAGGCTGTCTCTGAGCAGATGATGCAGAGTGTGTGAGGGAGGCTGCTGCCGCCCCCCAGCCCATCACCATTCTCCCTTCTGCCTCCCTGCCCCCTCCCTGCCTCCTACTCAGAACCAGTGACTAATTGCATTGCATTTCTCTTTGACTTGCGTCACCCAGCAGAGAGTGTGTGGTTGTTTTTACAGCTTATTCTTTCAGGGATTCTAAGTGACATTTTTAAGTGCCCTTCCCCTGTCTTGGAGCAGCACACCCTCCTCTGCGCTCTTCTCCTTGTTCCTTACCTCTTCCGGGGGCTGCAGGTGAGAATAGGAATAGCTCAGAAGGCTGGGGGCAGGCCCCACAAAAGCAGCAGAGACTTTCCTGCTCCCTGATCCTTGGGAGATTCTGACAAGGGTGAGCCTCTCAGGAGGTACACCCCACCCTTCAAGAGGGAGCCCACACTGCACAGCTGCCTGAAAGCCACACCTGGGCTCCTTCCATCCTTCCTCCCCTCTTTCCTCCCTTTTTCCCTCCCACCCAACATTTTCTGAGCACCAGCTAAGTGCCAGCCCCAAGTATAGAGTGGGAAACAAAACAAACACAATTTCTGTCCTTGAGGTGATGGGTGGAGGGGGAGGTCCACTGTTAATACATCAGTAAACTAGCTATTATAACACAATGTATATATGCTACAATCTGGAAGGCTATAGTGGCTATTATGTTGCATTGAGTAGGAACCAAACCAAACCTGGGGGCGGAAAGATGACCAGGGGAGGCTTCTAGGAGGTGGTGTTACAAAATGAGGATGAGATGTTGTAAGAAAAGGGGAGGGGATGGACAGAAATAAAACCCACCAAAAAAACTATCATTATACTTAGAATACAATAGAAACAGCAAAGGAGTGAGATAAAGAGCTCCATGTGAGCCATCGGGCAACCATCTGTGTTCAACTTTCCTCCTCCATAAAATAAGGAAGTTAGGCCAGATGACCTCTAAAATCCCCTCTAGCACTAAAACTCTGGTAGTCAGGATGTTCCATCATTTTTTTTAAAAAGCAAATATGGTCACATGAAGGAGAGCTATAGAGGGAAAGGCAATGCCTTGGAATCTGAGGACCGGTATTTAAAATTTTTAAAATTTATCTATTTATCTATTTATTTATTTATGAGACAGCAGGTGGTGCAGAGGGAGAGGGAGAGAGACTCTCAAGCAGGCTCCCCACTGAGCATAGAGTCTGACACTGGGCTCCATCTTACGACTCTGAGATCACAACCTAAGCCGAAATCAAGAGTTGGATGCTTAACCAACAGAGCCACCCAGGTGCCCCTGAGAGCCTGTATTTAAATCCAGAGCATGTACCTCTTGTAGAAACTTGGGCAAGGCAAATAAGCTACTTAAGCCTCAGTTTCCTCATCTGTAAAATGAGATGAGAACGTTACCTATTTCACAGGATTATCAGTAGACTCATCTTGTGATAACGAAAGACTGTACCTGCAAGTGTGTATTGAGCACCCAGAGGCTAAGTTCTGAGCTACTATTGCCATGGGTCTGACTACTGGCCCACACAGAATCTTAGGGACACAGAGATCTGTTTTTTTGTTTGGGTTTCAAGCAGAGACTCTTTCCATAAAAAAGAAGGGCAGTACTTGAAAATCCCTATTTCCAATGGGCAGAGAGCACAGGGATATAGCCAACAAAACATTGCTGATGCCAAAGGTATTTTAATTTCTTCCAGGGAAGCCACAGATAGGGGTAGGAAACTTAAATATCGCAGGACCCTCCACAGACTGTATCACCAAAGACTTCTCACTCCAAGGCCTCACAGTAAGGAGCAGGCATCTCAGCACAAGGACAAGAACACGGAGGGGCAATCAGACCAAAATCCATAGCCAGTCTTGAATCTGCTAAGCCTTACCTGCTCCTCAGTGAGGAAGATGCAGAGACCAACATCAGGATCACCCATGTTATCTCTGCTTATGGGGATCACTGGTCAACTGTCACAAGAGTAAGCCTTCCCCGAGAAATAGTTGGGACAGCATTCGAAAGTCTCCAGTTGAGGAAGAAAGAGCTCTTGCTCTTGTGCATACCTGAACTACTGGACCATGTCTGACAATTGCAGTCAAGATTCCAGTGCCAAGAGGGAGCAAAATCAGGCAAGCCACTCCCTTCTAGAATACTGTCTGGGGGTGTGCTGCTCTTACAAAATATCCAGCAGAGCATGTGGCACACAACAGCACACAAATGTTACCTGAACATCTTACTTGTGTCTATAATTTGTAAAGTGATTTTTTTCATCCTTTAACCCTTACAATAACCCTATTGAGAAGTTGATATTACAATACCCACTGTTGGAGTCAGTAGTGCTGTCCACCAAACATTTCCATATCTCCTCCTTTCTGGGCATTTGGTGAGACTGTGCTTCTCTGTATCCTTGGAGTTAGAGGTGGCCATGTGACTTGCTCTGATCAATGAAATGTGAGCATAATGACTTGTATTACTTCCAGATGGAAGCTGAATGGTGCCATAATTTGCCCCCACTCTCCTTATCCAAATCTCACAAAAATTGGCAATATTTCTAATGGTAACTATTTTCTCAATCTGAATCTTAGAATGAAGATAACATGTAGCAAATCCCTCCAAAGACCCAAGATGGACATGAAAAGTGAACAAAAAATAAATCTTTGTTGTGTTAGCAAGTGAGATTGGGGGGTATTTGTTATCCAGAATGAGCCTATACTGATGGATACACCCATGTCACAGATTAAAAAAAAAAAAAAAGCCAAGGCTGTTAGGTTAAGTGAATTAACTTGCCTGAAGTAACACAGCAATATATTAGCAAAACCAAGATTTAGAAGATGTTCTCCCTGATTCGAAGTTCAATATTGCAAAACTATTTTGAATCTTGAACTTTGCTGCTTCGAAATTAGAACTACAGGACTTTATCTTTGCCATCAGTCCCTAGGATCTTGGCTTCTAGCAGAAAAGATCACATGAGACAAGTCAGTTCATGACTATCTTCTCTTGATTGAAACTTCCTAGAGGTTTGGAACCTCCAATTATAGTCAAAGCTTATGCCATCAGTAAGCTGACAAGGTCCTATACTATGCCTCAGTTTCTCTACTAATGAAAGACAGAGAATATGACTTAGGTCACCAGCCCTTTCCTATTTAGGGCTATGAGAGGAGACAAGTATAGGCATCTGAGAAGAATCAAGTGATGGCTTAAGCAAAGAGCCAAAAATCTCATCCACAATGAATCACATTCAACTTAGCCCCAGGCCAGACCACCAAATAGCTCTGGAGAAGCCTATGAGGTCCGGGAAGGCTGAGGATAACTGTCAATGGAGCTCAGTCACTGGTGACAAGAAGGGACTGGGGCTTTAGATACACAGCTGTGTCCAGCATGGATTGTTCTTCTAAGAAGAGAAATAGATACAGCTCTCTGTATTTGGAGGTAAAAATAGCCCAGAGTCACTGCTCTTGCCCTAGGCTGTTGGTCTAAGACTTTTAATGGAGGACCTAGGTACACCACATAGCCAGCCTCACCCCAGCCCAGGCCGGCATAATGGCCTCCTGGGAAGCCCATCAGACCTGTGGTCACTTATAAATGTCCTTTATAGGTGCCTCTGGGTTCACTCAGCCTTATTCAGGAGTTCCAACATGTTTGGGTAGCAGAATTGGTGTGGTTTCCTGCTTCATCATATCTCAGCTCCCCAAAAGGAGCACAGGGATGGCCAAACATGAAGGGTCTGTAAATCAAGCATCTACTAGGTGTCAGGCACTGCCCCAGACATTTCACATACTTAAATCATCTAGATGTCACAGTCTCTCTCTTGGACTGATGCTGTTTTGTTCACTTTGTGATGAGCAAACTGAGGCTCAGGAAATAAGCACCTTAGCACAGTGGCCTCTGAGGATGAAGTACTCACATAAACACTAATTCTTACTATTGTCACTGTCATCATCATCTTCTTCATCATTCAGAAGATCCAGACTTTAAAGAATTCCATGGTGTCTCCAAATCCCTTCTTTCAGACATCAGTAAACTCTTTAGATAAAAGTTTTGCAAACTTTGATGCAAATCAGAACTACTTAAGAAGTTCTAAAATATTGCATATTCATGGATTCTACCTCAGTTCAGCTGAATAAGAATCTACAGGTTTGGGCACAGGCTGTGGCACATTATCTTACTTTTCAGATAATTATAATATCCCTCCTTGGTTGGAGAACCACTGACCTGGTTGAAGAAGTTTTACAGCCTCCTATCTACTCACCCACACCTCTAACTATCCCTCTCTTCTATGCATTGGAATGCGGTCTCTAATGTCTCATAATCATCTAGATGTCACAATTTTAGAGGCCTAATCTCTGATCATTAAAGATTAGTCCTTCCATGAGGAAGTGGTATGTGTGACTGCTGAAGCAAGCAGCTTCTACAATGGCTCCCAAATTTGATTATCACCCCTCTTCCTGATATTCATACCCTGTGAAATCTCCTCTCTATCAGTGTAGGCTGGATTTATTGGTTTATTTCTAATAAAGAGAACACAGCAGAAGTGATGGGATGTCACTTCCAGGATTAGGTTATAAAAAGATGGGGATCCCTGGGTGGCACAGCGGTTTAGCGCCTGCCTTTGGCCCAGGGCGCAATCCTGGAGGCCCGGGATCGAATCCCACGTCGGGCTCCCGGTGCATGGAGCCTGCTTCTCCCTCTGCCTGTGTCTCTGCCTCTCTCTCTCTCTCTCTCTCTCTCTCTCTCTCTCTGTGTGTGTGTGTGTGTGACTATCATAAATAAATAAATAAATAAATAAATAAATAAATAAATAAATAAATATAAAAAGTTGGTGGCTTTCATTTTGGGGACCCTCTTTTGTTCTCACACTGACTCACTATGATGGAATTCGGCTGCCATATTGTGAGCACCCTATGAAGAGGTCTATGTGGTCAGGAACTGAGGTCTGTAGCCAACAGCCCACAATAACCTGAGAGCTGCCAACAGCCATGTGAGTGACCTTAGATCCCCCACTTCCCACATCCAGCCTTTAGATGACTACAGCTCCAGCTGACCGTAATTACAGCCCTGTAAGAGACCTCGAGCCAGGAAGTAACTGTATTTCTTACCAATAGAAATTGTGAGACAGTAAATCTTTGTTGTTTGAACCACAAAACAGAGATAATTTGAAGCAATACATAACTAATATAACTACCCTTAGGGCAACAGTATTATGGTAGGCAGAATAATAGCCCCCCAAAAGACACCCACACCCTACTCCCTGGAACCTGTGAATATGTTCCTTTACATAGCAAAATGGATTTTGTAGATGTGACTGAGTTAAGGATCTTGAGATGAGGAGATTTCCCTGGAATATCCTGGTAAGCTAAGTGTAATCACAAGTGTCCGTAAATGGAAAAGAGAGGGACAGAAGAGTCAGAATCAGAGATACAGGTGGCCTAGTACGAAAGACTCGACTGGCATTGCTGGCTTTGAAAATGGAAGAAGACACCACAAGCTAAAGAATGCAGGTGCCTCCAGAAGCTGGAAGAGGCAAGGAAACATTCTCACCAGGGCCTTCAGAAGGAATGTGATTTTGCCAATACTTTAATTTTAATCCAATGAGATCCATTTCAGACTTGTGACCTCCAGAACTATAAGATAATATATTTTAAAAAAAAGATAATATATTTATTTTTTTAAGCCACTATATGTGGTAATATATTACAGCAGCTGGAGGAAACTAATACAGGCATGAAGCAGACAGCACTAGGAAGTTTTTCTACATGAATATATGTCTTAGCATCCCTGTAGGAAGCTAGGTTTTGGCTAGCAAGGTTACTGGGATGAAGCTATGGGAAGATAAGGAACTAGTCTGCCCCCTTAGGAGAAACCCACTGGAGTAGCTTGGTTTCCCAGCCTCATAGCACTCGCCCAACACCCACCAGCTTTCACACAAAAACATGCCACAGATGAACCCTTTTAGAGACTAAGAGTGTAGGACTAATTCAGGCATGGCCATGCCTTTCGAGATATCTACAGCACCATCTTCAGGTACCAACAAGGCAGAGAGCTGCCCATGCAATTCCCAACGAGCTGCCCTAGTGGTACTACCCACTCCATCTCAACTTCCTGGAAATAGAGGTTGTATAATGGGGCAGTTTGGGAGATCCCCTAGATCTCAAGGCCACTGAGATTTTCATATCTGACTTTTCTTTACTCAAACAAGTAATCTCTCCACTCCTACCCCAGATGGCCCAGGAGTCTGCCCACTGGATTGCTGTTATTGTAATATATTCCACTGACCTATCTGCTCCATTTTGTCCATAGTCAATCAATGAAGTAAGTGGGAAAGCTAAAGCTTAGAGAAGTTAATAGATTTCAAAGCCCAGACTAGAATCCAAATTTCTTGATTCCAGCCCTACATTCTGTCCATCAGACCACACCCTTTCCCACTTGCAGCAAAAGAACTCAAATTAAAATACGATTGCTAGAGCCATGAGATAGATTAGAGTTCCAAGCCTGGTTCTGTCAGAGAATTGCTGTCACTCCCCTGTGCCTCAACTTCCCTATATATAAAATGAAGATCTCATAGGAAATGCGAGACAGAGTTTGTGATAGTGTCAAGGCACTGAGGAGGAATACAGAAATACCCAAAAAGTCAGTAGTCACCCCTCACTCCGTTTTCCAGACCCAAAGCTAAAAATCAAGAGAAAAAAAAAATTCTCCAAAGTTGTGTTGTTTTTTTTTTTTTATAACAAACTTTGAAAACTAGAATGTGGGTGTGAGCACTACTTTAAGGGTTTATGAAGTGACACGTGGATCACCTGTCAGGGAGCCAGGATTGGAATGCTGGTTTTAATTACATCGAATATTTCACTTTCTTATGCAGAGGCATAATCAATTATCTTATTTAAAGGCATTACGATAATGTGTGTGTAAAATGGAGCCATTCCCTGTATTGCATTAGATTCTACTAATTATAGGAGAATGTTTGGAGCTAAAATGTCAGCTTGTCATCCGGATAGCTTGTAATTCAGGATTTGCATTCACAGACGAGAAGGGAACTCTGACAAAAATTGCATTCAGCTCAAGCTTGTCTGCCCACCCCCCCTTACCAGCTCCAACAGCATGGAGAGCACTGGTCTTTGCTCTGCCCCCACACCTATCTGCCAGGCAGGGGCCTCCATCTTCCTCCTTTCCCCAAGAGGGAAAGATAGTAAAGAAGGGGTAAAGGCAGGATCAGAGGGCAGCAAACCACATCAGCTGCAAAAATGGAAGAGCAAAATCTCCCTTGAAGACCCATCTTGCCTCCTATTTTGTTGTCTTCCTAGTAACTGAAATTCTAAAAGTGGTGTTTAAAGAGATTCAGGTTCCAAAGAATTTACAGTCTTTGGCTTTCTTGGGACTAGCCATCTGATTCAATTTAATTCAATGCAACAAATATTTTGTGAGTGCCTACTATGTGCAGCAAGCTGGGGACCTGGCTCTGGGGGCACTGGCTAATGGTGCAGGCTCTGGAGCAGACTACCTCCAGAACTTCCTAGGTGTGAAGTGTGAGCCAAGTTAGCTCTCACTCATTTGATTCCCTGTCTGTAAGATGGGGATAGTAGGGTCATTATTAAAGTGGAGATAGATGATCTCTATGGAGTGCTTAGTAGGAGGCTGACAGCAAAGGTTAGCTTTTGCTGCAGCCGTGGATGTAACATGTGAATGTGACATTCCAGAAGGACAAATAGGCATTCAAAACGAGGGAGGGCTCCCTGCCCTTGGAGGGATAATCACACTAACACCCACTTTCTCATCACCATTTGCTTTATAGCAAATTATTTCAACTCCTATTTCTCACTTTATCTTCCCAAAGCTCATATGATTATTCCCCCTCCTGAAAAAATAAAACAGACCTTTCTGAGCAATCAAATGAGTGGATTTGCCTCTTTCAAGATAACCCCTCTGCCAAGGGGGAGCAGGATAACAGCCCCTCTGGACAGAAGAGGGTTTCAAAGTCTCCTTCCCCTGGTTGAGTTTTCCTTTCAACAGTCCATCTGTCCAAATCTACCCAGACACCAGATATGTAGCCCTGACCTATTGGGAGGGTGGAGAACCAGGGTTTGGACATGACAGGAGCCCTTCCTCCAACAGCAACTAGTGGATGGAAACAGACTGCCCAAGCTGGCTGATATTGGGAGGCCAGGGTGAGCCAGGGCCAGGGTGCCCTCAAGAGGGGATGTTAAGCTTCAGTGTCCCTGTCCACTGGGGGCACCATTCCCAGGCCCATTCTAGGTCAGCTGGCTATGGAGACAGATTCCCACTCATCAGGCCCTTCTCCCCTCCACACTCCTGCCATCTCAGGACCTGCTGAACAAAGCTCTGGACTTTTATCTTACTGCTACATGAGACTTCATGCCTCCATGCCTGCCCATAGGACTCAGTAACTTGGATGATTCCATTCTCCTTGGTTGAAGAGCCAACCCCATGGCCTGGCCTACCTGGACATGCTCTGTTGCTACCCAAGAGCTCCCAGCAGGGTCAAGCTAACTATAACCACCTCAAAGCTAGGTACGTAACACACTAGCTTTCCCAAAACCCTGATCAAGATGAGGTTACTTCACCCTCTCTTTCCTGGCTACTCTAACTGCTGTTCTTCAGGTGCTCCTAGACTTCAGGACACCTATAATGGTGGATGAGTCTCTGCAGCTCCAAGGAGAGTAACCACGCCTCCCCATTTTACCTTTCCTGGGCTTCATTCTTCTGTGGGGTCCTGGTGTTTGAGAGCAGAACCATATCTGGGGCATCCCTTCTCCTAGAAATGAAGCTCTTAATCTCTAGCCATAAAGCTTCTTCTCTTGATTTTTTTTATAATTATTTTTTGTCCTTTAAAAGCTATGGCATGCCAATAAAAAGTATTAAATGCTTGCTGTAGAAAATTTGAAATGTCCAAAAAGGTAGAAAAAAGAGGAGGAAAAAATCACCCACCCATTTTTGGCCAGGAGGCTGCTATAGTTAGTATCTCATTGTTGAGTTTTATGATGGGCTTTTTATTTTTATTTTATTTTTTATTTTTATTTTTTGATGTGATGGGCTTTTTAAAGCTAAATCAGATCACAGACTGAGATTGGAATTTAGCTGCCCTCAGCGTTATCATGGAAATGTGGAATCCACTCATCTGTGAGGACTTGGTAGTTGGCATTTCCTCCCAAAACCAAGAATTTCCTGAGGTCGGAGCCCCTGTAGACTCAATCTTTAGGAGGCTATGTCAGTATGGATACCCAGGCTGCTACTTCAGTGATCCTTTACATTAATCCTTGGAGAAACCTGGCACATCTACAGCCCTGTTCCCCTAACTTGGCCCTCTTGAGTTATTGCTACAGTCCAATGTTTGTGACCTCCCCACTCCCTCAATTCATATGCTGAGAGGTGACAAATAGTATTAGAAGCTGGGACCTTTGGGAGGTCATCAGATAATGAGGGTAGAGATCTTGTGGATGTCCTCAGTGCCCTCAGAGAGATCCTTCACCCTTCTACTATGAGTAGACACAGTAAGAAGATGGCAGGTAATGACCCAGGAAGCAGGTTTCCCCCAGACATACCACCTGATTGTCTTGGCACCCTGATCGCTGACTTCCAGCCTCCAAAACTGTGAGAAATAAATTTCTGCTGTTCCTAAGCCAGCCAGGCTCTGGTGTGTTGTTATGGCCAGTAGAACAGATTAAGATGGCCACCTTCCAGGTTTTGGTGGGCTTTACTCTCCTTGAGTCCTATGCCTCCAGCCCTGGCCCAGTCCTCTCCCATGAGCCCAGATCCATGTATCCAAGTATCCCATGTATTCCAGTGTCTCCTTGTCACACCCCACTGTGCAAAGCCCAACCCTATTCATCTCACCCTGAGACCTCCCCCCACTACCACCATTCTTGGCAGCATTGTTTACTCACTTACCCCAGCTGGCAACCTCCAAGCCATCTCTGACTCATCCTTCTTGCTCATACCAGTCACGCATCAAGTCCTGGTGTTTTGTCTCAGAAATGCCTGCGTGTCTTTTCTCTTCCCTCTTCCTGCCACTACTGCTGTCACCTCTCCTCACCATGGCAGTCAGTCTCCCTTCTGAGCCTCGTTGATAGTACCCCTCTCCCCAGGCAGACTAACTACATCCCAGGCACAGTAGCGAGCACCTGTCATCAGTTACCCCTCTCCCCATGACAAGGTGCTCATCGTTGGCCCACGCTACATATGAGAACCCAAGGGTCAGAAGAGTCAAGCATTTCAGGTATCTATGAATCAGTAACAAAGCACCCTAAAACTCAGTCCCTTGAAACAATGATGATTTTTTTTATTTCTCACAATCTGGACTTACAACCTGGGTGGTCCTACTGTAGGTCTTACTTGGCATTACTCAGCTGATGGCGCCTCTGGAGCTGGAAGATTGCCTCACTCATGCATCTGGCAGCTGGTGCTGACTATGAGCAGGGCATTTGGCTTCTCCTCCACATGGGTTCTCACCCTCCACTAAGCTAAACAGGCTTCTTTTCATGGTGGTCTCAGGGCAGTATTCCAAGAGAGTGGAAAGCAAAAGCTCCAAGGTCTCCTAAGGCCCAGGCTCCAGAACTCAACTAATTCTTCCACCATATTCCATTGGTCAAAGTGAGCCATAGGCCAACTCAATGTGAAGGAGATGGAGTAATGGACTCTTCTCTTAGTGGGAGGAGTGGCAACATCCCATCACAAAAGGGACATAGGGAGGCTTGTTTCATTGAGAGTTGTTTTTAAAATGATGTACCATGCCAAAGAACTTGTCCATAGTTGCTCATTCAACCTAAAAACTCCAGCATATGAAACAGGGTCTTGTGGTGCCTGTGTGTTTTCATTTTCACATTTGCTGCCAGACCTGCTTCTTACCACAGGAAACCATCAGTGGAGGGGTCACCCAGAGTAGTCACAGTGGTAACACTGGCCTTGAGTACACAGTGACACTGACAGCTTGAGTTGTGCCACATTGGATGAAAGTGGCTGTCAATTGGGCCAGCACCACCTCATCTTCCAGTAGTTCTGGCTATGACAGCAGCTGCCCATCCTACCTTCCCACTCACTGCATCCAGCTTGGCTCCAGCAAGCAGCATAATGCAGGGCTTGAGAACTCCCCCAGTCCCCAGACTCCATTAAGGAGCTGATTAAAGTTTGATGCTCCCATTTAACACCTATTAGCAAACACAGTGCCCTCCTGCTTGGAGAGAGAACTTGGAAGAGGGGGCCTCCCCAACTCCCAGCAGCACCCTTCCTGCCAAGGTGGCAAACCATTAGATGGAGGAAAGCAGAAGCAGAGCTGGATGGGAGAGGGAGGACCAGCTCTTCCTGAGCCCCAAAGCAGGACTGAGATCTTAAGTTCTCAAGTGCAAGCATCCCACAGTTGATGGTAGGATGGGTCGGAGATGAGAAACTGGCATCCAAGGAAGCTTAAGGGATGGTGAGAGGCCCCCATCTTTCTCCCACCTCCCTACCAGGAAAAGATCTAAATTGTCCAAGATTATGAGAAGAGGCATCATGGGAATGGATGTAATCAGGATATAAATGCTCTGACAGAAAGAAGCGGATCTCTGTTCCGAAGGTCAGCTATGGGAACTCCCCACAAAAACTCCCAAAGGGAAGGGAATATGAGAGAAACTGACGGTGTTCCATCTCTTCTTCCTAAACAGAGTGACTTAGGGGTAAAGCATGTTGAATTGGGAGTAGGAAGGAAGGCATAATCAGCTGCCTATAGACTGAGCACTTACTGTGTGTTAGACCCTGGCATGAAGGGAAACTTACACAGAACAGGAACAGATTCTCTACCCTCAATGAGTATATAATTTCACAAGGCTACATGTGCACACACACCTGCAGTGAAGTACCAGTACAAGGGGGTAAAAGCATAGAACCAGGATTTGATTCCCAAGCTTTTCACATACCAGTTATGTGAGCAGCTTCTAAAAGCTAATTTGAGTGCTTCTGGTTAACACTTAGCAAACACAATTCTCTGCAGCTATGAAAGAGAACTCTAAAGGATGTTTCCCAGTGACTTTGAAGGTCATATGCGGCAGCCCTTAGGAGGAACCCAGCAAGTCATGGTTAATCTTAAACCTCAGCATCCTCATCAGTGAAATGGGGATGACAATACCCATTGAACTGGGTCATTATGAAGATGGGGTGATGTAATGCACATGAAAGCCCCTTGTGAATGTTCAAGAGCAACTCAAGGTCACAGCCTTATGATTATTGTGACAAGTGTTAGAAGAAGGACCTTCCTCCTCCAGTTGTGGACCTTCCTGGAGCCACTGTAGTAACATGGAAATTGAGATGTTTTAAGGTTTATCCAATTAAATTTTATTCCCTATGAGGCCCTCTCCCTGAGACACAAAACCCTCACAGTCCTACCCAATAACCACAGCCTTGGCTATATCCCATAATAGGTATTTTCCCAGCAGAGACCATGATAGTCCTATGGAGAACAGGGTGACTGAGGGAACCCTGTGATGACCCTTGCCTATAATTTAGATGTTCCCCTAATATACCCACCTCCCCCTCAGGATCCTGTGGTTGACTGATGGCTCCCATGATCTCTGCTTCCTCTTTAGGCCTTTTCCTCTATGCTCTGAGATTCAAGCCCTTGGCTTCCCTTTTACCTTGGCCAGCCCTCAGCATCACCTCCTGGGGGGCAACGTGGACATCACACTACCATGGCATCAGGGGAGGGCTGGCTGGCTAGGGAAGACGCAAAGAAAGTGGGGATCCAGCTGTACCTTGAGGAACACATCTCCCTGAATTTATAGGGACAGAGTAACCTCAGCAAAGGGCTACTGTACCTCTCTGGGGGCCAGGGCAGCAAAGGTTCTGTTGGGGATGGTATGAAGTGGACTTGAAAGAGAAGACTGGAGCCTTGTGGTGGTCAGGTCTTCCCTGTCAGGCTGGACAGCCACATGTGCTCTGTAGATAGTGACAACACACTAGAGTTGGGCACTTTTGATCAGTAGTGGGATGGAATGGAATTATAGTAGTCCCCCTTTTCTGCAGAGAATATGTTCCAAGAAGACCAGCAAAGCCTTCTCTGGTACTTCCAGGGGACTCTACTGTCTTTTTTTTTTCCCTCTATGCCAGGGGTTTGCAAAATCCTGTCAACCACATGTTTTTCCTATGGACCACGAGCTGACAATGGTTTTTTACATACTTAAGTGTTTGAAAAACATCAGAAGGATAATATTAGGGCACATGAGAATGATGCAAAAGTCAAATGTCAGTATCTGCAAACAGTTTCATCAGAATTCAGGCACACATGTTTGTTTACATATTCTCAGTCTGCTTTTGTGCAACCATGTCAGAGTTCAGTAGTGCCAAGAGACCATGTGGCCCACAAAGCCTGAAATGTCCACTCCCTGACCCTACCTTACAGAAAGGCTTACTGACTCCCACTCTTTGTTGTTATGGTTTTCATTTTAAACAGCTCCAGTCCTAGGACCACCAGTCTTGCCATGGACAAGGAGAGACCTGAGGTGAATTTTGTTCAGTTCTATCCCTTGGGCCAGTTCCAATCTCAGGCAATAGTAGATACTCAATTAATGTTCTGTTCCCAGTGAAAATACCTCTTCAACAGCTCCAGCTCCCATAGGCAAGTCTAGTGCCTGGGGTCTGGTACTGCCACTTCTCTTTGGTCCTCCAGCCCTGGCAGGAGTAGAGCCTACTAAAAATATTTCCTGAAGAAGAAAGCAGAAAGCATTACTCTCACCTATAGACATAGAGATCACAGTCTAACCAGGGGAGGGGATCTACCTAAAATCATAAGAGTAGAAGGGGCAGAGCAGAGATGCAAAGCAGGCCCTTCCCTGCAAAGCTGACACTACCCCTTCATCCTGTCCAAACACTACTAGCCACTGTCGTGCAGAGGGACCCAGAAAGCCCTTCCACCCGGGGGAGCTGGGATTCCTTCCGCAGCAGAGTCCCAGGACCAGAAGCAACTCCTCAGGAATGTTTGTTGCGTGGGGTTTATAAGCAGCATTTGTCTAATAAAGTAATTTCTGAACATCTCACATCCCCTAATTACTTGTCACAATAATGTGAGGCATCTCCCAGCATGCTTGTTTTTCCCATTGCTGGCACAGAGCAGGAGCTCCTGGGCCTGGGAGGCGGAGATAAATATAGCCACTCATTTACTCACCAGTTGGGTTGCCTGAATGCACAACAATACACGTCGCCACCCCAACACATGCCAAGCCCATGCATACACGCACAGGGAGTGATGCTACTGGCACTGTGTGACGTCACTGACACTTCCTGGACCAGCTCTAGCTTGGAAAGGAGCACAGCTGTGTCCAGTGCACAGCCAACTGGCCACAATTGGGACTATTATCTGGGAGTTACTGAGAGGCAGATTTGGGTGTGATATAAGAAGGAGTTTCTCTAATGATGAGACATCTAATGATGCCCAACCAAAGTCATTTTTCACTAGGCAAGGATGAGTTAGCTTCTGAGGCTCCCAAGACATTAGGTACATTCTGTACCTAGAAATACTCCAGCCACTTTGTTTCAGCCTCCGGAAGCTCCAGAAGCACAGAAGAGCTGGGTGGGGCTGGGGATATGGAGATAAGGCAAAGCTCTCACACAACATTTCTGCAACCCATGGCTATCTCTGTGATCTGCTGCTGGCTCCTGTCACCAGCTCTGCCTCTTGGGAGAATCAGGAGCAGAACCATGAGGTGGTAACATATGTGGTCTCAATTCTTTCCTTTATGAGTCCACACTCCCATCTTCCCTAAGCTACTCCTTCTGGTGTGCCCTGCGTCCCCCTACAGCTCCCAGACTCCCAGAGCCTCTTCCCCAGAGCCTTGATCGGAGGCTTTATTTATCCACATCATGGTTTAGAGGCCCCAGATAGAGTGCTCCAGAAAGAATGTGTGTATTTCCCCTTCTTTCCATACGTGTACATGAACAGAGCTGGCCCCACATTTTCTAGAAAATAGCCCCAGCCTAGAAAGAACTGCTTCCTCTGGGCAAATTCTCCGATCTCTCTTGGTCTTGCTCAAAGAGCCCTTCTCCCTTTCAAGGTTCCAAATGGATACAGAACTGAAATATCTGGTTGGGCAGTATTTGTCCTGCTCCTCCCAATGTAGGGATTCATTCCTGGGGGTCAGAGGACTCCTCAACTCTCTGATGTCACTCTGTGAAACACCAGGGTTTGAGTATGTTCCTAGCACTGCTTTCTGAGCCCAGTCATGTTAGATAAAGTACAAGGGCTTTTACCAAACGTTACGTTACGACTGGCTGGAAAAGGCTTTGGGTAAGACAGGTAGCATCACTTGGAGCAGATTAGAGAGGCCTGGTCTCTCCAGTGTAGATAGGTCCCTTTACAACCCTGATTCCCAACACTTCTGCCCAGCAACCTGGATGCATCTGAGGTTTACCCAGCCAGAGGCTCTTTTCTCACTAGTTATTCCAGAAGACCATATATTTTTTAAAGATTTTATTTATTTATTCATGAGAAAGAGAGAGAGAGAGAGGCACAGAGGGAGAAGCAGGCTCCATGCAGGGAGCCCGACATGGGACTCGATCCCAGGACTCCAGGATCACGCCCTGGGCCGAAGGCAGGTGCCAAACCACTGAGCCATCCAGGAATCCCCTAGATTTTTTTTTTCTTATCATTTCATTCCCTGTTCCCTGCTACTCTCTGGCCAAACTGAAGTTTCCTGTAATCCCCTGTCAAGCTTGGGAATCAAAGTATAACAAAGAGTGACCCCCAATGTGGGTCAAAATTGCATCTTCATTGAGTTTTTGCTGTTAACCTTCTCCAAGCCACTTAACCTCTCTTAGGCTCATTTTTTTTTACCTGTAATATGGGGGTTGTAATATCTACCTCTAATGGGCAACTGCCATTTTTCCCAATCCAATAACCATTCTCCCATCTTCTGGTGTCAACCTCATTATTTTCATCTGAGGAAACCACATCTTTCTCATTCTTAATCCATGTAGTTTAGATGGGGCTACTGCCACATCACCACAAGTGAGCAGGTTGCCCTGGTTTGCCAGTGAGAGCCCAGAGGAGACCTGCAACAGCCTGGCCACAGTGATTGGCCCAGGAAAGGCCATGTGACCCAGGCCAAACCAATGAGAATCAGCCCTGGATTTTTGCTGAGGCTCTCCCACCTTGGAAATTTCCACAAAGGCAGAGAAACAGTCTAGAGCTGCTGGTAGTCACCTTTGCCCCCATGTGAGGCACACCTGTCTGAGGATGAGACCAACACAAAAGAAAACAGCTGAGAAATACAGAAAGAAATTCCTTAGGATATTATTTAAAGAGCTGGACCTAGCCATGTCTGAGGATCACCCCTAAGCCTCCCAATGATGTGAACCAATCAATTCCCTCCAAACTAGTTTGAGTTTGGTTTCTTTCACTGGCAACTAAAAGTCCTAACTAATATACTACCTCCAGGCTTTTGTCAGAATCAAATGAAACAGCATATACAATCACCTCACAGACTGCTGGCACATAATAAGAACTCATTAAATATTAGTCACCTTCCCAAGAAGAGGAGGAAGGGAAAAGTGCCAGTGGACACAAGATTGAGAATGCAAGAGAGATGTATAATCAACAGAACAAGAGCCCAGAGGAACCCAGGAGGGATGAGATCAATGCATGGGTGGAAGGCTTAGCCCAAGCAGGGATAGAGCAAGGAAAGGGACACCCTGTTTTACGAGTGGTGAGAAGAAACTCTGGGGAATTCAGAAAGGCTGAGGTGGGGAGCAAGAACAGCAGCCTAGTTTCCTCAAGCTCAGGGTTGGTGTCTTCTGCTGCATGGCCACATGGGTGGTCTCAGACGCTTGAGGACAGTGGGGACAAGCTGCCATAATTGTCAGCAAGAGAAAAATGGCAGATTGCTGCAGAGCAAAGAGCCCGCTGCCCATGGCTGGCCACTGCAGCCTGATCCACACAGTCTAGTGCCTTCTTTCCTGTAATGTTTCTTTGTTTTTCATTTTATCTCCCTTTTGGTTCTGAAAAGAAGAAACTGAATCTTACTTCCCAAGGGACAAGCTCAAGGGCCCAAGGCCAGAGACTCCCCACCCCCTCAAAACACAAAGCCCTTGTGGGGAGGGTCCTCCCTCTTATTCTGCTCCTGCTGGAAAGAAAGCAATTGGTTCATGATGGAAGTCAGTCTTCCACTCAAGCTCTATCTCTGCTTGTGCTCTTTCATTTGCCTTCAGTAACTCTCCACTCCCATCCAACACACCCAAGACCTATGGCCTCCTTATCCCCAATGCCTCACCCAGGGTCAACCCATAGAAATCCCACCCAGCACTCAAGACCAGACCCATGGTAAACCTTTCTGAGTGTCCAGTTCAACTTCCCTTCCTCTAAATCAGAAGTTGGCAAACTTTTCTATAAAGGTCCACATAGTAAATATTTTAGGCTTTCTAGGCCATATGGTCTCTGTCACAAGCAACTACTCAGCTCTGCAGTTGTGGAGAAAAGGCAGCAGAGACAACACATAGACAAATGAGCATGGCAAAGTTCCAATAAAACTTTATTTATGGATACTGAAATTTGAATCTCACATAATTTTCACATGTCATGAAATATTACTCTTATTTTGATTTTTTTCAACCATTTAAAAATGTAAAAAATCATTCTTAGCTGAGTCAGTAGTCTGGGTTCAAGCACATGGGTCACAATTTGTCCACCCTTGCTCTCAAAAATGAACATCAGTGTCTTCCATTCATTAAATTCCTGCTTCACACAACATCTTCCACTTACATTTCCTTATTTAATCACTGCACCAGCCTCATTAGATCAATAGGATGATCCCTATTTGATAGTTTAGAATGAGTTTCAGAGAGATTTTGTCACTTGCCTTACAGTATCAGCTCATAGGTGGTACATCCAGCTTTGCCATTCCCAAATTCTTTTTTCGAGCTCTTTCCAAAGTCCCTCACACTTTTCAGAACCCTCCTCCCTGCACCATGTCATGTGGGTCTGATTTATAGTTGTTTGTTTCTTGATATAATCCCCCTGTAGAGCTAGATACCACCTGAGGGCAGGAATGTGGCTAACACGCGCCTGTGTGTGCATGCACACACACACACACACACACACACACACACACACAGACCCAAGCATTACTGCTGAGCCCTTGGCGCGCATCTTAGCCACTCAACAGAGCAAACCACACAGTGAGGATGGTGTTCCTCTAAATTCAAGACCACAACCACAAAGCACCCTCAGCACTGCCCAGCAATCATAGCATGTTTTTCTAGAAATTTCTTTCTCACTCTGAACAGAGCATTGAATACCTCCTCTTCTCTCCATGTCCCTCCCCCATGCCCCTGCTCCCCAAGTCTCCCTCATTCTCGAAGCTGATCTCACCTCATGCTTGGAGCTTAGTTTCAGAACAGAAGCCATGCTCAGGTGCCTCCTTAACTGCCATCACCAAATCCACAAATATCCCTATATCTGAAGGCAGAATCTTTTCAGGAGTCCCTTTAGAATCTGGCATTGACTCCCTTGCCAACCCCATTTCCCACCTCTCCCCACACTGATGCTGTTCCTTGAACAGACAGTGCACATTCCCAACTTGGGGGTGACTATGCCCCTCCCCCCTCCCCTGCTCACTTGTGAATTTCATTTCTTCACTCCCTCCAGTCTTGGGGCAAAGACTGCTTCCTCAGAAGTCTTCTTGGGCCTAAAACCATCCTTCTTCATCTTTCTATCTCTCATTTGGCTTTATTTTCCTTCTTCCAGGTCTCATTGCCTGACTGCATTCCACGTATGTATTTGTACACATGCGTCTTTTGTGTCCCCTGGGCAGAGCCTGAGCTCTACAAGGGCAGGGAAGGCCATGCTCCATTTTGCTCAGTGGTGGATCCCTACCATCTACAACAAGCACCCAGAGCAAGTTCTCAATAAATATTTCTGAAAGCACTAAGAAAACCCAGAGCCCTAGAAAAACTTTTGTCAAATTCTCTTCCCTAAAATTTGCCATCCCTTGAATTCCCTGTGTCTCAGAGGCTTCCCTTCCTGGCCCCAAGGGCTAACAGGGCTAGGAGGCTCCCCGGGATCCTTTGGGAAACACACTCCTCCCTCTGCTGCCCTAGCCCACATCTCCCTCCGGAGCCTGATGGCATCAGAGCTATTTCCGGGACCTTGTAAACTGTCTTTAACTTGGGAAGCCCAGAGTGGTGCTAGAAACCAACAGTGCAATTATAGGGCTTTTAAACTGCAGGGCTCCTTTGTGTTCATCTCCCCCAGGGGCCTCTCTGAGGCCAGGACCGGGTTGGGCCAAGACGGAGGAAGAGAGTATGCTCATCTTGGCCAGAACAGCAGAACTTTTCAGCTAATGCAGCTGCGTGCTCAGGGCCTGAGAGGATGGGCAGCCAGGAGGACAGCTTGGGCCTGATAGTGTTCCCAGGCTCCCACACCCCACATCATGACCTAGAACTGACTGGGGTTGGAGGGTCTCCACCAGACCAGGGGCAGTTGGGGGTGTCGGGCAGGCACTGACCTCAAAGTTATGCCCATGTCTTGGGCAGAAAAGCTAGAACTGGCCCTGCCTACCTCTCCTGCTGCGCCTCCAGGGGGCACCATCTGGAACCCCAGGGCACATGTCTGTCCACCATCAGCCTACGATACTGCAAAGCTCTTGCTGGCTTACGCGTCTGTCTTCTTCCTCTGCTGCCTTCTTGACACTCAATGGCTATGACTTTTGTGTCCCCAGAGTGGGTGCTTAGTCAATGATAGCTGAATAAAGAAATGGCCTGGGAGGGCAGCCCCTGTGGCGCAGTGGTTTAGCGTCGCTTTTGGCCTGGGGTGTGATCCTGGAGGCCCCGGATGGAGTCCCACGTCGGGCTCCCTGCATGGAGCCTGCTTCTCCCTCTGCCTGTGTCTCTGCCTCTCTCTCTCTCTCTGTGTCTACCATGAATAAATAAATAAAACCTTAAAAAAGAAAGAAAGAAAGAAAGAAAGAAAGAAAGGAAAGAAAGAAAGAAAGAAAGAAAGAAAGAAAGAAAGAAAGAAAGAAAGAAAGAAAGAAAAAGAAATGGCCTGGGAGAAGCAGTGGGGTAGGAAAGGGGTCACCAACAAGTCCACGTCATACATGGCCTGGTATATTATAGGCTACTAGCTAGCCACTCTGCAGCTCACCACCATCTTCAAGTGGGGTGAGGAAGGTGGGGAATTTGGCCAGGAGCTGCCTAGAACCCACTCTTGGCTCAAGGTCACCAGGTGCCTCCCAGAATACAAGGCCAGATGTGGTCCCAGGAACAACAGCACTGCAGTTCTGGCCTGCCCTCCAGGACAGGCTTATCTGTGCCACTAAGCACTCAGCCACCCTAGGACCCACTGCTGTTCCTCTTGTCTCTGGAGCACCTCTCCTGAAAGCACAGAGTGTCAGAGCTGGAAGGGGCTTCTGGATTCTTCCAGGCCAACCTAAGTCAGACATGCTGGAAGTGAATACCCAGAGTTCCTGGTATCCTACGGGACCACTGAGAATGGGGTGCTAAGGTTTCACAAGTCTGTGACACTGAACAAAAAGGCTCTTCATCCTTCAGGGTTTCTCCCTCCTCATCCACAGTGAGCAGTTCTGACCCCAGGGGTCGGGAGTGAGCTCCTAGAATCTGTATTTTTAACAAGCCGCTCAGAAGATGCTGAGGCAGCCTTTCTACCTCTGTTTGGGAGTGGGTGGCCTCAACTGATGACTGATTAGCAGCCTAGAAATGCCATGCGATGTAATGCTAGGGGGCTTCCCCTTCCTCAGCCCCTGTCCTGGTTACAGTGTGGATGGCTCCTGAGGGATGATGGGGAATACAGAGGTCCTTCATCAAGCTCTTCCTGGCTGGGAAGACAGTGTCCTTTGGAGAGATGGGGCAAGAGCCTCTCTGAAGCTGCCACCCTCTGGGGTGACTGGCTGGATGATATGTCCCACAGCTATTCATACCCCCGCACACAGAGGAGGGCCTAATCCAACATGAGGCCCTATAGTCACACCACTCTGTGGGGAGGCTGTCACTGTCCCTATTTTACAGATGAGGAAACTGCACAGAGTCCATAGCTTCTGACCCAAGGCTTGTATGCTCAGCTTTGCCCACAGGCCTGATGCAGTGATCACCATCCTGACTGCAGATGAGGCTACTTCCCTCCAGAGGGCTGACAGCCAAGAGAGGGAAAAGGCCATGGGTTCTGATCCCAGTGGACCCTGTAGGACAGTATCTACATCACCTCCCTCTGCCAAACCCCCACCACCAAGTGAGGAGGAAGATTTTGTATCTCCCCACATCCGGCTGTGAACCAGGGGAACAGAGAGAGCTTGCAAACTTAAAGTGCTAGATAAAAGCCCATTAATAAACCTCCTGGCAAGGCCTGACCTAGGCTGCACAGGGGAGCGCCATTCATAAATCTCTGCCATGGGCTCTAGCTTCTGCACCACAGCCTGCGGGAAAGGGATGACTTAGCTTGAGCAGCCTACAGAAGAGGCTGGGGGTATGCTGAGCCCTTGGAGGGGGACCCGAGAGCCTCTCCTGCCCTAAGCCCTTTTCTCTGGACTCTGCAGCAGTGAGAACCATGAGGAACACCTGACTGTTCTTATCCAGGCTGTCCAGGGAAGTGACACACTTCATGGTTGAGGACAATCCCTGACCTGGGGCTCTGGGGCCTCAGGCAGATGCTAAGCTGATCTTCTCATCCAGAACCTGGTGACAGCTAAGACCCTTCCAACTCCACCATTCTGAAGGGCCTCATGTCCCCATTGGTGCTTATGCAAGCCTAGCTGTGAAACTTGGTTTCCCTCTTGGAGGGCAAGAAACTAGCATTTCTAGAATAACCACCAAAATCCAGGTACCCTGCATGCTCTACTCCAGGGAGTCTCCTGAATAACCTGACAAGGCAAGTTCTAAAGTGATCCCCATTTTGCAGAGGTAAAAACCAAGGCTCACAAAGTAAAATAAATGCCCGAGAATCACAGATCTATTAAAGGACAGATTCAGACACTCAGATCTTCTTGGAATATGTCAGAATGCACGTAAGTTGAAATAACACAGAGATAGAATTCAGAGCCAGGCTGCTAGACCCTGTGCAGTTCCACAGTTTCTTCCTCTGCACCAGTGGTTCTCACTGGGGACATCTGGCAATGTCTGGAGACATTTTCAGTTGTGACAGCTGGGGGGGACGTGGTGTATAACTGGCACCTAGTGAGTAGAGGCTGGGGGTGCCACTACACATCCTATGGTAAACAGCTCCTGCAAAAAAGGACTCCCTGAACCAGGAAGTACATAACACCACAGAGGAGAAACCCTGACCTAGAGCCACTGAAGACAGGACAGAGCTGTGCTCTGGGCTTTCATGGCACAGCTCCTCTGAGGTAGGGACAGAGAGTTTGGACCAATGATCTCCAGAATATCCTGCAGGGTACACTGGGAATAAATGGCTTTTGTGGAGAACTGGGGGGTAAGCATGGTTCTTGTTCTTGTAATTTTAGGAACCAGAGAGGTCATCACAACTAAGGTGTCTTTGGTGCAGGACTTCTCAGTGTGTTTATTGGTGTGGTCAGTTTTTAATAAGTCAACCTGCCTGAATTAAGGCACAAGTTACTCAAACAAGCATGAATCTAAGTGTCACTGTGTAGGTATTTTATAGATCTGATTAAAATCCACAATCAGATGCCTTCAAGTAAGAGAGATTGTGCTAGGTCATTTGATTCAATCAGTCCAAAGGCCTTAGGGGCAGAGCTGAGGCTTCCGAGAAGAACAAAGTCTGCCTGTGGACTGATGCTTCACCCAAAGCCCAAGGGCTCCAGCCTGCCCTTCCTGACAGTCGGCTTGCCCTGCAGCCTGTGGACTTGCCTAGGCACCCTTAAACTGTACAAACAAATTTCTTGCAATAATCTTTGTCTATCTACATATCTGTCTATCCATCCTATTGGTCCTATTTCTCTGGTTGAACTCTGTTTGATACAATTTTTATTATGATTCATGATCTCCAAGAGGAGAATATAGTTTTATGACAATTCCAAAACAGATTTAGCCAGTGCAGCTCTAAAGTTGAGGAGCATCTCATGGGATTCATGTTGGGCAGATATGTACGTGTATGTGTGTGTGTGTGTGTGCATGTGTGTGTGTCTCTCTTTTTGTCTCTCTCTCTCTCTGGCAAACTCTGGTTTAGGCAAGCTGGAAGAGCAGAGAAGAGAATGTTGGCTCCCCATGACAGCTGGCATGACTGTGTGCTCCCACTGTGGGCGGGGTGTCCTCACCACTATCATGTCAGCCACCAGGTCAGGTGGGACTCACTGGGACACCACTGGGGCCCAGATGTTTGCTCAGTCAACAACCTAGTCTATAAAGCAGAGCTAGCAGGCCCCAGCTCTTCGCAGAGGGAATAAAGACAAAATGAAACAGTGCATGCAAAGTACCTGGCACACAGACGGTGGTGGGTGCCAATCCCTCCTCTCTCCTCCCCCTGACGACAAGCTGCGCTAAAACAGGCCTCCTACTATATAAGGTATGAGCAATGTTTTAAAACCACTCAAAATGTTCAGCAGTTGCCAAAAGATGCTACGGAGCTCTCCTAGGCCCGTGGCCCACCCTAAATTTAACAGGCCCATGTTTACAAACCCAAATCCATGCATCTCCGAGGCTCCCACACACAACCCAGCTGTAGTTCTCAAGAACTCCATTTGGAGAGTCTGTGGCAGCGTCACCGCCAGCTGGTGCCTCTCAGCCTGGGCTCCAGGCAGCCACTCACGGGTGGGAAAGAATGGGAACCAGGAGACACTTCTGCTATCCAAGGACCACTGAGACCCAAGGCTGGAGAGCTTGGGCCAGAGCTCGGAAACCAGGACACAGGGGAAACTCCAGCTGCTAAGTGCAGGGAGCAGAACATAAGATATGTCTCTCTCTGGTCCCTGGCTTTTACTCTTTCTACCCTCCTTCCTCCCTCTGCATGCACACAGGCACACACACTCCTTCCTAGGACTCCGCCATCCTGCAATAATCCAAGCACACTGCACAACGGCTGAGACCCAGGAAGAAACCTAAGCCCCTTGCTGGACAGAATACTGATTAAAGCACACGCAACCTGCCCCTGGGCCCTCACTGGGCCCTATTTATCCTTCCTCACAGCATTGGTCCTCAAATGATGGGGACAGCTGAATCACCAGGACAGCTTGTTAAATACAGATCCCGGCCCCACCCCCAGAGTTTCAGATTCAGCAAGTTTGGGAAAGAGCCCAAGAATTTGCATTTCTAACAAGTTCCTAGGTGAAGCGATGCTGCTGGACAGGGGCCTCTCTCCAAGGATCATCCCTTTCCACTTTAGATAAAACAAGTCAACTGACTCCCAAGTGTTACCTGATCAGAATCAAGTCAGTGAGTGTGAGTGTTGGGGGCGGGGCAGATGCTGACGGTGGTTAGCCCTGCCAAAGCCCAGATTTCTGACAGCTGCAGGAAGTGACAGTTGACAGCCAATAGCAAAGAAAGAGACAGCAAACTATAAAAAGCAGACAGAAGAACTCAAACAGCAAAGCAGTCTGAGGCCATCTCAGGGGGATAAAGTCATTATACACCCCTAAATAAATCCTGAGAAAGCACTCTCTCCAAGTATCAGTTAGTCACAAAAGTCATGATATTCACAGTGGAGTCCCTGAAATATGATGAAAGCCATATTTAGGCTGTCTAAGAGGGCAGGAAAACAAAAAATTAATTTTGTAAAAAAAAAAAATCTACATCTAATTTGTCAGCAATAAAATCACCTAGGTACTCAATGAATTATAAACTTGGCAATCTGGAAAATTTTTCTCTGTGTGCTAATTCATTTACCTCATTAACCAGGGTTTTGCATGTGCACCTGGGTGTGTGCACTCCCACATGCATGCACAGGTACATATGTCTTATAAATGCATTCCCTAACACAAATTGCTACTCATTTCCAGATCTCCTCTTAAACATCTTTTCTTTGACCTTGCTCATCCAGCAAGGTCAGGCCTCAGGTTAAAGCTCTCATGGATCCATCTTTAATTGTTCAAATTCTTGTCTTCCTTGCTGGAATGTGAATATTATGGGGGACTGTCTTTTTTCTAGGTGTTTCCATGACCCAAGATAGTAAAACATAGTAGGTGCTCAGCAAATGGATATTGACTGCATGAATATCCACAGGCTTGCCACTTTTCCTTCTCTCACCCCCCACCTCCCACCACCTCCTTTACAAAGAAAATATAGGTCAAGGAGCACAGAGCATGTGCCTTTAGGCAGTCGCAAATTCTGATAGCTGGCGTCAGGTGTGCTTCCTCCCACTAGCAAGGGAGCATATTAGTCCTCCAAAGAGAGAGAACACTGTCTCCCCAGCTCTTCCTTTGAATCATAATTTGCATATTCTGGGTGAGGTGGAGAAAGGGAGGAGGATGCAAACTCAATTCAATCATTCCTCTCTGAGTCTCCACCCTGACTGCTCCTACTGAAGCAATCTTCTGTCCCTTATCTCCCACTCCCCTGAGAGATACACACATGCCCCCTCCTCTTCTCAATCCAATCCAGCCACTCAGAAGGACAGGGCTTGGCACTCCAGACCCAGAACACTAGCAGATAGAAAACGAAGCACAAAACTAGGAAGAGAACACCGTTCTTTCCATAATCAACTCATTTACCTATAAATAAAGGGCATTAATGGGAATCAACCTGAGCTAACAATTAGCAGGAACCCCCTCTGGGCTGGTGGGGGAAGCAGAGAACAGCTCCCTCCTTGAAGAACTGACTGTATTAGCCAAGCACATCCAGAGACACTCCACCCCTAGGCTCCCCAGCCTGAGGACACATCTTCCTCTCCCTAGCTCCATTGCAACCAGTGTGCACAGGAATCCATTTCTTGAAAACTGTGCAGAACTCCCAAGCTTGAGAAGAAGCCCACTAATATAGCCATGCAAGTGTGACATCACCTGGCAGCTGCCTCACCCACAAAAAAAGTTTTCCTCATTTCTCCTTTGGCCAGATTCAAATGGGTTATGAGTCTCCCAAAACTTCTGTCAAGAAAGTTGATCCATGGGAGAATAAAACTTTTTAAGACAGGGTTTTTTCCTATTTACCACTAGTTCTAAAGGCACATAGTCCCAAAAGTCTGTTTCTGAGACTTCCTTTCTTTCATATAGTCAGGGTGCACTAGATTATGTGCTGGTAACAAACTCCTTAAAATCTCCTTGACTCTTGATTATAAGATGATTTACCACTCATGCTACATTTCTGTCACAGGTCAGTTATGGCTCTGCCCCAAGAACCAAAGGAGCAGCTACTACTGGAGATTGACAATCACCACGGCAAAAGGAAAGTGAACTTGTCAGAAGTACATGTTGGCTTCTAGAGCTTCTTGATTGGCTAGAGCAAGTCCCATGGCCATGATTAGGTTCAAAAGGATAGGGATATATAATCCTTCCCCAGGGAGGAGTACTAGAGAGAGGATATCAAATAGGAGTTGACTAGTTATACAATCCACCATACCCTTGACTTGCCAGGCTTCCATCATCCTTATAATTTAATCACCATTACAAGCACTACCACCATCATCATTACCCACAGCACCATCACTGTCCATCACCACCACCACTACCCCCAACCTCATCAGAATCACATCAGCATCCTCATCAACAACATGCTATTGTCTTAACCCAGGGTCCCTGGAAAAGACATCCTGCCTGGGAGAGAAGCTTACACACTAATATTCTGTTGGAGAAAAAAAAGAAAAAAAGGGGACAGACACAGGGAAAGAGGGAGAGCAAATAAAAAGAGGATATTTAAGAAGCATGCCACATTTCACAGCAAATACAACTGATTGCTCAATCTGGCAGGTCATCTTTAGATCTTAACAGTTCATCTGCCACACCTCTTCCTCATTCATTTGTGCAGAGGAATGAAACAGAACTTAGCTAATGATGCTTCCTGGCCCTTATATCCCACTGGTCAAATTCAGCTCTTCTGAGATGTGTGACATGGTCTCCCCAGGCAACCTCTAGAGGAGCCAGAGCTTCTGGGGGTCTGGGGCACAGCAGTCAATCTCATTATGCAGTAGTGTCTTCTAGGATCTTCCTTCCATCTGTAGTGGGAGTGATTACAGAGCCAGAGTTGTGGGAATAATATGCTGGGCTCTTACTGACTCTGCTCAGCTGCAAGACAAGGCAAGTAAGAGGGAAGGTGTGGCCACATGGACCTAGAGTGGCATACAAATGGAGTCCAGTATAGTCCACCCCTTGTGCCTTTAAGATCCACTCCTTCCTATTTATAACATATGTATCCCCCAAATCAGAACAGGACACTTTCAACTCTTCCACAAGAAGTGAGATGAAAATCCAGTTCTTCAAGGTGATGGCATGTGAAAAGACTTACAGGCGGTTAGCAGGCCAAACTTGCTACAGCTGTATGATGGCAGCTGGTCCTGGGATCATTATAACTGATAATCATCACTGCTTCATTCAGCATCCATTTTGACTGACCTGGACTGTTCCCTGGTACAGTGACCTAGAACTTCTACTTCAATAGGTCTGAATCCTTAGTTGCCCCAACCTTGTAGAACCATTGTTGCTAGAGTTGCCCACAGGCACACAGTGAGTGGCACCAAAATATGGCCCTAGTGAATCCTCTATCTTCATGACATACTCTTTCCTGTCCCCATTATGTAACAGCAAACTTGGATCCTCATGGTAATCAGAGTCAATTACTGCCCCTGCCCTATGACTTCTTTCTTTTCCTATTGGTTTCACTGGCATAAGGACCTAGGATCTATTTGTTTAAAAAAATGCTAACCACTAACTGAGCTTTCAGGAAGTAGCAATCACTGATCACAGATCACCATAACAAATGTAATAAAAGGAAAGTTCAAAATATTTCAAGAATAATGAAAATGTGAAAGAGACAAAAAGTGAGATGTTGGTGGGGAAATGACACCAATAGAAGCTCAATGCAGGGTGACCACTAACCTGCAACTTGAAAAATCAAACAAACAACCCACAATGTCTGTGAAGCACAATAAAATGAAGTGTGCTTGTATTTATCCTTGGGATTCATCGAGCGTCTTGATTGTGTCCCTTTAAGTCTTCACTAAATGGAGAATTTCAGTCATTGCTTCTTCAAACATTTTGGGTTCTGCCTCACTTTCTCTTTCTGGGACACCAATTCTACAGATATTAGACAATTGGACGTTGTCCCAAGGGTATCTGATGCTCTAGTCTCTCTCTCTTTCTCTCTCTCTTTTTTAAGTAGGCTCCATGCCCAGCTTGGAGTCCAACCCAGGACTCAAACTCACAACTCTGAGATCAAGATCTGAGCTGAAGTCAAGAGTCAGATGCTTAACTGACTGAGCTACTCAGGTGCCCCTCTAGTCTCTGTTTTATTCAGTCATTTGTCTCTCTCTGCTTCATATTATACAATTTCCACTCATCATCTTCAAGCTCACTAACTCTTTCATTATCTCCATTTTCTTTGACTCCTTTTTAGTTCATTGATTTCTAGAATTATCTATATTATTTCCTTTACACTATTAACTTTAGGTTTAATTTGCTTTTCTTCTTCTAGCTTCTAAAAGGTGGAAGTCAGATCATTGATTTTAAACTTTTTCTTAATATGAGAATTTCAAGCTATCATGCTTTATTTTTATCCCACAGATTTTTACATGCTGTATTTTCATTATCATTCAGTTCAAAGTACTTTCTAATTTCCTGTATGATGACTTCCATGACCTATGGCTTTCTTAGAAGTACACTGTTTAATTTTTAAATATTTGGGGATTTTCCAAATGTTTTTTTGTTACACATTCTGTATTATTTCAGTCTTTTGAAGTTCATTAAGACTAGTTTATGGCCCAGTATATGATCTGCATAGTACACATCCCATATGCACTGGAAAAGAATGATTGTACATTCTACAGATGTTGGATGTGCTGCTCTATAATTGTCACTTAGATCACATTAGTTCATAGTGTTCAAATTTTCTATAAACTTGTTTTGGTTACTGGTTCTATGAATTACACTGAGATGATATTAAAATATCCAACTGTGATTGTAGAATTCTTTTTCTCCTTTTATTCCCACCAATATTTGACTCATGTATTTTTGCAGCTTGTCATTCGGGGGGTATGCATTTAGGATTACTATATCTTCCTAATGAATTGGTCCTTTTATTATGAAATGATCCTTTTATATCTGTAATACTCTTTACTTTTCTGATATTGACATATTAATATAGTATCTTCTTCTGCTAAGTGTTTACAAGTTATATATTTTTCCATCCTTTACTTTCAACCTCTCTATGTCCCTAGATTGAAAGTGGTTTTCTAGGGTGCCTGGGTGGCCCACTTGGTTGAACTGCTGATTCTTGATCTCAGCCTACGTCTTAATTTTAAGGTTGTGAGTTCAAGCCCTGTGTTGGGCTCTCCATGCTGGGCATGGAGACTACTTAAAAAAAAAAAAAAAAAGAAAGAGAAAAAGAAGAAGCAAGTGGATTTCTCATAAAAAGCATATAATTGGGTCTTACTTTTATAACCCTCTAATATCTTCTGTAGTTGGAGTATTTAGTATTAGTCAATGTACATTTGACAAATGCGTTGATATGGTGGATTTAGTTCTATCATCTTACTATTTTTTGCTATTTTCCCTGTGTTTTTTTGTTTCTCTGTTTTTCTTTTCCTATTATCATTTGGGTAAATAATTTTTTTTAGTATTCCATTCTATCTCTTCCATTGGCTTTTAAAAAAAGATTTATTTATTTATTTTAGAAAGAGAAAGCATGAGTGAGAGGGGAAGAGGAAGAGGAAGAGAGATTCTCAAGCAGACTCCATGCTGAGCTGACATGGGGTTGGATCTTACGACCCTGAGATCACAACCTGAGCTGAAACCAAGAGTCAGACATTTAACCAACTATTCCACCGAGGTGCCCCCTTCCATTGGCTTTTAAGCCATACTTCTTTGCATTACTTCTTGGTGGGTCTCATAGAATTATAATATACATACTTGATTTATCACAGTGTACCTTGAATTAATGTTACACAACTTCACATATAAAACTTATAATAGTAAAATTCCATTTACTCTTCCCCCTTTTATGCAATTGTTGTCATATATTTACCTTTTACATAATACATTGTTATTGTCTTTATGCTAAAGAATTATATTTTAAGAAAATAATCTTTCTTTTTTCCCATATATTTACCATTTAATCACTCTTTATTTCCTCTTACAGATTCAAATTTCCATGCAATACCATTTATCTGATAATACCTTTATTTTTTGCCTTCATTTTTTCTTATTTATTTCACTTTCATTTTTGGAAGATTTTTATACTAGATATGGAATCCTAAGTTGATGGATTTTAATATGTCATGCCATTCTCTTCTTGACTATTTTTTATGAGAAGTCAGCTGTTATTCTTATCATTTCCCTTTATGCTGCCTCTCTAGAGTTTTTATCTAGCTGTCTTTAAGACTTTTTACTTATTTATTGCTTTCATCATTTTGATCATGTGTGATTTTCTTTGTATTTATCTCCCTTGGGGTTTGCTCTCCTTTTTGGATCTGTAAATTGCTGTCTTTGATCAAATTGGGAGATTTTGATCAATATTTGTTCAAATATTTTTCGTGCCCTATCTATACTCTTAGGCTCTTGGTTTTATTATCTCCCCTCAAGCCCCTATCTTGCCATCCCAGGACTCCAAGTACATGTATTCTAAACTCCTTCAAAAACCTCTCAAAGGTTATTGAGATCTTATTCTTTTATTTTCATTTTTCCTCTCTTTCTGTTTCAGTTCAGATAATTTCCATTGGCCTGTCTTGAAGCTCACTCATCCTTTTTTCTATTCTGTCTAACCTGTTCTTAATCTCATCTGATAGGCGGACCTGGTACCTCTTTTGTGAAGCAGCAGCTGAGGAGACTCTGGCACTCACCATCACCGACAAAAAGCCCAAGGAAGGAGTGAAGACTGAGAACAACGATCATATTAATTTGAAGGTGGCGGGGCAGGATGGTTCTGTGGTGCAGTTTAAGATTAAGAGGCATACACCACTTAGTAAACTAATGAAAGCCTATTGTGAACGACAGGGTTTGTCAATGAGGCAGATCAGATTCCGATTTGATGGGCAGCCAATCAATGAAACAGACACACCTGCACAGTTGGAAATGGAGGATGAAGATACAATTGATGTGTTCCAGCAGCAGACAGGAGGTGTCTACTAAAAAGGGAACCTGCTACTTTACTCCAGAACTCTGTTCCTCCAGACCAAGAAGACATTCTCAAATAGAAAGCCGTAATTTGGTTCCACCACATCCTGACTACTACAGTATAGTTTTCTCTATTCTTTCATTTTCCCCTTCCCCATTCCTTTATTGTACATAAAGTAACTGTGTATGTGCACAAGCATATTGCATTTTTTTAACTAAATGGCCAATGGTATGTTTTGATCGATATCAAATGGAGATGGGATGGGGGAAAATACTGCTTCTGTGAAAATACTCCCTCTCTCCATTAGTGGCATGTTCAGTCAGCTCTTATCTTTATACTCCAGTAAGTTATTTTGCTCTCACTGTTTAACAAAAAAAAAAAAGAACAACATAAAAATCCTTGCATACCTTGTTCGATTGGAGAATTTTAATGTTTTTCATTTATGATTGTAAAACCAAGGACAATTTTATAACTTTTTTGTACATAGCTGTTACATGTAGGGCAATCTGTCTTTAAGTAGGGATAAATTACTCTAAAAGAAATGAATCCCAGATAGTTTTCCCTTCAAGTCAAGCGTCTTGTTGTTTAAACTTCTTGTTTAAAAAAAAAAAATCTCATCTGATTCTTAGATATTTTAATTTTTAGTGTTAACATTTCCATTTAGTTCTGTTTTATTGTTTTATATTTCAAATATCTTTTGAAATTCCCCTTCTCATCACCATTATATCATCTTTTACTGTAGACTCTAACATACTCATCACAATTATTTTGAGATTTTATTTGCTAAAGCTAACACTTAGAGCAATGCAAGGTCTGCTTCTATTGACTGGTTTTTCTTTCAACTATGTGCCCCATTTTCCTGTTTTTTCTCATGTCTAATAAATATTTTATTATATCCTGGACCTTATGGATGATGTGCTATGGAGACTCTGGATACTGTTACCTTCCTTAGACAAATATTGGTTTTTGTTCCAGCAAGCATTTAAACTACTGGCAGATAACCTTGATTTTTTGGAGGCTTTATTTTAAGCCTTATTAGGGTAGGTCTTTTCAGTTTTTCCTTTTTCCTCAGGGGCATCCCTTACTCATTTTGTACATGGTTCTTACACCTAGAGTTTGACCCTTCTGACATTTTATTTTATTTATTTTTAAAAGATTTTATTTATTTATTCATGAGAGACACACAGAGGCAGAGACATAGGGAGAGGGAGAAGCAGGCTCCTTGAGGGGAGCCTGATGTATAACTCAATTCCGGGACTCTAGGGTCACGCCCTGAGCTGAAGGCAGACATTCAACTGCTGAGCCACACAGGCACCCCTCTTCTGACATTTTAATAGAAAAGTTGAAGTGTACAGCAAGCTCTATTAACTGTCAGAACTTGTACTCTACATTGTATATTCATAACCCTGGGGAGTTGGTATAATATCTGCTTAATAAGATCCCTAGAACTTTCTTCTGGGTACCTTGGAGTCTTGCTCTGTGTCTTCATAGTGCAGGGGTCAGCCAAGGATTGAGAGCCAACTGAATGCAGATTTAGAGGTTTGTTCTCACATGACTCCCTCTTTTTCTGGATATACTCCTTCAACTTTCAGCCATTCTAGCATCCCTGAGCTCCAATCTCTGCTTGGCCCATTTGGAATTCTATGTGAAATCGTATACATTAAGTAGACTGGGGAGTGCTCTCAAGGGAAAAAAAAAAAAACATAAATAGGGATCTCACCTAGGATGTTTCCCCTTTTTTATGGGTAGTAGTCCCTCTGGATTCTGCCTGCTTTTGGTCACTCTACAGTGCCTTCAATCATTTTTTATGTCTTCCAAGAATTTTTAATTGTTGTCTCTGGGAAAATTAGTCTGATATAAGGTTCTCTGCCATTATTTGAGGCCATAATCTCTTGATATATTTTTAGTGTTCAAATTGATCAACATCTTAGTCAGTGTCCATATATCTCACCATTTGAAACCGAGATTTCCAGATATCTGTCACTTATTTGGTAAGCATCCTAATATCCTTCTAGGTATAACCATTTTGGTTTGAATTAGCCTAAATAAGTTCTGTTGTTTACAATCGAGGGCTGGAACCAATTCCTAGAGTTTACACTGACTGCACATTGCTCAAATCTTGCTTATATGAGTTGCTTCAAAGACCTCTACACAACCACTGAGTATTCATGGCTCTCTGAAAATGACCTCCTAGATCACTGCCAACTTTAATTTTTATCAATTTTTCACTTTTTTAGTTAATAGTTTGACTTAAAATATTTTATTTTTATAATAATTATATTTCTGAATATTACTAAATTTACTTTTTCCCAATACCATGAAATCATTCTATACTATGATTTGGACACTGCTTCACTAGCCCCTTCAACCTGCACCCTATTGGTTGGAATTCCTCTCCTTTACATGAGTTATAAGAGTCTATAACATCCTCACCAAACCATCTGCTTTGCTCTCCACTCATGAATACACATGCACACGTGCCCACACAGAGACACATACGTCAGATGTGTATGTTAAGGCAGATGTTCCAAACTCTTATACCCTTTACTCCCAGTGACAGGCAGAGAATAATTCCAGACAATTAGTAGAAGAGAAAAAGATGTATATTTGGAACATGGTGTATGACACCAAAGGCAGAAGTCAGGGAGAGAGAACATTGTGAGTGCACAGAAACTGATCTAGGGAATTTCAAGAAGTTCTCATGAGCTCATTTGGTTGTGCACTGTCCACTCATTTTCAGAACTCCGAAGTGCTGTACTCGTTAATGAGTATGTTAATGACCCTTCAGTTTACTCAGTAAAGGCCAATTTATGGAACATTCATGCTCTATTATGCAGGATTTCCTCTGTATCTCTGAAGTGAATCTCTCCTGATAGAGACCCAGAATGAGAATGGGCAGTCTTTTAAAAATTGGGTTCCTGGATCACTCTTCCTGCTGAAGTCAAGAGATGAAGAAAAGAATAGATTTTGGTAGTAACTTATTTTTTTGTGGCCTTGGGCAAGTCCATTATGAATAATAATAACTAGACATATACAGAACATTAAGAGCTATGTGTTATTCAAATACTTTAAAAGCCTTATTTCACTTAATCCTTATAACTAATGAGGTAGTTATCATTACTAGTCCGATTTCACAGATGAAAAAACAATACCATAATAACATGTTGTCTGAGCCCTGCCATAGTGGACAGTTTTTCTTCATGGTGTTTGATCCCTGGTTTCATAAATGCTGTGCATCAGATGAAAGAAGCAGCAGGACTGCAGCTATGACAGTTTCATCATATGGTTGGACATACCTCATGGTTGTGCTGATAGAATTAGCTTTGTGGCTTTCAAGCTTGGGTCCTGGACCTTGAAAAATTCTGTAAGTCCATTAGTATACTTCATTTGTTTTTCACTGCTATATAATACATTGCCACAAACTTAGTGGCTTAAAATAGCCATTAATATTAAAACATTAATTATCTCATAATTTCCATAAATCAAGAGTCCTCCACATTTTACCTAGGTCCTCCGCTCAGGACTTAATGGAGATCAAGGTGCCAGTCAACTGTGTCCTCTTCAGGAGGCTTGACTTTGGAAGATTAACTTCCAAGCTCTCTCAGGTTATTGGCAGAATTAATTTCCTCATGGCCATGTGATAAGGTTTCTGTTTTTTTAACTGTCAGCTGGGGACACAACTGGCTCCTAGAGGCTGTGTCTGGGTCCTTGCCATGTGGCCTTCTCTATAATAGGCAGTTTGCTTCTTCAAGGCTGACAGGAGGGCATCTGCTAACTTTTCTCATATCTTTTAAGAGGTTGAAGAATTGAGTGAACTATTTTGGTTTTGTTTTGGTTGAAATAAAATTTTTTAAAAACTCAATGGATGGCCTACAGAAGAATTGGAAGACAGTAATATAAGATTCAATTCTCATCAAGTTGATCTATAGTTAATACAATTCCTTTCAAAATCCTAGCAGGAATTTTTATAGATATATAGATGACTTAATTCTAAGGTTTATATGGGAGGCAAAGGAATTAGAAGAGCCAAAACAATTTTGGAAAAGAAGAATAAAGTTGTAGGAATCACACTATCCAATTTCAAGGTCTAATGTAAAGCTTTGGTAATCAAGGCAGTGTAGTAATGGTAAAAGGCAGAGAGGTCAGTAGAACAGAACAGGGAGATGAGAAATCAGCACACACATAGGGACAACTGATTTTAACAAGGGTGCAAAACCAATTCAATAAAGAATCTCATTCAATAAATTTTGTTAGAACAATTGGACATTCATGCTAACCTCATTCTAAACTTCACAACATAAGAAAAAAAAATTTTAATGGATCAGAGATCTCAATGTAAAACTTAATACTATAAAGCTTTTAGAGGAAAATGTCAGAGAAAACCCGAGTTAGAAAAAGCTTTCTTAGATCTGACACCAAAAGCATGATCCATAAAGAGCAATTTACTTCATCTAAATTACAAACTTTTGCTCTGTGAAAGGTATTGTTGGGAGAGTGAAAATACAAGCTACAGACTGGGAAAAAAATATGTGAAATCATATATCTGACAAAAATATGTGAAATCATATATTCTTTCCAGAATATAGATATCTTTAAAAAATCAACAGTAAGAAACTAGACAACTCAGTTTTAAAATGGACAAAACAAAAATAAATAAGTAAAAAATAAAATGGACAAAACACCTGGACAAAGAAAATATACAGATGGCAGATAAGCACACGAAAAGATGTATCTCATTGGCCATTAAGGAAACACAAATTAAAACACACCTATTAGAAAGGCTATTGTAAAATTTTTAAAAATCTGACAGTATCAAGCATTTTCAAGAGTGGGGAGAAAGTGAAATTTTCATACGTTGTGGGCAGAAATGCAAAATAATGTATTCACTCCAGAAAACACTTTGGCCGTTTCTTACAACCTACACCTACCATGTGACCCAACAATCCCACTTCTCAGGCATTTACCCTAAAGAAATGAAAATGTACATTCACACAGAAACCCTCATGTGAATGATTAGAGGAGCTCTAGTCATAATTGCTAAAATCTAGAAAGAACCAGAATGTCCTTCAGAGGTAAGTGGGTGAACAAACTGTGGTACATCCCCACAATGGAAAATTCATCTTTAAAAAGGAATGGACTATTGATACATACCAACAATGTGGGTAAATCTCAAGAACATTAAGATAAAGAGGCCAGTCTCCAAAAACTACATACTATATGATTCCACTTATATGACATCACCAAATGACAAAACTACTATGATGGAGAGCCGATCGATGGTTTCCAAGAGTTGGGCATGGGGGAAGGGTAAGACTATACAGATTACTACAAAGATTTTGGGAGTGATGGAATTATTCTGTAACTTGATTGTGGTGGTATTTACCTGAATCTATATGCATGTTAAAACTCACAGAATTATTTGCCCCAAAAAGTCAATTTTTACTATACGTTAATTTTAAAATTAAAAAATATATATTTATGAGGAACATGTGTGAGAATGGAATTTCATGGACGTGGAACAGAGAAAGAGAAACGTAATTTTAGATTAGGTTAAATTTCCAATGTGTGAACACCTACCAGAGATTCTGGATGCAAAATATTGACTCAAGCAACTGGGAAAGATTCCATTTATTTGCTTGGTTGATGGACTAAAACTAGAGTCAACAGTAGCCTATATGAATTTGAAATGCCAGGAAGAACTTGATATAATATAGAGGAAAGAACCAAAAAAAACTAAGCAGATAAGAATATAAGAGCAGATTTATCATACGTTCACAATTTCTATCCCAAAAATAATCTACAAGAGGGTTCAGAAAGCAATCTCTTCACCATGATATTGAAACATACATTGTATCAAAAAAAAAAAAAAAAGAAACATACATTGTTGATGAAGAGCACCAACATCCTTTAAAATCCCATTAGTTAGTAGCTATCCACTGTAGGTAAAATATAAAAGTAGGAAATGCTGCCATTATAATGAGTTCCTTGATTTAAGTAACAGGGTGGACACTTAGAATGACAAATATCTAGCAGATGTACTCAACTACCAGAGAAAAAACATAGATGTAGTTACCAAAACAGGCAGCAGAGCCAAAATAATAAACAGAATGGTGTTACCTATAGGGATGTTTGGAGGTAATCAGGTTTCAAAGGCTGAAATAAATGGGCTATTCCTATTTAATATGCATGACAAAAAAAAAAAAAACCAACCCCCCCCCCCCAAAAAAAAACAACAAAAGCCCTAGGCTTAGTCAGCAGCAAAGATTGATCTGATTTGAGCCACAGTTACTGGGACTCACTACCTCAGTACTATAGAGACACCCAATTCCCAGGCCCAAGTCCATTCAAGGAGCCAGAGCTTCCTGATTGAAAAGGAGATTGGGTATCCTTAAAAAAAGAGTTATGTAGTAACATCTCAAGCGTGTACCATCAAACTTTCACCAGACTGTTACCAAAGGGACATAAAATACATTTCAGGGTAACTGTACACTGGAGAGAAAAAAGAAACTCCTTGGACTTTGGAGGATTATTTGATATACCTCTGAGCCAATACTGATCTCCAGCAACACAAAATATCGCATGGACCACTGCTAAGGTAGAGGCTTGTGGAAGTAAGGGTGACTGGATTTGGAAGTGAGTCCTACCTCAGCTACTTCACCAGTTCATGACCATGTAGATGAAACAGATAATATTTACCCAGAAGGCTGCCTGATATGTGTGGGATACAAAGCAAGGGAAGGCTTTTTATGAAGCACAAAATTGCCACTAGGCCTGCATGACTTGGCAGATCTGTGGCCGCCTGAGAGCCATGTGGAGCCTGTGGCCAGCCCCAAGAAGAGAACCACAGTTGAGGCATCTGGAGTCTTGAAACAAAGCCATTCCCTTTCAGTGGGCAAATTAACAGATCACGGCTTGGGCTACACAGCTTCCATGTGTTCTTGCCAGCCTTTCTGTTCAGATAGGCGAGTTATAGGTGTCTGCTCAGATGGCACTATTGACTTGGTTCTATAGATGAACAAAGTGCTGGTCGAGACACTGCTTGGGCTCTTCAGGGAGGAGCCTAGTCTGCTTAGATCCCAGTGCAAGTTGTTGTCAGCATGCCCCCCCTCACCCCCGACTTCTCCAGCACAGTCAGATTCCCAAAGGGAGCCCCAAGGTTCCCCTGCCATTTCTGTGGGGCATTCCTGGAGCAGAGACTTCCAACAAGCAACCCACTATGCTGGAGAAGCTGGGTGTCCCCCCAGGGGCTCTCTTTTCCCACTGGAAGGACCCTGGACTCCAGGGAACCTCTGTGGGGTACTGAGCTGGTCCCTGCAACTGCTCCTCTTCCCCTCCTGCAATCTGGCTTGGTCTCTGTGATGCAGAGATCCGTGTTCTAGGATTCTCTCAGGGGCATCTTGCCCACAAAGAGTTGTTAGTTCTTCTTGTGAAGAAAAGGAAGTCAAGACCTGATACCATCTTGTTGACATCACCTCAATAGTCCACAGCTTTCTGTTGGCAGAGGCAGAATGTCCAACCATGAGAAAATTGGAGGCCTTGCAATTAAGCTGCCCATTGTGAACCAGAGATTGCCAACCAGCAATGGGGTGTATCCAAAAATGCTTCATGATCAGGTGGAAGTGGTATGCAATGTATAAACCCAGATGATTCAAAAGATACAAGAAATTTGCACAATTCCCAGGGTGCCTACCCTCTCCACATTTCCATCCTTTATTCAACGCATGTGATAGCCTTAACAGGTGTTCCAAATGACCAGTTGAATGGAAAAGTAAAAACTAAAGCCTGATATTAGGTAGCTCTGTACACTATGTGGGCATCAGATGAAAATGGACTATAACCACAATAGAAAGAGTCCTATAGAACAGTGAGGAAAAGAAATCTCTCCTAGTGGACAGACTTTTAAGGGCACATCTCAGGCTCTGCTGTATAAGTGAAGATGCCCTAGGGTCTTCAAGGTTTCATAGGCAGCAGCAAATGGTTTGAACAGACTTGGAGATAACAATTATTGAGGGGTTGGTGACAATGAGTACTGGAGAAGAGGCATGTGGATGGACCTCTCAGAAGAGACAAAGTGTTAGTATTATTTTGTGGTTCCTACTGAGGAGGAAGTTCACAGTATAAGGATGGATAAGACAAGCTGTTCTATGAATGTCAAGGCCTCTTTCTTCAGCCACTCTTTTTTTTTTTTTAAATTTTTATTTATTTATTTATGATAGTCACAGAGAGAGAGAGAGAGGCAGAGACACAGGCAGAGGGAGAAGCAGGCTCCATGCACCGGGAGCCCGACGTGGGATTCGATCCTGGGTCTCCAGGATCGCGCCCTGGGCCAAAGGCAGGCGCCAAACCACTGCGCCACCCAGGGATCCCCTTCAGCCACTCTTGATTGCCCAACAGCTCATAGAAAACATGGCCATGATGACAGAGATGGATATTATGCATGAGCTCAATGACAAAGACTTCCACTGATGGGGAAAGTGACACTGGTAAGAAGCACACAACTTGCCAGTGGTAATAACTACCTAGGGTCTCAGGACAAGTCACACACCTTGGCAAACAGTCAGCCACCTTTGGGCAGACTGATTGCATTGCAATCCCTTCTCCACAGAGGAGGCAGTAATATATTCTTACTGGAACAGACACTTATTCTAGGTATGGATCTGTTTGGGCAGAATTTTATCTCTCCAAAATTCCTATATTGAAGCTGTAACACTCAGTACCTCAGATTGCAACTCTGTTTGGAGCTTGGTCTTTTTAAAGGTGATGAAATTAAAACCAGGCTGTGAGAGTGGTCCTCAATGTGATCTAACTGCTATCCTTATAAGAAGAGGGAATTTGAACACATGAGGAGACCCCAGAGATACATGAGCATAGAGAAAAGACCATGTGAGGACACATCAAGAAGATGGCCATTTGCAAGCCATGGAGAGAGGCGTCAGGAGAAACTGAACTGGCTGACACTTTGATCTTGGACAACCAGCCTCTAGAACTGTGAGAAAATACATTTCCATTGTTTAAGCCACCCAGTCTGTGGTATGTTCTTATGGCAGCCCTAGCAGACTAATACATCTTCCTTGCCTACCATGCTTCTGAAAATCACATAATTTATGGAATTACTGGACACCATATTCAAAATCTGGACATCTTTTAAACACTGGTCCCCACCAGGGAATTCACGTACAGCGAGTTAATTGCAATGATAGGGCTCATGTGTATAACATTCACTGCTTCATCCATGTATTCCATCATCTAAAAGCAACTGGCCTTATAGAGCGGAGAACTACCTGTTGAAGTGATGGCACCAGCAGACATCTGGTAAGGCTCAGGTGCTGCCCTACAAAATGTAGTCTACTCTTTAAGTTAATGAGCACTATCTCTCCCCAAGAAACAAAAAGTAAAAGGAGGAGTAGCTCCCTTCAATATGATGCCTGATGAACCATTCACTAAATTTTTGCTTTCTGTGACTTTAGGCTCTGTTGACTTAAAGGTCTTTGAACCAATGGGAGGGATATTTTGACCAGGAGACACAATAATAGATCCACTGAATTAGAACCAGAGACTTCTACCCAGGCATTTGAGACTTATCATGCCCTGTTGGACAAAATGACTGATCCAGATTATCAAAGTAGATTGCTGCCATGCATGTAGACAGAAAGGACTATTTCTGTAAACCATAGGGAATCCCTGGGGATTGCCATGTCCAGTGATAAAAGTTAATAGAAGGTAAATTCTAACCCCACATAGGCAGAGCCGGTAAGCATTCAGATTCCCCAAGAATGAAGACTGACTCACCACACCAGATAAAGAATCATAGCCAATGGACTCTTTTGCTGAGGACAAAGTGAACATGAATGGGTAGCAGAGAAAGGACATAATGAAGACCAGCTGCTGCCTTGTAGCCAGTTGCATAAATAAGTTCTGCAGTAGCACCACATTTGCTTCTCTGTCCCGTGTCGTGTACATATCTATGCATATTCAATAAATTTCCTTTTTCTTCCTTCTCCCTTTGCTCTACCATTTATCATAGTCCATGTGTGTTTACAGTTTAGTCCATAGGCTAAACTGTGGACTGAAAACAGATTATCAATATGGTATTATGGCAGGCAGAACTATAGGAGAAATGGCTATGATCCAGGAAACCAGAACTTACAACTCATGAAATTTTGAGTCCTTCCTTTGGGCAAGTATATTATCATTGTACAAGCGATAGTTATTTGATATTAGGCAAGCACAGGTTACTGTTACTATTATGATTGGAAATATAAGTATGGAAACGGGGCCTATATTGATGCTAGGTGGTGAAGGAGTAGATTGTAGCAAAATCTGTTAACTTTTAAACATTTCCACATTGCAAATCCTGCCTTTCTAAAATATAGTAAAAAACAAACAAACAAACAAACAAACAAAAAACCTGCATGTCCCAGCCTCCCTTTTAAGTATGGCGTAGACAAGAGACTAGCTTCCTGCCAAAGTTCCCTCGGAAAGCAGAGGGACAATAGTGAAGTTATAGCAAGTACGAGGTCTTGGGCAGATTTGCAGGAGCTGTAACAGAAAAAGGTGCAGTGGAGGTTCAATCTGTGCTTTTGTAGGGGTTGAGCAAAATAAAATAATGTCATCAAGATTTCACTATACCCATCTCCATGTGCCAGCACTGGTTTCCTCTACACTAGACTTCCTTGGATTGGGTATTCTCATGCAGGTTCTTCCCAGCCCCCATTCTCCGTCCCCTCAAAGTGGCTTCTGGCTCTTCCACTCCAGTAGGAAGACAGTTTCTCTTTCCAAAAAAAAGAGTCCCTGGGTTGAATCTCATTGATCCAATTTGGGTTACATCGACGAACCAACTGCAACAGCCAAGGGGATAGACTATGCCAGGGCTGGGTAATGTGCCTACTCTGAACAGTGAGAACAGGATGAAGTCTGAAGGGGAGAATAAATTTCTCCCATATATTTCCTCCCTTGTATTTTATCACCCAAAAGCAACTGGCTATAGGACAAAGCAACTGCCTATTGAAGTTGTGTCACCAGCAGTGAGATTGAGGTATTGTCCCACAAAATGTGGCATATGCTTTAAGTTCACAATGACTAACCTGAGAGAAGCTCTCAAACACAAATCAGGATGTAACTAAAAGAAAAGATAATGGGTAGTGGGCAGCAGATACAATAGCTATCCACCAGACTGGAAGTTCTGGCTCTTCCCTTCAGTTACAAATGGGACAGAGACTGGCACAGCCTGCAAGCAAAGACCCCGACTCTTCTTGCCGTATGATCCCAGCAGCACTTTTGGTTTACTGTATTAAAAGTCAGAGGGCCTGGTTTCCAGTTATGATGTCTATGAACTTGAGAATCTCCTTTAACTTTTCTAGGCCTCCATCCCCTTCTCTGCCAGGTGAAGAACTAATAAAGCCTGCCTTGTGAAGATTCAACAAGATAAAACTCATAAAACTGATCAAAATCTGTAAATCACTCCATAAATGTAATGGATCATCTTTATGCCTCCAAGGAAACCAAGGATGACTTGAGCCTAGCTCATCCTGTTTGAAAAAAAAATAATAACGGGGAAACATAGGTAGATGGAAGAGGTTAAGACAAATAGAGGAGTTTAGATTGGAACCACTATCACTTGCCCTTCACCACACAGACAGAACCGATCCAGTCTTTCTAGGCTATGGATCACATTTTTCTGAGTTCTTCCCCTTTCCTGGATAAGAGTGAAAATACCGCGTGAGCCGTAACCAAAGGCTTACTCCGCAAATATGTTTGACACAGAATTCCTCAATGTAAACATTTCTTCTAGGAAAGTGATTGGATAAAGAAGCAAGGATTCCTACAGAAGGAAATTTATTGTGGTAATTATTAGGATAACAAAAATTTGAATGTAAATGCCCTGCGATAAAGGATTGATTATATCATTATGCAAATGGTGGTATTATCTCTGTCTTTTACATCATTCCACAAATGATGGAGGTCAAGTAAAATATAGATATTATATAGAAGGATAGCCAGGTTTAATAGCTGAAAAGAGCATACAGCATGATCCTGTTTTTGTCAAGCAATCCGTCATAAAGATGTATTAATATGCATAGACAAGGATTCAAAAGATATATAGTGGAGTCACATCATACATGCACTCAGTTTCTCTGAATTCACTGTTGTGCCTCCATGAGGTAGGGGAGGGGCGGGGAGAAAAGGACAGAACAAACTCAGTGTGTAGCTGTGATCTACCACCCTTCCTCCTTGAAGAACATAAGTCAGATGTGGACACGAGGCTGCAGAAATTTCAGTCCCTCTCAGTTCCTGTTTGCCTTCCAGAATGTGAGCATCCTCCCATGCTGATTGTGACTCTAATGTTTCAAGACATTTATTTTTCATATGACCTGTCCCCTAAATGCAAGCCAACTACTTTTTCTGGGGCTCAACCAACAAAACATCTTGTCCCATCCCAGAAGAAAATGGTTGGGTTGCGTGGATGGAGAGATGGTATGTCCACTCCTAATGTGACACACTCCTAAGGAATTGTCCAGGGTGATATTCCTCCTTGTAGACCACCCCACTCACCCACCCGGCCACGTCCTGTGCAACAAAGTGTAGACAGTGTGGATACTCTGGGTAAGACTGGGTTTTTTTTTTCTTTATGATAATCTAGATCTCTCAGTTTCCTAAAATAAACATGTATTTATGTGACATATTTTTAATTTTTTTTTAATTTTTTTATTTAGTTATGATAGTCACAGAGAGAGAGAGAGGCAGAGACACAGGCAGAGGGAGAAGCAGGCTCCATGCACCGGAAGCCCAACGTGGGATTTGATCCCGGGTCTCCAGGATCGCGCCCTGGGCCAAAGGCAGGCGCCAAACCACTGCACCACCCAGGGATCCCGATGTGACATATTTTTAAAGAATAGGTAAAGTCCCTCGTCCTTGTACTTGGTCAAGTACCCTTCAGAAAGTTTCATCTAGGGATCTCAGCTTTGCCAGCCCAGAATAGCAGTTTCCTGTTAGGTCTCCGTAGGCTGTCCTGCTGTGGCTTGCAAAGCTGCTCTTCCTTTCCCTTGGCCCTTATCAGTGAGGATCTCTGTGGGTGATAGCATTACGCCAGGCTGGGCAGCACTGAATGGCTGCAGGGCCCAGGGTGCCAGGCGGCTCGAGGCCATCTCAGCCCATAGCTCCCAGGCTCCATCAACTCTTGTTAGTCCTCATTACCAGCCCAAGCCCAGACAGGCTGCCTCCACGCTGGGTCCTTGATTTTTCTATTTTGAGAGGGTTACTCGGGCCAAATCATCAAATCAAGTTATGTCCCTGACGTCTTAGGTTTGCAGTGATCTGAGAGCACCCCTCCCCCTGTCCCCATAGACTAAGGGTGGCCCTACCCTGGTCCCTAGCACCATAGGAAACACATTCTCTCATGACACATCCCCACATGCTCATCTATACACACACACACCCTCACAGCCTCACAGTCTCATAAACATGTACTGTCACTAGCACCACACAAATAATCATAACAACATGAACATCCACACTCGGGGGTCCTCAGAGGTCATGAGAGACCCAGGCCACTTGCAGTTTTGAGGCTTCCAGAATATTACAGAATGAGAAATTGCTGCAACCAAGTCCCCATATCCTAAATGTTAACATTTAACAAATTATCATCATAGGCTTTAAATGCAATATAATTGTGTTATCCACAAAATAATCACAGGATTTATGAACTATTAATTCTTAGGGCACTGCAGGCAGCGCACTTGGGCAATGCAATGCGCTTAGAGCTGTGTGATAAATGTCTTCTCCTCTCCATCTTGTCAGCGTATCTTGGACTGCATGTGTAACCTCATTTGGGGATAATATCAAGAGCCCACATCTGAAGCCCTTTGTGAGCATGAGGCCCAGCCAAATGGTTCTTGTCAACTCCTGTACACATACACCAGAGAGGCCGTGTGCCTGTACACACTACCTTCAACCAGTAGCCACCCACACCTGCCAGGAGAAAACCCAGAGTCCTGTGACTCACCAGACATCCCAGTTACCTTGTGACAATCATGGGAATGTCTCAGAGCTGGGAGGGACTCTTTGTGCCATCTACTCCAGTTCCTCTCAGGACAGAGACTTCCCTGGTCACCTCCTGGATGGCGGGTCACTTGGCCCTTTCAGATCATTCCTGACACCCAGCCTGAACCAGCTCTAATGGGAAGGCCATCCTAGGACTTCCATAAATCAGCTTCCATAAATCTTTCTCATCTACATTAAGTGGCCCTGGAGCAGACATTAACCATCCTCACTCCATCCAGGGTTTCTGTTCTATCCACCTGCATCTGGGCAAGTGTTGCACACACATGCTTGCTCACACACGTACATATGTTCACACCCTTACCTGTATGCACACACTTTAAAGGACAGTGTGACATTAGGGGAAGACCCTGGCCATTAGAAACAAACAAGCCACTATGCACAGCTCTCTTCCATTCCTTATGAGTGGTCACTTACAGACTCATTTGTCCTCTCTAAGCCTCAGTTTTCCATATCTTTAAAGTGGACCCAGAAAAAACCCGCCTCATACATCCCTGGTAGGATCTCCCTGAAATCAATCTTTCTTTCTTTTTTTTTTTTAAGATTTTATTTATTTATTCATTAGAGACAGAGAGAGAGAGAGAGAGAGAGAGAGAGAGGCAGAGACACAGGCAGAGGGAGAAGCAGGCTCCATGCAGGGAGCCTGATGTGGGACTCGATCCTGGGTCTCCAGGATCAGGCCCTGGGCCGCAGGCAGGCGCTAAACTGCTGAGCCACCCAGGCCTCCCTTCCTGAGATATTTCTAAGAGCACCTAGCAGTGTCTGACACATCAGTTCTTCACCATATGCGATGCCCTTTTGCATTAGTTCCTCTGTTTGGGGCTGACTTCAAGAAATGACTATCCCTCTTAGAGAAAAAAAGTCTTAAATTCAAAGAAAAATGTGTTTACCTATGCAATATGGTGCCAAGAACATCAAAATGAGAATCTGATACCTAAATGCTGACTAACTCTGCCAACAATGAGTTACGTGCATCAAATACACTCAACCTCAGTCTTCTCATCAATGAAAGGGGTACACTGCTATAAATCCCTTAGGTTCTTTTTCAGATTCAGTGTTTTAGAAATCTTCTCAAAGGCAACTAACACTCTTATCCAAAGTGCACACCAACTTCCCCAAACTGGACTGGTGAAACTCACAAACTAGACCCGAGAGCAGGCATGTCTTGTCCTGTCCACTCTTGCAGCCCCTCAGCAAGACCATGCCTCTGTCTTGGTACAGGAGGCCTTAACTCTTCCATGCCCCACCCACTGAACCACAATGAATCTACTGTACTGAGCTGGACAGTCCAGAGAGCTGGGTGGGATGGGCATCCAGGGGCAGAATTGGTTGAGGAAGTCTCCAAAATGGAGTTGAGGGAAGAAGGAAGGCTGAACTTGCCAAGTCAGAAATGGGAATATCAGGAGCTAGGACAATCTGGACAGGCTGGCATGTGGCATATGAGATGGCAAGGGGAAATGGCTCCAGACCAGTTTCAGGTGGTGCCAGCTTATGGCACAGGGCAAGCCCCAAATCACAGAGGGGCCGGCAAACCCGGCCATAGCTCTGGAAATCTTGAGGGCCAATATTTACAGAGCAAGGCTGGAAGAGCAAGGCAGAGATGAGGAAATGCCAGTGCCCAAAACGCCAGTCCACTTCTCAGCCTTTCATAAGACATTCCCAAGAAGTATTGATACTGGACTTCACCCAGGAGAAACTCTGTCCTCATGTGGGGAACGAGGTAACAAACACAGAAGACAATGAAAAGCTTGCCATTCTTTCAAATACTTTCTGGAGGTTCTTTGCACTATATCCTCTAACTAGATGCTTTTTTGCACTGGCGCAGGGAAAAGGCACCCATCATGATCCATCACAGGATGCAGTTGCAGGACCCGAAGAAAGGAAAGTTTCAAGACTTTGCGCAGCATCCTCCAGCCGATGAGCAGTGGAACCAGGACGAGTCTCAAGTCTGCACACAGTCCGGCTCTTAAATCACAGAGGGGCCATTTAGAATCAATTTTTCTACACAACCACACCTGCAGTAGCACAGGTAAGTACCCCCTTTGAAACCAGGGGAACTTGGGTTCAAATCCCAGCTTCACCTTTACTAGTTGTGTGACCTTGGGAAATTTTCCTAACCTCTTCATTCTCTCCTTTATCATCTACAGAATAGGTATAAACAATGCCTACCATTCAGTGTTTCTGTGAGGTTTTTATGAGAACCTAGCTTATGTCTGTCACATAGTAAGGACTCAATAAATTCTGATCTTTCCCTCTCTTCTTCTGCCGCCATCTTCCCCCATCACAAGTTTTTTTAATGTGGCTGCTTCCCACATGTCAAAGAGAAGCCAACTGGGTTGTCCCTGAGTCTACCTGTCTCAGGTGAGCACACTGGAGTATTCACAGTCTGTTGGTCTTTGGGTTTAGAGTGATACAGCAGAGAGTATCCTGGGGGTGTCAGGCTCCCTCCAATCCCAGATCAACTGGGCCTCCACCTCCTTGCCCATCTGAGGGCAGGGAGTCACTGGCTGTCCTGGGAAGCCCTCAACAATGGAGTTCATGGTTGTGTCCAAGCACACAGCCAGAAGCCACCCTTTAAGGCCATTAATTAAGCCCTGTCATTCAGGATGACTTCTTTGTTTCTGGCATGGTTTGCTAATAAGAGTTTCACAACTAGGTTCCTTTCTATCCCCTTGCCTTAGCTGTTTGCCCCCTACATGTATATTCAGTGGCATATTGTCCCATCAAGAAACATCTCCCGGGCTCATTGGCCAAGCCCGTGGGTCAGAGCCAAAAGGACCCCCTGCCCTTTCCTCCTGGTAAGAAGTCTTCCGGACCAAGGGTCCCCTCAGGGTCTTCCTGAGCTTTTGGGAAATCCATGGGCTGAGCACAGTCTGGTCCACTCCCATCTTGGATGAAGACCAATTCAAACATCCAAGCAGAAGATGTGGTCCATACCCCCTGGGTGGCTCCTTACCATCCCTGCTCTGACCAGATATTAGAGAAAACATCATGTACTGGGCTAACCGGGGTCCTGGATTCTGCCTACCTCAACCATCTTCCATTTACTTGCACTCATTCTTTTTTTAAAGATTTTATTTATTGATTTGAGAGAGAAAGAGAGAGCAAGAGAGCACAAGCAGGGGGAGGGGAGCAGGAGAAGCAGACTCCCCTGAGCAAGGAGACCCAGGGCTCCATCCCAGGACTCCGAGATCACAACCTGAACCAAAAGCAGATGCTTAACTGACTGAGCCAACCCAGACGCCCCTTACCCCCACTTGTTCTTATGACCTAAGGTCAGAGCTTGTGGAAACACTGGCAGCTCCCAGCCCTGTGGTGTCTCCCTAGGCTTTCTGTACTACTTTCTCTGTCTGGAAAGTCTTCCCTGTCATCCTCCAGCTCCACCAGATCAGGGTGGCTTCCCGGAGGCAGTGAGTCCTGAATCAGTCTGGAGGGACGAGCTGTATCACCATACACCTGGCTAACTCTTATTCACTCTCCCAAATCAGCACACATAGCTTCTTCCCCAGAAACCCTTCCCTGACTACCCTCCCAGCCAGTGAGGCTGGATGCTGCATCAAGCAGCGCTCTTCAGTGAGTGCTTTGGCTTTGGGGTTGAGACATGTATCAGGAAACAGATGGCAAACTCAAACTAGCTAACTGAGAAGAGTTTAATAAAGGGATTGTTGACAAAGGTGTAGGCAGGGCTTGAAGAGAATAAAGAGAGACAGCACCGGCTAGCACCCGGGGGAATCCTGAAACACACAAACACACACACACACACACACACACACACACACACACAGAGGCTACATAAGACCAGCAGAGAATGCTCATCAGGACCAGGAGAGAAGGGAGAAGCAGCAGCAGGGCTTGGGGGGGGGGGGGGAGTTAATATCACATATCAGAATGATAGTAGAATAATAATGTTTGTTTTGTATTCATACCTTAATTAATACTTTCAGTTGATGTCTTGTAATATGTTTATATATAGTTTATATTTGAAAGGGATTAAGGTTTTAGTGTCACTGATTATTCAAAAAATGAATTTTAAATACTTGATTTTAAAGTACCAGTATTAACAGTAATATTTCGGCTTCACGTGAAATAAATGCTAAACCACAGTAGTATCGTTTTGTCCCAATATCAACAATTGGTATTCTGTTAGTTTCAAGCAGTAAGAACCCAGCCCAAATTGACTTCACAAGTTTCACGGCTCCAGGGGATGGGCTCCCTTCAGGCCCAGCTTGGTTGCAAGGGCCTGAATACTGTCACCAGAACTTGGAGGACTCCATCACTTTGCTTGGCTCTCTCTGTTCTCATGCATAGTTGTCTTGATTCTCAGCAGGCTCCCCCTCAGGGTGGCCAGGGGCTGTAGCAGCTCTAGATGTCAGACCCACTCACTTTCACATCCAGCATAGAAAAGCCTCTCTCCCAGAAATTCACTGAGGGGCTTGCTGCCCCTCATGGCTCTGGAGCAGGGCTGTGTCCATTGCCACAGCAATCCTGTGACCTGTCTTGTGAGCTTCAGCCACCCTGCGGGCCCAGCATGGACTTAGCTTTTTCTGAAAAAATTTGATATTGAGGATGGGAAGGAGGTGGTTCCCCCAAAGTATAAGAAGTTATCCCCAAAAAATGAGAGTGCACATATGATCAGAAGTACTTAGCAAGAATGCCTTGCATCTGGCCATCTCCCCAACAGGCCGATGGGACAGTACTTCTTAGTTGCCTTCTGAGCTCTGAATACAGACTTGAGTGTACTTAGGAATTGCCTTCCAGGCCCCAACCCCAGATTCTGATTCAGGAGGCCTGGGGTGAGTTTGAGATTCCGTATCTTCCAGTCAACAAAACTAAAAGACAACCTACAGAATGGGAGAAGATATTTGCAAATGACGTATCAGATAAAGGGCTAGTTTCCAAGATCTATAAAGAACTTATTAAACTCAATAGCAAAGAAACAAACAATCCAATCATGAAATGGGCAAGAGACATGAACAGAAATCTCACAGAGGAAGACATAGACATGGCCAACAAGCACATGAGAAAATGCTCCGCATCACTTGCCATCAGGGAAATACAAATCAAAACCACAATGAGATACCACCTCACACCAGTGAGAATGGGGAAAATTAACAAGGCAGAAAACCACAAATGTTGGAAAGGATGTGGAGAAAAGGGAACCCTCTTACACTGTTGGTGGGAATGTGAACTGGTGCAGCCACCCTGGAAAACTGTGTGGAGGTTCCTCAAAGAGTTAAAAATAGACCTGCCCTATGACCCAGCAATTGCACTGTTGGGGATTTACCCCAAAGATTCAGATGCAATGAAACGCCGGGACACCTGCACCCCGATGTTTCTAGCAGCCATGTCCACAATAGCCAAACTGTGGAAGGAGCCTCGGTGTCCATCGAAAGATGAATGGATAAAGAAGATGTGGTCTTTGTATACAATGGAATATTCCTCAGCCATTAGAAACGACAAATACCCACCATTTGCTTCAACGTGGATGGAACTGGAGGGTATTATGCTGAGTGAAATAAGTCAATCAGAGAAGGACAAACATTATATGGTCTCATTCATTTGGGGAATATAAATAATAGTGAAAGGGAATAAAGGGGAAAGGAGGAAAAATAAGTGGGAAATATCAGAAAGGGAGACAGAACATAGAAGACTCCTAACTCTGGGAAACGAACTAGGGGTGGTGGAAGGGGAGGTGGGCGGGGGGTGGGGGTGACTGGGTGACGGGCACTGAGGTGGGCACCTGACGGGATGAGCACTGGGTGTTATTCTGCATGTTGGCAAATTGAACACCAATAAAAAATAAATTTATTATTTAAAAAAAAAGAGAGAGAGATTCTGTCTTCAGCAAGCTCCCAGGTGCTGCTGTTGCTGCTGCTGGCCCCAGGATGAGACTTTGAGGGGCACTGCCCAGACCTGCAAGGGAGCCCTGGAGCATCAGGGAGAGAGCATTGTTCTGGCAGTGTGGGATTACCCTTTGTGCTAAATACAAGATATTCAAGATGGTGCTCCAGTGACTGCTATATTAACCAGGCAATTTCAAATGGTTTTGCTCGATGGGACTTCTAATGAAAGGACTGGAATTTTCAAAACTATCTGGTAAAAGATTTATTCAATTAAAGTGATTGAATTTTTAAAGGTATTTGTCCCTTTGCGGAGGCAAAGCTATGCTTTTCTAATTAAAAGCTAATTACTGGCTAATTTGCCAGTCTCCCTGCTTTCAGCACAATGAAGCAGAGGGAGCAGGAGAGCCTGGAGGCTATGCTAGAAACCCCAAGAGTAAAGAACGATGGCCACTTCTCCCCTATCCCTCAGAAGCCCTGCATAATGAGTTTTACACCCAGTGTCTTCATTCATTCAACAAACATCTTAAGCCTTTTTCTTTTACAGAGAAATTTTAAGTGCCTCCATAATCCAGATCATGTCACTCCCCTGCTTAAGACCTTTCAAAGCCTCTGGACTGCATACAAGGGGTACAAAAAGTTTCCCAGCCCAGGAGGACAAATGGAGCCCCTCCCCATCTCTCTAGGCTCATCTTGAACCATTTGCTTCTTGTCTTGAGAACCAGCCTCGCCAGGCAGAAGCCAAATAGAAGTCTTCTGGTTCCTCCAGTGCACCAGGTCTTTTCCTGCCTAAGAGCCATTCCACATGCTGCTTCCTCCACCTGCCAGCTTTTGCTAAACTGTCACATTCTCGCATAGGCCTTACCTGATCTTTCATCCCTCAGTCTATTCTTTTTAGAGAATCCATCAATGAAACAGATATCAGATTCCAGAAACATATGCAAATCCAGGTGAAAATATGGCCCAAGGTCAACATGACATTTTGAATCAGTAGAATGAAGGATCTGGTTTTAATAAGTGATGTTGGGATAAACTGCATCTCTAGCTGGAGAAGAAAAGTTTGATCTTAACCTAATTTCTTATACCAAAATAAATTCCTGATGGAAGAAAAGTTCAAATGTGTAAAATAAAATCATGAAAGTACCAGAAGAACTTTTACACTCTTGGAGTGAGAAAGGGTTTTTTCAAAGTATGATACAGATGCAGAAACTATGATAGAAAAGATGATTACACTAACTTCGTAAAAATGAAAATTTTCTTTATGAGAAAAAGAGTCATAAGAAAAGTAAACTGAGGGAAATACTTGCAATGTGTATCATAGACAAAAGGCCAATTCCCTTAATATATAAAGAGCTTCTACAAATCAATAAAATCAACACTCCAATAAGAAAATGTGGACAAGATAAAACAATTAACAGTAGCTGAAATAGGATGGATTTTAAACATAGAGAAATACATGAAAATTTAAATGAGATACCATGTTTACCTATCAGGTTGCAAGTTGACAAAGCTTAATAGCAGATTGTTGGCAAGGGTATGAAGAAACTAACACTCTCATTCTATGCATGTGATCTTTCTGGAGGCAGTAACCATAATATTTGAAATGTGCAGAGTCATTAATTCAGCAATTGCAATTCTAGAAAATTATCGTAGGATATGCTTGCATGTGTGTGAAATGACATATGTATCAAGTATTTGTTGCAACAGTGTTAAAATTTCAAAACACTGTAAACAAGCTATATATCCTTCAATATCAGACTAGTTAAATAAATCACGAAACAATCCATATAATGAATATTATACAGCCTTTAAAATGAATGAGGCAGCTCCCATGAACTGATGTGGAGCCTTCCCTAAGATACATTATTATGTGGAAGAGCAAGCGATTTAGGAGGGTGTGTACCATGCGAGAATGTGTTTTAAAAATAAAATACTATGCATGCATATACTTATATTTACATTGATTAACTTTGGAAGGAAACGCAGGGACTGGTAACTGAGGCTGCCTTCCAGGAAGGGAACTGGGCTGGTAGGGGCTGGGGCACTTCTTTTTCACTGCATACACTCTGTAACTTTTGAATTTTGTATATACTATGTATCAAAATGAATTTTTGATTAAGAACAAATGAATTAAAAGCCATTTCACTGTAGGAAAATACCAAAAGGGGAAAATGCCCAAACAAAATGTTACCAATGGTTGTGCGATGATACCAGGAGTGCCTTTTACTTGTGCTTTGTATTTTTCTATATTTAACCCTATTTCTTTAATGAGCATGTACTGATTTAAAATGGGAAAAAGAATCATTTTTAAAAAGCATTGGCAGAGTCACTAATCACCATCTTTCCTGTTGAGCTGCATGTGTTCCCAGCTGGATATGGCATGAAATCCCCCAGCCACATCTGTTAATCCTGAGCCATCCTTGTAAAGACCCTCTGAGCCTCTGCATGTGGCTTTGGGGAAACAGGTCATCCCAGCTGCTTCTCTGGTCCCACTCCAAGCAAGTTGGGGATGGGCCCTGTGGGTAAATGACAGCATAGCTCCACCTCCAAGAGCTAGGCCCCCAAACTAGGAAAGACCACAAAAAAAACACCAGTTACAATTAACATTTGAACAGTGCCCTGGAGTTTGCCAAAAGCATCTTAAAAAAAAAATTTTTTTTTTATTTACTTATTTGACAGACTGAGAGAGAGAGAGAGCACAAGCAGGGTGAGTGGCAGAAGGAGAGGCAAAAGCAGGCTCCCCAGGGAGCAAGGAGCCCCACATGGGGCTCAATCCCAGGACCTTGAAGTCATAACCTGAGCTGAAGGCAAATGCTTAACTGACTGAGGCACCCAGGCACCCCTACCAAAAGCATCTTATATGACATCTAATTTGATTCTCACAACTGCAATGAAATGCGGCTCTAATTATTTTCCCCTTTTGAAAGTTGGTAGAACCAGTGTTCTTAGAGAGAAAGTAACTGGTCCAGGCTCACATAGCTCCGTGTCTTAAGACTAGGAGTTCAATCCATGTCTTCTATTCCAAACCAGAAGCTCTTTCCACTTAATTAGGTTGCCGTGGTAAACACTAAATGTGCTACCAAAACTGATCTCTTTTCCCTGGACAAACAGCTAGATTATATTTCCGTACCTTTCTTACAATTAACTGTGCATTGAATTAACCATCTCTTCTTATTCTGGTCTTTCCACATCTGGAGCCTTAATTGACCTGGAGAAACTGCCCTCCCAAAGTTTGCAGGTTTCTAGAGATCCTCAACTCTCCCAAGAGCATATTTGCCATCTGAAAACCAATCCAAACCCAAACCCCTGTTTTCTTGGCTCTTACACTGGGGGGCACTATTTCTCTGCTCCAAGAAGCTGTAAGCTGTGGGGCGCCAGGGTAGCTCAGCTGGTTAAGCATCTGCCTTTGGCTCAGGTCATGATCCCACTATTGTGTTAAGACATTGCAATCTTGAGCTTCTTTGCTGCAGCAGTTGGACTATCCTAACGAATTTGGTTGCCAAAACAAGTCTTTGGTTGCTTCCCCCTCCTATCACATCCCTGCCTCCCAGACTTCTGCCTCTTCATCTCCAATCCCCCAAAGACTTAGAGTTCTTCAGCTCCCCTCAAATTACCTAAATCTCCCTAGAAGAGCATCCAATTATATCAAGTATATCCCCTCAGATTTAATTCCACAAATGTTGCCCAAGCACCTATCATGTGTTGGGCACAGAACAGGACGTGAGACCTACGAGAGGGCTCGGGACCACTGCTGGAAATCAGGAGGAAGGCTGTGTCCCAAGGACATGGGGCTGAGAGCAAGGGGTATCTTCCACCTTGTATTACAGGCCCTTTGATTGCTAGGTGTACAGGTTTCAGCATCAAAAGAAAAAGAGAAGGAGGAGAAGAAGGAAGAAGAAGAGGAAGAGAGAGAGTGACACTGCAATTGATTGAGACTCAACAGAGAAAAAACCAAGTAGGAAACAAGGGGAGCTGGGGAGCAACTTGAGAAACTCAGGTCACAGGAAAGGAGAGACGTCTGGGCTCTAAATGCATAGGTAAGAACACTGCAGACCAGTAACACCCTGGTCCCATGTGGACCTGGAGAGGATGCTTGAGTTGTTTGCTTTCTGTCCCTGAAACCAAGCCCTTAGGAAAATCCTGGAAACATCCAGCACCTCAGCCCTCCCCAGCATCCCTTGTCCAGTTAAGAAGCATTTGTGTATTCCTCCAGTCTCTGCCTTAGGCCCACCAGGCTGCTGATGTGGCTTCACTGCGGCCACACAGCCCTCAGAGGCACACGTTTGCATTCAGCAAACAGGCAGGGTTTGTTGTGAGGAGCTGGGGATGCAGGAGGCGTGAGACACTGTCCTAATAGGGAGTGTTTGGCTGCAAGGAAATGAAATGCCTCAAATGAGCTCAACTACTAGAGGGTTTTATTGAAGGATTATCAAGAAAACTCAAGGAAGTATTGAGCAGGAAGTGAAAGTCATGCTCACAGGAGCTGGAAAATCATTCCCCCCACTCCCAAGCAGAGTTTCTCTCTCCCTCTCTCTCCTGTTTCTGGTATCATGACTATGTGTCCAGTTCTCTGTATAGAATGGTTTTGTCTAGCTACCAGGGTTCCGGCTCACCCATAATGCAGGCTTTCCATTGGTATCTGCATTCCAGAACACTTGAGCTCCACAGGACTCCCAGATCAGTGCCCCATGCTTATCAACTCAGCCCCTTGGAGTCTTGATTTCAAATTTTTGAGAGAAGATCTGATCATATTAGGTCATACGTTCACCTCTGGTCTACTCAGCTAAGGTCCAGAGAAAGAGATGACATGGAACAAAGAGCTGTTCCTTCCAGTGGCTAGGACCCTATGAGATGAATAAGTAGATTATAGAGGTAGAGACACAAACTCACTCACATGTGCCCTGCAGACTGGCTCTGGCTCTCAAGAACCTCACTATCTCCTGGGAAAGCTTGACCTCAAGTAGACTTTCCTTGAAGGAAATGAGAGTGAGGCATTAGTCCCATTTCCCAGAGAGGAACAAATCCAAAGCCTAAGGTCCCTATGGCAGGTAAGGAATTCAGCTGGAGCCCTATGGGAGCAATCTCCCACATTTCACACAGACCCAATCCTTGTCCCCCAGGAACCAGCCTGACATTTAGTCCACCTAGGTCTGTAGCCCAACATAACCCTTCCATCCTCAGCCTACGATCAGAAATTCCTGCTATACTCTTATGTGAGCAGAATGCCAAATTAGAGGTGGCTTTATGACCCTACCAAACAATACCACCCCTGCTCCCTAGGAGCATAAATGTCAATACACACCACACTGATCTAAAAGCAGCTAAGATGTCATGATGCAAAAATACAGAATGTAAAGGGGGAAAAAAAAAAGCTAGTACAGTGCTGGCAGGAGGGCTGAACTAGAAATGCAGAGATCTGGTTGCTTGTCCTGACCCCGAAACTAGCTCACGAAGTGAGAATGGACAAGACACTTCCTTGCTTTATACCTAGATGATCTCTATGGTCTGCCTCTCCAGATTGTTTGGTTGAGGGTCATCTTGGACAGGGTTAGTGGGGTGGTATGTAAAATGGAAGATGGTTCATATCTTCCCCTACTTAGAAAAGATTACCTGCATGACGTCAGGTCCCAGAATTGGTTAAAAGAGGGAGGGAAGAGGGCAGTAAATTGGAAAGAATTTTCAGGCCAGGTGCCACCTGGGAGAAGAGGCTAGATTGTTCCCATTGGACAGGTACATGTGGTTATACAATAGACTGGTCTCCTGCTGTTGAAAGATATGTTCAGCCATGAAAAAGAAGGAAATCCTGCCATTTGCAACAACAGGGATGGATCCTGAGGGCATTCTGATAAGTGAAATAAGTTCAGAGAGAGAAAGACATATACTGCATAATCTCACTTACATGTGGAATCTTAAAAAGCCGAACCCATAGAAACAAAGAGTAGAGTGGTGGTTGCCAGGGGCTACAGAGTGGAGGAAGTGGGGAGATATTGGTCAAAGGGTACATATTTCCCAAGATGAGATGAATAAGTTCTGGGATCTAACATACAGCACGGTGACATAGTCAACAATTCTGTGTTGCATGCTTGAAAGTTGAAAGATTAGATCTTAAGTGTTCTCACCACCACAACAAAAAGATGTTAAGTATGTGAGGTGAAGGATGAGTTAACTAACCTTATTGTGGTGATCAAATTATCACATTGTACATGTTGAACCAACACAGTGTTTTATATCGATTATATCTCAATAAAGCTAGAAAATAAAAGGTCCTGATGTTGCCTCAAGTCTTCAGTAGGTGTGGGTACATATAGGGAGGAGCCATAGTAGTAGAGGGCAGACAGGAAGTGAAACATTTGGTTTGCATGGTCTTCTCTACAAGGTTTCCAGGAAGTCTACTGGGGAGTCTTCATGGTATCCTGGTGTGAGTTAGAGGTATTTCTGTCACGAGGCACAGAAATCCCACCCAAACTGTCTTAAGCCAAAAGAGAATTTAGCAATATATGCAACTGAAAAGTTCAGAGGTAATGCTAGCTTCAGGTATAGCTGGGTATAGGTGTTCAAAGTGTATCACCAAAACTTGGTTCTTTGTCTCTAAAGTCTACTTTCTTTGGATAGGGTCTATTCTCAGCAGGGCTCTTCTGACAATACCACAGATGACTACAATGGCTCCAGCACCATGTACTTCTAGGTTCAAGGCCTACAGGAAAGTGTGAGTCTGCTTCCCTAGAAATAAATAAAAATCCTAGAGTTCGATCTCAATGGTTCTGACTGGCCTGCCTTGAGTTATGCGCTGGTTTCCTGAAGCAGTCACTGTCAGCAGGGGAATGAAATGCACCCATTATATAAGCCTGAACCTTATGCTCCACCCCTGGGACTGGGGATGGAGTCTACTTAAAGCAGAAGGAAAGGGAGAGATAGACCCTCAGATGAAAATGGGAAAGTACTATTACAAGAAAAATGAGGAATGGATGGTTGAGAAGCAAATAACTTGTGGCCACTACAGCAAATTATCCTAAACTGGACATACTGCCAACAGTGCATTTACACTGCAGATGTAAATCCACATGGAAAAGATTCCATCACAGCTACTTTGGGGAGACATACTGGATCCACCCCCCAAGGGGGTGATTCTTATTCAGCTGAAGTGCATAATACAGGACCCAGCGAGTAAACAGTTAATGATTAATACCCACTTCTTGAATTGAATTGAGTATCTGCAGTGGACCTCATCATAATTAGCACTATGTGCAGCCTTTATATAATTTACCAAGCTCTCTCATATCCAATGATCTAATTTAATTCTCCCCAAAACCCAGTAAAAATAGGCATTATTGTCCTCATTTTATAGATGAGAAAACTGAAGATCAGTGAAGCTAAGTAACTTGTCAACTCTAAGTGACTTGCCCAACTAGTGAGTATTGGGGCAGAATCTCAACCCAGGATTCTCATCTTAAAGAAAGTATGAGCTCTTTTCTCTCCATGGTGTGGTCACCCAGAGGGGCAAAGAAAGGATATGAGCACCAGAGTTTGGGTTCCTGCTGCCCCACCCCAGACAGATTCAGATGCAATAATCGACTCTCCCCCACCGCCCGCTCCCACCAAGCTGGTCAGCAGGGTTTCCTTCCGTGTAGATCTGGAGAAGGGCCTGCTGCCGTGTCATGTGGCCTGGGGACAGCAATAAATAGCCGAACTGTGTGATGCTAGGCGACCTGACTGATTCTCTTAGTGCCTCCCTCCTGCCACCACCCTTCAAGCCTCTACTGAGGCTGGGGCCAGGGCAAGGCTGAGTTATAGACCTTATTTATTGACATATAAAATCCAAAAGTTTGTTTCCTAAGATTCCACTGAAAACACATTTTTAAAATAATGAGTCCAGTCACTAGAAAACACGCCTCTCCGTTTGGTGACTGCCTTTGAAAGAACTCGTACGCTTCTGAGCATTTGTTTGCTCAATATTTACAAATTAGATTTAGAATTTTTACAGCAATGATATTAAATAGTGTCACCTATTTTGAACTGTATATAAAAGCATTTATAAGAACTGTATGCATTTCCAAGTATTTACTTAATCTCCTAAATTAACCTTTGAATTTCTGCAAAGTGCCTCACTAAGCATGTCACTTCTTTTCCTCTCAATGTAGTACATAAAAATGTGCACGAGAATTGCATTGTTTTTGAGCATTTATCTGCTTAATCAAAATTTGTGTGTTTGTGCATTCATTTAATTAATTGACGGTTTTTAATTTTCAAGAAGGGTAAAGATGGCTAGCCAAATGTAGGAACTCTGAGCAACCACAAAATAACTGCTCATGCAGCTTTGAAGAAGCAGTGAAATAAAGGCTAATGCTGAGGAAGGGGAGCAGAGGCCTGAGAGTGGAGAGAAAAAAACACTAGAAACAGAAGAGAAAATGCTGCAGAATTGTGAGACATTGATATGTTCCAGATATAAGTAATCAATCAGTGTCGTGGGCTGAACAAAGAGTGTTTGTGTTCTCCCAAATCCACATGTTGAATGCCCAATGTGATGGTATTAGGAGGTGAGGCCTTGGGAGATAATTAGGCTGAGATGAGATCATGAGCATGGAGCCACCATGATGGCACTGGTGCCCTTAAAGAGGAAAGACATCAGAGCTTCTTCTCCACCCTATAAGGACACAGCAAGAAGGCAGCTGTCTACAAACCAGGAAGAGGTCCCTCACCTGGAACCAAATCTGCCAGCACCTTGATCTTGAACTTCCCAGCATCCAGAACTGTGAGGAATAAATGTCTATTGTTCAAGCTACCTGGTCTGTGGTATTTTGTTACAGCAGCCCAAGCTATAGTAAGCATGGTTGGGCCCATGATAAGAAGTATGTAACAAATAATGAGTATCACAGTGAACTCAGACACTATTTACCTCTGACTCCCCCTGTTGCCCTACATATTCAAAAGGATAGGTTCCTGGTTTTCTTAATGATCACAAGCCCAAAAGAAAAAATTTGGCAGAACTTCAAATCATGGAAATAATATGCTCTTTCAAGGCCTTGGTCATTGAGCTCATTAGAGTTATATTTGAAAAGAATAAGAATAACTTTTCACAATGAGAAAGATTTTTTAAATGATTTTATTACTAGCAGGTGAGATCTGCTAAAATGAAGTATGTTTATTACCCTGGGTATGGCTCACTTCCCATCAGCCCCTGCCCCTGGAAACATTCTCTACCTTTTAAGTCCTTCTGATAGACTTCCTAATCCAAGACTTTGGCCTTTACTGGACTTGTAGAAAGAATAGCCTTGCATTATGTCATTATGTTCAGGTGGGATTATATACCATGTTGGACTTGGTAATTTGGATGGACCTACCCAGCTAATCAGTTTCTCTAATTGCTCCCTACCAACACATGCACACATGCACACATATACACACACACAAACAGACACACAAACACACACACAGAGACAACCTCAGTTCCTTCTCTTCTCCACTCCAGGAGATCCCATCCTGTTTGCACTCAAGGTAGGGCTTATTGTGATCCAAGGATATAAATAAATGAAGGACTATCAACCATGAGCACCAATAGCAAAAGTAGATTTATCAAGTAAATTCTTAACATTTTCCACCATTATAACACTTGTGAAAGATATGAAGAACTTAAGCATGATAGATTTTAACAAAACCTCAAACTGTTTTTCAGGAAACTAAGTAGGATATTATAGTAATTTACAATTATTCCATCAATAATGATTTATTAATCAATAAATAATTTTAGATTGGAGCTATAAACATGGGCTAAATACAGTCTGACTCACAGAATTATTTCCTTCAGCCTTCATAACATTTTTTAAATACTGAGACTTTTTTTGCTACCTTGAAAATGAGATGATTTCACAATAAAGGAACAATCATCTGGGATTCCAGTTAAGATGGAGGAGGTCATGAGAGAGAGTCACTCTTACCATAAAAATGAGAAAACATCAGGTAAACCATAAAATCATATTTTGTAATCCCAACAAAGAGCTACAGATGCCAAGAAATCTAAATGAACTAAATTCTGAAGAGAGACAAGCCTTTAATAAGTGAATAGAGACTAGTTGCTGCTTTTATTCTTGGGGACATGGGCAGGCAGAGAAGCAAATCTGCAATAGATAGGGGTACTTTGCTGAATTAAGAGGAAATCAGATTAACTAATAATGACCATAAGGGCTGACATGATGGATTGGATTCTGATTGAGCCCTCATATAGAGACGGTACTCTCTGCTCACCAATTCTCCCTCAAAGGATGTTTATCAAGCACACAGCAGCATGTGGACCTGGACTGGAGAGTAGAACAAGAATCTCCCATAGAATGAAAATGTGAAAAGAGGAAAGGAAATTAGAGAGAGATCTTATAATCATTTAACATTTATATCCCAAGGAGAAGCCACATCCCATCCATAAGGCATTCGAGTTCAATGGTGATAAAACCATTATTGTATTGCTGAAAGAAGAAAGGACATCACATTTCAGGAGGATAAATATTACCTACTTCAGCTTCTATTGTCTTTTTACACAGAACATCTAGTTTGTGATCCAAAATTACAATGAATGCAAAAAAATGACAACTCTAATCAAGAGGAAAATGGTCAATAGAAGCAGACCAATAGATGACCTAGATAATGAAATTAACAGACAAGAAATCTGAAATAACAATTATAAATATTTTAAGAAATAAGTGGAAAGTATAAACATAATGGGTAAGAAGATGGAGAATTTCACTGGAGAAACAGAAACTCTAAATAAGAATCAATGGAAATTTCAGACCTAAAAAATATATGTATCTGAAATGGAGAAATCACTTCATAATGGACTGGATAAAGCAAAGGAAAGGATCAGCAAACTCAAAAACAGGTCAATGAGAAAATTACAAAACTGAAGTCCAAAGGAAAAAAACAATTTTAAACAGAATACAGCATCAGAGTGCTGTGGGGAAAAAACAAACAAACAGTGTATATAAATACAATTATCCAAAAAGAAGAGGAAAGAGAGAATTGGAGCAAAAAGAAGTATTTGAAGAAATAATGACCAGAATTTTCTAAATTTTGTGATACATACCAACCCATAGATCCAAGAAGCTCAATGAATCCCAAAGAGAATAAATACAAATAGTACAACTAAGCAAGTTATGGTAAAACCACTGAAAAACAAAGATGAGAGAAAATTTTAAAGCTGCCATAGAAAAGAGGAACATTAAATTTAAAGGAATAACCATAAGATTTACAGCAAACATCTCAACAATGTAAACATTGTTTATAGCAAACAATGGATTTCAGAAAACAATGGGATGATATTGTTTAGATGCTACAAGAAAAAAAATGGTCAATCTATAATTCTATATGCTATGAAAACATTATTCAAAAATGAAAGCAAAATAAAGACATTTTCAGAAAAACAAAAGAGAATATTCATCACCAGCAGACTGCACTAAAAAAAAATACTAAAGGAAGCTCTTCAGGCTGAGGAACAGATGGAAGCCCAGATCTTTAGGAAGGAATAAAGAGTACAAAAAAGGGTAAATATTGGCAATCATACATATATATATATTTATATATTATATTATAATATATAATATATATTTATATATATTATAATATATACTATATATTTATATATATATATATATATAAAATACTGAAAGCAAACAAATAATAGCATTGAACTGTAGGATTTATATCATATCCAGATATGAAATCCAAGAAAAATAGCAGAAATAGTGGGAGAGGAAGTAAAGGGAATCATAGTTTCTAAGATTCTAACATTGTTAAATGTAATAATACTGATTAATATTAATTATATGATTTATTAAATGCAAAAAAAATATTTCATTGTAATTTCTACACTAGACATTTAAAAATTACATAAGAAGGTACAGTTTATAAAAGTCAACAAAAGAATAAAATGGAATGGTTAAAAATGCTTGATTAATTCAAAAGGAAACTGGAAATGAGGAACAAATATATGAGAAAGAAATCAGACACATAGTAAAAGGGCAAACATAAAGCCCGACATATCCTTAATTATACTAAATGTAAATACATGAAACACTTCAATTAAAAAAATTGTCCAGATAAAGAATCAAGTTCAAATTATGCTTTTTTCAAAAGACAAACTTTAAATATAAGGACACAGTTTGAAAGTAAAAGGATGAAAAAAGGCATATCATATAAATGTTTATCAGAAAAAAGTTGGTGTAACTGTATTCATATCAGACCAATAGACTTTGAGACAAAGAATATTACTAGGAATAAATGGAATATGCTATAATGATAATAGTGTCCATTTATCAGGAAGACTCAACAATCATAAATGCATATGCATCTAATAATAGAGCATATCCACCTAATAACAGAGCTTCAAAATACATGAAGCAAAAACTCACATAAATAAAGGAAATAAATCGACAATCACAGATGTATACTTTAAGAAATATGTAGATTTGAAATATTACCACTACCTTGACCTAATTAATATTTATAGAAAACAATAGTCAAGATGCCTGGCTGGCTCAGTCAGTAGGGCATGCAACTCTTGATCTTGGGGTCATGAAATCAAACCCCACACTGGGTGTAGAGATTACTTAAATAAATGAATACTTTTTTAAAAACCAAGATTCAACACTTACAGAATATAACTTTTGTTAAAGTCACATGGAACAATCACCAAAATAATCCTATGCTGGGACATAAATCAAGTCTTGATAAATCCCAAAGAGTTAAAATCATATAGTATCTGTTCTCTGACCACAGTGGATTAAAATAGAAATCATTAATAAAGCAAAACTTAAAAATCTCTAAAAATATAGGAATTAAGTAACTCTCTTTGTAACAACAAAAACAATAACTCCAAGTATCAAAGAAGAAATTTCAAGGAAATGAGAAAATATTTTGAACTGAAAAAACAGCACACTAAAACCTATGGGATGAACCTAAAGCAATGCTTAGAGGAAAATATATAGCTTTAAAGGCATGTAAAAAATAATGGCCAATGATTCTACCACAAAAAGCTAAAAAAAAGTATATGTAACCCAAAGTAGTAGAAAGAAAATGAAAGAGCAAAAAAAATCAATTAAATAGAAAAAAATAAAATTAACAGAGAAGTCCAACAAAACAGAAATTTGTTGTTATTTTAAAATTAATAAAATTGGCTACTCTCTAGTAAGAATTATCAAGGCAAAAGGAGATAGAACACAATACTAATATGTGGAATAATAAGGAGATGCTACAGATGTTGAAAAAATGCATTATTACAGATGCTACAGATATTGAAGAGATAATAGGGGGATAATAGTACAAAGAATTTGTTAATAGATTTGACAACTTAGAAGAAATTTAAAATATCCTTTGAAAAACACCACCTTATGAAACTCATACAGGAAGAAAGAGAAAAGTTCCATCTTTGCTAGTTGAATTTGTAGTTAAAAATTTATACAGATTAAACTTCAGACCCTGATGGCTTACTGATAGATTCTACCAAACATTTAAGGAACAAAATAATAGCACCACCAAGAATGTGAAAGGCAAGCCATATTCACAGCAAATGTATCTGGAAAAGCATCTGTATTCAGAATATATAAGGAATAGAGAACAAATATATATAACACATAATACATATTATACATATAAAATATAATATAGTAGTAATAAGTCACTTTTTAAAGAGGAAAAGGACTTGAAAAGGAACTTCACAAAAGAAAACACTGAATGGCCAATAGATATAGGTAAAGATGCTCAATATCATTATTCATCATGAAAATGCAAATTAAAACCATAATGAGGTACCACTCTACACCCACTTGGAACAGCCAAAAGTGCTGGTGAGGCTATGCAGCCACTAGGACCGATACACTGCTGATGAGATGTAAATTGACATAATCTCTACGGAAAAATGTCCATTTCTAATAAAGTTTCATGAACTCAAAAACAAAACCCAACATATACCTCATTTATTTTGAAAGCATGAGAAAGTCTGGCAACATGGAACCCACATTGGCCACAATAGGCTGAGGGAGTACACATGCCACTTCACCACAGATCCCACCACTCTCTATTGCTCACCCCCAACCCATCACACTCATTTCTGCTTCCTGCCTGCCCAGATCCAACCACCTTAGCACACAGGTCAGGATGGGAGCACTGAATGAGGGCACCACAGCAACCACCCACCCAGATAGCCAGTTAGCAGGCTCATCAGACTCTTGTTTTTTTCCTGGCATTTGGAAGTAGGTCTCCTTCCTTCATACTGAGCCAACAATTCAATGAGGGCAGGAAGCCTCAAAAGAGAGATCCTGAACTTCTGAATAATAAAGACTGCTCAAGCAATTAATTGAAGAAATTAAAGAAATGTGACAGTATTTGCATTCCAACCTGGTGAAGCAGTTCATATTGATTACAATTTTTAATCATTTAAGCAAATCATGTGCAAACTCTGTTTTAACAGTAATGTGTACTCCCTGTTGCCCAGTTCCACCAGATACAGAGCTCTGTCTCTTAGCTGTTCTGGTGAACACAATGGTCAGGAAGCTGACAGTGGTGGACCTGGGAATCATGTCCACAAGCTGGGGTCATCAGCCTACTGGCCTGGCACCTTTTGGTTGCAGACTCGTGATATTCCAGTAATTTGCCTACTGGTCTGGCCCAGCCTTAACATGTTAGAACAGATATTGGCCAAATCAGGGGGACAGGGTTAACAGGCCTGTGGGACGTCTGGGAGGAGCATGATGGAAGGGGCCAGGGCTAACGGATTAGGAGTAGGACTCATGAGGCAGTACCTATTTACCAGCCAGCATGAAAATTTGTAGTATTTCTTAAGCAGCCTTATCATATCAGTGGTACCAGGCCAGAGCTCCTGCCAGCTCTTGAGAGCCAAATATGGGCACCTCTTCCTAATTCCTCAGTTAGTGACACCACCATGGTGGCTCAAAACTAGCCAGAGTGGGAGAGTTTACACCATGGAGATTGGCAGGTACTACAAAACAGCACTCCCTCCCCACTGCCGACCACCTCTAGACACCCATTCTTCCACACACTCCTGGGTCAGACTATCCCCACTAGTCCATCTTATTTATATTCCATTTTGCAGATGAGGAACTGAGGTGCAGAGAAGTCAAATGACTTGCCCAAGGCCACTTAGCTATTGGCTATTCAGCCTTTAAGTGGCAGAGCTGAGTTCAAACTTGATTGTTTAGGGGCGCCTGGGGGACTCAGTACGTTAAACGTCTGCCTCTTCATTTTGGCTCAGGTCGTGATCTCAGGGTCATGAGATTGAGCCCTGTGTCCAGCTCCATGTAGCAACCTAGGTGCCAGGGGTGCAGGGTGAGCCATTTTCTCTCCCCCACCCTCCCTCTCCAAAAACAAAAAAAAACAAACGTGATCGTTTAGAGCCAGAGTCCATATGCCTCACCTCTATATTACACTGTCCTGCTGCACTTCTTTCTCACTCAAAAGCTTCAGTGGGCTATGGGCTCTCTGTCACCCATGAAAGCAGAGCCCAAATGACTAGCTATAGAAAATCTGACTTCCATTCCTCACAGGCAGGGAAGACCCAGGCCTCCAGAAGTGTACTCCATTGTTCAGGTTGTACTCTTTTAGGAGGATGGAAGATGTTTGCATCTAAGAAAAGCCACCCTCACCTCCCCCAATCCCTAGAAATGTGCCTAATGATGCCTTCTAAAATGCAAGGTTGAGTTTTCATTACACTAACAGGTGGACCATCCATATGTGGTATTAGTGGTAATGAATGGGTATTCACATCCCTCCGGAAGCTATAGTGGACCCCTGTCCTGCCTTCCTCACTCAGGTACTGGGTGCAGAAACCCATCCAGACCCCTTGGAAAATCCTGGCCTGGCCCTGGGCACAATGATCTCATCCAGCCCCAGCCCCAGCCCTACATGTGGACCTGAGAAGGTTTCTGGGAGATTCTGGCTACTGGCACCAAGACCAGATGGCCAGAGAGATTACTACAATTTGATTTCCACAAAATCTGTAAACTTGGATGAGCTAATGTTCCTTCATATGCATTATCTGGTAATCCAAGGGAAAGCTGTGCAGAGCAAAGAGCCTAGCCCTCTCTACCTGTACAGGCCCCCATGTGCCGTACACTCCCTGGTCTCCCGGGAGGGGGTCATAAGGGCCAAGGAGCCTGTCACCATGGCCATGCGGGTTCCTCAGAGCCTGGAATTTGGAGACAAGAAGGTAGAATCCTAGGTTCTCAGAGCCTTCCAGAAGGGATCGGATCTCATGCTGAGGCCAGGCAGACTCCACATGGTATCTGAACAGAAGCCCCAGGCTGGGAGTCAGGCCTCCCTGGGGTCTCTCACCTTTGCCTCTGGCTCTGCATGAGATCCAAGACGAGAGACGCCTCATCACACTAAAATGTAAAGGATCTCACCTGCTCCATTCACTGACCTAGAGAATCCAGCCAGCATCACTTCTTGTCACATGTCAGGAGCTGTGCTCGCCAGATGGAATCACTCGAGGCCACCCTGAGGCAGGTGACCACCCTCTTGATTATGTCCAATACACTGGGGTGTCCTCCTGCCTCACAAGGACTTGAAGTCCCTGCTCTGCCACTCACTAGGTGTAGGACAAGGGCGATGCCACTTCACATCCCCAGCTCTTGGCTTCCCTTGTCTGCCAGGAATGCTGATACAGCCCTGCCTTCCTCAGGCCTGTTGCAAAGTCCACATAAGTGTGGGACACTGGACAACAGAGGACATGGCACACGGTCTGCTTGAAGTAAAAAGATGCAAAAATGAATCAAATACCTGTGAAAATATTTGGATGCTGGCGTTATTACTTATTTCCCCTGGCTGTGTCTTCCCTCTCAAATTTTACCTCCCCTGAGTTCCCACAACCTCCCCATAATTCTGCCTAACTCTTATGAGCTCATTTAATGCGTTAATGCTTTAGTTGATGACTTCGGCCTCACCATATCATTGCATTTTTGCATTGGCCTTCAATGCCTTAACTCCGTTTGCAACAAGTAAGTGGCCACTCAGAGGCATACGCGTGCAGGGAGACTGCGGAGGGGCCCCATGTGCCTTGTGAAGCGATGGGGCAGCACAACTTTTGGCCTGGAGAATCTGGGGCTGTGTATGCATTTGTGTGTGGAGCCTCCCTGTGGACAACACATGTACTGTCCGGGACCCACCCCTAATCACCAGCCCACCACAGCCCCTACCAGCATTGTAAATCCAGCCTCTTTATGTTGCAGATGAGAAAGCCAAGGTTCACATGGAGGCTTGTTCACATGGAGGCACTTGTTCAAGATCAGATGGCTTCTTAGACATTCTATAGACTGGAATAAGCAATGGGTAACAGTTGCTCATGATTCCCTAGGCAAGAATGCTGAAACAAAGAACAGCTTGCCCCAATCAGTTTCTGAAGCAGGGATTTAGATTTGGGGGCCCATGCTCAGAGCACAGGTGCACCCAAACCATTAGGGAAAGAGAGACATCTCCATTTTCTCTGATTTATCTCAGGCACTGAGAGTCTCTGTGTTTCTGAAATCATATCTAGCCTACTAATGCAAAATCTGGTTATACATTAGGCTCCAAGAAAGTTTCCATGACTCAGCCAAGGGCTGTTCATGCTCCACTCTCCACATGGGCTCTAGCTGGGATGACCTGGATCTCATGAGGCTGGGTTCACTGCTGTCATCTGCGACCCATCCAGGGAGGGCTGAAAATGCCCCCAAGCCACTCAGTCCAGGAATACAACAAGCTCTGTCCCCACTATATGCTGGAACAGGGAGGAGGGGTCGCTGTACTCATTCATTCAACAAATACCCAACACCTTCTCCATGCCAGCATTTGATCCAACCAAGATCTGAGCACAGTTGGAAGAAAGTCTGTTGGTTAGGGAAGAGACTATTCCCAAGTGTGGATGTCAGCGGAGCAGCAGTTGGGTCCAGTTAGGGAAAAGCCACCCATGCCAAATAGTTAGGAAGAGGGAATTTAATCCAGGGAACTACTTACACAGGCGTTTGAAAAGACTGAACAAAAACAGAGGATGGGGAAACAGTCCAGAGATGAGCAAGAGTAGAGGTTACCACCACCCCTGGAGTGGAAGGACAGGGGAAGGAAGTGGTGCTGCCAGGAGTCCTGATCAATCTGCAGGAATTGGAACCAAGAAGAAGGCTGCTAGTGGAAGGTGGGACTACAGAGAGCATGCTGGGAGTGCCACCTATGCAAAGAATGAGAAGAAACACTTGGTCCTCCCTCCACCTTCCCATCTCTCACCAGTACCTCATACTGGCCAAACCCAACTGGAACCCAGTGGCAAGGAAGCTTGGAAAACTCAATTTTCAGGGGTCAGCACCCACCTCAATGCATGCACATGCATGCATGCATGCACACACGGTATAGAGCACAGCGGGAAAGTATGAGGAGCGGATCTGAGAGCAACAGGCAAATGACTCAAGCAGCATGTGAGGTGAATATTCAAGTCTGTGTGTGATGTGAATGCTCAAGAATGCGCATGTGCATTATCTGTTTCAAAGGTCCATGTGTATAGTATGTGCATGTGCTTCTTTTGGGGTGACTGTTCAAGGGTGTGTGTGTGTGTGTATCAGATGGATTTCAAGGGTTTGTATAAATGTGTGATAGGAGCCAGCATCCAAGGGCTTGTGTGTGATGTGAGTGTTCAAGGGTATGTGTATGTGTGATGAGAATATTTAAAGCTCTTGGGGTATGTGTGTGTGCTGGGAATGTTCAAAGAGGTGTATGTGTGCTGGGAATGCTCAAAGCTGTGTGTACGTGTGATGTGAATGTTCAAAGCTGTGTGGCATGATGTTCAAGGGTGTGGGGGGTGGTGTGTGTGTGGCTGTGTGAGAGACTGATGAGAAATGGGGATGGCAGAAAGGAAGTATATTAAAATGTTCTTTATGGACATGGTAGAAAATGTGGCCGTGTGTCTCTGTCAGGGATGGATATGTATACAAAACATGTCATTGTCATGTATGCACACAAAATGGCTATGAGGATGGTGTTCAGAGAAGGATGTATATGAATAGGAATATAAGGAACATCATTTTTTTTAAACAAACATACTTTTCCATCCAAATGAGTGTCACCTGCTCCAAAGCAGTCACCTTCTAAAAAGTTAAATTCTTATTTTATTTTTTTTAAGATTTTATTTGTTTATTCATGAGAGACACAGAGAGAGAGAGAAAGAGAGAGAGAGGTAGAGACACAAGCAGGCGCCATGCAAGGAGCCCGATGTGGGACTCAATCCCGGACTCCAGGATCACGCTCTGGGCCGAAGGCAGGCACTAAACTGCTGAGCCACCCAGGGATCCCCCAAATTCTTATTTTATTGATGCAGCTACAGTTCAGTGAAGTTTTTGGAACTACTTTCAGACAGTTTGTGTGCCATACATAAAATCTACAATCATTGCTACAATCACTCCATATTCTTACTGGCTGAGGCTAGAATTACCCAACTTAATCACTTACTCCCATCTCTGGCTTAAGAATTTTCCTAAACCCAAATCTCTCCTCTTAAAAAAAAAATGTGCTAATTTGTCACCCTTAAGACCAAGTCTCTTTGGTGGTGTATGAATTAAAACATATGCTTCATTGCTTGATAATTAGCGAGTGCAGAGGAGAGTGTGCAGGGAGCTACAGAAACAAGTGGGAACCAGATAAATACCCATAGAATCACATCATATAAACCTTTGACTTCTAAGAATTCAAAATACTATTCAGGGATTTTAAAGGTGAGACTAATAATGTGTAAACAGTATGGGCATTTCCATCCACTGTAAATGAGGCTACTGCTCCCATGGGTTCCTGCTCTGGAGTAAGCCTGCAATGGGTAAGGCATCTCCACCTTGGATATTGAAAGCCTATCTTTGTGTGAGCATCTCATGAAAAGAACCTTCATGTTCCTCCAAACTGCCCCAATTTGTGCCCTTCCTCAGGGCACATACACCTGCAGTCAATTTCCCCTTGGTAACAGGTATGGGAGTCCTAGTATTTTATATGACCTAGCCCCTGAGCACAAGCCACCAGTTAATCTTGTGCTCAACCAAATAAACCATGATTGGTTCCATCATTGGAAGAAACAGCAGCAAAATCTTTCTAAATGATGGTTCAGTAGTAGCTTTGCACATGATTTGTGCACTGACTTTAGAATCCAGCCCCCGGGAGAAGATGTGGCTTCTCCATAATAAGAGATGATGGAACCCATTCTCTTGGTTGGCAGGATGGAAGTCATCCTTCAGACAACACAACTGTTAAGCGACATTGCAAAATAATTCCCACATGTACTGTACTCCAGCCTCACAGAACTTCTTTCAGGCCTCTGTGGGCACATGTTCCCTACTCCTTCTACTCCCCCAGCTCAGTCCTCCTTACTCTTCAGGCCTCAGCTTAGCCATGTGTGTCCCAGAGGCCCTTACTGGGCCCCGGACCAGCATCTTGGGTTCCCATGGCACAGTTCCCTTTTGCTAGTTGATGGGTCTGTTTCCTGCCACCACCCTCAGCACTAAACTGTCGAGAAGACGTTGGCCAGGAGTATTTTGATCAACTTTTTATCCTCAGTGCTTGGCAATCAAACCATCTCCTCCACAAATATTTGCTGAATGGTCAGTGAAATGTTTCAGGGATTCACTTTGATGTTTAATAATCCTAAACATCAAGGAAGTCTTCTCATGTTGTAGTCTCCCCGAAATCCCTCCTGCTGCATTTCAAGCTTACTGCCTCTGAGCCAAAGGAGACTGATTGACTTCCCTTGTAGAAGTAACATGCAGACTTGAGGATCACTACTCTTATCATTCTCCAAGTTCAATGGTTTCAAGCTCCGTTCAGTCTCATTGTTCTCAACTCCAAATCTTCTTCCTATGCTCCCAAACTACTCCTGTTCGGGCCTTTCCGGCAGCAGACAGCCCCTTGGTGACAGGTGTGGGAACTCAATGATACAAAGACAGCTGTCTAGGCAGCATGGGGCAGTGGGTGGCTTTGGGTTCGATCTTGGCTCCACCACACATTGGCTACGAGGCCTGTGTCCCTTCACCTCCCCAAGATTGTCTGCTGCCACATGGGGCTGACAGGAGAATTGAATGAAGCAGAGTACGGAACATGCCCTGCATCTGGGCTGGCCAGTGGCACGTCAGCTTCAGGTTGCCCCTTGGCCCCAGGGGACATGGCACTGGGGTTCTGCAGGGCCTGGGCAGGGAGCCTCTCCAGGCAGTGGCCTAAGGCCAGGTGCAGAGAGATTGCAAGGGACAAAGTGGTTGTCAAGCAAATTCTGCCACCTTGTGGTGCTCCTGCATAAGATGCGCCTCGCCTGGATCCTGAAGCCCCGCCTCACCCCTCTCCACCTCTACTGCTGCTTAGTGTGGGGTGTCCTCTCTCTTCTCAGCCCTGTCTGCCCCAAGGCATCTTGACCTGGAGGTGTCCTGGAGGTGTCCTGCCAAACCCTGTAGTCTCAGGATGTTCCCAGTTTTGCCAACAGTCCTGTTATCCTCAGTGGCCCTCATGTGATTCTATTAGAGCCAATTTCTCCCTTCTGGGCCAACAGAGAACCCGGGGGTCTCTCTCCCCACATTAGCCCCTTCTTCAGCCCCCTAGCAGATACTCGGGGCCTGGGTATCTTCAGAAAATTAATGGTGTGTCTGTGCTGCCAAATCCTCTCAACAAAATCTGGTGCTGGCTCCTCCATCCATTTGAGGATGACTTGGGTCAGGGTAGCTGATGTGTGTGCATGTGTGTGCGTGTGTGTGTGCGTGCACATATGTGTAATGCACACGCACCTATTCCTTGCTCTGGACTAGTAAGTAATGCCCTCTCTGGCCATCCATAACCCGATTCGCAGGGCACCCCCAGGGCCAGGCCCTCAGCTGCAGCAGTGATTCAGCTGCCTGGACCTATCCCTGAGCCTGTCTATTCTGGACTCCTCTCCTGGAAGCAAGAAGAGCGATTCCCCCCTTCCCTTCCTGTGGGCTTCGCACTGACATTCCAAGGCAGGTGGGAGGTGACAGATAGCCTGCAGGGGCTGGCTATCATCCAGGCTTCTAGGAAATAAATACAGCAGAGAAGGGGGCACAGAAGCTGCCCTAATATTTTAGGCAAACAGCCTTTAACTTGCTGTGTGTGCCTGCAGCTTAGTGATCTGTGAGCTCTTAATAATTGGGTTGGTGACCTTTTAGCTGTGTGTTCCCCCCTGCTGGGGTAACAGAACAGGACTGCAAGTCCATCCTGTTGTCAGTGCTCCGAAGGCCAGCACCTAAACATGGCTCTGGACTACCTGGTCCAGGGTGGGACAAGGCTGGCATGTCCAGCCAGCTGCACCTGCCACCCACCCATTTTGAAATCGTCTGCTGAAATCCATCAATCTCCAGTTTCCCGGGAACCCTGGGTGGCGCAGCAGTTTAGCGCCTGCCTTTGGCCCAGGGCGCGATCGTGGAGACCCGGGATCGAATCCCACATCGGGCTCCCGGTGCATGGAGCCTGCTTCTCCCTCTGCCTGTGTCTCTGCCTCTCTCTCTGTGTGTGTGACTATCATAAATAAATAAATTAATTTAAAAAAAAAACTTAAAAAAAAAAAATCTCCAGTTTCCCATGTCCCTTTCCAAATAGGTCAGAAACACTTGGTTGCTACAAGGCATCACCTGGAAAAAGTGAGACTGAGAGCTGCAAAAGCTAAAGATGATACAGGTGGGTTTGGGAGCATTCAGGAGCCGAAATACGTTGGAAGGGGCAAACATTTGCTTAGTGTTTACAACAAGCCAGACACAGTGTGAAGTATTCTCACATAAATTATCAGAATACCTAAGAAAGAGGATCATCTTCCTCTTATGGATGAGAAAGGTTAAGTCAAGAAAACTTAAGAACTAGCTTTGTGCATAGATCTGAGTTCAAGTGCTGATCCAGGACTTAGTAGTGAGTCACCCTAAGCAAGTTAACTAAACTCCCTATTTTCTCATCTATAAACCAGGGCTCATGATGTCTAGTTTATATAGAAACATAAGGTGTAGGTAGGGTCCCGAGTACAGCTTCTCCACTTGGCCAGTAGCACGAGCAACTTGCATAAAAGGTGATTTCAGGATGGAGAAAGCAAGTCTAAGTGAGAGAATGTCTTTTATTTTTTTAAAGGTTTTATTTATTTGAGAGAAAGAGAGAGTGCACACATGCACAGGAGAATGAGGGGGTAGGTGGGGAAGCGGAGAGAGGGACAAGCCTACTCAGAGCACTCTGAGAGCAGAGCCCAACACAGAGCTCCCCAACTCACAACCCTTAGATCGTGACCTGAGCCTAAATCAAAAGTTGGAGGATCAACTGACTGCACCACTCAGGCCCCCCGAGAATGTCTTTAAGATAGGGTCAGGAGGCCACAAGGGTGGAGAAACTTATGCCCATCCTAATCAGAGGAACTAGGAACTTTTTGCCAGCGACAAGCCCTCAGCCAGGACTTCCCTTACTCACCACCCCTGAATCATCTTTTCTTCACTCTGAAAACAGCCAATTCAACCCTTCATTTGCATATTGGCCCAACCAACCCCAGTTAACCTAGTTTCCTTTTTTTAAAAAAGATTTTACTTATTTGAGAGAGAGGAGTTGGTGGGGAGGGGCAGAAGGAAGATCAGTCTCCTTGCAGGGAACCCCATGCTGGCACGCACTCCCAGGACCCTGAGAACACAAGACGTTTTAACTGACTGAGCCACCTAAGTAAGTGCCCCCTAGTTAACCTAGTTTCAATCCCCGTTTTACATAGAGGACCTGAATGAGAGCTGTACTTGTGACCTTTTGCCTTTTTCACTCTGCCCCTTCTTTGTCTTCCTCAGGATGCAGTAAGGTTTTTACCTGAGACCGTGTATCCCAAATGGCAGAACTAACTACCCAAATAATTTGCAGTTTGCTTAAATGTTCAGTGAATTCCTTCTTGGTTGATACTTACCTAAGGTCAAAAGAAATTCAAACCCAGGTTTCCTGACTCCTAAGTTCAGTGCTCAAGGGGGAGGAGTGATTCACTTAAATAATTTTTTTAAGGGTGGCCATGAGGCAGGCTCTGTCCTAGGACTCAGAAGTTCAGTTAGGTGTAGGAGGCAGACAACTCATTGTCTTATAAAGTGCTAAGTCTAGAAGCACCTACATGGTGCAGAAAAGGTACAGAGGGAAGTACTCTTGAGGCTGGGTTACTAGGAAAACAAGTTTTTTTAAGAGTGGTTAATATTTTCTCCATAGTAATAGCAAAGGTAAAAAAACGGAAGTGACTAGAAATCACTTGGGAAGGCAAGGGACCAGGTGGGCTAAACTTTTAGAGGAGACTTCTAGTGAGCTTGGCAGTCTGTTTCATGTGTCTTACACACACACAGTTGCATTTTCTTCTAAGGGTGCACAAACACACCTCAGACCACAACTCCTGATGCCAGCATTTCACACCTTAACTCTTCCTTCCTCCCATCATTCTCTTGAAAGTTCCCCATAAAACACAGAGAACATCACCTCCTGGTTCCCTGATGATCTTTTTCCCCAGAGGATACACTAGAAACGATTTTTTGGTCATGTTTGGCAGCCGGTAGAAGATTCAGGCCGGCATTCAGCAAATAGTCATTTTGACTGTAATGCCAAAAGAGCTTGCATTCTGCAAGATCACACTCCAAAAATAACAAGCCTTCTGGGAAAAGGGGGTTAGAGCAGACAACACAGATACTATGGGATCTTGTGGCCAGGGCACAAATAACCCAGTGACGCTGCTGCAGTTAAGCCCCCACTGGGCATGTGCACTGGTCCTTTGAGCCTCTGCTCCTGGGGCTCATGCTTCTTCCTGACACACAGGGACTAGTTCCATCAAAATAAAAAACGTGATCCAGGAAGGGACCTTCTTCATCAATTCTGTAAAACAAAGGGGAGGGTGGTGCCTTCCCAGCATCTTTCTTTCCACTCCATTTCCCCAGACAGCCTAACACCGTGGAGTCACTAACAGTGATTTTTGAAGCTACTAAACCAGCCACTATTCGTAATAAAGAAAGGCACTTCTATAAAATTTGCGGCTTTTTTCTTAAGGTAATTCAATCCTGTCCCTGATCACTTCAAAATATTAATGTTCTGGGGAAAATGTTATACGAACTAACCTAATTTTGCGTTATCCTGACACCGTTTCTCTATTTACCAATTGTATGTGTTATTTCCCATTAAAGAAACAACTTGATAACAAAACAGAGCATCTTAAGAATAGTCATTAAGATTCTGCTACCCGGCAGCCCGGGTGGCTCAGCGGTTTAGCACTGCCTTCAGCCCTGGGCCTGAGTCCCACATCAGGCTCCCTACATGGAGCCTGCTTCTCCCTCTGCCTGTGTCTCTCCCTCTCTCCCTCTCTCTCTCTCCTTGTGTCTCTCATTGAATGAATGAATAAAATCTTTAAAAAACAAAACAAAGAAACACTAAACTGTTTAAAAAAAAAAAAGATTCTGGTACCAATCCCAGTGTGTGAGAGAAGACACACTCGCAAAGCAATTCTCAGACACTAGCTGGGTGTCCTACAATTCAGCTCCCTTCTCACACCATCTACCTGGAGAGAGCATCAGATCCAACAGGTTAAGGGCTCAGTCCTTCAAGATACCTCCCGCGTCCCCCCATCCTTCAGATGCCAATCACCTGTCCAGGCACTAGTGCTTTTGAACAACAGGTTCATCAGATGTTCCAAGACATTCCCCTCCACCTCCACTACCAAACTGGGTTCAATTAATTTGCTAGAATGGCTCACAGGACTCAGAGAAACAGGTTACTTACTAGAATACTAGTTTATTATAAAAGGACATAAACTCAGGAGCAGCCAGATGGAAGAAATGCACAGGGCAAGATGGGGGACAAGGGGGCAGAGCTTCCATGCTGTCTTAGGATTGTACTACTCTCCCCAAATCCCCAAGTGGTCACCAACCCTGGAAACTCTCTGAACCCATCCTTTTGGATTTTTATGAAGGACTCATCTCTTAGGCAAGGTTGATTCCATCACTGGCCATTGGTGATTGAACTCCATCTAGGTCCTTCCCACTCCCAGGTCAGAGAGTTAGACTAAAGTTCCCACCCTCTAGTCACATGGTTGGCTTCCCTGGCAACCAGCCCCAATCCTTAGGTTACAAGGGGCTCCCTAAAACTCACCTCATTAACATGACAGAAGACACCTTGATGGCTCTAAGCACAGGAAATTCCACAGGTTTTAGTTTTATGAAAGGAGTGGGTACAGAGACCAAATATATATTTATTATAAATCACAACACCACAGTCTCCACCTCACTCTGGGAATTCCCTCCGTTCTAGGCTGGAGGTCCCTCAGGTGAATATAGTTCGCAGTATAGCAGTATAGTTCACATACACAACTCACCCTGAAACCCTGAAAGAGAAATGCACCCCTGGTCCTCCATCTGCCCTCTCCTAGCACCCACCTCTCACTCCCAGGGCATCACAACTGCCCATGAAATCTGCAAGCCTCAGCTGGAGGACATCTCCCTCTGAGATGAGGGGGAAGAGCAGGCACATGGGGGTACAGAGGAAGGAGGGCATATCAGGACTAAGCACCTTCATTTTGATCATGGAAAGCAACTTCCCTGACTCAGAATGAAAGGCTACATCTGAAGCAGAAACAGGAATTCCATTTCACCACCTTACATCAGACAGGCCAGTCTGTTTAACTCAGAAGGCTGAGAGGAGAGCAGGAAACTGAGATTCAGGACAGCAGCCTTGCTGCTGGAACTGCCATCCTGTGCAGAGGCATGCCTGAGACCTTCCCTCTCTTCTAATCATTTAACAAATGTTCAGAGTACCACCTCCCATTTGCCAAGCACTGGGACCAGTGAGGACTCAAGCAACACAAGGAGGGATCAAGAACCCAAGACCAGAAGCAAGAGGTCAGCCTTCTCCTCCTGTGCCATCAGTGACATAAGATCCTCAGCCTAAATCCCATATGGCCACGACTCCCATGGAGAGGAGTTTATAAAATGGAGAGGGCAAACGGACCCCGCTTATTTCACACAACTGTTTCAAAACAGGTAGGACTAAATTCAAATGCTTAAATACAAAATGCTTTAAAAAAGAAAACAACAAAGAGAAGAAAAGGGGGCTCCTGCATGGCTCAGCCAGTCTAGTGTCTGCCTCCGGCTCAGGTCATAATCTCAGACTCCTGGGATTGAGCCCTAGGTTGGACTCCCTGCTGAATAGGAAGTCTGCTTCCCTCTCTCCCTTTGCCCCTCTCCAAAAAAGTAAATAAAATCTTTAAAAAGGTAAAAAAAAAAAAAAAAAAATCTTAAAAAAAGAAAAGAAAAAGAAATAATTTCCTAGGCTAGCCTGATACACCTCCATATCAAAAACAAAGGGAGGAAAACACAAAATGGATAATGGCTAAGGAACTACGTAGAACTACCTTCTTTGCATGAGACTAGCTTTTACAGAACTCAGGGCTCTTAGGTCATTTTCTTTGGTTCTTTCTGGGCCCAGGAAGCCAAGAGATTCACTATGAAGTAATGCAACACACAACTATCAGCTTGGAAACAAGGGAAAGGCAGCCTACAGGACAGCTCTCTCTGCACAGGGAAAAGCCAGTCATCCTCGAAGGACAAATCAGCTGAGACCCACACAATGATAAACTTGTTTATTTCTCTGAATTTAGTTGGCTGCATGCTGTTCCCTGCAAAGATGGGATAAGTACATGATGTCCTTGAGGCACCGTCCCAGGTCTGGTCGAGTATTGTCCACAGGTGGCACCGCCCATCAGAGGTCCAAAAGAAATCTCCTAACCTGGGTCAGATACTTGGGTTTCAAATAGTCACCCAGCTCCTCCTTACAGACCCAGACGTGATGGTCCTTCTTGTTGGTCCGAGAGAAGTCTCCAGTTAATAGCAGGGCTTTGAAGAAGAATACTTTGGCACCAAGGCTGCTCTCTGTCCGCAATGCCTGAGGGAACTTGAACTTGTAGTGGCCACAGGGGGCATTTCCCAGGAACTTGGCTTCCAGGTTGTTCTCTGAAGGGAAGAGGGGAAGATTTGGAAGATGAGGATGCACCTATCTGTTTACTTTTGGCCCCTCAAACGCCAGGGGGTCTCTGTGAGAGTCATTTCCAGTGTGAGGTAAAGCAATCCCTGGGAGTGAGGACGAGGGTCATTCCTGAAGAGCCTCCCCCCATCTCCATCCAAATGCTCCTGGCCCACGGGCTCATGGGCTCCGGATTCACTGGATCCATCCCATGTGCCAAGCTACTACTCTCAAACTGAAGTTAGTGATGCAGTTCAGATACCATTACCTGGAGTCAGGGCACCAAGCTTCTAGACTCAGCCTGGCCATCATTGTTAATGAAGGACTATTACACTGGGTATCTGTAAAGCAAAGCTCTTAACCTTTTTTTTTTTTAATCTTTTAAAGGTTTTATTTATTTATTCATGAGAGACACAGGCAGAGGGAGAAGCAGGCTCCATGCAGGGAGCCCGACGTGGGACTCGATCCCGGGTCTCCGGATCACGCCCTGGGCTGAAAGCAGCGCTAAACCGCTGAACCACTGGGCTGCCCACTCTTAGCCTTTTAAAGGGAGTGTCACTTGAAAAGCATAAAGAGGACCCAATTTGACTTCTGTAGGGTGAAAACATCATATCAATAATTAAAAGACACAGACAGGTGGTTGGAATTTACCTAGAATCTATAACAAAGGTTTAACCCCAACCGAGCATTTCAAAGGAAGGGGAAAGGACCGATGAATCCTGGCATTTGGAAAGCTGGCTAGCTCAACAGGAAAAATGAAGCTGGATTCCACCAACCTCAGTCCTTACATCAAAACTGACATTACACGGATCAAAGATTTAACAATAGAAATTTAACTTTCATAAAAGGATTGTGCATTCTGGATGGTGGTTTCATAGATGTTTAATATTTTCTGAATGTTCTTGTATTTTCAAATTTTTTTTTTTTAAGATTTTTTTAAAATTTATTTATTCATGAGAGATGCAGAGAGGGAAGCAGAGACACAGGCAGAGGGAGAAGCAGGCTCCATGCACCGGGAGCCTGACATGGGATTCGATCCCGGGTCTCCAGGATCGCGCCCTGGGCCAAAGGCAGGCGCCAAACCGCTGCGCCACCCAGGGATCCCTGGCGGTTTGGCGCCTGCCTTTGGCCCAGGGCGCGATCCTGGAGACCCGGGATCGAATCCCATGTCAGGCTCCCGGTGCATGGAGCCTGCTTCTCCCTCTGCCTGTGTCTCTGCCTCTCTCTCTCTCTCTCTCTGTATGACTATCGTTTAAAAAAAAAAAAAAGAAAGAAACTGAAAGAGTACTAGGAAAAAATGTAGGATACTTTCCATATCATTTTTGAGGGGGAAAGCCCTCACCAAGACACAAATCTTAAAAATCTGTAAAAGAAAAAAACATTTTATTTACATAAAACAATCTTTCTATAAAGAAAAGCAAAACATAAAAGTCAAGGACAAAATGGCACACTAACAAAAATATTTCAACACACTCCACAAAGGAAGAGTAATTTCGGGTATAAGTATTTAGAAATCAATGTGGAAAAAGCCAATAGATCCAAAAGAAAAATGAACTAAGCATAGAACAAGAAGTTCAAAAAAAAAAGAACAAGAAGTTCACATAAAAATAAATACCACTGACCTATAAACTCATTAAAAGATGCTCAATCTTATTAACAATTAAAGAAATAAGAATTCAAACAACATGTCATTACTAAGTCCCAAAACTTTGAGCTGTACACTGCTTGTCAAGAGAAAAATGAGCACTCTCACACCATCAGGGGGGTAGAAATTAGTGTTAGCCTCTATTTTTGGCAAGAATTATCAACTTTAATTATGCGTACCTTATGCATACCCCTTCATCCAGCGACTTGGCTTCTAGAACTTGATCTTCCCAGAAATGTTTCTCTGCCCATGTGACCAAAGGTAGGTACACAAGACATTCACTACAGCTTATTTGTAAAAGCAAGACTGGTTAAATGAACTGTAGCACATGTATATTATGAATCATATGCTCGTGTCAGAAAGCGTTAAGGTATGGCTTCACATGCTGATACAGAGAGATGCTTAAAAGCTGCAAAGAAGAGGAGCAAAGGTATATAACCATGCTCCTACTATGTGCGGGGGAAAAACAGATGAAGTATGTATGTGCTTGCAATTCCTAAAAAGACCAAAAAAAAAATTTTTAAATAAATAAAAAATAAAAGGATACACTAAACACTGTTATAAGCGGATGCCTCTAAAACAGTAATATTACTTATCCTATACTACATGTACTAGAAACTGTTTTAACAATTTTTTCAGAGCAGCCTGGGTGGCTCAGCAGTTTAGCGCCGCCTTCAGCTCAGGGCATGATCCTGGAGACCCAGGATCGAGTCCCACGTTGGGCTCCCTGAAAGGAGCCTGCTTCTCCTTCTGCCTGTGTCTCTGCCTCTCTCTCTCTGTCTCTCATGAATAAATAAATAAAATCTTTAAAAAAAATTTTTTTTTTCACCACATATAACAAACTGCTTCTCTTAGTACTAAAAAAACAAAAACACAAAAACACTCCACTGATGGGAGCGCTTGGGTGGCTCAGTGGTTGAGCATCTACCTTTGGCTCAGGTTGTGATCCCGGGGTCCTGGGATGGAGTCCCACACTGGGCACCCCCCCAACCCCGGGTGCCTGTTCCTCCCTCTGCCCATGTCTCTGCCTCTCTGTATCTCATGAATAGATAAAAACTTTACAGAAAAAAAAAAAAAACCACACTATTGGAGCATCCGATGAAGAACAGATACATGACGTGAGTTCATCTACAACACTAAATGTCAGCTGTGGGTATCTATGAGTGGTGGAACTACATTGGCAAGCTTCTTTATACTTTCCCGAATTTTTCCACTTATTTCACTGAATATATATTTTTCTATAATCTGGAAAAACCTATTAAAAAATACAGTCAAATCAAGAAGAAAAAAACAAGATGAGCAAAGGATCATGGAGAAATTTCAGCAGCCAATAAACCCATGAAAATAAAATACGGTCAATCTTACTAGCAAGCAGGAAACTGCTAATCCAAAAGAGACCATTTTTTACTGACTGGATAAGCAAAAATTAAGGAGACGTTTCCATATGTTGGTGGGGCCTAGACAAGCAGGCACTCCTTACACCAGACCTGAAAATGTCCAGCATTATGTACATTCTGCAGGACTGGGCAGCAGCCAACAAAAACGTACATGTGTCCATCCTTCACCATGAATTCCACCTGGAGGAACCCCATCTTGCAGGACGTGGGAAATGAGGTGCCAATGGGGAGGAAAGAAATGGACTCTGACTCATATATACATAAATATATGGGTGTACACTTTTACATTTCTTGAGCTTTTGTCATTTTATTCTATATTACCATTTTAGTAACTTCATAATAAATCAACACATTTTATTTGTTATGCACCGTTTAATGTCAATGTGTCTTTCGTATGTTTCCTTTCATGTCTGTTCATTACAGCGGGAATGTTAGGAGGAGGAAAAGCTGTGCCAAGGTGGAAGCCCTTTCGGCGTGGCAGACGAGAGGGAGAGCAAGCGTCAGTCACATATGTGTGAGGGAAGCTGAGCATCTGAGCACAGTGATCCTGGCAGGAAACCCAGATGCCACCTCCTAGGTGACAAGGAGGACAAGGAAGCATGGTGAAGGTCCCCTCCCCACTCCATTCTGTCTCACTCCTGCTCTCGCAAGCCCCCCAGGCCTTTCGTGGCCAAGGAACAAAGGGTCACACACTGGCTGCTGCTTTGTTGGCAGGTGTTTGCGCTGGTGGCAGGGCCAGTAAAGTGGTATTGACACTGCCAAATCTACATATTCAGTAAACACTCAGCTGTGAGCCAGGCACTGTGCTGAGAGCTGGGAGGATGGAAGGGGATAGATCCTGTCTGTACCTTCAAAGGAGTCAGAATTTTAGCTGGGGGGAAAATGTGTCAATAAACAGATTACCAGGCAATGGAAGTAAGTGAAAGAGCATATACTCCACTAGAACATAAGCTCCCATAGAGCAGGGGTAGTGTCCTATTCATCACTGTAACCCCACTGCCCAGACAGTATCCAGCAAATGGTAGGCTCAGAGTAAATGTTGCATAATGTGAATCAAGGCACACACAAATACTATGGGAACCTAGAGGGAGGATTAGTTCTGTCTACATGGAGGCTTGGAGAAGGTTCCACCACAGAAGGTATAATGTATAAGCCGAGTCTTCAAAACTGAGTAGTCACTCCAAGGAGGAGTATACCATTCCAGTCAGAGATCAGCAGGCCACAAAACAGACACTTGAATGACCACATTACTGGAGGAACACAGAAGGTCTGCTAGGTTGGAACTCAGAATATACATCAATGTGCAGCCAGATGGAAGACTGGCAAGCTCAGGACCAGAGCAAACGGATCTATAGGCCATTCTTGCAAGTCTGAACTTTTATGGGAAACCTTCTAGGCAGAGAGATTTGTTGGAAAGTTCATTCTGGCAGCACTGAAGGGCATGACATGAAAGCCATGGGGAATTTATTTGGCATCTAATTCAAAGGTCTAGCACAATGGTTCTCAACCACTGTGATTTCACTCCCAGGGTAATATTTGGCAATGTCTAGGGACATTTTTGGCTGTTACACTAGGACAAGTGAGGATGGGCTAGTGCTACTGGCATCTAGTGGGTAGAAGCCAGGGATGCTGCTAACCATCCCATAATGCTCAGAACAGCCTCCCCCTGCCCCAAAGAATTACCTGGCCCCAAATGTCAACAGTGCCAAGGATGAGAAAACCTGATCTGGCGAGAAGCAAAAAGGGTGACAGTTAACACTGTGGGAATAAAGAGAGGAATATTTAGAATAGACCAGGTGGAACTTGAGAACTTCAGACTGTAAGAATGAGGTCAAAGATAACTCTGACATTTCCAGTTGGGTAAAGGAGTTAAGTGTCAGGCCACTAAGCAAAGCTGCAAGGATAAGAAGAGGTGCAGGCTGAGAGTGGTAGGACTGTCAATTTTGAAAGTACACACTAAATTTTTAAATCTCAGTGGGGGACAGGGAAAGCACAGTGATGATCCCGCTAGCCTGCATCCCTAGAGGGTATTTTCAGACCCCTAGATGTGTGTTGAATTGAATGCTTGCCCCTCAAACCACCCATTATTGAATGCTTTAAGATAAGTAAATAAGCCTCTTACAGAAAGTCTAGGCACTTTCTAATTGGCTGCTCCTGTACTGGGCCCTGGGGCAGAACCTAAATCACAGCAGAAACAACTTTCTCAGGGAAAATACAGATTGTCCATTACTGAGTCACCAAGACATCTTCCTCAAAATGACACCAGAGCCAAGAAATGAAAAATGTCATTTTCAAAGAGACACTCAAAATTCAAAGTCAATTTCAGAAGGCAGTGGATTATCTAGACGGAAACGTTCTGAAACACCAAATACTTCTTCAGGATCTAAAGGATGGGCTAAAGAGAGAATTATGAGTGACAGGCCATATTCTAGATATGAAAGAATTAAAGGTACTTTGTGTTTTTTAAGTTCTCAGTACAATAATGTTGCTTAAAAAAAAAAAAGGTAAGTTTATGCGAAGCAGATCAGTAAAAGATTCATCCTATGCAGATATGAAATAAAACCCACTTCAAGAAATTCATAGATTAAACTAATCAAAATTGTGGGAAAAGAGAAAGCCAAACAAGCACAAAGCACACCATGATCATTTTTATGAATAATAAATAATGAAGTTTTCAGTGGCATAAAATCTGAAAATCTGGCGTAAATACTAATGATCGGAATCCCGTCTGAACTTTGAATTCCACTGGCGTTCCAAACAGAGACAGAAATGCCACTAAAGAGAAGGCGAGTAGGATCCATCGAATCGGCAGGACCTACGATGGCTACCTACTACAATTAAATAATCTTACAACAGTGGACTCAAGAGAAGGTATGGGCCAATTAAACCTGAAAAAGTACTAGAATTATCTCTTCCTGTGGAATATGCAAAACCATGAAAACCTGGAAATGAAGGCTGTGCATGTTGTTGGGAAGACAAGGTTCACTGAGCAGAAATTGAACCTGTCCATTCTTCAGGTACAAAAGCAGTTGTTAAATCTATTAAGGCAACCACAAAGTGCCCTGATGCAACACCGGCCCACTCAAAGAGAGGTGTGGGAGGAGGAAGGACCCACAAGGGAACTCCCAAGTTCCACAGAGGAGGTGAAGGCAGAACAAGAAGATCTACTCAGCCAACCCAGCAGTTTTACCAACCTCCCCAGGCTTGGAACTAAGACCAAGCAGAGTCTTTATGAAGAAAGGAGCCACTGACTAAAACTTCCAGATCAAAACCTGTTGACAGACCTCTTGCTTTCCCTTCAGAAGCAGCAGCAGACATGGTGGATATTATCTGGAGAATGAAATAGTAGATTTGAGGGGGGAAAATTCAACTCCACACAAAGGACAGAAAAAAAATATGGAGTTCAACAAAGCAAATACTTTTTACAAGTGAAAAAAAGAACTATTTCTTCTGCCGTCAAGAAGACCAAATGCAATATTATATAGAAGGAAAAAAAAGAAATAGAAGAAAAACTTAAAAATCTCTCTGGGACAAAGCCTTTTGCCTAATCTAAGATTTTTTTCTAGTTGAAACTTTCATAGATTTCAGAGTTCCCATTAACAACCCATCTCCAATCCTTCCAGCCATCCTAACAAGTCAGCCTGCATATCCTGTGGCTTAGTGTGAAGCGAGTCTTGTGAGGTTCAGAGGGAAGCAGAGAACTCACCTGAGAGTGTGGCCAGGGTTCGCTCCGCTGTTCCTCGGAGGGTCTCCCCGGGCTGCCACTCCGCCTGGGGAAGCATCCAAACATCCTGGTCTCCAAGCTTCTCTTTGACCAACAGAACAAGGTTCCTGTCTAGCTTCCGCTGCAGTGAGGTTCGGTCATTCTTTTTATCGGCTTCTGTGAAGAAAAGGGGATCACAGAAGACAAAAAGACTGTGATCTGCCAGAACCAAGAAAGAACAGAGTTTTGCAGTCTTCTTTTAAGGTAGAGCCACAACCTCTGTCCTCTTATAATCAAATTACAATCCTGATCCATCTCTCTAATTCAGACCTCTTTCAGAGTCTCACAATCTTAAGAAAACTACAATGTAAGAAGAGAAAACCAAAAGCTGAACTTCTCCTTTTAAGAGCACAACACAAAGTACTTTGAGCCTTTGGAAAAGCAGCTCTACCCACACTACTTCAAACACTACTACTTCACTGGTTTTGACACTATTAGTGACTTAACTTGGCCCCACTTTCTCTGTTCTTCAGGCTTCATCTCTGAAGCAAAGATAAGAGAACTCAATCCTCTGCTTTAGGAGAGCTTTCAGATAAAACACAGGAAACTAGTGGGAAAGGCTTAATTTCCCCCCACTCTCACACCTGAACTAGGAGTTAAACTCAAATAACGTTCATAAAGTTTAACTGAGAGAGAATAGGTTATCCCAACACCCCCTACCTTCCACTCAAAAATAACATGTGCCTTTAAAAATGTTATTAGGGTGGATGTGAGAAACAGGGAAAAGGATTTATTTTCCTCCCACCTGAAGGAAGTTCTGCAATTACTTGTTACTTAAAATACAAAGCAGGGGCTAAGCCAATGTCCTTTATCTAGGAACCACAATACTCCCCTTTCCCTTCTCTCCTGCTGGCCTGTAAAGATCACACACCTGTTATGCGAGCTCCAGGTTTGAACTGTAGGAATTTCTGCTCCCATACATCTTCCAAATCCTGCACCAGCAGTATATCCTGTTCGTCATCTTCCTCATCATACAAGTCAGCTTTCTTCTTTGCCAGTCGGCGGGTTTCATCCAATGCACGAAGCTCATGGTCTGAATACATACTTCTCTCTACCTCAATCTAGGAAAATTAAAAGCACAAAATAGCCAAACCAAAACAAACAACAGGTAGAAGAGAAAACAGAGCTATAGCACACTTGACAGACTCAGAAGTTTACCACCCAGCATAACCAAACATACAATCAAAACACCACCAAAAAAAAAAAAAAAAAAAAAAAAGGAAAAAAAGGTCACCCGCACTTTGGGCTTGAGTTACATTTGCTAACATGTTAGGATGTGATTGGAAGTCAAGCTGCTACAAAGAACAGAGGGATTGGGACAGGCATGGCCTGCCCACTTACCACACTCCTCTGTCAGTCTTTGATCTCACAATGAGCCTTCCTGCCTCGGGGAGTTTACAGATGCACTCCCTTCTTCCTAGAGTGTTTTCCCTCATGCTCCTCTAGGAGATTCCTATTTATCCTTCAGATTTCAATTTATTTTCTTTAAAGATTTTATTATTTATTCATGAGACACACAGAAAGAGAGGCAGACACAGGCAGAGGGAGAAGCAGGCGACCTGAGCCAAAGGTAGACATTCAACCACTGAGCCAACCAGGTGCTCCCAGATTTCAATTTAAACATCACTTTCTTAGGGAGATATTCGTTGACACCACCCATAGAATCAACTTAGATGTCCCCGTTAAAACGTTTTACCCTGCGTCTTCCTTTACAACACTCACCAGGGTCTGCGGTTATAGTCATGGGATTATTTGGTTATTGACTGGCCCACCTCCGCTAGACTGAACACTCGGAGAACCAGAAGCAGGTCTGTCTTACTCATCTCTAGCGCTTAGCAAAATAGGTGATAAGTGACTATCTATAAAATGATCAATATTTACATAATAAATAAACCAAGTAAAAACCACGAAGTGAAGTTTAGAGCTCTTAGGAGCCAACACACACACACACACACACACACACACACACACACAAACATCTCAAATTCTAGGGAAACAACCTTCAATCACTATCTGTGGGGATTTACACCCCTCACAGCCACTACACTTAATGTTTGCCCGTTTCCTCACCTGCCGCTTATCACAGGCGTCTCATAGATGTGCCCACTACCTTCCTCTATAAACATCACATCACAGACTCCCCCTTCGCTAAATCAGCAAGTACCAGGGCGCCTGGGTGGCTCAGGGCGTGATCCTGGGGTCCTGGGATCGAGTCCCGCATCAGGCTCCCTGCATGGAGCCTGCTTCTCCCTCTGCCTGTGTCTCTGCCTCTCTTTCTCTGTGTGTGTGTGTGTGTCTCTCGTGAATAAATAAAATCTTTTTTAAAAAATAAAAATTCAAAAAATTACCGACTGCCTACGATAGGAGCTAAGTCGTCTTGTTCACCACCGCACCCCTCGTGTATCCGACCACAAAGGAAAACAATTCTAAAGAGCTGCCTAACGTGGCAACATCGGATGCCAATGAAAACTATCTGTTATCGAACGCCTTGTTCGCAGCGAGCCAACCCTGTAAGGTAGATGCTGATGCGCAGGCTGAGCGTGCTGAAGTTCGGAGAAACGAAGGGACGAGCTCAAGGTTACGCAGACTGACTGTGCCGGAGTCGGAATCCAGCCCTGGCCCACGTGCTTCTGTGGGTTCCGCAACAGCACCCTGAAGCCGCCGGCCGCACCTCCATCCTACCTGCTGGAAGAGAGCCGCCATCTCTTCCTGCAGCGGGGTCAGCGGCTTCGAAACCAGCGGTGGCCGCTGCAGGCACAACGCGCCCAAAAGACGCCATGGAGACCCGCTGCTCGAGGGTCCGGCCGCGAGGGACAGGCTGCGAGAACCCAGGCTAGCGGTCCGGAGCCCCTCGAGCCGCCGCCAGCCCTTGGCCACCCCAAGCACAGTCCGCCCTACGGGCGCCGCCATGCTCCGGCCCTCCCGCAGTGCACCGCGGCTCCCTGCGGGGGCCTGGGCCAATCGCATGTTCCCACAAGGCAGCGCGGGAGAGCAAGCGGGCCGTCCGGGGAGCTACTAGAATGAACCATTCCAATATGGAGGGGTGGGCGAAGATTTCATGTTAGAAGATTAGGGACAAAGGAAGAAACTCTCGGTGCGCACTCGCAATGATAGTTATCGTAGAGCATTGGAATGGGAGCAAAAATCTTTAGTGGGCCTTATGAAGAGGAATGAGATGACTTTCCTTGTACGCTCTCCCCCACAAGCTCTCGCGGTGCTGGCGCCGCGGTCGCCGCGGACGGCGGCTGACGGGGGTCAATTCCAGTCATGCAGGTGGTACGGACGACGAGGTCTTGGTTCTTGCGGTGGTGGGCTTGGTCCCCGGCGCCCAGGTGAGAATGGTCACCGGCCCCCACCCCCTCCCCGGCGACTGCGCTCCTGCGCGTGCCCCTGCACTGCTTGGACTGCAGTGGCCGTTAGGCCTGGACCTCACTGAGCTTTCCCTCCCCTCAGGGTCGTGGCGGGGGCGCCAGCCTCCACCATCCACGCCGGCGCCCGGCAGCTGCAAAGCCAAGCGGCCAAGCAGGAGGCTGGGGAGAAGGCGGAGGCTTCGACTCCGAGCCGCAGCGGCTTCAGGTGAGGGCCAGTTAAGTCTCGGGGCACCGGCGTCACGGTCCAGAGTCCGAGGACCAGTGAATTCCCAACTCTGCCACTTGACATCTTTGGGAGCTTGTGCACATTAGTCCCTGAGCCGCAGCTTTCTCATATACAGATGGAGAGGGTGCCGAGAGAGGTTGCGGGGGTCAAATGCGATGAGCCTTGGCACGCAGCAGACGCTCTGGGAACACTTTGATCCATGAGTGAGCCGAAGTATCACCTTTTTCCCACCGAGAGGGGTCTCACGGCTGACTCACAACCTTCCCTGGGTCTCGGTTGCAACATGGGAGTTGGGGGTGCTCCGCGGTGGTGTAGGTTATTGAGCTGTTGCAGGGTGGGTTTTGTGCTCCACCCTAGGGACTGACACGTTGCGTTGCCATCAGTGCCACCACCCCTGCGTGCATTCACAACCATTTGGGTGCCAGGCGCTGTGCTAGATGCTGGGAATGCAAGTACAGAAGGTGGTTCTACCCCACGAGTAGGTCACAGGCCACTGGGGAAGACAGCCATGCAAACATATGCAGCATAATCTGGTCAGTAGTGGATGAGAGGTGAAGGAATGAGTGTCTCACTCCCGAGGAGATCAGCCAACACTGCCGGCAAGATAATGTGGAGCTGAGAACTGAACGGAGTTGGAGTTCAGCTGGACAATGGGAAAGGGGTCATCTTAGGCAAAGCTAATAGTCTGTGTAAAGGCATGTGGTACATTCAGGTGTGTGTGTGATGGCACAAGAGGCCAACAGGAGAAGGAATCAGAATGCTGAGGGTCTCATCTGCAACCGTGCAGCTTTCACACTGTTCCCACTGTAGGCAGAGGGGGGTGGGGAGCTGCTGAAGGAATTTAAGCCAACATCCTGTTATAGTCGTCCAGCAATGTCAGGCACTGCTTAAGGCATTAGGGACACATCAATGACCAAACACTCAAAAAACCCTGTCCCCGTAGGACTCAAATTCTCGTGGGAGGGGGCAGTAAATAGAAAACACATAAAACGTGAGGGTACGACAGATGGTGAGAGTGTGTCTAGCAATTGGGAGCAATTGCCCTACCAGCTTGTAGGTCTTCCTAAGGACTTCAAACAGCTTTGACTCTGAATGAGATGGGAAGCCACTGGAGAGTTTTGAAGAGAGGGCTGAAATGATGTTGCTTCATTTTAAAGAGTCCCTTTGGCTGCCATATTATTAATGGAACTGTCAAGAAGCAAGGATGGAAGCCGGGAGAAGTCTTCTAAGTGGTTAGAAGATTTTTTAAATAATCCAGGCAGGGAATGATGGTGGCTTGGGTCAAGATGACAGCTTTCGGGGTAAGAACATACAGAAAGTGGGACCAACAAGATGTGTTCGTGTAAGGTGTGAGAAAAGGAGAAGAATGAAGAAGGAACACTAAAATCTTTGGCCTAAGCAGCTGGAAAGGTGGAGTTGTCATTCCTGAAAATGGGGAAGACTGTAGGAGTTTGGCTTTGGGTGGTTACGTTTGAGATGCTTAATTAACACCTAATGGAGATACAGTGTGGGCTTTTAGAAAGGGAGGTCAGGGGACTGATGGGGGCTAGAGACACACACACACACTTGGAAGATTCATCGTGTAGATGACGTTTAAAACCACAAGACTGCGAGATCATCAAGAATGTAAGTGTAGATAAAGAGGAGAAGAGGTCCTAAGACCGAAACCTAGAGTCCTCTGGTGTTTAGAAATTTAGGAGATGAGGAAAAATCAGCAAAGGAGACAAAGAGGGAAACTCCTGAGAGGTGGTAAGAAAATCTAGCGTGGTTTCAAGGCTGGAGAGATCAGCTGTGTCAGATGTTATTGATATAACAAGTCACTGTGCTGATGACAGAACTGCTCGTTTGATTTAACACAGTGAGTTGGTTGGTGACCTTGCCTAGAGTATTTTTGGTGGAATAATAGGACTAAAGTCTGATTGGAGTGGGTTCAAGGAAAATAGAAGACAGAAAGAAATACCAAGTATAGTCCATTCTTTGAGAGGGAGTAGAGAAATGGGCAGGAGTTCAGGGAGGTTTTGGGATAAAGAGGTTTTTGTTTGTTTTTAGGTTGGGGGATGTCAGCATGTTCTGCTGACAGGAATGACATGGGGTAGAAACATTGGTGGAATGATGTCCTTGAGAGGCTAACACAAGTGGAGCATCATAAGAGGAGAGAAGGGAAAGATTGTGGGCACAGATGTTTGGTGGTGGAAGCAAGAAGAAATTCTGATTGCTTGTATTTCTCTCCGAAGGTCATCATTTGGCTGTGAAGAGACGAGAAGGAGGTGGAGGCTTAGGGAGACAAAGGACGGTCTAAAGTAGTCATCCAGGAGAGTGGAAGAATAATTGAATTGGGGACATGTGTACAGTGCGGGTTGCCAGGCAGTCCTGAGGGCCCACTTGATGCTAGAAGTCATAAAATAAAGCAGTAGTTCCCAGCTGAGGCAGTTTGGCCTCCAGGGGGACTTTTGGCAATATCTGAAGGCATTTTGGTTGTTAGAACTTAGGACAGTGGAGGGACAACTAGTGGGTAGAGGCTGAGGATGCTGCTGAACACCTCACAACATGTAGGCCAGCCCCTCACAACAAAGAATTCTCTTGCCCAAAATGTCAATAGTGTTGAAGTTGAGAAACCACGATACGTATAGAGACCAGTCAACATTGGTATGGATTTTTCCGTAGCCAGCTGTGCAGGGGCATGCCCGGGTTCAGAGTGGCAGGAGAGATGGATTCAGCCATGGTTAGAGTTTGCCAGGAGGGGACGATGAAGTAAGAGGCAGAGGTATGCAAAAGGAGCAATTATAATGATTGGTCGTGGAATTTACTAGAGGCCAGGAGAGAAGTAAAGGCCAGGGGGCAGTGAGGGAAAGTGAATCAGTGGGCTTGGAGAAGGGTTCCTAGAGTGAGGGTAGCAGGGATGTGCCTGGAGGTGGTAGCCTGACATCATGACGAGGTGTGCAGACGTGGCAATGACAAAGGCCAGGTGTGACCACATGAGGAAGCAGCCAGGCTAGGCCAGAGGACACAGGATCATTGGAGAAAAGGAGGTCAAGAAACAGAAGCCAAGGGATTGGAAGGATCTTACAGAAGCCATGCATAGAATTGTGACAGGAGTAGTGAGCCAGGAGCTAAAATCCCACATTTTTCTATATGCATTTGCATTTTTAAAAAATGGTCTCTAGCCACAATTAGGAAGTGGGGTGCAGACCGTGAGACCAGGCTTTCTTTATCTGGGAGCGGAACTACAGCTGAGCTGGCCCAGGTTCCAGCGGCTGCCACACCATCAGGGTCCATCAGGGTTGGTGGCACTTCTTTGCCTGAGCTGGCTTGTGATGGGAGTCAGCCTTCCCTTCCAGCCCTACAGCAGTGGAGAGCAGAGGCTGTTTTCAATCCATGGCCCTTCCGAAGATACGCTATGTATGCTGGCCCCTCTCTATTCTCCCGGTTGTGAGGACAGATATGAAGAGGCAGCAGGCCAGTGCCCAGAAGGCTTTGTCTTTCCTTGGTCTGGGCTGCCCCAGGGTGAACCACTCGTTCCTTTGCACATTGGACCTGGTCGGCTTAAAGGCCTGATCTTCGTGCCTTCAGTTAAATGGTTCAAGCTCCAAATCCTCTCAAGTTCAAAACTTGCCGTGGGTCACCTGGATGGCTCAGTGGTTGTGCATCAGCCCTTGGCTCAGGGCGTGATCCCAGGGTCCTGGGATCGAGTCCCACATCAGGTTCCCTGCAGGCAGCCTGCTTCTCCCTCTGCCTGTGTCTCTGCCTCTCTCTGTCTCTCATAAAATAAATAAAACTTAAAAAAACCCTTGCTGTATATAAAGGCATTACACTAGCACATCCAGACTTTAGTAGACTTAGTTCTTAGATCCCGGAGTCAGTAGGGGAAACAATCTATGGGGAAATGATGCAGTTTTAAACATTAATGTCCAATCAGAGCCCCATCCACTCTCCATCTTGGCTTGCAGGTCGAGAAGCCCACAGCCTGCTGAGGGGTCGCATTGTCTCCAGATCAGGCCGGGCAGGAAGGAACACCCTTGAAGACCGTTATGTTATTTTCTGTTTTGTTTTTGAAATCTATCTCTGGGAAGACAGGTAGGGCTCCGGGGCAGGATTGCACTCCTGTAATAGAGTATTTTCTAAACTAGAGTCCATTGAATTTCAGGAGGTGTTAGGGGATACAAACACGGGTCTGATCCGAGCGTGTAGGCAGGATGCAACAGCAGGCTTACTTGTGTCTGGAATCTTGAAGGACACCTGTGTGTATCTGAATTAAAGAGAGCACAGCATGGCCAACTGAGCTTTGAACTGAGGCGGACTGGGGTGGCTACCCTAGGAGCAGATCCCGGGTAGAGTTTTTACCTCAAGTGTTTCTTTAATTACAGCATTTACCCTCCAGTTCCAGGACAGGAGAGCCCTCTGAGGTGGGCAGGAAAGAAATTTGAAGAGATCCCAATCGCACATATTAAAGCATCCTACAACAAGTAAGTGGCAGAAGCACCTGGGCTGGTTTCAAGGGGGCTTCTTTCCCCTTCATGGGCGGTGGAGAGGGGTGGGGGGGCACACCCAGGGGCCCCCATTCCTCTTGGTAGTGTCAGTGCAGAGGCCCCCCAGGGCCTCTCCTCCTTGTTTTGGGAAACGACATGTCTTTGTAAAGTTTATTCAGATTTCATGAAATGTGAGCTAGGTTGAGCACATTACAGTGTTCAGCTCTCTCTGCGTGCCTTAGGACTAGTATCTCCTGGCTTCACTCAGGAGTTGGCAGAGAACATTTAAGAAGGTATGCTAAGTGTTACTAGATCCTGGGGAACAGAGGATGGGTGAGATAAACATGAGAGCAGTGGTTTAAAAGGATATGATTTATTGACAAACCTACCAAAATGTAAATCTGCAAGAAGCACTTACCCTGGGCCATTGTGCACTGACCCCCAACCTTGTAGGGCTAAACGAGAGTTGTGATTTAATGTGTGACTTCCACGTGAGTGCTGAGGGCCTCCCCAGCTGCGTGTTGACAGCAGAAGCCATCCTGACATCAGGGACAATTTTGCAGACCAGCCCCTGCCAGGGGTGGGGGTCAATCTTTGGTCACAGCCTGCCCATGAAGCAATTCAGAGAACCATACAAGAAATCATTGCTCGTTGGGGATGGAGTGTGGGGCACAGCTGAGATGCCACAGGATTCACCCAGCATTCATGTGAGAAGCTCCAAATGAGAGCACCTGGATTTCTTTTTCTCCCCTCTTCAGGCTAACGAGGACATAGGTTAGTGTTCCCTGTGTGTAGAAGCACCTATGGCCAGCCCTGTAGATCGCTGTTGAAGTTGTATCAGGGACAGGCATTTCTTTTACGCTTCTGTTTGCACTGGACACCCTGGGAGCTCCGCTAGGGGGAAAGGGCAGTTGTAGCCAGGCCGACAGGCAGATGGCCCGGAACCGGGGCCACCCCCACTCTTCCCCCTAGCTGTTCCTCTCCCTCTCTCCTTACATGATGCCTCAGGGAGCTCTTCAGGCCAGAAGATGGAGCGATGGTGGCCAAGGAGTAATGAAAATCATGTCTAAGTATTTCTTAAAGTCAGAAATGACTAGAAAAGAAGTGTCACTTAAAAGTTTTTTGATGGTGGAACAGTGTCATTTAGCATTAAAATTATCCACTATAGTAATACTGCTTACTGCGTTAGGTATGATAATGGTTTTGTGGGATTTTTTTTTAAGTCACTATCCCTGTTATAATAAGAACATTAATTCCTCTCATGGGGGCTCCACCCTTGTGACCTACTCACCTCCCATGGGCCCCTCCTCCAAATACAATTACATTTGGGGTTAGGATTTCTTTTTTTTTTTTTTTAAGATTTTATTTATTTATTCATGAGAGACACAGAGAGAGGCAGAGACACAGGCAGAGGGAGAAGCAGACACCTTGCGGGGAGCCCGATGTGGGACTCGATTCTAGGACCCCAGGATCATGACCTGAAGCAAAGGCAGATGCTCAACCACTGAGCCACCCAGGCATCCCTGGGGTTAGGATTTCAACTTGAATTTGGGGTGACACAAACATGTGGTCCATTAACAGAGCAGTCCTTAGATTGATTGCCATGTCAGGTTTTGATGAGGTTTAGGGGATGATTCTGACCTTTCTAGACACCTCCTGTAGGAGTTCAAAAAGCATTCATCTGAGAAGCTCAAAGGGAAAGCAGCTGAACTTCCATGGGCTCATACAGCCCTGGCTCAGTGCCCTTACTTCCCTGGCCAGTGGTCATAGCCTGTGCACTTCCCTGCTTCCTCAGCACGCAGATCCAGGTGGTCTCTGCCGCTAACCAGCCCCTTGCCCGCTCTTCCTGTGGCACGGAGGGATTTCGGAACGCCAAGAAGGGCACGGGCATTGCTGCACAAACAGCAGGCATAGCCGCTGCTGTGGTAAGTGTGTGTTCCTTCTGGCTCCCTCTATGATGGGTTCCATTTTCTGCATGGCTGATCCCTGTGAGGAAGGTTCTTGAAGTCGTTCAGAAACAATGCTATCGGACAACTCTTGTTCGATACCCCACCTTGGCGGCAGTTTGAAGAGGTCTCTCTCTCTCTCTCTCTCTCTCTCTCTCTCTCAATACCAATTTCATTGTGAACTGTTGCGGACCTTTCTAGAAGCACATTGGCAATATGCTCCTATTGACCGTCTGCTGTACACCAGACACTTTACATTCGTTACCTTAAATCCTCAGAAGATGCTTAGTATTATCCATGTCTTTAAGAGCCAGTTAAAGTCCAGAGTGCGACTTGCGCAGTCATTGGTCTGGGATCGCGGCCTATGTGCTGTCTACCATAGCACCAGCCTCACAAAGGTTCACACTCCGCCAAACAAGAAGTATTTCCTGAGGGAAAACCTTGGCCTTCAAATAAAGCTCGATGCCCCAACATATTATTTGCCATGTATTAATGATCGTCAGTATACAATACAGATTGTATACAGTTAGAAGATCAGTGTTAATAGTGGCTTCTGCATGGCAGGTTGAGTGACTTTGTGTGTTTTCCAGACTTTCTATAACGAACTACTTTTATAATCAAGAGAGAAAATATTAAATAACACTTAAAATTTAAAACACCTGAAAACGATAACTTTTTCAATGGGTTATTTAGGCTCAGCCTTAAAATTCTGCATTTACTGAGGAAAAGGTGAGTGATATTTAGAAATCTCCATCAGGTGGCAGTGCCGCCCTGGGTTAACCAGGATCACAGTTGACTATAAATCTAGAATCTGACGCATTCTGTGCTCTCTGCTGGTGTCTGCCCTGCACTGTGACCATGTGTCCTTTGCTTCCTTCCCTGTTTTCTGCCTGTTTACGTGTGTGGGTGCCTTTCCCCCAGAACTCGTAACCCTCTTGCTCCAAATGGTAGCAGCAAGAGAGTTTGGATGTAGCAATTCTCTTTCTAGAGCACTAACCACTCACCTCTCCTCTCCAGAAAGCTACGGGGAAGGGCGTGACCCACATCCGAGTGGTGGTGAAGGGCCTGGGGCCAGGGCGCTTGGTAAGTAGCCAGGAGTCTCTGCAGTGAGTGTGCTTCTTTAGTGAGAGAAACGGGCTTGAGCATAGAGTCGAGAATGGAAGAAGCCTCTGGCGGATTTCCAGAATGGCTGGAGTTTCTTTCTGGTCTTCTAACCTACAGAGCTTCTCAAAAGCAAGTCTAGGTCATCGAGTTTAATTTATCAGACTCATATTGAGTGCCTGCTGTGTGCCAGGCACTGGGCATAGAAAGGTGTTCCATGGGGGGGTTGTCACAGGCAGGTCCCTTAGCACAGACTCGTGGGTACATTGGTAAAGCTTGCGCCCAAGGTGCTGGGAGCCCACTGGGTATATCCCCAAAGAGGTGACATATCTGTACTGACTTTCAAGAATAGTGAGGCATTAGCCAGGTATGTGGGGAGGGAGGGTACATTCCAGACAGAGGACACTACAGAAGCATAATGCTTAAGGTAGGTGTGTAGGGGTTCATAGGTAATCTCGGTTTTCAGATGGTAAAGCATGAGGTGGGAAGTGGCAGGTGTTTCTAGAGAAATTGACAGTGGTGAGGACACGGTGAAGGGTTTGGTTCGGTTGGGTGTCTATTGTGAGAGAACAGTTAGAATTGTAGGTATCACAGCCCCCCCGGTGCCCCTCCAAGCCCTGCCTGGACATGCTGGGTCATCGTGTGTGGGACCACGGCATTCTGCTGTTCTGCTCCTTCCAGTCTGCCATCAAGGGACTGACCATGGGGGGCCTGGAGGTGATCTCCATCACAGACAACACTCCTATCCCGCACAATGGCTGCCGCCCCAGGAAGGCTCGGAGGCTGTGATGGAAAGGAAGCCTGCCCCTGAACCTGTCCTCAAGTCCTACCTCCAGCTGGACCTCGTAGAAGGCACCCTGTCAGAGCTGTCTCCAGTGGAGGGCTTGCTGGAGACCTCTCAGGGAGTAAGGGGGAGCCTTGCCCCCTAGCGTGGCGGCCTTGCTTGTTCCTCCGACTGGAGACCAGTGTCCAGAAGGGACTCGAGAGGAGCTCCAGGACAGCTGCCACTTAGACTCCATAGCCAATAAATGCTGCCTCTGCTCTGCAAAAATAAAAATATCTCTGCCACCTGAAGTAATTTGTGATTGTTTTTGCTTGAAGAGTTGCAAACAGCAATCCAGGCTGTCTTCCAAAAGTGAGAAGGTGACTGGATGGAGGGGAGACCCCAGACACAGGGGGGAAACGTAGACATGAGCCACTGTTTACTAGGCAGTTTCCTCACTGCTTCCAGGTGTTTCCTTTCAGGCCCCAGATTGAGAACTTGCCTCCTCCCTCTGGAGTATTCTGGTTGTAGAAATTCCACCGTCAATAGGCCTAGTTAAAATTAGCCTAGTTAAAGTTCCCAGCAGTGTGGGAGGCCTACCTGCACTCCCCTGCGGTGATGTCACCTGACACACGCTGAGGCCCTCCCTCCACATTCCCAGCACCCAAGACCCAGGGACCCTGGAGGGAGGAAGGAGAGGAGTATAAAATGGGCTTTTCTAGAAAATAGAGTGGATGGAGGAATGGGCAGGAGCAATAGATAGTGTGAAGCCCGGATAGTGAGGACAAAAGCAGGAACTCCAGGCAGAACTGGCTGCTCATCCATCAGCTCTGAGCCCCCCCGGATGCCAAATGGGAGCGGGAGGCTGGGGTTCTAGAGACCCAACGGGAGGGACGCAGGCTCCGTGAGCAGAGAGGGCCAGGATGGAGAGCATGGCCAAGGGGAAGGAGCAGCACACGTCCGGAGAAGCATCGTTTCTCACTGGGGAGCCAGCTGAAGGAAGGGCCCTGCTGAGCACAGAGAGGCCATAGGCCTGGACCCCAGGGACTTCATGCACAGGCTCCTCTTGAACAGGGAAACCACTGTCATGCAGGGCTGGAGGCAGAAAAGACCACATCCGGGGCACAAATTTATTTTTTAAAGATTTTATTTATTCATGAAAGACACAGAGAGAGAGAGACAGGCAGAGGGAGAAGCAGGCTCCACGCAGGGAGTCCAATATGGGACTCGATCCCGGGTTCCAGCATCACACCCTGGGCTGCAGGCGGCGCCAAACTGCTGCACCACCCGGGCTGCCCTGGGCACAAATTTAAGAGGAAAAATATCTCCCTGCTGCCCTCTCTTCTTTCAGCAGGAGCTGCGAAGGTTTCCTTGTGACCCTTGACTGAAAAAACCCACTCGGAGGCCTGTCGGGTAAAGGCCAAGGCTAGAAGGAGCCCTGCGTCTCACTACATGTAAATGTTATTCGTGAAAAAAACACAAGTGCTCACACAGCTCCTGAGAACCACTCCAGGATTTGATAGGGTTCAGCCTTTACTCGGTTGGACAGAGGACACCTGGACAGATTATCCAGCAGGGCCCCAGCAAGAGACAGATGGCTGGAAAGGTTCTGAAGAGAAGTTGAAGGAGGGCTCTTTACAGAGGTGTGGGCAGGGGTGAGAAAACAAAGGTGCTGGAGTGCTCAAGGATTAGGAACAGGAAGCCATTCCCACCCAAGGCTGGCAGGGCCAAGGCAAGGTTCCCAGAACCTGGCTGCGAGGAGCACAGCCTTTGCCAAAACCCTGGCCTGGCCCAGAAAGGAAGGAAACGCCTTGACTGTGACCACCCACCCTCTGATCCCCTGCGAGGCGTCCCGGGGGCTGAGCCCAACCAGAAGCAAGAAGGGAGGGGAGCAGGCTGGTGTGGTTAGAATGGTGGTCTTTGTTCGTGCTCGCTTCGGCAGCACATATACTAAAATTGGAACGATACAGAGAAGATTAGCATGGCCCCTGCGCAAGGATGGTGGTCTTTGTTCTTCCTGAAGTGAAATCCTCCATACGCTGTAGCATCAGAAAACTTCTTATCAAACCATGAGAGACTCCTAAATCTGGGAAACAAAGGGTTGCAGAAGGGGAAGTGGGTGGGGAGATGGTGTAACCGGGTGATGGGCATTAAGGAGGGCATGTGATGAGCACTGGGTGTTATACTATATGTTGGCAAACTGAATTTAAATTTTTAAAAACTGAAAAAAAGCCTTCAAAGAAACTGTAAAAAAATAATGACTTCAAATGAAATAAAATTTAAAATTAAAAAAAAACATGCTTTTATTTACAGAAGGGCTTTGAAATGGAAGATAATGCTCAAGTACGGAGAGGACACTGGGAGCCATACAAGATCAATGGTGTTGGGCCCAGAAACGGATGACTGGTGCTACCGCCAGAGCTGGTGGTCAAGGTGTGCAGGAGAATGTGCACTGTTACTGTGAGCTCTCAGGGCACGCTGCTGTGTCCAGGCCCGGGGAGGCCAACGAAGGCGGTGCTCTCTTCATTAGGTCTTGGCCTCTCAAAGACTCGGCCCCTCCTAGGGAAGACTAAGGCACATTCACTGAAGCCTGACCAATTAAGGCAGGTAGCATTGACTTCAAACGCTGGCCAATGCTGCCACAAACCCTTCTCAGCAACAGGCCTCCTGGTAGTCCTGAGAACACAGGTGGGCTGCATGCTTGCACTTCCCCCAGGCAGAGATGGAAAGGGGCAGAGCTGGGCAGTGGGTCCCGAGTAGCTGCACAAGCAGAGTATTGGCATCAGCTTGTGTGAGACACTCCCTCACTTCCAGGCAGCAGGCCCTCGGATTATTTCTATGAGTGCATTCACAGGTTTGTTCCTACAGGCTCAGAGCTGCTGGCCCAGGACTGGTTACATCAGGGAAGCCTCTACGCAGGCAAAGACAAGTACAGCTTCTTTCCTTTCCGCATAGATGCAATGTTTTCCCATCTTTGAGCCAAGGTCATCACCAGACACCAAGAGGTACCGTCACCACCAAAATGAGCCTGCTTGACATGAGAGCCCCTGAATGCTAGCAGAATCTCACTGCACTTGAGGAAAAGCCATTCTCCAGACACCTCTGCCTGCAACCTCACCCTGACATGTCCATTCAAAAGAATGCATATATACCATCCACTTGGGCCCCTTTATCATTTCTCTCTATGCATTTTTTCCTGTACCCGATAAACATCTTGCTTTTTAAATCTGAGGAGTATCAGTGCCAAGTGATTGGGAGCAGTCACTGCCAAGGCAGAAATTTTCTGTTCAACCAAATTAGGCAAACATAGGTTATTTTGCACAAACAGATTGGGCTCTGGGGGAACAGAGATGCCACTGGCATGACTGTCCTGTATGCAGTTCACAGTCTAAGGAAGCTAGACAGACACAGGGCCAAATTAGAAAAAAAGTTCCAGAAAAGAGGCATGAATGGCCCCTCTGTTTAAGGGATCCAAGGGAAGGCTTGTGTCCCTTAAGAGAAGACGGCAGGCAGAAGCAACTGGATCAGCATCCTTAGGATTGGAAACTGGCAAAGCAACCAGGCCCGAGTTAAGGAGGTAAGAGCTCGTCGGGTTAACAGGTAGAGGTTGGTTGCTCTGGGGGGTCATGGGGTTCAGACCAGATAGGAAGACAAATGGAGGGAAGAGCTGACCGGAGGGTGAGAGAAGAGGAAGGAGTCAAACACAAGAATAAAGAGCAGGTTCAACAGGTGTGAAGAAGGGGAAGTGGGCGCACAGAAGGCTGTAGAAGGAACCTGAGCAGTGGGGACTCTAAAGCTCACTCCTTTACAGGTGATGAAGTTGGTATGTTGTCATCTAAAACTGAGTGTGAGTAAATCTCAGGTTCAGGGCGAGAAACTATGAGCTGTAGACAAAGAAAGCTGTCAGTCTTCACTGCTGAGGCCACAAAGGGAAGTCTGGTCGGGCCATAGCCCTGGTCTGCACGGGAACCTGGGTCCCAGTCTGCTCTGCTTCTAACCTGCTTTCATAAGGAATACAAAGGCCAGAAACCATGAAAAGATGCTCAGTCTTACTAGTAACCGGGAAATGGGAATTAAACTGCATGACCGTTATTCCCCACACGATGCTAATCAAAGCCATGGTGGCAGTGAGACTGCCCATGAAAAAAAAGGTAGAGAAGGAGGAAAACAAGAGGCCGATTGTAACTGCTGGAGGACAAGGAGGCTGCAAAGGAGGCAGGGATGAAATGATCAAAGAGGCAGCAGGCGTGGCATCTCAGAAGCCAAGGGACAAAGTGCAGGCTGTGGCTAAGAGCTCTGGCAAGATGAGGACAGGGCAACACCACCTGGATTTGGCGATGCAGAGGTCACCACCTGCCAAAGAGAGAAGAGCTAGGAGAGAGTGGGAGGCGAGGAAGGAGGATGAGTCTTCCAATAAAGGCTGTGTCACGGAGACAGGGAATGTGCCAGGATGCCAGCACTCTTCCCTGAGACATAGTGGGTCCAGATCCAGGGCATGGAGGTGCTCTGGACCTCAGGGAGCAGATGGAGGTGGCTTAGATCTGGGGAGAGGCAGCCCTTAACAAGGGGCAGGAAGCCAGGCCTCAGGGAGACCGCCCATGTGGGGCTCCCGGTGATGGGCGCGCCCCCTGTTAAGCTGGGGACAGCGATGTTCGACTGGTCACCACCAACAAAACACAATGTCCTTGCAAGCAGCACACAGGGAACATTTCTTCCCCCTCGCAGTGCATACAGTCGTTTGGAAATAAAACGTGCCGTTCCTCTCTGAGCTTTGATTGCAGGGAAGAGAAATAGCTAGAGCCTCTTCAGAGGGAGGTTCGGCAGTGTCTGTCAACTCTTAAGATATATAGACCTCTGGCTTCAGAATGCCCTTCTAGGAATTCACCCTACAGGACGGCGCTATCCCAGAGAACTCCCTGTACCCTGGAAATGCTCCATATCCTCACCACTGGCTTGTGAGCCACCAGCCCTATGCAGCTCTCAAGCACTGATGTGGCCAGCATGACTGAGGAGCTGGATTTTAAGTTTTAATCAACTCAAATTAATTGAAATGTGACTAGGAAGACATTGCTGGTGGCAACTATATTGGACAGCGCGGCTTAGACTCTGAAGCGCTGTGAGTAATGGCAAGATACTGCAGCCTCAATGTCCCATCAGCGGCGGGCCAGCTAAACACATCAAGACGCATCCATATAATGAAATACTAGCCCTGAAACAGGCCAACATGTATTGCTAAGTGAAAAATAAAGGGGTGTGGAGGGGGACAATGTGCATAGTACAGTTACTCATTTTTGAACAAAAGGACAGGGTATGGGTACATAAATATATGTGTTGAGTGTCTGAAAAGACATACCCCAAAATGGTAGCATCTCCGCAGGGAGGGAAACAGTATCTGAGAAACAGACGGAAAAAAGACTTCACTTTTTACCTTTTCCATCCTTATGATGGGGTGCCATGTACACATTGGTGCCTATACAGATTAATGAACAAGCCAACTAAGGGACGCCTGGATGACTCAGCGGTTGAGCGTCTGCCTTTGGCTCAGGGCCTGATCCCAGGACCCAGGATCAAGCCCCATATCAGACTCCCTGTGGGGAGCCTGCTTCTTCCTCTGCCTGTGTCTCTCTGCCTGTGTCCTCTGCCTGTGCCTCTCTCTATGTCTCTCATGAATAAATAAATCTTAAAAAAAAAAAAATCTTGAATGAGCCAACTAAAATAGAATAAAAATCGAAATGAAGGACTGCTTGGTAAAAAAAAATAAAATAAAATAAAGGTATAGAACCTGCAGAGTTGGGCATTATATAAATTATCTGCTAAAGTATGCACATAACATTTTTAATAGATACTTAAAAAGACCCTGTAATGCCCACCCCACCCCCATCCTGCTGGTGGTCCCAGTGTTTGGGGGAAGACATCTGACTTGGCTTGGAAATTTGTTCTGGTAATTAATCTCGCTTCTCCCCTCTGCTAGCCCAGGTCCAAATTAAATTGTGCACATGCTCTGCGATTTAGCATGAGTCTCGCCAGAGAAGCTGGCCTCTGTTGCTTGGCTGGAAGGAGGGGGCAGACAAAGCAGGGCGCTCCGTTTCCATAGCACCCAATGGCAGCTTAACCATTTGGATTTGCGTAATCCCATGGAACAGAAACAAAATGTCAACTCAGGGGCAGCATAGTGTCCAGGGTCCCTGGCCAGCAGAACAAATGTCGTCTAGACCCAGTTGAGCAAAGACTCCACACACAGGCTGTCAGGTCACGCTCCCCGTCCCCCGTCAGACTTCGGTTTACCCCTCAAGTCAAAGAGGGGGTTGAGTGGGATGCGGCTCTGGCCTCCCAGGAGCCTGCAGCTCATGTGTGGCCGGGAGGAAAGCCGAGGCCTTGACACACGTGACCGCATTGGGGGAAAGCCTCAGGGGTGTGACGAAGGTCTACCTGTGTGTCCTAGAAAGGCAATTAGCTCTTCTGCCCCAACCCTGTGCCTTCTCCAGGGCTCCCCCGGCTGCCCATCCCTTCTAGCCTGCTGAGGTGGGAAGGGCTTAGCCCTTAGAGACCATCTCTGCATCTCTCTGAACCTCAGCTTCTCACCCTCAGAGGGCTGTTAGGGACATTTGCTAAGATAACCGTGTACCGTATGCTGCACAGCGGGTGCTCATGCAGGGTGCCCCTGCCCCCCTCACACTGCACGCTGTGGGGACCCGGCTGGGAACACAATGGTGAATGCAGGTGCCTTCTTGCAGCCATCATTAGCATTACCTTTCAAAAGCTTTTTTTACCCCTGTGATTTTAATCAGAAAATGTTCTGTAGGAGCCAATCACCTGTCCTCCTACTCCCTTAAATCCACTCAACTGTAGATTAAGCCAGATTGTTAAAAATTTGCAGCCAAAAATTAAATTAAAAAGCCAAATGACTCAAGAGTCTATCCCTCAGGGGTCTTTCTTCTCTCCCTCCTTCCTCGAAAATCTATCAACACTCAGATACAATATGTGTGAAACCTGGTTGCTGCCCTAAGCAGCTTAGAGGCTAATGTGGGGAGAGACAAATTCTGGAAAAGTCTATTGTAATACCACCAGTACTACCACAGAACAGGGGCACCTGTGTGTGTGTGTGTGTGTGTGTGTGTGTGTGTGCATGGATGCACACACATGCAAGAACATGTGTGATAGTTCAAGGAACACTTCCTAGAGGAGGTGACATCTGAGCTGAAAATAAGAGTATGAGAAGGCAGATGCTGGGGGTGAGGGGTGAAGGGGCCTGTTTCTAGCAGAGGATGGCATGAACGAAAAGCAGAGGACAGAGATGACACAGTATGTGCAGTAAATTGCACAGAGCTCAGAACATAATGTGAGGTAGGGAGGCTCTCTCGGGCCGAAGCATGGTCCCCAGAGATCTCAGGTCTTAAGCCTGAAACCTGTACATGTCAACCTCGATGCAAATCGGGTCCTTGCAGATTGTGCTTAAGGATCTCAACATGGGGAGATGACCTTGACCATCCCGATGGGCCCTGAGCGAGATCACAGGTATCCTTATAAAATGGAGGCCAACTCTGCACCACAGACAGAAGAGGGAAGGCTGTGCGAGCACAGAGGCAGAGACTGGAGAGGATGCGGCCACAGCCAGGGACCACCCGGGGCCACTGGAAGCTGGTAGAGGCAAGGAATGGGCTCTCCCCCTGGAAATGAGATGAGAACCTGATGGAGGACAGCAGCAATCAGAACTGTTGGCAGGGCCCATCCAAGAGAGGCCCGGGAGGCAGAAGTCCTATTTCTGGGTGGAAGAGAGCTGAGAAGCAGCAGGGAGGGTCTCACAGAAGGGGCCGGGGTCAGGGGTCTGCACAGACATGCAGGAACAGGTGCACCCTGGGCAGACCCCACACCAAGGGGCAGGGGGGCTCCCTCTTTGGGCTTTGCTTCCCAGGCCCTCAAAGATGGGGCTCGGCCACAGCAAGGACGGCCAGGACGGCTCTGCAGCCCCTCGCTGTGTGAGCCAAGGACAAAGCTGCTTCCAGGCGGGCTGGGACAATCAGGGGATCCTAACAGCACGTCCCAGGGAGCAGGCACTTTTTTTTTTTTTGGTTCTGTCAGGATTGGGATAATTGGAGCATTAACGGAAATGCATTTCTCACCTATTTTCTATCTGATTGAAAAGTACTTTGCAGTCATTTAGAGCCCTCACACCCCCTATAATCAGAGCTCACTCGGCTCTGACGGAGGCAGAAAACTGGGTCACCGCGCGGGCCCGGGGCCTCCAGGACACCACACGCAGTGTGCAGGCCCACCCGCCCCCCAGGTCCCCCAAGGACGCAGCTAGCTCCAACAGCCCCTCAGAGGGGCAAGTCCAGGCACAGATCCCGGATGGAGTCTAACAGGATCCAGTTCTCTTCTCCTCTCCTCGCTGCCTCAAATCAACCCTGTGAGACCTGCCTCTCAACACCCCTGAGCCTCCATCCCAGGAAGATTCCACGGCTCTGTGGGTACTTCTTAAAATTTCTTTGAATTTTTTTTTCTGGTTCACATACAGTGTAATATGAATGTCAGGTGTACACTATAGGGATTCAGCACTCCCATCCATCACCCAGTGCTTGTCACAGAGGTGCGCTCCTTCAACCCCATCACCTGTTAAACTGTAAGAATAAGTCCCATTTGATGGTTACCACTGTCTTTCAGGGATCCAAAGCCCAGCCAAACCCATAACAAAATTTCGATCTCGTGGCTGTCTAGAGCTTCTCCCCTTCCGTCTCCAGCCTCTGACACTACCCTCCCAAGCATGGGGTAGGGTGGGAAGGCAGACAGAATGGGGCTCCTTCCTCAGTGTCCACTGAGCCACAGAAACCTTGGGGATGCCCCACTGACCCTGGCCCCACCCAATGCCAGCAGCATGGCTTACTCAACCCTGGCCCTACCCTAGCCCTCCTGCACCAGTCTCCCACCTCCCGGCTCCTCCAGGCCAGAAGCAGAGGCAGGCACCATTGTCTGTGCCCGAATGTTCTACCCAAGCTCCCAGAGGTGCCATCAATACTTTGCTCCCCAAAACTCTCTCATAGAACCATCTTGCCTTAGAGGTGGCGTGGAGCAGGCTCACTGCTTTCCCGCAGCTAGGCATGCTTCTCTAGTCCTCTTCCATAGGCACCCTGAGCCCTGCCAGCCTTCCCCCCATCACTTGACTTCAAAGCCCAAAGCAGTCCTGGCCCTATGTAAGGTCTCACTAAGCAGAAGATTTGGAAGGAAGAAGAGATCAACCCCATCCCGCTGATTTGGCTGGGTCGAGATGTTGGGTTTCTTCTAGTTCTGCTGGTGTCGAGAGCTGGTGGTGGCAGGGGCAGTGGCAGTGTCCCCACCCTGGGGTCAAGGAGAGACAGGGGTCTGAGGCCCCCAGGCCCACACTCACTCTGAAAGCCCAGCCTTCCTGATGGGACAAAAGCACAGTTCCCGAGAGGGTCTGCAGGGATGTTCTGGGCCCCTCCGACAGCGTTGTAAACACCTAATCTCCAATAACAAATTCCTCTTCAACCAAAAACAGCTAGAGTCGTTTCTGTTTCCTGTAACTGTACACCTTTCTGAACTTTGAAGCTCTTCCTTCACCAGATGGGGTGGCAGCTATTGGCACTGTTTTTCTATCTTTTATTAAGGTCTCACATGGATGTGACTAGTCCTCATCCTTGACTGTGCACATGAGTACCCGGGAGACACTTGTTAAAATGTAGGTGTCTGATTCTATGGGTCTTGGATAATGACCCAAGAGGCTGAATTTCTAACTAGTTCCTGGTAATGCCTTCGCCCTAACTCTACACCAGGCCTGCTGAAGAGCACGGCTTCAGGGCTTCAGACCATGAGGGTTCGTAACATCACCTGCCCTCAGCTATGGGCCTCGAGCTACAAAACCAAAGCACCAGGAGTTGGCCCCTTGACCATCCTGCACAAGTGGGGCTGGGCCAAGTGAGCAGGAGGCACGAAGGTGAGTTAGACCCAGGCGGAGCCCTCGAGGATCAAGTGAGAAGCTCGTACTGCACACACAGCCTGGTGGGCCACAGGACACAGCCTCCTGCCTCCTCCATACCTTGTGACTGAAGAAATCTCGCTTCCCAGACACAGGTCAGCAGTGCCTCCTGGGGGGACCCGGGTTTCCTGTCTGGGAAGGATGAGTGTAGAAGAAGCATGGGGAGCAAGGCTGGGATTCCTGTTGGGGCTAGGAGGGGGTGCCAGCAGGGGACCAGGGAAGGAAGCCCCAGAGGGCTGCGGCTCTGAGCTGGGTCTCTGCAACAATGACAGCCTGGAGGGCATGGTTGGGGGGTGGGGGGCGGCAAGGAACAGCAGACTATCTGCCAAGAGGCCAGGAAAGGGGGCTGGCCAGCCCCAGGCTCTGGAAACAGCCCTCTGGGACAGTGTAGGGACAGGTCAGTGGCAGTCAGGGCAGGGGCAGGCTGGGAATGCTGCTGAGGCCACCCTGGGAAAGCCATGCAAAGGAGTTTGGGTCATGCCTAAGGCTTCTGAGCAGGGCTCCGTCAGAGGCATGACAGCACCTCGCAGCAGAGGGCCATGGTGACCTGAGGAGCGGGGACACAGGATAAAAAGGTTCTGAGTTCACCTGTCCTCCCGCTGGCCCAGGTTACTGGAGCCCAGCCTCGTGGGCCTTATTCATTATATTTTATTAAACATCTGTTCATTCAGCTGACTTTCATGTTTCTTCAAAAGTTGGAATACTAAATGGAACAGCAGAAAAGGACATGTTGTCCATTTTGATGACACCAGAAACTGTGCCTTTCAGGGGCAAATGGAAAATATCCACCACGGTGCTCAATGAACATGTGTTGCGTGTGTCAGGGGAATGAATGTATGAGGCCAGAGTAAGGTGGCCTGGGGGTGGGGGTTGGGCATCCAGAGGGGTCTGGGTTGCCCTGATCCAGGCAGTGAAATTCTTGGGCAGCCTACCCCCTGGGACCATCCCCTCTGCTCCTGCACCCACAGCCCAGATCTAGCAGAGTGCTGGGTGATCACTAGGAAGTTGTAGATCTTCTCACTGAAAGGTCTAACAGATCTCTCCACCTGATGTGGCCAGAGCAAAACTCTTTCCCTCTCTCTGTCTTACCTAAGCCAGCTAATGAAACAGCTGGCCCAGGTCAGGCCAAGACACTTTGGACGCATCCTTGGTTCCTTTGCCTCACCCCTATGCCAAATTCATCAGCTGGTCCAGTTGGCCTTACCTCCAAATTAGATCTCCTTCTGACTTCTCACCGTGTCTACTACCGCCCTAGTCCTGCCTGGCCTGCTGCCCTGGCCTACTGCTGAGTGGCCTCCCTGTGTCCTCTTGCTCCTTCCCCCAGGCACGACCCACTTCCTACCCAGCAGCCAAGGAGATCTTTAAAAAAACAAAAACAACAACAGAGGATGTCACTCGTTTGTTACTTGTTTAGCTTCTGCTTGTCAGAAGGAATGTAACTTCACAAAGGCAGGGCCTTGTGGATTTATGGGGGGGGGGGGCAGAGTAGAAGAGAGAGGGGGTACATAATGAGGGCTCAGCAACAAGAGGAGGGGGGCTCACCTCTGGCCTCAGTACCCCTCACCAGCTCTCCACGGCTCCACACTGCAGAGGAACAGGAATGCCATCCAGCTGCTGACTGAGCCATTTTCCAGAAAGATGCTGTGAGAATGTTGGAGAGCATTCCATCATGTGATTTTTACAGCAGTTTTCTAGAACATTTCTGGAGAAATATTCCAAAACACTAAGTAGCAAGACTCTGGATTACCAACAGGGCAAACAGCTAAAATGACATGTAGGAATGGATTCTAGAGTGTTAACCGGAATTTGAAACCTTGGCCAGTGTCAGGTTCTGAGGGGCTGTTTCCAAAATGCAACAAAAGAATTTAGAAATGAAGGTGGGGGATTTTTTTTTTTATTAGATACTTAATGACTATTTACTGAATGAACAACTGCTTGTGTAATATGAAAAAGAAGGTATTCCCAGGGCAGCCCGGGTGGCTTAGTGGTTAGCGCTAAGCCTTCAGCCCAGGGCCTGATCCTGGAGACCTGGGATCAAGTCCCACATCGGGCTCCCTGCATGGAGCCTGCTTCTCCCTCTGCCTGTGTCTCTGCCTCTCTATGTCTCTCATGAATAAATAAATAAAATCTTAAAAAAAAAAAAAGAAGGTATGCCCAAAATGTCCATCTAGCTTTAAAGTGTGAGACAGACTGGAACAATTGCAGAAGCAGTATTCTGAAAAGGGGTTTCTAAGGAACCGTAGCATCCCACATACACCTCTCGGGGCTCATTCATGTATTCTCCTGGCCCCGAGTCATGCAGATATTTATTTTATTGTCCTATTGTTTGGAATGCATTTTTGACAACTGCTTCAAAAACCTTTGTGAAATGAGGCAGGAAACACAAGGGCACAAATTAAATCAGCAGACCCAAATCAAAGGAGACAGGAGGCCGGGGAAGAAAGGGGAATTGAGAGTAGGTCAGGAGAGACGGTCCGCCCCAGTTACGGATGCTGGGCCTGTCATTCTCATTTTACATCTTACTTTCTGGAAGGGAGAAGATTCTCTGATCAAAAGCTCCCTGGCCGGCAATAGGTGGGAGATTCCATGGCCTAAGCGATGGCCCTGTCACCTCCTGCCGCCATGGGGACAGAGATTAGCAAGCGCTAAGCTCCAAGGGCGGGTAGGTGCTGGAAGGGCCAGCCAGAAGGGCCCACAGTGCGTCTCCACCTGATGGTCACTGAGGTTGCTGGGTACACCTAATCCAACTGTCACCATGCACTCGGCCTACTCTGCAAACAACAGCTGGTCAGGGCTGTGCTCCATGGCTGCCCATCTGCCACCCACCCTCCCCAGCCAGAGATTCACAGGTGTCTTTAGAGGCTCCTTATCCCTCAGAGCATCTCTCCTGTTCCCCCAGGCTTGGATCTGTACCTCATTTGGGGATTTTCCATCCTTCCCACAGAGCTTCCTGCTGGCAGTGTGAGGCCCAGCTACGCCATCTGCCCTCCTCCATCCCACATCATTCCCCAGGGCCCTTCACCACACGCAGGGGTGAGGGGCTGACTGGGTGGCAGACTCGGAAGTCTAATCTGAATTCTGGTTCCAGCTGTGTGACTGTCGGCACGTTACGTAGTCTCTCTGTGCCCGAGTTCCTCATATAAGGTAGAGACAATAGTAGGTGCTCGAGAGAGTTAGCTGAGAGGGTTCAGTAAGTTAACATACATAAAGAAGTTTGCACAGTGTCTGGCTCAAGTAGCCAAGAAAATGCCAGCTGACCTTCCAGAAGGCATCTTGGGCAGCAGACAGCCCCTTTAACTCAAGCAGGGCCTTCAGCTTGGTCTGTCTGCGCTCCAGAAAGAATAGCCAAAGCAATAGCTTTATAAATCTCTTCAAAATGTGTCCTGAAACCTATGAAGGGACCTTAAGAATCTAGAAGAAAGACTACAAAGCGAAAGGCCCACCTACTATTATTGGCCTGTCGGAGAATTCCCCCCATTTGTTCTGAGTTGCTTTGCCATTCTATAAAAATTAGAATTATTTTGCCTGATTCTCATTACTCCAGCAGTAGATGATCTCGATAACTGTAGGCTACTCCCACATGCAAACTGTACTTAGAAGAGGCAGTTTTGATGCTAAGACTTCATAGTTGGGACTCAGGAAGGGAGCTGCCCATATGCGCCTCTTGCAGAGCTGACCCCACAGCTCTATTGGGGGTGGGCCAGCGGCAGAGCCTCAGCTGAGGCCCCTTCATGGGAGCGGGTCCTGCTCCCTACTAGAACCCATAAAATGTAGGATCCTGCAAACTCCAAAAAGAGGTTTGAATGCTGGGGGGGAACCAAGCAAATGATAATGTATGGAAAGCAGAGCTGCAGGGTGAGCCCACTAACATCATTCGGGAATGAATGGAGGCCTTGAACTTAAAACTCTTGTGGGTGCCTTATGAGATTGCCCTCGGTTCTGTGACAACTGCAGCCACTACACACATGTTCATATTTTCTGGAGAAGACACTGTCTCCCACAGCCTTTGTCTGCGTGGCCACCCCTGAGCCAGGCTTCCTGCTGATTTGTGGCTCCAGGGATGTGAAGCATGGCCTGGAAGGGGTCTGCGAGCTGAGGCAAGCCGGCCCTTTGCCCACACAGCAGGGCAACCTTGAGCTGGTGGCTTCCATTTTCACTTCATCAATAAGAAGCAGCTGGAAGGGAAGCCAGAACCAAAGGTTGTCGTCCCCCCATGGTCTCTCGAGAAATGGGAAAAAGGAAGCCTTTCCGTTCATGGGTAGGAGGACCAGAAACTGCCTGGTTAACCCTTCCAACACTGGCTCCCTCCACCCAGACGCTGGAGGGGCCATGTGCTCCCTTACAGGGCGCTCTCTGCCGTGCATGTCAGACCACAGACTGTGTGGGGCGTGCGGTCCCTTATTCCATCCTCATGACCCCAAAGTCAGTATTCTTGTGCCCATATACAGGTGAAGAAACTGAGGCTGAGGGAGGAAACCCAGTGGGGTCAGAGCCTAGGAAGAGGTAGCCTCAGAATTGGAGAGGCCAAACTTGCTGCCCTCACTGGATGCCTGCCCTCAACGAGAGGTGAAGTGAATGTGCCTCCAGCCTGCACTGGGGTCCCCGCAGGGAGCCTGCTTCTTCCTCTGCCTGTGTCTCTGCCTCTCTCATGAATTAATAAATCTTAAAAAAAAAAAAAAAAGGAGTTAATGAGCGTGTGGTTTCAAATACTTGGCACAGCAATTGTTATATTTTTTTCTCAACAAAACATTGCCGTGGGTGATTTTGGCCCTTCAATCCTGACCTCCAGTCTAGAGCTCTGGCTCTCCAGGCTCACTACCGGGCCTCCTGTGGATGCCTCACTGGGTGTCCCATGGCCCCGCAACCGTGTCGGATACTGTCCCTTCCACGACAGCCTCTCCCTGGGTTCCCAGTCTTGGTAGGCACTGTGTCTCCCACCTGCCTAACTCATCCCTAAGTGTTCCTTCCCTGGGCCCCCAATGTACAACTGCTCTGCACCCCCTACCCCGCAGTCACTGCCAGGCCACCAGCATTCCTAACCACCCTCCATGGGCCACAGGGCACAGAGGCCCAGTCAGGTATGGTGGGCCCAGGAGCCAGCTGGGACGGGCCATGGGCAGTGGTGCCCAGCACTGAGAGGCAGCAAGCTGGAGGGAAACCGAGTTCTCAACCAGCTTCATCATCCAACAAGAACTGTCACTTCCAGAGCCCCGACTCTGCCACACCTGGCTGAGCCTCCAATAATACTCCAGGGTCCCGCTGCCAGGCCTCAGGAGTAGTAAGATGGAAGAAGGCACAAAGCGGGCAGAGGAGGCTGTGAGAGGCGGGCTGGGTCCCAGAGGACAGGAGGGGCCCCCCTGGAGCCCACCTCTGAAGGCAGCTTTGCTCCCTGCTGGGGAGTGACAGAGGGGAGTGCAGAGAGCCCCACACAGATACCTCACTTCCTCTGTCACCTCCACAACCTCTTTGCCAGCCCTTCCCTGCCTCCTGACTGCCCTTACCACATCAGATCCACTCTGGAGCTGGATAAATGGTTTCCCCGATGACACTCTGCGGGGCTAAGTGCAATCCCTCAGCAGGCCACCCCCTTGGGCACTCTTGGCCTAGGGGAGAACCTGGGTCTCTGGTCTTGTGTGCTAATCCCTGAACAGATCCCTCTGGCTGAGGTCTCCTTCTCTTCCCTCTCCTCTCCACTCCTCTCTCCTCACCAGCCTAACCCCCATCATCCTTGGGAACTGGGCTCAGGTGGCATTTCTGCCCAGAGTCAGCCCTGACCCCACCAGTGTGGGTCAGGCACCCAGATTTTCTGCTCCTGGACTCCAGGTGCACTGGTCAGTCTCTCAGTGAATCCCCAACCTGTCTCCTCGTCTGCCTCCCCATCTGTCCCATAAATGCAGGACTGCAAAGGCCACATCTTACTGGTCCTTTCGGCCCAGTGCCTAGCTCAGGCTCTGACACTCAGAATCAACTCAAGAAACACTTATGGAACATGGGATCCCTGGGTGGCGCAGCGGTTTGGCGCCTGCCTTTGGCCCAGGGCGCGATCCTGGAGACCCGGGATCGAATCCCACATCGGGCTTCCGGTGCATGGAGCCTGCTTCTCCCTCTGCCTGTGTCTCTGCCTCTCTCTCTCTGACTATCATAAATAAATTAAAAAAAAAAAAGAAAGTTAAAAAAAAAAAAAAAAGAAACATTTGTGGAACAAATGAGCAAATGCAAGTGGACCCCTGCAGATGCAGCCTCCCTCACCACTGTGGATGCAGAAGGGTGTGCGTGGGGCTCCCACATGCCACAGGCTGATGGACAGGTGAAGTGGGGCCACACGAGCCAGTCTAAAGGGGTCCCACTGTGGGGCTCCTGATGGCAGCGTGAAAAAGCAAGACGTTTTACAAATCCTCAAAATTGTGAAAGCACCACATAGGCCAAATAGAGCAGGTCACTGAGCAGCACCTTGCCTCAAAACGTCCAGTTGCAGCCTCTGCAGAAGAAGCCCCTGGGAGGAATCAAGGCCTGAAGTCAGGTCCCTGAGCAGCCACCTCTCAGACCCCTTGAGGAATGGCAAGTTCACGTTCAAAGTGGTAGCTCTCTCCCCACGCCCTCTTTCCAAAGCCTCAGGAAACCCAGAGCAATTCGGGGGACACTGGGGATGAGGCTTTCCTCTTCCCCTTGTCCTAGAGGTGGTGTTCCCAGGCATCCCCCCCCAAGTCCATTCTGAAAGGCAGGCTCTGCCTACTATGGGGCAAGATCATTCTCTCTTCCCCAAAGTCTCTCAGTGCACTTCACAATTCCAATGGACGTTTCTAGACCATGTCGCTCTATCTGTGCTATAGCTGGTGATGTTCTTTCTGTCTGCTCTAATCATGAGCTTAAGGGAGGGGTGGGATAGGTAGTTCAAGGGTCAAGAGGTTTTAGTACCACATTTGGCTTTGCAGGGATACTAGGTTCCGATCATTTACTTCTTTTAGAGAATTAGGCCTAGACCCAGGGACCCCTTGCCTCGTGCCCCCACCCTAGGCTGGTGACAGCAGGTGGACCAACCACCCCCTAAGAGAGAAGCAATCAGATGTGAGTGCTGCATGTTGCTAGGGAGCCACTGGCAACAGCTGGCTGCGAAATAAGTCGTGTCCTTGGGAAAGCATGTTCCCGGCCGCTAATTAAATGCTGCTGCAGCATCTCCTCCTTCGGGGAGCTATAGAAATGTGCTGAATTAATGCAGGCAGGAGCGGGCAGGGAGCAGCGGGTGCACAAGCCCGAGAACGCCCCTCCTGTCTGTACAAAGGAAAGGCTCAGGGGACAGGAATGAAATTGCTAAGCCCCTGGAGACTAGTAAAGAAAATCCCGGCCTCAGACTACACAGCTCAACTGGCCCACAGGGCACCTACCTAATATCACCTCAGCTGCTACAGGTGAATTCATTGGCTAAATACTATTTAAAAAACTCATTGAGGGACACCTGGGTGGCTAAGTGGTTGAGTGTCTGCCTTCGGCTCAGGGCATGATCCTGGGGTCCTGAGATCGAGTGCCTCGTTGGGCTCCCTGCAGGGAGCCTGCTTCTCCCTCTGCCTGTGTCTCTGCTTCTCTCTATGTGTCTCTCATGAATAAATAAATAAAATCTTTAAAAAAAATTAAAAAATAAATAACTCATTGAATCCCACTTATGCATATATATCCAAAAGAATTAAAAGCAGCTCAAAGATGAATTTGCATACTCATGGTCACAGAGGCACTATTCACAATAGTCGAGAGATGGAAGCAACCCAGGTGTCCACTGATGGGTGAATGGATAAACTGAGTGTGGTATACACATATAATGGAATATTACTCAGCCTTAAAAATGAAGGAAATTCTGACTCAAGCTACAATATGGACAAACTCTGAAGACATTATGCTAAGTGAAATTAGCCAGTCACAAAAGGACACAGGAAAAGACAAATGCTGTTTGATTCCACTTACATGAGGTTATTCAAGTAGTCAAACTCATAGAAAGCACAGCGGTGGTTGCCAGGGGCTGGGCAGGGGGAAATGGGGAATTATTATTCAATGGCTACAGAGTTTCAGATTTGCAAGATGACAAAGCTGCAGAGATTGGTCGCACAGCAATGTGAATAAATTTAACAATACTGAACTGTATGTAGAGATAAGCTGGTAAGTTTTCTGGTTTGTGCTTTAATTGTACAGTTAAAAATTGAAAAAAGACCTCATTAAAATTTTTTAAGAAATACATGCTGATATTAAAAAATGACAAAGATAAAGGAAATAAGCTTGCTTGCTCTCCAGAGGTAACTATTATTAATAGCATCTTCATATGCTTTCCAAAGTGTTCCATGACTCGGTGAGCATGTATATATTTATATCTAGGCTGACTTCAATTTCAGTACAGATTTTAGTTGGTTTTTATATCTTTACAAAAAAATGGCATCACACTAGACACGGTTGTTCAATTACTAGGGCTCACAGAGCTTTTCAAATCAATAAGTATGGACCTGCCTCGTTATTTTCAACAGCTGTATCAGATTCAATTTTATGGACATTTATAATTTATTTTGTCTGTTCTCTATGATGCATGGTTAGTAGTTTCTAGTTTCTCATAATGAAAAATCTGCAATGAAATAGCCTTGTACATATGTCTTACATACGCAAATGTTTTGCCTTAATATATAGAATTTAACTGGGTTTAAAAAATATGAACATTTATGAAGACACTGTTCTTTTGTCCTTTAGGGAGTCTGAGTCAGCTTACTCCCCCACCAATAGTGTGGGGAGGGCACTCTGCGTTCTTGACAACACGGGGTCATCATTTAACCTTTGCTAATCTGATGGGTGAGAAGAAAATACTGCGAACATTTTCATGTAGCTCTTGCCCATGTGTATTTATTTTTTTCTGTGAACACCCTGCTAATAAGATTCTTTGCCCATTTTTCACTTGGGATTGTTCATCTTTTCATCATACATTTTCAAAATGTCTTATGCTAAGGAAGTCAATCTTTTGATAAATGAATTGTCATTTGATTTTGTTTTGATAATTTTTGTTATATATAAGTTTCTATTTGTATGTATTCAACTTTATTGGCTCCCCCCACCCCCCATTCTGAAAAGGCACTTACTCAATGGCAGAATTATAAACCGAAATCGAGAAGACAAAAGCACCTGGGTAATCATGGATCCACTCTGTGAGGGGGTACTTGTCTTTCTCTGACCTTGGCCCTCCGCCTGATGCTCCCGGAACCTACTCTTCGAGAGACCCATAGAAATGTACCTGATTCCCACTCCAGCTCTTTTCATTCTGCCTTTTCAGAAAATGGATATTTTCCCAACACAATACTTTTCAACCTTCTAAAACTCATCCCTCTATTTGGCAACCCGGACAATCTCATGTCCCTCCAGGATTTTGAGATGTGTCCTTCTCTTCTGCATAACCTCATCAGAGATTTTTTTTTAACTCTCTACAATTTGTCATGTGAAAACTGACACTTTTTTTTCATTCTCTCAATAAAAATATCAACTTGGTTTTTTCAAAAGAAACTTCCTTCAAGATTCTAACATGCCCACTACTTCAGTTTTATCTGTAACCCACCCTGAGTTGACAGTCACTTTTCAGATAAGCTTTATTCTTAAAAAAATGTAACCAGACTGACATTCAAAAAAATTTTTTTAACAACTGACTTTGGAAAATAATCTAGAGGCCATTTATTCTGAGTAATACATCCTTCCTTAAGGACACATTTAAAACTTCATAAACCCCCTCCCCCCAAAAAAAAACCTTTAAAGAAAAATGAGAAGCTGAGTTTGAAAATCACCATTCATTTGACTTCTGCATTCCCCCATTCAGAATATTTCCAATCTCTCCCTTTTTTATTTTCCTTTTAGTAGAAACATAGACCCCTCTCTGTTCTTTCAACAATTAATTAAAGCTAAGTGACAGTCTCCTCTCCTAATCCTGGAAAGTTAATTACTAAGTTTGGAAGAGAAACAGTAGTTGAAGACCAGGAGATCTCTGGTCTCAGGAAGATGAATGGGATGTGCAGCATGGGGCCTGAGAATCCCGCTTCTGCCAGCAGAACCAGGCAGCAGTTTCAGACAGCTGCCCTGTGGTGCTATAAGTGCTCCCTGTGGGGGACAGAACTTCATCATCAGACTTAGTTAAACAAGGCACAGAGAAGGCATGGGCTCCCACAGCACAGCAGTCCACCCCGTGGCTCCTTCTTCCCAACTTCGCACTCAGACACCGGTTACCTGGTGCTTCATTGATGGTGCGATGGGTGAGCCAGAGGGATGCCCAGGTACCTCTTTCTTTCACAGGCAGGTAGGCATAGACATACCTCACATTATGGTATTTCTCCGATACTCTGTGTTCACATGGCACCCCATGTCTAGCAAGTTTATTGGCACAGTTGTTCCAATAGCATTTGCTCACTTTGAGTCTCTGGGTCACATTTGATAATTCTTCCAATATTTCAAAGATTTTTGTTATTATTATATTTACTAGGGCGATCTGTGATCAGCGATCTTTGATGTTATGTAATTGTTTGGTGTGTGTTCTGCCTGCTCCGTCTACCCCCCGCCCCCGTTCCTCGGACTTCCCTGATCCCCAAGACACAACAATATTGAAATTAAGCCAATTAAAAACCCAGCAATGGCCTTTAAGTGTCCAAGTGAAAGGAAGAGTCACACAACTGTCACATTAAATCAAAAGCTGGAAATGATTAAGCCTAGTGAGAAGAAGGTGTGTTGAAAGTCTAGACAAGCCAAAAGCGAGGCCTCTTGCCCCAAACAGACAAGTTGTGAATACAAAGGAAGAGTTCTGGAAGGATGTTATAGGTGCTACTCCACTGAACACAAGAATGATAAAGTGAAACAGCCTTATTGCTCATAAGGAGAAAGTCTTGGTGGTCTAGACAGAAGATCCAACAGCCAGGACATCCCTGAAGCCAAAGCCTAATCCAGAACAAGGCCCTCACTCTCCTCAATTCTGTGCAGGCTGAGGGAGGGAACGAAACTGCAGAAGACAAGTCTGAAGCTGGCAGAGGTGGGTTCATGAGGCTTAAGGAAAGATTCTCCAGAAGATCTAGAGGAGATCATTCACGAAGGTGGCTCCACTAAACAATGGATTTTCAACGTGGATGAAACAGCCTTCTATCAGAAGATGCCATTTAGGACTCTCATAGCTAGAGAGGAGAAGTCAGGGCCTGGCTTCAAAGCTCCAAAGGATGTGTTGACTCTATCATTAGGGGCTAATGCAGCTGCTGACCTGAAGTTTAGCCTGTGCTCACGTGCCATCCTGAAAATCCTAGAGACCTGAAGAATGATGCTAAATCTCTCTGCCTGTGCTCTATCAGGAGAACAACAAAGCCCAGACAGTACATATGTTTACAACATGCTGTACTACGTTTTTCAAGCCCACTACTCAGGTCTACTGCTCAGAAGATTCCTGTTAAAATATCACTGCTCATTGACAATGCACCTGATCCCCCAAGAGCTCTGACAGAGATGTACAATGAGACTCATGTTTGCACACCTGCCAACACAATGTCCATTCTGCAGTCCATGGACCTAGAAGTAATTTTAAATCTTATTATTTAAGAAATGCATTTTGTAAGGCTATAGCTACCACAGATAGTAATTCCTCTGGTGGATCTGGACAAAGTAAATTGAAAACCTGGAAAGGATTCACCATCTGGCCGCCATTGAGACCACTCATAATTTATGGAAAGAGGTCAAAATATCAATATTAACAGGATTGAGGAAGAAATTGATTTCAACTCTCATGGATAACTTTGAGGGGTTCATGCCATGAGTGGATGAAGGCACTACAGATGTGGTGGAAATAGCAAGAGAACAAGGATTAGAAGTAGAACCTGAAGAAGGACGGAAGTGCTGAAATCTCATGATCAAACTTGAATGGGTGAGGAGTTGCTTCTTGTGGATGAGCAAAGAAAGTGGTTTCTTATGACGGCATCTATTCCTGGTGGAGATGCTGTGAAGACTGTTGGAATGACAACAAAGGACTTAGAATACCACATACACTTAGTTGAAATAGCAGCGCAGGGTTTGAGAAGACTGACTTCAATTCTGAAAGAAGTTCTACTATGGGAAAAATGTTATCAAATGGCATCACCTGCTACAGAAAAATCGTTCGTGATACAAGAGTCCATCAATGCAGCAAACCTCACTGTTGTCTTATTTTAAGAAGTTGTGCCAACCTTTAGCATCCACCAGTCCAAGGCAAGACCCTCCACCAGCAAAAACGTTATAACTCAGTGAAAGCAGTGATGATAGCATTTTTTAGTAATAAAGTATTTTTTAATTAAGGTATGTATACTGCTCTTTTGGGCATGATGTTGCACACTTAACAGACATAGTGTAAACATAGCTTTTTTAAAATTTTTTTTAAACATAGCTTTTATACACACAGGTAACAAAAACATTCATTTGACTTGCCTTATCGGAGTATTCATTTATTTTCTTGCAGTGCTATGGACCTGAACCTGCAATCTCTCTGGGGCAAGGCTGTATTTGGAAACACTTTCAGACTAGAAGCTCAAAGGTTGGGTCTCTGGCTTCCAAATTCTTATGTTCTTAGTTCCTGACACTTCGTAGGTCCTCAATAAATTTCAAATACATAAGTGAACCAGTAAGTCAATCAACACACCAGTGTAAAGAGAAATATGTGGAATATATTTTCAACCTTTAATAAAAGATACTTTTGTTGGTCATCCTCCTTATAAGGGAGGGAGTGGATACAGAAGCACAAAAACAGCAGAATTTCCTATTAATGTTATTGGTAATCAGTAAAATACCAGTTTAGACCTATCTCTATCCAGACCTATATAAATTTAAATTAATTCTTACACAGGATGCGTTACAGTTTTACCTGCCACTAACTAGTAATGATGAGCACATCACTTGGTCTCTCTGAGATCAGTTTCCTTATTTATAAAATGAGGATAATATGGCATTTTTCAAATACAAGGTTTCATATTGCAAAACACATCATTATTTGCATTAATTATATATTGTTATATGACAAATTACTCCCAAAATTCAGCAGCTTAAAACAACATTTATCTTACACAATCTCTGAGAGTCAAGAATCTGAAAGTGGTTTGGCTAGGTGGTTTTTTGTTGTTGGTTTTTTTTTTAAAGATTGATTTATTTTAGAGAGAATGTGTACATGAGCAAGAGGGGCAGAGGGAGGGAGAAAGAGAATTTTTTTTAAGATTTAATTATCTGGGGGGGAGGGGCAGAGGGAGAGAAACCCAAGCCGACTCCACACCAAGCGTGGCTTGGCTCTGAGTGGTTCCTATTCAGTTTCCCACAAGGCTGCAGTCATCTGTTGGCTTGACTGAGGCTGGAGGCTCCACTTCCAAAATGTCTCTTTCACATAGCTATTAGCAAGAAGCCAAGTGAGTCTCTCCAGAAGGTTGCCTGAATATCCTCATGACAGCTGGTTTCCCCGAGTGAGTTGATTCAAGGGAAGTAGAGTGGATGTGGAAGCCTAGCCCTGAAATGCCTTTTATAACCTAGGCTTGAAAGTGACCTGCTCACACTTCTGCTGTACTGTAGTAGTTACACAGAGAAACCCAGATACAATGTAAGAGGAACTACACAAGAGCATGAACCTAAGAGGTGGGCTCACTGTGGGCCATCTTGGAGGCTGGCTACCAACGATGTGCCACTAACAAACAAAAAAGAACCCAGATAATTATACCATGACAATGCTTTCTTATTAGTTGGAACTACTATTTTATACTGTATTAACCATGCCTTTTATTTTTTGATGCTTTGACATGTTAGGATTTCACTTACCCTATAGGGACCACCCCTCCCAGGGTTAGCTAATTCCTAGAGATAGTAACAACTCCCTTGGGAATGTGACTTTCTATGCAAACCAATCAATACAGAACCAATACCCCAACCACCTCCTCTATAGTGCTCTTACATCCTGGGCCACTATCCAGCTGCCCTAATACCTCAGAGCCAAGTATCAGACAACTAGGGACAGTCACTACATTCCAGAGCCCATCAAAATTATTCCAATTAGCCAATCCCAAACCTACTCAGTTTGCCTTGTCTGTTCCTTCCTGCAGAAACCATAATAAAGGCTGTCACCCACATTTCCCCCAGCTCCCCTTATCTCCTGAGTGACCCAGGTGCTTCTCCATGGAAGCAAGTCATCCCTCATGTCCTGTTTCTAGAGGCCTATAAGTCAAACAGACTTCTTCCCTTGTGACAGTCACTTCCATGTCTGTGTGTTGGATTAAAACAAGTCCTAGTACCCCTAAAACATATATTTATCCAAAGAGCATTTCAGGCTGTTTTTTTTTTTTTAAGAGGCATTCGGGGCATGTTATGAACCCTGAGTCATCAGCACTTCTCATTTGACTTCAGCTATAGTTTCACCTTCTTCCTATTTGGAATCATGTGGCCCCTGGAAGTTAATCAGCTTCTGTTCAAAGTCAGCATGAAGTTTCTGACAAATTGGTTCACACCTTAATGATTAGTCCCGTGCTTTGCATGAATCGATCACACCAGGCCTCTTATTCCATTAAAACTTCTTCCATTTATTCCAAGGCATGTGATAGCTTTCCCTTCATTCATGTGCCTTGTTGGGTGTTTGACAGGCAGTCCTTTTGCACGAATCTCAGCATGTCAATAAAATCTCATTTGCCAGTAGTTACCTTGCTTTCTTTCTTAGTTCCTAAAAGCCCTTGATTGCCTTTTGCAAAGAGATATGGCCTCATGTTCATTCCTTCAGTGCAAAACTTTACTTCATTGAGACCAAAATTAACCACACTGCTCTGCTTCCATACTTTTCTATATACAAAATAACCTTTCATTTCAGTACCAAATCACAGCATAATCTTTTTTTGAAGATATTTAAATAGCATGTACATTTAACACACATGGTATTCACAGGGCATTTACTCAACAGGGATGTGACAATAAGAAGAGCATGCCCAGCCTTCACATGCACAGGTGACAACAGTAGTGATGTCAAGTCATGGTCTAGCACCACCCATAAGACATCGGTATTAGACATGCTCCAATGCTGAGAAATGTATCTCAGAATGGATGAAACGAAGGAATACCTTCCAGCATAAGGTGCTTACATAGCTTCATGCCCCATCGTAAATGCTTAATACATGTTCACAATTGACAACAATAAACTCAGCAAACACGGCTCCTCTAAGTCCAATGTGTTTGGCTGCAAAGAGGGCTAGGGATGTTCTCATCTTCTCAGACGGGGGTATGCTGGAGACAGAGGCCATAGCAGCAGAATGGCACCACCTCCAAAGCCAAGCCACCAGTCTCCTGTGCAGGGTGGGTGTGGAGAAGGGGCAAGTTTGTGTTTCTTGGTCAGCAAGGAATGGAGAGGCACTACCAGGACTGGGTGGTCTCTGTGATATTAAAGAGGCATGAGCCTCCCACACAGATCAAGCAATCTAGAGAGAGAAAGGCAGCTAGCATGTATTGAGTACTTACTGTATGAAGAGCTTAATTAATACTCATTTAGTGCTCACATCAGCCCTGCAAAGTAAACATCAGCCCCATGTTACAGAGGAATGGAAACTCAGTAAAGTTCTTTTATCAAGCTCAGCGTTTGCACTGGCTGCACTTGCCAGCCTGAGCTGTTCCTGGGGTTCTTCTGTCAGGACACCATGGGTAAAGAATGAGTCCCACTATGTATGTCTCTCCTCCTATATTATTTCTGCCTTTGGTAATCAAATGTTCTATATGATGGAGAGAGCCATCAGAAGCTATTTGTTCTTTTTTTTTTTAAACAGAGGTTTATAGCTATAAAGGGTATACACTGAGCAGATGAATGTTGTAAATAAAATTGCCCTCTGGAACATCAAAATCACTTAATATGGTCCATTCCTTTTGAAGCACGTTGTGCAGAGAACTGTTATGCTGATTACCAATAATTATAATCCATTCATTAAGGAAAAGTCTCTAAGGGCTTCTACAAAGGAACACTTCATGGATGAGATGGAGTTACTCTGTGTACTTGAAAATAATGAAGCTATCGTTCTTTTAAAAATTATCTAATTTAGGCTTTTCAATGATTTACACTGTGCTTCTCTACAAGGACTCAGAATGAAAGAGGTTTTGCTAAATTTAAATGGAGCCTTTCAAAGGTCCAGGGCAGCTTGGCACTGATCGTTGACATGCCAGACCCTGCAGAGTAGGGAAGAGAGGAGAGTTTCAGGAAGAATTAAATCTGAAAGATATATTCCCAGAAGTCTCTACTTTTCTTAAACATTTTGGATGCAAAGAACTTGTTTCTCCAAAGATTCTTGAGATTCACTGGATATCTGTAGAGAGAAGGCACTAGAATTTACCAAGAGTGGCCTTAAATTCCTTAGAAACAAAGTTAATATGAAGACATAGGGGTTGCAAAGTTCATATGGGTCAAGTGCTCAATGGGCTGAATGCTTTCTCATTTTAGTTACATCCTTTCAGGTACAAGAGGCCATCTGAGGTATGGATGCAGGGGGCTCTAGGGGAGCCAGGAATCTCACAGAAATCAAAGAACAGAAATCACAGTCAGGCCTTTTCAAACCCAATCTAAGAACCTAGCCAGCAGGAATTTCATGAGTCTTTCCCCAGGGGACTTGCCTTTCTCTTTGCATCTATTACTTTGCTTTCAATTATAAGAAACAAAAAAACCAATTCAAAGTGGCTTAAACAGTATGGAAACTTACTGTCTCACAGGACTGGAAATCCAGCTATAGGGTGGGTTTCAGGGTTGTGTGATCCAGTCAACCAACTATGTCATCTATGATCTGGGTTCTTTTCTCTCCATTCTGCCCTCCAGGTTAACTTCCTTCTCAGGCTAACTTCGAACAGGATCATAGGGCGGTGGAAAGTGGACCTTGGGCCACATGGTTCCTCACTGACATTTTCAAAAGAGAAGGGTTCCCCCAACAGTTCCTCTACCTCACAGTATCATTGACCTGATTTATCACATGACAATCATAAACCAATCCCTCCTGCCAATTGCTATCGACCAAAGTTCTAGTTCTGGTCACTAACAAGTACAGGATTACCACGACTGGTTTAGATTGCTCAGGGCACATCCCCAGAGTGAAGTCAGAGGTGCGAGCAGTGCAGGGAGTGGAGGGGGATAGAAAAAAAGAAAATCGAAAACAGTTCTTAAGTTTTTGCCTGAAGTCAACGGGTAGACACTGAAGCCATATGGGAATTCTTGAAGGAAAAACAGGTTGGAGGTGGAGATGGGTGGATGGGATCAAGACCATTGCTTTGGGTGTGGTTTTGAAATATCTATTAGAGAGGCAGCCCCAGTGGCGCAGCGGTTTAGCGCCGCCTGCAGCCCAGGGTGTGATCCTGGAGACCTGGGATCCAGTCCGCGTCGGGCTTCCTGCATGGGGCCTGCTTCTCCCTCTGCCTGTGTCTCTGCCTCTCTCTGTGTCTTTATGAATGAATAAATAAAATCCTTTAAAAAATAAATAAAAATAAAGGGTTACCAAAAAAAAAAAGAAGTATCTATTACATATTCAAATGAAGATGCCATGTAAGCCATGGGAATATGAATTTGGAGGTGAATGAAGAGGTCAGGGCTGGAGTTACAGTTTTGAGACTCATCAGCATATGGATAGAATTTGAAACCTGGGGAATGGAAGAAATCAATTAAAGAAATTATATACAGAAGAAATGAAGTGAGGTTCCAAGGCCAAGGGCGGGGGTACTTAGCATCTAAACATAGAATCGAAGAAGAAAAGACAGCAAAAGGACCAAGAAGCAACAATCAGCAAGATAGGAAGAAAACCAGAAACGTACTCATGGAAACCAAGAGAAGCGAGTGTTTCTTTTTTTTTTTTTTTAATTTTTATTTATTTATGATAGTCACAGAGAGAGAGAGAGAGGCAGAGACATAGGCAGATGAAGAAGCAGGCTCCATGCAGCGGGAGCCCGACGTGGGATTCAATCCTGGGTCTCCAGGATCGCGCCCTGGGCCAAAGGCAGGCGCTAAACCGCTGCGCCACCCAAGGATCCCGAAGCGAGTGTTTCTTGATTAAATGAATCATGCCCAATGATGGGAGGCTGAGTAGAAGAGGGACAGGAGATGAGTGCTGAACTGGCAACACGAAGTCACTGGTGCCTAGACAAGTAATTCCAGTGGGTGTGAGCACTACAATCTACCTGCAGTGGGCTGAGGAAAAATGGATGGTGGGGTGACAACATTTAATTTCAACAACTCTTCCAAGAAGTTTTTCTGTGAGGGGTAACAGAGAGACGGGTGATAACTAAAGGTAAATAAAACAGAGGCCAAAGCAGGTATTTATAGAAAGATCCTAGAGGGCATCTAATGCACTGACTGAAATGACCTATCAAGAGAAAGATACAGAAAAAAATCATTGCAGGAGGGAGGACATTGAGAAGTCAAGAGGAGAGAGGATCCAGTGAACAGGTAGAGGAGTTGGCCTTTTATAGAAGCAGGGCTCTTTCACTCCGGAAGGAGTGCATATGCAAGTCACATGGTTGATACAGTGAAAGATAAGGAAATTCCCATCCAATTATTTCTCTTGCTGTCATGGAGTCAGTGGCAAGGTGATCATGAGAAACAAGAGGGGTTTTGAAGAGAAACGAAGGTGTCAATCGGCAATTCCAGGGAGAGGGAGAGTAAGCAGACAAGGAAGGTACATGAGGATTGCTCAGTAGGCAGACGTGATGAAAGACCTAAGATTTGACTAGGAGAGTGGATAAGTAAGGTGGAAGGAAGTACAAATTAAGCTTCAGAAAGATTAGGGAATGGGCCCAGGATCACACAGCTAATGGGTGGAAGTGGGGGGATTCACACTGAGACCCCAGCAACTTCACACTCCATGCTCCTTCCATGCTGCTGAGTCCCTCAGGTGCAATCGAGCAACCCAGTGCAAAGATAAAGCTGCAGGTAAGGTACATCTACAAAGGAAGATTCTCTGAGTCCCACATATGTGTGACTGCTGTGGGACCCTGATGTTGTTATAACCTTTGAAGAATCAGTATTTCACCCTTCCCGATGCCCAGGGATATCATCCTCTCTCCCATTCCCCTTTGGATTACTACCACTGGTCTGTCAGCCAATCTCCAGTCTCTAGTTCCCCCAAACCATCTTCCAGGCTGCTAACGATGGTCTTTGTGAAATTCGGAGGTCTTCCACTGCACAAAATTCTAGCACTGTGCGCCAGACTTCTGTGATTCAGTCACATTCCCCTGGCCTCCCCCATAGCTTGTGCTCAGCCATGTTAGTTATCATTCCACAGCCTCAATGGCCCTGTCCATGCTCGTGTGTCTTTGGGCATGCTGGAGCTCTCCCTGAAATGTCTGTCCTCTGCCCTGGTTCACAGGACATGCTTCCATTTATTCAGCTCCAATGGCCCGCCCCCAGGATAGCTTTCCTTCTCCACCTCTCCTTCATCCTCCTCCACTATCCCCAAGTAACCACTATGAGAGCTTTTGTCATTTTGCACTAGAATTCTCTTTATTTGTATATTTCTCTCTTCATCCTTCACATAGTAGCACAGCATCTACCTGATTCATATTAAGTGCTCAAATCCTGTATTGAATGCCAAATCAGAATGAATTTAGTTGTTCAATATTGAAGATGATGAAATTAGCTGAACTGCTTTTAGTGGGGCTCAGTATCTCATATTACATTTGTCATGTTCCCAAGGGATGTCAATCTGGATGGCAGAGGGATACAGAATCCATCTGTTTGCATCCATGGCTCCTTTCACAACCTGCTCTGAAACCCAGCATTTCCAGGCTGCTTTCAAAGTCAGATGTTACTGAACAAGCTTACTACATAAACAGTGGATACATTATGCAGATGAAACATAAACAGCCTGACAAGCCCACTGGAGGACACTAGCTGAAATCATATAGAAGGGGGTGGGCTGGGGCCCAGCAAGCGTCTGTAGGAGCTGCAATGGCTCAGCCGTCCGGGCACAACCAGTCTGATCTCTTTAGAGACGCCTGGTGTCTGCCAGCTAGAGCTCCCCAATCGCCGTACGTGCCACACAGTGTTTGTATCTGCTATGGCTAAAGAGAACTGCTCACTCTTCCACCTGCATGACACAGATGGTACAGATGGGAGCATGCTTCCACATGACAACATGCAATTATGCCCAGTTCCTCCAGCTGTAACAATTACCAGGAGAAAACCCCAGGGAAGAAAACAGTCCTGGCAGAGAACAGTCTTCCATGCAGGCACACACCACAAAGTTCTCCCAAGGGTGGCCGCTGGAGTCATGGCCTCTGGCTCCTTTCACAGTCCTTCCCAGAACCCATGGATGTGAGAAGCATTTGGTGAGATCAGGACATAAGGCAATCATCAAACGGGATATATTTAAGTAAGAAAATACCAAGGCTTTATTATTATTCTTTTTTTATAAAGACAGCCCTGTTGTTGGCTACGTGGAAAGGACGTACACAGTTCCTGTGAGTAAACAAGACATCCCTGCTTCAGACTGCATACCATAATGCCAAAGAACAGATGCCAAGGGGGAAGGGGTAATGCTCTCATCTTCATAGCAATAAAATGCAATATAAAACAAAAATTAAACAGACTTAATTAATGCTAGACATTCCCACAAGGTAAAGACCAGATGACTCCATCAATCAGTAGTAGTTGGATATGATAAAGATTCTATTAGACTGAGACACCCTCACTCCTCTCTCCGACTCTCCCCATCTGAGGTATTACAGTCTGGAACCAACAAAGCTGGTAGTCAGGAGCTTTTGCTTCAGAGTCCCCTTGAGATGAGAAGGGGGGAATGTCTTGGAAGACCAGATAACTGGACTTTGGTGAGGCACCTACGTGCAGCAGTGTCGCATATGGAAGTTGACAACATACTCAGCATTAGTCCTCTGCACTGAAATAGCGAAAGGCTCAAAAGGGTGAAAGGTGAAGGCAACAAGGCGTCGCACTGTGTGGTTGATGGGGCGGCCAAGCAAGCCTGCCTGGATCTCAAACTTGAGCAGACCAGAGTCCCGGGCATAGAACCTAAACAGAACAAGGAGAGAAAGAGAGGATGGTACAGATATTCACCACCATCTACAAATCTGCACAGCACAGGAATGTGGCAACTCATTTTTTAATCTTACACTATCTCCTCTTACATCAGCCCCAAGTTATTGAAACCGCAAAACTGCCTTTGAGCAACTCATTTTATGCACAGGGTCATTATGAATTTTACTGTGCTGTCCTGAGTCATTGGATCATTTCTCTTTCCCAAGATGACCCTTAGTTACAGCCTTAACTACAGCTTCCCCTTTTCCAGAAAAGCTGACCCACGACTGTCTAGGCCAGGGCTAGAAATGAAATTAAGCCACATGTATACTTTTAAATTTCCAGGTAGCCACATTAAGAAAGTTAAAAAGAAAAAGGTGAAATTAATTTTAATAATATACTTTATTTAACCCAATCCTGGTATCCAAATCTGTAACCCAGGTAAACAAATATTAATGAGATATTTCACTTTTTTTTTATTAAGCCTTTGAAATCTGATGTGTGACACTTAAGCATATCTCAACTTGGACTAGTCACATTATAAGTGTTTAACAATCCACACGTGGTGAGTGGCTGCTATACACGACAGTGCACATTTCAGCCCATATTTGAGTTTTTCACTTTTAAGAATAAACTCTTACCAAGCGGCCAGTTAGCTCAGTGGGTTAGAGCATGGTGCTAATAATAATAAATTCTTTTAGAAGGTTCCTCTTTTCACAGATAAAAACAAAATACTAAGTAGCCTTTAATTTTTCATCTAATACTTCCATTCAACCTCATACTTTAAGACATTTTCCCATATGTAAAAATAAACACCCTAGGGTATTGGGAACTAGAAATGTTAGATGGGGTTGGGGCTGAATTAGGGAAAATCCTAGAAAATGAAGAGCTTTGAACTATAGAGCTCTATAACTTCCCTTTCGGAAAGCAAACACATGGTAGACATAAAGATATTAATAGCCTCTGACTCAGTAACTCCATTTCCAAGAATTTACATCCTCAGAATTTAATTTAAATGGAGAACATAGTGTATGAATAAAGACAGCTACTCTAGTGCAGCTCCAATGTAAAAATGCAGGACATAATTAAGGTTCAGTGACAGGGGACTAGTTCAATCAATTGTGGTACAACTAACTGAGGGAATAATATGCCGTCATTAAGACTCTAACTCTGAGGACTATGAACAACATGAAAAAACATTTCTAAAAGAAAAACAGACTACAAAGACTACAAAACAGACTACAAAAACAGACTACAAAGGATGATGCTAACCAGGATGACAACATGTAAGCATGCATACTGACAAAGACCAGAATGGAACACATAATACAGGTGTTCAAGTCATGGCATTTCTTCCTCCAATGCCTTTAATATCCTCACATTTCTCATTTTAAATTAAAAATAAATGAAAAACTCCCTTAGTTAGGGGCAATAGCCACTTCCAAATTTCTTACTTAGCTTATTCTTTTCAAATTAGAAAGGTAGGTTAGAAAGGAGAGGAATGTATCCCATGCTACTTTGACAATATCACATGAAGTCCATGATATGCTTTTACATGGGAAAACCATATTCACCTTACCCACACAGTCTCCAACACACAAAGGGCTTGTAAGGTAAAGTGAGTTGTTTGAGCTTCTACATCTAACTACCAGTTCACAGGAAATGTGGGAGAATGAGAAAAATCATAAATACTACTCCAGGGATAGTGTGCAGACACCAGAATGTGGGTAACACTACAGGACAATTTCATTGCATGGAAAATAAGAGGGAAGCAGAACCTATAGGATAAAATGGATTTAAGGGAGTAGCAACCAAAGGCAATGTATGAACCTTGTTTAGATCCTGATGGGAACAAACTGGAACCATAAAAAAAAAATATTTACAAGACAACAGGAAAACGTGAAAATTAAGTACTTGGTGGTCTTAATTAATTTTTGATAATTTTCTTAAGATACAATAATGGTTGTATTTTTTCTAAGTCTTTATGTCTTAGAAATTCATACCAAAATCTGAGTATAATGCTATGAAATCTGGGTTTTGCTTCGGAATAATCAAGGGTGGCAGTTGGGGGCAGGGTGTGGTAAGAGATAACAACATTAACAACATTAACAATGAGTTAACAATGAGTAACTGTTAAAACTGGATGGTGGGTATATGCAGGTTCACTATACTCTCCCATTTTATATGTTTAAAGTTTTCTAGAATTTAAAAAAAAAAAAAGTTAACTGGCTTTTGGAACATGACTGCAATTTCCCAAAGGAAATACCACGAACTGTGATTAACTGTACAGAATGTGTTACACAAACCTATTTAATACACAACAAAGCTGGATTGTGAAACACTGCCTACCACCTTTTGCAGAGTGAAAAAGGCCTTTTGCTCTTCAGCCCAAGGTTCCAGGGACACACATCCCCTGAAATCACCCTGTAGTGGAGGTTCCAGTTACTCTCCCTAGTACCTAACATAGTACACAGAACATCACAAGCTCCCAAAACGGAGAGAATGGGAGACCGGGGAATGGACATTTGTAAGGGAAGGACTGATTCTAAGACATTCTATAGCAATAATGCAGTAGTTTACATTCCAAAATTTCTCAAGTGAGGAAGCAAGGAGTTTCTCCAAAACCTATTTCCCAAATTATCTCTGCTATCTTTTCTACTAGGTAACATGAGGAGATAAAATAATTTGAGTGAAATAAAATTATAAAGTCTCAACTATAAACACTATCATGAAATGGAATGTGGTTTCCTACCCTGGATACCTTTAAAAAGGAACAACACTTATCTGGATTGGATGTTCTGATGAGAAGCAAAGAGCAGAACTCCTTCATTTATGAGACCAGGGCCTACATGATCAAAAGCACTCACATTATAGAAATAGCCTATCCTTCCAATTCGACCCATGAGTACAAGTGGACACAATCACAGTGAAATGAGGTCCAAGAAGAAGAAGAGGTGGAAAGTGGGCCATCTTTAGCCCTCAGGCAGTTAGCAGCTGAAGCAGTGACGGTATACCTGATAGGGTGATCTCCACAAGTCTTAGGTCGCTCCATGACAGACACCCACTTGTCATCGTAGCTGAAGAGAGACAGATCAAGGTAGGGGCTACCACTGTAAGACTGGGCACTGATGGGGAGCTGACCCAGTAGTCGGCGTACTGCCTCCGTGTGCCCTCCATACTTGGCATTTACAATAGTGTCTTTAAACCTAAAATAAAGCACCAGTAAGGAAGGCTGTGTTAGCAGGCACACAATGCTGCCTTGGATTTTAAACTGATAAAACACGTCTAAAAACGACTCATTCTGTAAAAAGAAATCTAGATGGTGAAGGAAGTCAGACAGAACTCACACATCACAAGTTGGCCTGGCTACAAATATTCTCAAAAAGCAGAAAACAGAATTTGAAATGGGAACATTAAATTACTTTAGAAAAGTTAACAAAGACTTTCCAAACAAGTTTAAAACGAGCATAACTATTCTATGACAACATTTCTACTCAAACTACTTCCCCCAAAAAACAGCTTCACCTTGCATTAGAAAGGAGTTATAGAGAACAGAGGATCTCGTGGAGAAGAGCAGCCTCTGACTCTTCTCAGGATCAGTGATAAGCCAACTTTCATCAAAACTTTCGACAAATTATTCATTCCTTGTTTCAGGCTCAGAGCTAGCTACCTGTACTCCCACAGAAACACCAGTATCTAAAGAATAGTAACGCGGACACAATCACGTATCTCACTTATTTGTAGTAATAATAACAAAGCAATCATTTTTCACAACTGTCATGAATACTAAATACATATCCCGTCACCAAGTATTTCTACACTTCCAGAAATTTACCCTAAGCAAGCAATCCCATATGCAGAAAAATATCTGTGCACATTCAATACAGCGTTCTTTATGATAAATTGACAGAAAATTAAAAACCTAATGGAAAACTGTGATTTTCAAAGATTACATGGTAACAGAGGAAATGTTTACCACAACGGTAAGTAAAAGAAACGATACAGAGCAGCCCCGGTGACCCAGCAATTTGGCACCACCTTTGGCCTGGGATATGATCCTGGAGTCCCACGTCATGCTCCCTGCATGGAGCCTGCTTCTCCCTCTGCCTGTGTCTCTGCCTCTCTCTCTCTTTCTCTCTGTCATGAATAAATAAAATCTTAAAAAAAAAAAAAAAAGAAAGAAACAAGATACATTCTGTATACACAGTATGATTTAAAAAACAAAGAAAAAAATCTAGGACTTAAAAAAAAAGACTGGTAGTAATACATCAAAATGATAATTGTGTTTGTGTAATCACATTTTTATTTTTTTTCTTCTTTTTCACTTTCCTATAGTTTCTTAGAAAGACTGTCCAACTATCAGTAATGTATTTTTAAAAATCTCTATATCAAAGCAGATCATATGGTTTAAAATTCAAGGGGAAAATAATTTTTTAGTCCAGGAAAAAACATAACATCTCATGCCTGAAATGAATGGAATGAAAACTAATGAAATAAATTTTAAAACTTGAATGCTCCCAAATTTGTGGAGACCAGAAAACTTGATGAGATGGATTCTGTCTTTACCATTAACCTCTGATGCTGGATGGAGATCAATAATTTTGTTTCCCTCGAAGACAGCCAAGCTATCAATACTGCTTTTCTGTTACTCCTCTTGAGACTAATTTTCACAGCCTCGGTGTCAATCATAACATTAAATCTTGGGCCAAGGAGAATTTCTTTCTTTCCCTTTTGAATGAGCTTGAATCAAAGATCCTGAGGCTTTTGGTTTTCAGCTTCTTTTCAGCCAAGTTCTAATACTACCTCTCATTTTTTTTTTTTTTTTAAGATTTTATTTGAGAGAGAGAGAGCATGCACAAGCAAGGTCAGGGAGGGGCAGAGGGAAAGGAAGCAGACTCCCCACTGAGCAGGGAGCCTGACATGGGGTTTGATCCCAGGGACTCTGATCATGACCTGAGCCAAGGCAGACACTTAACCCACGTAGGCACCCCTACTACCTCCTCTCATAATCCACACTATGCCTTGCCTGGCTCACTGGCTTCAAACCATAGGGGCTGGCCAGCCCACAGCTATATGATGATCCTAAGTCAAAGCCTCCAGGACAACCTCTAGGTTGAAGCAGTTCATCTTCCCCAGCAGCACCACTACCTCCACTCTCCATGCTCCCCATTGACAAAAAGATGAGGCAGTCATCCCTGTGATGTCCCCTGGCTCTGTCCCACTCTCACTCTGTCCAGTCCCCTGGCTCTGTCCCACTCTCACTCTGTCCAGGTGACTCTTTCAATTCATGAGTATTTCTAAATTTGCAAGGTTTATCCTTCCAGCACCACAGAACCTCCTCCCTAGGTATTAGATCCCACAACCTCTCGTATAATCAATTCTTCTTACCTTCTCCTAAACCATCAGTTTCACCCAACTACACAATTTCAGACTATTTCCTGTACCATATTTTGTGATTTGTGTGGAAAACACATTTTCCAGAGGCTCTCTTAGAAAAGGTACATGAGAGGTAATTTTTTGAGAACTTTCATGTCTGAAAAGGTCTTTGTTCCATCCTATTGGATATACAATTCTAGATTGGATATCATTTTTTTTCACAGAAGGCATGATTTTATTGGCTACAAGCTTTCAGTGTTATTATTAAGTCCAATACCATTCTGATGACTTATTTTTTGACATGTGAAATGTATGTTCTTTCTGCAAGTTTTTATAATTTTCTATTTATCCTCAATGTTCCAAAATTTCATTTTAAAAGATTTTATTTATTTATTTTGGGGGGTGGGGGCAAAGAGAGGGAGAAAGAGAATCCTTAGCAGGCTCTACTTTGAGCCCAACGTGGGGCTTGATCTCACATGACCTGAGTCATGACCTGAACCAAAATCAAGAGTGAGACACTCTAGGGGTTCCTGGGTGGCTCAGTTGGCTAAGCATCTGGCTTCATCTCAGGTCATGATCCCAGGGTTCTGGGATAGAGCCTCACGTCAGAATCCCTGCTCAGGCTTCTCCCTTTCCCACTGCTGCTCTGTCAAATAAATAGATAAAATCTTAAAAAAAAAAAAAAAAAAATACTGGTCAGACACCCTACCAACTGAGCCACCCAGGCATTCCCACAATGTCTCAGAATTTCATGATATGCCTCAGTATGGGTCTTTTTCTCACTGGGTACTTGATGGAACTGGAGACAGCCTAATAAAGATTTAATAACTTTTTATCTGAGGGCAAAAACCATGATTTACAGCACTTGCCACTTTCTGTGCTGTAAATCCTACTGCTGTGGTCAATTTCAGGGTACCAATGTGACATCACTGAATGTGGAGCTGAGGATGAGCAGTAGCACATAACTATACTGTATTTTCACCATATAGATAAAATATGCATATAAACTCGAGAATAATAGTAAAATAACTAGGAAATAATTAATTCTTAATAATGACCACTTTTGGCAACAGCTTGCAAAAATTCCTGATAGCTTAACTGGCTCTTCATGAGCCATTATGAGCCAGCCCCAACACACCAACGAAAGGTCCTGCCAATCTGGAAATCTATGTTCTTCAGGACCAGAAAACTACATTATTTCCTCCCTGTCATTTTCTCTACTGCACCTTCTGGAAACAACCAGATATTGGACTTCCTGGGCAAATTCTCTGATTTTTTTATTTTAAATCATTTCTCTCCCATTTTCCTACTTTCATCTATTTATTCTACTTTCTTGGAGAATTCCTCAACTATGTCTAACAAAGTTTAAATTTCTGTTCTAGGAATTTTTTTTTTTTTTTACAGCTTCAATTATTTCAGCAATTGCAATGTTCCTCCTTTATTTTTTCTACTGTTTGTTTTATTTTGGTCTCTTTCAAAATAAAGATTTTTCTTAAGTTACTCATGATCCTTGGTGTCCTTTTTTTCTTGGACATTTAACCTATAATGGATCCACTTTCACTTATTTTTACTAAAAGATTATTAGGGACTATAAAATTGAGCATATAGAGTCATATGTTCACAAGAAATAAAAAATAATTCCAATTTACATACATATTATATTTTCAATGCAGCAAAGCATGACAAGACGGTTAATGGAATATGTTGCAATAGGATACAATTCTGTGGAGGAGATAAAATAGATATATGAATTTGAACATAAGAAGAAACAATGTAAAATTTCAAAAGTATGGGCATAATTGGCTCTCTCCCTTTTATAATCAAATACTGAACACCAACTACTATGGCATCTAGATTCCCTGGGTTATGTTTAAAGGTGTTGAGTTATACACCATAAACTTATACAATGTTATATGCCAGTTGTATTTCAATAAAGCTGGGGGAAAATGGCTTGTAATAATTTTATTTTTAAAAATCAATATTTAATATACACTGAAAATTGCATCTTCTGCAGTTATTTAAATATAACAGCAAGAACATTTTAAGATCAACTTAAAAATTCATGTGTGAGGGGATCCCTGGGTGGCGCAGCAGTTTGGTGCCTGTCTTTGGCCCAGGGCGCAATCCTGGAGACCCGGGATCGAATCCCACGTCGGGCTCCCGGTGCATGGAGCCTGCTTCTCCCTCTGCCTGTGTCTCTGCCTCTCTCTCTCTCTCTCTCTGTGTGTGTGTGTGTGTGACTATCATAAATAAATAAAAATTTTAAAAAAAATTCATGTGTGAAGCTATCTACAGTTGTTCAAAATATTTTGGTGGTATGATGCAAAATTCTGAGGATCACAGAGCTGGAACCCTGCCTTTCTTTTAAACCTTTATTTTCTCCTCCTGAGACTTCCTACAATTTCACTTAATTCCAGATGTATTCTGAAATAATTCTCAAAAAACACAGCTTCCTCTAATTACTGGGTGACTTCATTCATTCGACAAATACCTAATAAGCTTCTCCCACATGAAAGATACTGGCCTAGGTGCTATGGATACAGCAGTGAATATAAGATAAAAATCCCTGTCCTCGTTTAAGTATACCTCCTAGTGACTTCCTTGATGGTTTCATACAGCCAGCTATACTGAGCTTTGTAATTATTGATAATGATCTGCCTGATTTTAAAGTTAATTTAAAAGAAGAAAATTCAGGGGCGCCTGGGTGGCACTGCTGGTGAAGTGTCTGGACTCTTGGTTTCAGCTCAGGTCCTGATCTCAGGGTCATCTCATCCTGATCCAGTCCCTCACTGGGCTCTGAGTACAGAGTCTGCTTGAGATTTGCTCTCTCCCTCTCTCTTTACCCCTCACCTTGCTCTCAAAATAAATAAATAAATCTTTTTAAAAATAAAAGCAGAAACATTCATTCCAAAATGAAAAAAGCAAAATCTGATCCATGTTCTGCCTCCAAAAATCCTTCTATGCTGAACAGAAATGCTTATAGGGCAGAAAATTTATGTGAACCAGAAAAAAAGGAAAAGGCAAGTATCCTGTCTGAAAACCAGCATCCATCTATTTCTAATTGAGTACTACCCTTTCACATAAAGATGATGCCACTACATTAATGTACCTGCTTTGTTCATTTTTTCCAGTGGCAGTGATGCTTATTCTGAGTCATTTGTTCACTCTGGTCTGACCTATCTTGAAACCTGAAAGCAGATATTTTCCCTAACTGGCTAGAGTTGGAGGAGCAATTTAGTATGTGGCGTCAAATGAGGCATTACAGACTAGAGTGGATTCAGCTTGGGCAAATGACCCAAAGTAACTGTTCATGTCATAATCATGTGCTCAGATAATTCTATCAGGAACTCTAGTTCATAGGAAGACCTGGCTGATGTGGGGTATTAAGTGAGGGTCACCCAGTTTGAAGAGGGACTCCAAGTATGAATATCTGAGGGTCTCTTCTCTGGGTTGGTCATTTTTTTTCCCTAGGGAAATATCTCTAACCTCCTGCCTGAGAAGTATACACTTGGCTGCCATATCTGATAAAGGGGACAGGAATCTTACCTTCAGTTTGTTGGCTTTCATCTAATTCTTGTTTTTAGCATGACAAATCCCATCCTTGCCTCAGCTGTGCCTCATAAATGTGAAACCAGTGCCTATATGGCTCAGTTTCTCCAGAGACTAAACCTCCAGCCTCCTGAGAAGGTGGGGAAGACAGTTATCTGGCAGAGCAGGCTTAGAGAAGGGGGCAATGGGGCCTTTCCAGACCTTTACCCAATCCTCCTGCTTTAAGCCTACGTCACAGGTATTGTCAGAGTGACTAGGGGCATCTGATTCCCCAACCCTTTCCAGAGTTCTCTGGAGCAAGGCAACCTGTTTCTTGATGGCTAAATTCTGCAGTCTTAAGTTTTTGTTCTCTGAAGTGTGCCAAGTCATAGGTTACCACTGATCAATTAGCTTATCAGCTCCCGACACTGATTCAGATCCCTCTCCTGTTGCCAATCATCTCCCGTCTTCAATGTCTTTCCTCTCCCATTCTCTTTGCTCTTGTTAAATTTATACCTCTTACTGCTTTATTGTCATTTTAGTGGGGTTTGGGGATGGAGCAGAGATAAACACATGTGCTCAACACATCATGTTTAACCAAAAGTTCTAAAATTATTTCCTTAGTCATTCACTCAAAAAATACTTAAATGCTTGACAGTGCATCATGAGACTACAAGAATAAATAATAAAGATATAGTCTCTACCTTTCTGCATCTCTTAGGCAGCTCTCACACTGCTCTCCTTCCTCTAGGAGGGATCACAGATAACGCACAACTAATTCCATAGGTGCTGAGAGAAGTTCAGGATGACCCAAGGGATTACAACAGGCAGACCTAACCAAAGCGAGGTAGCAGAGAGAATATCGGAAGGGTTTTTTGGAGGACATGACTAGTGGCCTAACACCAGTGAATTGTCTAAAGAAAAATTAAGCCTGTTAAGCCTGGTGGAAGAGCTTACCGGCGCTGGATCTGCCTTGCAAAATTGTTGCTGGAAGCTGAGCAGGGAAACTGGACTTCACTGTGTAGGGTTGCATTACGGAAGAGGTCACAGAAGTTCTCAAAGAGCTCTAGAAGCTCATCTGATGTATTCTCAAACACGGCAATCACCTCTGTTGTCACCATATTGTACACCACAAAAAAAGATGCCTGCAGAAGAACAGAGACAGCTATGAGACAGCTGGGTATACAGCCATGCCTTGGAAACCTACTACTTGGTTGAAAATTCAAAGTACTCAAGTAAAACAAGCAAACACTTCTCCTGCACTAGCATAAAAATGTGGCTCCAGGTGGTTCTGGGAGAGGAGGAAGCCTCAGTAAACTTTATCAGCCAAGGGCCATCAGTCATGGTCAGAACTGCTGGATTTACCACCGTATCTGTGCTGCTAGAATTACTGAACTGGCCCACATACATGTGTAGGTTTCCAATCTTGCATTTCTGACTCTGCAAATTCAATATTTTTCCTTCCTACTCTTTATTCCCTCCTTGCTCCCCAACCCAGCCTGAAATAAAAAGCACTTTTTTTAAATGCCAGATTTAATTTTCCTCCCTGCTGAGAAAGTGATTGGTAGCCTGTAGCTGCCTGTTGGCAAATTATTTTCTCTTGTATATGTACAGTTGAAAGTTCAATTTAGGAACATTTATTTTCCTTCTTAAGATTTCTAACATGCAGAGAGAAACCTGAAGTACACTGTGTCCTAAAACTGCCCAGGCAAGTTGTAACCAAGCAGGGAACTGCTGCTGAACAAATGAAAAATCAGGGAGGCATTTTCCATTTCTTTCTTCATAAATGTTCTTTCAGCCAAGAGCATTTGGACGATACATTTGAGATTTGTAGCAATTAAGATCAGAGGGGGAACCTGAAAAGCATTCAAATGCCATAGGTGGCAGAGTTTTCTACTTTCTCTGAATGGGCCCTGGGTGACTAGCCCTCTAAACAACCAGTGCTCTGCTCTACCTAACAAGGAAGCCCCAGGAACCCCTGGTTTTTGTCACAATGAATGTGGTAGTGTGAATCAATCTGCAAGCTTGATCTAGAAGTTTCCAGAACATTAAGGTTAGTACTCCCCCTCCTATGACTGAGTTTAAGTCTCTGTCATCAATTCCTAGAGCCACAGTGCCCACCTGTTTTATTAGTCATTAGTCCTTCCCAGAGCTTTCATTACATGACTTTTACAGTCACCTGGAAATTAAATATGGCTGTAAATTAAGGAGGCTGGAGAGTAACCTGAGAATAATACCCATAATATTAGCAAGGCTTTGTATGTAGGTGCACTTTTTACTCATTAACCTTATTGGAACCTCTCAAATTAAAACGGGGAAAGGAGTGGGAGGACAACTAGGGCAAACTGGGTTTAAGGTTACAAACTCTGTAAGCAAAACACTGAGCTCTAGTACTGATTCCAGTCACAATTCATTATAACTACCAGAAATAAGTAGGTCATGTTTTAGCAAAGGGAAGGAAGATAATCTCAAATGCAGCTATCACAGATAACTTATGCCCTCCAAAAGAAAAAGGTAATTATAGCTCAAACCTAAATAAAAGATTGACTCATGTCCTTTCTATAGACCTGGACAACACTTTGATCATTATCAGGGCTCCACCAGGATCCATCACAATTATGTGAATATAAAATTACACAAACTTTACTAGCCTTCCCTCCAGGACAGACTGGGAAATACAGGCAGAAGGTGAAAGGAGCCAAGAGTGTCACTGACAATCTCCTATGAAACATAACGTGAACTAGATGCTCATCTGTGATGGCTCAATGGGTGACTTCATCATTAACAGGGAAGAAAAGAATCCAGAAAAACTATCTCCAACCATTTAACTCCCTGCCACCCACCTTTTTTTTTTTTTTTTTTTTTTAAGAATATACAAGCTATGATTCCAAAGAAAAGTACTGGAAAACATTTTACCATGGATGACTGGTAAGGTCTTAGGAAACAATGGCCTGTACAGTCTCTTGCAATAGAACCAACTGCAAGTCAGTGGGAGATACAAGACTCAGCCCTCTTTGTAGCTGACTGGTTTGCTCTCTATTGTGATTTCTCAAATTCACACCTAAGGAGACATTCTGCAAACGGGAGAATAGGTGGCAAAGGTACAGAAAGGTAGGTCTCTTACTCCATCAACACTAAAGTAGAGAGCTTCTCAAAGAAAAATGCCCAAAAGTAGCCTGAATTTCAACATGGTATTTCAACCCAAGAGTCTTGGGAGGTTTCTGTGCCCTTAACACCCCTAGGTTCCCATTTAAGAAATAGCTCTCTCCCCTCCAAGATCTTTCATCCACACTGAAAAACCCTAGGACCTATATGGTCGTGATGATTCACTTGGGAGATCATAAGTCTTGGCTTCCTTTTAATTTTTTCACTGCTCTCCAACCTATGGTCCAGCACATGGGTATGGTCAGGATAAAGTCATAACACTAAACTGTTAGATGAACTTACCTATTAGTTACCTCCCAAAGGTTTTATGAAGACATGCACTGACATTATCCATTTAAGCAGGAAAGAGAGACCAAATTTTTAGAAAATTTTTGTGGCATGGTGGGCTCATTCTCATTCCTAGAACTAAAGAGGTCAGACCAAAAAGCCACAGTCTCACAAAATCAGGGCAGGATTATCCACAGGTAGTCCAAATTTTGACCTTGTAGCACTTGGGCGTCTATCTCAAGGATACTGAAAATGCTCTGGTCAAGTATTAGGGTAATGATCACAGAGTTGACTACCCACATATCAATGGCTTGAGACTGAGCTTCCATTCGTCCAAATAAATACATGTGGCCAGAGAAAAATGGAACTGTTTTAAGTCTGAGGCCAAGGATAACAAAAACTCAAGAATACATAAAATGCACATTTCTGAGAGGCTGGCTATAGGCCAAGAGAGAAACTCTCCCATTTTACCAAGCAGATGGGAGTAGTAAAGAGCAGGAGAGCACAGCATACCTGTGACGGATCTGTGACTCGAAGGGTTACCACGTCTTCGCTAGTGTATTTGATGAACAGATGGTTTTCATCCAGAAGCTGCATCTTCCACATGCGCAGCTGCCGCAGCTGGTCAAAATACTGGAAGAAGCGCCTCTTGGCCATCGCACTACCATCCTGCTCTGCCCGGCGCCACAAGTACACGAGCAGCCGGTGTTTGAGGGAATTGATGAAGGGGTCTCTGAAGGGATTGGCCATGCCTGTCTGACTGTCCCGCTGAACCTCGGGGAACACAGCTGACACAGTGAGGAGGTCGTCCTCATAGCAGAAACGGCCAATGGTCCTCACATCAATGAAAGTGCCTTCCGGAGTCACCTGGAAGACATGGATGGTCTGCTGCTGCACTGACAAGATGGCCAGGATGTTTTTGTACAGGTATAGCCCCTGGTTGTGTGACAGGACCACCTTGTCACACTTGAAGGTACGGGTGTCACATAAGCGGCCCGTGTGAAGGTCAATGATGTGAAGGGAATAGTCCTCCAGAGGAGACCGCGGGTTAGGGGTCACAGATTCGCTGTTCCGATATACCTCGTAAAACGGAGGGTGCGGCTCATCCGGGAGGTAGGCAGCAGAGCCCACAATGACACACCGGCAGTCGTCAGTGAAGAGGCTGCACTCCCGGTTCAGGTGCTCCCCGTTGGCAGCCACGTTGGTAATGTGCAGCAGGACAAAGAAGCGTTCGAAGAGCCGACCGCGGATGCTGACTGACCGCTGGTCATTGCCATTGGACAGGGTTTCCCCCTCATAGCCCTGCAGTAAGTCCTCAGCTGCCTGGCAGCCCTGGTACTCATAGATTTCAAGAGACGTCTGGTCTGAAGAGAAAGCAATAAAGTAGCGTCCATCAGGTGAGAATTTACGCAAGAAACAGGGCGGCTTTTCGACATTGACAACTGTGAAGTTGGGGAAGACATTCTGGTGGAATACTCGGACCTGATGCCAGTGGGTGCCTGCCTTGCCTGAGCTGATCCGCCGCCTCTCCAAGCGGTGAATGACATTTTGGTTCTGGATTCTTCGAGGTTTGATGGTGGAAACATGATGATCCATTATCACATCTCTGTGTAGAAAAGTAAAGAAGAAAAAAAAAAAAAAACAGAATTGACCAAAACATAAATATACACAAGTGAAAGATTTTCCTCCTTATGCCCTGGACCCAGGAACTCGCAGGATGAGAGTGATCAGCATTTCTCCCTTCCCTGGTTATAGTCAGCAAACAGTCCTGACATTTCTGACTTTAAAAACAGGTCTGAGGGAAGGACCTAATTCACCAGAACACCTTCAAAGCACACTTCGCTGTTGGGAATACTCAGAAGAATAAACATAGAATTACACCAAATTTTTTCAGTGTTAAGAGGGACATTCAGTGCACATTCATTAAAGAAATGTATTTCTTTACTGGCTGTTAAGATATCCATACTACCTAAAACAATCTATAAATTCAATGCAATCCCTAACAAAATCCCAAAGGTCTTTTTTGAAAAAAAAAAAAAAAAGAAAGAAAGAAAGAAAAGAAAGAAAGAAAAAGTCATCCTAAAGCGCACATGTAACATCAAGGAACCCCAAACAGCCAAAACAATTCTGTAAAAGAACGGTTGGAAGACTCAGACTTCTTGATTTCAAAACATATTACAAAGCCAAATTAAAAAAAAAAAAAAAAAGTGTGGTACTGGCATAAAAACAAATATACCAATGGAAGAGAACAGAGAATCCAGAAACAAACCCTCACAGATGTAAACACAAGGTTTAAGAAGTTCAGAAAACCCCAAATGTGATAAACCCAAAGAAATCATGCCCAGACACATTACAGTCAAACTTAACTGAAACACAAAGTAGAAATCTTAGAAGTAACCAGGCAGATGATCTATTACCTGGCGGGGAATGATTCAAATGTCTGTGGATTTCCTGAGAAACCATGGAGACCAGAAGGAAGCTGGTCAACTTCTTTGCTTCCTTTTGCTGATTCTGTGTCAACATTCAAGTCTCAGCTAAAAAAGCAACTCTTCAGCTTTTCCCCTACCTTCCCATTCACGTCAACTATCATCCTACCTTGTTTCATTTTCTTCAGTCCCTGTCATGTTTTGAAATTATCTTGTTTACCTTTTTAGTATCTGTCATCACACACCGGACCCCACGCACCCAGCCCAATTCCTTGCTGAATCCTCAACACCTTGAGTAGTACCTGAGACACTAAGTGCTCAGAAATATGTCAAATGAATGAATGGAGCAACTTTCCAACATGGGCCTTGCAGGATCAAGAATTCACTAGACAGGGCAGCCAGGTGGCTCAGCGGTTTAGGGCCGCCTTCAGCCCAGCCTGGGGACCTGGGATTGAGTCCCAGGTAGGGTTCCCAGCATGGAGCCTGCTTCTCCCTCTGCCTGTGTCTCTGCCTCCCTCTCTGAGCCTCTCATGAATAAATAAATAAAATCTTAAAAAAAAAAAAAAAAAGAAAAGAATTCATTAGGCAAAGTAAAAGAGGAGCAAGTCAGAAAGAAAGGAGCCTAAAAAATACACTTGGAAGGTGTGGCATGATATATTTGGGAAACAGGGTAACTCCAAGTGGTGAGAGCCCAGGAGGCACAGTGTGTGTGATAAAAGAGAAGCCCAGGAAGGTAGACTGGAGCCAGACTGGAAAACATTTTCACGCCCCACCGTGCCACAGCAGCTATTGCAGGTTTTCAGCAGGGGAGTGACTGATCCAGTCTATATTTGAGAAATAAAAATATACACACAATGTGGTATTTATTTATATTGTCCCCTTCTAAAAATTTGAAATGCTGTAAGTATAGATACTATCTAGTCAACCTAAAGATGTGCATACCTCTATGAGCAAACTAAATTTCTCAAACTGCTAGTCATAATTCATTAGTGAGGCCTTGAAATCAATTTAGTGGATATAGGTGACATTATAAAAAGTGGAATAAAATAGAAAACACCAAATTGTATCATACATAGTAAGGGTAAATACTATTTTATAAAATGTTTCCATTATATATATGAATTATATGTACTTGGTGAGAATATAAATATATTTCCTACTGATCTAGACTACAGCAAGAGTGCTTACTGCCCTCAGGCCAAATCTTGTCTGCCTGCTTGTTTTTGTAAATAAAGTTTTATTGGAACACAGCCATTCCCATTCATTTACACGTTATCTATAGCTGCTTTTGCCTTACAAAGGCATAGATGATTAGTTGAGACCAAAGATCACATGGCCCACAAGCCTGATACTTATTGTCTGGCCCTTTACATAAAAAGTTTGCCAACAACTGATCTTGAGCACTGGTTCCTAACTGGGGCAGTTCTGGAACATCTGTAGACAATGTTTAGTTGTCATAATTTGGGAAGGAGGGGTGATATGTGTCCAGCAAATAGAAGCCAAGGATGTGGGCAAACATCCAATAGTAAACAGGACAGCCCTCCACATTTAGACCAAGATGTCAACAGTGCTAAGGATGAGAAACCTTGGTCTAGAGAAATGTCTGCACATAAATAACATGAATGTCCACAGTAGGACTGTCAGCCAAAGTAAAAACTGATGACGCTTCAAGTGCCCATCAACAGAAGACCAGAACAAGTCCTTCAGGCATATTCATACAGTGGAATCTTTGAAGCAATTAATGCACTACAGTTAATACATAATAACCTATATGGATCTCAGAATACAAGGGTGATTGAAGAAAGCAAGGAGCAGAATATTTTTGTGATTCTCTTTATATAAGCTTCAAACAGTTTCTAGTTTAAGGCTATCAACATATGTGGTATACAATTACAAAAACTAAAGGAATTATAAACATAAAATTCAGAACAGTGGTTACCTGTGAGAAGTAAGAAATGGGATGAGGGTAAACGGGAAGGCTGTATTTTTTCTTAAATCAGCATTCACTATACTGTTGTTCTTTAAAGATTGCATATACTTTTGGGGCGCCTGGGTGGCTCAGTCAGTAAGGCGTCTGCCTTCGGCTCAGGTCATGATCAAGCCCCTGCTCAGTAGGGAGTCTGCTTCTCCCTCTCCCTCTGTGTACAGGCTCTGTCTTCTCAAATAAGTAAAAAAAAAAGAATTTTTAAGAAAGATTACATATGCTTTTAAAGTATTATTTGTACTTATACAACATTTTTATTTAAAAAACAATCATCATGAAGAGAAAACTAAGGTAGGACAGGATGATGAAGCCAGATGTACACATACCATGCGGACCTGCAGGACTTCCAACCTTCTAATTTGGCCCTGATTTTCTCAGCATACAAAGTAAAAAGGAAAACACGATCAGTTACAGAATATGCACAGCCAATAAGATAAAAACTTTATAGATGCTTGCAAGAAGCATCTTCCCAATACTAGAGCTTAAAAGCAATCTGAACAACTCAGTAAGATACTAAGTTTCACACAGTTACACCTTGTAACACTGACATTGTTGATGTGGCTATTCTGATAGAGCCTAAAAAACAGACTATTAAAGTTTAAGCATTTCAAAATACCAAATAATACACAAAACTGCGTCACTCAATCCCTGCCCAGGACAAGCCTGCTAACTAGCACCCTGCCAACCTAAGATGGGGGCTGGAGTCAGAGAGGATGACCAGAATGGGAAGGCAAAGGCAGATAAGGCCAGGGATGGCAGGACATCTAGCAGACTAACTTGATGAGCCGAACCAAGTATATCACAGGTGCTCAACTTAGAAAGAGCCACTAAACCTATTAAACAAAATCAATGCTTAACTGTAAGAAAACTGACATATACTTTGTATAGCCCCATCTTAAACTCTCTCATTTGTCTTCTTAAGGCAAAGACACCAGTAACTGGGGTGAGAGGTGTGAAGGGGTAGGGTAAGCAGAGGACCTGTTAGTTCCAGCTCCAAATTCTACAGGAAATCCTCACTGACTTTCCTAACACTTATCTCAGCATATGCACTCTCTCCCCTTCCCTACACCTCACCCCCCAACACACACACACAATTTTATAACACACAATTATGACTTTTAGAGACATGGTGGAGCTATTTACGGCTTTTTAAATTTGTTCTCTTATTGTTCTCATTATAAAAAAAAACCACACTCATAAAACTTAAAATACTACAGAAAAAAGTATTATATACTCTCTTCTAGTCAGACTTATGAAAAAAAGTCAGAGTAACTTACGATATTTTCCCAAAAGCTTGCCCTGTCCAAGCTCCCCTAGTCCAGTGAATGGCCCAGCAACCCTCCCACCACCAAGAACCAGAACCCTGACCGTCCTCCTTGACACCCCTTTCCCTCAGCCCCCTGATCAGTCACCAAACTCTGGAGGTTTTATCTCCTAAAGAGTCCTCTCATCTTCCACTTATTTCTATCACAACCTGCCAGCACCTTCATCCAAACTTTTATCGTTTCACATCTGCAATAACTGCACCAGCTTCCTACCTAAATCCATTTCTTTCAACAGCCAGTAATCTTTTCAAAAATGCTTTTGTGACCACGTCCTTTCCCCTACGGATTAGAACAGGCCAGTTCTCTTCCCGTTGCTCTTTATGATCAGAATCAAAATCCTTAACATCCCAGCCAGGCGCTCAAAGGTCCCAGCTCTGTCTCTCCAACCCCATCTTCTCCTTTTTTTTTTTTTTTAAATAAAGATTTTATTTATTTATTCATGAGAGACACAGAGAGAGAGGCAGAGACACAGGCAGAGGGAGAAGCAGGCTCCCTGTGGGGAGGCCGACTGGGGGCTCCATCCCAGGACCCGGAGATCACCGCCTGAGCCAAAGGCAGATGCTCAGCCACTGAGCCACCAGGTGCCCCCATCTTCTCCCGGTAACTCTAACCCTTGCTTCAACAGGGATGCTATCTCCTGCCTCAGAAGCCCGACACTTATTAACTATTAACCGAAACCTAAAAAAGCTCTTCTCCGCCCCTTGCTACCTCCCATTTCGGACATCAGCCTCACCATCACTTCCTCAGAGGAATCTTCCTCCACCTGCCCATTAGCTGAAAGAGCAGCTTACTAGCCGCACCTCGCCTTCAGGGCACTTGCCACGCTTGCAGCTTCGCCTCTGCATTTTATTCCTACCTGTGGCACCAGAAGGTGAGCTCCTGACCAGCACGCATACGGTCTGCCCTGCCCGGCACCACAGTGGACACACCTTAAGCCTCATTTCCTGTAGGGTGAACCTGCCTCACCCTAGGGTTTTTTGCTAACCCTGTAGGGTATCCACAGGGGCTCTTCCCTCCGCCTAGGGGTAGGACGCCTTTCCCCAAGCCCTCGCCGTAACTTCTCCAAAGCCAGCCCAAGGGCCACCTCCTCCAGGAAGTCTTCCTTGATCATCCTTATCGAAGCAGGCCTCCCCCGTTGCTTTTTCTGTTTTGCCCTCTGCATCGTGACTGCCACGACGTGAACACGTACCGCTACTTGCATGGCTGTGTGTTTTAATGATCGACTCTCCCGCTAAACCGTACTCCCCAGGCAGGAAGCAACCACGTCCGCCTGGGTCACCTCGGTTTTCTGAGCCTGGCTGGCCCCTGCGTGTGCGTTCGGTACGTTATTTGGGAGTGAAAGCAGAAAGCCCGGCTGTGCCGGGACGCGAGCAAGTCCTTTCCCCGAGGCGGCGTCCCAGCCTCCCCAGGGGCGCCGGAGCACACCCCCTCCCTCGGCCGCGCCGGCTTCCAGAACCGTAAGGGGATGCCGAGGGGCGGGCACACGCACCCAAGGGGGCGCCCCCGGAAAGAGAAGCCCGGGGCGGGGCCTCGATGGGAAGGGACCGCTCAGGGAGGGCGGGGGGCCGCGGGGCCTCGGCGGCCTGCCGGGACGGAGCCGCCCCTCGCCGGGAACCCGGGGAAGGCCCCCGGGACGGCCGGACGGGCTTGGAGGCTGGGCCAAGAAAGGAGAAGTCCTCACCTGTACGGTCCGAATTCAAAGGGCCGGGGCGAGGGACCCCCCGGCCAGCTCGGCGCGCGCCTCCCCCGGCCCCGCCCCCGCCATGCCTCTGGCCCCCGCGCCCGCCGCCGCAGGCCCCGGCTTCCGCCGCCCCCGGAAGTGCGGTGCAGCGAGACGAGGGGGCGGAGAGCGCGGCGCCGTCAGTGGGCGCTGAGACAGTTACAGCGCACCCTGGAGTCCGGAGGGGGATCGCCGCCAAAGGGGCCCGTAGCTGCAAAGGAAAGAAATGAACCGGGAGCCCTAACCTGGACCGGTCAGAGAGCTCTTAGGGTGATGTCTCTGCACCTGCTGGAGACCTTTGCAAGCACGTGGATAAAGAATGTTTCATCTCTTGGTTAGATGCGGCCTTTTCGTGGGCGGAGAAACGATCAGCTTGGTGTTGTCCGCTCCTGCGCAGCGCGCCCTTGAACCCCTAGCACTGTGCTGCTCTCTGAACACCCTGCTCCAATACAGTGGCTGGCCTACAGTGCAAGTACAGAAAAGCTTCCTGCTCCAACCTAGTCCCATGATCTTTACTTGGACAGGCTGCCCCCACATGTCCCAGCGTCAATCATGCAGTTCTCGGCTCACGAGTCACCTGCTTTCCTGGTTGCTCTCATTAGCACCCATCACTATCTGATAATACCTGGGGTGTGTGTGTATGTGTGTGTGTGTGTGTGTGTGTGTGCACGCACAAATTTCCTTCTTTGTTGTGCTTCCCTTCCCCTTCTAGAATGTCAACTCCATGAGGGCAGGGATTTTGTCTTGTTTTCTGTTCTGTCCTCGCCTGCAATAGGGTTTGGGATCTTGGGATCTCCCCATTAAGGAGTGGGTCTGTGACTGTGAATGAGTGGCTCTACCCACACAGGAACTCTGGAGGGAAGGAATGTTGGTTAGCCTTTACAGATGCGCACACAGACTCAGGAAGGGTGAGTGGGTAAGAAGGGACAGGGTGGGTACTTGGCCCAGTCTTGATATTTCTAGGCTGAGTGTTCTCAGGTACTGACTGCAGAGTCTTCATTTTCTCTTCTGGGAAATGAAGATTTGCCTACCTAGTAAGGTTACTGAAAGAATTAGAGGTGTTAGAGATGCCTGGGTGGCTCAGTGATTGAGCATCTGTCTTCCACTTAGGGTGTGATCCTGGGGTCCTGGGATCGAGTCCTGCATCAGGCTCTCTGCAGGGAGCTTGTTTCTCCCTCTGCCTGTGTCTCTGCTTCTCTGTGTCTCTCATGAATAAATAGACAAAATCTTAAAAAAAAAAAAGAATTAGGGGATCCCTGGGTGGCGCAGCGGTTTGGTGCCTGCCTTTGGCCCAGGGCGTGATCCTGGAGACCCGGGATCGAGTCCAACATCAGGTTCCCGGTGCATGGAGCCTGCTTCTCCCTCTGCCTGTGTCTCTGCCTCTCTCTCTCTCTCTGTGACTATCATAAATAAATAAAAAATTAAAAAAAAAAAGAATTAGAGGTGTTATACTTCAAGTGCCTGGCACAAAGCCTGGAATGTGATAGATGCTCAGTAAAATATTATTGCCATTACTCAAGACCAACTCCCTTGCCCATGCATGAGTAAATTGAGACCCACAGAGGGACATGACTTGTACAAGTTCATACAGACCCAAGTGGCAGAATGGAGACTGTGACCCAGGACTCCTATCTCCCTTTTTCCAGGGTTCTCTCCCACACTACCAAGTTCAGACTCTGTAGTGATTTTAGGCATCACCATCTCCAAGTCTGTGTTCTTATATCTAAAATTTGGTAATTATCTGATTTGATTATTAGATAACATAAGAGAATGTCATTGAAACTATCAAATGCAGAGCAACCTATGAAAGTCTTAGAAAGAAACATAAGCATAATTCTTTATGACCTTGGATTAGGCAATAGTTTGTTAGATATGGCATCAAAAGCACAAGCAATCAAAGGAAAAAATAGATTAAATGAACTTCATTAAAATTTAAAAATGTGCTTCAAAACACACAAGAAAGTGAAAAGACAACCCACAGGATGGGAGAAAATATTGGCAAATCATATATTTGATAAAGGTCTAGTATCAAGAATATTTATTTTATTATTTATTTTATTTTTTTAAATATTTTATTTATTTGTCCGTGAGATACAGAGAGAGAGAGGCAGAGACACAGGCGGAGGGAGAAGCAGGCTCTATGCAGGGAGCCTGACATGGGACTCGATCCCAGGACTCCAGAATCACGCCCTGGGCCAAAGGCAGGGGCTAAACCGCTGAGCCACCCAGGGATCCCCAAGAATATTAAAAAAAAAAAAAAAAAAAAAAAAAACTCTTGCAACTCAGGGTATCTGAGTGGCTCAAATGGTTGACTGTCTGCCTTCGGCTCAGGTCATGATCTCCAGGTCCTGGGATCAAGTCTCCGTGGGACTCCCTGCTCAGTGCTTCTCCCTCTCCCTCTGCCCCTCCCACTGCTTGTGCTCCCTCTGTCTCTCTCTCTCAGATGAATAAATTCAAAAATCTTGAAAAGAAAAAAAAATCTTGAAAAGTGAACTCTTGCAACTCAGCAACAAAAAGACAAACCAATTGAAAAATAGGCAAAACATGGTATACACAAATGGCCAATAAGCATATAAAAAGGTGCTCAACATCATCAATTATCAGGAAAACACAAATCAAAAGCATAGTGAGGTACCATTTCACAGCCACGAGGACAGCTATGGTTTTCAAAAAGGAAAATAATAAATATTAGTGAAGTTGTAGAACATTGGAATTCCTTACATTGCTGGTAGGAATGGTGCGGTCATGTGGAAAATAGTTTAGCAGGTTTTGTTTCTTTTGTTTTTATTTGTTTGTTTGTTTGTTTGTTTGTTTGTTTTTTAGAGGCAGAGGGGCAGAGGGAGAAGGAGTATCATAAGCAGGCTCCATGCCCAGTGCAGAAGCTGAGCAGAGATCAAGAGTTGGAAGCTTAGGGATCCCTGGGTGGCGCAGTGGTTTGGCCCAGGGCGCGATCCTGGAGACCCGGGATCGAGTCCCACGTGGGGCTCCCGGTGCATGGAGCCTGCTTCTCCCTCTGCCTGTGTCTCTGCCTCTCTCTCTCTCTCTCTCTCTGTGTATGACTAGCATAAATAATAAATTAAAAAATTAAAAAAAAAGAGTTGGAAGCTTAACCAACTGAGCCACTCAGGTGCCCCCTAACGTTTAACTTTCATTTGATTTTCATTTATAAGAGTGTCTTTAAAACCCTCTGACTTCCCACTATTATTCTTGCTATTTGTTGATTTAAGGCAGAGTCTAGCATGGGGAGGCTGTTTCACTGTGCTTCCTGGAAGATCTGCTGGTGGTAGAGGAGGCCTGAGGCTGTCTTTCCTCCTGGACTTTTCCAGGAAGTGGATTTCATTTCATTGCTCTCAGAGTCTGATGTTAAAAAAGGTGACCAAGACTATGACTGCCTGGGAGGTCTTTGGAAGGACTTTGCCTTCAATTCAGAATGAAATAAGGAGCTGCAGGATGGCTCTGAGCAGAGGAATAGCAGAAGCAGACTTGTGTTTTAGAAGGTTCACTCTGGCTGTCATGGGGAGAGGAGACACTTGAGAGACCAGCCAGGAGGCTATTGCAATAGTCCAGGCAAGAGATGATAGCTGCCTGGATTTGAGTGATAAAGGCTTGAAGGTGGTAAGAAGTGGTCAGATTTGAAATATACATTAAAGATATATTGCTTATGGCTTGGATAAGCAGTGTGAGAGAGAGAAAGAGAAGAGGCAAGCATGTTCCAAAATATTTGGCCTGAGTAACTGTGAATGCTTTTACTCAAAAAGTAATAGTATCTTTGGATTGGGCCACGTTTAAAGTCATCTCCATGAGAACAGTAACCACTTTGGTTTTGCATCCACTGATTCCAGAGGCCTAACACAGTGCCAGGGCACAGAGGCACGCAATAAAGATTTGCTGAATGCTGACACCAGTCAAGGCAGTGCCTCAGATGACACATGTTATTCCACGGCTCTTCAGCCTGCCTCTCCCAGATGTTCCAACTTCTAATTGCCCACCACTCCCTCCCACTGTGCTCCCAGCCCAGGAAGAACATTGAGTCCTGAGCCCCCACCGCAGCTCGTGCTCCTTTGTCCCTCTCAGGAGTCCCAGGGCACACCAGGTCCCCAAGTGAGTGGGATGATGGAGTACTAGGGAGGGGGACCTGGAGGACCTGAGAGCTTTCTCTCCTCTCACTCTGTCCTCCTGTGGCTCTTCTGCCAAGGCTTTTAGCAGCTCTGCTTGGTATGTGCATTAGCCACAAGAGGAGGAGATGGGAACAAAAGCAGGATGAGAGGCTCTTGTTCTTTCTCCCATTCTAAAAGAGGCTGGCTGAGCTCTTTTCACCTCTATATTCAGTGGCAGACATTTCTTACCCTAAGTATTACACCACCACTCCCCATCATCACCATCACCAACAAACAGCATGATTAACACCATCACCATCACCATCACCGTCCCCATCATCTATCCTTTCATGAAAATCCTCACAATCTGCACTTAGTACATATTTATTATACACCAGATGCTATGACAATCATTTCACCTATATTATGTCCTTTAATCCCCCACGAGTTCAGTCTTATTTATCCCCCACTTCACAGATGCAGAAACTTAAGCTCAGTCTCACTTGATCCTCATTTAGATCTCCCCACTCTCTTCTCTCTCTACAAGGCTCACTTCCTTATAATACATCCTCTATTGCTAATTGCAGGCAATGCAAAGTTTCTGCTTGTAGTCCCTCAGCCTTCAGATTTTGAACCCAATTATTTTTTTTTTCTTAAAGATTTTATTTATTTATTCATGAGAGACACACAGAGAGAAGCAGAGACACAGGCAGAGGGAGAAGCAAGCTCCCTGCAGATAGTCCAATGCAGCACTCAATCCCGAGATCACGACCTGAGCCAAAGGCAGATGTTCAACCACTGAACCACCTGGGTACCCCATGAATCCAAATTCTTATCAAGTGTTTGAAGACATACCTTTCCTCCATGCTCTCAGCTAAATGTTTCCTGCCCCAGCAATGGCTTTTCTTTGTCCTTGAGGATCCCACAGCCTTTTTAGTCTGTCTTGGACAATCTTCCCAATGCCTCAGGTACCTTTGCTCAGGCAACAGGATGAGGTTTGCTCTTGCCCAAAAGCATACACACACACATGCACACCCGAGTTTCCTTTTGGCTTGGAAATGTTTATGGAGAATTGCTCCCATTCATTTGGCATAGAAAAAGAGTATGGGCTTCAAAATGAGGACTGACACAGTTTAAACAGGCCATCCCTTGCTGTGTCTGAACTGGGATGCCTGGGCAGCAGAATGGGGCTGAAATCTCGTCCTTGCTGGCTCAGCCGAGCTGGGATCCTGGTACAGCACTGCATCAGCCAGAGAAGGAATGCCTTTTCTCAGTGGTCCACACAGAAGACTTGCATTTTTTGTAGTCAGTCCACTCAAAGAGGAAGCTCTGTCCTAATTCACACAAAGGTGCCTTACAGTAGCAGCAACCATGGTTCAAATCTCATTTTTTAAAAGATTTTATTTATTTATTCATGAGACACAAAGAAAGAGGCAGAGCCATAGGCAGAGGGAGAAGCAGGCTCCCTGTGGGGAGCCCAATTTGGGACTCGATCCCAGGACCCCAGGATTACAACCTGAGCCAAAGGCAGACACTCAACCACTGAACTACCCAGGTACCCCTCAAATCTCATTTTTGCCCTTGTGAGCTGTGCAACTTTAGACACGTGACTTCATCCGTCTGTTATTTTCAGCCAATCTTTTTAGATTGCTGGCTCTGTGCCAGGCCCTGTGCTGGGTATGGCAGGACTAAGGTAAATAAGACATGATTTCTGCCTCAAGGAAGCCTACCGTCTAGTTGGAAAGACACTAGAGCAGCTAAGTTCTATATGATGTGGGGAGCACTCAGCTGGAGGTCTGTGCAAGGTGGGTAGATGGGCACTCACCCCAGTACTCTGAGAACAAACACCACAGAAGATGCCAAAGGAAAGGTAGGGATGGTGATCCAGACAATAGGGACTACATGGGCCAAGATATGAAATGCAAAACAGCATAGTGTCTACAGAGAACAAAATGCGGTTCGGCATTACTGAATCACAGAAGGTAAAGTACGCAGTGACAGGATAGAGGGCTAAAGGCTCTGAGGTTCACTCAGGTTCACTATTCCTTTAAAAAAAGGGATAACAGTATTACTTCGAATGATACCAGATCTGATTAGGTATCAACGATCACTTCTATGCCCAGACAGATTTGAAACTTCTCAAAAGCAGCTACCATGTCTTAAAATTATATCTATGGCCACGTCTCATAAATCTGCATTAAATATTTTTTTTATTATCTAATGCCTAATACATATTAGAGACATAACAAGTATTTGTTATAATAGTGAATGAATGAATGGGGTAAGCCAAACCTGAAGTCTCCTCCTTCTAGATATGCCTGTGATCTGGGGTGGGAAGAAGGTCTCTGGGGAGGAAAAAGAAGTAGGGAACCATCAGCACATTCTTTCCTGTGGCAGTAGCTATTTCAGCCATATAGCAGGGCCTCGTGGAGTGTGTCCCTTAAACTGGGGGTCCCAGAGGTGCCCAAGGGCCATCCTGTTCCACCTTCCTCTCTCAGGGACAGAACAAGGGGTAACAGCTGAGCTGTGAGTGGCTGGGATAGGGGTGCAAGCAGAGCTCCGGGGGAAAGGATTGCTCATGTCACTTGCTGGAAATGAAGAGAAGAGGCTGGGGGTTGAGGAGGCAAAGTCCAGAGAACATGAAAAATCTTAGCTGCAGGGAAAAGCACTCTTCTTCCCATGAAGGCAATGAAATTACAGGTAATTGTGAGACACAGAGATTCGATAAAACATAGGGAGGCCATCAGGTGAGGGGACAGGACTGGCTGGGGACTTGGAACAGCTGGTCCTCCCCTCCAGCACCGGTAATCGCCCCTCTGTTATGAAGACTGAACAAACAGTCCTTCCTGGGGTGGGCAGCTGGGTTGGCTGGAAGAACAGGGGTGGCCTGGCCACGCACAAAGCACAAGCCTCCTCCCAACCACCACCTAACTTCTGGGGTCTGGCCGCCCAAGCACCATGGAACGAGGACCTGTTCTGAGGGCAGGAGTGAAGGGGATAGCTGAGCTAGAATTGACCCCCTGTCTACCTGTAGGCTACAGATCCCCAGATGGCCTAGAGGGAGCCAGAGGGCTATCTGTGGGAGAGAGACCAGGAATTCCATCCTGTTCCCCAGTCCCTGTGATCCTCCCTGTCATCCAGAGAGGATCCAGTGGTGAGTAACTCACACTGTAAAACAGAATGGGTGTGGAGCATGCTGGCTGGGGAAGCACAGGGCCATGTGAACACACACAGCAGATGACAGCAAGCCCAGGTGTCCCTTAGTTAGGGATGGTTTTCAAGAAGTCATCTCTGACTAGGTCTGCTGCACAGCTGTCAGGGGAGGAAGCCACAGAAGAAGGGCATGGGTGAGAAAGCACATGGTGAGAGACACCTTCTAGAAGACATACTCCACTCTAAAAGAGTCATTTTGAGAAAGCCATAGAACCAGTGGTAAGCCTCTTGAAGGAGAGTACCATCACTCCGACCGGGAATTATAACTATAGGTCTTAGGGGAGTGGAACCATCCATGCCAAACTATTCATTGCAACCATTAATATCCCGCAGCGGGGCAATTACTGGGCAACTGATGGCATCTCGAGGACTAGAAAGCCACTCCCAAAGCCAACAGTAAGGACAAGTGACTCACAACATGGTGTACATTTATGGTGAAGCAAGTGTCAAAGTAGGACCCAAAGTGTGTACGTGCCATGTCTAAAATGTTTTAACGAAAACCCATGGGAAGAGCAATGCTTGGAAACAACTATGACAAAATGGTGGTGCTTGGATGAGAGATAGAGTGCTATTTCTTTTGTTCTCATTGTTTTTCATGAATTATTTCTATCCTTTACTGTTTCATAGACTAAAAACCCTACAGCTCAAGTTGGGAACAATGTAACCATCTACCAAGAGGGAACTCATTCAACAAATGGAGGTGGAATATCAGCCAGTATCAACGGGGACACATTGGTGACTATTGTTTATGGGGAAAGCTGTATGTGAAGTGTGGACCCACTTGAAAGGGAGAAAAGTTTGCATAGGTAATAAAGAGTCAGCAGGTTTAGACATCGATCTGTTGACAATGGTTATTCCTGGAAAGGGTAACGGAGAGATTCACTTTCTACTACGTAGGTATCTCTGGTTTTTAAATTGATAATGAACATGTTTTATTTTAATTATTGGCAAATTAGCACAGATATTTATACTGAAAGTATTGCAAATAAAACACAAATAATAGCATAAATGGTAGGTTGAGAAAAATGCTGAGTTTTCATGCTGCTTATAATCCCCACTTTTACCCTCAGAACAGGCCATCCATGGCCAGAGCAGCTCAGCGAAGACAGATTATATTTCCTTCATTCTGCAGCACAAAGATACTGCACTGGTGAAGCTCAATTCAGAAAAACAAGCCCTTTATGTGAGCATCTTCTATACACAGATCACCTAGCTAGGCACTGGGGTGGTAAGGGGACACAAGAAGGATGAGGTGAGCCCTCAATTTGACCAGAGTATAGGGCCAGGGTAGGAAATTCAGCTAAAAAGAAGAGCAAGGGGATCTTTGGGGAAGTCTCTATGGCCTGAACTTGGTCTGCAATGGAGGGCAGGGGTGCGACAGGATTTTTGCATCAATCCCTAGGAAGATCATCTAGGGGCTGTAGAGAACAGAGAGAGCAACATGGGGAGGGAAACATGGGGCCACCTTCCCGGTGATGAGGGCCCAGGCTAGGGGATGTATCCAGGGAGCCCCTCCTATCAACTAGCAGGCTTCTCTTAGAGGTAGCTGGCAGTGAACAAGCTGACTCACCCCCTCTCCAATGCCTGAACAAAGTGTGTCCTCTGGATTAGCAGTTCTCAACCATGGCTGCCCAGTGAATGCAGCTAGGGAGCTTTACAGCTGCTGAGCCCTGGGACCCATGCTCAAGTATTCTGATTAAATTGACCAGGGGTACAGCCTGAGCACGGGGTATTTCAGAGCTTTCTGAGGATTCTAGAGGGTAGTAGAGTTTGAGGGCCGCTGCTCCAGAGCCCCATCAAACATAGCAGGAGCCCCAGGGGTCTGTCCCCAGACAAGCTTTCCCACCTCCTCCTAGAACAGATGTTAAGCAGCTAGCCACTCTTTTTATCAAACTCTGAATTTTGAGCTTTTCTATGCAAGCGACAACCATTTCCTCTACAACACTATGAGTGTTCAGCTACTCTGGCCAGCGTTCCCCATTACCTTCTTTCTTGTGGAAATTTGTTGATCTCTCATCCTGTTTCCCTCAACATTATGGCTCTATACATTTGGGCCGTGGGTCCTTCTGTACATCATTGCCTTCACCATGGGATTTGAGAAGGCAGGAGGAAAACACATGTGTGCAGGGAGCCACCTTGACCTGGAGGCTCCTTTCTATCTTTTATGGGAGCAGAGGTGCTGGGAAGGATTGTGTTCCTGGGGACATCTAGCCTCCCTAGTCTCCAAAGGCTGAATATAGGAAAAGGACATCATTTTAGGTATCATCGTAAAGAACCGGGCTTTGTCCCAAGATGGTGGAGGTGGGCATTTGCAACTGGAAATTGACATTTGTGATATGTAACCAATAACCACAGTAGTTGGGATGTGAAATTTGGCCACTTCCATGGATAAGGCCACCCAGAGTTACTCTCTTCTTTCTTCCACCCCATTGACCAAAACTAAAGGCTATAATCCCACAGCTTAATACAGGAGGGCAGAACAGTTTAGGATGTGGGTGTCTGGGCATGCCCAAACCCTCCACATGACCATAGTAAGATAACTCACCTTCCACTCAACCAGGAATCTTACCTCACAACCAGCCAGAGTGTGATTTGCCACATTTGCCAGTCCACAATTGGTGAATTTGGGAGACAGCCAACGTCCTTCTAGAGACCTGGCCAAAAGCCTCTGCCAGGGATCTGGTACGAGGGGGACAGGGTGACAGTCAGCAGCTAAGAACCACTGGATGGCCTTCTGACCAACATGGGACAGGTTCAAGAGATGGGAAGAGGGAAGAGAGGAGCGGGGATACCTTCCCCTGCTGCCTTCACAAAACATTACTATCTGCTGAGGGCTGGGCCCCTCGGGGCATCTGATAAGGTTGTCAAGTCAGCTGGAACACCTGCCCAGCCATCTGGCACTTTCATCCTCCAGACAACGCCACCCAGGCCTCCTGGCTCACCTCCTCAAAGCCAGGGGGCCGCAGGGGTCCCACACACCTGCCGGGGAGAATGAAGCCCCCCAAACCCTGAGGGCTATAAGGCAGTGTTCTGTGTTCCCAGGTGACACTTCAGAAATTCCTCTTTGACTTTGTTAAGAAATGAGTTTCTATCAATGACTCACCTTCTCTAAGGCTTCTGATGGTTTAAACACGGGTTAATTCTGACCTCGCTGAGATAACAGATAACAGAAGCATGGTTGGGGGACAGGGGGGAGGCTGGAACAGCGAGAATTTAAACAAAGCTGCCCTCTCTCCATATCAGTCTGAAAAGGAGCTGCAGCCCAGGGACCATTAATCATCTCAAACGCTGGTCTTCAGGATCTTATCTGCTGTACAATCGCCTCATCCCCTCCTCTTCTGGGCTCTGGAAACCATAGCATTTGCAAAGAAAACACAGTACCTATGTTAGCAAATCTTGTTAGGCTCTATTCAGTGGCACATGACCCATTAATGTATATATTTAGCTGTTCCAATAGAGTTCTGATTTGTGTTAAGAAAAACACATCGAGGCTGCTGGGAATGTTCTGTATCCTGGCCTGGGTGATTATTGTACAGGCGTGTGCATTTGTAAAAAGTCATCCAGCTGTATGCCTAAGTGTCCTTTATGCATGTACTCTCTGTTATCCCTCTACTTATACATTTAAAAGAAAAATCTATTTTTTTTAAAAAAAGGAATGCACAACTCAGCGTAAGCAATGGGGAGCAACAGGGAGCATTAGCAACAGGGAGCTCCTTAGGCTCCCCAGGTTTAACACCCCCCTTCCCCACCAAGAGACCCAGACTGTGTGTGTACAACTGTCGTCCTATTGCCTGGATCCCTGTCCGCTGTGGGGTGGGGGTGAAGGTGGGGGGCAGCAACAGGCAGAAAGAGATAGAATTTAAAGAAGACACATCTGTATTTGACTCCTGACTCTGCTGTTTCCTAAGTCACTCAGGGCAGGTCTCGAGTCTGCTCTGTGCCTTAGTTTCCTCATCTGTAAAGTGGGGGTAATATTCCCTGCCTTACCCATTGTTGATGATTAAAGGCAGTTAAAAAGAAAGCACCTGGCACATCACACCAAATGGCAGTGTGGGTCCCTGTGTAATAGCTGGTCCCTTAAGAGCCTGCTTCTCCTGATTATTTGTCCTTCCTTGCTTGACAGACTCAATATCTAAGTGAACTTCGACATCACTTGGCATCAACTGCTTCCACTCCGAGCTCTCATGCACTCCATGATTTTCCCATCCCCATTGCAACTGCAGAAGTGCCACTTAAAACCCTTGCCCTGTCCCAGCTCACACTGCTGTCCACTTCAGCAAGAGTAGGCCGATCCTTTCTACTGTCCATTCCACAAGATCGCCCCAACCTTCTGTGTTCAGTGTCCCCCAGCAGCAGCGTCAGCCACACCAGCTGTGACCCCAACCATACCTGTGGATTCAGGAGACCTTGGGCTGAAATGCCCATGTGTATGCAGTGGATGTTGATAGCAGGCCCACCACTTGCCAGTGGAGACCAGAGGATGGCCAGTTCTTGGAACTCAGGGTACAAGGAGGGTAGACTCAGCGCCCACACACTGAGCTACCTGTGTCCACTCAGGAATGCAGACTTGTCCAAGATGAGGTGTCATAGATGTGGGTGTCAGTGCTTACCTGTGCATACCCTCCCCCAGCATGCATACCTGTCCTGCCGGGAACTTGCTGCCTCCCAAAACAAACCCTCTCTCCTCTATGGACCACTTATGGTTTTCAAATCCACTCTATCAAATGGGCCCATGTGTGTTTCCCTCTCACACCAACTAGAACCAGACTAATCCCCTTCCTGCACTCTCAGCTTCCAAATATTTAAAGACTTCCATGTCTCCAATCCTTGAGAAGAGTCTGCTCCGGAGTCTTCTCCAGATTAAAGACGACCTATTCCTTCAATGGGAGCTCAGGCTCAAGCCTAAGGAGCTCCCCGTTGCTAAGCCCTGCCCTGAACTCCATCATGGAGGGAATAAAAGGTAAAATTCAGAAATGGTGGCTATTTTCACACCAGCACCCAAGTGCCCACTCCAGATCCCTCTGTGCTTTTAACACCCTTTTACCATCCTGCGCCACAGCTCCCAATCCTCCGTGATTGATTCCCGGTTCACACTAATTAGGCCTTGCTTGCACGGCGACAGGAAAGAGAGCTTTGCCATTTTCTTAAAGGAAACCATATGAGAGGCCAACCTGCTGGTGGTTGCCAGGCAACCTTGATGCTCCTGCAGGAGAAACCAACTTGGAAGAGACAGAGCCAGAGTGCCTAGTTAGCAGCTCCTGGAAAGGTGTGAGAAAGGCCTGGCTGGCCCTGGCGCCCAATGGTCCAGCTGTCTTTTTAAATGGAGTGCAGGAGCTCTGTGTGTGTGTGTCTGTGTGTGTTGGGGTGCACATACGAAGTGAGCTGGGACAGAATAAAGTAGCATTACACTGGGTGTTATACTTTATGTTGGCAAGTTGAATTTTAATTTAAAAAATTTAATTAAAAAAAGAATAAAGTAGCATTAGCCTTTAAGCTGGAAACAGAATGACAGATATTGTGGTAGGATGATTTATAAAATATCACATTTTATCTCTTTACCCTTAAATGTTCCTTCCTGTCTCCTCAATTCTGGCAGCCAAACAGGACTTGAAATTTCTAAATAGGACAGTAAGCAGACACAGCCTGTAGGCAAAGGCCTTTTCCTTTTTATGAAATAGTAAGCCACAGAATAAGGGATAAGGTGAGGAGTCTTGGAGGGGCAAGGGAAGAGCTGTGATGTTGGGGAAGGGAGATTTCCTGGGATCTGAGGAGACAAAGTCTATGCCCTTACTATTCAAGGAGCATGCACACTCCTAAGATGATGGTAAAACTTCAGGTGGGGTGGAGTACCTGTACTCCTAACCTTACAAAGCGTTCCTTAACCTGTGCAGTGGGCAGCTGGCTGACACAATGCATAGCTCCAAGGAAACCCATGTGAGCCAGAAGCCGATGCCTTAGCATCTCCAAAAACCCAGAACTTTTGCACGACCCTGATGGAAGGAGAGAAAACGATGGCTCAGATTGCATTTCTCTTACTCTACTAGGGCAAGGAGACTAGGGCTGGGGTTACTCCGAGCACAGCAGGTTGTTCTTTTTTGGTTTGTTTGTTTGTGTTTTAGATATTATTTATTTATTCATGAGAGACACACAGAAAGAGGCAGAGACATAGGCAGAGGAAGAAGCAGGCTCCCTGTGAGGAGCCAGATGTGGCACTTGATCCCAGGACTCCGGGATCACGACCTGAGGGGAAGGCAGATGCTCAACCACTGAGCCACCCAGGCATCCCCACAGTGGGTTTGATAGAGAGTGATTACAACTTTTTAGGTGAAGGAGGTGCCTGGCTGGCTGAGTCAGAAGAACATGTGACTCTTGACCTTGGGGTTGTGAGTTCAAGCCCCATGCTAGGTATAGAGGTTATTTAATGAACAGATAAACTTAAAAAAAAAAAAAAAAACTTTTTAGGTGAAGAACTTGGTAATACTTATCAAACTTTTAAATGGCACAACCAGTCATTTCACTTGTAACAAGAAGTCTTGTTTATTGTTCTTCTAACATACATGCCAGGCAATGCTCTAGGACTTTTCCCAGGGGTACTCTCACCCACGACAGGGGCTTGCTATCACGGAATATTACCGATCTTTTTTTTTTTAAGATTGTATTTATTTATTTGAGAGAGAATGAACAGGGGGAGGAGAGGGGGTCTGATGGTTTGATCAGATGGGGTGGGTGGGAGTGGGGGGCAGCTCAGCACAGGGTCCATCCCAGGACCCTGGGATCATGACCTGAGCCAAAGGCAGACACTTAACCAACTGAGCCACTCCGGCGCTCTGGAACGTTACTGCTAATCTTTTAAAAATGTTGTCAAAAAAAAAAAAAGAAAAAAGAAATAAATAAAAATGTTGTCAATCTGTTGCTGGAAAAATCGTATCTCATTGTTGCTTTAATGTAATAACACTGAGTAGTGATTTTTCACCTCTATTTCTGTTTCTTTGCATTTTAATAATGAGACACATTTGTGTATCAACTGGTGGTAAAATTAAAGTAAAAAAATCATGATCCCTTATGTTCTTAAGAGCATGGCTTTGGAATATAGAGAGCAACAGTGGATAGAAAAACAAACAGAGATTAATAAAACCACATGGTGGAAGGTTTGGGCCACATCGATCAGATATTAGGTAAAAGTAAAAGATTTGATGGCATAATTAAACTTGACCATATATAAATGTATTTTACATATGTGTACACATACCAAATACACACAAAAGCGAATGAAATTATGCACACATACAGCACACGGGGAACAAAAAATGACCCAGCTTTGAGCTACAAAGGAAAACTAGACAAATCCTAAAAATCATAAAGAGGCCACAATCTCTGAACACAATGAAATAAATTCAAGATTAGTAGTTTTAAAAGGATAGCCAAAATATTATCTGCCTTAAAAAGTCACTAAAATATTCTCCTAAATACTCTTAGGTTAAGAAAAAATTAAAAAATCAAATTACAAGGTATTCAGAAATGAAAGACCACCAATTGGTTTAAATATTTAAATGTAAACAAAACTAGGCAAATTATGGGTAATTAAAGAATAACTTTGGCATAGGTAAGTCCCTTCTAAATATGACAGCAAACTTCAGAATCTCCAAAAGACTAATACATTCAATCACCATACATTTTTTTAAATTCTGTGACAAAAACTACAATAGGCAAAATCAAATGATAAATTGGGAAAGAATATTTGCAACTTATATCACAAAGGGCTATTTCCTAATATGTAACAATCTTCCATAAACCAACAAAAATAGAGACTAATAGCCCAAAAGAAAAATGCCCAAAGGATATGAATCAAGAGTTCACAGAAAAAGGGATTTAAGAAATGGCTGTTAAAACATAAAATGTGATATCCCATTGTACACACAATATATTTAATTGCAAAATAAGACTATATTGAGATATTGAGTTCAGGAAAAGGACAGACTGCATAATGACCTTTATATAACATTCAAAAACAGGCAAAACTAATTGTAGGTGTTTAGAAATCTGTCTTGGGTGGCAGGGAGCTGGAGATACGTTGGGGCTGCTGGAATTCTATTTCTTGATCTGAGTGCAATTACACAGATGAATTCACTTTATGAAAATAAATGGAGCTGTATGCTTATGATTTCTACATATGTCTGCATGTATGTTAAATGTCAATAAAATTTACTTCAAAATACTACATTGAATATAATTTTTTACATATGATTTAAAAAGATGGAATCATTTAATGATGCATTATGTTAATAAGAGTGAGGAAAAAGGGGTTCTCTCATATATTGCTAATGGAAGTACAAACTGATAAAGCTTTGATAGGGAGATGATTTGCTAATATCCTGTAGAAGTTATCAATGCACATGCCCTCTATCTAGTATTTTCACCTCCAGGAATTTATCGTATAAATAACACTTGCACCAACATGAAGATATAATGCATTGCCATGTTACTGAGACACCAAAAGATTGAAAGCTACTTGAATATCCACCAACTGGGGACTAATTAAATAGTCCATACAACGGAATCCTTACAATGAAATGCTCTACCATCATTAGCTCTAAGGAGGAGATGCTTTTTGTACCAATATGGAATGATCTCCAAGTTGCATTTAGGGAAAGGTATAAATTAAGGAGCAGAATTGTATCTAAGGTATACTACCATTTGCATAACAATGGGAAGGGTATACATATAAACAGTACTCACATATTCATAAATATCCCTAGATAAATAGCCAAGCCACCAATGACATTTTTTGCCTTCAGAAAGAGCAAGGGGTGGCTGAGGAGCAGGAATAGAATGGAGATTTTTCTTGATGTACATAGAAAAAGCACTGGACAGACACCATTGAAGAGACATTATCTCTGGGTTGGAAGTGGTACTGAGTGGCAAGAGTGAAGAAGAACCTTTAAAGTTATATTCTGTAAACTGAATATAAGAATATATCCATGTAGTTTTTAACAATGTTTTAAGAAATAACGTGTCTCCAATAATACTTGTTGCAGACAAGATAGAGGCTAAAACCAGGGGAAGCAGATAGAGCACCATTTCAGAGTAGTTCCCCGAAGATATTTATCAATTACAAGGGAAAAATAACTTTATAGTAGAGAAACCTGTCAGACACCACTTCACTAACATCATCAGTAGTAAGATAACATCAGGTACCCACAGATACAATGTACTGTGAAAGACCTGAGTTCTCTTCTGTACTATTTTCCCAGTAATGCATGGCCTCAATCCAATCAATGAGAAAACACACAAAGCCAAATTGAGAGACATTCTACCAAGTAATTGACCAATGCTCTTCGTCAAGGATGTGAAAGTCAAGGAAAAAATTAGCAACTTCTACAGATCAGAGAAGACTAGGGAGCTATGTCAACCAAACACAGTGTGAGATCCAAGAAGAAGAGAAAGGGGCATTAGCAAGAAAACTGGTGAAATTCAAATAAAGCCTGTAGTTTCATTATTAGTATTGTAAAGATGTTAATTTTCTGGCCTTGATAATTACCCTGTGACTATATAAGTAGCTGACATTAGGGGAAGCAAAGTAAGGGGTATACATTAATTCTCTGTATTATTTTTGCAACTTTTCTGTAAGTCTAAAATTACTTAAAAATGGGAAGGAAGGAAGGAAGGTAGAAAGAGTGCAACAGAAGGGAGGTTGATAAAACATAAAAAACAGAAAAGGAAAGGAGCTAGAAAAGCAGAATTTGACAGTGCCTTAGGTATCTCTTATTTGGCAAGCAATGTTCTAATTTCAGGAAATGACTCAGTCTACTGGGAATTTTGTTCAGTTGTAGAGATAGAAATAGTTTTTTCAGCACATGGTGCTGAACAACTGGACAGTCACGTGAGTGAATCTAGACACAGACCTTATATGCATCACAAAAATTAAAGCAAAAGTACCGTATAGACCTAAATGAAGAATGCAAAGCTATAAAACTGCTGGACAATCACACAGGGGAAACCTAAATGGCCTTAGGCATGGTAAAAACTTTCTCACAACTCCAAAGGCATGATCCATATGAGAAATAGTTGGTCATCTGGACTTCATTAAAATTAAATTTTTCTGCTGTGCCAAAAACACTGTCCAGAGAATGAGAAGACAAGCCACAGACTGAGAGAAAATATTTGTAAAAGAAATATCTGACAAATATTTTATAAGTGTCTGATAAATATCTGTATGTCCAAAAATAAACGAATTCTTAAAACTCAAAAATAAGAAAAGGAAAAACCTGAGTGAACACCTCACCAAAGAAGATACACAGATGACCAACAAGCAGATGGAAATGTGTCCATATCATTTGTCATTAGGAAAATGCAAACTAAAATGAAAATAAGATACTACTACACACCTGTTTGAATGGCTAAAATCTGGAACACTGACAACACCAAATGCTGGTGAGGATATATAGCAACAGGAACTCTCCTTCGTGGTTGGCAGGAATGCAAAATGGTGGAGCCACTGTTTGAAAATAGTTTGATACTTTTTTACAAAACTAAACATACTCTTACCATAAGATCTAGCAATTTTTTTTTTACCCAAGTGAGTTGAAAACATATCCACACAAAACCTGCCCACAGATGTTTATAGTAGCTTTATTCTGGTTGCCAAAACTTGAAAGTAACCAAGGTATCCTTCAGTAGGGGAATGGATAAATAAACTGTAGCACATCCAGACAATGGAATAGTATTATCCAGAACTAAAAAGAAACCAGCTATCAAGCCATAAAAAAGACATGAAGGATACCTAAATGCATATTACTAAGCAGAAGAAGCCAATGTGAAAGGTGTATATACTGTGTGAGTCCAACTACATGATATTTGGAAAAAAAGGTAAAACAGACTAGTAGAGACAGTAAAAAGACTAGTGATTGCCAGGAGTTGGGAGGAAGGAGGAATGAACAGGCAGAGCACAGAGGATTTTTAGGACACTGAAACTATTCTTTGAGGATACTATAATGGTAGATAAATGTCATTATACATCTGTCAAAATGCACAGCATAGAATTCCAACACCAAGAGTGGACCCTAATGTAAACTGTGGACTTTGGGTGTAGTGATGTGTCTGTGTAGGCTCATCAGTTGTAAGAAATGTACCGTCTGGTGAGAAATGTGAGTTGAGGGGAGGCTAGGCACGTGTAGAGGCAGGGGAGATATGGGAACACTCTGTACTTTCTGCTCAAGCTTGCTATGAACCTAAAACTGCCCTAAAATATAAAATCTACTTAAAAAGAAAAAAAACGTTTTTACATTTAATACCATTCTGAATGGTTGAATGGGACCTTGATAGGAGGAGTCCCCTCCTATCAAGACTCTCCTTGATAGGAGTCCCCTCTTCATCTTGTAGGCCAGCTGAGAGGTTATATGCGAGTGTCCTCCAATTCACTCCTGGGCCTCCAGGAGTCAGAAATTCATAAAGGTCATTGAACCCAAGAGCCTGGAGCAAAAAGACATTTTTCACCAAGGGCAAATGTTATTTCAGAATGAAATCTTAGCTAAAGTGCCAGGGGCTGTGGAAATAAACCCATAAAACCAAGGTCCTTGGAGCATTTAACAAGATTTCCACCTGATGATAGGAAAACCATGATTCTATTGAGATTTGTTCAGGAAACTGGTTTCTCCCCATCTAGCTAAAAAGCCGAGATCATTTCAGTAATAATAATGCGAATCAGAAGTAGTCAGTCAGCTAGCACTGTGTCTCCCGTGTATATAATTAACTCAGCAATTTCCTCTCCAAAGGCAGGAGAGATGGAGCTGCTCACAGGCAAGTCTTGCAGGCCTTCCTGCCCTGAAAATGCCAAGAATTCACCTACATCCTCTCTTAAATGTGCCTCTGTAACTAGCCCATCACTTCTACAAGCTGCCTTCGGTTGCTGCCTCTGGCATTTTCCACTAAAAGGCTTCTTTGATGGATAGTCTGGTAGATTGCCAAAGGAGAGATTTATACTTACAGTTAAGCCCAGGACCTCCTCACCTGCCTCTCTGGGCAAGTGGCCTTTATCTGTACTGCTTAGAACACCCTGGGGAAACATTAAGGAAAAATTGAGTATCTTCTCTTTATCTCTAATCTGATTCAAAATTAGTGTGTGCTCTCACTGTAAATCTCTGACTGAGCCGTTCTTAGCTAATTATGTTTTTGCCATTTCATTTTATGTGATAACAATAGTATTAGCATTAAGCAGAATTTATAGTTTTCCAAGTGCTCTCTTGAGTGAGTGTATTTGATGCTCACCAAAACCCTATCAGGTAGCAAAAGAAGGGTCGCCATCCTCATCTGAAGAAAAAGAACCTGTGACCCAGAAGTCCAACAGCTTCCTAAAGTCAAGCATCAATTTCTACCATCAAACAACCTTGTGCAGGGCTTGTATCTACTTTAAAAATAAATCATTAAAAATTTCAAAGATATGTAAAATACTTCAGAAAATACAAAACATAGCCATGTATCTATTTCCTGGTTTTAACAGCTGTTGATGTACTTGCCTCAGATTTTTTTAAAATATTTTATTTATTTATTTGAGAGAGAGAGAATGAGAGAGCAAGCACAAGGAAGGGGAGTAGGGGCAGAGAAAGAAGCAGACTCCTTACTGTGCAGGGAGTCCAATATGGGGCTCAATTTCAGGACTCTGGGATCATGACCTGAGCCTAAGGTAGACGCTTAATCAATTGAGCCACCCAGGTGCCCCACCTCAGGTGCTTTTAAACAAGAAATAAAATGCTATAGGGATGTCTGGCTGGCTCAATCAGTGGAGCATGAGATTCTTGTGTTTTTGTTTTTTGGGTTTTTTTTTTTTTTTTTTTTTTTGGAGCATGCTACTTGTGATCTTAGGATTGTGAGTCAGCCCCATGTTGGATGTAGATGTTTAGTGCCTGCAGTTCTTGGTCGTGACACTTTGAAGAATAAAAAGGTAGACGAGATGAAGAGTGGTGGGCAGAATGCAAAGTTTATTGAGCAATAATATAAAACTCCTCAAGAGAGAGGGGACCCTAAAGGGTTGCCCTTGGAGTTTCTGAGTTTAAGGGGTTTTATGAGCTGTTTTGCAGAACTATCTTAAGCAATCAAGGTATGCTGAGTCCTGCCAATCATAGCTTTGCTCACATATCTGTCTACCTATTAGGTTAATGTCAACATGCTGATGGTCTTTTTTGCTGACACCTGGGGGCTTATGTCTTAACTGCCCCTTGCCTGTGATATTGACAAATGCTTTGTGTTTAATTGTCTTATTTTAGGACATTTTGCAGAAGTCATTTCGGCAAGAGCTACAAAGCAGAACGCTAGTGTGGTCCAGTCTAAGCTGTGAAATAGCTCAGGAGATGGTCACTTAACTGACTGAGCCACCCAGGCACCCCTTACTTTTTAAAAAAAAAATTTAATTTAATTTAATTTTTTTAAGTAGACTCCATGCCCAGCATGGAGTCAAACATGGGGCTCAAACTCATGACCCTGAGATCAAGAGCTGAGCTGAAATTGAATCAGTCACCTAACCAACTGAGCCACCTGGTGCCCCATTCTTCTTCTTTTTTTAAGTAAACTCTATCTTTGAACTCATGACCCCAGGATCAAGAGTTCCATGTTCTACTAACTGAGCCAGCCAGCTGTACCCATGTCTTATTCTTCAAACAGCAGTGTAGTGACCATTTTCCTCATGTTTCCTTGTGACCATGCAGGAGAATTTCCCTAGAGTATGTAACTAGAAGGAGGGTTACTGAGTTGAAGGATATACATACCAGCAAATTTGTTAGATGCTGCCACATGATAGTGATTTATACTTCCAACAAATGCCTAAAAATTCTTGTTTCACTGTATCTTCACCAACACTTGGGATTATTATCCTGGTTAATTTTCCAGTTTAATGGGTATGATTGGTTGTTTTAATTGCATTACTCTCATAACTAGTCAGTTTGGGCATCTTTCATAAGTTTATTAGCCATTGGAGTGCCCTTTTCTATGAATTGCCTGGTTATGTCCTTTATTCAATTTTCAACATTTCTTTATCTTTTTCTTACTTATTTATTCAAGTTCTTAAGGGATTCTAGATATTAATTCTTTATTGTTGTTACACTTTGCAAATATCTTCTCCCAATTAACTTGGTTCTAATTTAGTTGATATCTTTTGTCTCCACTAAAGTTTCTTTTATTTTTAAGATTATATATTTGTTTATTTGAAAGAGAGAGCAAGTGAGAGAGAGAACATAGAGAGAGAGGGAAAAGCAGACTCCCTGCTAAGCAGGGAGCCCCGGGGCACCATCCTGAGACTCCAGGATCATGACCTGAGCCGAAGGCAGACACTTAACTGACTGAGCCACACAGGCACCCCAGCCTCCACTAAAGTCTCAAAGGTAAATGTTATTGAATACTTTTTTTCTTTGTGCTTTTTGGGTCTTGTTTAAGAAATCATTCACTGTCATGAAATCATAAAGGTATGCCCCGGTATATTTTTCTATTTTTTAATAAAAGTTTACCACGTTTTTGCTTTTAATTCTAAATGTAAATTACTTCAGGGAATCGTATGAGATAAGAACCTAATTTTATTTTATTTCCCTTAAGAATTTTTTCATATAAATATTCCAAGTGCCAAACACATACAGACTAGCTTCTGTCAGTTTCTGGGCTCTCTATTCTAGTCTGTTAGACTATTTTAACATCTCTATGGCTATTCCAGGCAATACTCACTACTGTAGCTTTTTAAAAAAAAAAAAAAAAAAAGATTTTAGTGTCACCTGGGTGGTTCAGTAGTTGAGCATCTGCCTTTGGCTCAGGTTGTGATCCGAGGGTTCTGGGATCAAGTCCTGCATCAGGCTCCCTGTGGGGAACCTGCTTCTCCCTCTGCCTAAGTCTCTGCCTCTCTCTGTGTGTCTCACATGAGTAAATAAACTCTTTTAAAAAATAATATTATGGGGTAGCCCCAGTGGCCCAGAGGTTTAGTGCCACCTTCAGCCCAGGGCCTGATCCTGGAGACCAGGGATTGAGTCCCACATCGGGCTCCCTGCGTGGAGCCTGCTTCTCCCTCTGCCTGTGTCTCTGCCTCTCTCTCTCTGTCTCTCATGAATAAATAAATAAAGTTTTAATAATAATACTTTTTAAAAGATTTTATTTTTAAGTAATCTCTACACCTGATGTGGGGCTTGAACTCACAACCCCAAGATCATGAGTCCCACACTCCACCGAGTGAGACAGCCAGGTGCCCCTACTATAGTTTTCTTATAAACCTTGATATTTGACAAGAAAGTCTTCTTCCTTAATCTTCATAATTCTCTTGGCTTTTGTTGGCCATCTTCGTATTAAGTTTAACATCAGTTTGTTAAGTTCGCACAAGAAAATCCCCTGGCTTTTTATTAGAATTGCAATAAATTTATAAATTAACTTAGGAAAATTAACATTGTAGTGTCATTGCCATATCCACAAATATGTCATGTCTCTCCATGTACTCAGGTCTTCTTTTATAATCTTCAATAAAATTTTAGAATCTTCTCAATGGGTGCCATACCATTATTAGATTTATTCCTTGATACGTAAAGGGTTTTCTTGTTTTTTGGATCAGTTCATTTGTTAAATTATCTTTTTAAATTAGGTGTTGCTCAGGAATGCTACTGATTTTTTTTTTTTAAGATTTTATTTATTGGGATCCCTGGGTGGTGCAGCGGTTTGGCGCCTGCCTTTGGCCCAGGGCATGGTCCTGGAGACCCGGAATCAAATCCCATGTCGGGCTCCCGGTGCATGGAGCCTGCTTCTCCCTCTGCCTGTGTCTCTGCCTCTCTCTCTCTCTCTGTGTGGCTATCATAAATAAATAAATAAATAAATAAATAAATAAATAAATAAATAAATAAATAAATATTAAAAAAAAGATTTTATTTATTTATTTGACAGAGAAAGAGCACAAGCAGAGAGAGAGGGAGAAGCAGGCTCCCCACTGAGCAGGGAGCCTGATGTGGATCTCAAACCCAGGACCTTGAGATCATAACCTGAACCAAAGGCAGATGCTTAACTGACTGAGCCACCCAGGCACCCCACTGATATTTTTAAATGGAGAAACTATTCATATACTATAAAATTTTAATCCTGTTAAAGTATACAATTCAGTGGTTTCTAGTATATTTACAAGGTTATGCAAACATCACCATCCAATTTCAGAAACATCTTTATCACCTGCAAAAAGAAACTCCATCACCTTTAGCAAAATGTTTTCTTTTTTTTTAAAGATTTTATTTATTCATGAGAGACACAGAGAGAGAGGTGCAGAGACATAGGCAGAGGGAGAAACAGGCTCCCTGGAGGGAGCCTGATGCAGGACTCGATCCCAGAACCCCAGGATAACACCCTGAGCCAAAGTCAGATGCTCAACCACAGAGCCACCCAGGCATCCCAAATGTTTACAAGGTACACCCATGTTGTCAGCACTTCAGTCTTGATGGTTGAATAATATTCCACTATATGGCTCTATCACATTTGTTTGTTCATTTATTGGCTAATGGACAGTGGATTGTTTCCGCTTTGGGGCTATTATGAATAATGCTACTATGACCATTTGTATGCAAGTTTTAATTCTACCATATGTTTTCAATTATCTTCAATATATACCTAAGTATGGAATCATTGGGTCTGGGTTATAGGGTAATGTTTATTAACATTTTGAGGAACTGCCAAAATGTTTTCTAACATTTTTCATTCCTACCAGCAGTGTATGAGGGTCCCAATTTCTTCACATCCTCACCCACACTTGTTATTGTCCACTTTTTAAAAGGTTTATTTATTTAAGTAAGCTCTACACCCAACATGGGGCTTGAACTCATGACCTCGAGATCAAGAGCCACATACTTCACTGACTGAGCCAGCCAGTAGTCCCTGTTATTGTCCACTTTTAAAATTATGGCTGTCCTAGTGAGTGTATCTCATTGGCTTTGATTTGCATTTCCCTGATGACTAACAATGTTGAACATCTTTTCATGTGCTTATTGGCCATTTGTGTATCTTCTTTAAAGAAACATATTCAAATCTTCTACTGATTTTTAAATTTGGTTATTTGTCTTTTTATTATTGGGTTGTAAAAGTTCTTTAAAGTTCCTAGACCCGGGATCCCTGGGTGGCACAGTGGTTTGGCGCCTGCCTTTGGCCCAGGGCGCGATCCTGGAGACCCGGGATCGAATCCCACGTCGGGCTCCCGGTGCATGGAGCCTGCTTCTCCCTCTGCTTATGTCTCTGCCTCTCTCTCTTTCTCTCTCTGTGACTATCATAAATAAATAAAAGTTAAAAAAAATTAAAATAAAGTTCCTAGACCCTGGGCAGCCCCGGTGGCGCAGTGGTTTAGCGCCGCCTGCAGCCCGGGGTGTGATCCTAGGGATCAAGGATCGAGTCCCACATCGGGCTCCTTGCATGGAACCTGCTTCTCCCTCTGCCTGTGTCTCTGCGCCTCTCTCTCTCTCTCTGTGTCTCTCATGAATAAATAAATAAAATCTTTAAAAAAATAAAGTTCCTAGACCCCTATCAGATATAATTTACAAACATCTTCTCCTATTCTGTGGGTCATCCATTTTCTCGGCAATGTCCCTTGAAACAAAAAACTTTTAAGTATTGATTAAGTCCAATTTATCCATATTTTTTCTTTGATTGCATGTGCCTTAAGTGTCGTATTTTAAAAACCTTTGCCTAACCTAAGTTCACTACAACTTATACCTATATTTTCTTCTGAGGACTTTGTAGTTTTAACTCTTACATTTAAGACTTTCATCTATTTTGAGTAAGTTTTTGTGTAAAGTGTGAGGTACAGGTCCAAATTCATTCTTTTGCATATGGATACCCAGTTGTTTTAGCACCATTTATTAAAGAAACTCTTCTTTCCCCCATTGAACTATCTTGAGGCCTTTGTTGAAAATCATAGATGTTGGATGTATGGATTTATTTCTGGATCCTCAATTTTATTCCATTGATTTATATTTATATTTATGCCAGTACTATAACATCTCAATTATGGTAGTTTTGCAGTAAGTTTTGAAACTGCAAAGTGTGAGTCCTTCCAACTTTCCTCTTCCTTTTCAAGAATGTTTTGCTATTGTGGGTTCCTTATATTTCCATATGAATATTAGAATGGGCACGTCACTTTCTCAAAAAAAAAACCCACAAAACATTGCTAGAATTTTTATTTTTTTACTTTTTATTTATTTATGATAGTCACACACAGAGATAGAGAGAGGCAAGGCAGAGACACAGGCAGAGGGAGAAGCAGGCTCCATGCACTGGGAGCCCGATGTGGGATTCGATCCCAGGTCTCCAGGATCGCGCCCTGGGCCAAAGGCAGGCGCTAAACCGCTGCACCACCCAGGGTTCCCTGCTAGAAATTTTTTTTTTTTCCCTGCTAGAATTTTTATAAGAATTGTGTTGCATCTACAGATCAATTTGGAGAGTATTACCATTTTAACAATATTAATTATTCCAATCCATGGACATTGGATATTTTTCTACTTATTAGATTTTTAAGTTTCTTTCAACAATGCTTTGTAGTTTTCAATGTACAAGTTTCACACAACTTGCATTAAATTTATTTCCAAGTATTTTATTCTTTTTGATGCTATAGCAAGTAGAATTGTTTTCTTAACTTCATTTTTGGATTGTTCATTGCTAGAAATAGAAGTGATTTTATATATTGATATTTTGCAAACTTGCTAATTTTGTTTATTGGCATGTACGTGTATGTGGATTCCTCAGACTTTTCCATTATACTTATAAAAACCATGTCATCTGCAAATAAAGTTTTACTTTTTCCTTTCTAATTCTTTCTAATCTAATTTTATTTCATTGTCTGAATTGGTCCTGAATAGAAACTTTAGTACAACATTGAATATAAGTGGTGAGAGTATACATCTTCATCCTGTTCCTGATCTAAGAAGGAAAGCTTTATTCTTTTACCATTAAATGTGATGTTAGCTGTGGGTTTTTTTGTAGATGACTTTTATCAGGTTGAGGAAGTTCCTTTCTATTCTTAGTTAGTTGGGAGTTCCACATGGAATGATGTGGAATTTTGTCAAAAGCTTTTTCATGTCTATTGAGTTGATCTTATGGGTTTCACCCATATTCGATTAATACAGGGTATTATATGGATTTCTGTATTTTCTTTTTACTTTTTTAAAGATTTTATTTATTTATTCATGAGAGACACAGAGAGAGAGTCAGACACATAGGCAGAGAGAGAAGCAGGCTCCAGGACTCGATCCCAGGTCTCAAGGATCAGGCCCTGGACTGAAGGCGGCGCTAAACCGCTGGGCCACCTGGGCTGCCCTGATTTCTGTATTTTAAACCAATCTTGCATTCTTGGGATAAATCCCTCTTGGTCATGGTGTATAATCCTTTTAACAAGTTGCTGGACTTGGTTTTCTAATATTTTGTTGTTTCTAATATTTTGTTGAAGATTTTTGCATTTATATTCATAAGGGCTGTTGTATAGTTTTTCAATATCTCTATCTGGTTTTGATGTTGGGGTAATACTAGCCTTAGAGAATGAGTTTAGAAACATTCCCTCCTCTTCTCTTTTTTATTTTGGAAGACTTTGCAAAAGATTGCTATTACTCCTTGAAACATTTGGTAGACTTCAACAGTGAAGCCATCTAGTCCTGGGCTTTCCTTTGTGAGACGATTTTTGACTATTGATTTGATCTCTTTACTTATTATGGTCCATTCAAATTTTCTATTTCTTCTTGAGTTAGTTTCAGCAAATTTCTGTGTCCCCAGAAATTCTTCACTCTCATCTGGGTTATCTAATTTGTCAATATACCATCATTCATATTATTGTCATTGTCTTATATAAATATATTTTTAAATTTCTGTAAGGTTGGGGCGCCTGGGTGGTTTAGTTGATTAAGCATCTGCCTTCAGCCCAGGTCATGATCCCAGGGTCCTGGAATTGAGTCCCATGCCAGGCTCCCTGCTCCGTGAGGAGCCTGCTTCTCCCTCTCCTCCTCGTGTTCTTTCATGCTGTCTCTGTCACTATCTCTGTTTCTCTCAAATAGATAAATCTTTTTTAAAAAATTTCAATAAGGTTAATAGTAATAGTAATAATATGCCTCTTTCACTCTTGATTTTAGCAATTTTAATCTCCTTCTCTCTTTTTCATAGTCAGCCTAGCTAAAGAACTGTTAATTGCAATGATCTTTTCAAAGAATGAACTTTCAGTTTCATTGATTTCTCTCAAATGTGCTGTTGAGTTTTGACAGTAGTATTATTTCAAACAATCTTAGTAGTCCATAGTATTTGTCTATAGATTCTCTTACATTTTCTATGTATATTTTGAAATGAGGACAATTTGGTATTCTCATAGTCCAATCCAGTACTATGTTGATTACAAGCAGTCACATTCCTGTCTTCAGAGAGAATGCTTCTCATACTGCAATGTTATATGTGATATTAGCTGTGAGTAGATACCCTTTATTAAGGAGTGGCAATTTCCTTTCATGCTAGGTTGGTTAAAAAGTTTAATCTTAAATCAATATTGAATTTTATCAAATGCTTCTAGATTTATTCAGTTGTTCATAAGATTTTTTCCTTTTAATCTATTAAAATTGAATTAATTTACATAACTAGATTTTCCAGATGTTAAAAATTCTTGCATTCATAAAATAAATCTTACTTATTATGAAGTTTGGCTTACTAAAAATTTGTTTTCTACATCTTTGTTTATAAGTTAGTTTGCTCTATACATTTATTTCCCCTATTTCTTGTGATTTGTTATTGTTCCTTTCCTTTCCTTTCCTTTCCTTTCCTTTCCTTTCCTTTCCTTTCCTTTCCTTTCCTTTCCTTTCCTTTCCTTTCCTTTCCTTCTTTCCTTTCCCCCTTTCTTTTTTCCCCCGGTCAGGTTGGTTCTGTAATATAGAGATATTTTATTCCTCAAAGTTGTGGTAAGATTTGCATGTATAACCATCTGAATTTTATGTCACATGTATTTTAGGGTAGAGCATGGTAGATTTTGTTGAAGATTCACCAATTCAATTTTATCTTCCTGGCCAATTACTTTTTTTATCATTAAAATCATTAAGTCATGCCCCATTTAATGCTTTTCGCTTTAAATTCTACATTAAGTTCTACATAAGTTTTTTTAAATTTTATTTATTTAATCATTAGAGACACACACAGAGAGAGAAAGAGGCAGAGACATAGGCAGAGGGAGAAGCAAGCTCTCCTCAGGGAGTCTGATGTGAGACTGGATCCCTGAACTCCAGGATCGTGCCCTGAGATGAAAGCAGAGCTTAACCACTGAGCTATCCAGGCATCCCCTACATAAGTTTTCATACGAGATTTGTTCTAGTTAATATTGTCTAAATATACTTTTTCTTCAACTCTTGATTTTCAAAGTTTCTATGTTTATGTGACTATGTATGTCTCTTATAATTTGGTTATAGCTGAGCAGGGAGCCCGAGGAGTGGGGGGTAGGGCTCCATCCCAGGACCCTGAGATCACGACCTGAGCAGAAGGCAGACACTTAGCCAACTGAGCCACCCCGGTCCCCCTGTTGTTATTAGTAATATTAAAAGTATTTTTACCATTTTATTTGTTGTTTTCTGTTTACCTTGGGCTTTTTTCTTTTGTTTTCCTATCTAACCTTCTACTTGATTGATTGAATTTTTCTCATTCCTCCTCTTTCCTCTGCTGGTCTGGAGGTTAAATATAATTTCTATCTTTTTAGCTGTTTTTTAAAATTTATTTATTTAAGTAGGCTCCAGCATGAAACCCAGTCTGGGGCTTAAACTCACAACCCTGAGATCAAGAGTCCATCTCTTACCCAACTGAGCCACCCAAGCACCCCTTTCTTTATTCTTTCTTTTTAAGAACTTACAAAAATTTAAGTATATTTGTTTTTAGACTTTACTGGTTGTCCCACTGTCTTTGTGTTTGAGGCCCCAGTGTACTGTCTGGCATATACCATGTACTCCATATATATTTTTTGAACAAATCATTGGAAAACATGTAGTAGGGATGCTTGGCTGGCTGTCAGCAGAGTGTGGGACTCTTGATCTCAAGGTTGTTAAGTTCAAGCCCCATGTCGAGTGTAGAGATTACTTAATAAAAACTTTTAAAAAAGGGGAAAAAAATCTAGTAATGCTTAGCATTTCTCCTCCCGAGTTTTCTTCTTCTTCTCCTTCTCCTTCTCCTTCTCCTTCTCCTTCTCCTTCTCCTTCTCCTTCTCCTTCTCCTTCTCCTTCTCCTTCTCTTCTTCTTCTTCTTCTTCTTCTTCTTCTTCTTCTTCTTCTTCTTCTTCTTCTTCTTCTTCTTCTTCACCTCCAAACAGAACAATTCAAGGTTTGCTGGACATTATAACTATAACCACCTCCTTTAAAATTTTTTTAAATATGGTAAATTGCATATAATATGCAATATGCAGTTAACCATTTTTAAGTGTACAGTTCAGTGACGTGAAACATATTCACATTGTTGTGCGACTATAACCACCACCCATCCGTAGTAGTTTTTCATCTTGCAAAACTGAAACTCTGTGCCCATTAAATAGTAATTTCTCATTTCTCCTCCCCCAGCCCCAGGCAACCACAGTTCTAGTTTCTGTTTCTATGAACTTGACTGCTCTGGGTACCTCATATGAGTAGAATCATACAGTATTTGTCTTTTTGTGGCTCGATGATGATCAATGAAAAATACAAATTTTTAAATGTTTCCAACACCTGTGTACTTTGAAATGTGAAAATGTAAGAGAAAAAGAAACCTAGCCTTATTAGCAGGAAATATCCTGCTCCCTATGTTGGCCAAATATGAGCAGCACAGATGTCTATGTGCCAGTCAAAGGTTGGACCTGTAGGGCACCTGCCAGCCAGTAGTGAAACAAGAATTTTAGCCTGCGTAAAGCCCTTACCAGCTCCTGTTGGACATAGGGGGGCAGAAAATTCACATGATTTGGGGGCCTGAAGGTGGCATTAAGGAAGTGAACAACTGAGATGGGTACAAAAATATTTCACTTTCCTTTTTACTATTATAAAGGGAAAAAAAGGAAAATAGTTGATTAATGGCCTTGGTGACACTGACAAAAAGGATAGAAGGCTTCATTGGGTTGGACTGGACTCCAGTCCTTTCTACAAGGGTCAGTGCTACTCCACTGCATGCAGAACCCCAGTCCTACCTTTGAAAGACATAGAATGCCCAGATTTCTATCTGAACATTTTCAATCTTGTTTACAAGTACTTCATTAAAAAAAAAAATCTGTGAGACACCCCCCCCCCCCGCCAGTTAACACATCTGTGCCCCATTTGGAAACCAGCATGGAAACCCTAGATGTACATTAGATCCATGGTGGGTTTGCTCTTTTCTTCTCGGTTTGCTCTGCTCTCTGAAGCAATGTTGCCTCGTTGATCCGTGTCAACGAGTGAGGACACCGGCAGGTGGTTCTGTGTGGGCCTCCCTGGGTGTGCTCCCTCAGTACTGAAGAGTGGGTGAGAAGGGTAAGCCTTCACATTCTTGAGTTCAGGAAGGACAGGCTGTGTGTGCGGTCAGGGGACCCGGGGTCCGACTGCCCAGGTGGGGCATTGGGAGCTGAAGGGGAAGGCTGTGGGATGTCCCTGTGGGAACGAAGGTTTCTGCGCGATGCTCTCTGGGGTCTCCCTGAGGCCAGGCAGCCCCTCTCCTCCCCAGTTTAGCTAGGACAGCGAAACAGGGGCGCGAGCGGAGAGGTGGACCCGGGACTGGCTCTAGGGCTTCGTCCAGGCCGGGTAAGGTCGGCTTTGGCTCCCGCTCCAGCATCCTGCGGCCGTGGAGCGCGGGATCCCGGAGCCCAGCCCCGCCGCAGGACAGAGGAGAGGCGGCGAGCGGTTGGTGCGCGCCCCCTCCCCGCGAGCTGTTGCCATGGCCACAGGGGACTTTTGATGTGAAGCGCCGTGACCACCCCCCACCCCCCCACCCCCCACCCCCCGCACCACCAACTTCCCTTCTCCACTTGTCCTCTGGATGACGTCATGGATGTCCGTGGCCCTGACAGGCCACCTGTGGGCTGGTCTCGGCTTTAAAGCAGCTGTTCTCCCCGGGCCCCCGCAGCAGCCGTGGCGACTGTTTGCAGCCAGAGCACCTGCCTCCCGCCCTGGCGGCGCGGCCACCGCTTGAGACAGAAGATCACCCAAGACAGGCAAGTAATCAAGGGGTGCTTCGCAAAATGCCTTCCTCAACCCGCGGCCCCCCACCCCCATCCCGCCCCTGCTCTGCAGTTCTAGGTGGAGAAGCGGCGAGCCCAAGGCGGGGTCGAAGGGGGCTTTCTTCCAGAAGACGTGGAGGGCAGCTGTCTTCCTCCCTGGCCGTGACGACCCGTGCCAGGTAAAACCCCGAGCAGGGTCCGCCGTCCAACCTCCCCCCGGGGGCAAGGGCCGGAGACCCGCGGAGCATCCAACTGGAGCTGAAATTCGCGAGACTGAGCCCGAGGCTGCGTCGGGGGGCCCGGGGCGGGCGGGCTCGGCACCTGCCAAAGGTGTCTTGCCTGCTGACAGCTTCACCTAGAGAAGGCGGCGAGGGCGCCCGGGAAGCGGGAGGCGGCTCCGCAGCTCGGCAGCTGAGCACTCTGCTGGCCTCCCCGGCCCGCTCGAGTTCTGGGGGCGTTTGGTTCTTGCGCTCCCCAGCCCCGGGACGCCGACCCCGGGCTGGCGGTTGGCCTGGCTGGTCAGACGCCCGCTCGGCGAGGGGCAGCACCAGCCTCGGGAGTGCGCGCTCTCCGGACCAGGTCTCCCCAAGCCCATCACGGCAACCCGGTCTCCGCTCTGCTCTGCTCGCCCTTCAGACTCCAGATGCAGCAGACCTGTTGCATGTAGAAAAGTGGCGGGGTTCGGTGTCCCAGGCTTTCCTTCCCGGCTTTGCCCACCACCAGATCTGAGCCCACCCCAGGAGTCCGGGGATGCAGCCTGTTCCGAAGGAGAAAATGAGGGGAGTGCCAGGAGTCGCCTGGGTGGATAATCATCCCAGGGCAAGGGGCTCTTGCTACCCGCCGCGATGGCCGCAGATAATTACACAGTTCCGGGAAGGGAAGGGAAGGGAAGGGAAGGGAAGGGAAGGGAAGGGAAGGGAAGGGAAGGGAAGGGAAGGGAAGGGAAGGGAAGGGAAGGGAAGGGAAGGGAAGGGAAGGGAAGGGAAGGGAAGGGAAGGGAAGGGAAGGGAAGGGAAGGGAAGGGAAGGGAAGGGAAGGGAAGGGAGAGGCTCAGGGGATGACGCCCGGGAGGGACTCCGGTCTGCCGAAAAAGCACTTCTTTGGCAGACACGTCCTAGCCTCGCCCTTACCCCGGGCGAAGGGCTCCTGCTCTTCGGATCCCCACCTCGGAGGCCAGGAGCCGGCAGCTGGAGGTCCCCGAGTCCCTCCACGGTGAATCCGAGGCTCCAGCTTCAGCACCAGAGGCTGGACAGCGCCCGGACCCGCTTTTGCACCCCGACTCCGTTTGCCCAAATTCCTCAACCCCCACGCGGTGGAGGCCAGGAGGCAGAGCTCGCCGAGGGCGGGGTGGGGTGGGGTGGGGTGGGGGACACACTCATCCTCCCCATTTCTCCGGGAGCGTAGGTGTCGGATTCTAGGAGGACACTCTATCTCCCCTTCTCTAAGACCAATAGGAATAACTTGGTGCAAAGTGCCCGAGGGTGCCAGAGAGAAGAGGCGCGCCTGGAAAAGGTGAGTTTAGGGGAAAGCTGGACAGTGGGAACGCCAGGTACTGCTCTGTTCCAAAGTATTGCCACATCCAAGCCGTGTTCTCTCTCGCTCCCACCAACCTGCGCTTCTTCCTTCCCTCCTTCTCTCTCCGCAATCTCCTTACTCCCTAACGCGGATGAAGGAAGGGATGGAGGGAGAAGATATTTATTTATTGAAGCCGAGATAAGAAGCACATTTTATCTGGGTCAGAGTATCTGGGTGTAGATGAAATCTGTCCAAAATGAACATCAAGGTCCTCAGTTTTAGCCGAAGGAGCCCAGAGCGTGCCCTTAACACGAGGAGCAGAATGATTCTTTTGCCAGAGAGGAAAAAAGACGCAGAGGGGAAGACGTTATCACAAAAGGGCTAACGGATGTGGGGGAGGAGGAGAGGGGACGGGACCCGGGCTAGAGTGTGGTTACCTGGCAACCAGCCCCAGCCTCCTGTTGCCTTGGTTACAGTGAGTGGTGGGGTTTTGGCCATTGATTATCCGTGAGCACCTTGATTCTTTAAATTATCTACTGGGGAGCCCTGCTTTCCTTGGGCTGGATGTGAGTCACAACTAGTCCTATAAAATCCCAGGGGTTTAAAAGAAAATTGTAGACGGTGAATTTTTTTTTTCTTTTTTAAGTCAAGGTTTATGGTGAAGCAGCTACCTTTCGACCATGGCAACACTTCCCACTCTCTCCCCTGACCTCTTCACTGAGGTAAGCATATTCTATCCTGCCATTTATCTGAGATTTACAATTGGGGGTTTTTCTTTTTCCTTTTTTTCATTTGGTCCCTTAGATGGAAGGTCTGATCTTCCCTCTCTTTATTTTCTCTTTAAATGAGAAAAACATATTTGTTCTTCATGGATGAATGCCAGGAAGCCAGGGGAATTGTCCAAAGGTGTCTCTGGTACAGAAAGCATGTCTCCTTGGCTTGCCCGTGGTTCCTCCCTCCCTAAACAACATCCATCATGAGAGGGGAGCTGAATTCTAGATCTCTTCAGACTTCTCCCCACAGACCACGTAGCGGAGGTCAGTAGAAATGCTGCTCCCTCAACAAATTGCCATGGGCATCACCTGCCTTTGATTCCATGGGATTCTCCTCTCTTTATTTCTTCTCCAGTCTGCCTTTGTAGTTAGCAAATATGGCACTCAATGCTTCTAATCCTTGGATCTTCGTCCTTTCCTTTGATTGACAAACACTGACTCCATTTTTCACCTGTCTGCTTTATCCACCTGCGTTTGTTTGTAGTATCTGTGGGAAAGCATTTTACCCATCATTTCCCAAAGGCATTTGTAACAGTCTCAGAATGATTTCAAGGAATATCACTAGCAAGTTAATAGGACAACCTGTGTTCTGTGCACTATTTCACCTAGAATACTTTTCCTTAAGAGCCATGAACTTTCCATTTCCAAAACATTGTTTTAAACTGAGCTATGACTTGACAACAGGGAAGTCTGTTTCAAACTGTAGCTGTCATATCATTATCTGTGACTCCCTGCATCAGAAAACACACATTTCATTTTCTCTTCTTTGCCTTTTCCTTCACATATTGCCGATGGAAAAAAAAAAAGAAAGAAAGAAAGAAAGAAAGAAAGAAAGAAAGAAAGAAAGAAAGAATCATTATAACTTCGACCTAAGTTGAAGGTCAAAATTACCCTCCATTGGCTAGTTTTGGGGAGATTTACATTAAAATTCTTCTCCTTCACATGTTACTATAGAAACTTCTTTTTAATGCAGACCAGACAGCTGGTACTTTGTACTTTTCTTCCCAAAGACATGCCTCCTTTATGAATTCTCTGGGACAGCTATCACTGATCACATCAATAATGTCCCATAGCAACAGTGTTTTGTTTTTTTTTTTTTAATTATTATTCCCTTTTTGCCTATTTTCTTTATGGACAAAGGATCTTCTTTCCTTTCAAGAAGAGAACTGAGATCTTATTGGCCAGTAAAGGAGAGACATTATTTCATTGGTTAGTTTGTATTGCCTTGCTAACCAATCAGAGGATGCCATTTATCCTTTTCTGACTAGCTGAGTGAACAGAGTACCCAGAATGTTTGAATATGCCTTAGTTTCATCCAGCAGCAAAGGATGGAGCTCAGAGTTCTAGGACCCAGGAACTTTGGCTAATCCAGTTCTTGCTTTTGCAAGAACAAATTTTGCTACCTAGTTATTTGTAGCTTTCTTGAACAAAAATTACATTGTCCTATAGATTTTTCTTTTCATTTAAAAATATATCTTGAGGGCAGCCCGGGTGGCTCAGAGGTTTGGAGCCTGCCTTCAGCCCAGGGCATGATCCTGGAGACCCAGGATCAAGTCCCACAACTGGCTCCATGTATGGAGCCTCCTTCACCCTCTGTCTGTGTCTCTGTCTCGCAAGAATAAATAAATAAAATCTTTTAAAAAATAAAAAAATTTAAAAAAAATAAAAATATATCTTGAGCATCTCTCCAAGTCAGTGCAGGTTTGTGGTATCAGCACTCGAAAGGTCCATGGAATCTTTGTGATTTCTCCTAGAAGTTCAGAATTGGTTCCCACCCTTAAGGATTTAGTGAAAACTTTCAAGAGTGAGGAGGAGAAACTAGGAGAGGGAAGAGCTGTGTTACCTATGACAAACCTGTATCTCAGCTTTTGGGTTCATTCTGTCCAGCTTTGGTGTCTCTGGTAGCTTTATTTTTGTTCGTTTGTTTTGTTTTTTACTTTAATTCTTCATAGCTGGGATCCCTGGGTGGCGCAGCGGTTTGGCGCCTGCCTTTGGCCCAGGGCGCGATCCTGGAGACCCGGGATCAAATCCCACGTCGGGCTCCAGGTGCATGGAGCCTGCTTCTCCCTCTGCCTGTGTCTCTGCCTCTCTCTCTCTCTGTGTGACTATCATAAATGAATAAAAATTAAAAAAAATTAATAAAAAAATAATAATTCTTCATAGCTGCTCCTTCGGCTTGCATTTTCAGTGACAACAATCTGGGTGGATGAAGATGATGACACTCCAGTTGAGTGTAGAAGCAGATACAGCACTTCCCAAGAGGGTTTGTGGCAGGTAGGTGATGATGATCCCTGGAACTGAAGATTATCCCAGCCCCTTGTGGCACTGGACTTGGGCAGGTTTGTTTTCCTTCTTTCTCCCTACACCAAATAGTCCTATTTGGAGATTCTGCATTTAGCTTACACTTCTGTGAAAGAAAGGGGCATTAAAGTCTCCTCCCCCTTCTAAGACAGAAACTGACAACAGTTTGGAAGAAGGTTTAATGTGAGTACAGACCCCCTTAATCAATCTTTTCTTGGTTCTTAGCTGGAGGGGATGCTTGGAGTGGACACATACTTGATCATGATGATGTTCTCAAGGGCCACCTCCTTTAATGGCCTCATCTTAGCCAGGGTTTCAGTGGCACCATGATTCCTAGCACTAGACTATAAGCTCTTCAATATTAGGTGCTATGTCATGCACACCTTTGATTCCCTGGAACTTAGTCGAGCTTAAAATAGGGGCTCAAAAATATTTGAACTGAATCCTACAGGCTAGTATCAAGACAAGTCTCTTAATTTCCTCTTTATGACAATGGCAGCTCTAGCCCTGGACCCTCCCCCACCTCTTCCTTCCAAAAGCTTCTATTCCCTAGCTCTCTTTACAAAAGATAAATGAAGGCTCAGTTCATCGTTACCATGGTTACATGGAGTGGCCACACTGAGGATCCCTATCACCCATTACTGTCTGGAGGAAAAAGAGAGGAGGGGTTTGGGGATCATTGTCAGGGAGGAAACCATGGAAACCAGCATTGCCAAGGGGATGGCTCTAAATTCAGAGGAAAGAAACTTGAAGTGGGGAGAGGGAGGTGGGAAGCTCAAGGGCAGGTCATGTTTTCAAGCTACTTTTCTCTGAGATTGTAATGGCCTCCTTTACTATTTGCATCTTAAAAAATAATAAAGTATTTTTTATTTTATTATTTTTTTAAGTAAGCTGTATGCCCAACCTGGGACGGGAACCCATGATCTCAAGATCAAGAGTTGCATGCTCCACGGACTGAGCCAGCCAGGCGCCCCTCTATTTGCATCTTCACCCAACCGAGAAAGTGCCCAGAGTTAAAAAAAAAAATTAAGAAAACTGGAGCTATGTCCATTTCTATTGGTCCTGCCAGGAAAAATTTAATGAAAACGGATCTATTGTAGTCACACCCCATGATCAAACTCTGTCTCTGAATTTTGCCTCTTTGCTAACGAGTTTCATGAGCCTGTCTCTGCAGTAGGCACTGGAATATAATAATGAACAAAAAAAGCCGTGCTCTCATGGTGAGGGGCTAACAGCTAAAAGGCGTTGGGCCTCAGCCGGGCACTTCCCGTCTTCTCCAAGTCCCCACTCTGTGTCTCGCAGCAAGCACTGCCCCACTCTGGATGAAGATAACAAACCAAAGGTTGGAAAGCTGGGCTACGGGGAGAGAGTTCTCAATCAAAAAGAGAAAGAATTAAAAGCAGCACCAATAGGGAAGGGTAATTATCCTTCAGCTGCTGCAGAAATAAAATTAGGGCCATGCTCTCTGAGCCACCAGGATATTGTGGTTTTTGGCAATTAAGAAGCAGATATGTCCTGCCAGTGCAATTAAGGGCTGGGCTAGACAGGGGCGGCCTTGCCTCTCCTCCATCAGTGACCTGGGCTGGGAAGTGGGGAGCCAGGCACTGGGGCTCCAGGGAAAGGGATGCTGCTGGGGCTGAGAGGCCACTACTGGTTCCCTTATTCATCTCCTTTCTATTTTGCTTGCCCCCGCACCCTCACCCCCAACTTCATGCTGGACTCTGGCTCAGTAAACACTGGGAGGATTTTCACCTTGGACCATGACTGTGGAGTTGCAGGGCTTGGGGAGACCAGGGAGACCTGGTAGAGAGGGGTCACCACTACCTGGAGTCCTTCCTTTTTCCTCATCTCCATGATAACACACTGCTTCATGATTAATGAAGAAAGGTAGAGAAATGAGCTGCCTTCCTGACTCCCTTGAAAAATAAGATTTTGTTATTAAAGAAGTATGTTCCTTATAGAAAATGAAACACTCCAGAGGCAAGAACAAGAAAAGAAGACACCTCCCTTTCCCTCCCCCTTCTGAGCAGAGGATGGAGCAGAGATTTCAGAGGTTGGAGGTTGGGGAAGGGAGGAGTGCTGGGAGGGGACTACTGGGCTGGGCGAGGGGTGCAGGGAGCAGGCCTGGCCCTCCTGGAACATGCCTGTGCTGAAGTCACCTACAGGAGAGGCCAGGGTGTGGGCGTGGACTGGCTTGCCCCATCTGGAAGACTAGTGATTTTGTTGTTGTCTCACTGCATCCAACAACAAGTCCCAGTCTGCCACATGGTGCTGGCCACTGCAGCAGGGTGTGGAGAGGGCCATGCCCCCCTTTTTGGCTCTCCTTCCAAGGTTCTTTTTGTGCTTTCTCTATGTCCTGGAAAACACCTCTGGAAACCACCCAGCACACCTAGAGCAGACTCTTCCAGAAACAAGGACAGATTACAGTGTGAGCAGAGGAGCGTGGAAGGGGGTGTGGTGGTGTGGTGTGAGGATGAGGGTGTCTGTCCTCTGGAGTGCTGGGCTCCTTCCACATCCCTAAAGGGCAAGGAAAGACAGTCCCTCTCAATTACTCACGAATTCACCCAACCACCATTTTTCCCTTGGGTGCCCATAGTTGGGTTGTGTTTGGCAGCAGAGCAGTGGTATGTGCAGGCACAGAGGAGTAGGTACTCATGGCGGAGGCGCTTATCATGCTCAGTGCCCTGGCAGAAATACAGAGACCCCTGGCTCATCTGGAGCATTTCCACTGCCTACCTCAGGGCTGAGAGCGTGAACTCCTATGTATGCAACTTCAGGACCCCAGAATCTGCTTCAGTGCTGCTGGGTCCAGAGGCATCACCAAGGGAAACACTGGGGTAGGGTAGCTGTGCTGGGGGGCCACCTCCATTGTGACAGAAGAGGTCATCCTTAAAAGGATTCCCCAGCCCATCTCCGTGGCTTTGTATGTGGGGCAACTTGCTCTAACATGGCCACCAAGTTCCTGTGATGAGACCTTCAGTGGAAACACATTTTTCAAGCAACAATCCCAAATACCCTCCCAGCCTTCTTCACTCACAGCAGGCACAAGGCACCCTGGAACCCTCCAGCTGAAGAAGCGGGGGATTGGTCAGCCGCCTTGGGAGGCAAAGGCTGGAAAAACTCTTAGCACTAAAGCCCCTTACCAACTTAAATTGGGTTGGGAGTTGTATTCCTTTAGGGAATGCTAAAAATGCAACCATTAGCTGCGCTCATCCTGCTTCTACACTTGCCAGCTGTGTGACCTTTGGCAAAGAACTTAAGCCTCTGAAGGAATCAAATGCTTCACTCCCACCAGAGGCTGCTGCTGTCACAGCTTCAGTGGCTGCTTCAGCTCCTCCAAACCGGCTCCTTTCTCCCCCATTTCCTGCCTCTTAAATTTTTCTTTATCCCTGACCCTGCCTGAAGCCAGTGGGCAACCGGTCCTATTAGAAATCTCATTCACACTTGAGAAGGCTGCAAATTGGTGTCACTCAGTGGGTGTCTGTCCTTCGTTGGGGCAGAAGGAACAAGAGAGGAAGGAAGTCAGATCTCTCCCTGACAGCCCTCAGCCACCAGGCCTGGTGTGGGGATCGAGGGGGAGAGACCTTGCCTCAGTGAAAGGAACATCTGGGGAGGAAAGTGGGGTGCGGCACTCTGGGGTTGTGAGATGGGTCAGAGAGCCCTTGCTGATGTGTAGCAGAATGTAAACCAGAGGGAACTAGGCACTCCCTCGGGGTGAGGGTGGGAATGGAATTTGGGCTTTGAAGCCAGACACCCCAGTTCAGATCCTGGCTCCAGCACTTACTGGCTGGCTGTGTGACTTTGAACCAGTCACTTAACATCTCTGAGCCTCAGATTTCTCACTTGTACAAAGGAATTTATCACAACTAACCATGCTAGCTGTTAATGATAATTACGCCAGAGAAGTGTCGTAATACATAATGGCACATGTAAATACTCAGTGGTAGTCTCTTTGCCTCGTCTTTCATGGTTTTCTCTTCCCTGACCTGGGGCATCCACAGGTCTCCTTCCCTGAAGTAGGAACACATGAGAACTACTCACAGTCTCTCTAAGATCGTCTCCCCTATCAGGTAGGAGTTTTATCCCATTCAGATGTTTATATTTTTCCTCCCCAGATAAGTATCTTATCCATTTAATATATACATATATTATACAATATATAATTATATTATATAATTATATATATAATATATATATTATATTTTACATATAAATATATGTTGATATATTTACATCAACTTAATATATATTGAAAGAATGAATATAGGGGGATCCCTGGGTGGCGCAGCGGTTTGGTGCCTGCCTTTGGCTCAGGGCGCGATCCTGGAGACCCGGGATCGAATCCCACGTCAGGCTCCCGGTGCATGGAGCCTGCTTCTCCCTCTGCCTGTGTCTCTGCCTCTCTCTCTCTCTGTGTGACTATCATAAATTAAAAAAAAAAATTTAAAAAAAGAAAGAATGAATATAGGCCACAGATCCCCTCTTCCTCCCTGCAACCACCCTTTTTTTTATCAGAGAAAGTAGAAACCAAGCTTAGAGAGGGCGTGTTACTTACCTCTAGGTCATTCAGCAAAATAGTTTACAATTTCTTTTTTTTTCGTTAAGGTTTTATTTATTTATTTGAGTAAGAGAGAGAGAGAGCGAGAGAGCAGGGGGCAGAGGCAGAGGGAGAAGCAGATGCCTCACTGACCAGGGAGAGACCGTGACCCCAGCCAAAGGCAGATGCTTAACCAGCTGAGCCACCCAGGCGCCCCACAGCTTACAACTTCTTAATGAAACTTTCTAGGTGTCAGAACACAAAAGAGTTGATGATCCAAGGGTCGGGACATCTGGGTCCTCTTTCCTTAACTGCGTGCAGCAGATTTGTGCAACCAGCAGGCAGGTTTCCAGCGCGCGCATCTGCTTCCCTGGATGAGCGGGGACGCAGCGCCCTCTGCTGGGTTCTCTAGGTAGTTGCGCTTTGACCGTGAGTGTCTTGGCTGCAAACTGGAATCTTCTGATGAGCTTTAAAAGATCTGCATCTCTAGACCAGTTAAATCAAAGTCTTGGGGTGTGACCAAGCCTCAGTATTTCTGAAAGCTCTGCAGGCGATTCCAATGTTCACCCGAGATTGAGGACCACAAATGTAAAAGTTGATTTTATCTGTGAAGATATTCCCTCGTCTAGAATGGAACACGTAATGGTGGAGGATACAATTCCACTGGATCAGAGCCCCTCCATTTTCCATTAAACAAATTCAATTATCTGAGACTTAACCTGCATTCAGAATCCTGGAAGTTCTCAGAAGTTGAGGGAAGGCATAAAGGTACCCCAAGCGTCTTGGTGACAGGCCGTGTCCAAATAAGTCCAAAGTCTCTGTTGGATCAAGCATGCTATACAGAGGGAATCTGCTTGAATAAAATGAGTAAATTATTTTCATTTGGCTCCCAAAGTTTTGTCAGCTTTATACGATCTAAACAAGGACTCTTAAACTTGAACATGAACCCAAAAGCTGTCAAACAGCTCATTAAAACAGATTGCTGGAAAAAATTAAAATAAAAAAAATAAAAAAAAAACAGATTGCTGGGCTCCAACCCCTTGGATTTCTGCCTCAGTAGGTCCAGCCAATTCCCAGGTGATGCCTCGGCTGCAGGTCTAGGACTACACTTAGAGAACCACTGGCCTACAAAGTGACTAGATTGACACCACCTTTCAAGTCTGCACCTGGTCCAGCAGCATGATAAGCCCATAGCATCCTAAACAGTCCTCAAAACTGATACGTGGCAGGAAGAATGGTGCTTTGATGAATTCTAAGTGCAATGATGGTTTGTAAGTGCAATACCAACCGAGCATGTCTCAAATGCTTCGGGATTGGTAAGGTAGAGGCGGAAATGGTAGGGTCTGTAGCAACAAGACTTGGGTTATGGACTTTCTCCCACCAAGCCCAGCTCCAAGGGTTCTGCTATATAGAAGCCACAGCCTCTGTGGAAGGAGATGTTTTCACTCCAGGAATGAGAGGGTGAGATCCCTAAAGGTGGGGTTGGGGATATTTCCATCCACAGTCAAGATGCCAGTATTGGGGGATCCCTGGGTGGCACAGCGGTTTGGCGCCTGCCTTTGGCCCAGGGCGCGATCCTGGAGACCCAGAATCAAGTCCCACGTCGGGCTCCCGGTGCATGGAGCCTGCTTCTCCCTCTGCCTGTGTCTCTGCCTTGCCTCTCTCTATCTCTGTGTGTGACTATCATAAATAAATAAAAAGTAAAAAAAAAAAAGATGCCAGTATTGGGCCATCCATATTATATACCTGGGGACCTTCAAGTTTTTTGTTTGATAATATATATTTTTTAAGATTTTATTCTTTTTTAAGCAACCTCTATACCCAACATGGGGCTTGAACTCACAACCTCAAGATCAAGGGTCACATGCTCCACTGAATGAGCCAGCCAGGCACCCTTGCTTGATTATATATGTTTTTAATATTTTGTTTTATTTTAATTTATTTATTTTATTTCTGAGAGAGCACACAAGTGGGGAGGGGCAGTGGAGAAGGAGAGAGAGAAACTTAAGCAGGCTCTACACCCAGCATGGAGCCCAATGCAGTGCTCATCTCACTATCCTGAGATCATGACCTGAATTGAAATCAAGAGCTAATTCTCAACTAACTGAGCCACTCAGGAGCCTTTCTGCTTGATAATATTTTTAATCATAAGTGTACATAGTTATAAAGAATGTATTGTGGGGTATCTGGGTGGCTCCATCAGTTAAGCATCTGCCTTCGCCTCAGGTCATGATCCCAGGGTCCTGGGATGGAGTCCCACATCAGGCTCTCTGCTTAGCAGGGGTCTGCTTCTCCCTCTCCCTCTGCCTGCTGCTCTGCCTGCTTGTACTGTGTCTCTCATTCTCTGTCAAATAAATAAAATCTTTTAAAAATGTATTGTAAATATTGATATCTTTTTAAAAAGTGTCCTTAAATGAGTGCAGTGAAGTCTAAATATCATAGCAATTTGATAATGTTATATATTTTATTTATTTAAGATTTTAATTAATTTTTTTGACAGAGAAAGAGAGAGAGAGAGCACGAGCAGGGGGAAGGGCAGAGGGAGAGGGAGAAGTGGACTCCCAGTGGAGCAGGATCTCTGGACCCCAGGATCATGACCTGAGCCAAAGGCAGACACTTAACTGACTGAGTCACACAGGCGCCCCGTCGTTATCTATTTTAAAAATAAATGAAAAACTCTTACTGACAATGTTGAATTTTCCCTGAACCTTGTGCTCCTGGAAAGCAGCAATGGTTAAGAAATTCTCAAATCCTTTTGTGTTCTGGAAATGACTTATTTAAAGAAACACTTTGCACATTTCACTGAGATAAGACTAATGGGTTCCCCCTTTGTTTACCTATAATGAGGCTTGGCACAGACACTCTGAATGCCCATTCTTTGACTCATGGATGGGTATCTGACCTGCGGGGCACACTGATCAATCAGAACAAAATGCTTGTTTTTTTTATTTTTTTTTAAGATTTTTATTCATTTATCCATGAAAGACACAGAGAGAGAGAGGCACAGACACAGGCAGAGGGAGAAGCAGGCTCCACACAGGGAGCCGGACGTGGGTCTCGATCCCGGGACTCCAGGATCACACCCTGGGCCAAAGGCAGATGCTAAACCGCTGAGCCACCCAGGGATCCCCAACAAAATGCTTGTTAACCAAACTTTGGTTAAGCTTCTCTTCTTCCTCTAGATCCCTCAACTATGGCCCACCCTCAGTGGGCCCTCACCCTCAGCCAGTTTACAATTCCTCCTTAATGACCCCCCAGAGAATAGACCTTAGGCTAAAACAATCTCCCAATGACTCTACGACCTACCATCTGGATATTGGATTAGATCACTCATGTTCATTCCTCCCCCCACTGGCATTCTTTCTAGCATTGTTTACTCCTCCCTATAAAAGAACACCCCCCCCTTTTTTTTGCCTAACTTAGCAGATCTTCTGGTCAGAGCACTCCCCCTATGACTATAGTTCTCCCCTCCTCCCACCCTGTTCCAAATAATCCTTTCAAGTACTGTCTTTCCTTACTAAAACCAGTTTTGTTTTTCATTTACATTATATGCAACATTCTTTTCCCTTCTTGAACTTCTATTTCCATTCAGCCACTATGGCGTCAATCCCAGCATACTATATTTTCATGCTTGGCAATATTTTCTGGAGCAGCCAATCATGCCTTTATGTCACAAAATTGTGTATATAAATTTGATCTCATTAACACTAAAAAGTGCTCTGTGACCCATAGAGTTCTAGGCATTAATTTTTCCCTTCTAAGTTGAGAGATTGTTGCAAGTATTTTCAGTACATGTGATCAAATAACAAACATATAGCACTTTGTAACAGGAGAGATCCTCTTTAAGCATAAGAAGTAAATTTTCATTAGAAGTGCCATTGAAAGGATGCCTGGGTGGCTTAGTGGTTGAGCATCTGCCTTTGGCTCAGGTTGTGATCGCATCCAGGGATCCAGTCCCTCATCAGGCTCCTGCAGGGAGCCTGCTTCTCCTTCTGCCTATGTCTCTGCCTCTCTGTCTGTGTCTCTCATGAATAAATAAATAGAATCTTAAAAAAAAAAAAGAAGTGCTATTGAAAATATGTCTTTTACAGAAGTAGATTGAGTCAGTTACTTTTCCAGTAACTTTTTAGATCCAGGGATGAATATTAATTTTTCCAACAACGAGACAGAGTTTGGGCCTTTTGTAAGCACCAACAAACATTGGTCCACATAGAAGGCAGATAGAAGGAGGTTCATTCTGTCAGTATCTCTCAGCTCTTTTAATTCCTGGTGATTACCCATGCTCAAAAAGTATATATTTTGAATGACTTCTTGGCTGACAACAGGATTAAATCCTCCTTGGATCACAGTGAAAGTAAATCAGAAACCCTTCTTTATTTCCCAGGGGGAGGCAGCAGAGCAAGATGCAGAATGAGTCTGTGCCTGAGACTTTCCTTTGTAAAGCTGGAGACAGCTCCTTATAAAACAGGACAAGGAGGCTGAACATCCAGGACTCCAGGCATGTGCTTAGGTCCAGACCCATAGGAGTAGAGGATCTGAATACGGAGTCCCTGAAAACCGTTGCCCCCAGAGTAAACTGTCACGAAGTGTCTCTGTCTGAAGACCTTCCGTCCTCTTCTTTACTACTCTCTATCCTATCGCTCTTGCCTCCTAAGAAGCTCTGGAATCTGTCCCAAGCTCTTTATCCTCTCTACCACAATGGCCCCCAGGACCTTACCTTGCCTGAATGTCCACAATCACCCCCAAAACCTCTTTCTCCAGATCTAATAATCCATTCCTCCCTGCACTGCAGCCAGAGGGAGCTTCCCCAAATACAAATGAACCAGCTCTGGATTAAACTCCTCCTAGCTCCCCAAGGCCATCAGAAGTCTGAGTAGAAGGACTTAATCTCTCTAAGGGCCTCGTCTTTTGTCCTGCTTCCCTCAAATCTATATTCCAGTCAGAGGTGGCAGATTCCTGGACACGGGTACCACTGGCCTTCTGGGAACCTTTGCAATGCCCTCTTTTTGCAAGACTGCGAGACAGAGCTAGGAGGAATCAGACTGCTTTGGTAAGGGACTTTTGTTTGGATCTTAGCTGTTTCCTCTTAATTTCTTTTAATGTCAATTTCCTTAACTGTCAAATAGAAATAATGGTACATATTTCATGGGGTTCTTGTACAGATTATATATGCATATTGCCTGGCACACAGCAGTGCTCACATAATAAATGTGAACTGTTTACTATTATTTTTAAAGGTTTTATTTATTTATTTATTTATTCACGAGAGACACAGAGGGAGGCAGAGACACAGGCAGAGGGAGAAGCAGGCTCTGTGCAGGGATCCCGACAGGGGGATGGATCCCAGGACTCTGGGCAGATGCTCAAACACTGAGCCACCCAGGTGCCCCCAAAATTTCTTTAGTGTATTATGTGCCCTTCATGTGTATTATTTCACGGAATCCCCACGACACAGAGGAGGGAAGGGCTCTCCATTCCCGTTCCGCAAATGTGGGTGTGTCTCCTGCAAGTCATTCTGCCTTTGGTGGCACGCAGCTCGTAGGAGGCCGCATCCTGGCCCAGGGAGCGCCGTGCAAAAGGCAATGGGACCCGGGAAACAGGAGGCCACGCTCCGCTCCGGTTGCTTTAAAATTTTCCGCGGGTCCCGCCAGCAGCCCGCACAAGCCACACCCCTTTAGGAGTCCCCGCCCCCCTGCGGGCCTGCGCCTATCCGCCGCGAGCCAGGCCCCCGGCCAATCAGCAGCGGCGCTGGGCGGGCGCTGCCGCGCGGCGGGCCAATGAGCGGGCAGCCGGAGCGGGGCTTGCCCGGGCATGTGGGAGCTGCGGGCTGCAGGACACCACGTGCGGCCCGGAGGACGCGCGCGGCGCTTCAGGTGCTCCGGGGCGCGGCTGGGGACGGCGGGCCCGGGCTCGGCCTACGGCTCGGGCTCCGGCTCGGGCTCCGGCTCGGGCTCGGGCTCGGGCTCGGCCGGGGCGGGGCGGGGCGGGTGGGGTCTGCTGGCGCGGCGCGCCCCCGGCCCTAGGGTCCCGCGCGCGGTGCCCGCTCCCGGCCTGCGCTCGGGGACGCCGGGGCCCGGCCGAGCGGCTCTCGGGGCCCCGCGGCGTGCAGGCCCTGCCCCGGGCGCCTCCCGTGCTCGGGGGCCTGGGGCCTGCGGGGCGGCGCTGGGCGCAGGGGCGCCGGGCACGGGGCTCGGCCTGGCGGGCTCGGCCCTGCGGCCGGCGAGGGACCACCCGAGCCCTCCGTGGCCGAGGCCGGGCCTCCCCGGGGCGCCCTTCGGGGGCCGGGGGGGGGGGTCGGCGGGGCTCCCGGGCTCTCCTTGCCCTTGCCCTTGCCCTGCCGAGAACTTTGAGCAGCACGGGGCGTGTGTGTGGCGGGGGCGTGGGGTGACCTCAGCGAGCCCGGGTTTTCCAAGTCCGGGCAATTATTCTGGGCCAGGGCTCGGGGGTGGGGTCGCGCGCTCCTCAAAATACAAAGTGCGGCTTCTCAGGCTTCTCAGGCCCCGTGGCCCTAAATGGCAGTTGGGATGGCCGGGTGTGGGGGGCAGGCCTGGGACTCGACGTTTGACACGGACGTTCTAACTGCTTTGGGGGAAGCCCCAAACCTAGATCCACGCTCGGTTTTCATCCACCTCCATTTTGTGGTCATGGGGGCGGTGACCTGGTCCCAGGACATCTAGGTTTTAGGGCCAGGGCACCCGGAAGGCAGCCTACAGCCGCCTACTGCCTTCCCCATCTGCCTGCAGGTTGGTAGCTTTTGGGGCCTTGGCTCTGGGGCTCTCCTGCTGGAGTCCTTGCCTTGGGCCACAAACCCCATCACCTGTCACCGCAAGACCTGCTGGCTGCTGATCCCCAAAGAGGTGGTTCTGGGCTGGGAGGAGATTTGAGTGTGTCCTTACTGAAACAGCTGTGTTATTTGAGCCAAACTTCTCTCCAGTGAAGAGAAGGTGTCCCTCTCACCCCCCCACCCCCACCCCCCGTCTGGTGGCCCAGGATGGGCCAGGCATGTCCTAGATAATTAATTGTTGGTTCTGACGTGTCAGCAAGTTCAGGGCATGTAGAAGAGGACTTGCTTTCATCTCGAAACACAAGGCCGCTTTTTCTCAGGGAACTTGATTTCTGGATTCCTGGGAATCTTGCAGGGAGGGTCAGGGAGGCCACCCACCCTGCGCTCCCAGGCTCAGCTCCTGACCTGGGAGAAGGGAAGGGAAGGGAAAGGGCCCAGTTCTCCCCATTGCCGAGCTGAGGCAAAATGAGCTTCTATGCTTGTCGGCTCTAATCTGTGACTCGTCAAGGTGAGGACGTTGATTATAGTTAGGTGCCCTTTTAAAAGGGAGAAGGCTTCTTGGGGAGTGGATGAGCAAGCCTGAGGGAGGATGAGTCAGGATGGGTCACGGAGCCTCGCCCTGGCCCAGGCATCACCAAGTGGCTCTCCTCCCACGATTCTTAATCTCTGTCCCTGTTCGGATTCTCCTCCAGAGCTCTGCCTATAAGGCAGTAGGGATTTCTTTCTCCATCAATCCCTGGATTCCGCCCAAACTTTCACCACCGTCCAGAAACAGTGGTCTCTCACTGTTCCCTCCATCGGGCTCCTCTCCCCCTACCTCCTGGTCAGTTGGTCCACCAGCCCTCTGCCCTCTCACAGTGGAGGACCTTTGCCTTCTGGAGTTTAAGTTTGTATTTCCTCTGAATGCCTTTCCCGTTCTGTGCTCCTAGCAGACCTTCCTGAAACCTTTCAGCATGTCCCTCCACTGGCCAGGCGTCACTAACCTGGCAATTGTCTGTCCAGTACTCGGACAGATGAGTCCTTAGTTCATTCACTACCCCCCATCCTGAGCACACCCTGGGAAGAGGCTGGCTGCCTCCTCGCCAGATGAGGAGTTCCCTGAATTCTGGTTCACCTCCAGCCCTGCTGCTCCCACAGTCTGGCAGGCCCGGCCTCAGCTCCCTTCACACACTTCTGAAGAGGACTTGCTGTGTGCCGGGTCCTGGGCTGGCTGTTGGGGAAGAGGCAAAGACACACAGGGCTCTGACCTGGCTTTTGGAGCACTTTGGGGTAGACGCTCTGTAACTGTTGTCTTAAAGTGTAGTAAATGCTTCTCTGGTTGTGCTGTCAGGTGCGGAGGGGTGAATTTCTCTGTTCCCCAGCTAGATTGTAAATGCCTGGGCTCAGGAAGTCAGTGACTTCCCTTGGGACTTGGGATTCCCTCAGCTGATCAGCAGAGGCCATTCTGGGGGTAGCAGCTTAGGGGGCTGAGGGTAGGGCCACCAAGGTGTGTGGTAGCCTTTCCAGGGTGGGGACAGAAGGTTAAGTGGTGAAAAGGTGAGAGGGACAGTTCCTCCAGCTGGGACCTGACGTACCTTGTGTTTTATGCCCTAGTGGCATCAGGCTGCTTGGGGAGGGGGGCTCCCCTTCCAACCCTGGCTTCCTTCCTCTTTCAGGCCTTTGCCCCTAACATGGCCACCAGTTCATCTCCTTGTCACCTGGAAGGTTACTGTTTCTTCACAGAGATTTAATTTCTTCCAGCCAGCCTTCCAGAATCATCGTCGGGCCAGCTCTGCTTCCCTAGCAATTCTAACCCAGCCCTGCGCACGCCTTGTGCTCTGTTTCTGTCTCTGCAGTGAGACTAATTATTTTCGAGGCCAGGATCTGCCTATGTTACTCTCTGCTCAGCAACTGGCACAGCTGGGACCCAAGGGAGCCTTAGGGTGGAACAACCCTTAGGGATAGAGGGTTGTTCCAGCAGGGCTCCCTGGAGGATGTAGAAAGGTTAGGAGGTATGTAAGTGGGAAGACAGGTAAGGGGAAAGCCTGTGGGTTGGGAGGGCAGTGAGTCCTGGCCAAGGCAGCTTTGGCCTGGGAAGAGCTGGTGACCAATCAGGAGGAGAGCTTTAACTGCTCTGGGGAGAAGGGAGCAGGTAGTTACTGAGCCCCTACTGTATACAGTGGATGCAGAGCGAGCGCACGTGTATTGTGTCCTCTCATCTTCATTAGGACAGGTTGTAGTAGGGCCATTTCGCAAGCAAGGAACCTGAAGCTCAGCTCAGGTAACTTCTGAACAGCTGAGTTAAACCCTGCTCTGCCTACTTGAAAGTCCTGGTTTTCTGGCCTGTTAAAAATGTACCAGGTGACTTAGCAAGTGAGTGAAGCTGTCCAAGCATGGTCCCTCGCTCTTGGGCACCTGCTGGCCTTGTTGCATGGGATTTGCAAACCCACATGAACTTCAGAAATCCCCAGTGTCCAGTAATGGAGGGACCTGCGGACACTGCCTTTTCCGTTTCCCTTTTTGTGTGTTGAGCCAGCTTACAAGCATACCCCTGCCTTTAGTCTCTGGTGACTTAGAAATGCCTAGCTATCAAAAACTGTTTTAGATGCTGTTGTGATTAGTAAGGTAGAAAGTCATTTAATGAATTACCTTATTTTGGTTGACAGATATCGAAAATACAACTATGGTGAGCCTCTTGTGAATTTTTTTTCTCCAGTTTCTGCTGAGAATGAGGGCCTGTGCTTTCACAAAGGATTCTTTTGTTTTTTGTTTTTCTTTAAACTGGGATTAGATTGTGTGGCCAGCTCAGTTGGAAGAGTATGCGACTCTTGGTCTTGGGGTCATGAGTTTGAGCCCCACATTGGGTGTAGAGATAACTTAAATTTAAAAAATTTAAAAATGAGATTTGCGTGTGTGTATGTATGTATGCATACACACAGTGTTTCTGTAACTTCTTTTCCCATATCTATACCTCTCTAAAGCTTGTTGTCACCTGAAGGTGAGCTCTGGCTTGAAGGTTGAGACCCTGGATGCTGGGTTCGTATCAACTCTTGTCTTTCTCACCTGTGAGATGAGAACGATCATACTTGTTCAGGTTGTTGGGAGTATTTAGTGATTCTATGTAAAGTACTTGGGATAGTGATTCACAAGGGAGCTTGACTCAGTGCAGTGATTATTTGAAAGGTCCTGGGCTCAGTCTGGGAGCCTGAGACAAAGTACAGGGCTCTAGGGCAGTGGGCAGTGGAGCCCTGCAGGTGGGGGCGGGGCCAGCCCTGCACACTTCTCACCCAGCCTCTCTGCCCTGTGTTGTCTCTGCAGAGCGCCGCCCTGCTGGCAGATCACCCCACCAGGCCTCGCCTGCCCCGAGGTGTGAGCTGATTGGGATGGTACCCCGGGAAGGTCCAGAGTCTGCCCAGTGCCCGTGCCCTTCCCTGGCTAGCCTGAATGCCAAGGATGTGCTTCGGAGAAAACACAAGCGGAAGAGTCGACAGCACCAGCGATTCATGGCCCGGAAAGCCCTTCTGCAGGAGCAGGGGCTGCTGAGCATGCCCCCCAAGCTGGGACCCTCCCTGCTGCCCATGCCATCAGAGGCACTGCCGGGCACTGAAGCCACCAGCAGTGGGATGCAGCGTCTGAGGAATGAACCTGGAGGTGCCTCGTGGAGCAGAAAGCTTACCCCCCGGGAATCCACAGGGCCCCGGCCCAGCAAATGTGTGGCCATCGACTGTGAGATGGTGGGCACGGGACCCCGAGGGCGGGTGAGTGAGCTGGCCCGCTGCTCTGTAGTGAGTTACCATGGCGATGTCCTCTATGACAAGTACATTCGGCCTGAGATGCCCATCGTGGACTACCGCACTCGCTGGAGTGGTGTCACTCGGCAGCACATGCGCAAGGCCATCCCCTTCCAGGTGGCCCAGAAAGAGGTGAGGACATAGGTGGGGACGTGTGTGGATGGGCGATGGCCAGGGAAAGGCAGCCCTGGGTTTGAGTCACCACTCAGCTGCTGGAAACGAGTTTGGGAAAGTTACTTAACCTCTGTGTAACCTGTGGCTTTCTTCTCCATAAACAAGGGTGCATAAAATCTGGACCCACCTCCATGGGAGGGTTGCTGGGTAGTCTTTGGGATAATGTTTGTGGAAAGACTGCCACTTGGAAGATGTGAAAGGCTCACAAGTTACATTTTCTTTTCGGTTGTAAAAGTATGATGTATCTATTTAGAATTTGCAAGGCCCACAGTCCTGTCATCTTCAGGCATCAGTGTTTCCTTATTTTTTTAGTTATCCAGAGCTTTGAAAAAGATCAATTAGTGTTTGGGATTGCACTAATGTGCTAGGAGTTCCCAAACGTATTTGACCATAGGAAGCACCTAAAGCGCTTTTAAATCTTGAATCTTTGTCCCCAGATCCTTCCATGGAGGTTCTCATGGGCTTGGGGATGGCTTTGAAAAATCATCATGCTGTGCAGATGTGCACATGACCTCCCTGGGGCCTGAGGAGGATGGAAGGCAGGGAAGAGAGGCATGCACTATGCACGTGGTGAGCGCTGAGCCAGAGACCAAAGGTTTCAGAGGTGGGAAGCAGAGTCCTGTATGGCCCCTTGTCCAGGGGCAGGATCCTGAGGAGACAGGCCATGTTGGCTAATGCTAACAAAAGCTGCTGTTAATGGGCTTATCTCTAGTGCCAGGCACAGTTCTGTGGACGTCATCCAGTGGGTCTTTATCCGTCGACTCCTGTGTACTGAGCTTTCATCTAGCATCACTAGTCAAGTCAAACATTGTCCCTGCTGTTTACACTGAGCTAACATGGGGGGCAGGTGGATAGACTGTGCCAGACCTAGAGGTGTCCTTAGAAAACGTGATGAATCCACTCCACTACCATGGGAGAGAACAGCCCGGGTACCGATGTGGCTGGGCCAGTCATGTGGGAGGCCTCCTGGCATGGAAGCCGAGGCGCCCCGAGAGGACTTGGCATAACGTTGAGTGGGGTGGGGGAGTGCAGGGAAGTCTTCCAGGCTGAGCAGAGAGCCTGTGCCAGTAGAACAGAGTTGCTTATATTGATCAACTAGAAGACTTCTTCCAGGAGCTACTTCTTAAAATGCTCAGACCCACCCCAGGGAGACAGCACTCTTACTTGTTCGAGAGCCTAAGTGTGCCCCGGGTCATAGTGAGTCGAAGGCCCAGGACTCAGACATGAGGCTGCGTGGATGGAGCTCATGGGTGCCCTCTCCACACTCCCCCACTCCCCCTTTGGAGGGATCTGTGTGCCAGTGGCCAGGGTGGCAGCACATGTCTCGTGCCAGCTTCACAGCAGGATCTTCCTGCCTCCTTCACTCATAGATCCTCAAGCTCCTGAAGGGCAAGGTGGTGGTGGGGCATGCGCTCCACAATGACTTCCAGGCCCTCAAGTACGTGCACCCTCGGAGCCAGACCCGGGATACCACTTACGTGCCCAACCTCCTCCACCAGCCTGGCCTCCACACCCGCACCCGGGTGTCTCTTAAGGACCTGGCCCTGCAGTTGCTCCACAAGAAGATCCAGGTGCGTGGGACGGGAGAAGGGGCCATGGGCTGTGCCTTCGGGCTTCCAGTCATTCCACCTTCCCCAGTCCCGGGGACCAGGGCTAAGTATGATGTCCCACACGTAGAGGCAGCCCTGGGTGTTTTCTCCACCATCCCTATTGTGACAGCCAACCACATTCTTGCAGGCTGGGCTCTTACAGACCTGTCCTCCACCCAGTCCCTGGCTCTGTCCCTGCCCTTCATGGAGAATCCACACGGCGGAGCCTTTCCCAGGGGCAGCCAGTAACTCTCGCTCCCACTGTCCTCATTATTCCGTCCGCTCTTCAAGTCTCTGAAGTCAGTTATACCACGGGTTATGTTTGAGTTGGGGACGCAGGGTCAGAGAGGATAGGTGGGGTATGGGATGTTTGAGATTGCTGTGCTCTCCTGAGCATCACCCATACCCTGCCCCCGTCCCGAGCCATACACAGCTGTTCCGAGAGTTCTGGGCCTGCACCAGATCCAGAATGACGGGCAGTGATGAGGGCTCTTGTCCACAGGCTGGCCAGCACGGGCACTCATCAGTGGAAGATGCCACGACAGCCATGGAACTCTATCGGCTGGTGGAGGTGCAGTGGGAGCAGCAGCAGGCCAGCAGCCTGCCGCCCTGCCCGGAGGACCGAGAGCCTGACAGCAGCACGGACATGGAGCAGTACATGGAGGACCAGTACTGGCTGGAGGACCTGGCCCAGGGCACCCGCGGAGAAACGGAGGCACAGGACAGAAGGGAGTGAGGCAGGAGAGCCCTGGGCAATTCATCCTGGGCAGGGCAGGGTGCAGCTAGCCTGTTGCCAGGGTCCGGGGAGTTGGGACCATCTATCCTTTTGGCTCCCTTGCCCAGGGGCTCTTGTGGGCACTCCCCCCCCCCCATGGTTTGCTAATGGCACTTTATAGGCACTGTGAAAATGTCAGGTGGGTGAGCTATGGGGACCCAGCCAGAGGAGGGGGTGTGCCAGCAGACCATCCTAGCCGTCACTGGCCTCCCCACCCCCTATGCTGTGCTGTCTCAGAGGGTGAGGTCTCCTCGTGGGGTGTTAGCTCAGTGACCTGGGGTAAGGCCCTTTTCTCTTACTGCTCTCTGCATCTTCCTCCGCGGGCATTGTTAGGTTCACAGTGAACATGTCCTGAATCTATAGAGTGAAAGCCCCTCTAAGGGACGTTCCTACCTTTCTCAGATTTGCAGCTTTGGCCATAGCCGTAGTAGGAACTCAGTGCTAGGCTGTGATGGGATAGCAGAGCCCGCAGGCCCAAGGGGAGCTGGCACTAGGCATCACCAGGCACTATTCTGAGAGTGGGGAAAGCAGCTCTGTGTTGATGTTGGGTGGAGACTGTGGCATATTAATTTTGACCTAACTCGGGCATTCTTCATGCCCACAATGCTGGGCTCTCTTAAGTACAAGCCTGAGAAACAAGACAGCAGTTTGAATTCTGGGACCTCTGTGCAGAGCTACACCCAAGGGACCTTTATTTATTAAGAGTAAAGCCCGGGCAGCCCGGGTGGCTCAGCGATTTAGTGCCGCCTTCAGCCCGGGGTGTGATCCTGGAGACCTGGGGTCAAGTCCTGCGTTGGGCTCCCGGCATGGAGCCTGCTTCTCCCTCTGCCTTTGTCTCTGCCTCTCTCTCTCTCTCTGTGCCTGTCATGAATAATTTAATTTTAAAAATCTTAAAAAAAAAAAAAAAAGTAAGGCTGCCAGTGTGCAGGGGGCAGAGGGCATGTCCATGGGGCTAGGGCCAGGGAGTGTGTGCACTCCCGGGCTGGTGTCCCCTCAGGCTCTTTGATCCATAGTCATCACGGTTATCGGGATCTGTCGGGATCTCATATGCCACCCCTCTTTCATTGATTCACAAGGGCCCATTTGGGGTATTTAGGTTAGCCAAGACCTCAGGTCCACATGGACTTGTGAGCCCCATCCTTGCTTGCCACTTAATAGCTTTGCGACCTTGAGCAACTATGTGACCTCACTCTTGAGCCTGTTTCCTCCTCTGTAAAATGAGGATGATGCTACAGCCCACCTCCCCGGGTTGTCATGGGGATCAGGTACTGGGGCCTGGCATGCAGCAAGCTGAGGTCAGTGTGACCTGCTCTGTTTTCTTTAAGGCTGGTCGCAGCCTCTTCTGAATAACACCTGAGCCAGCCTCCTGGGATGGAGTGGCTCTGTCTGCAACAGGGCTGTCCTTGCTCGGCTGTTCCAACAGGGGCAGGCTAAGGACCCAGCATGGAGGTGTGACCTGTGTCTGCTCAGCGTCCCTCTGCATGCGGGAAATAACAATGGTCTTTATGTCAGCCTGACCCAAGCAACAGGGCCAGGAACTCAGACACTACTGAAACCACACTACTTCCAACTTGTCTGTCAGCTCCCTCCCAGGCTGCAGAGCAGGGAGCTGGCTGAGGCATTGACCTCTGCTGGCCTGGTTCCAGGGCTTTGTTCTGGAGTCCTTAAACATCTATCTGTAGCTGGCGGCAAACTGCCAGCCGGGCTGTAGTAGTTTCGATTCTTTGGGCTGTGGGTTGAAAAAGATGGAGATATTACCAGTAGGGGAAATCTACTGGGTTTAAAATCAGCTTTATTGTAAAAACATTTGTTCTGGAATAAAACTCAGATGGGATGCTTAGATGGCTCAGTGGTTGAGTGCCTGCCTTCCCCCCACCTAGGGTGAGATCCTGGAGTTCCAGGATTGAGTCCCACATCAGGCTCCCGGCATGGAGCCTGCTTCTCCCTCTGTCTCTGCCTCTCTATCTCTCTGTCTCTCATGAATAAATAAATAAGTAATTTTTAAAAATAAAAAAAAATAAGACTCAATTAGAAAAGTGAGTGAAGTGGTCTTTTCTGAATTCTCAGGTTGGAGTGGGAGGGTGGCTTGATGGAGGGATTGAGGGATGCTGGGGCACTGAGTCTTGCTGGGTGCTTTGGCCTTTGAGGTGGGGGCTTTCAAGATAATGCTTTGGGATGTGACAACATTCTAGAGCTGCAGAATTTATGTAGTTTATTTTTAAAAATTTTATAACTGCCCTATTGCAGAGCACAAAGTTTGTTTCTCCTGAAGCTGTTACTTTTCAAGAAAATGTTTAGTTCTAATTGTGATAAAACACACATAACATACAGGTTTCCATCTTAACCCTTTCTAAGGGTACAGCTCAGTGATGGTAAGTATATTTCCATTGTACAGCCAATCTGTATGACAGAGCTTTTTCATCTTGCAAAACTAAAACTGCTCATTAAACACACTCCCCACACCCTCCTCCCTCCAGCCCCTGGCCACCACCATTCTACTTTCTGTTTCTATGAATTTGACTATCCCATGTAAGTAGAATCAAATAGTATTTGTCTTTGTGATGAGCTTATTTCGCTTAGCGTATGGTCCTCAAAGTTCATTCATGTTTAATATGTGTTAGAATTTCCTTCCCTTTTAAGACTGAATAATCATTTGGATGTATAGACCATATTTTGTTGGTCTGGTCAGTTCTCAACACTTGGGTTACTTCCCCCGCTTGTTTGAGAATAACACTGAAGGTAGGTGGGCGGTACCTTTGGAACTCCGCTTTTGGTTACTTTGGGTGTATACCCAGAAGTAAGATTGTTGGATCATACGGTGGTTCTGTTTGAAGTTTTTGAGGAACTGCCATACTGTGTTCCACAGTGGCTGCACCAATTTGCAGTCCCACCAACAGTCCATGAGCTTACCCATTTCTCCACATCCTCACCCACACTTGTTATTTTGGGGTTTTTTTTGTGTGCTTTTTTATTTTATTTTTTCAGGGGAGGGTCGGTATCCTAGTGGGTGTAGATACCTACATCATTTTGGTTTTAATTTGCATTTCTCTAATGATTAGAGATTTTGAACATCTTTTTGCACGTTTATTGATATATAGTTCATTTTTCACTTTTTTTCTTTTTAAAAAGCAATTCCATTGTGATTTTACATGAACCACATGAAATTGCTGACATTTGACTGAAACACTTCTACCTGTCACAGAATTGAGAAATTCACGCCTGTGCATTTTCGAGCGCATGCACAGCTGAGACATGGTTGAATAGGAATTCAAAGGTCAGGGTGCTAGTAGGGATCGGTGCCTGACTCAGTTATGAATCACCCACTTGGCCTGTGCCCTGTGCTTGGTGCCACAAGGTGGCAGCCTCTGTACCTTGTATAGTCACAGGTGGGCCAACTGAAGGAGGATGTGTGTCTTGTAAGGGCTGAGAGGTTTGCCCTGAGTGACTAACTTTCCTGCTGTCACTTGACATGAGATTTGCAGGCTTGGTCTGGCCAATGGGTGACATCAGGTAAACTGGAGAAGCATCTCCTCTGGGACCTCCTCCCCCTGGCTGGGGTCAGGGATTCCTCTCCTAGGCTTTCACAAGTGTCTGTATCTAACCTCAGAGCTCACAGTACCTGGGAAAAAAAATTCAACATGACCCAGGCAGGGTTCCAGGTTCTTGGAAACTGCATGGGCGTTGAAGTTTGCTTTTTTTGGACAACTGGAAATCACAGTGCAAGAGATTAGATTTGGAGAAGATAAACCTGTTGGGATTTGAAGGACAGCATGGAGGCAGGAAGACCCGGGAGCTGATGGGCAGGTGGGGACTGAGCAAAGGGGAAATGCAGGGTCAGTGACCACGGAGTGGGCTCTGGACGCTGGGACAAAGAGGAGGAGACCTGAGGAAACCAGCAGGGTGAAGGGGTGAGGTGCACCGTGTCCTATGGGGTTGTAGAAACAGAAACCGCACCACTGGATCTTTAGGGGGTTACTTTTTCAATGCACATTTATGTAAAATGACACATTTTGCTTCATTCTCTCCCTAAATCAGGGTGACGATCCTTTATGCATTTGAGAAACAAAAAAGTCCCCAGTCTGAATTCAAGCAAAAGTTGCTCAATCAGGATGGGAACCAAAAATAATTTCATACTTCAAATTCGAGCCAATTCAATGACGAACTTGAGCAATACCTTATTATTCAGACATATTTCAGTACATCGTTTTATTTTTGAGGTCTGTTACAGTCAGACATCACTCCGTGAAAATACCAGGGACCTGGGGAAATTCCTTTCTAAGCCACAAATCTTGATGACATCTGGGAGCAATCAGATCCCACTGCTCAAAGCTTACTCCTTAGGAATCTGGAGTAGGAGGCAAGAGTCTTGCAGCATATGATGATGACTTCCTCTCAACCCAGTGGGCCACAGAGAGCCATAGAGGATTCTTGAGTAAGAGCATGGCAGGATCAAACCCAGATTTGAGGAGACTAGAATAGGGAAGGGATGCTGTGGAGGATAGCTGATAGTGAGGAAAGATTTCAATTTCTGCCTTTTCCTCACTGAAAGCTGGTTCTAGTTTTGTCCCAGCCATAACTCATTCATCTAGTCAATAAGTATTGAATGCTATGTGTCAGGCACTGCTGTAAGAGGTCAGAGTTCGAGCCTGGGAGCTGGGTGTAGTCCCCAGGAAGTATGGCCAGGCTGGTGGGGCTACTTCCAGGCTTTCTTTCCTTGTCCTCAGAGTGTTAGCCCAGCTGGAAGCAGAGCCCGTTGAGGGCAGGCAGACGGTTGTTTCTGAAGCACCCCCAAAGCTCTGGAGACTCTAGGGGCTCCCTCTCAGCCTTCCTGGGTGGGGGTTGGGGCTAGCCCCAGGCTCAATGTCCCAAGAGCCAGCTCCCCCTTACCCCCATAAGAGACCTCACTGAGTGTCAGGTTGGAAGCTGTGGGACATTCTGCAGCCTCCGGTGCCGGGGATGTTTATTCTCCCAGCAGATGGAGGGTGAGAAAGGGAAGGAAAGAAGGTGTGGCAACCCACCGCATTCTCATCAGCCCCCTCATCTGAGATGGGGAGGGCTCCAAGCACCCAGGTAGGGGCAGGGGCAACGGTCAGATGGGTGGACTCGGAGCCTGCCTCCCGGGTTGGTTGTGACTCGGGTCACCGGGCTCCCCACCTGCCGGCAGCGCAAGGAGCTGGAGCAGCGCAGCCCACGTGCCCAGCCTCCCGCCTCTGACTTCGCCTGATAACAAACCAGAAACTGAACCGGGCTTGGGATTCCCAAGTCAGAGATGAAGTCAGAGATGAAGTCAGAGATGAGTCACCGCCCGGGGCCACTGCAGTAGCTAAGAGGCGTCGCCAGAGGGGCAGACGCGAGCAGAGGGCGCGGGTGGCCAGCAGTCAGGTGAGTGGGAGCTGCGGTGGTGGCCAGGGGAGGATGTGAGAGGGGCCCGCGGGGCTCAGGAAGCCGGCGGGGTGGCAGGAAGCCAGCTTTGCCTGCCTCCAGGCAGTGCTCCTGACCGGCAGGGCAGAGGGTAGAGGCTGCGGGGTGGTGGCCCGAGTCGGCCCTGAGTGATGCTCCCGCCCCCGCCTGCCCTCTCCAGTGTGTCTCAGGGTCCTGATGAGACATGGCAAGTGGCACTGACGTGGTGGCCATTGACTGTGAGATGGTGGGCGTGGGGCCCGGTCGGGAGAGCGGCTTGGCCCGCTGCAGCCTCGTGGACCTCCACGGCACCGTGCTCTACGACCAGTTCATCCGGCCCGAGGGGGAGATCACTGACTACAGGACCCAGGTCAGCGGGATCACGCCTCGGCACATGGAGCAGGCCACGCCGTTCGACGTGGCCAGGCTGGAGGTGAGTGGAGGGCTGTCTGCCAGCCAGGCTGGGGCGGCGGGGAGGCTGCGGACCCCTGCATGTCTGCACACACATGCACGCACATGCACGCACATGCACACTTCCCTGGCACCTTCCCTAGGCGCCATATCTGTGACCCAAGACCCCAGCCACGACAGATCCCCTCCACCTCTGCGTGAAAGAGCACTTGGGCTCCGAGAACCCTATCAGGGTCTCCTTCAGATCCCTGAGAAGGCCTCCTGCCCTCAAACAGCCTTAGACTCACATCTGGGAGCAACGTTCAGGGCATCCCGTCCACCTTCCTGGGCTGTTCATGGGGAAACTGGGTTCTGCTTGATGTTCCCATGGAGGGATGCTTTCTCTACCCTGGCTGCCCTGGGTTGGCCCCCGCAAGGAAATGAGGAAATGTGGTCTCACTGGCTGGGCCCTTGGCGGGGGCTCGGGGTCTTGAAAAACAGGTTGGAGTCCCTGGGCTGAGGGGAAGAGCTTGCACTCACACCCACCATAGACCTTCCGTCAGTTTGAGGTCGGCATGCAGCCCCAAGATTTCCCACCACCTTGCCTCACCTTGTGGTAACTTTTTCAGGTCCCAGTTTCTGTTTCTATTTCTCTGAGTCACTAGATGGAAAGCAAACTCAACCCATCTCGCACTAGCTTGAGTCACTTCTGGGAAGGTTTAGAAGGGCGAGTCAGCGCATTGGTTTCTAGGCTTGGGGGAAGTCCTAGAGGAACGCCGACTGGGGCTGGTCCCGACTGCACGCCCCACACATGTGCCAGGCTCCACGCTCGGGATAAACATAAAACATAACAATAGCTCCCGTTTCCTGAGCAATGGCCGGACCTCCTTCACGCCTCATGGGACAGCCCTCCAGGATGGTTTTCAGGAGCTGTAAACGCAGAGTTAGAGGGCCAGTCTTGAACCCTGGCTGCTGACATAGCAGCTCAGTTACCCTGGGCGAGTTCCTTGGCAGCCTCTCCGTGTACCCAGCTTCCTGCACCTGTAAAAGATTACTGGGTATAATAATAGTAGCGACATCATAGGATTGTTGTGAGGACTGAGAACGTGCCTAGAGAGAGTGCCTGTGTGAGGACTCCAGAAACGTCAGCTGATACGATCGTCTGTTATCCCCATATTACAGATGTGGAAACTGAGACCCCCTTGAACCAAGTGTATTGGTTTGCTAGGGCCACCGCAGCAAAGTACCATGACCTGGGGCCTCAAACAACAGAAATGTATTGTCCCATCATCCTGGAGGGTGGAAGTCAGAGCTCAAGGTGTAAGCAGGTTGCTTCCTTCTGAGGCCCTGCAGGAGAATCCATGCTGCGTCTCTCTCCCAGCTTCTGGGGGCTGGCTGGCAGTCCTCTGTTTCTTGGCTTGTAGAAGCATCACCCCAATCTCTGCCTTCAGTCCGTGTGGTGTTCTCCTGGTGTGCACATTCTGTGGCCCCTCTTGCCCATTTATAAGGACACCGATCATATTGTATCAGGGTCCACCCTGATGGCCTCTGCTGATTACATCTGCAATGACCCTATTTCCAAATAAGTCACATTTTCAGGGACTGGGAGTGAGGATTTCAACATATGAATGGAGGTGGCAGAAGGCAGGGAGGGCAGGAGGACACAATTCAACCCATTAACACTAAGTGACTCCCAAAGGTCCAGATAACTGAGGGGGTCAGGACTCAGAAGTCAGGCTCATGCCTCAAGGGCTGTGTGTCCAGTAGGGGGCCGCCTAGCTGCATGTGGTTATGAGCCCCCAAAAGTGGCTGTTCTGAACCGTGATGTGCTGTAAGTATAAAATGTGCATGGGATTTCAGAGATTTGTTTTGCTTTGCTTGTTTGTTTTATTTATTCATGAGAGACAGAGAGAGGCAGAGAGATAGGCAGAGGGAGAAGCAGGCTCCCTGCAGGGAGCACGATATGGGACTCGATCCCAGGACCTGAGCTGAAGGCAGACGCTCAACCACTGAGCCACCCAGACGTCCCAATTTCAGAGATTTGTATCAAAAAATTCATAAGAGGTCTCAATAATCTTTTATATCAATTACATGTTAAAATTATAGTATTTGACAATATTAGGTTAAATAAAACATTAAAGCTAGTTTCACCTATTTTTACCTTTTTCAATATGGTGATTAGATGATTTAAAATTACATATGTGGCTCACAATATATGTCTACTGGACAGTGCTGTTTTATAGGGACTATGAGGAGGCCAGGAGCCCAGAGCCGGGGGTACAGTAATCAGTTAGGGTCTAGAAAGACTCCATGAGGCTGGTGGTTTTTGAAGGGGTGGGAGGAGTCCATGTCTGCAACCCAGTGGGCCACAGAGAGCCATGGGAGATCCTTGAGCAAGGGGATAGCAGGATCGAACCCAAGTTTTGAGAAGACTAGAATTGGGGGGGAGGTGCTGTGGAGGATAGATGGTAGTGAGGAAAGAAATATCAATAGGGAGTGAGTCAGAGCCCCTGGGGAGCCATCAGCAGGGGCAGAGAATGCTAGGATGGAGGTGGCCAAAGGGGTTGGGTGTTCAGGTGTCAACGGGAGGCCTAGGGACATGGCAGGAGCTCCTCACACTCAGATCCCCACTGAGCAGTCAGCTGGACTACATGTGCCCGTCCTTCCTCCTTGTCTCCGCAGTCCCTCCCCTCCCCCCGTCCCTGGCAGAGTGGCAGGAAGGGCAGGAGAGCCCAGAGCATGGCTTGGAGCCCTGGCCTGGGCACTGGGATGCCTAGGCGCCCATCCAGATTTGGTGCAGAATGCTTTGTATCTCAGGGGGAGGTCGTGCCAGGCCTGATGCTTCAGGTGTGTCACTCGGAGCCCTGCCCAAAGTAGGCACTGAGCAGCCATTCATAGGGGGAACCAAGAATCTACAGACTGGCCAGACCATTGAACCACATCTGGGGGTTTACATTTCCTGCTCCGTCACTCACTGGTTTGTGTGACCTTTGGCAAGTTATCAAACCTTTCTGAACCTGTTTGTCAGTGACAGGGAGTGCTAATGCCTCCTCCCTGGCCTCACTGGATTCAGTGATGTGGCCTGTCGCACTAAGCACAGTGCCCGGCCCATGGCTGACGGTCACCAACTGTGCCCGTGGAGGAAGGAGGGCGCACACCCAGATTATATGTCTGAGTCCCCTTTCTGACCTACCTTGAGAACTGTGGTCTTAGGTTCTGGCTCTCATTTTCTGCCTAACAGCAGGTATGCTGGCCGTCAATCTCTCCTACCCCAGTGCCAGACAGGCTTTCCCAGGCCTGGCTGGAATCACAGCCTCCCCATTCCACTGTTCAAGTATCTCTCATGGCTCCCTGTTGGCCAAGGTCACCAGCACAATGCTCACGGACCTCCAAACCCTACTGACCTGTCTTTGCTGCCTTCCCTCACAGCTCAGCCATCATCCAGCCTGTGCTTCCGCCACACCCCTACTCTCCCCCGGCCCCCAACCCTGCCCCTACATCTGACACCATCCTGGCAGGCCCAGGCCAGAGGAGTCTTTCCTGATGCTTCCCTGCCCTGTCCCCCATCCCCGCCTCCCTGCATGGGGGCCCGCAGTGGGGGCCTCTTGCTTTCCTTACAGTGGCTCTTGGACTTTAATGCTTGCCTGTCCACCCATGGCCTGCCTGGTTCCACGTTCCTGTGATGTATTTTATTCTGCCCCCAGACGGGATGGCATACTTTGTGCACAGAAGGTACCCTGAGAATGTTTGTGGGGTTGCAGTTGAACTGATTTTCACAAAATACAGGAGCTCTGGTAGCTGCGTGGAACAAAACTGCCTCTGGCCTCATGCTGGCCTTTGCTGTCAAGACACAGTGATACACACATAGCCCAGGAAAGGGGGGGAGGTGCAAGCACACAGTCTTTAGACTTGCATGGATGTGGGACTCTGTCCTCTGGCTTGTTGCTAAACTGCTCTGGGCCCTTCAGTAGGAGCATCTGTGACATGCAGGGTGAAGCAGCGCAGGTGTCTATATCCAGCACCACATCCTGGCACTGTTCTGAGCACTTTCCATGCACCTCTGCCTTTGGTCCCCACAACAACCTTGCCATAGGGCACTGAGATTGTGCATGGGATCCCACCACTCCCTTATTTCTTCTTTACTTTTATTTTTTGTAAAGTGGTTACATTACTTTTATAGTGGAAAGTTACCGCCTGTTATCTTCTCAAACCTTTAGATCTGACCATCATCTAGAGCTACAGTTCCCAATGTGGAGTGGTTTTGCTTCCCAAGGGACATTTAGCAATATCTGGAGACATTTATGGTTGTCATAAGTGGGGCAAGGGGCCTGCTACTGACATCCAGTGGGGAGAGTACTGTGATGGTGCTAAACCATCCTATAATGCTCGGGACTGCCCCTGCCCTGGCCACACACACACTGAAGAAGTATCGACAGTGCTGAAGTTGAGAAACTGGTCTCCAGAGCCCCACAAATCAGGGTGTCAGTGTGGGAGAGAACCCATGAGGAGACTGAAGTCCAGAGAGGGGCAGCAACTTATTTAAGGACACACAGCAAGCTGTAACACAATTCAGTGTTCAGATATGGGGCTCTCACCTGGTGGCTAATGCTGGTTTTTTGGGTTTTGTTTTTTTCTTTCCTAACAGTAATTTTTAATAGCTTGTAGTTTATTTTTGTAAGTTAATGCTCTTTTAATGTTAACCCAGTATGCCAAGTAGCATTTACCCATGACCAGGACCAGGGACCGATAATTACATTTTTAGTTGGCAAACAAACTAGCTGAACCCCATGAAGCTTCTTGGTTTAGGAGGGAAATGCAGACAGAAGGGAGGCCGCAGTAGCCTCCTGCAGCTGTTTCCAATACAGCCGCCTTGCCTGGGCCAAGTGCCCTGTTGGGGCCCCGCCACTGGGCGGGTGTTTCTGGGGCCAGATGAAAGAGGATGACTTCAGGATACCCCAAGCATACGCAGCCTTGTGGGATGCCGTCACACGCTGGGTGGGGGCACCTGCAGAGCAGGGCACGGGACAGGAGGGAAGAGGGGACTGGGCCACTGTTAAGGGTGACAGTGGGACCCAGCCCTCTGGATTTTTAACAAGGGCCCCAGGTGATTTTCCTGATCAGGCTCAGCTGGGGAATACCTGGAAGGAGCATGGGTATGCAGCAGAAGGACACTACAGGCCCTGCTCCTGCCTGCCATGTGACGTGGGCACATGCCACTCTGCACCCTCCTTTCCCTGTTGGTAAGATGGTGTGATCATCCCGGCCTCACAGGCACCACATTCCTGCTTCAGGAAGGCTTCACTGAGAGCTGACCCGTGCCCAGCACTGCCCTCAGCTCAGACAGTAGTAACGCTGAACTAGAACCAGGTTCTTGGTAGGGGGTAACCATGACAACTACAAAGACAGTGGCGGTGGCGGGCAGATCCGGACACCTCACTGCAGCTCTCAAGTCACCAGCTGCGTCACCTGAACAAGCCTCTCAACCCCTCCGACCCCCAAGCCCCTCTTCTGTGGCATGGGAATCAGAATACTCTGTGTCAAGAGGTGCCTGGGGGAGGAAGGTCCCTGGCCAATCACTGGCGGGTAAGCAGATGGGTGAACGTCCCTTCTCTTCCTCACTCAACTCTCTCCAGGAATTTGACACTCCCCCCATCCCCCTTCCTGTGCTGTACACACCTGCTTCCCCACACTGACTCAGGGCAGGTCCCGCCAGCTGGTGGGACCTGTCCCGGGCTCCAGCAGGCCCCCCACCTCCCTCCCCAGCCCTGCCTCAGAAAGTCAGCAGAGCCCTGGCTGCTCGAGGCCTTGACCTTACAGGTGGGAAAACAGGAGCCTAGACATGGTCTTTAACCTCTCGGAGAGCGCACAGCAAATGCTGGCTGTCTCTCCCTGCCCAGAGCCCAGCATCTTTGGTCTGAAAAGTTGCCAGCATCTCTCTCTCTCTGCCAAATAGTCTTCTCTTTTCCCTGCTTCCTGTTCCTTCTGCTTGTCCACCCCTCGTATTTCGTTTGTGTCATCATGGGTCCCATGGTGATTCCCGTAGTGACCTCCCCGCCTGCCTCCTGGGACCTGCGGGCTCAGGAAGTGATGAAGTTCCCAGGAATGTGCCTCACAGTGACTCAATCCTCTTGTGCCTGGGACCTGTGGCTGTCGTGGCTGCTGCTTCTGGGATGGCAGAAGGTCCCTCAGGGCTTTGTGTGAACTGGGCCTGAGCCAGCTCCCTGTCGGTCAGGGAGAACAGGCCAGATTGTTCAGGAACTTAAAAGATATCAGCAAAAAAAGGCACATGACCCATGGCCGCCCAGCATGGCCCTGGACCTGGTGCATGCTGCCCTTCCCCCAGGTGCCAGCAGGTGCACTTTGCTCCACACAGAGGACTGGAGCTGCTGCCCAGGGCGTGTACCCTCACCACTCACGTGACCCCTAGATCTGCAGTATCAGCGCCAGTTGTAGAAATTCGAAGTTCAGAATCCCCAATTTCTGGGGCTTCTCCAGGTGATGCCTTGGCCCAAGTGGGAGCAGCCCTGGTGTCCGTCCGACAAGCACAGCTTCAGTCCTCAAGCGAGCCTCTCCAGTCCCTAGGCTGACTACGGGCTCTGTTCAGCAGTGGCCCCAATGAAACCATGGAACACGGTAGGGAGTGATGGGCAGGCTGGTGACATTGTCTGTTGCCTGTAGATCAGACCCTGCTACCACCAATGTGACCATGATGTGGCAAGTCACCTTGTGTCTCTGAGCCTTGGCTTCTTCTTCTGTAGAGTGGCCACAGTGATCCTGTGATCGCCAAGGGAGAGCATATAATGCCCCATGTGATGTCCCAGGAGGCCACTAGAAGTAGAAGCAGGGCATGGGAGGGTATTTGCCATGTAAGAAGTCTCCTTGCTCAGGCACAGAAGCTACTGGAGACCCGTCCAAGGGGAGGCCTGAGCCCCAAGCTGCCCCTCCAGCTGGGGCCTGATACAGCTCCCCCCTAGATCCCTCTCCCATTCTCTCCAATGGCAGCCAAGGTAAAGAAAAGGGAGTGGCCCATGTGGCCTGAGGTAGGAGGTTGTCCACAGGACCACCTTGGGGACGGAGTCAGGAGGGAGGCAAGATGGCAGGCCTGGGCACTTGAGAGGGGACTTTAGGGGTTGCTCCTCAAAGCTCAGCGGTTTGGCTGGCAGAGGCCTGGAGCAGACCTGCTCTAAGTGTGGCGGTGACAAGCAGCCTGCTGGCTTTGAAGGCTGGCTCTGCCACTAACTCACTAACTAGCTACGGCACGGCCCCGGTTATCTAATGGTGCTTAGCAAATCACCTCTAAACATAGTGCTTTAAACAATGTCAATATTTACTTTGCTCATGCATCTGCAATCTGGACAGGGCTCAGCAGATGGGGCCAGCTGGTCGGCTGAAGCGTCCCGCAGGCCCGGAGCTGGGATCACCGGGAGATTCGTCAGCCCACCTGGCCAGTGGCTGGCCCTGGGGCCCTCAGGCCCGGCTCTCCACCTCCGTGTGTCTTTCCAGCAGGGTGGCTTCGGGGGACCTGGGGGCTGCTGGGGTGCTGGCCACATAGGCTGACCTGTAGTCATTGGAGGCGAGGGGGCTTGAGCTTCATCTTTGGAGAGAGGAGAGGATTCTCAAGGAATCTGAGAACTTGCTTTAAAATCTGCAAATTATTTCACTTTCTTGGTGCTTCGGTTTTTCCCAGCTGCAAAATTTCAGTTAAATACAGGCCTCTCTCATCACTGCCTTGGCTTCCTATGGCTGCTGTAACAACACCATAAACTGAGTGGTCCAAAGCCCCACAGGTGTGTTGAGTTGCACGGTTCCACAGTTCAAAGTCTGGCATGGGTCTCGGGGCTGGAATCAAGGTGTAGGCAGGGCTGTGTTCCCTTCTGATAGCTCTGTGGGAGAGTGCGTTTCCTGGCCTTACCAACCCGTAGAGCCCCCTTCCTCCCTCTTCAAGACCAGCAGCTGCATGCCAGGTCCTCAGGGCAAACCACTGACCTCCATACAGAAGAGCCGTTGCCATATGTTGGGTGCACGCAGGTGATGGCGGTGATCTCCCTGTTGGGAGGTCCTCTTCAGCCTGAAGCTTGTATGCAACTGTAACTTTCCTCTGCCAAGCAATGGGTTCACAGATTCTGGGATTAGGGCATGGGCATCTTTCGGAGGTCATTATTCTGCCTGCCACAGTGGGCTTGTTGAAAAAATTAGAGGATATAAAGTATGTGACGTACTTAGGTGAGTGCCTGGCACAGGGAACATGCTTAGTAGGGGCCATAGCTATCACATGGGGAAGCCACTGAAGGAGTCATCGGGACATGCCTTTAGCATGGACCCAAACCATTGAGTGAGAGGAGAGGCCCGGTCCAGTCTTCTCATTTTATAGATGACAGGTTTGAAGCCCAGAGAGGGAGGTCAGTTTGCTGAAAGTCACACAGCACGTCGAGGAGGGGCTGTTTCCTGTCAGTCGCCCCAGACCCGTCCGGAGGACCCTGCGTGATGTATGTGCTGCGTGTCTCCTTGGCCAGATCCTGCAGCTCCTGAAAGGCAAGCTGGTGGTGGGTCACGACCTGAAGCATGACTTCCAGGCCCTGAAAGAGAACATGAGCAACTACTCCATCTACGACACATCCACCGACAGGCTGCTGTGGCGGGAAGCCAACCTACAGAACTGCAGGCGCGTCTCTCTCCGGGTGCTCAGTGAGCGCCTCCTTGGGCGGCGCATCCAGGTGAGCATCCCCCTGACTTCCCACCAGGGTGCCAATGTCTTCCAGCAGCTCCAGAACCAACGTGCGGCCCCAAAGATGCTCTGTCTCCCCCACAGTCATGAAAGGCTGTATGCTCGCCAGCAAGGAGGGGTCCTGGCTTCAGGCTCCCTGGGCACCAGGCCCCAGGCCAGGACCAGAGTGCGGTGGTTTATTCAAGAGGAGACCCTGGGACACACGGTAGAGTGAGGATAAGAGGCAGTGAAGGGAGGCCACCCAAGAAAGTTTTCATTCGTTTTTAAACTCAAGCCAGTGACTCTGTGGATAACTGAGGTTTAATCCCACTGTGGGCCTCTGGGCAATCCCACAGAGCTCCGATGCATGCAGGGACCAGAGGTATTGACACACAGCTCCCGTCAGGCATGGCTGCTGCTGCTGCTGCCCATTCCTCAGCACTCGAAGTCTCTGGCAAGCCCCAGACAAAGGTGCTTGGGAGATCACTGAGGTGGCAGGGCCGAGGGAGGTGGGCCACACCCTAGCAGGAGCAGCTCCACGTGAAGGCCTTCCCTGTCAACAGATATTTATCAACACCTACTCTGGGCCTGGCTGGATGAGATGCTGGATCTTCAGGACTGGACCCTGTGCTTTAGCAACTCTAGGTTGCAGGGAGGGCAGCCCATTAGCCCAAAGACATGAAGGATATATGGCAGGTTTGCACATGTCCAAAAGGTGAGCCTTAGAAGGGGAGACCTTCCAAGGAGACCTTCCTGAGACCTTGAGGAGAGCAGAGCAGGAGCCCCAGCCTGAGGTGTGAGGCACTGCTTGGCTAGGTGACCCGGAATTGTGTGGGTCTCAGGGAATGGGCCTGAACTGGGGCCCCTCCATCAGCCTGGTGGACACAGGACCAAGGACACAATGGTTAGCATGTGGGTTCACTGAAGTGCTGAGCAAGTGGCACTTTAGAAACATCATTTTGACATATTTTTTTTATATTTGCCTGGTGCCCTGGAGCTCCCTATGTGTCTGACAGCATGTCTGCAGTACCCCCTTCCCTGTGCCGGATGATAAGCACCTTGAGGGCATAGCCTGGTTCTCTGGAAGCTAGAAGGTGGATACCTGGCCATGCCTGGGCCTTGTGTCCTAGCTCAGCGGCCAACAGGTAGAAGCCAGGCCTGCTCCTGCCACCTGCTGAGTCCACGGTGTCCGAAGCCTGGGGAGAATTACCCACCTCAGGGCCTTGGAAACCGGGGTGTGAGTAGGGGAAGGCCCCTATCACATGGGGTCTCTGCATTCAGCCCACCCCAAGCCCCCACTCTGTACATGTGTCTACAGAACAGCCGCTTTGGGCACAGCTCAGTGGAAGACGCCAAGGCAACGATGGAGCTTTACCGAATCTCCCGGCGAATTCGAGCCCGCTGAGGGCTGCCCACCTGATGCTCCAGGACAGGAGCTCCCTTCGGCCCCTTCCACAGGAACTTCCCCATGGTCTTGGCCTCTTCAAGACAACAACTCCCTTGCTTTTGGGAAATGCATATTTTGTGGTAAAATAGCTATTTTTTCTACTCCATCACTGGATGCTCCTCTTGCCTTTCTCTGAGCCGGATAAGGGTGATGGGCCCCAGTCTGTGTGATGCTTAGAGGACAATGAAGACTGAGCTGGAATGGGGGCCATTTCCTTAATAATGAATTCTGTGCATCCAAGAAGACACTGGAGGGATCTGGGTGGCATGCAACTAAACCCTTGCCTCTGCCTCCCTTTTCCTGTTGCACTGATGCTCAGGGGAGAGACACCTGGCTCAGAGGTCCCTGTGTGCCATCTTGAAATGGGTGCCACGGCACTGGTGAGCTCTGAAGCCAAGGTGTAAACAATGTGGCCTGAGAATTCAGCAAGTCATCCCTCCTCTTGTAAAATGGGGAAGCAAAGCGAGTGGATTTTGAAATCAGAATTAGGTTAGAGTCCTAGTTCTGCCATTTAGTAGCTAGAGTGAGTTACTTAGCCTCTCTGTGCCTCAGTGTCTCCATCTGTAAAATGGGGAATTCTAACAGTCCACGGGGTTCTTGTGAGATGTTGCATACAAAGCCTCCAGCACCATGCCCCTCAGAGCTTAGGTACCCAGGACATGTCAGTAATGGGCAGTTATTGTTCGCATCACTCACTGGTCTAGGAGAACCCCGGGGAGAGCAGCTGCATTCCGCCATGGAACCCAGCCCTCTGAAGGAAGGGCATGCATAGCATGTGGGGAGAAGGGTCCACATCAGAACAGTGACTGCTCGTTAGAAGCAGCTGCAGAGCTGTTATTTTAATAAGTTGCCCAGGTGCCTTGTAACCTGTGTGTGGGGAGGTGGAGGGGGCAGGTAATTCTGATGCTCAGGACATTTGAATCACCTGAGATGCCTTTTAAGCCACTCCAGGCCCTAAGCACAGTGTTCTCACACTGGAGCATCAACATCACCTGGACGGCCTGGACCCCACCCCCAGAATTTCCAATATAGCGGGTAGGGGGTGAGGGATGGAGTCCCAGAATCTGCATTTCTCACAAGTTCCCCATTGATTCTGAACCTGCTGGTCCAGGACCACGCTTTGAGACCCACAGCTAAGCATCGGGTGATTGTGATGTACGGCCACAGTTGAGAGTCCCTGGCTTCCAGTCTGAGTACCACCAGGGTAGACACATGCTGCTGGTCCAGCCTTGACCCCTGCCATCTCCCCTGGCTGCCTGCTCATGCAGAGAGGTCCGCATCCCTGAAAACTGTGCCCTTAAATAGCCTCACTACATAGACCAGAGACTCAGGGTGAGGTTAAGGACCCAAGGGATTCAAATCCAGGTTCCTCTGACCCCAAACTTGAGAGCTCTTCACTCAGACTGCCTTGTAAAGGCAGCGCCTCTCATGTGCACAGGACCTCTGGGGAGCCCGGAGTGCTCCCTCCCACGTCTGGGAGAGCGGGGAGGTGCAGCCTGCTCCCCTCACTGTTCTCTCCTGGGCGCTCTGCTGCCCCACCTGCTGCTGGACTTTCTGCGGCCGCCTTGCCTGGCTGAGACTGGCCACCAGGTGGTGCCCTTGGGCCGTCCGTCGGTCAGGGGGCCCCTAAGACAGAACCAGCCCCGGAACACTTAGGCATGAGACGCGAGGGGGGCTGCAGCGGGGACCCCGTAGGCCACCCCACTAACCGCTGAGCTAGAGTGACTTACAGCCCCGGCTCTCAGCCTCCCAGGCCAAAGTCCTTTCCACAGCGGCGACAGGCCTCCTTGAAAGGAGGGGTGAGCCAGGATTCCCAGAGATAAGGCATTCCCCGAGGGAATTAACCCAGCTTCTGGCTTTCAGCGCTGGGGCTTGGGTGCCCCTCCCAGGTGGGCACCAAGGTGAGGGTCAGGACCCTGGGGGTGGGGCGTGTGCTGTGGGCCCCCACCACCTGCAGAGCCAGTCCTCGGGTGTGGCAGAGTCACATAGGAGACACAGAGGTTGGTCCTCACGAGAGCACCAGCTTCAGAGTCAGGCTGACTTGGCTGTGTCTCGCCTCCGAGACAGCAGGTGCCCCAGCCGTCCACGGGCAGAGGAGAGGACGGAGATGTCATACACGGGGTGCCCGGCACCAGCTGGTGGGCGGTAGGGACCCGTGAATAGCACCCAGCGCTGGTGATCATAACAGAAATAAAGGCCTGCCGTGGGCTGCACCCTGGACTCCTGACCCACCGGGGTCCCAGCACACCTGGGGTTGTTGCCTGCCCGTGTCGGTGTCATTCAACGAGGTCGTGACGCTGGGAAGAGAGGAAGGTGATGTTTGCTGAGCGGCTGCTTTGTGACGAATTCTGCCGTCCGCAGCAGACCCGCTCCCGGAGGCCTAGACAAGCAGCTCAGATCGCAGACCAGGTGGACACCAGGAGCCCTGCTCCTGCCCAGGGGCTAGGTTCGGCCCTTGCACGGCTTCTGCCTCAGTCTCCTCATGTGTAAAATGGGAATATTAGCCCCGACTCCCACAGCTCTCAGGGAAGTGAAACCGCCCTTCGATCTGCCTTCAGGTGGCATCTCCTTGCCCAGGAAGGCCACCCCTCCTGCTCTCCCACCCTCAGTTCTGGCAAGGGCAGTGGGGCTCCACCCAGGCACACAGGGGGAGGGAGGAGCCGGGCTTACACCGCCTTGCCTTCTGCTCTCTCCGTCCCGATTGCTTTAGCTGCCTCACTTTGCTCCCCACCGTCAGTTTCCAATCCCCCACCTCCCCAATCCCACCCCGCTTTTCTTCAGACCCACTGCCGCTAGCATTCTCCCCTGGGCCACCATCCTGGACTGGGGGGTCTGGGGGGTGCCCTTCCTCACTTTGTCTCTTCATCTCAGTTCACAGTACACCTGCTCTGGGTGCCCTTCCCAGGCCCTAAATACCCCAGGGGACTAGCTCTGCTCTAAGGCAGGAAGGCCAGGTAAAGGATTCTGCAGTCCTGGGTATAAGACCCAGTCCCCAGAGACCATGATAGATCCCAACATAACAGCAGCTCAAGAAGGGGGAGGGGAGCGCGATGGTGCTCCCTGGCCAAGTGAAAGCTCTATCTGGCACCCCAGCCGGGGCAGGGCAACTCCCTGAGCCCGTGGGAAGGTACTGCCGCCACCTCTTGTGCCAGGTGGGCCTACAGGTGAGCTGAGAGAAGAAGGGGGAGTGTGGGCAGGGCCTCTTCTCCAAAGCTCCCGGGCGTGCCTGCCTAAGGGACCAGTCTAGGAAATAAAGGAGCGACTCAGGCCAGTGCAGGACTGGGAGGCCGTGTCTGGCTGGACTGGGCAGCTGCCACTCCGCCTCAGTGGCTTGTGGCCATGCAGACACGCTGACCAGCGGAGACATCTTCAGGACTGTGTCTGGCCCACGGGCCGCCAGTTTGAGACCTCAGCTCTGGTCCACCTGCCACCTGACTCCTTTTGATGGGGTGGCCCTGGACATGTCCAAAGACAGAATTCACTATCTTGAAAGCACGCCTGGGTGGGTTGGGGCCCCTGATGTGCAAGTGTCGGGCTTGCGCCACTGAAGCTCCTGCCCGGGATACAACCAATCCCACTTCCGCATGGTGACCTGTCACCCACCTTTAGATCGTCCTCACGTCTCTCACCCCTACCCTTTGAAGTCTTTGAATTTCTAGGCCCCCAATTTCTTCAAAGGTTTCCCCTTCTCTGACCACTCCCATCAGGCCTATTCTCAGTGGATTCTGAAATGGGGGAAAAGATGGCAAGGGAACCAGGACTCCATGGGGACAAGGGAACGAGGGGCGTCCTCAGGCCCAGGGCTGGATGTTCACACATATCTGGCAGAAGAATGCAGGTCCTGAGGATGGGGGCACTTTTTCGCCACCCAACCCTGAGGCATCAAGGAGAATTTGGAAGTGGCTGGGAACGACAGTCTCAGAATGGCCCCGCTTCACTGAGCCAGGCCCTTTTGCTCCTGGAGTGGGGCACTGGAAGGCTCTGGTGCCCCTCCCAAGCCCCTTAGCCCTCCCACCCCCCTTTGCCCAGCCCCGGCCTGAATGGATGAAAGTGCTTCTATTCGGGGAAAGGATTCTCCGGCCCGGCCTGCTAACTGTTCAGGCGCTGGCCCGGCCCCGTCCAAAAGCCCGCTGTCTCCGAGGGTGAGGAGCCAGCCCAGTCGGGTTCCAACAGCCGTCAGAAGGCTGCCCGCTTCCTGCCCGGCGTGCTGCGGGCTGGGCCGGGCTCTGCCGCCAAGAGGCTTACTCACTCCTGGAACAATCTCCCCTCTATATGGAAAGAACATATGCTTTTCCTGCTGGGGGAAGAGAGAGGGCTTGGAGCAGCTTTGCCGAGACGTGTAGGAAAAGGCAAACGTTGGCCGGGCCCCAGCACCCTGATCTCAAACCGTGTGCTGTGTGTTCAGTGGCAGAACCCGTTGGCCTCTGTTCCCAGGGGCAGGGCAGGAGGCCCAGAGAATGCATGTCTGGACCTCGGTTTCAGGACACTGGGCTCGTCCCTTGCTTGGGGTTGGGTGTCCCCATCTCTTTGTGTTCCTGTTCTGTCCTCCGCTGTGTAGGGCTCAGGCGGAGGAAGAGGGACACAGACTCAGCTCTGCCAGCCAGTCCCAGCTCAGCACCCTGCACCCCCACCCCGCCACCAGCACAGTGTCCTCCAATGAGGGCTGTGGCACTCTGCTTGGCGGACCCCCACCCAAGACCCTCAAGTCTGAAAGAAGAGCTGATAAGTCCTGGCTGTTCAGATCTTATAGCACCCAGGACTAGCTGGAGTCTAAAGAAAGGAGGGGAAGATTTAAAATAAAAATTCTTTTGATATGAGCTAGCATCCTTCCTCTAAGGGACAGGAAAAGGCTGGAGGCAAGACACCCAGGCTGGCACTCTTCAGCAGTGAGGAAGCCCCAGGAGCCTGGATGGCAGTGCAGCCACCGGAAGGGCGAGATGTGGCTGGCAGCAGGCTGGAGGCCAGCCCTGGCTTGGTTGCTTCCGGCCAGGGACTCCTGAGCTGGAGCCCCTCCGAGGTTCCAGTTCCTGATCTGTAGGTGGGGAAGTCATAATCACTACCTAGTGCAAGGGTCAGGGACATGGATGTGAAGTTCCGGGCACAGACGGGTGCTCAGTGAAAGATCGCCTTGAACAAAGATGCATCGGGGCTCTGAACCAGGAAGGGGGACCTGGCCACCGGCAAGGGCTGAATGCAGGAGGGGGGATCCAGCTGTTTCTGGGTCCTCCAGGAAGGAGGCACGTTTTGTCCAGCCCTCTCGGGCCTGCCCCTTAAGCTATGAAACCTTCCAACTCAATAGATGATGCCTACTGGGGTACAGCCAGTGTCTTAGCAGTCTGAGCCACTCTAACAGAATGTCATAGACCGGGTGGCTTACATAACAGACTTTTATTTCTCACAATTCTTCAGGCTGGGAAAGAAGTCCAAGCTCCAGGTGGCAGCAGATCTGACATCTAGTGAGGGCTCTCTTCCTGGTTTGCAGACAGTGTCTTCTTGCTGTGTCCTCACATGGTGGAGACAGAGCCAGCTCAGTCATGTCTCTGTTAAGGACATAGATCCCCTTCCCAAGGCTCCACACTCATGACCTGACTCCCTCCTACAGCCCCACCACCAACACCATGGCACTGGAGATGAGGGGAAGGGTGTTGGTGAGGAAACCACTGCACGGGAGGGTAAGGTACTTGGCCTGAGTCATGCAGGGATGCAGGGGAAGGTTCGGGGCTTGAATTCATCTTAGGGAAAAAGATGCTTGGGATTTGTCACCTTTGGAGGGGAATGACAAACCTCATGTCTTCTGCTCCTAGAGTGGCACAAGCACCATGCTAATGTGGAGAGGAAAGGGTCCCAAGCCAACCAGAGAATGGGGTCAGGCCTCAGGAATCCTGGCCTTCAGCACCAGGCATTGGGAAATGGAATTGAACCTATATTATTCACACGTAAATTTGCAAGGCATGCTGTAGCATCTCCCAGTTTAAAAGCCAACAAAAGGAAACCCTAGCTCCTAAATCTTCCCAGCTATTGTCCGAGACACCTTCACCCCCTAAGCATCTCGAACACCATCTACACCTCACCCCCTTCTTCCTTTCTCTCATCTCTCATTTGCTCTAAATCCTAACTCTGCCTTCTCTTCCCACCTCTCATGGAAACTATTCTCACTTGATCACCAGTGGGTTCCATATTGGAAACTTTGAGAAACTTTAGGTTCTCATCTTATTAGATCTTTCTACATAATTCAACTTCTCTAGAGTGAGTTTCTTCCTCTGTGATTCTTCAGGACCTGGGCCTCGACCGTCTCTCCTCTGTGTGCCTTTTCTGCCTCAACCAGTCCAATGGCTTTAAGACTCCATTTGATCACCAAATATTTATCATGTACTTGGTATGTGCCAAGCACAGTTCTAGACATTGGAGAGAAGAGAAAATAAAATCTCTGGTTCCTGTCCTCATGGAGCTTACATTCTAGCACAGGAAATGTATGGAATGCAATTAAATATATAATATCTTGTCAGCTGGCAATAACCACGCTTACATAAATTGTTAGAGAGATGACAGTGGGGCAGATTAATAACATAGAGGAGCTTTAGGTTTCAGACAAGATGGCGGCCTTGCATGAGCTGAGAGAGGATTTTTTATTTTTAAAAAAGATTTTATTTATTTATTTGACATAGAGAGGTACAAGCAGGTGGTGCAGCAGGCAGAGGGAGAGGGAGAAGCAGACTTCCCACTGAGCAGGGAGCCCGACACACCTGAAGGAGTGTGTGCGGGGGACTGATGTCCTGTCCCCAGAAAGACAGAGGCGGCCAAGGCAGCTGATGAAGGTCATGGATGAGCTTGCAGGGAAGAGCACTGAAGTACTTGAGGAACTTAACTCCTATGCCAAAGGCTGCAAAACTGAACTAATGGGAAGAGACCAAAGAGGAACTTTCATCATAATAAAAATCTACCAGAGGCAAAGAACAACACATATATCAGACAAAGGACTTGTATCTAGAATATATAAAGAACACTTGCAATTCAACAAAAAGAATTTTATTCTTTTAAAAAAAGATTTTATTTTTAAATAATCTCTATACCCAACATGGGGCTTGAACTCACAACCCTGAGATTGAAACTCATGTGCTCTACCAACTGAGCCAGCCAGGCACCCCAGAATTTTATTCTTATTAAAAGCCCAATTTTAGAGGTGCCTGAGTGGCTCAGTGTTTGGGTGTCTGCCTTTGGCTCACATGATCCTGGGGTCCTGAGATCGAGTCCTGCATCCAGCTCCCTGTGGGGAGTCTGCTTCTCTCTCTGCCTATGACTCGGCCTCTCTCTCTGTGTCTCTCATGAATAAATAAATAAAATATTTTTAAAAATAAAATAAAAGCCCAATTTTAAAGGTGCCTTAGTGGCTCATTGGTTAAGCATCTGCCTTTGGCTCAGGTCATGATTCTGGGGTCTTGGGATTGAGCCCCACATTGGGCTCCCTGCTCTGCGGGGAGCCTGCTTCTTCCTCTCCCCCTGCTACGTCCCTTGCTTATGCTCTCTCGTGCTCTATCTCTGTCAATAAATAAATAAAATCTTAAAAAGAAGAAGAAGGAGGAGGAGGACAAGAAAAAGGGGGAGGAGGAGGAAAAGAAGAAGGAGAGAGTTGCACACCTGCCATATGACCCAGCCATCCTACTTGTAGGTATTTACCTGGGAGAAATGAAAGCCTTTGTTCATAATAAGACTCGTATGCAAACATTCATAGTAGCTTTATTTGTAACAGCCCTAACCTGGAAATAACCCAAATGTCATTCAACATGTGAATGGATAAACAAAGTGTAATATACTGTGGCGATAAACATGGATGAACTATGAGTACACACAATAGAAACAAATCTCAGAATGATTATGTTGAATAAAGGAAGTCAGACACAGAAAGAGTCCACACTATATGGTTCCAAAGTTCTAGAAAGTACAGAGCAGCAACAGAGCAAAGGTCATGTAAGGACGAGGTACAGGAAGGAGCAGGAAGGGAAAGCGAGAATTAAAAGGGACACGGAGAAGCTTCTGGAAGGGATAGATAATGTTCATTATCTCCATTGTGGTGAGGGTTTCATGGAGACATATACGTTTTAGTCCACAGAGTGGCTTATAAACAACAAAAATGGTTTTCCTACAGTTCTAGAGGCTGGGCGGTCCAGGACCGAGGTGTCAGCAGAATGAAGGTCTGGTTAAGGGACCACAGCTTTCTCACGGTGTCCTCATGTGGTGAAAGGGGTGAGCCAGCTCCCTGTGGCCTATTGTATGAGGGCACTAACCCCATTCAGGTGGGCTCCCCATTTGTGACCTGATTACCTCCCGGAAGCCCCACCTCCAAATGCTGTCATATGGAGGATGATGAGATCTCCACATAGGAATTTTGGGAAGACACAAACATTCAGTCCATAGCAATAGATACGCCCAACTTTATCAAATTGTACCCTTTATGCAGAAGTTTGTTGTATGCTCCCAATAAAGCGGTTAGGGGAAAACGAGAATGAGAGTAGATATGTGATGGGCAAGCGTGAACAGCAGGTTGCAAACTGTAGGGTAGGTTGGAAATCTGAATATGGAGCAGTTAGATCACTGGAATGAGGCTGAGTGGGTAAGGCTGGTGATTGCTTCCCCTCCCTCATGCTCACCCTGGTGGAAAACATGAGGCTTCGGCTCTGGGGAAGTACACCTAGAGAAGCCCTGGACTGGGAGCATTCTGAGTGACACCTCTCAGGTCTGTATGTCTTTCCATACTCTACCTCCAAAATGCTGTCAGTCTGGATTCTCCCTGCGGAAACCAACCAAGCTAATGGCCAAGACCTACAGATAGCACCATGGGGGTTCCCAGCGAACAAGCTGGACCCCGGCTTCATTACCCTACCGTGAGCCCACAGTCAGTAAGCCCTTCCCACTCAAAGAAAGCTTTCCCAATGAGGCTTTTAGTGCCTCACACCGCAATCTGAGGAGACAGCAAAGGATGGGTTACTGGGCCTTGGAGGAAAGTTATTTCTACCTGGAAGTTACCCAAAGGAACAGAAGGTGAGAACAAAGAAGGAATAAACACAACACAAGGAGGGGCACCTGGCTGGCTCAGTTGGTATAGCATGTGACTCTTGATCTCAAGGTTGTGAGTTGGAGTCCCAGGTTGGGTGTAGAGACAACTTAAAAATAAAATCTTTAAAACACAAAACAAAACAAAAAAACACAATACAAGGAGGAAACTTTTTTAAAAAGTAATATTTTCAGAAAACTAAGAAAAGGCATTGTATCCCCAAAGTGAAGAAAAAAATTTTGTTATTTTTTCCAGCTTTATTGAGTTATAATTAGCATGCAACATTGTGTGTGTTTAAAGTGTACAACGTGATGATTTGATATGGATATATATATTGCAAAGTGGTTACCACGATAGGTTAGTTAGCACATCTGTCACCTCCCTAATTACCTTTTGGTTTTTTGTGGTAAGAATATTTCAGATTCATTCTCTTAGCAACTATCAAGTATATAATACAGTATCATTACCAATGTTACCAATAGTCGCCATGCTGTACATTGGATCTGCAGAACTTACTTGTCTCATAACATATTTCCTTCAGCTCTTCCTCCTCCCTTTGACCAGCATCTCCTTTCTTACTCTTACCCCCTGGGCCCCTGGTAACCATCATTCTGGTCTCTGGTTCTATGAATCTGGCTTTTTTAGATTTCACATACAAGTGAGATCATCCAGTATTTCTCTTTTCTTTTTTTTTTTTTCTGGCTTATTCACAGAAATACTCTAATCTGAAGTATATGGCTCAATGAGCTTCGACAAATGCCCATAAAACCATACATAGCCAGATAACCTACACCTCTGGACACGTAAACATTTTCATTGTCCCAGAAAATTCCTTTATCGTCCCTCCCACTGAATGCCCCCCTCCAGTAACCACTGTTCTAATGTCTACTACCTCCATGAATAGTTCTGCCTGTTATAGAATGTCATCCAAGCAGAATCAAATAGTATACACCCTTTTGCTCAGCATAATATTTTTGAGATCCATCCACATTGTTGCATGTATCCACAGTTCATTCCTACAGTGATAGAAATATTCTATATCTGCACTGTTCAGTGCAGTTGCCATTAACAACATGTGGCTTTTGAGCACTTGAAATGTGGCTAGTGTGCCTGAGTGATTGAGTTTTTAAACTCTATTTAGGTTTGGGGCACTTGGGTGGCTCAGTTGGTTAAATGTCTGCCTTTGGCTCAAGTCATGATCTCTGAGTCCTGGGATGGAGCCCCATGACCATCTTCCTGCTCAATGGGGAGTCTACTGCTCCCTCTCCCTCTGCCCCTCCCCCTACTCATTCTGTCTCTCTCCTTCTCTTTCAAATAAATAAATAAATCTTTAAATAAAATTCTATTTAGGTTTAATTTGTTTAAAATGAAAAAATCACATGTAGTTACTGGCTACTGGCCACTCTAGTAAACAACACAGATTAAAAAAAAATACTGAAAGAATTAGGAGGAGAAACCAATCAAACAATGATACTAGTTGGAAATATGAATGTACTCCTCTCAGAAATGCGCTGATGAAGCAACAGGGAGCGACAGGCCATCATAAGAACCTTCACCATTTTTGTCTTCGTTTCCTGTTTTGAGCCCCTGCAGACGTTGGACTGTTTACACTGTTTGATAACAAATAGACGTAGCCTACTATGTACATAACTGCTGTCATCCACTGTCATCATGATTCATGTTTTATCATGTTTTTGGCATTAAAAATTATTTGTCTCCTTTGGAATTCAGGGTCAATATTTGGATGATCCATTGGATTGAAGGCAAGACGTGGTAAAGGGCTCTCTTCACACTCATCATCTATGTTCCCTTGCCCCTGGGCTCCTCTCCGGCTGCTGTTGTACCTCTCCTCTCACCCTCCACACCCCCTTCCAGACAGTACTTGCCCCAGGAAAGATGTATTTACAGTCTGCTCCTTCTCTCTCTCCAGTGCACTGGCTTCTGTCCCAAGGATTTTGCTGGAAGGACCCTAGCCAATGCTCTCAATGACCTTCAAATTGTCCAATGCAATAGATTGATTATCCTCTGTGACTCCCTGGCCACTCCCTCCAGGAATTGTGTTTTTGTTTTTTTGTTTTTTGTTTTTGTTTTTTTACATGAACCCCTCCTGATTCTTTCCAGGCTGCTACATACTTCTCTTCAGGTTCTTTTTCTGCCCACCCTTTCAATGGCAGTGTTTCCTTCAGCTCTTCCTCCTCAGCCATGCCTACTTCTCACTTTGCCTATACTCCCTGGGTGATTTTACTTACATCCATAACTTCAATCGTCCCTTTAGGTGATGACTCACTAGCCTCTTTCTTAAATTTTGAACCTGACCAACTGGATTCTCCACCGGCACTTCAAACCCAGCATATCCCCAAATTCTGCAGAGCATCATAATTCCCTTTTACCTTTCTTGTTTATTTCTATCTTGCTTTTATAATTCCATCCATCCATCCATCCATCCATCCATCCATGCAGTCATGTAAGCTAGAGATCAGGGCTTTCCTCAGCCCCTCTTTCTCTCTTCCACTTCTATGTCCAAACATTCTCCAAATCCTACAGATTCCATTTTCAAATATCTCTTGCATTCAGTAGCATCTTCATTGCCTTAGCTCATGAGCACACCATCACTCTCCTGGGCTACGTAAATTTTTTCCCATTGGGCCCTTATCAGTCTCACTTAGCTTTACTCTTTACTTCAACCTGTCTTCCTAAAAGTTAAAAAGGTGTCATCCTCCCATTCAAAGTATCTTTCATAGTCAAGTCTGGTGGGTATTCATTGGATAGTATTCTTTTCTCCTGCTTTTGGAAATGACACTTCAATATTTCCTTGAGATCTACTCTTCTCTAGAGTATGCAGACCTGGTGGGATTACAGATCAAGAGTTCCTAAACCTACCCAAGCTAGACTAATTGGTCTTTGTATCCAAGAGCTTTTTAAAAATATTTTATTTATTTTTATTTCTTTTTGGAGGGGTAGAGGCAGAGGGAGAGGGGGAGAGAATCTCCAGCGGACTCCCCAGTGAGTATGGAACCCAATGTGGGGCTTGATCTCAGGACTCTGAAATCATGACCTGAGCCAAAATCAAGAGTTGGACACAACCAACTGAGCCACTGAAGCAGCACATCCAAAAGCTTTGAATCTCGTGTGGCTTGATTCAAGTCTGCAGGAATATTTCTCACTGATTCCAGAAGCAGCAACAGCAGTTTGCCCTGACAAACCAGAAGCTCTCACTATCTAAACTCTTGCCATTTCCTAGTTCCTTGTTCTTTTCCAGACCTAATTCATGAAACTTTTTCATTTCTCTTTTCTTTTCTTTTTTTTAACTTACAGGTCTGGGAGTTACTAGAATATTCTTCAAAAAAGTCCCTTTTCTGATAAAATTAGCCCAAATCTATTTCTGTTGCTTGTAACTGGGGAAGACTGCTCCAAAGTTCAGGCTCATTAATAAGGCAGTGAGTGGCCTCCACCTTCCCTTGTGTCCTCTTCTGTCATGGTTCCCCTGAACCATTCACTCCAGCCTGCTGTACCCCAAACACACCACACCTAGAAAATCCCTTTCCTTCCTCTCTCTTTGAGTCTCAACTTGTGCCACTTCCTCTGTGAAGCCCCCCTGCTGCCCCCAAGCCCTCACCTTCCATGGCCCCTGGTACCCCCCATCACATTTTAATGAAACTGCCCCTTACATCTCTAACCCTCAAAGTGGGACCAAGCACAGCCTTGCACATAGTAGTACTGTGCTCAGTCAATGCTGCCCCTCAGCCTGGCTACTCACCTCCAAAATGGGGATCATGATGTCAAAGATCTTGATTACAATCTACACAAAACATCCCTCAAGCATGGATGCTAGAAAGATGCTGGATACCTTGGAGAATCACCAGGAAGGGACCAGACCCAGCTTGGGCTCCAACTGCCTGTCAGGGATGGGAAGCCAGGGCACAGCCAGGGAAGGCTGGTCCAGGCACCGTGGCACTGGCAGGGCACACTGGATGCTATGCTACTGCAGGTCCCAGCAGGGTGAATTCCAATCCAATCTTGTATCTTTGTCCCACCTGCTCCTTAGGTGTGTGTCCCGTCCCGCCAGTGGGGGCTTTTCCAGCTTCTTATTGAGAGTGATGCCCTGTCTTTCACCAAGACTCACGAAATGGGGACATCCTCAAATATGGGGGGCAGTCCAGGTGCTCAGTGCTTTCCCTCAGTGAAGATGCACAATGCCATAGGGATTAAATGAGATAATGCATGACCCACTGATTCTCAAATATTTCCCCTTAAGATAGAAGCAATGGAAGGTATCCCGGCCAGGCGGTCCAGCCTGGAGCCTCGGGTTGCACACTTGGGTTATATTCTATTCAACAAGCACTTGCAGTGGGCTAGGCTCTCTTCTTAACATTGGAAAACATCAATAGGGATCCCTGGGTGGCGCAGCGGTTTGGCGCCTGCCTTTGGCCCGGAGCGCGATCCTGGAGACCCAGGATCGAATCCCACGTCGGGCTCCTGGTGCGTGGAGCCTGCTTCTCCCTCTGCCTGTGTCTCTGCCTCTCTCTCTCATTCTGTGTGACTATCATAAATAAATAAAAATTAAAAAAAAAAAAAGAAAACATCAATAAACAGAAGACACCAAACCTCTGCTTGGTGGATCTATATTCTACTATTTATCTTTGAAGCCTCACGTGTTACTTGGAAGTCAGTGCAGACTTTTGCATCATGTTTTGTAGTAGGACTCATAATGCACCCGTAACACAGAGGGCTTATTTCAATACAGAAGTCATGGCTTCCTACTAATGGGTTGGTGGCTGCCCTGCTATTGACTTGAAGATACAGAAAACTGTGTCATTATGTGCCTGTGCTTGGGCAAGTTCTGGTTGACACCAAGGACAAAGCTTAAACCAAGTTTCTGGGAGGAGGGAAGGAAATCTTGGGGTCCCAGACCCCGTGGGAGTAGGGCAGAGGGTGAGAGAGATGATAGAGGGATCCAGGGGCCTTGCCAGCCTCTGCCAGGGTCCGGAAACAATCCGGAAGCCCCTCTGTCTGCACCGGGCATCAGAAAAAAAAATTCACTATTTCTTTTAAGGGGTTCACATAAAGAACAGTCCCAGGCTGACAATGACAGTGCTCTCGTGGGCCAGTGGTTTGGGGTGGTTGGGCGGCTGGCCCCTGGATCAGCATGCACTTGGACCACCATGGTCATCAGGCAGCCCAGGGGATGGTGTGTGGCTGGCGCAGTGGGCACCCAGGAGCCCAAGGGGCGGGCAGGCTACAGCCAGGACCAGGGGAGTGACCTCCCTTGGCAGTGGTGCCAAGAGGGTAGCGGTGGCCCTAAGGTTTGTTAGGGCCAGATGTAGGGTGGGAAGGAGGCCCAAAGGGACCTGCCCACCCCACGAGCAGCCTGGTTGCCCTGATGGGTGGTTTTGGAGGGCTTTGTGGCCTAAGGAAACTCACTGTCCTTCCCAGGCAAACCACTGGAGGGATTTATGAAAAACAGATGGTGGTTGGAATGGGGTGAGGGGATTTGGATGAACTGAGCTCTCCCTCCCCTCCCACCCCTGGCCAGGAGCAGACCCAGGAAAGACCAACTGGGGTGAACCCTCACCAGCCCAGCCTGGCTCCAGAGGAGACCCTCAGATTAGAACTCACATATTTGGTCAGCTAAAACAGGGTCCCTGTGGACCTGACAAGAGGGTAACATGTACAGTGCTCACTGCATGCCAGGCCCTGCTTGGGATTCACTGGTCCTCCCTGCAGTCCTATGGACTGTGGATGCATTGTCCCCATGTTCACAGGCACAGAGAGATTAAGTAACTGGCCCGAGATCACAGAGCTAGTAAGTGGGCAGAGCTGGGATTTGAACCCATGCTGTTGAGTTCAGGATCTTAAACCCTGCCTGGCACTGACTTTGCACTTTATACTCAAGAGAGAGAGGGCGCCGAGTATTTTTTTCAGCACCAACAACTGACTGGGTGATTGAGTATCCCATTCATTTGACCTTCAGGGATATAACTATTGTCATCCCCATTTTATAGATGACGAAGCTGAGGCTTAGAGAGAACATCATGGAACTTCCTCGAGGCCATACAGGTACTCCATGACAAATTATGAATCTGAATACAAGTCTGTCTCATTGCAAAGCTCAGCACATAATAACCCCTCAATAAACACCGAGCCCCTCCCCCTCTTCCCTGAGTCTGGGAGTCTGTGTTGGACTATGTCTGTCCCCGTCTGGCTGCCATGCCTTACCCCGGGGTCCTGCACAGCGTCCCCACCTCAGCCAGACCACTTCCTGTTGGTCAGCCAGCCAGAAAAAGCCAGAATGAACGCAGCCCTGAGACGGGGGCTGAAGGGAGCCTCCGCTGCCCCTCGGCCCACCCGCCCCTACAAGGGACCTTCGGACAGGAGCCAGCAGCACAGACAAGGGCCGCATGCATCAGCCCGGCGGCCCCGGGGCGGGCAGCCAGGTGCCCACAGCCGCAGGAGAGAAGGGCCCCTCTCTCTCCACTCAAAGGTGGATTGAGGGAGGCTGGCTCCGTGATTTTTCCAAGAAGCTTGTCCAGAGCCAGAGAATGGGAACATCTGTGCCCTGAGCTCTGTTCTGGATGCGGCTCAGGCCACAGTCTGGGGCTGGCGTCAGCGGGAGACAGCGCTGCGTGGAGGAGGCTCTGGCTTGCTGGCGGCGGGTGGGGCCGGCCTGGCTGGCCAGCTGATGAGGGCGGCGCTGGCCTCCACCCCAGGAGACAGGGAGCCCGGGCCAGGCTGGGGAGCAGGGATGGGGTGGGAGCCTCGGGCGGCAAGGGCCTTCTCCATGGCCTGTTGGTGCAAAAGGGCTGGGGAGGCTGCGGCATGCCAGCAGGTGGACCCGGGGCCACGGCTCCTCCTCCCCTGGGCCTCTAGACCCAAGGTGCCTCCCTTCCCCCTTTGCCTTTCGAGACAGACATTTATGGGCACCTCTTAGCTCTTCCCTCTGCCTGCTCAGCAAGGCTGCAAGGGAGTGTAGAGATTATCTTGAAAACATAATGTATTTACAGGGTTCAAAGTCAAGCTGCTATAAAGAGCTATCCAGATCTTCCCCGACTTCCAATGAAGTTACATCCTGCTAAACCCATCGTAAATTGAAAATATCATACAATGAAAATGCATTTAATACAGCTAATCTACTGAACATCATAGCTTAGCCTTGCCTACCTCACACATGCTCAGAACACTTACATGATTAGCCTACAGTCAGGCAAAGTCTTCTAACACAAAGCCCGTTTTATAACAGTGTTGAATATCTCCTGCAATTTATTGAAGAGTGTCCTGAGAGGGAAAACCAGCATGCCTGAGTGATGGACACAGAATGGCTCTCAGTGTATCAGGCTGCTGGTCAGCCGTGTGGTTGTGTGGCTGGCTGGGAGCTGCAGCTCGCTGTTGCTGCCCGCCATCAGGAGAGAGGATTGTATCCATACTTTATGAACAGTACTTCCACAGGGCACCTGGGTGGCTCAGTTGGTAAATTGGCTCAGGTCATGATCCCAGGGTCCTGGGACCGAGCCCCATGTCAGGCTCCATGCTCAGCGGCAAGCCTGCTTCTCCCTCTCCCTCTGCCTCCCACTCGTACTTGCTCTGTCTCTCTAGGGCTCTATATCTCTCAAATAAATAAATAACATCTTAAAAAAAAAACATACTACACATCATCTGTATCTTCCTGTTTTTATCTAATGTACCCCAGAGATCTTACCTCATCATTATTTTTTACAGTATCCTCATTTTTTCCAGCTGCATGCTAGTCCATCTTGCAGCTATTCTATCATTTATCAACCAGCATCCTAAAGATCAGCACAGGGGTTTTTCCCAGTCTTTCCAACCTCATTTTCAAATGAGATCTTGGGTGGAAGCTTGATTCATGCCAGGCTGCTCTGGTTAGAGAAGTGGTAGGTGAGGGTAACACCCTCATAGCAACTTCCACCACCCCTGCCAGGCCTTAGGAGAACCTCGCCAGGACCTCAGCCCTCCAGGGAACACTGTAGGAACCACTGCTCCAGAATCCCAACCTGCTTATTTTCTAAATGGGAAACAGGCTCCCCGCAAGGACCAGACTGATCCATGGTCACAAGTTGCCCTATGGCAGACCTAGAAGAAGAAACCAGGTCTCTTGGGTACTACCCTCCACACTAGTCCTGTTTCATCCCCAGCAGTACCCAACCAGGGCTCTGGGGCCACATGACTGGAGTGAGAGGCAGATGTTTCTGTGGTCTGGCTGTGGACCCCAGGCCCACCTCTCTTCTACTCTGGGTTTCCATCGTCTCTCCTATTGCCCGGGGTCAGCCCCTCGCACCCCCAGCAGAAGGGTTCTCTAGGCATAAAGGAAAGATGAGCTACCCAAACAGGATGAGGGCATTGGGCTGCTGAGCCAGACCCATAAGTGGAAAGTCAGGAGTGAGCAGGAGCAAGGAAGTCTGGGAGGCCTCTGACTTCTGAGGCACCTGTAAGCAATTTGTGTTTTTGAAAATGATCACTCAGGAGTGTGACTACTGGTAAGTGACTGAGAAAAAACATATTTGGTGAAAGGGAAATATGTTTACCATGAAGCAAAGGTGAAGGGGAGGGAGGGTTTGTCGGACCAGGAAGGATTTAACTAATAAATAGGATCGTAGTAGTCCAGGAGGAAAATAGGCAGGGAGGGTGAGCAGAAGGGGAGGGAGGCCAGGTCACATCTGCAAGTCTGAATCTCCAAGATGGGCACAGCCTAGGGCAGATGGGGCAGAGGAAGGGTTAGGAGGGGACCAGGGGCCTCTGGCATCACCAACCCCCATCCTGGAGCCGAGGAAATGGACTCACCCAGCAGCAAGGTGACCTCCTCTGGGTCACGTGGCAGGTCTGTGGCAGAACCGGGGAGGATGTGGCCTAGGACTAGCCCCGAGGATGTTGTTGCTACACTTGTCATAAGCAGGGTGTGGTAGTGAAAACAGAGGTGGCCTGGGAACCAGGAAGCCTGGGTCCAATCTTTGACTCTGCTGCGCAGTGGGTGACCCTGTCACCTCCCCAGTTGTATCTTCTCTAGGACCAGAAGGTTGGACTGAAGGGTGGTGGCTTCTAAACTTTCTTTTGAGCTACAAAGTGAAGGGGCTGGACCTTGCCTTGGAGTTGTGACAAATGGCCCATGTGAATCTCCATCAGCCAGGGAGGGAGCGAGAGCCATGTTCATGAAGCATGAGCACTTGGACAGGGAGCACCTCACATGAGCCCGTTCCTCTCCAGTTCACTTGCTAAACCCAGGGGATGGCCTGAGATGGAATTTCTCATCGTCCTGGGAAGCCAGATCCAAGGTTGCATTCAGTTTGATTTAGGAAAATGTAAAAATGTGAGATTCCTTGCACCCAGAATTGTGGAATGCAGGGTGTCCTAAAAAAACAGTCAAAGCTTGCTTAAGATTCACCCATCATGGGGTACCTCCCGTAAGCCCTCCCAGTCCGCCCAGCCTGCCCCCATGGGAAGAACGCATGCCTCGTCCCAGTACAGAGATGAGTGGCAGCCAGATGGGTCTGTCCCTGGCCCCTCCCCATGGCTCTCCCTCTGCCTCTAGTGACACGAAGGAGGCTGTGCTCTGAGGCTTTGTGGCTGAGAGTTAGAGAGGAAGAGGCTTGTGGTTCTTTCCTGGCTACCAATTACTGTATAGGGCTTTTGGTCTTATTGGACATGTGCGTGCACACACACACATACATTGCATGCATGCAGGCACACACCTTTATTTAATTTATTTAGTTTTTTAGAGAGGGAGAGGTGGGAAGGGACAGAGGGAGACGGAGGATCTCAAGCAGATTCCACACTGAGCAGAGAGCCCCACGCAGGGCTGATCTTACAACCCTGAGATCATGACTTGAGCTGAGCCGAAATCGAGAGGTGAATGCCCAACTGACTGAGCTACCCAGGCACCCAGAGGCATATACCTTTGAGGAGAGGCTGCAGGTGCTGGCAGGGCCCTTTCAGAGCCGAGGGACAGGATGTTGGGTGTGGGTGAGTGGGGCAGGTGTGATTGGCAAAGCAGAGGGAGGGGCTCAGCGAGATGCTGGTGTCGGTGAGGACAGAAATGCCAGACATCGGCTTGGCAGCTTCTGAGCTCTAGGCAAATTTGGGGCAATCAGGATCCATTGATTTTTGAATCAATGGCTCAGACACTTGGCTAATGGCACAGCCGTTCCAGAATTATTCTCCCCACTCATTGCCCTTGGCCTTGTCAAGAGATTTGTTTTATCCCAAGCCTTACAGCTGGGTTCGGTGCGGCCTCAAAGCTGTGAACGTGTTTTATCTCTTTATGCCGTGTGCCACTGTCCACGGAGACACAGGGTGGTATGGTCCTTATCTACAACCCCAAAACTCTGAAAGGCTCTGAAAACTGAAAAAGAATTTTTATTATTTTTTAAAGATTTTATTTATTTACTCATGAAACACAGAGAGAAAGAGAGGAAGAGACACAGGCAGAGGGAGAAGCAGGCTCCCCGCGGGAAGTCCACTGTGGGACTTGATCCCAGGACCCTGGGATCACACCCTGAGCCAAAGGCAGACACTCAACCACTGAGCCACCCAGGCACCCCTGAAAAAGAACTTTTAAAACATTTATTTGGTAACAAAATTTGACCTGAACAGACATGGGGCAAGGCATAGTCTTTATTTACTGCACTTAGTGTGTATGTTCAAGAGTTCAGCTAAAGAAATATTAATGTGTTTGATTACAAGATGCTTTCAGACCCCATCAGGGTGTTAACATAATATGGAGTACATGCTCCATATTACCCGTGTGAAGCTGAAAAACTCTGATTTCTGAAACACATCAAGGGTTTCAGAAAAGGGATTGTGGATTGTACTGCTAACCCCATTTTACAGATGAGAAACCTAAGGCTCAAGAAATTTAAGTGCCTTTCCGGAGAGCACATGGCTAGGAAATGGCAACACCAGATAAAAATATCAAGGCTGTGGTCCTCAACCCAGCACTCTAGCATTTTAGCAGGGCCCTGAGGGTGGGAGCTGGAGGCTGTGGGGACCCAGGACACCTGCAGAGCCCACAGCCTTCAGCCCATGGCCTCCTTTCATAGGAATCTGAAGAGACCTGTGTCTGGGTTTTCATTCCTACTGCTGAACACAAGAAAAAGCTGCCATGTGAGGTGATACAGCCCCACCTGGAGGAGGGCAGGCTCAAAAGTGAGCGGGGACCTGCCTTGAGCTAAAAGCAACACGGTGGTGACAAGATGCCATGTGAAGTAGTAACTGTTTGGAATTTCCCACCGCCCCAATTTTGCCTTCACATTTGGCTTTTCTCCTCTGGGAAGGGAGACACAAACCCAGCATCACCCCAAAGTGGAGTGTCATGGAGGAAGCACAGAATAAAAGGCCATAATGCTTGATGTTAAGTTTCAGGGCTGTCCTCCAGGTGCTAGTCTGGAAAGGTCTAGGAGTGGTGCTTACTGGGTGAGGATTTTTCTGGCCCAGGAGACTGATTAGTAGCTTCCAATCCAGGGAGCAGGAGGGGGTTGGAAGTGAACAATGGAGTGGTGCCCAGATGCAGATGTGGGAGTCCTTCAGGCTTCCCAGGGGAGGGGGGATGCAGGGAGGGACCGTAGTCCCCCCCTACACACACACACTTTAAGGGCAGGATCTGAGGAGGATACCTGTAGCTGGGCCTCTTGGAAGTGGCAGCCCCGAGGATGCAGCCAGGACTGGACAGGGAGGGGGCAGTGAGGTGAAGATGGCTGGAATCCTGGGGTCCGAGTGGCCTGAGGCAGCCCAGCAGATGTCTTATAATGCAGGAGAGATGGTGCAGGAAGGGATGCATATCATCCTTAAGATGCAAGGACATAGCCAACTTCCCTGGTGCTGTGAGTGGGCCTGGAACACAACCAAGAGAGGGAGAACCATAGGCCTACTGGGTTTCCAAGTCATGCTAGGGAACACCGTGGCAAGAGTGGCAGGGACCAACCCTTTTGAGAGCATGGCATTGCTCAAGCCTCTTGCCCAAAAGAGTTACCTGCTCAGGGGAGCAATTATGCTTCGCACAGGGACCTCCCCCAAGGGGTGGGGTGGGGGACATGGGTACCTCCCCCAGCCCTGCTCCCTCCTCAGGAAGAGCTGCCCTGTTCCAAAGGAACTATTTGCTGAGAGGCGCCAGCAGGGCTTAAGAGCCAGCAGCCAGCCTCTAGCCATGAGGGGCTTTGTCATTTTTGCTAATAATAAACCCTGGGGAAAAACTGTGGCTGGAAAGAGAAACAGAGCAAACCCTGAGAATCTGCCTGGGCTCCCCAGTATTCCTTTAGCCCCAGGTGCTAGGGGAGCCCTGGACACACTTGGCCTTCCAGGGGGCTCTGGCAGGGGCTGGGGTGCAGGGCATATCTGTGAAGGAGGTGTGGGGGGGTCACCCTGTGTGGCTCCCAGGCTGTTCCCTACCGACCTCCCTGAACTCACCCTGTGACTTTCTGCTGAGGCTTAAAGACAACTCTGGATCCATTAAATAATGCCTGAGAGGGAGGGCTTCGGGAAGGGGGTTTCCAGCTGTGTGACCCTGGGCAAGGCGTGGCCCCTTCTGGGCTTTAAGTCTCCCAACCATAAAGTGAGAGGTTCGCCTGACTTTCCAGAGCAGCCCCTTGTCCATGCTTGTGTAGGAGTCGGTGAATGGTGCCCCCATCAGAACACGTGCTGGATTTGGCTAAGCCCTGCCTGCCCAGCTGCCATGCATGCCTGTTGGACCTGGAAGAAGTAAGCCTGGGACATAGTGGTGGGGGCAGGAAACAGAGGGAAGATGTGCAAAGAGAGCGGAGAGGGACAGGTGAGGCGGGACACTCAGAGACACTTACTAGCTGGATGATCGGGGCAAGTTACTCAACAGAGCCTCAGTCTCCCCATCTGTGCAATGGGCTTAATACCCACTGGGGTCAATTCCATCAATAAAAGCACGTAAAGGGCTCATCATGGCATGCTCAGTACATGTCCCTCCCTCTCTCCCTCATTTCTCAAAGATGAATCTGAAGGCGCTGGCCCCACTCTGGTCATAGGTGTGCAGGCTCCATCGCTCCAGGTCGGGAGTTGCAAACCTGTGTGTGCTGGAGGTCACCCCAGATGCGTCTGGTTTTCCTTCAGTGTTTTCCAGAAGACATGATTAGAACTGGCATTATTTCTTCCTTAAGCGTTTGGTAGCTGCTCAGTGTTTCAATGTCCCACGCAAATCCAGATTTCCAGGTTTCTTTGCAGTATGGGGAGATCAGAACAAACGGGGTGGGGGTGGGGGGCTGCATTCCCTTAGGACGGTGGCTGGCTGCAGCTGAGCAGCTACTCTGCGCCTTTACCTTCTGTTGCTTGTAATTCTTCAACTTGGTTTGTTCTTATATATTTTCTTTCTTTACATATATAATCTGACACAAAACAGGAATATGATCGTATTACATATGCTCGGTTTCCCCTCCGGCTGGCTCGGCTTCCCGCCTGCTCCCAGGAGCGCCCGCCCCCCTCCACGTAGGTAACACCCACGCCCCCCACCTACTACACAGACTTTGGCCTACTTCTCGAGCTCTGAAGTCATATTTTGACATAGGTGTCCGTATAAACACACACGTCTGTCGGGGGTACATGTGGATTCCCCCGTTTCATAAATATGAGGTTATATTACGGAGGCGTTTCTGCATCTAGCTTTCCAATACCCCCCCAACGGGTACAGCTTGCCCCCCCAAAATTGGCCTCCACCCCTCAGACTCCTTTACTAGTTTCATTCTCTCTGTGACTCCTGTAGGCATCTCCACCAGCTACCCTACCTGCATGAGTGGGACTCATGGACCGGGGACCACAGGTTATGGTGAGGGGCTGGTGGATTCAGGTGACCACTGTATGCTACAGCGGGGGTCTGCAAACTTTTCTATAAACTAAAATATGTGGGGCACCTGGGTGGTTCAGTGGTTGAACATCTGCCTTTGGCTCAGGTCGTGATCCCGGGGTCCTAGGATCGAATCCCACATCAGGCTCCCCGTGGGGAGCCTGCTTCTCCCTCTGCCTATGTCTCTGTCCCTCTCTCTGTGTGTCTCTCATGAATAAATAAATATATAATCTTAAAAAAAAACAACTTTAAAAATGTGATAAAGCCTAGACTTTTCATTTATGGGTATTCATCTCGGCTTCTTAGGAGCAATTGCCACAAATTACCATAACCTTGGTGGCTTAAAGCAACCAGAAGGTATTCTCTTGCCATTCTGGAGGCTGCATGTCTGAATCAAGGAGGCAGCAGGGCTGGGCTATCTGCAGGCTGTAGGGGTGGGGGTGCGGGGTCCTTCCTTGCCTCTTTCAGCTCCTGGCAGCCCCTGGCTTGTGGCTGCTTCGCCCCAATCTCTGCCTCTAGCTGTGCGTCCAGATTTCTCCTTCCTGCCCCTGTTGGACTTAGGGCTCACCCTCAATCGAGAGTGAATTCCATCTGGAGATCCTTCTTTCCAAATCAGGTCGCTTTCTGAGGTTGAGAGTAGGTATGAGTTTGCGAGGGGGATGCTCTTCAACCCATAATGGTTCTCTTTCAAATCTTACTTTTTTTTTTCTTTTTTTACAGTGTCTTTATCCAGTGTGTTCATCTACTAAGTCTATTTGTTTACTGTCTCTTGCAGGTTCGTGTCTGTTCATTGGCATTCTTGTGATCCCAGGCCCCTGATCTTTACTCACAGTGAACAGGTGAATCATATCTTATCAACTCTTAACATTCTTTAAACTTCGTCTTGGCAGGATGGCCTCTTCCTAGTGAGGATCCCTTGCTGCCTTGGGAGCATTCACCCAGAATAACTATCCACTCCCCAGGGCAAGGCCCTCTAGCCAATCAGCTGCGAGGCATAATTATGATAATTTCTTAGGCTGGGAGCTGCTGCACCTCAAGATCACATATCTTTGGGCCTAAATCCACGAGAAGGGCAGACTTGACATTTTAATTTCTCCTGTGGAGACTTTAAAAAATTCAAAATTCAGGCACCTGGGTGGCTCAGTGGTTGAGCATCTGCCTTTGGCTCAGATCATGATCCCAGGGTCCTGGGATCGAGTCCTGTATCGGGCTCCCCGTGGTGAGCCCGCTTCTCCCAATGCCTGTGTCTCTGCTTCTCTCTCTGTGTCTCTCATGAATGAATAAATTAAAAAATCTTAAAAAAAAATATCCAAAACCCCTGTGGAGGCAGATATGCGGCTTTGTGCTTTCCTCTTGCTGGTGCATGGTTTTCCATTGTCAGCCCCTGCTCTGAGGCTGAAGACCATGCAGTCCTGGCTTTACGGAAGTGTCTTGGCTCCAACTCCTTCCCCTTTGCCATCCCAAAGCCTCATTTCCCTGACCCTACTGGACATAAAGACTGGCTTCCAGAGTGCCGTGCTCTATTCTCCCTTCCACTTCTCCATACCAGCACCCAACCTCACCCAAGCAGCAGAAGTATTAACTCTGCCACATAAGATCCAGGAGATCCTGGAGCAAAGAATTTATTTATTTTTTTTTTAATTTTTATTTATTTATGATAGTCACACACAGAGAGAGAGAGAGGCAGAGACACAGGCAGAGGGAGAAGCAGGCTCCATGCACCGGAAGCCCGACGTGGGATTCGATCCCGGGTCTCCAGGATCGCGCCCTGGGCCAAAGGCAGGCGCTAAACCGCTGCGCCACCCAGGGTTCCCTGGAGCAAAGAATTTAATCCTGAAACTCCTCTCCCTCTTCTTTGCCTTGTTCACTGTTTCCCTTTAAGACTTATCTCCCTGTTGCCTCCTCCAGGAAGCCTTCCTGGAGTCTACCAACTCCATCTGCCCTTGCTCCCAGACTGACAGTTTTGAGCTTTTGCCCTACTATGAAGCGACACAGTGTGGGCAGGACACTGTAAGCTCCTGGGTCCTACCTGAACCCAAGTGGGTGGCAGGGGAGGCATAGCCAGAGCAGCGGATGGGTGTGATGCAGCAGCACCAGGTGTGGATGGGCCTGAGTCCCAGGGAAGAAGTTGGATTTTAGCTGTCCGTGATGATGGCTTGGTGACGTTTTGTAAGGAGGGGCTGCTCAATCAGATGCCGACTTTGGAACTGTCCCTCTGGCTGCTAGGAATAAAACAGAGTGGAGGCCAGCCAAGAAGCTGTGTGGCCAGTTTGGAGGCACCCAAATTCCACAGTCCAGGTGAGTGATGATGGCCCTGGAGCAAAGGTATCAGGGGCGGAGGGTGGGGACAGATTTATGAAATATTTAGGGAGCAAACATTCAACAAGTCTTGATGATGTGGAGAGGCCAGAAGCACCAGACATCTGAAGCTCCCAAGGGCAGCCATGGCCTCACTCCTCTATCCTGTTACCTTAACCACCTCGGAGCCCCTCCTGGGTGCTCCCGCCCACCCCATCCTCTGAGCACTGATACACTGGGAGCTTTGGGTAGGGAAGTCTGGAAGGGTTTCAGGGGGGGCAGCAGGGGGTGGGATTCCTGCCTTCGGCAGCTTCCCTAAGGAGCCTCCCAAATAAATGTATTCATCCTTCCCCTACCTGCTCTTGGACACTTGGCTTGTGTGCTTCAAGGATGGTTTGAATTTTTTCAAAAACTTAAAATTCTAGGCCAGGAGAGCCAATTCCAGTGAATGACCACACAGTAAAACGTGACAAGGGCCCCTTTCACAGGCCCCGACTGCGCAGAGCTGGCCAGGCGGCCGGAGGCAGCTCTTGATGAATCAGCTTATGTTAGAAGGTCAGTGACTCAAAGCCCCTGAGAGTCAGTCTGAACAGTGACCTGCTCATTTATGACGGTACGTTGAAGGAGAGTCTGTGTTGTCCTGGATGACAAGATCCCCAAGATTATTGATTGATCAATTGATTTTTTTTTTTAGTATTATAATCTTGTGCTTTGTTTTAATTTGGGCCCCCATAAAATCTTATTTTTACATTATTATAATTGTAATATGTGATTTTGTCTTTTTAAAGGTTTATAATCACTTTGCCATGTTACCATGGTAGGGTTCATAATTACCTTCTTATTTTATGTTTTTAAAATCACATTAGTGAGGATGCCTGGCTGACTCAGTGGTTGAGTGTCTGCCTTTGGCTCAGGTCGTGATTCCAGGGGTCCTGGGATCGAGTTCCCCCATCAGGGTCCCTGCAGGAAGCCTGCTTCTCCCTCTGCCTATGTCTCTGCCTCTTTATCTCCTGTGTCTCTCATGAAAAAATAAATAAAACCTTTTAAAAAAATAAAATGAAATGAAATCACATTACTGACATGTAAAAAGCTGTAAATGTTGAATGTATACAACTCAAACTGGGAATAAATAAACACCATGAAACCATCACCACCAAGGCCATATACATTTATAGTACCTCAAAATTTTCCTTCCACCCTTTTATTATTATTATTATTATTATTACTTTTAATGTTTTATTTATTTATTCCTGATAGAGAGAGAGAGAGAGAGACAGGCAGAGGGAGAAGCAGCCTCTATGCAGGGAGCCTGATGTGGGACTCAAACCTGGGTCTCCAGGATCAGGCCCTGGGCTGAAGACAGCACTAAACCGCTGAGCCACCCGGGCTACCCTATAATTATTTCTATTGTGCCTGTGTGTGTGTGTATGGGTGTGGCAAGAATACTCTCCCCAACTCCGTGACTACTGGTTTCAAGTTGTTCATTCAACCAAAATTTATGGTGTCCACACTATGCCAGGGACTGTTGGAAGCCAGAAACCCAGCGTTGAATGCAGAGGCCAGACCCTTGGTCTCACAGAGCTCCCCTCGAGTCAGGGAGTCAGACAACAAACTCATAAACTTGTTAAATACTTTAAAGAGAACTTATAGCAGTGATGTGCAAGATGAAGAAGACAAAATAGGGTCATAGAATGGAGCATGATGGGCAGACACTACTATTAGAACATCCTTCTATGCAAGTGACATGTCATTTGAGAACTGGAGGGCAAGAAAGAGGTGGCCCTGTCCCAGATAGAGCGAAGAGCTGTGCAAAGACTATCAAGAGATTGTGTGCATCAGAGTTGTAAGATCTAGGGGGTTAAGAGTGCCTGTGGAACTCAAGGGAGCCCTTGAGATGGAAAGTTACAGGAAATGCGCAAGCTGACATGTGCTGGATGCCTCACCAGTGAAGGTGGTGAACGTTCCATCACCCTATGAGCCAGCAGCAACTCCTGTCTTTGCTATTCTCTCAACACAAGTGAAAGCATACTCTACAAGATGTGTGCAAGAATGTTCATAGCAGCTTTTTCATAATGATCAGAAGTTGGAAATCAACAGGAAAAACAGCAAAACCTATGGTGACATAGTCAGACATAGCATGTGACTCAGCAGTACAAGGGAATGAAGCGCACACACACACACAACATGAATGCATCTCAAAAACTATGCTGAGTGAAAGAAGCCAGGCACAGAAGAGTATATACTGTAGGATTTTGGCATAGGCTAATTTACGGCGGGAAGAAAAATCAGAACAGTGGTCCCCTCTTGGGTGGGGTCATGGACTAAGAAAAGGCATGAGGAAACTTTCTGGGGTGATGAAATCGCTCTAAATTTTCAGATGTTTGCAACACACAGGTTTTCACATTTCCCAAAACTCACTGACTGGCACTCTCAAGGCGTGTGCATAGCACTACATAAAAATTTTAGCTTGAGGGGCACCTGGGTGGCTCAGTGGTTGAGCGTCTGCCTTTGGCTAGGTCATGATCCTGGGATCCTGGGTTTGGGTCCTGCATTGGGCTCCCCTCAAGGAGCCTGCTTCTCCCTCTGCCTATGTCTCTGCCTCTCTCTCTGTGTCTCTCATGAATAAATAAAATCTTTAAAACAATTTAGCTCAAAGAATAAAAAATAACCATAAATAAATATCAAACCCTGGATTGCTGAAATATTTAGGAATGCTGAAGTGTTTAGGGCTGAAGTGGTGTATACTGATGTTTCAAAGTACATTAAAAAAAAGACACATGATGGAGGGATTATGTATGTTAATTGAAGAATCTAGGCAGTGGGCAGATGGGTATTCACTGTATCACTCTTTTGTATCACACTGTATCACACATTTTGAACAAAAATCTTATATATTTAGGTTGAATTGATGACAATGCTAGTCACAGGAGACAACGTGCCTCTAAACTGTTTCAGTTTAGATTTCTGTACGAGAAATCAGTCTCATAGGAGTGTAGGGATGGACAGAGATTTTTAAAAAGTTTTGTCAAGCTCAGGATATTTATTTTTTTAACCTTTATCCAAGGCAAGCTAAATGATGAAGCTTTAAAACATTCATCTCCAGTACTTCTTCAGTAGCCAGTTTCGACAACTACCCTGAAAAATTATACTTAAATTTAAATAATCTTTCAGTGGAAAAAATGGATTCTGGAACCATGAATTTATTATGCATGGATTTTTTTGATGGAAAATAAAATCCAGTCAAATTCAGAATTCCATTCCATTCCAATTTATTCAAAATTCAAAGAGTTTCATCATTCTGTAAACTGACAACTTTTTACAAATATGCAGCATCAAGATATGCATATGCTACCTTGTTGATAAGTGTTTTAAATTATGTAACGCATTTTCTTAAGATTTTATTTTTAAGTCATTTCTATATCCAAGGTGAAGCGCACACGTAGAACCCTGAGATCAAGCGTTGCGTACTCCACTGACAGAGCCAGTCAGGCACCCCAAATTATGGACCACATTACAACAAACTGTAGAAATTCTATTTTTTCCAAATTTCTAATTCTTTGTTTTTGTCCTTTGATCTTATCTGATATTGGAAAGCATGGTGATACGGAAACAACCTTAGTGTCCATTGATAGATGAATGGATAAAGAAATGTATACATACACATATATATATACAGACTCGCACAGGGATACCATTCAGCCCCCCAAAAGAAGGAGACCCTGCCATTTGCAACCACATGGATGAACTTGGCAGACATAATGCTAAATGAAATATGCCAGACACAGAAATTTAAAAAGAACCCTGCATGATCTCACTTATATGTGAAATTTAAAAAAATTAAATTCATAGAAGCAGAAAGTAGAACAAAGAGTGGTTACCAGGGGCAGGCTATGGGAGTAGTCAGGAGATGTTGGTCAAAGGGTTCAACATTGTAGTTACATAGGATGAGTAAGTCCAGAGGTTAATGTATAGAATGGTGACCATAGTTAAGACTGAATTGCATCCTGGAAATTTGTTAAGAGAGTAGATTACAGATATTCTCACCATGCACGCTAACTGGGAGGGGATGATATGATAAATAACTTGATCCTAGTAATCACGTCACTGTGTATCTATATAGCAAACAATCATATTTACCCCTTAAATATATACCATTTTTATTTTTTAAAAAGGCAGCCAGTACTAAGGCTGGAAACATGAGTCAGTGCCCAGTTACAGGGGATCTTAACTATCACGTAGAGAAGCTTGGATTTTTCACCTTTTTTGAAAATGTTTGAGATTTTTGAGAAGGGTGATGACATGATTTAAAAAATGAAGTTTCTGGAAGATTCATCTGACATATGTGCATAGAATGGCTAATTTAGTAAAAATGATATAACACGAAAAAAATTTTAATAAAAAGCAAGGCACAGTCCTTTCCTGGCGGGAAAGTATTCAGGTCATCAAAAATAACTGAGGATATTGGATAAATACACAAATCTGGTTGTCCAATCGACATATTTAAAAAGTTTGCTGCAGAAATTCCAAGAGTTTATTCCGTAGAATGAATATTTCCACAGGACCTTCCCTTTAATAACCATTTTACTTTGTATGGGACAATAGTTGTTTACAGCTAGCTCCCGTACTAACACACATGATAAAGACAATCATTTTCAGCTTAACATCTTAGCTTTCTGTAACTCACACTTTTTCTTTCTTCACTAAGCCTGTTAATTTCGCTATTTTCTTCTTTTTCTTTCTTTCTTTTTTTTTTGGCAAGACATTCTCGATGAAGGGAAGCAGTGCATTGATTCACATTCTGGCCCAATCTCCTTAATCTGGGTAACTACTTTTCCTATCATCACAGCTGTGCCACCGAACACGCTCCTGCACAAAACTAAACTCCAAGCCACATTTGCTGACTCTGATCATTCTCTTGGGTCTTTCAACAATGTCAAGTTGCTATAAAAGTTTCCAAATGCCTACTCTCACTCTCTGTACTAACCTCCCTGTGGACCAGTAACAGTCTGCCACCAACACAAACCCACCAACTCCACTTTGAACAACACTGTACAGGGCCCTCTCTGAGAAATGATGGGTGACCCAGGATAGGGTGTAAAGTAGAGAAAACTGCAAGGTCCCTCAACCTGGGGATGCTCTGTCCAGGAAGGAGACAATCTGGACAAAATAAATGCTTCGACAGGCTACCAAATGTTTCTGAACACATTTCTCTAGATGCTAAGGGAGGTAATTGCTTCAGACAGCCAAACCCAGAGGGAATCTTAAATCCATGCTCCCTGTTTTCCTCTGTTTGGTTCAGCAACAATGGGAAACCCTGCTCCTTTGGGAGTTATGAGAAGGCCCCTTGGAAGCTCCTAATCTTTTGTTGTTCTCAAAATCTCTTTGAGAATATGACTTTGGACCCTCATTCCAGAAATATACATGTACATATGCCCAAAATATTGCATGGAGTTGCAGGGCCTTTATAGACAACCTATAGTCCACCCCAGGACCTTCAAGGGACCCTAGGAAGCTTGCCTTGGAGGAATAAGTCAGCTGGTCCCTGGACTACTTTCTTCTCAGGTGGGAGTAAAGCCAGAGTTGGGTCTATGCTCAGGGCGCCCCCTTGTGGTGCTCTTCAAGTGCCAAAGGTCTTCAAGTGAGCAAGGAGAGTCCTCAGGAGGTATGGCAAGGAGTCTAGATCCTACCAGCGATGTCTCACATTCATCACTGTGGTCCTGCCTTCCTTATGTGACTCAGGGAGTTTTGAGAACCCCATTATATGACCCTACAGAAGGTAACTATTGAAATCTTTGAGGAAGGTGGATTGCTGTCTTATTTTTCATTATTTGGATTAAAACACTTTCCACAGAGTTGACTGTTGTCTGTTATGCAGATCCTGAGGGAATGAGGAGCTCTCTTCTGAACTAGGGCTCCCCTGGGGGCCACTTGCCACAACAGGTAGGAGAAGCAAAGGGCAGGGAGAGCAGAGCAGTGTTGGGGGAGGGGGGGAGGGAGAGAGAGAGAGAGAGCTATCAAGGTGCAGAATCTGGCAGGGACAGGCCATTTGCAGCCTGGGTACTGCATTAAGTATTTGGGACTTGGTGGGAAGCCATGGTTGAATTGTCATCAGGACAGCAACATTCACTTAACGGAGTAGCCTCTGGGATTGTCCTTCAGTATAAGAAAATGGTAGATACCCAATGAGGGCTGTTCCAAGAAGTGAGAGAGGGACCCTGAACTCAAACACTAAAACCACTTCTACTGCAACCAGGTCTTGAATCTATCTGTTGTGAGTGGGTACACCCTGAGAAACAAGAGTTACACACTTCAACTTTACAATGACATCTCTTAAGGGAGATGACAGTGTTCTGAAAAAGATTTAGCCTCTGTGTGAGTGTGTGTGTGTGTGTGTGTGTGTGTGTGTGTGTGTGTTTCTGTTCTAGCAAAAGAGGAAGTTACATTGGCCACCCTTGGAAGATCACCTAGGAAGCAATGTGTAGAGGGGGCATGTAGGGTTCCCTGAAAACACTCAGGTTACTCAGGGGGTATGACAGTGGTTCAAGAGCCCTACTCTCCTGGAAAGGTGGTGTTTCAAAAGTCAGAAAGGAAAGACTGCTGAGCTTGGTGTGGGAGTCCCCAGGGAAGGGAAGAGTCAATTCCCAGAGCTCACGGGCAGCCCACCTCGAGTAGGGCTGCTTGTATTTACTCTGCCCAAATGGATGTCATGAACCCTGGCTGATGGGTCACAACCTTCAGTGTTTGAGGATATGGGCTGAGTCCTGCCCCCATCATCTTTTTGGCAGGATTAAATGACTTGCTCAAAAGGACACAGTCACTTAATGGCAGAGTTGGGACCCGATCCTGGGCCTCCAGGATCCAGCCCTACTGCTCCTCTGAGAGCTCCAGAAAAGATTCCCTTCTCTCCTAGGGAGCTGATGTCCTTACCTATGTGGGAAAGAGGCACTTGAACAAATCATGACCGATAAAGCAATCACATCCCAACCACACACACAAAGACACAAGGGACAAAGTGGATGCTCAGGGATCCCACAAGCACCAAGCCTCCAGCTCAACCCAGGGCAGCATGATGCAAGATGAGGGTGCCCCCAAGTGATAAGGACATCTGTAGCCTCCTTCTATGCACTGAGATCTCATTGGGTAATAATATAGGTTAGGCATTTGCAGGGTAGGGAACTCACACCTCAGAGAAGGCCCGCATATCTGACTGGCTACAAGCCTGTGGACATGCGCTCCCACAGTGAAATGCCATCTTTACCACCTCACCTTGTAGCCCAAGGTTTCATCACTTCGCCTGGCCACCAAGGACCCCCGAATATCACATGCCCTTAGGATATCCCCCACAGGCATGACAGAGCCAGCCTGGCCTCCAGGACAAAGTGTGGTGTCAAGGACTCCTGCCAGGCCATTACTCAAACAAACCACCAATCTGAGGGCCGGAATAACAGCAATTATTTAAGTATTCTTGGAAACCCTGAAATTTTCTTTCTTTAGTCTGTACTAATTTTTTCCTCTGGCTTCAGAACAGACTTGCAATTGTCAGCATTAACGGCTCACCCTCCCTCCTCTACCCTCCCTTCCCCCAAAACACCACACACACACACACACACACACACACACACACACACGGATGAGAAACCCATGCAGGCAGGGTCTCCTGTGGGTTTATAGACAGAGTATGATTCCAGGCAATTTGAACCCTTCCTCTGTGACACCTCGTCAGGGTAATAGAACCTAGTTTCCTTGAAAGACCTAGCAGGTGGATGAGCCCTGGTTGGTGAAGGGGATGATAGTGTTGAGGATGTGGCTAGTAAAAAGGCTCCTCTTCAAACATCTCAAACCCCTGGAGAAGAGGCCCAGCAAATTAAGCTACATACAGTTCCTTTGCCCACAAAGGATCCAAACAGGGAGCCCCATGATCTCTGCAACCAAGAGGCGGCGCCCTTGTGTCTGTTACCCACCTCACTGACCTGCCTCTCCCAGTAGTGGCCCCTGGTGACCAGCAGCTACCACCTAGAACCAGCTCTAGAAGCAGTACCCCGTGTCTCCCTCCATCACTAACCAAACAAGTGAGGGCTCTGTTGGTGGCTGTCATCCCGTCGTCACCCGGATTTTACCTGGGGTCTCCAGTGACATCACTTCCTCAACCCTCAACTCACCCATTTTCCAGTAATTGTGCCCAGAGCACCAGAGCTAATTGAAACAAGACGTGGACTTACATGTTAAAGTAGCCTTCAGTTGGGAGGCTAGGGCTGCTTCTGGAAAATGTTAACGCTTTCCTGTTGGACGCCAAGCCCTCTTGGAACTAAGCTTCAAACGAAACCTCATCTGTAAAATGAGGGGGTTGGATGAGCCCAGAGAGCCATTCTGACTCTGAGAGTTTGTGCCACTATGAAAAGAAAACCCAACAGAGCCCTGGGTGGGGGAGCCAAGGGAGACTTCTGGTTGGCGTGGTATTGTCACAAATAAAGTGGTTGTGAATCAGTTTTTATTTTCAGCCTTGCAGCTGATAGATTCATTTCTTTTTTATGGGCCACATTCTGCATAATTCCAAGAAAATCACTCCATCACAGACTCCACTGACATCACCAACCACCAGATAGGAGGCCCCTGGTGTGCAAACCTTGGGCTGAGTGGCTGAGTTCCAAGGCTTGGCTCCAGGTGAAAAGAGGCTATCCTGGTTGCCCCAGGGAGTTGCCATGGAGACCACGTTTCTCCCTCTCCATCCACCATCAGGAGGTCTGAGCTTCAGAGGGTTTCCCATCTACCTATCCCCAGATGTGAATTTAATGAGTTCAATCTCGGGTCAGGCAAATCCATCATCCTTGAAGAGATCTAGAAGACAGACAAAAGCTCTGTTTTCTGGACAGCTGGGCCAATTGAATTTGGTCATCTAATTTTGGCTTGGAGGTTTACTGCTTATTTGTTTAATTATTTAATGATTTTTTTAAATGGAATTCCTCCATTTGGGTACAGGCTTCCCAAGACCTCCTAAGCTCTTTATTTGGAAAAGAAAAAGATCTTTTATCTTTTTTTTTTTAAAGATGAAGAGGAGAGAGGTTTATAGTCATTTCAGCTGGAAGGCCAAAACCGCCGAATAGAGAAATGTGTTTAGAGGACACCAGCCAGGAATGAGATGAACCACGGCTAAGACCAGAGGACGGTTTCTAAATTGACAAAGCAAGGAGCTTTCTTTTTCCTCTAGTGCAGAATTCTCTAGAATCCTGGAATCTTTACATTGAAAGGGACCTCAGAAGTCACCTAGTGCAACCACCCAGCCTATGACAATCTCCTGTCCTTCATCCTTGGCAATTGTCACCCATTCTCTACTTCACTGGGTGGTCAAATCTATGTTCTTATACGTCAGATGAGAAAAACCTTTTGGAGTTCTTAAGTGGAACTGAAATTGGCCTCCCTGTTACTTTACATTTGCCAGGGGCAGGTCTGTTCTCAGGAGGCCCTTGGAGGGATAAAAACTACCCTAGTCCAATTTGGCTTGGACAACACACTTTGTAACAACCCTTCAGATATTCTCAGTAGTTACCATGTCTCCATCTTCTCTGGCTTATTCCTCTGGTTCTGTTAATCACTCCTCACTTCATGGTCATTTCCAGACCCTTCACCATCCTGGCCACTTGCCTCTGGACATTTTCCAAGTCATCAGGATCCCTTTTATACTGTGCCTGAGGCCTGGACATGATGCTTCCTGATTTTGGGTTGATGAGCTGATGGATGGAGGGACAAGCCCAAACCTGAAGTTAAAAAGCCACATGCAGATGTCACACCAGAAATTGGCCATCGGACACATCCTGTCCTGTCATCAGGATAATCCTTGATCAGCTGGCAACATGATGGCATTAGAACCACATGCTACATATCTTTGAATGTGTTCCTAGAGGATCAAAGTATAGTTGGAAGTGATTTACTTTTTCAGTCAATGAATGCTTCATGTTTATCTGCTAAGATCTTATTACTGGTCATAGAAGTTAGGCTTTGGAGCTGTGACGATAAATGGCACAGTCTCTACCCTCAAGGAGATTAAATTAAATAATCTACAAAAGCCAAATTGCCTCAGATGAGCCAGGTCGAAGAAACTTTGGAAGAACACTGCTTATGACAAAAAATATATATTTAGTCATAAATGACTGGAGATGGAAGGGACCTCAGGAAGCTTGAATTCATACCCCCTGGTTTATAGATATGCAAACTAAGCTCCAGAACTTGTTCATCCACCTAGTCATCCACTCAACAAATGTATTTACTGAGCAGTCACCATAGGCAAGGTAATACATTTATGGGGGGGGGGGTCCAATGTGAACAGCAACAGCAGATAAGGAGTGGTAAGTAACTTCATTGGTGCATGGATAAAGGGATCCAGCTGAATGATCTGGCCAAGGAAATCCACTTGGTTGGTATCAGAGGCAGGATCAGAAACCAGATCTTCCTACATCTGGCACTGGGCTTTTCCCAATGCACTATAGTATCACTCATAAATGACTAGATGGGAGACAATAGAGCATATGGTCTATTTTGGGGAACTCTGTCCTGATGGAATCCTATTTGGACATTGCAGGCAGTATGTCTGTACTTTGTGAATGTGCTGGCTGTACTGAAATAAGGTTTCACCTCTGCAAAGCACAATGCAAAAGCCAGAGGCAGTCCTGTCTGTCTTCCAGGAGCAGAGACAACCCCTCCTTAGCCCTTGCCAACAGTCTACTAAAATTGTCTCCCAGGATCCAGCAAAGAGAAAATCCAACTTGCTTTCCCTCTCTTTGAGCTCCATGAGATTGGACATTATTTGTTTTCCTAATACGTCCTCCTCCCTTGGTTCCCACAGTGTATCTCTCTCCACTGCCCCTTTGCTGACTATTTCCATAACCCCAACCAGAATCCATTCTCTTAGCCCATCTGGCTCAAAACATTGAGATAAAATTTCACTTTCCTCTCTTGTTATAGAAGTTAGTCATCTACAAAAGATTAGGGATTCCTCCCTTAGACTGCTTTGATTTTATCCATCCATCTACCCATGAATCCATCCTTTATCCTTCAAGAACACTCCAGCTTACTCTGGGATGACTAGGTTGTGTTCCAGGGAAGCCAGAACCCTATTCCCCAAACCCAGGGTAATTGTCATATCTGAGCTAAGGCTGCTCACATATGCATCCACCAGGCATTTAAGCCATGCCCAGCCCAGGTGATGCTGGCCTCTCACAGTACCCACAGCCCCTCACCTTCCTTTCACCCTTGAGTACAAGATCAAGGCCAAGAGTGTGTGCCCAGTTACTCCACACATGGAGATGCCTCCCCACCAGGAGGCCTTACTGGACAGCAAATGGCCCTCTTCCTTCTTTTGAGGGGGGCCTCTGTCTCTCCTGAGACTGGGCCATAATCCCGAAACAGACCCTATTTTAGGATAGGCAGCTGGGTGCTCAGGGCTCCCCAGGGCTGAGCAGAGCCTTTCCTTACAGCCAGCTTCCAATGCCTTCCCTCCTTAGCCTCCTCTCTACACTACCCATCTCTCTTCCAAATGCCGGCATCATGCCCTCCTCTATGGCAATTTCTTTCTTTTTTTTCAGTAATAAATTTATTTTTTATTGGTGTTCAATTTGCCAACATACAGAATAACACCCAGTGCTCATCCCGTCAAGTGCCCCCCTCAGTGCCTGTCACCCTATGGCTCTTTTCAAAGAGGAAAAAGGATGAGAGGGGTTGTATATTAGTCAAACATCCTTAACCTTCCCAGAAGCATGGATGCAAATGGCCAGGAGAAAATTCCTTTCAGGCTGCGTTGGGGCACACGGAGTTGTCAGCATCCCAGTGTGACCTTCCAGATGCCCATGTAAAGATTTTCCATCTGATCCCATTTATACCTGCATCTGGTTTCCAAGGCTTACAGAAAATCGGAGCTGAGAGGGCCCCCTGAGACCAACCAATGGAATCCTGTGCAGATGGGAGAACCAAAGCTTGGTGAATTCCTTTGGTCACTCAGTGAGGCAGAGACAGCCGAAACTAGAGGCAGGAGGCCAGCCCATTGAGCAGGAAGGAGACAATGAGCTACCTTCTCACTGACGTAAGACCCCATGGCAGCCAGGGATTCTGGGTTCTGCCCCTCATACTTGCGGTCACACCTGTTCTGTTAGTGGAGCCAGGCAGACCATGTGAGGACAGAACAGTAGAGACCTGAGTGGGGTTTCCTGAGCAGAGGTGGGGATCATGTTCTGTGAGAGGCAGCCCATGCTTGACCTGGGCGACTGGCCTAAGGGGAGAGACTAGGGACACCCCAGCAAAGACTTGAACTTCATGTTCCCTACCAATGGCCTGATCCCCTGGGGAACCAGCCAACTTTGAGGAAGGACCCTCTTCCTGGCCTCTCTGGCTATTGGCAGGATACCTGGCCCCACCACCCACTGTTACCATGGTTGCCCAGCGACTTAGGCACCCTGCCCACTCACCTCACCACTTGTGTCCAGACATGCTCAAGATGCAGGGTCCCTTTGCCAAAGGCCCTCAGCCCAAGAGACTCCAGGTCCATTTCCAGGTACTGAGGTTCCCATTGTACTAAAAAACAGAAAAATGCCAGAACAGGGTTGCAAAAATTAAGATGTGTTTAAAACATTTCCTGTGAACAAATTAACACTACACACACACACACACACACACACACTCACCACTCAACATTCACACCCACACCCACACCCACACCAAGCATAACATAACACAGTTGTGCTATTCACAAAATAATCATAGAAATGATATGCACATAAATTCAGAGCGTGGATTTGGAGTTGTATAGCTAAGGTTGCCTTTAGCAAATCTCTGTGACCTGGTGTGAAACTTCCCTTCAAAGTAACATCTCAAGCAGAAATGAGAGGTCTTTCCAGGAAGTGAGTCAGGGATCAAGCAGCAGTCTTGCATCCCTGCTCCACCTCGGAGGAGGACAGCACCTGAATTTGAAGAGGTTGGAGACTCAGGGACTAGGCCTCAGACGGCTGCCTCCCGCCCCCCCCCCGCCCCCCCACCCCACTCCTAGCCCCAAGCCCCTCCTTCAGAGAGAAAGAGGGAAACCAAGCTGCCCCCCAGGGACAGCTCAGGAGTCTGGGGCTGCTGGTGGGCTGCCAGCCCCCACTGAATGGGGCCTTTTGACATCACACCACCCAGGAGGGGGACGTAATCCCTCCCCAGCCACACAGAGCCCTCTCAATCCTTGTGGCACAGTGCACTGTTCACACAGCTCAGGAAACAAAATAAATATATCCTCCCTCAAAGACCCCACAATGGGGCTTTTTCATGGCAGGGAATCAAGAACAGCCGCCGCCCTCCACATGGCTGAGGGGCTGCTCATCCCTGCAGCCTTTGCCCGACACTTCCTGGGACTCAGGATCCACCTGCCCTGGTCATGGCCTGATTCGGACAGTGGCCCTGTGGGTAGGTCTTGAGCAGAGCCTGTAAGTGTGTGGGGAAAGGAAGGAAGCAAGGGAGGAACCCAACACTGATGGATTTCCTATTGTGCTTGGAGCAGATAGAGGCCCAGTGAGGACACTCTTGATGGATTAAAGCATCTGCAGATTAGATTGCTCAGGATGTCAGGTTACTGCTGAGACTCTGGGTCACCCACGCAAAGCTCCAGGCCAGGTGAATACTTGGGGGGAGTCTTCGTTACACCTGAGCCCCCATGTCTTTTGGGACGCTTACTTTCCGGGGGATGGCAACCAGCCCTGAAAAGACTTCCCCTGTAATTTGACCTATTCCCTGGTCACAGCCAAATCCAATCAACATGCCCACCTCCACCTCTCCCACACACTCACCCATCAGGGCCTGCTTCCTGGAACTCCCTCTTCCTCTCCGTTTTCCTCTCTCTAAGATCATGGGGAGCCATAATAATACAGATAATAGCAAGTGTTTACTCTGACCCACACACCTCTGAACTCAAGCATCACCTCTTACAGGAAGCCCTCCCTGACTTCACCTAGCTTTGTGACTATCTGTCCAAGTGGGTGGGAGGGCCTAGAGGCCTTATCCCCCATCTCTGAGTGCCCAGAGCCTTTCTTAGAGATGACCGTAGGGCTTGGATGAATGCCTTCACCAAAGACAAGTGCTTACAGAGAACCTTGAACTAGCTCAAGCCCTGAGCCACAGTGGTCATCCTGGTAGTGTAGGAATCAGCATCCCAGTTGCAGGGCCTGAGCATGCCATTTAACCAGCTAAGCTTTATTATGTGCTGTCTTCCTTTTTGGTTTTTGTTAGCTTTAATTTCAAGGGCAACAAGGTGGGTTAATCACCACATCCTTTGGTTCCAGGTATATTATCAGTATCAGTTAATGCAAAACCCTCTTCTTATTTTCTTTTATTTCTGTAGCTTCAATTGACATTAAACAAACTGCACATATTTAAAGTGTGCAATCTGATGAGTTTCGGCATATGTATACACCTGAGAAATCAGCACCATGATCAAGATAAGGCACAAATCTTCCACCCCCAAAAGTTTCCTCAAACCCTTTGGTAATCCCTCTGCCCATCTCTCCTCTCTCCCTACCCCCCACTCTGGAGACAACCACTCATCTGCTTTCTCTCACTCTAGACTAGTTCACATTTTCTAGGAGTTTATGTGAGTGGCATGATACAGTCTGGATTCTGTCATTGAGTATAATTATTTTTGGAGTCATTCATATTGTTGTGCGTATCAGTGTTTTTTTTTTTTTTCCTCTTTAATTGTAGCATTCCATTGTATGGTTGAGGTAAAATCTGTTCATCCATTTATCTGTTGATGGACACCTGGGTTGTTTCTAGTTTGGAGCTATCACAAATAAAGCTCCTATGATCATGCATATAGAAATCTCAGTGTAGGGACACCTGGGTGGCTCAGTGGTTGAGCATCTGCCTTTGGCTCAGGTTGTGATCCCGGGGTCCTGGGATCGAGTCCCATATCAGGTCCCCCGCAGCCTGCTTCTCCCTCTGCCTATGTCTCTGACTCTCTGTGTCTCTCATGAATAAATAAATAAAATCTTTTAAAAAAAAGAAGTCTCGGTGTAGACATATGCCTTCATTTCTCTCTTGAAGTAGAATGACCGGGTTCTATTTTATTTTCTATTTTTCTTTCTTCCCCATATTTATTTCAATCTCCCTTAAGCATCTACTCTGATGTTTACCATATGCCCTTAAATATGCACATATTTTCATAAAATGTGCAGAGCGATTCTGTGTGTGTGTGTGTGTGTGTGTGTGTGCGTGCGTGGGGGGAGGGTGTTATTTTATATACGTGGTACCATGCTGGAAATCTAGTTCTGTTTCAATCTAGAATTGTTTCAATTCATTCTATTTTTTGAGATCCATGTATGCACATTCAGCAATTACAAATTTGTTGCTTCTAACTACTGTTTAACATTCCATAGTGTGTCTTATCCCTTCCTTTGATGAATACCAAGGTTGAGTACAACGCAGCATTCCCATTTAAAATGTCCCAGTGAACATGTTATCCTTCTGGCCCCCTTGCCAACCTGTTCAAGCACTGAGAGTTGGATCTCTGGGTTCCAAGGTGTGCGCTTACTTGATATCACCAAGGGCTGCTGGCTTGCCTGCTTTCGCACTGCCTGAGCCAACTAATCATATCCCCTCCAGCAGCGCAGCTCCCCACATCTTGGCCAACACTTGGTACTGTCCACTTTGCTAATATTTGTCATTCTCACGGTTGTGGAGTGATCAGATGTTTCAATTTATATTTGTCTAACTACTAGTGAGATTGGGCATCTTTTCAAATACTTGTTAGTTCTTAGGACTTCTCTTTCTGTGAATTACCAATGTATAGTCTTTGCTGATAAAATGTTTGTATTTCCTAGCTTTTCCTGTTGATTGGCAGGAGCTCTTTGTTTTATTTAAATTGAGACATAACTTACATGATGTGAAGTACATAGATCTGCAGTGTGGAGCGTGGTTAATTTTTATGCATGCTTATGCTAGTGCAACCACTGCTTAGATGGAGATTTAGAGCATTTCCAGCTCCCAAAAAGGCTCTGTGTGTCCCCATAGTCCATAACCTCTTAAAGTAACCACTACCCTGATATCTATCATTTTAGGTCAGTCTTCCTGTCCTAAAACCTCATATGGATGGAGTCATACAGTATGTTCCCCTTTGTGTCTGGCTTTTTTTCACTCAATATTATCTGCGAGATCCATTTATGTTGTGTCTGTTGCACTAATGCATGCTTTTTCATTGCTGCATAATATTCCACCGCATGACTATACCATAATTTATTCCCTTGTTGATGGACATTGGTTGTTTCCAATTTGGGGCTAGTATACATGAAAAAAGCTTCTATGACTATGAACATTACTGAAAAATGTTTTTTGGTGAATAGAAGCACTCAGTCCAGTTGGGAGTGGAGCTGTTGCATCACAGGGATTTTGCAGGCTTAGCTTTAGTGGGAACTGCCAAACATTTTTCTAACGTGTTTGTACCGTGTTGTACCAGCAGTGTATGAAAATTCCAGTTGCTCCTTGTCTTGCCAATACTTGACATTTTCAGTTTGTTAAATTATATCCATGCTGGTTGGTTTTGAAAGCAATCTCTATAACCTAAGAGATTGACCTTTTTGGGGTTTTATATATTGTAAATGGAAATTTCACTCATCTATTATCTTTGTCCACCTTCTATGGTACCTGTCTCTTCATATGTAAATGAGGATAATACTATCTACTTTCAAAGACCTGGCAAACAATAAGTACTGAATTCATGCTTCTATATCTGTCTCCACCACCATGCTATTATACCTTTCTGTCTTCCATGTCAGAGAGACTGAATTTTGTGTTAGGGCCTTGCTTGGAGCCAGTAAGGAGCAGTTTTTCAATAAAGTTTTCTGTGTGTGTGGTGTTTTTAGGTGTGGTAAACTTGTGCACTGTTTTATTTTTTATTTAAATTCAATTTGCCAATATATAGATAACACCCAATGCTTATCACATCAAGTGCCCTTGTCACTCAGTTACCCCATCCCCCAACCCACCTCCCCTTCTGCAACCCTTTGTTTCCCAGAGTTAGGAGGTTCTCATGGCTTATCTTCCTCTCTAATTTTTCCCCAGTGTCCCCCCCCTTCCCTTATGGACCTCTGCACTATTTCTCATATTCCACAAATGAGTGAAACCATATGATAATTGTCTTTCTCTGACTTATTTCACTCTGCATAATACCCTTAAGTTCGATCCACATCGATGTAAGTGGTGGGTATTTATACTTTCTGACAGCTGAGTAATATTTCATTGTATATATAGACCACATCTTCTTCATCCATTCATCTGTCGATGGACATCCACAGTTGGGCTATTGTGGACATTGCTGCTATGAACATTGGGGTGCAGGCGTCCATCGTTTCACTACATCAGTATCTTTCCGGTAAATACCCAGTAGTGCAATTGCTGGGTTGTAGGGTAGCTCTATTTTTAACTTCTTGAGGAACTCCACACTGTTTTCCAGAGAGGCTACACCAGCTGGCATTCCCCCCAACAGTGCAAGAGGGTTCCCCTTTTTCCACATCCTCTCCAACATTTGTTGTTTCCTGTCTTGTTCATTTTAGCCATTCTCACCACTTAAAGTGGTATCTCATTGTGGTTTTGATCAATAAAGCTTTTTGATTGAATAAATGATGGAGCCTCCCCGAAACAATCTCCAGATTGCAATTGAAGGATCCGAGTGAGGGAAGGGGGGGGGGCTGTGGCAATGAACCTGGGAATGTGGGGAACCCATTCTCTACACAGGAAGCCAACAGCTGTCCCGTGGATAGGTGGGGGAGGCCTCTCCTCCAGGCCTCTAGCCCTGGACTCCAAGACCAAGGACCTGGATGAGCAAGGACTCAGGTGGGTGGGAGCAGCACCACTGAGAGGTGGTCTTGAGCACTGGTCTGCCCTGGCGTCAGCCCCAGTGCTGTACCCTTTTTTCCAACCACTCTGCAGGGAGGAGGACCAGAAGGAAGAAAGGGCGGGGGGAGGACGAAGAGGTGGGGGAGGAGGAAGGGAAAGGAGGGGGGCGGGGGAGAGGAGGGGCAGAAGAGGGGAGAGGGGAAGGAAGAGGGGGAGAAGGTGAGAAGAGGATGGAGGAGGCGAGGTGGGGGGAGGAGCGGGAGGAAAGAGGAGGAGGTGGGGCGAGGAGGAGGAAGGAGAGGGAAAGGGGAAGGAGAAGGAGCAAGGGAAAGAAGGGAGCGGAGGGGAGGGGGCGGAGGGGTGCCCGAGGCGAGCCCCGCCCCCGCCCCGCCGGGTTCCCACCGTCCCGGGCGGGCGCCGCGGGCAGCCGAGTGGAGGCGCCGGGCCGCCGGGCCACCTGGCCGCCCCGCCCCGCCCCCCCGCCGTCCCCCTCCCTCCCCCCCCCCCCCCCCCGCCCTCCCAGCGGCCCGCAGCCGGGCTGGGCAGCCTCGGGGGCGCCCGCCGCCTGGGGCCTCCGCCTCCCCCGCAAGCAGCCCTTCTCAGCCGGCGGGACCGCCCGTGCCGCCCGGGCGGGGAAGCCGCTGGCCCCCGGTCACACGGTGACTGGGACCCGCGCGAGCCCTGGGCTCCGACTCGGGTGCGCGTCCCCTCCTCGCCGCGCGTCCTGCGCCCCGGCCGGTCTCCGGGCGCTGCCCCGAATCCGGAGGGAGCCGCAGGCTCTCCGCGCTCACAGCCCGAGACTCGCGCCCAGTCCCAGCCCCAGGCCGGCAGGAGGCCTCGAGGGGCCTGTGCCCTCCCTCGGCGCCCCCTCTGGTTCTGCCAACACCGCCTTCTCCGTCGGCGGCCAAGGCGATCTGTAGGAGAGAGATGGGAGAGAGTCCAGCAGCTGGGACTAGGCACGAAAGCCAGCCACCTGGCCGCCCCCCGCTTTCACCCGCCTGCCCATAGCCAGTCTCATCCCCCAACCTGCCAAAGTCATTTCTACCCCAGGGACTTTGCACGGATTACTCCAAACACTCCTTCCGGGGGAGGGGGGGATTTTTAAATGAGGTCGGGGGTGCTGTGGCTTGAGCCGGATTTCAATTTCATCATTTTCCTGTGCAACCTGGTGTGTATTATGTTATGGATTTTAAAACATCGCTTTGGGAAGGGTTCCGTAGGCTTCACTAAACTGCCCAGTGCCCATGGAGAGTTTAGAAACCCCTAGACCGGGATTCCTGGGTGGCGCAGCGGTTTAGTGCCTGCCTTTGGCCCAGGGCGCGATCCTGGAGACCCAGGATCCAATCCCACATCCGGCTCCCGGTGCATGAAGCCTGCTTCTCTCTCTCTCTCTCTCTCTCTGACTATCATAAATAAATAAAAATTTTTAAAAAAATCTTAAAAAAAAAAAAAAAGAAACCCCTAGACCTTTGCACGACTAGCTCTTCCTTGCATTCAGGTCCTAGCACAATGTCACCTCCGGGGGGGGGGGGGGGCTTCTTGGCTAGGTCAGCTAACTGCTGCGTCCCCTTCTCATGCAGTCATTGCCTAGCACGGTGGCTCTCAAAGTGTGGTCCCTGGACCAGCAGCATTACCATCACCTGGGAACTTGTTCAAAATGCATGTTCTTAGGATCAACTCCAGACCTACTGAATCAGAAACTCTGGAGGTAGGGCCCAACACTCCGGTTTAACAATCCCTCCAGGTGATGCTGGTGTTAGATTCTTAAGTAGGAAGAAACGCTGGGTCAGCCTCTTATCCCGGTGCTATCATAGCCATCACCTGCCAGCTGAGGAAAGCTGGAACCCCAAGGGGCCTAGAGAGGGGAAGGGCTGTGGGGGGCAAAGGTGGAAGGGGGGCAAGCTGAGTCATAAGGTGGAGGGAGCTACATTACACCTACAGCCCACAGAGGACTGGGTCTCGAGGAAGGGTCCAGTTTGATGCCAGAGCGGGAGTGGGGCTGGAGGAGCCCAGTTCCCTGGCCCTGAGTCAGCACTGAGCTGCAGAGGAGAAGTGGTCCACCTCTCTGCATTTCACATGTGACAGGAGAGGCGTTTGCATTCCCCTGGGCACTCATACCTCTGGCCTGGTCTGAGCATTAACCAGTGTCCCTGAGGTCCCATTTGGCACCGGCCACAGTTGCTCTCAACTCATACCAGCCTGGTCTCCTGGCCTCTGCCTCATTGCCCACAGGAAGTTTCAGGGCAATCCCAGGGCCCTCCCGTCCTGAGCTGTTTCCTGTGCATTTTCCAGGAGCACCAGATGTTCCTGCAACCTGAGCCTGAGCCCATTCTCCAGACTAGAGCTCAGTTCTTGTCGCCAGTCCCTGGGAGCTGCCTGACACAGCCCATAGAATGGTGAGGTGCAGCCTGCAGCCTCTGACTTCGGTGCAGTTGTAAAGGGGAACTTATGGCCTGATTCCTGTGGGTCACTGGTCTCTGGCTTCTGTGCAGTTCCCAGGCCCCCAGGGGGGAAAAACGAGACACTTTTAATTGACTTCCCCAATCTGATGATAGAGTATTGAGTATCAATGGACCGCAGGCAAGCTATTTTCATCCATGATTTCAGACGGGAGCAGAAGCCCAGCTGCCACTACAGTCCTGCCACGCCACCTCAGGGGATGAGCTCACCCCGTGTCTGCTAGCACAGCAGCATTTGCTGCTGCCAGGCAGTCTGATTCAGGATCTCCCAGGGAAAGTTCTAGGAAGGGGGGTGGGGTGGCATAAGCAGTTACAGCAGTGTGCCTGAATCAGAGCCGGCCAGAGACAGCCTGGAGTCAGCAGACCTGGACCTCTTCTAGCTTAGCCTCTTCCTAGCTGGGTAACGCTGAGCAGGTGACTGGACCAATCCATGCCTCAGTTCTCTTGCCTTCAAGAGAAGGCAGGAGCACATGACAACACTGGTTCTCGAATTCTACAATGAGGCACTTTTCTCCCCCTGTCTTAGAGTCCCAAGCCTGAACTTTGTGTACTGTGGTCAAGATAAGAATTGCCAAACTGATGACCTTCATGGGTCCTGGGTTTGGTTCCCAGGACTTCCCCACGTGCATGCCCTTCCTGACCTTGGCCAACCGTCCTGGGCACAGGAGCAGAGACATCATCTCCAGACTGTTGAGGGCATCTCGTAGGCATATGTACACTCTGGGTCTAGTGTGATGCTTGCTGGATGTATCTCTATGATGCTGCGGGCACTTCTGTCCTTAGGACCATTCCCCTAGCCCTTTCACTCAGCATCGTTCTATCTGACCTACATGCTATCCCTCCCCTAGTAATCGGTGAGTTCAACGGCAGGGAGGGGATCCCATCACCTTTGTGTCTACAGGACTCAGTGGGAGCTCAATGAACTGTCATGGAACAAATGAATAAGTGAATGAATGGACGGGTGGATGGATGTATGGATGAATGAAAGCAAGCCACGTGAGGCATGCTTGCTTGCTACCCTATGTGTATGTTTGCATCGTTGCTAGGTGGGGAAGAGAACAAGATTAGTCACAGCCAACCAGGAGGGGGGGCTTGATGGCTCTGCCTGGAAACCTTCCCTCTCAGTCACGGTCTGCAGACTCAAGAACAGGGAGAAGCTTTTCTCCATGAGAAAAACCATAGTATCATGGAATGTTGGCTCCGAGCACAAACCACAGGTCACTTAATCCTCACCCCTCCAATGGGGAGACGAAGGCCCAGACAGGTTCGGTTCCTGCCACTACACTGAGCTCATCATGGAAACTGTTGTTTTTCCATGAAAAAGGAGCCTGGGGGTAGGAGAGAAGGGTCAGAGGGAGGAGTCAGTTATTAAACAGACCAATTGTTAACCACAGAGAAAGCCTGTGCCTTCCCAGGGGCCTGCCCAGCCCAGGGCAGGGGGCTCACAGAGTAAAGGGGGCTTGCCAAGCTCCAGGGGTGCCAGCTCGCCTGGTCTGGGCCAGCAGGCATTATGTAATCAAGCCAGAACCTCTGAGAAACACCTAAGCTGGCCTGGTGTTCATCCTGGACCGTGGTTTACAGCTATTTCCTATAGAGGGAGATTTTGCTGAGCACAGGGTTTTCTGCATTTTCCATCCGTTTGCTATTAAAGAGAAGCAAGAGACAAAAAATATTAAATCTTTCCCTGAGGTTGCCAGCAATCTCCCAGTTCCTGAAGAAGGAAGAGCTTCAGCTCTGTCCTGAGGTCCTTGGATGCCTGGTGCATCCGAGACAGCAGGAGCTGATCCCAAGGTGAAATGTGCTCAAACCCGCAGCTCCCCTGGGGCCTGGCAGGGAGTGGGTGCTGAGCCCACATACTGAGGCTGGCTGCCATCTGAGCTCATACTGCTCCAGGAGGAGAGGTGCAGAGATGACCCCAGGCAGACCAGCTCAGAACCATCAAGAGCCCTGGATGGAGGAGCTCTAGTTAGAAGGCTCAAAGTCAGCTTAGCGGTGGTTGATACAAGGCCCTACCAAAATTTCATTCACACCAAAAAATTCATCATTAAAATTCTCATCGCAGTCTTAACGCCATGTCTCCACAAAGCCCCACTTGGGGAAGAAGGACAGATGCCTTTAATACATTCTTGGGGGGAGAGCACCTTGGGAAGCCCAAGAAGCCATGGTAGGGGTGGAAGATGTATCAAGAAGAGTCTGGAGCACACCACCTTTGTAGGAGGGCAAGCCTAGGAGATATCAGCTTTCAGGTTCCACAAGATTGGTGTAAGGGGTATGCCTGGACCTCCACCCAAGGATGGGAGTGGAAAGACCTCAAGGGAATGTTCTTGCATTCCAGCTGCAGGGTGAACCTAAGTTGAGGAGGTGGAGCTCTGTCTAGGATGTCCCCATATCTGCCCCTCCCAAGTCCACCTCCAGGCCTGAGGGCCACTCCCCTGCACAGGAGGGAGGCAATAGAGAAAGCCTGATGACCCAGAGTCAACCACCTGCCATCAGGGTCAGCGAAGTCCCTGCAGTCTGTGTGACACGGGAAGTAGCTGACTTCTCTCTCCGCCTCTGTTACTTCATCTGTGAAATGGAAATAACAGCAGCATTTCCCTGCAAGGTGGGGGTGGGGGTGGGGTGGGGAGGGTGGGCATTGGATGTGAGGGTTGAGATAAAGCAGCAGAGCTTTGGGAGCATGTTCGGTGTTTGATAAATGTGAGCTGTCAGGAAACTAACCAATGCTGGAGGAGCTGCGTGAGGACAGCTCTGGGGCATCTCCAGGAAATGTGTGGGGCCCAGCAGTGGGGCAAGACAGAGCACTACAGGACTGGGAGAGAGACGAGCCCTGCCCCCAGGTGTTCACAGTAAAGCAGGGGTCTAATGGGAGGACAGGTGCTCTAAGGGTGGAGCAGGAGGTGGAGCACAGGGGATGCTCCCTGGAATGGACTCTGGTTACCCCTGTGGGGATCAGGCTCCGCGATCACAGGAGCTGCGTCATGACAGGTAGCATCATCCTATCATCCCAGGCCAAGCACTCCCAAGGGACCCTCATGGAGGTGTCCCAAATGGATGAACCTCAAACCTTGGGGAACCTGGGTGATGGAAGAAGCTGGCCCAAACGTCCCCTCCTTCTTCTGGGTGGATTCTCTGAAGCTTTGTGGGAGTTCCCCAATACCTGGCCCACAACGTACCTCATCCTTGGCTTCTATGCACCATGCCTCACAGTCTGCTGGGTGCTGTGTTCCGGTATCCCCACTGGACTGAGCTCCCTGAGGGCAGCGACGGTGTCATCCCCATGCTGGCTCAGCCTCTTAGAGCACCAGTATGGCAGGGGCACACACACACACACACACACACACACACACAAGATTTTTCTGGGAAAAAGTTGGAGTTTTGATATTTCTAAGAGAAGCATCAAAGTCCCCAACACCAGAAAAATCAGAATTTTGCTGGACTCCCTTACACTTCCATTGTTTTAGTGGGACTTTCATTTTGATTTACATAGGGGGGCATATTCTTTTAGGTCCACTACAACTTTCAAAGTCTTTTTCACCCAGCAGCTCTGCTTACGAACTGTTTGCTTCTCTGTTTTGGTTTCTCGATGTAGCACCTGGAAAGTCTGGCATTAGATGTTTGCTAAGTGAACAATGAGCCCCATTGCAGACTTCTTTCAGAGTTTTGTCCTTTAAAAATACATACCTATATACATATGTATGTATATTTATATACAGTAACATAATGGCTAAATGCATCCTTTCTTTTTTTTCCTTTTTCTTTTTCTAAAGATTTTGTTTATTTATTCATGAGAGACACATAGAGAGAGGCAGTGACATAGGCCGAGGGAGAGGCAGGTTCCCTGCAGGGAGCCTGATGTGGGACTCAATCCCAAAACCCTGGGATCATAAACTGAGCCAAAGGCAGATGCTCAACCACTGAGCCATCCAGGCGCCCCTAAATGCATCATTTCTTAAGAGAAAAGCCATGATTAAGAAGAGCCTTTTGGAGATGTGGATTTGAGTCCTGGCTCACCATTCAACCAAATGAGTGCTTAAACAAATCACAGTATTTAGTATATTTAATACAGTGCAACTCCTAGGAGCCCTTTGCTTCTTCATCCAGTGATTCATTCATTCATTTATTCATGAGCACAGTATTTATTGAGTGCTTACTGTGTGCAAGCATCTGGTGGTGCTTGCATTCACTAAAGATAGAGCAGAGACAATAAACAATAGATACAATCAATAAGCAAAGTATATGGTAAGTTATAGAAGGACAAGCGCCATAGAGACAAAAAGTGACAAAGGATATAGGGAATGGAGTGTTGAGGGCAGGGGCAGGGGCAGGGGCAAGGGTAAGTTGCCGTATTAGTTGTTTTTGTGTGTAAAACGTTTGACATGATGGTTAAGAGCATGGATTCTGGAGCCAGACCTGGGTTTAAATCCTAGCATGTGGTAGCTGTGTGATAGGGAGTCAGTCACTTAACCTCTCTGGGCCTCAGTTTCCTCATCTATAAAATGGGGATGATAATAATAGTAGCTATCTCCTAGGGGATTATTACAAGAACTGAGTTAATATACGTAAAGTGCTTGTAAAAACTGTATATGCATCGAATATAAGCCACAGGAAGCATTGGCTACATTTCAGTGTGACAAAAACCCATAATCCTAGGACTCACCTGATTTCCCTGGCCCCCCCTTGGTTGTGGGCATGGGAGAGGGTAGGCAGGATGCTCACCAGCTCCTTCAGCTCAGGAGCCAGCTGGAATCCTCTTCCTCTGTTTGGCCATATAAAGTGGGACAAGCTGATCTGGGCTTGAATCCTGTCTCCACTGTTGACTGGCTGGGTGACCCTGGGCAAGTCGCATGACCTCTGAAGCCTGGGTTCTTCCTCTCTAATGTAGAAATAGTAATCATCGATCGTTTGCCAAGACCCAGGCTCTGTTCTAACTTCTTGGCAAACAAGACCTCATTTTGACTTTGCCACAACCCTCTGAAGTGGTTCTTTTGTTATCCTCTCATACAGGCAAAGAAACTGAGGCACAGACACATAAGCAGCTTGTCTGGTGCAGCCAGGACTCCAACGCCTATCTGCAGAGCTCCCCTCATCTCTCATTATACTGCCACCCAGGATGGGTGCACAACACACACATGCCGGGCTCAGAGCCTGACACCTGGCACTGGCTCTGTCATCACCAGTGAGTTCCCCTTGAGTGGCCAGATGGAAGACAGGCCTTTGGGGCCCAGGGGTCATTTTGCTCTCATCTGTGCTTTCAGAAGTTCTTTCTGCCAGGCAGAGAGCAATCATCATGTGCTCTAAATTTGAAGGTGGCCTGGATTTCACAACCTGCACCTGCCCCACAACCTACCTCCCTACCAAAAAATCCTGGTCTCAAAAAAAAAAAAAAAATTCTGGTCTCTGCTACTTGGTGACATCAAAACAATTAATTTTAAACATTCCCATTTGGCCCAGACTCTGACCTCTCAGAGAGACTGGGCTGAACCATGTTTCGGAAAGAAAACAACAGCTAATAGACTAGGTTGGTTGTTTGTTTTAATGAAAAGACCCAGAGAGACTAAAATGTCTGGGGATGGGTGGGTGTATGTGAGGGGGTTATTTTGGGGCAACAGGGAAGTGGAGTCATTCTTCAGAGAGAATCCCAGAGGGCCATGTGGACAATCAGAAATAAACCTACCTGTGCTTATTCCAGTGTGTGGAACTTTAAATAGAGCCCCCTGGGGGCATTTCTGTCAATGTGGGAGGAGGTGTCCCTGCTGCAGGCTGTTTATGGGACTAGGGGGGTTCCAGCCCTCAATGGGCTGCTTTGTCGTGTGTCAGACCCAGCCAGACAATGAGTGGTTGCAATGCTTCTGCTCATTCTGCCACTTCCCTTAAACAAACTCCAGACGCAAGGGTCAGCCTGGGAGTGAGGCTTGTGTCAGAGTGGATGGAGCCCGGTCTGTGGCACCAGGGACCTTGCAGGCTCCCCAGCAAGGACTGTCCTCTAGGGCCTCTGAAGGATTCCAGGCAGCTGTTGAGGGGTGGGCGGGGGAGGAAAAGTCTGGACTCCTTGGTGCCTGAGTTCCGTGCCCTTGAGAGGCTCATCTTGTTCGTTGCCTCCTAACACAGGGCCCTTTCTGCTGCAGGGAGATGGTACATGGTGCCCACGCAGAAGGAGATGTCTGTCTCCATCTATTCAGTACTCATAGCGTGTTGGGCATTGCCTCCATAACCGTGGTCACAGCGCTCCATCTATGGGACGTGCACAGTGCACCTGGCCCTGTGCTACGCACTCCACATGTGTTCTTGCTTTAATCCCCACAACAACTGCGAGTGGGACAGCCTCTCTTTATTATCCCCATTTCACAGATGAGCAAACTGAGACTTTGGGAGGCCAAGTTCCTGCCCTTAGCCAAGAACAGGCAGGGACTGGGACCCAGGTGAGCTCAGTACCAAAGCACATGTTCTTCCCCACTAAACTCTCCCACCTCGATGATGCAGAAAGCACCACTCCTGTCATCCAGGAGCCCAGCCAGGGCTGGGAAAGAGCAGCCAGAAAACATATCATTACAGAAAAGCCTTAGGGAACACCAGCTTAGGCGGGAAGGGGCAGCTGGTCTAGCCCTCACAGGGCAAGGAGGTTAAACTTAGAAGAGATCATCTTTGAGATCAGTCTTTTAAGAAAAGATAAAAGCCAGGTAGGAGAGGACGGTTGATAGAGGGAACAGTGAGGCAAGGCTTGACTCTAGAGCTTGTGGACCTTCTTGGGGTCTTGCCATTGGTTTCATCAACTACTGACCTTGGTAATTTCACAGCTATACATATCTACTGAGAACCCATGTTCGGGATACGTTCTGTGTCAGTACACCCTCAAGGGTGTCAAAGCTCATTTGGTCCCCACCATGATGCGGCCTAGACAAGTTCAGGTTTGCAGATGGAGAACCTGAGGCTCGGCGATATGAAGACCCTTGCCAGGGTGCATGTCACAGACATGGTTTCTAGGATTCAAAGACTTTTAAGGATGGGCCCTTCAAGAGTATTTGTTTTGGCGAGCTATCCAGTTGGCAACTCCCCTCCAGAAGTCCCTTCAAAGTCTCCTATTGCCCTAGCTTTTGCCTGAGCACATTTAATTGGAGATAACTCATGATCTTCTAGAACACATCACTTGTCCTCAGAGAGATTTCCCAGTTACTAACAAGTTCTTCCTTATTTTGAGTGTCACTCTTTCTCCATCACCCCTGTGCCCTCTGGGGGCCATACAGAGCAGCATCACTCTCTTCAGAGGCCAGCCCTCCAAAAATTTGGAAAAGACCCTAGGGTCTTAGCCAGGTAGCCTCAGACATACAGGGAGGCTGCCCATGGTGGCTCCTGTCCCACTGCCCTGTGGTTCTGCCCTGGCACGAGGCCAATGCCGTTTGCAGACCCCAGAGCCTCTGCCTAGTGACCAGCCCCAGGGGCTTTTGTCCCACCAGGTCCTCAAACTTGCTTCAGCCCCATGAGATCCCCCCACCTTGTGCCAACTTTTTGTCCACAGTAGGTTCTGTTCTCCTCTCTTTCCCAGTGTGTAGAGAGCATGATTAGTGAGAAGGCAGCAAAATGCCCTACTGTTCATGGCCTGCGATGCGCTGGCCTGAATCTCTCCCAGGATGTGTGGCCCCCTGACTCACCCGGGGTCCGCCCTGGGTAAATGTCCCGTGCTGGGCTGTCCTTTCAGAGCGTACATTTCCATGAGGCCCAGATTCAGTTCCCAGAACAGCCATAAAGGAAGGACCCACACATTCCCTCAGCCTTCCCCGCCCCCCCCCCCCCCCCCCCCGCCGCCCTCCCCTGGGGCTCAGCCAGTGTTGACAGAAGGGCCACGTGACACGAGAGTGAGGAAGGCAGGGATCTGGAAGGAACAGGACAGGGAGAAGGAGGAGGAGGGCAGGAGCTCGTGGCCGCATGTCACCTGTAACAAAGCCTGGCATTGTCCACATGCCCCTTCCCCGGCTGCCCCTCATGGGACTGTGGGCTTCAAAGCCAGGCCCGAGATGTTGGGTTGAACCCTCCTCACCTCCCCTGTGGTCCTCAGTAAGGGTCTGTCCCCAGGGAAGCTGCTCCCGCTTGGGTTCAGGGGGCAGCAGGTAAAGGATGCCCGGCCCTGACACTTACCTTCCTCCTTCCCTTACCCAGCCCCTCAGACAGAGCGTGGCGGTGGAGGGAGGCCTCTGCATCTGGAATCTTCCAGCACTCCTGTTCCTTTGGCTGGGTATATTTGTCTTGGCTGCTTTCACCTGAGCTTTTTACAACAGATTTTCTTTCCTTTGCTCCCCACCACCCCCCTGTCTGCCCCCCTCAACTCCCCCGGCAGCTGGCCTCAGCAGCATAGCACACAGAGCAAGGCTTGTTTTTGAGGAGCCACAGAACCCTGCTCTGCGCAGCAGCCCACCCGTGTCTGAGCCCCCAGCTGCCAGTTCCCTCGAGGGCTGCGGAGAGCAGCCCTGGACAGAGTGGCGGAGGCAGGGCCAGGACTGAGCGCCAAGAAGGGGGTTGCAGAGAGGCCCAAGTCAGCAGGCGCAGGAGCTCGCGGACCAATGCACAGCTGGCACAAAGCCCCCTTACACAGAGACTTGCTGAAGAAAATCAGGGGCCGGATGGAGAAAGTCAAGTCCCAAAACCAGGTGGAGAGAAGAAGGTAGCGCTGAGCCAGGCTAGAGGGGACCCTAGGAAGAGGGGTCCCTTAGTATCTGTCAGCGTCGGGCCCCGGCACCCTGCTCCTCATCTGTAACGTGGAAATGATAATATTTTACTTGCTCCAAGGTAAGGAACTGGACTTCTTGAGGTACTTTCCAGTTTGAAAACCTATGACTTAATAGTTTTTTGTTTTTTCTTTTAATGCCAATAAAAGGTTATTTGTGTGCAAACAGAACATTGACATAACAAGATGTGCCTGGGGTGGAGGAGGGAAGTAGCTTTCTGCCTGGTGACTTCCAGATCAGTGGTAAGAATTAAATCCCATTCTAATCACAGCCAGTCTTCCTTGGGGGATGGTTTCTGAATAGAAAGGCCTTTATGGTTTCCTCTACACCACCCCTCCTGGGGCCGACGTTCCCCTGAAGCCCCCAGCCTTGGCTGGGCATCCTCAGCTAAGGCCCCTCTGCCCCTGACCTTGCCCACGGCCAGCTGGCCCATGGCGCAGGCCTGGTGCCCAGGGCAGTGCTCCTCTGCTCCAAGGGCAATTGGGGGCACACACTACAGGCATATGCCTCCATGAGTGCCCGTGCCTGGTTCAGGAAGTCTGGTGGTCCTGCCCACTCTGTGTCCCACACCATGGATGGATGGATGGATGGAAGGCCTCCATCCTCAAGGCCCATCTCCCCACTGCACCATGGGGTGCTCTCCTGGGCAAGGAGAGCCTTCCCTTTCAAGTGTGCTTGTCCCATCCTGCCTCCCAGCTGGGCCACCGTTTATCTCTCATTGCATTTCTGTGGGTTCAGATCCTTCCCTGTGTGGGTCCCTGGTGCTTGCTGTGGCCTCTGGCTGAAAGTGCTGACATCACAGTGGTTGTCCTCATGGTCCCACGGCTGCTGGCCCTGACGCATCCCAAAGAGTCCCCGCTCCTTGCCTCTCCAATCTCCATCTTGCATTTTCTTTCTTCCTTCCTTCCTCCCTCCCTCCCTTCCTCTCTCTCTCTCTTTCTTTTTCTTTCTTTCTTTCTTTCTTTCTTTCTTTCTTTCTTTCTTTCTTTCTTTCTTTCTTTCTTTCAGATTTTATTTATTTATTCATGGAGACACAGATACATAGAGGGAGAAGCAGACTTCCTACAGGGAGCCCAATGCAGGACTTGATCCCTGGATCCCGGGATCACAATCTGAGCCAAAGGCAGACGCTCAACCACTGAGCCACTCAGGCACCCCTCCATCTTGCATTTTCATCCCACACTGCACCTCTCTTGTCTTGGTCAATTCTAATAGACTTTGTCTATTCCTTGAGATCACTTACTTGATCCATAGAGAATTCTTGTCATTCACAATAGTTATGTCCTATAAATTTGCCATGAACATCGAATTAGCCAACAGCCTACTGTCATTCTTTGGAGTGAACAAGGTTGGTTCCTGTGAGCCTCTGGTCACATTTTCATCAACCCATCAATCCACAACTTTCCCTTACACGTGTTTCCATTTAAAGACGTCTTAGTGGGTCCATTAACATTAAACTATGACTACGGCCCGAACAAAGCTTATCTAACCCGTATTTCCTTCATAAGGCATGTCACACCAGCCAGCACTTCAGAACTTCACGTGAGGGCCATTTTAAACAGAAGAATCACCCATGAAAAGCATAAACATGTAAAAAAAAAAAACGTGGCACTGAATAGACAACAAGAAGGACACTTGCAAACTGTGTGAGAGCAGAAATAAGCAGGCAGAGTGTCACCTTGTTCAACCTCAGTGGGAACATGCACAGGTGGCAATACAAAGTTGTCACTGATCTGTGGGTGTCCATAAGTGACTATGCCCACAGTGTTGGTTTTGGATTGCAGATAAATGTTAGCAAGTAGGCAAATTCACAAAAATGTAATCTACGAATAACGAGGATTGATTGTGTGCCTCTTGCTCTCCCCACCCTTCCTCCTTTCCTTCACCAAATACTTCTGGATCCTCTCTGCCATGTCCCACCTTTGTCCACTCTGTCCCCACATAGGCACTTCCTTACCTGTTCACACAGCAAACATTTATTGAACAACAAGTATGTACCAGGCACTGTGCTAAGGACTTTGTTTGGGGCTCCAGAAAATGGATCGGAGTCTAGGTCAAGGGTGACACACTTTTTCTGTACAGGGCCAAAAAGTAAGTATTTCAGGTTTTGCAGGGCATATGGTCTCTGTCACAACTACCCAACTCTGCCACTGTAAGTCTGAGAGCTGCCACAGACGACACATAGATGAACGAGCACCTACAAACAGGTGCTAGACTGTGGTCTGTCCACAGACTCCTGGTCTACCAGCATCCTGTCTCCTTATCACATTTCTCTCTCTCCCTGGGCTCATCGCTCTCTGCCTCCTGAGCATCATCCATTTTTACCTAGCTATGGTGGAAATCCCCCCTAAAACTGCATGGGACCCAAGGGCAGGAATCACAACTATCTTGCTCTCTGACATGTCAGGTCTAGTACAACAGGGATGTGCTGTAATGATAAATAAATACATAAATCAATGAATGTCCCATCTTTATGACTGCACAGTACCCAACTTTTGACTCCAAAACTCTTTAAACATATGTCAAACCAACTCCATGATCATATTTAAAAACAAAGACCCCTGAGACTCTGTCTGAAAGCAGCTTCGAAAATTACAGACACTTCTCCAGGGATGAGGTATCTGCTGGCCTCCTATCCCCACATTTTCCTTAGGGAAAGGTCCAGAGGGGCATACAGTTTAGATTATGATAGTGAGCTCCTCCTCCTTCTTTCTTCCTCCTTCCTCCTCCTTATTCCTTTCCTTTCTCTCCCTTTTTCTCCTTCTCTTTCTCTCCCCAGGGAAAGCAGGGTAGCCACTGGCTGCTGAGGATTGCCTTTGTTCCAGGGTTTCTGGGACCTGAGTAACAGAATTCTTGGATTCTGAGTTGTTAAGTCAGCGCTTCCTCGCCCATGCAGATGGCCCAGGGGGCATAACAGTCCCCTGCACTTGGCTGGAGACCCCCTGGAACTGCATCTCTTGGGGTCTTCATAAACCTGCAGGCAGCTGTGTTCGGATCCAGGGTAAGGCAAGCACTCCCAACAGAGTCCCACCAAACACAAAGAAATGACTTCCCAGGGAAGGGGATATTAGACAGTGGGCCAAGTGAATGGAGAAGAAAATAAATTCCCAGCCTCCTTGAAACCCATGGCACAGATTTGCCTCTGGCTAAAGGCAGCCCCAGTCCTGAAACCCCGTGGTTCTGACCCCATGACTGCACATGTACACATACACACACATACAAACACAGCCTCATGGTCCACAGGATGGGAAAGGAATATCAGATTGGTTTAGCATGTCTTTTCAATGTGTCACTTCTATCTATAAAGTCTCTACCCCATAGAGAAAATTGAGAAAATCCAGGACGTGAATCCTGGGCCTTGAGGGTTGACAGGAACTGTGGGTTGGTGTGAAAGTGAGTCATCTTTCACACTTGCTCACATGCCTTCTACAGGTCTGTACAAAATGCAGCCTCATACCACTCTTCAGGGCTCCATAAGAGGAACCTAGAGGGGATTGGCCCCATACCACACAGAAAACGACAGAAGCCCTAAAAGATAGAGAAGATGGGAAAGGAGCATAGCTCTGGGTGACGACCCTCCACATCTGCACTCATGGAAGGGAGCTCCCATATGAATGTGGCCTCAGGAACCAGAGAAGACAGGGATCCAAACTCTTCATCTGTACCATGGGCTAATGCTAGCACCTCCCACCCCAGGCTTGTTGGGAGGGTTAATTAGAGAAGGTTCAGGACAATGTTTGACATGTAATAAGTCTGCAAAATCTTAGCAACCATGATGACAAAAATGATGAGGATGATGACCGAATTCTTTCAGCTCATGGCAGTGAAGGCATACATTAATCCAAGCTTCCATTTCCACAGCCCCTCCTCCAAGATTGCTGCTAGAGACAAAGACTTAGGACTCTGGGACTTGACACATTCTGGAACCACAGCAAAGAGTTAATGCCCTGATATGGTCCTGCTCAGAGCAGGAATAGGAAAAGCCCAGCTAAGATACAAACAGGTAACATGACTCTGATGCCACACATCCTCTCTTGACCTCTGCAGCCAGTGTGACTGTGCAGAGCATATAAAGAGTGCCTCCCACCCAGCCCACCCAGTCAACACCTTCCCATTCTTCTGGGAATGTGGTAACCCACTTTTCTGATGTTATCACCATACATTAATTATGCCTCATAAATGGAACCAAACTGTATGTATTCTTTTATTTCTGTCTTCCTTTCCTCAGTGTGTTTTTGAGATTCATTCATGTTGTTGTGCATATCCACAGTTCATTCTTCTGATTGGCTGAGAAGTATTCCATTGTATAAATGTATCATAAATTGCTTATCTCTTCATGGACATTTGGGTTGTTTTCCATTTGGGGCTGTTATGAACGAAGCTGCTCTGATTTACAACAAAACTCCATTTGATATTCTATGGGAGAAACTATCTTGAAATGGTACTGGAGCAACTGGATATCTGTTTGGGAGAAAACTAACATTTACCTCTAATTTACACGTCACACAAAAATGGATGCAAGGTGGATCACAGACCTGAAGTAAGAAAATAAAACATTCTTCTACAAGAAAACAAGAGAATATCTTCATGACTTTGGGAAGGGCAAGCATGTTTTAAATGGGACATAAAAGACATTAACCATTAAAGAAAAAAATAAAAAGAAAGTGAACTTCATTAAAACTAATAACCTTTACATCAAAGACATCATTAAGAATCTGAATAGGCAAGCCAAAGACTGGGAGATATTTGCAATACACATGTCTGACAAAGTAGTCCTATTCAGAATGTGTGTTTTTAAAACTCTGCAAACCAGATATAAGGAAAGAAATAGCTTGGTTATAAAATAAGTGAAATATTTTAACAGAGACATTAAAAAAACATATCCAAAGTTGCAGGTAAGCCTAGGAAAAAATACCCAACATCATGATTCACCAGAGAAATGGAATTTAAAACCATAAGGCCTCAACCTAATGGCATACCTGTCAGAAAGACTGAAATTAAAGAGACTGACACCACCAAGTGTTGGGGAGGACGTGGAGCAGGTGCGAGGGCAAGTTGGTTCGGCCAGGTTGGGAAAGCATTTGGTAGAATCTACTAAAGGCAAATAGCACCCTCTGACCCAGTGATTCCACCTGTAGGCCGGTAACCAACAGAAAGTATGAATAGTCAGCAAAAAGACACAAACAAGAATGTCTACAGCGGCTTTACTCATAATGCCAAGTCTACGTCAATACAGATAAAATAGAATGTTATTTTCTAGGATGACTTTAGTCTTATGTTTGAGAGGACACAGGACCAGAAAGAACTAGACTTTCTGGTGGCACAGCTCAGAAAGGAGACTGATAACCAAAGGAGAAGGGAAGCAGGTGGTCCTTGGAAAGCCATGATGAATCTGGGATTGGGGGGCGGGGGTGGTGGTCATGATCTCAGCTAGCTAAGTGAGCCCTGTCAAGCTATATTTGAGCCTGTGAGCAGCCATCCACCATGCTCTGAAGTTGCCCCTCATGTGCTTAAAAAGAGTGTATGTTCCCTGTTGGAAAGGATGGGGAGAGAGAAGCCAGGGAAAGTGAAATCTCTGAGGGGGAACTTCTCTGTTTTCATGTCATGAGTAGGCACCCACTGCCCAGTGAAACTTGTGAACACTGGGATCCAGGTCACCCACACCAAGTCACAGCAGAGCTAGTTCCAGAGTGCTGGCCCTTCAGCCACACTGCTGCCCATCCATGCCTCACAGCTCTTCTCCCACAGACATTGCCAGGCAAGGGGTGTGCCGATAGAGATCCAGGAAGCCCCTGGATCAGGGGCCCTACATCCACCCACAGTGGCTTGCATGCCCCACATGACAACTTCCCTAAGAGCTGAAATCACCTCATCCAAACCCAGAACGGAAGAGATGTTTGACAAGGCGATATGCAAGCATTTCCTGGAGCAAGCACTATGGCTTCAGAACCCACAGGGAAAGGACACATATGGGGCTCAGTCCTAAGTAGGGACCTGGATCTTACACAGGAAATATTTGAGTAAACCTCCCACCTCAACACACACACTTGATTAAACTTTACCTCCTGGTGATAGGGGAGAACCAGAGAAATGTGCCATTTTTAGTAAGGAGGAACAGTTGGAAAATATTGTTAGGAAAAAATAGAAATAAATAGAAATTTCTCCTGCTTTAAAAGCAAATAGTCCACAGGAAGCCACAAGACTATTTTAAAATCTCATATTGAAAGTCCAGGAAAGATGTGAGCTGGGCTCCAAAGAAGTAGATGCTAAAAAGTGAACCTGTTTCTCTGGGCTGGTGAAGCTTCAGATCATTTGCAGAGGAAAGGTGTCATTTCCAAGTGGGAAGCAAGTCTTAGGAAACACAGGAACCCAGAAGCCCCTGTAGAGAGGCAGCTGGTGCTGTCTAGCCCAGACGCTAAGCTGGCCCCTGCCCCTGCACACCTGCACCGCTCCCTGATTCATTCAAGGCTCTCCTCTGTCCTCTGTGCATTCAAAATTCCTCTCATAAGAAGATGTGGTATATATATTCCATGGGATATTACTCAGCCATCAGAAAGGACAAATATTCACCATTTACACTGACATGGATAGAACTGGAGGGTTTTATGCTGAGTGAAGTTAAGTCAGTTGGAGAAAGACAATCATCATATAATTTCACTCATATGTGGAATATAAGAAATAGTGAAAGGGACCACAGGGAAGGGGTGGGGGACACTGAGTGGGGAAAAATTAGAGAGAAAGATAAACTATGAGAGACTCTTGACTCTGGGAAACAAAGGGTTTCGAAAGGAGAAGTGGTGGAGGGATGGGGATAATTGGGTCATGGGCATTAAGGAGGGCATGCAATGGGATGAGCACTGGATGTTATACTATATGTTGGCAAATTGAATTTAAATAAAAAAATAAAATTTAATTTAAAAATATTTTTAAAAATAAAATAAAACATAAAAAATAAAATAAATTCCTCTAATAGAAGTACTGAATTCTCTCATCCATAAGCTCTTCTTTTATGGGCTTTTTTTTAATTTAAAAAGATTTTATTTATTTATTTGAGAGAGAGGGAGAGAGAGCATGAGCAGGGAGAAGGGGCAGATGGAGAGGGAGAAGCAGACTCCCCACTGAGCAGGGAGCCTGATGCAGGACTCCATCCCAGGACCCCGGGATCATGACCTGAGCTGAAGGCAGACACTTAACCAACAGAGTCACCCAGGTGCCCAATGGGCTGCCTTGATAAGGTTTATAGATGGTTCAAGGAACTTCTTACTTGAGACATCTCAAACCAATAATACAAACTCAAGTTAGAGGTGAAGCCAGGATCTTCCCATCCCCAACCCATGGAGAGAGAACAAAGCTGATGCAGGACCTAAACTCACAGTTACAGTGGAGTGTGTTAAATGCTCTGAGTGGGGGAGAGCAGGTGACTTCGGGTGCCTGGAGGAGGACAGCTAGTCCCTCCTAGGGTAGCAGGGGAGCCTTCCAGTGACTCAGTACCTGAGCTGGGTTTTGAGCCAGAAGAGAAGGGAAGGACATTCCAGGAGGAGAAGCCACAGGTGCAAAAGCAGAGCTGTGAGTGCTTAGCAGGTGGCAGGAAACCTGAGGGAGGGAAGCAGGATGGGGAGAGAGATCTAGTTTGGAAGGAGACTTGGGCCATGCTTCTCTTTTTGATTTACCCGGAAGGCACAAACATGAGAATCAGATGAGTAACCGGCAACATGGGTTTCATGCTGCGGAGCTGCCTCTGACTCACCTCCCGTATCCCAGGGATAAAAGCATTACTACACAAAAGGAGGTCCAGAAAACAGTGATTACACCTATCAGAGCACACAGAAGACCTAGACCAGAAATAGATGTAAATATTTGTCTTGTTCAATCTCTAGAGAATTGAGAAGAGACAAAGTGTTCACATCATGAAGCACACGGAGAAGGCTCAGCACTTCCAAATGGAGGTAGTGGGGAGTACCCCCAACAAGCTCAGAAAGAGGTGTTTGTGAGGGAATGACAGGAAGCAGTACTTTATCCAGGAAGCTGTATACATCTGGAATTAATCCTGGGACGCCTGAGTGGCTCAGCGGTTGAGAGTCTGCCTTGGGTTCAGGGTGTGATCCTGGGATCTGGGATCAAGTCCCACATCAGGCTCCTTGCAGGGAGCCTGCTTCTCCCTCTGCCTGTGTCTCTGCCTCTGTCTCTGTGTCTCTCATAAATAAATAAATAAAATCTTTAAGAAAAAACATCTGGAATTAACACACCCTAGAGATCGTAGGGAGGCAAAGAGAAATGAGTTCAAGGGGGGTTTTGATAATTTCAGGGGTGGGAGGGCACAGTGATTATTAAGGGAAGCCAGGGATGTTTGGGACTTAGGCCTAACCACTTGAGGCTGGAGTCTTGGAGCACCAGCATACTTTCCCAGCAAGCTTTGCAGACAGGGGAGACCAAGGGCTGGGCCAGACTGACCACTCATCCAACCCAGCTGGCACTGCTGCTGCATTCTGCACCACTGGCTGCAAGCCCGGGTGACCCTGGTTCTGATAATGATGGGGAAGCAAGACTCAGAGCAGGAGTTGCTGAGCCTGGGAACCCACCCTAGAGAATAGTCCCTGCTCTCTCTTCCAGCCGCACACACATGTGCCAATCTCTAGTTCCTGAGAAGGACTATGGATGCCCCTTCCATGGGCTTTGAGCAGTATCTGAGCTTACAGGTCTCTTTAGCTCAACAGGAAAATGCTCATTTTTACACTGATATCACTAATGGGCAAGAGACAGATATGAGGTTTCTATGTTCAGTGTCAGGGGTAGGGGCATGAAGGGAATTAAGATAAAATCTGACAATTACGGAGGAGGAGGAATGAAGAGTAGAGGACAGAAAAGTGGTGACAGGTAGTAGTGGTCATAATGGTGAAGCTGGCAGCTGAGACTGAACCGTGGAAGGTAAGGTGGATCCCACAGTGGCAGGTGATGGAGAAGAAGTCAGTGGAGATAGAACTGGAGGTGAGGATAATTATGGCAGAAGAGATACTGGAAATAACAGAGCATTGGTGGTGGAGGTGATGGCGAAAGTGGCAGTGGAAGTAGCAGACCAGGGATGGCAGAGGTGATGTAGGAGATGAAGCCAGTGAATATAAAGGTGAAGGTGATGATTAATGGAGGCAATCACTCCAGCAAGGTGGCAAATAAAGAAGTTGGAGCTGGAGCAGTCAGGGAGGGAATCCTGGAGTGGTTGGGTCTTGAACCAGAAGGTGAGTGAGAATAAGGGGACAGAATAAGTAGGCTGTATCTGTGGGGCAGGGAAGAGAGCACCCTGGTAGGGGGGATGATGAATGCCATGAGGGAATGGAGTGCCACAAAGAGAATAAACCCAGACTGAGGGGTTCAGATTCTGGGTGGTGAATGGAGAACCCTGGAAGCCCGGGCTATTAGGAAAAAAGGTGTGCTGTGGGTGGTCTGGAAATGGTAAGCCATCTGCTGGGAGGTGCGGCATTGGGCATGGAGATGCCAAACCCGAACCCTCGGGAACTCAGTGATGAGAGCCAGGTTCCTAGCAGGGAAGGGGCTGGCTCTGGCTGGAGGATCATTTAACCTTAAGTCTTGGTTTATTTGTTCCTTCTTTCCCAAAGGAGGTCCAGATTCCAACCACCCCCATACCTTAACTCCAATTCAGTGACACCCAAAAAATCAGGATGCATTTTGTCAGATCTGACCCTTTGCCAGGCTTGACTGCAGTGGCGTGCTGTAGTCAACTCAAAAGGGCCTGTGTGCGCTGATTGTGGGAATGTCTTCTCAACTTCAAATTCAGTGACATACTGGTAGTTTGGTATCAGCTGTGGTGAGAGTTTTTATACCATAGAGACTGGCAAATGCTGTAAGTTGAAGCCAACTTACAGCCAACTTCCTGTTCTTGGAGATCCAATTGTTAAACATTTAACACCACACCACTGACTGCTCTCCGAGAACCCCAATAGGAGTCTTGCAGTAATTTCGAACCCCCAATAGGCAGGGAAACTCAACAGGTAGGTTTGTTTATTTCCCCAGAACTTTTTATTATGAGAAAATTCAAATGTACAGAAAAGATGAAGGAACATACAGTAACCATGTATATAGTTTACAAATACATATTCACATTTTCTTCAATTGTACCAAGAATGTCTTTTTCTGTCTTCTCTCCCAAACAAAAATCAAAGTAAAGCTCCCCATTGCATTTTGTTGTTTTGCTCCTTGCTCTGTTTCTTTTCTTTAGTCTCCTTTAATCTAGAGCAAGGGTCTGGATCTTTCTGCAAAGGGCCAGATAATAAAAATGTTATGTTTTGCAAACCAAGAAAAAAAAAGGCAATGAGCTAGATTTATTACATGAGCTGTAGGTTGCCACCTTCCGAGTTAGAGCCCTCTGTCCTCATTTTCTACCTGGTGACCATGGATGTGTGACCTGTGCATTGTCTGAAGACTTGGGTGCTCACAAGGACCCAGTGCTCGGTTTGATGTCCTGCTATAGCTCTCCTGAAATTTTATCTTCAACTTGGAAGTGAAGTCTGATGAACAGACAGTGGATTATGTGCATGAGGGGAGGAGAAACATACAATGTGGGTGTGTGCTGCCAATCCCTGCCACCCATCTATGTATAGTGTCCCTGGTGTCCCATGAGCACACAGTTCCAGTGAACTCATGATGTATGTTACATCTACAACAGAGTAAGCGGGACACCTTTGTTCAAACCAGAGTCTTTCTACTCAAACCAGAACTGGATTCAAATGCAGACAGGAGGCAGGAGGGTTCTTTTTTTTTTTTTTTAACGATAGTCATAGAGAGAGAGAGAGAGAGGCAGAGACACAGGCAGAGGGAGAAGCAGGCTCCATGCACCGGGAGCCTGACGTGGGATTCGATCCCAGGTCTCCAGGATTGCGCCCTGGGCCAAAGGCAGGTGCCAAACTGCTGCGCCACCCAGGGATCCCCAGGAGGGTTCTAAGAAACACACGTGACCACAAGATTCTGTCACACCCTTCCCTATGCACCTTACTTCCCTGTGACCAGCTTCCCTGTAACTTACTCTGCAAAAGAGGACATTCAAGGAAAGGGAAAGACAGAGCAATCTTTTCCCTCTAGTACTTCCTTATCTATAAATACATGAAATGAAGAGAGGGTTGGCAGAGTGTATTGAGAAATGACATAAAAACAGCCGTGTTAGTTTTGTGCAACATTTCCACTGTTCTGGTAAGAACCAAATACATATGCCTGTACAAAGTATGAAACGCGAAATAAGTAATTTTCTTGATTCCACATGTGAGCCTAATGCTTTTACATTTGTGTTTTAAAAGTGGCATTGCACATTATAGAGATTACATATATTACATGCTAATAACACAAAATTCTAATTTCTCTTTACCTAAAATGGCATTAGGGGCACCTGGGTGGCTCAGTAGGTTAACGTCTGCCTTTGGCTCAGGTCATGATCCCAGGGTCCTTGGATCAAGCCCCATGTTGGGCTCCCTGCTCAGTGGGGGGGTCTGCTTTTCTCTCCCCTCTGCTGCTCCCCCTGCTTGTGCTCTCTCTTTCATGTTCACTCTCTCTTTCTCAAATAAATAAATAGTCATTTAAAAAATGGCATTAAATAACACATTAAAAATATCATGGCCAATCAAGAGAGAGAGAAACCATGGAAAAAAAGGAATACCTTTAATAGCACTATTTTCTTGCTTTTTGAACATAGGACCACACATTTGCCCTTTGCACTGGACTCTGCAAATTATGTAGCCAGACCTATGACACTGGCTTTTTGAAGAGTCTCTGTAGAAGGTCCCACATTACCTAGTTGCATCCATATGGTATTATTTCATTTGTTCCTCAAACTTTGTATTTCCTTTTTAACAAATTTTAAAAGAATATTTATCCATTTGAGCGACACCCAGAGAAAGAGCACGGGCAGGGGGAGGGGCAGAGGAAGAGGGAGAAGCAGGCTTCCTGGTGAGCGCAGAGCCCAGTGAGGGTCTTGATCCCAGGACCCTAGGATCATGACCTGAGCTGAAGGCAGCAGCTTCACCAACTGTGCCACCCCTCAAGCTTCATATTTCTTATAAACTAGACATTAAGTTTGGATGCTTGGGTAGATTCGGGTCAAACAAATTTTGGTAAGAATATTTCATAAGTGACTTAGTGTACTTAACACTGCCTCATCCCAGAAGGCATATACTATCACGTTGCCTCTCTCTGATGCTAGTATTTTTTTTTTAAGATTTTACTTATTTATGAGAGACAGAGAGAGAGAAGCAGAGACATAGGCAGAGGGAGAAGCAGGCTCCCTACAAGAAGCAAAATGTAGTCCTCGATCCCGGATCCTGGAATCACGCTCTAAGCCGAAGGCAAACGCTCAACCGCTGAGCCACCCAGGCATCCCTGAGAGATGCTATTAAATCTTCTGGTGATGATGATCTCCAGGAATTTCTATTGTAAAGGCACATTTTCCTCTTTGAAGTAAGAATTCTGTGGAGTGTTACTAGACACTGGGGAGTTCTGCAGTGATCTTTCATCTAATGATGTTGGTATCCATTGATGATCTTTGCCTTAATTAATTCTTATGCTGAGCTTGTAAAACTTATCTTTCTACTTCTATCACTCTTTACGTGTGCCAATAGACCTTAATCATTTAAAAAGAGAGAGTTTTCCCTAACCCTAACCCTCTGTATTTAATTTGGGGGGACATCCCTAAGGATTCTTTTTTATATTCATATTATTAATTAATTATCATCATTGTTCTTTGTGATTTGGCTCAAATTGAGCCACATTTGTTCAGAGGATGCCCCTTTTATTTGGCGGCTCTGTTCTTTTGACATGACTCCCATTCATCTTTGAGCACCTCCTTGCTTTCTGCAGACAATGTTCCAAGCTCCTCTTGTGCTTTGCCTGCATAGTGTTTAGAAACCAAGATCTGGGCACTAGGTGTGCTCATTGTCACTGGAGTGTCCCTGCTTTATGTGCTTTTCTTTCTTTTTTAAGTAAACTCTGTCCCCAACATGGAGCTCGAATTCATGATCCAAGATCATGCTTGGGGTGCCTGGTGGCTTAGTTGGTCAAGCATCGACTGCTGATCTCAGCTCAGGTCTTGATCTCAACATTGTGAATTCAAGCCCCACATTTATTTTTTTATTTGTATCTCTTTTCTCTTATATTTATAGCAGATCTTGGTTCCTAACAAAATTAATCTATTTTCTTATTTGTTTTATTCTACAAAAATAAAATAGTTTCAAAATTACAGTACTGATATTACTTATAACAATAAACTTACTAAGTGAAATTTAAATTTTCTTCTAAAATTTCTTTTTTTCCTTAGAATAAATTCCACTCTGGTCAGAATACTATATTTAAAGGTTATCTGAACAAATCATGAGAGATTCCTAACTATGGGAAACAAAGGATCGTGAAAGGGGAGGTGGGTGAGAGGATGGGGTAACTGGGTGACAGGCACTAAGGAGGGCACTTGATGGGATGAGCACTGGGTGTTATACTATATGTTGGCAAATTGAATTTAAATAAAATATTGTAAATAAATAAATAAATGTTGTTTGAAGTAGTTATTCCCTCCTGAAGGTAATATTATCAATTTATCATGGAGTTAGGTTCATTTGCTTCTATTTCTATTCGGTTTTAGTGTTTGCTTTTTTTCTTTCTATTTAATTTTACTTTCAAATATATAAAACGTTTACATAGTTCAAAAGTTAAAATGATATAAAGGACTTACTCAGAAAAGTCTACCTATCGTCTTTGCCTCCTCCAGCTCATGCTATAGCCTAAGTCAACACCTAATTACTATTTTCATTTCTTTCTTACACAAAAGGTAACACTATGTACTCTTAGGCATCTTGCGTTTTTGCATTTAACGGTATATCCTAGAAATCACTATACATGTGTTCACAGGGACTTTCATTCTGTTTTAGGCCTGCCTGGTACTCATGATTGGGACCTACCAGGGTTTATTTAACCAAACAGTCCCCTACTGGTGGGCATTGGGGTTCGCCCAATCTTTTGATTTTATAAATAATGCCACAGTGAATAGCCATGTTTTGGTTTGTCAAGTTGTATCTTCAGGATAGATCCCTGGAATAAAATGGTTGGGTCAGAGGGTACTCGCCTACACCACTGGCTTGGATGTCAAGTTCCCCACCATTTTGCACTCACACAGCATAGCCTCAGCCTGGATTGTCACACTTTGGGATTTTTGGCAATGTGATAAGTGAAAAACGAAGGTTCCATGAAGTGTTCATATGCATTTCTCTAACTGTGAGACTGAACGCAGTTTTCTACACTGGAGCCGTTTGCCTTTCTTTTTGCTGTGAACTGTCTGCCCACGTCATTCACCCATTTTTCTATTACATTTTTGCTCCTTCCTTCTCAATTTCAAAGACTGATTTATACGTCAATGCTTTACCTGTGATATAGATTGCAAATACCCACTGCCCTCCCCCTTGAAGCATGTCATTTGTTTTTTGACTTTGGGATGGCTTTTTTAAAAGATTTTATTTATTCATGAGAGACACAGAGAAAGGCAGAGACACAGGCAGAGGGAGAAGCAGGCTCCCTGTGGGGAGTCCCATGCGGGACTCAACCCCAGGACCCCGGGATCACACCCTGAGCCAAAGGCAGACACTCAACCACTGAGCCACCCAGGTGCCCCTGACTTTGTTTATTGTGTGTTCAGAGAGGTTTTGTTCCTTGAGGAAGGAGGGAAACAAGAAGCAAAATCTACCAGTGCTTCCTCAGCTATGTCCTCGGGATCTCAGGCCACTTTTGCCCCTTCCAGGCCAAGAAAACTGCCCAGAATCAGATGTGTAAATATCCAGGACCTGGTGAGACAGGGAGCCATGGAGCCCAGTGTGAGCATGGTGATGACTACCACACCTCCTCCCCTCCAAAGGCTCAGGGGAGTCAGCAAGCAGGGGGAGAAGCAGCCCACAGAGAGAGGCCAAGGGTCAGATCCTTCCACAGGCTGGGTTTGTACAGAGAATGTGAAATTCCTCCTGAACTCGGCAGGACGTGGCATTTGGACTCCGGTGAGCAAAGCATTCCACACTCCACCCAGAATGAGGCATGAAGGAGGCCAGTCATGAGAGGGGAGGGGCAGGACCCTGAGTCAGTCCTTCTGAGTGGGACCCTTGCTGACTCACCCAGGCTGTGAGCCCTTCCCGCACCTGGAAGGAGAGACAAACACCAGCGATCCCAATTCTAGGACTGGGGGATGTTAGCGTTCCCAACTGCCTCCCTTTGGCTGTGTGGAATATGAGGACTAAGATCATATGTGATAATAGTAAGTATTAATATCCCTTGGCACTCAACACAGTTCAGTTTGAGCTAGATGAAATTTCCACTTCAATGGGCAGACTGGTTGAGTCTTGGCAGTTCCGTGCAGCCAGATCTGAAATGGACCAGGGAGGTTCTAAGTGCTTTCTATGCATCGTCTCATTTGAACTTCACAAGCTCTACAAGGTAGGTTCTCACTGAGGCATCGGGGCCCAGGAAAGTAAAATCCACCCTCATCACGTATTCCTTCTCTCTTCCAGCCTGGCTTCAAGATTTCTCCCAGACCAGGGCTTGCTCTCTGCCAAGGGCAACCCTCAGCCAGCAGGGATAGGAACTGGTGGATTCGTGCTCCAACCTCCTGCCCTGGGCACAAGTCAGAGGCACAATCCACATAGTTTCTCAGACGGCCCCCCCATGAGATGGAGCTTCATTTGCCCTTTCTGTCATCTGCATTAATGTGCTCTGTATGGGCTTTCCCCTTCCCCCTGTCTCACTTTGTTCACTCTTTCAATAGGATGACCTATCAAATAAACAATCTGCTCCCAAGGACTTGTCTCGTGGTGTATGTGTGTGGGGGGGAGGGTAGGGGGAGATACTTGGTTTCCAGTTCTGACTCTACTCATTAGTTACATGGCATTCATTCTGGGCCTCAGTTTCCCTGCTGGAAAATAAGGCTACCATCTCTGCACAACACATGGTGGAGAACTGCTGGTCTGAGGCCATGATTTCACTGAGGCAATGCCTGTGAACATGTCCTGCCCAGAAAAGGGGTCAACATGAGGGATGTGTCATATCACCATCAATTATGCAATTATGTAGAGTGAAGACAGCAAGGTGATTCTATGGAAGCCAGGGAGTCAATGTATCCCAGAACAGCAGCAAAGAATAAAATAATGGTCCTCTCTCCTTCCCCTTTGGTCCTTTCTCTAGGACAAAACGTGGTCAGTTCCTCTGGTTCTTTTGCCAGCTTCTAATCTGGCCAGTCTTCTGCATTTTCTAACAGGCCCATGATGGCTATGAGAGTTTTAATCCCATCAGCCTACATGTTGAGTATTCTCTTTCTTGTCTTTAGCAAGAGAAAGGATGATTGGCATTCATGGAGTGGCTAATCTGCTAAATGCTTTCTATAAATGATCCTTTTGAGTCCTCATAAGAACACTGCCAAACTGGTATCAGTAGCTCCACTTTATATATGAGGAAGCCAATGCCCAGGGGTTGGTGTCTAACGTCACTCGGCAAAAAGCAAGGGAACTAGAGTGCGAACCCAAGGATGTCTGCCTCCCAGAGCCTCTGTGTCTCCAAGATTCTATACTTTCCCTGTCAGGAGGCCAAGGTCTGCATCCATTGTTACGGCTCATGCATCTTCCTTAAGAGCTGTCTTCAGTGCCAAAAAACCAGTCTCATTGAAATTTGGTTGTATATTATTGGTTAGCCATGTGCCTTCTCCCCTTCTCCCTGAAAACAGCACAGTGTGGAAGTTAAACAGGTAGACTCAGGTATCAGACCAAATGGGTTTGAAACTTCTTTCCTGCTGGGTGATGTTGGATAAGTTACTTACACTCTCTATACCTCCGTTTTCTCATATGTAAACTGTGGACAAGGGAATCCTATTCTAGCTCCTGGAAGGGGCTGTGAGGACACAATAAGGTAATCTATGCACATAAAGTGCTTAACACCATGCCTAGCGCATAAAGGGTGTTCAGTGAACACTGGCAATTACTATCCTTCCCAGGAAAGCCCTGGACTGCTCCCCATCCCTTCCACATATGGTTAAGGCTCCCTCCTCTTTGCTCCCTCAGCACCCCAGGATGCCTATCATTATCATTTAGGATTCTGGGCATTGGCATTGTCTGCCACTTTACGCCAGACAATGTGTCTAAGTGTGCTCTCTGAGGGCTGGGGTCTCTGAGGGCAAAATGTCTAAGTTATGCTCTCTGAGGGCTGGGGTCATTCCCAGACTGGGTGGGCTTGGGGGGGGGTGGATCTTAGCAGGGATAACCAGCCAACCTGCTAATCACCCCTCTTGCAAACCATAAACACTTCGAGGATATTCTCCTCCCCAAGCAACAAGAACAATGCCTGGCTCATAGCAGGCAACGGGTGAAAGAGCTCCAAATGACTATGAGCTATTTTTAATTTTAAAACATCAGCCATCTCCCCTGAGAAAATTGAAGACAGTTTGGAGAAGGGGCTGGGATCAGTTCCTCAAATAGTCCAGCTTCCCTGGACATGTGAGTATCCTACCTTCCCCAAGGAGCAAACTCATTTGCATGGATAAATTCTGATCTGTGGTTTTTCTGATCAGTGCTTGTCTGTTTCCCTCCCAGGGCTATGCACACAGTAGGAGCTCAATAAATAGGTGTTTATTTATTGAAGTACTCCAGAGCCCCTGAATTTGCAAACAGAAACCAGAATTGGCGTCTCCTCCCTTCCAGACCAGGCCTTGGTCCATCTGGGCATACAGATGACCATTCACCGGCCTGCTCCCTCTGGGAATACTGTCCTGGCTCCAAGCGGAGCTGCTAAAAGGGGGCCTTTCTCTCATCTCAGAAAGGCCTCAGATACTTCACGGTGAGGATTTTTTCTCAACTGCCTCACTTGACCTTTGGGGCCTAACGGGCAGTGGGCAAAGTCCAGGGAAGGCCTGTAACAAATGGCCTTCCACCAGCCCATGGCTTACTCTCTTACTCTTGGACTTCCCATTCGGCACTCTCTGGGTTTTCTGGGACCTTGGAAAGCACAGAAGACCACAACATTCCCCCCCCCCCCACCTTTCCCTCTGGGTCAGGTGCCAGTTGGCACCAAAAGTTAGGAGGCTCCTTCCTGTGGTCACAGAACCTGGACCACTGTGTTCCCCCTTTCCTTGTCTTCCTTTGCCATGGTAGGGGACGGTGGTGTTCAGTGATCTTAAATTGTAACAAAAGTACTGACTAACCAGTGTGAGGATTCCAGGTGGCCTAGGCAATTACAGCCACTTCCCCTTGCACATTGGCATGCTTGAGAAGGGCAGGTGCTCCTGGGCACTGGCCCAGAAACTTGTGCCCCAATTGAGTTGACTTCAGAGTGGCTAGTGGAGAAGGTGAGGCACAACGGAACCAGGTGGGAGGATGTGGGGTGTGAGAATGTATTGAAGGGAGAAAGAAAGATCTAACAGGAGACACTCTACGGTTTTCTGAGAGATAGAAGTCATTGGTATCATCTCTTGCTTTTGGTAACTTACCCCAAACTTCTAGCATTTTTGTAAGGTCATTTACTAGAGATCATACATGACACAGCATCATGATTCCCAACACAGGTCTGTGTACCAAAGGTTTAGGTTCTTCGGACTGGGAGGCCTGGGTTCCAATTCCCATTTACTGGGTGACTTTGGGCAAGACAGAAACTATTCGAAGCATCAGTTTCCTCATCTGTCAAAAGATAACTTGCTACCTTGCAGGATCGGAATATGGGAAACATGGAACCTAGCACATCAAGAGTGCTGAGCATGTATCAGGTACCATGATTATCAAGTGCAAAGAGAGAGGGGTACACAGGCAGCAAGAGGTTGTCCTACTTGGCTGGAGCTAGGGGCAGGTGTGAAATGGCACAAAAGACAGATTGGAGGTCATGCCACAGCTATGGCCTGTGGGAAGTTTATACTTAAATCAGTGGTCATAGGGAGCCATTGAAGGTTTGTGAGCAGGAGAAAGAGGAGAACAGAGCTGGTGCCAGAGAATAAGGTGAGAATGGAGAGTTTAGAGACAGAGGAGGACTCAGCCTGTGGTCTTGTCACCAATGCCCTATGTTCAGATCAGGCCAACACCACTCTCCACCCTCAGCCTACACAGCGAGAAGGGACAGTCTTGCCACTGAGGATCATGGCTTTCTTCTCCTGTCCCTGAATGTGAACGTGAAATCTTGCTCGAATTTGCTGAGTGAAAATAACAGAACTCAGCGAGAAATAGCAGCTCTGCACTCCTCTTTAACCAGGCCCTCATTTATTTAATGCTCGTCCAGGGCTAGTTTTCACACATGTTTCTTCTCACTTCCCTGGGATTTCTTTCTTTCTTTTTTTTCTTTTTCTTTCCCCTCTGCAGTTCTCTCTGCCAGTCTCCAATAAGGGGATTCTTAGCAAAGAACAGCCCAGGCCTGGCAGTCTGTCTCACACACCCATCATGTTGAATCTGTAGGTAGGGAGAGCTGGGGCCAGTTGAGAGTGATCTGCCAAAGTCAGTGTAATCACAGTAAAGGAACTCAGGCTTTGGAATCAGGCCATGGGACCCCTGAAGGTAGACACTGGGTCTGCCTTGTTCTCTGATGCATTCCCAGCACTTGGAACAGTGCCTGGCACACAGCAGGTGCTCAATAAATGGATGCTAAGTTAGAGCAGTGAGTGGAGGGATGACTGCCCATCATCATGACCTGTGAAAGTGTAAGGAACGTTATGCAGGGTCCGGGGAGCTCCATCCAGCTCAGAGGTGCCTTGGGGCCATCTGCCAGAGGTTGGAAGAGGGCAGCCTCTCCTCACCGTGCACGGTGGGAGGTGGGTAAAGAGCATGTATTGAAGGGCAGGTGGGGGCAGCCCCAGTGGCTCCGTTGTTTAGCGCCATCTTTGGCCCGGGCCTGGTCTAGAGACCGGGGATCGAGTCCCATGTCGGGCTCCCTGCATGGATCCTGCTTCTCCCTCTGCCTGTGTCTCTGCCTCTCTCTGTGTCTCTCTCATGAATAAATAAATAAAATCTTTAAAAAATAATAATAATAAATAAATAATAAATAAAATTTAAAAATGAAGGGCAGGTGGACAGGGGTGTGCTAGCAGGTCCACCTCCAAAGGAGGAGTTTGGCGAGGAATGCTCCGAGTGAAATACTATGTCAAAACAGCTGGGCGCAGGGTACCTGGGTGGCTCGGTGGTTGAGCGCCTGCCTTGGACTCAAGGTCATGATCCCAGGTCGTGGGATTGAGTCCCACATGGGGTTCCCTGCAGGGAGCCTGCTTCTCCCTCTGTCTGTGTCTCTGCCTCTCTCTGTGTGTCTCTCATGAATAAATAAATAAAATCTTAAAAAAAAAAAAAACCAGCTCAGCGCCCACGTCCTCCTCTGCCCCACCCCACCCAGCACCTCCATCCAGCCGCCACCCCGGGGGCGGGGGGGGAGGGTGACCGTGCACCTTCACCCCCCCCCCCCGCCTCCCTAGGAGGGATGCCCATGACCCGCAGGTTGAGAAGCCCACCGGCTGGGGGCCAAGCAACCGGGGGTCTAGGCCCAGCAGGCGGTCAGGGCGGCGCAGAGCCCCGGGCAGGGCCCCAGGAGCCCTGGCAGAGCGCCCCGCCCCCCCTTTCCCGGCCGGCGTCCGCGGCAGGCGGCACGTCCCCTGCCCGGGCTCAGTCGGGACGCCTGGCCGCGCGCGGGCCGGGGGACCCCGGGAGGTCTGGGCCCAGGGCGCGCATCCGAGGCCGCCGAACAAGGGCGGGCTTTGTGCCGCGGCGGCGGGCAGGACGGCGAGTCCCCGCGCCCCTCCCGCCCCTGCCCGGCCGCTGCCCGCGGATTCCTGCGGCCGCTGGGACCTGGCAGAGCGGCTGGCGTAGCCCCGGGCCCTGGCGCTCCCCTCGTCTCCGCGAGAGGAGCCCCGCAGCGGGCAGAGGCGCCCGGCCCCCGAGGGAGGCAGAAGGTCCACCAAGCAAGGCAGCGACCTCCGCACAGGCTTGCTCTCCGCGAGCCGGCGCCAGGGCCAACGGGGCCACCTGGCGCCTCCTCCCCACCTGAAGGGGCCCATCCGACTGCCCCCGCGGGGTTTCAGGGTGCCGGGGGGTCGGTCCTCCCTCTCTCGGCCCCAGCGCCCAGCCTCCCGTGGTCCCCAGGAGTGAGGGGGCTTGCACATCTGAGACACCTGAGTATCTTGCCTGGTCCTGCTGCCGTGGGGACTCTATGCTGAGCCCACCAATTGCCCGGCCAAAGCAGGTGGCAGCCTGAGGAAGGTCCCTCAGGTTCCCACCCAAGCCACACCCACTAGCACCCGATCCCCTGTCTCCCCCCCCCCCACTCCGCCTGGGGTCAGTGTGACCTTGAGAAGGACATTGTTGGAATGTTCTCTAGGCGTTCTTACACTGCTGAAAAATGTCCACACAAAGGACTGTGACATTTCAGGAGGCAACTTGGCAATACGCGGCAAGGCCTTTAAAATGGTTCTTCCTTCTGATCAGTAGCTTCAAGCAATCTATCCTAAGAGAGGAATTATAAATATGAACAAAGATGTTCACTGTGGCATTACCTATAATGACACAGCAACTAGGAGTTAATTTATGGCCAACAATAAACTATAACACGGATATTACAAAGCATGGACATGAGAAAATTTGTCATGATACATATATTTGGTGGGGGGGGATGTAAGTCATAGGTCATATGTTTTCAGTTGTAATTGCTCTGGTAGGTCCTAGGAAGCCAGTGTCGTGAGTATGCAGAAACAGAATACTAAAATAAAAAGAAGTCAGGATTTCCAAATATACATCCATGCCTAGCAATATATAGCACAGAGTTTTCTGGATGACCAAATGAAATAGTACTAGCTAGCATTCACTAAGTGTTGATGATGTAGAGAGAAATTTTAAAGAACTAGATGATGACAACGGAAAAGCAGAAAAGTGGTTAAAGATGCATAGGAAATGCAGTATAAATAGAAAACATACAGTAGGATGGCAAAAATAAGAACTGTCAGTAATTATTACAGACAGCAAAAGTCTAAACTCCACATTTAAAAAATTGCCGATTTGGTTAAAAAATATGCACAAATCAAAAATTACAAGACAACATTTATAAATCCACAGTCTTATATATAATATTTATGAGAGAAACAATCAAAACATGAAAGAGAAAGGCTAAAACTAAGGCTGAAAATGATACACCAAGAAATACAACCCTCCCCCAGCCCCACACCAAGCTGCCATGGATACGTTTAACTTTAAAGGGAAAACAATTACTGAAAATATCAATAGCTACATGATTACAAAAGGAGTGATTCACCAGGAAGCTATAACTACTGCAATAACATAGTAGACTTAGTATCCAAATTTTATAAAACAAAAAGTGACAGAAATTTTTTTTTACAAAGAAAAATGTACAAACCCTCAATCATAGTGGTAGATTTTTATTGCACTTCTCTTGATAACTGATATGTTAAGCAGATAAAAATTTAGGAAGGACAGAATATTTGAGTAATCCAATTAAGTTTAATCTATGAAGATGTATAGAACCATACATTTCTACGTGTACTCAACACTTAGAAATACTTTTCAAGGACACATAACACATTTGGGAAAATTATTTACCAGGCACAAAGCAAATCATAATAAAATCTGGAATCAGTGTCATATAAATCATATGCTCTGATGCAGTGCAATTAGTAAGACAAATCAAGAACTAAAAGAAAACAAATATAATAGCGTACATTTTTGGAAAATTTAAAACATGCTTCTCGATAACTCATGGGTTACAGAAAAAAACAAAATTGGAAATTAGTAGATAGAAACTGAATGACATTGAAAATATTACATATCAAAACTTATGGGATGCCTTTCTCCTTCTCTCCCTTCTTGAGCCATGGAGTCCTAAACCAGTAGGTGGACGGACAGAGCTGGGTAAAAGAGAGGTGCCCACTGAGAGGTGACCTGGAATGGGTATCACAGCCAAGGAGTGAGGAGCACATCCATATGGTGGGGAGGCTTACATGGGGAGTCAGAGCCTCAGCTGGGAGAGGATGGCATCTGTGTAAGGAAGCAGCCTGGTGTGGGGGGTGCTGAAGCCCCAACCTGGTGAGAACAGCATCCATCAGCAAAGGGGGGGTACCTTGTGGGAGGTGCCAGAGTCCAAGCTGCATGAGGACACCCACAGACCTCATGCTAATGCCTCCAATTCCAATTTAACATCAAGAGTTCATGCAGTATTCTCCTCTCCATAGGTACAACTTCCTTCACTAACAGTGAGAAATCTGGCTCCCATGATCTCTAATATAGCAACCATTTAGTTCATTCCCCTTGAAAACAGTCTCTACCCCTGCTGCCTCCTCCCCTCTAAGCATACAGAACTTCTAACCTGGCTTGGTCTCCAACATTTTTTGTACTTTATTTTTTTAATGCCATTTTTTTTGTACTTTACCCAAAAGGACCAATTTTTTTGTACTTTACTTGAAACTTTTCTATAAGTTGGAGATTATGTTTTAAAAATTCATTTAAAAACCTTACAGCATGCACCTAGAGCAATAAAGCAACATCTTATAGCCTAAATGCTTATAGAGAGAAGAAGATTGCAACTCAACCAACGAAGTACCAAGACATTTGAGAAAGAAAAACAGATTAAATCTAAAGAAAGTAGAAGGAAGGAAATAAGAGATAAATGTTGGCAATGTCATAAGGTCAGGGCAATGTTTCCACACTTATGGAGAGAATGTAACTTTATACAACCAATTAAAAAAACAATTTTCTTTTGGTAAAGTTTAATATGTGCATAACCTATGACCCAGCAATTTCACCCTCAAAAACTTCTTCATATGCCCCAAAAGACAGTACAAGAATGCTCTTTGCAGTGTTGTTTGTAATAGTCAAAAAAGGAAAACAAATTAAGTGTTCATAGAGTAGACCAAAAAAATCATGATCTATTCATACAAGGTAACACCACAGATCCAAAAATATCAATGAACCATAGCTGCACTCATCACCACAGATGAAAAATTCATAATGATGTGCAACAATAACTGATGACAGAAGGATTCACGTTTTTAAAAATATTTCAAGAAAATATAGGCTAGCGTATTTATGGCCTCAGGGCTGGGAGGAATGTCTTAAATAAGACATAAAAAGACATGCAGAAAGAATGTAAAAAGCCAATAAAATCAACAATCTTCAAACTAAAACTTCCTTCATGACAAGACATTACAGACAAAAGAGAAATACAAACCATAGGCTGGAAGAAGATATTTATAATAGATCAACCTGACAGTGGATTAGTCTCCAGAATTTATAAAAGAATTCTTAAGTATCAACAAAAAAATGAAGCTCAAAAGTAAAAGGATATGAAGATCCAATTTTTAAAAAGGAAGGTAAAATGACTACCAAACTTGGGATTCTGTACTGCTCTGGGAATGGGAGGATGCAAATTAAAACTAACTGCTTACACCTTAGTTACCGGCCACAGGAGCTCAATACCATACTTACCATCCTATG